>NC_064626.1:602525366-604002866 GCF_023864275.1 Schistocerca cancellata
TGTGCCACCTATGAAAGCAACTATGTCATACACCAGCCAGGCTGCGATCATTGCACAGCTTTTTGTGTAGGTATGACTTCCAACCATCTCTCCGCCAGGATGAATTGCCACCACCGAACTATGGCCCAGAGCAAAGTGGACTACTCTGTGGCACAACAGACAGCTCAACATTTTAATGGCTGCTTCACACCCTAGGCCATCTGGATCCTCCCTTAAACACCAACTTTTCTGAACCGCACAGAAGGGAGTTATCCTTATAGCACATTTTCCATTCCTGAAATTATCCCAGTCTCAACCTATGATAACATACTGTCTCCACACTCTCCACCAAACAGTTTCTGGCCCCTCTGTTCTATAACCTCCTCCCAATTCACATCCCCTCATCTTCATTGTGCACTGCTCTCTACCAGTGCCCCCGCCAGCCTTTTCCCATCTCTGCTCCCTTTGCACTCCCCTCCCCCCTCCCCCCAGCCTCCCAACGCTGCTCGTGACAGCCTCTTCCTGCTGCCTTAAGTTCCTGCACGCTCGACCGAACAGTGATCGTCTCTCCACCCTAGGTGTACTCAGCTATCTCTACACCTGCCTGCCCCATTCCTGGCTGATGCTGCCATTCAACGCAAGATTGCAGTCTAGCCAGAGCGGTCAGATATAGAAGTTGTGTATGCATGAGGTGTGCCTTCTTCTGTGAGTGCATGTGTTTTTTTCCTTTCTTTTCTGAAGAAGGCTTTGGACGAAACCTTAGTGCATTAACAATCTTTTCGTTGTACCTGTCTGTAATTCAGTATGTCATCTTTATCCTTTTCATAATTTTAAATATTCAGATTTGTTATTGGCATGGACTGTTCAAACTCTTTTCCATAGGCGAGGGTGTTACAAGTACCTACAGCTCACTTGCCAGAGAGGCACAAGTGGTAGGCTGCCTGTCAAGAAGTCCTCAGTCGTATAATGCACTCAGCCTATCTTACTGATATAACATATTTAAATAACTTTAAGACTACAAGGTAATATACAACATGAGTTCTGTTGGCTAGGAAATTCTGAATACATAACTACTCTGATATTCTGTAACATCATATTTTTTTCACTGAGCAGAACTGTATATTGAGTGTCTTGTGGAAACAGAAGACTACTGTGTCAATCTGAGTGCTGGTATCTATGGTTCTCTGGAATCTCATGGGTAACAGACTAAGCTGAGTTTCCATAAGATCTGTGGTTGCAGAATTCCTGTTGATTCTTGTATAGGAGATTTTTGCTCTCCAAACTTAATGAGCAAGCTTAAGATACATTACATAATCCTACAGTAGATTGATGTAAATAGACGTATAATTATGTGTCTCATAATTTTAAACTGCTATGAAACATTTGTGTTCATGCACATTCTGTTAGAGATTGAAAAAGATTCATTCATTTAGTGTGTGTGCTTAGGTAATTAGGAAAACCATATACAAACATTTTTTATGATTTTCCACTCACAAAACTTGCTACTCAGTGAGCTCATATGTAAACCTGGAGTGTTAAAGTTGCAAAAGGAATATTAATCAGTATGGAGTAAAGCGGTAATGAATTCAGTTTGTATCAGCAGAACTTTTAATATGATGATGTATGAAAATTAATGTGCAGATTTCAAACAGCACTTCAACTACCCTCTGTGGTTTCATTGAATCACTTTAAATTTGTTCCAGAGTGATTAGTAAATGTCTATTTTCTGAAAAGTTTCAGAAATGTGCATATGTATTGTATTTAACACATTATTTTCTATCCACAGATGGATAATGTTATCATCAGGAGGAGGAAAGGAACCTTACATTTCATCAGATTTCCAACCAGTGAAATGGGCAATTTCCTTGCCCTAGCAAAGGCAAAAGGCATGGCAACCTTAGTTACAACAGTTTGCGCCACTGGTGGTGGTGCATACAAATTTGAAAATAATTTCCATCAGGTTTGTTCCTCATAAACTTAAGCAAATATAATAAGACTGGAAAACTGTGTGAAGATGATTGTTGAACATTATGCATTAATAAAAATAATATTATCTGTAGCCTGATACTGACAGTTTCTGACATTATTGTAATGTGGAAATTGAATAACTATATTATTATAATATAAATAATATATAATAATATAATATAATAATATAATATAATAATATAAATAATAGTTATAACTATAACTATAATAACTCTGTTTTGTGGATAGGTTTATTTAAGGAAAGTATAGCCTGTCAGAGAAGTTATAGAAACAACTGTAATTTTACGCAGTTGCATCAGTACTGTCTCATCAGCATCATAGCAGTTTTTGAAAAATTGAAGAGTTGTATCATAGTCTCATTAACGTTCCAACCGTGGGTGACATAGATATGTTCATACAGCTTCTTCTGGACCATTTCGCACGGCCCACAAGTATTGCATCAGACATAATGTCTGCTCTGTTTGCACTTTGGAAGTTGCAATTTTCCTGTTGAATACTTCTCTGTTGCTCTGGAACATTGTGGGCTGCTATTTTCCTCCTAAATCTTTTCCTATTGGTCTGGACATCTGAGGTCATTATTTTGCCATCTGAAATATCAGGATTTCGCATGTGATTATAGTGGAAATATGGCAGAAAGAAAATATGCCGAAACAGTGGAGTACAGCAATACTTTTCCCTATTCATAAGAAATATGACAAAGCTGACAGTGGGAATTATAGAGGAATTGCACTGCTCTATATAGTATATAGAGTATTAGGAAAGATCATGGCTGGGCATAGAAGAGTATCTAGGAGACTACCAGTGTGGTTTCAGAACTATTAGATCCACTACATATCAGATTTTCACTATCAGACAGATCCTTGAAAAGTGTTATAACATTGATGTCCACCAGCTGTTCATTGATTTCAAACAAGCTTATGATAGTATGAAAAGGGATCAACTTTGGAAGGCAAAGCAAGAGATAGGAGTCCCTAACAAACTGATAAGATTGGTTCAAATGACTTTGAAAAGAACAATATGCAAAGTAAAGATTGAGGGCACTTTATCAAAGGCATTTGAAGTTAATGAAGGACTGCAGCAGGTGATGTGCTCTCCACTAATCTGTTTAATGTTGTCTCAGAGAGTGTAATGCAAAAGGCCATGCAACAACCCTGGGGGAACACTGTTTAAAAGAGTGATTCAGGAGCTGGCATGTGCGGATGATAATTAGATTTGTTATCAAGGAGGAAACAGGACCTGGAAGAAAAGCTTGAAAAAGTGGAAAGACATGGTGCGGAGATGGGGCTGACCATTAATCAATCAAAGACCAAGTATATGTTAACACCTAGGAAAAGATATAGTGAAGAAGAAAGAAACATGACTTTGAATGGAAAAGAATATGAACGCTGTGAGAGCTTTTAATATCTTGGGTCACTGGTAACTGAGATTAATGATATGAGAGAAGAAATACATGCCAAGGATTGCAGCTGGTAACAGGAGCTACTTTGCACTGGTTAATGTGTTGAAAGCAAGGAGCCTCAGTAGGAATCTGAAGCTGACTGTGTATCACACATTAGTTAGATCTGTGGTGATGTATGTTTTGGAGACCCGTACTATGGTACAAAATGAGTTGTTGCTGAGATGGCAAGGAAGATACTAAGGAAAATCTATGGCCCAGTGAATGATGGGGTTTTTTGGAGAATCAGAAATAATAAGGAAATTGGAGAGTTGTACAACAAACCAGATATTGTAACAGAAATAAAGAGTAACAGACTACTTTGGTTGGGACATGTAGAAAGAATGGTGGAGAACAGCACAGTCAAGAAAGTTTTCAAAGGGAAACCCGGTGGATGTCATATAAGGGGCAGGCCAAGGACCAGATGGCTGACAACATGGAGGAGGACTTGAGAAGGATGGGAATTACGAAGATGGAGAGCCAAGGCAGCCAGCAGAGAAGAGTGGGCGTAGATTGTCCGGGAGGCCAAGGCCCTACGAGGGCTGTAGTGCCAAGGAGGAGTAGTAGTAGTAGTAGAAATGTCAGGATATGCATTTTTGAAGTTCTCCAGTCTCACTCGCATACAGATATACCTTCTCATGGCAGCAGTTTTGTATCCATATTCCTGAGCTTGTGTATGGAACTTTGCTGTAAGATATTTATTTTTATTTATTTATTTATTTCTTGTTCCGTAGATCCAGTTAGTGAGTCAATCACAAGGATATGGAACGTGTCAAATTGTACAGGTTTCAATTTAAACTTACAATAAATACAAGGGCAATTCAATGGCAAATTGTACATAGTTTAAGTAAGACATACTATAAATACAGTAACAGATACAATGTCAGCTAGATAACATAACAACCATTTAACAGAAAAAGGAGTTTCAAATAAAGGTTAAGGATAAGAGCACAAAGTTAAATCAGATATTAGGCCTACAAGAGTAAATACATTTACAGCCAATCTGTTGTTACAAAAAGTGTGCTAATGCCCAAATGCACAATAAAATCAATTGAACTACTTCTAGACACAATAAGTTTAGTGATGGCATACATTTTCTTTCAGATATTCATCCACAGTATAATAAGATTTCTCTGTCAGGTAATCTTTGAGAACTTGTTTAAATTTTGGCAGTTCTGTTTGAACACATTTGATATGTAGTGGTAGAGCATTGAACAGCTTAATGCTGGAGTAGTAAACTCCTTTTTGTACCAGAGTGAGACGTTTCATTTCGAAATGTAGATTGTTTTTGTTTCTGGTGTTATAAACATGGAATTTACTGTTGTCTTGGTAGATGGAATAATTTTTGCACACAAAGGTCAGCAAGGAAAAAATATACTGTGAGGCAGTTGTTAGGATACCTATCTTCCGAAACAAGTGCCTGCAAGAGTGTCTTTGATGGACCCCACACATTATTCTGACTGCTTTTTTTTGGATGGTGAAAACTTTTTTTGCAAGTGGTTGGTTCCCCCAGAATATGATAGCATATGACATCAGTGAGTGGAAGTAGCCAAAGTAGGCAACCTTAATAGTGTCAACTTCAGCCACTGAAGAAATTACCTGTAACGCAAATGTTGCTGAGCTAAGTTTTTTACATAGATGAAGAATGTGAACTGACCAATTACATTTACTGTCTATGTAAGCACCCAGGAATTTTGTATCTTCAACTTCCTGTATTGGTTGATCTCTACATTTTATGTTAATTTCATCGGGATTACTTTGTGATGTATGGAACCTCATATAATGAGTTTTATCTGCATTGAGTGAGAGACCATTTGAGGAGAGCCAATTTAAGATGTCATTAAAAACAGTATTTGTAGTTTGTTCAAGATCATGATCAATCAAATCGTCAATTAGAATTGTGGTATCATCGGCAAACAGGGTAAATTTGCTGTTTGTCTCAGAACAAAGAGGAAGATCATTAATAAAGATGAGGAAAAGCAGTGGGCCCAAAACGGAGCCTTGAGGCACACCACACGTTATCGTACCCCATTCAGACGAGGCAGGTTCCCCTGAAGAGCCATTTAGCATTACAGTCTGCTTCCGATCCTGTAGATATGATTGTAGCCACAAGCCAACAGCACCACCTAAACCATAGTATTCTGCCTTTTTCAAAAGAATTTGGTGGTTTACACAGTCAACGGCTTTCGTAAGATCACAAAAAATACCCACTGGAGACATTTTTTTGTTAATGGCTTCCAAAACTTGGTTGCTGAAAGAGAATATTGCCTGTTCAGTACAAAGACCGGCATGAAAACCAAACTGATTTTTGCTTAAGATACTGTGGAAGTTGAGATGGTCTACAATCCTCCTGTGCATGAGTTTTTCTAGAATTTTCGAGAAGGTAGTTAATAGGGATATTGGGCGATAGTTTGTAACAATGCTTTTATCACCTTTTTTAAAGAGAGGAATCACTACAGCCAACTTAAGTCTGTCAGGGACAATCCCATCTTGTAGGGATGCATTGTATATATTGCATAAGATGGGACTAACAAATTTATAACAGTGTTTCAGTATTTTATTAGAAATATTGTCCACACCAGCAGAATTTTTATTTTTTAATGATCTAATTACTCTTATGACTTCGCTTACAGTAACTGGAGGTAAGGATAACTGTGGGATTCTGTTGCTAATAGCTTTCTGTAGGAGGGACAATGATTCTTCCATAGAACCATTACAGCCTGTCTTCTCTGCTGCTCTCAAAAAATGGTTATTAAATATTTCTGCAACCAACTCAGGTTTCTTTATGATACTGTCCCCTGTTTTAATCTCTACCTGAGACATGTTCCCTGTTGTCCTGCCAGTTTCCCTCTTTATTACATTCCATATAGTTTTAATTTTATTTTCTGAGCTTTCAATTTCTGATTTTATGCACATACTTTTAGATTTATTTATAACCTTCTTGAGAATGCTACAGTAAAGTTTGTAGTGTTCTCGTTTCTTTGGATCATTACAAGTCCTGAGAGAACTGTATAACATCCTCTTTGTTCTACAAGATGTTATTATCCCTGTAGTGATCCAAGACTTCTTGGCATTGCCCATATGACTATTTCTAACTACTTTTTTGGGGAAGATGGACTCAAATACAGACATGAATTCATTTAAAAATGAATTGTACTTTTTGTTTACATCTGTTTCCCTATAAACTGGGCTCCAATCTATCTCTTTTAGGCTATCATTGAATTTTTTAAGGCCCTGTTCATTTATTATCCTAAAAGATTTCCAAGAATGCTCGGAACTGTTGCACTCACTGATGTAATTGAGCCTAAGCAATTGACCACCATGATCAGAAAGGCCAAGGATTGGATGTACAGTGATCTCATTGCATTTAGACTTATCTATAAATATATTATCTATCAGACTTTTACTGTTAACAGTAACCCTAGTTGGGAAATCTACTCTTGCCATCAGATTATAAGACTCCATTAAATGTACTAAATCAGCTTTACTATTGCTCTCTTTTAGGAAATCAACATTAAAGTCACCAGTAATTATCAAGTTCTTGGACTTCGAGTACAATATGGATAATAAAGAATCTAAGTGCTTAAGAAATACATTCAAAATCCCTGAGGGAGATCTATATACAACACTCAGAAAATTTATCAGTCGGTTTATTCTGCTGTTATAATGTTGAATGTGATTCGTGTGTTTCCCCACATTATTTATGTTAAAAGTCAGTTTAAGGTTTTCTTTTTATGTTCCTGTAATTCTACCTTAAAACAAGTCTAATTATTGAATAATAACACCCCATGATTTTTTATGGAAAGATTGGAAAACTGCTCATGGTAAGAGAGTTAAATAGCTGCTTTCAGACAGAATGTTTTTCACATGAATGCTGAGGAGTAGGTCCACTATGTAGTATGATTTTTAATGACAGGCAATGCTTTGTTGCGTAACAATTCAGTCGAGGGACTGACTGTTGTGAATGCTTAGAAACTAGATCCTGAAAATTTGGAGGAGGTGAAATTTTTCATCAAAGGAGGTTACCTTGCCATAACTCTACTCTCCACACACAATTTGAATGTAGAATAACTGTTTATCTTTGCTCATTTTATCCATTATGTGTGTCTTTCGCAGTGTCATACACTGACAAAATATTCAAATGTTGCTTTGAAGTACACTCATAAGAGCCCATAATTTTCTTAAATGGAAAATTACTTTATTTTTATTTATTTTTTGACAGGAGCTGAACATGAAACTGGCAAAATTTGATGAGTTGGATTCACTTATTAAAGGCATGCTTTACATAGAAGCAAATAATCCTAATGAATGTTACTATTGGGCAAACCCAACTGATGATGAAAAATGTCAGAAACGCTTATTTGATTTCAGTGATCCATATCCATTCATGGTAAGTTATGAGATGTATTGAATAATTTAATTTGTCTTTTTACAAGCTTGGTGAGAGAGTAAATGGAAGTATTACTGATTTTGTATTTAAGTATGATACATGAGGCATAATGACTTGTTTCCTCTGAGGATTCTTCTCCTTCTTTCTTTCTTTTTAACTTTTTTCTTTGCACCACATGGAATATTTTTGTGTGAGCTTTTATGTGATGTGCTAATTTGAATTGAAGATGATCCATACTGAGATACTTTTCTTGTGAATGCTAGCTTTTATCTAACACTGGTATCAGTCTATAAAGGCTTTTCCTTTTTAACAGTGTGTTAACCAACAAATCTGTGATTTAAAAATTTGTGGCAGGAGTAGATTTTGAAAGGTGATGTGATGACTAAAACGACGTTTTGAAAGATAATGTGATGACTGAAGTGACTTGACTGAGTAAATGTAAGGCTATATGGAGAGAGCTCTTGCACTGTTGTTGTTATTGTTGTTGTTGTTGTTGTTGTTGTTGTGGTCTTCAGTCCAGAAACTGGTTTGATGCAGCTCTCCATGCTACTCTATCCTGTGCAAGCTTTTTCATCTCCCAGTACCTAATGCAACCTACATCCTTCTGAATCTGCTTATTGTATTCATCTCTTGGTTTCCCTCTACAATTTTTACCCTCCACACCGCCCTCCAACACTAAATTGGTGATCCCTTGATGCCTCAGAACATGTCCTACCAGCCGATCCCTTCTTCTAGTCAAGTTGTGCCACAAATTTCTCTTCTCCCCAATTCTATTCGATACCTCCTCATTTGTTATGTGATCTACCCATCTAACCTTCAGCATTCTTCTGTAGCACCATATTTTGAAAGCTTCTATTCTCTTCTTGTCCAAACTATTTATTGTCCATGTTTCACTTCCATACATAACTACACTCCATACAAATAGTTTCAGAAATGACTTCCTGACACTTAAATCTATACTCGATGTTAACAAATTTCTCTTCTTCAGAAACGCTTTCCTTGCCACCGCCAGTCTACATTTTATATCCTCTCGACCATCATCAGTGATTTTGCTCCAAAAATAGCAAAACTCATATACTACTTTAAGCGTCTCATTTCCTTATCTAATTCCCTCAGCATCACCTGACTTAATTCATCTGCATTCCAGTATCCTCGTTTTGCTTTTGTTGATGTTCATCTTATATCCTCCTTTCAAGACACTGTCCATTCCGTTCAACTGCTCTTCCAGATCCTTTACTGTCTCTGGTAGAATTACAATGTCATCGGCAAACCTCAAAGTTTTTATTTCTTCTCCATGGATTTTAATTCCTACTCTGAATTTTTCTTTTGTTTCCTTTACTGCTTGCTCACTATACAGATAGAATAACATCGGGGATAGGCTACAACCCTGTCTCACCCCCTTCCCAACCACTGCTTCCCTTTCATGCCTGTTGACTCTTATAACTGCCATCTGGTTTCTGTAAAAGTTGTAAATAGCCTTTCGTTCCCTATATTTGACCCCTGCCACCTTCAGAATTTGGAAGAGAGTATTCCAGTCAACATTGTCAAAAGCTTTCTCTAAGTCTACAAATGCTAGAAACATTCCTTAATCTATCTTCTAAGATAAGTCGTAGGGTCAGTATTGCCTCACGTGTTCCAGCATTTCTAGAGATCCAAACCGATCTTCCCCGAGGTCGGCTTCTACCAGTTTTTCCATTCGTCTGTAAAGAATTCGTGTTATTATTGTGCAGTCATGACTTATTAAACTGATAGTTCGGTAATTTTCACATCTGTCAACACCTGCTTTCTTTGGGATTGGAATTATTATATTCTTCTTGAAGACTGAGGGTATTCCGCCTGTCTGATACATCTTGCCCACCAGATGGTAGAGTTTTGTCAGGGCTGGCTCTCCCAAGGCTGTCAGTAAAGTTTACAAAATCAGAAACAACTGCAGCTGTATAGACTGACATTATAAACTGTAGAGCAACTGAAGCATAAAGTTTAGTGAAAAGAAATGTATGGGTGTGAAAGTATGGGAAGAATATGGTATATTTAAGGAACTACATCTACTCCTAGGGAAAAAAATATATCTTCACAAACTGAACAAACTAGCATCATGCCCTGTCACTCAGACAGAGCTATCAGTTCAGTATCCATTTGAAGAGAGGTGGAGTATGCAGTGGTGTTCCAATTTCTTCTTCTTCTTCTCCTCTCCCTCCGCCTCCATCCCTCTCCCTCTCACACCCCCCTCTCTTTTTTGCAAACAAACCTATTCACTGGTTGAGGTGGTGGCCAAGCAAATCTATTCACTGATTTTCCCTAATATGAATTAAATATGTATTTTTCTTCAAACCCGTCAAACTTAAATATATGCCAATAGTTTGGGGAGTTTTTTTTTAGATTGTCACGTCTATGTTGTTCTACAGTATAAACAATTATTAATTAAAATTAAAAGTTATAAATATGGTCCCAATTTTATAGGCCCATCTTCTTGGAAACAGTTTCATTCATTGTTGTTGTTGTTGTTGTTGTTTTCATTACAAACAATTCTTTCATGACATTTGTAAAATTAATGTTCTCCTGTTTGTCCTGATGAACATGAAAGAGTAGATGGATTAGTCTTAACTATACTATTGCAGACCTGTTGCAAGATTTTGAATGGTGGGGATACTACAACTGTCACAATCAGAATGATCAGACAATTCATTCTCTGAAACAGTTCTTTAACCCTACCATGTTCAGCATTAATGAGGCAGGTACCATAACCCAATTATCCAGAAAGTGGAAGTGGAAGTGTCTCGGCTTACCTGTAAATACTCCATTGTTTCTGAAAAAGCAACGGCCAAAGTTTTCAAGGTACTATATGTGCCTTTGAATGATCAACTGGTCCAAGCAAAGCAATGGCACAGGCTTCAAACCTTTGTGCTCAGTGTTCAAAATCCAATTATTCTTTTTTGTTTTTCGTTTATCTACCCATGTCCGTAGGAGATTACTGCATAAATGTTTTCCAGTGTATATTGAAATAACATTGTTCTTATTCATCTGTTAATAGTATATCTGGTGAATGAATTAGAAAAACAATAAATGAATGAAAAAATTATTTGAATTGGTTTTTTGAATCAATTGCAAGTGCCAGTTTCTGGATAATTGTTCTGTTATGCATGGTTTGCTGTGAAATCTTCTGCAGTGTTAACGAAGTTTCTTTCACAAGCGAGATTTATATGAAGAAATGTTGCTGTGGTAAACCTGCATTCATGTGATGCCCATGGTGTTTCGAATTTCTATGTTTTGAATGTTTCTACAATCAGTGTAATGCAGGGGAAAGCATAAAATCTTCGGACTAATAAACACAAGAATATTAAGTATAAGAATTAACAATTGATATAAGAAAATCGTTCTTTCAATTCTGCGCTGATAACCAAGCAGTTGAGCGCCCCACAAACCAAACGTTCTTTCAATTCTGAAAGGATATCATATATCTGGTAAGACACTAGGTCTCCTTTCTCTAGGGACAGAAGTTCAGGCTTAGAGTAGATTGCAATATCAGACAATCACAGATTAACCTCTTAATATGATTACTATTATTGTTGTTGTTGTTGTTGTTGTTGTTGTTTTCATTACAAACAGTTCTTTCATGACATTCGTAAGATTAATGTTTTCAACTTTGTCCTGGAAGGAGAATTTAAAACAATTGTACCCCTGAAAATATCATACACACAAATATATTAAATAATAAATATATGACACTTATTGTGAAACCCAGTTGTAATTTTACAATTAATATAACACACTTGTATCCCCTAACTTGATAAGAAACATTCGTGTAGTAATATTCTATGGACATGAGTATGTTACAAAACACATCAATAATCAGGTTTTAAACATGGGACACAGAAGTGAGAAGCCATGATGCTAGTTACTGGGCCACCAGTTGGGATGAGCTTATCGGTTGCTGAAAGACATCTAAATTATGTCAAAAATTTTTATGATTGTTTTCTCAGAAATGGTCGAGTATCTACATATAAGCCAAAACACGTGTTCATTTATTTTGAATCCTCTTCCACTGAACGAAGTTTCTGTTTCTGGGAAATTGGGTATGCAACCTGCCTGTATCTCCTCGAAGTTGTCTTCCAATAAAGGGTACATCACAGTGTTGTATACCAGTTGTAATCATTTGCAGCATATTGAGCTGTGCATGAAGTGTGTTCCTGTTAAAGTCTGCTTCGTGTACTCCAAGTAACTCTACAAAGCTTTGTGTACACATGGAAGATTTGTTTGGGAGAGCGTAACAAGTATCTCTTCAAGATGGAGTAGCCACCTTAGAACCTTGGTTGAACCTTCAGTCAATTTTATACAGAAAAAGATCAAGAATTTCAAACACATTTTTCTTATCTTTTTGTTCATGAGTCAGTTCTTCAGGAACAAACAGTGTTCCCATGTGTACTTGTCTCTTGGGTATTTTTATTGGCCATAAGATTTTGGGTCTTTTAGTTTTAGGTTCTTAGAATAATTTTTTACTTTCTCTAACTGCATAGCAAATGCTTCTGCAGTCCTAAGATTCACAAGAGCTACTTTTAGCATGTCTGCAGAGTGTTTCAATCTGACTACATCAATATTTGGATTCTGTAGAGATTTGGCCAGTTCTTTGCATAGTCGAAACACTTCAATAGCTACTGTCGTACAAACAATAGTCTCAAACTCTGTAAGCCGTGTTGCATAGCCCTTCAGGACTGACTGTATTTCTCTTTATTTGAGCTTTGTGCCTTCAATACTTCAGTCACTGTATTATGGAATTGATCAAAGTTTTCTTTCAAACATTTTAAAGATTTTACTCTTACAGTGCTTTGAATTAGACACATGATATTCCCCTCCAAACTTTGAATTTGTATTCATCTCATTGACAGTAGATGGTAACACATCATCTTTGTACAAATTTTTCCTTTTGGAGGATTCCAGAATTATATGTGAAACATTTTTCTCAGCTATTAAGACATCACACAATGGATAACAGCTTCTTGAAATTTCCTGCTGAGCAAGATCCGCACAATGATTATTGCAGTGGATGCAACAGCACTTTGGCTGGCCTCGCAGGAGAGTTTTCTTGAAGCCCTTGTTCCACCCAGACATTTTAGCTGCACCATTTAATAAATGGCTTTTTTTTATAAAAATTCCATTCCTACCAAGAGTGTCGCAAAATGTCTTTAATGGTAGTTGCTAGTGTTTGCACCCTGAAGGTCTGCTTCGAGTCAGCCTCGTCCATTATTGAATCTGCTGTAACTAGGGAAAAATAGAAATAATCTAAGACATAATTTTCAGTATTTCACTTCATATCACTGGTATCCAGGTTCTGTGATGCTTCAGCAAGATCCTCATTTCTCATATACCGTATTTACTCGAATCTAAGCCGCACTTTTTTTCCGGTTTTTGTAATCCAAAAAACCGCCTGCGGCTTAGAATCGAGTGCAAAGCAAGCGGAAGTTCTGAAAAATGTTGGTAGGTGCCGCCACAACTAACTTCTGCCGTCGAATATATGTAGCGCTACAAGGGGATGCTTTGTAGGCACAGAGATAAATACTGGCGCCAAAATCTCTGCGTCAGTAAATAAATTAAAAAAAAAAAGGTGGAAGACGAGCTTTTTTCTCCGCCCCGAGTTTCGACCACTGCATTTTCGTACATTATCCAACGAAGTAAATACAAATTCCGTATTGTTCATCTTCGAATGTAGCAGAATTTCAATGTACTACGAAAATCCGACTGGCCAGACTGTTTGGGATGTTTGTCAATATGGCCAACTCTACGTGTTGAATTTTTTGCTACCTGTGAGAAGAGGTGGTTGCTAATAGGAACCTGACGAAATGTGAATCACATGCAGTATTCTCTTCTCCATAAGAATAATATGAATGTAAACATTATGCCACGTATTCTTTCGTGTTTGCTGCTATTTCATTTAAATCCTATCTGCCTAATAAACTACGAAACTAGAGTGAGACAACAGCAAATGCGGAAGAATATACGTATCGTGTCATGTTTACATTCGTATTTTTCTTATGCCTAATAGTGATACAGTCAGAAATTAAGCACGGCAACTGATTAGATTTTTAAATCTAAGATGACTAATTCCTGTGCAGAATTTGACGTACTAGAGAAGCGGCCGCAAAGATTTTCAAACGGAGAAAAATTTTCGCCTAACTCTCGTTCAGAACATATTCTATCATATGCAGTCTATTATTTGGTTCTTGTTGATCATTATCAAAGAAAGCAGTGTAAGTAACAGCAAATAGCAGTCTCTTGCCATTGTTTCGCTAGTGAGACGATTCCTCTCTTTTCTTTTTTCTTAATTGTAAGCGGCGGTAGCGCGCACAAAAGCAAGCCATGCCGCGCGCGGCGACAGGCCGTAAACACGCACTATCAGAATGAGACAAACAATGCATTACACAGTACAGTAATGCATTTTCAGCTCAGAGTGACGTTAACACCTATAACAAAGAAAACGGCACTTATCAGATCAAAGCAAAATAAGCAATCGATTCAAACCAGACGAAGCACGTGAAAAGGAAGGGTACCCGTATAAATACGGACGGAGCGCCTGACGTATAGCAATGGCTACCTGGTAAAACTTAACTGTTAAGCTTACGACTCGAACCAAGCTCCTGTAGCTGTATCGTCATTCATTCGACCTAAATTGTGTCTCGTATTACAATGGACCAACTTTGTTTTGATTTGGAGGTGCGGCCTAAAACTTTTCTCTCCCCTTGAATTTCGAGTCTCAAATTTCAGGTGCGGCTTAGATTCGGGAAAATTTTTTTCCTCGATTTCGAGTCTCATTTTTCGGGTGCGGCTTAGATTCGAGTGCGTCTTAGATTCGAGTAAATACGGTATCATTCTTCTCCTCATTGAGAATGGTCATGAGCTCTCAATTCTTGATAACATTCGTAATAAAGTTGTTATAGCTTTCTTCTGATTGACAGCAGATTCCATGTGCCTTGTGTGATCACAGGCATGCTATTTTCTTCTGTTGCTAAATAATTGTGACAGTTTATCAAGGAAAAAGACTCTTCTAGTATTTTGTAATTTTTCTGTAGCTTTTTCTAGTGCAAAACTTTTAAGAAAAGCTGTTTCATTCTGTGATCTTCTTGTGCACACTATGTGGACAGACTTAATGCAGTAACGGCAGAAAACACTGTCACACTTTTCTTTGTAATGTAGACATGGTAAGAGAGAAATCATGGCTTTGCAGAAACAAAGGGCAAGACATAATATATTTGGAGTTAAAATATATTTAACATAGTTTGACGGATAGTGTCTTCATGGATGTTACAGTTTGATCCAGTCATAAGCAGAAACTGCTGTCAGCCCCAAAATAATAATCTTATATTTGCTGACATGCAACATAATTATGTATCACTGACTCTATCTGTAGGTCATATACATTTCAAGTGAATTTGGGGATGCAAAAGCCATATCTCAACCCCAGATTAATTTTTTACCATGTGTTGTGTTTTGTAGATGCTGCTTTTTCCTAGCTTTTAGTGTCCATTTGAGTGGGTGATGATAGATGCCACACTTGTGTTGCAGTAGCATGTTGTAGAAACTATTACTATTAAAAGTAATTCATTGGCCAAGCTTTTCACCACTGTGAGACATTTCCTCGCAATACTTAATACGGATCTGTTTTACAAAAGCCGCATCAATACTGTAGTAAACCTGCTTTGTCAATAACATGGGTTTTATTAAGCACAAACTATTTACAAATGAATCACAGAAAGTAATAGTTCCTGATTGTTCTGGAAATACACTAAATGAAGAGACATTATTCTGAAAGTTTGTTGAATAACTCTCACATCAGTCTACTATTTGTAGGTTTGATAGGGAAGCACCAGACTACAGACCACACTCTCAGTGCCCCCAGTGCCCTAGGTTTCTTCAATGGAAACTCAACTGTCAGTTGAATGGTGAGCGAAGACAGTACTGCCTTAGGCAGACAGGCAGTTTTGTGTGCTACTCAAATGTTAACAGTATGTACCACTAACTTCAAATCACATTCCAGGAGAAAATCACATAGTGCAGGGTCATTGTCAATAGGTGCACCAGAGAGTTTACGGTATACATTGGCTGGTTGCAGCATTTGAGGCCGTGGCGAGTTGGTACAAGTGAGGCCATGGCGAACTGCAACAAGTGAGGCCATGGCAATCTGTGGCAATTGTTAAATCTGCCACAGGTGTTTTGCCATGTGACCTGGTACCTGTGGACATATCCTTCAGTGGAGAGACTGTGACCTTGTCAGCAGTATGCATAAATAAGTGGTGGATTTATCCTTCAGCGGTGCGACTTGCAACCCTGCTGGACATATGCATGATTTTATCAATTGATCCATCAATACAACTGGCTGGATTACAAGAATTATAAGTTAAAACAAACTGACAGGAGACCGGAGGGACAAGCTGTCCAGGAGAATAATATTGATCTGCTGATGTGGCGTTAGTATTATCATTCTTGTTGTGAATGATTGTGATACATACCGTTATGAGGAACTAAATTGGAGAAAAGCACATAATAATGTAAATGACACCTTGCTTAGGCTTTTGGAGTCTTTTAAGGGTAACTGCAAATGTGCATGCTTGCTTACACACACACACACACACACACACACACACACACACACACACACACAGAGAGAGAGAGAGAGAGAGAGAGAGAGAGAGAGAGAGAGAGAGAGAGTATTTGGTGATCCCACACCTATCGAGAACAAGAATTTGGAAGTATAACTAAGCATGCAATTATCTCTACTTTTCAATTCTTGTGAAATGTTTTCTCTATGTAGTAGTGTTGTTTTTTCCTTTGTGGCTGAGTCGGATTTTTTTTCCTTGAAAAGGTAATTCCCTTATGGAGTATTTTAGATATTTCCTATCAGTATTTTCTATTGTTGTCTTGGAACTGTAACATGATGCATGTATGGTAAATGCTTGATGAATGGAATGTAAAATAATTCCTTGGTTTTTCGCAGATAGTAAATATTGGATCTGGAGTGAGTGTTCTGGCAGTTTATGGGCCAGATAATTACAAGAGAGTATCAGGAACAAGGTACTAAACCATATTTTTTTTTACTTTCTGTTCTGACCATGCTTTAAAATAAAAAGTGATGCTGTCTTTATAATTTTGAAGCTGTGACTTTTCTTTTACATTGGAAATCATCACACTTTTCATAAATAATGTCATACTAATTTAAGTTGTTAACAAAAAGCAACATTATATTTACACATAAAGTGATAAAAAAGAAAACTTGAATTTTATATGTCCATGGCAAGATTTTTGTGTGTTACATTTTTAGTGATCTCAAGGATCTTTTAAAAATGGGTTCTCCTGTTCATAATGTGGAATTACAAATTCATTATACTTACCAGAAAAATACGGATATGCAAATAATTAGAAAAATAGCAATGAAAAATGAGATGTGTGAAACGTAACAGAAAGAGAGAAGACACTTGGAATGCAAACATTAAGATATTCTTTTCTTAGAGATGGCAAGAAAAGAGCAGTGTACAAAACAAAAAGTTTTACACTAAAAAAAGTTATGAAACTTGGAGGGGTGAGGTGGGGGGGGGGGGGGCTTTTGCTTATTTTTAAATTTTTAAAAATTAAGGGTTCTTAATTTTTTGCAATATTTATTGATGTTCTTCTCCAATTAGCATCATAACATAAGGGTGATAGTCTTTCAGAGTATGTTTTGTAAGAACGGGAAGGTATTTGTAATAAACGAGGTCTATTCACAAAGTAAGATCTGATCTGGCACAGAATGGAAACCATAGCAAAAATCTGATGAAGTTTTGGACAGATGTATTGGGCAATGTCTCCAGAATGCCCGTCGATCGTGTCATGTCACTCTTTTCAGTTCAGAGTGCACAGTGAGCTTGTAAAAATGCTCAGATTAATAGCGTCTCCTGCCAAGTATGAGGGCCTGGTGAAAGATTTCGCCAGATGTCATGCAACCCACATAACGTAACTGTCACATGTTTCCTTCTTCATGACATTTTTCAGCCACAGTCTGCAGGGGAACAAAGATGCTCTTGCAGTGTTTTCAGTGGAAAGTGTTTGATCACCCACAATACAGCACTTAATTGGCTCCCCCTGAGCTTCATCTTTGCTGACATGGACTGTTGGCTATGAAGACAACATTTTGACACAGACAACGAGCTACAGAGCAGCATAGAGAATTGACAGGAAGCACAGGTGGCTGCCTTCTGTGACGAGGGTATTGGAAAGTTGGTACAACACTGTGACAGATGTCTAAGTCAGAGTGGCAACTGTATAGAGAAGTAACTGGAAGGTTTAGTTAACTATTGCTTATAACACATTTTTGATTTTCACGTTTGTTTCTATTTTGCAAGTGATCAGACGTTGCTTTCCGAATAGCCCTCGTACTCCACTGAGTATGAGACTGAGTGTAGCTATGTGTCTGTCTGAGGTTACTACACTCATTCCACGTTATTTCCATATTATATGGCTCACCATTTTTTAATATTTAAATTAAAATTTTCCTTCTAAATAAAACATATTTAAAGTATACTTTTTAGTATAAAATAAAAGCATGTATCCAACAGTTTTAAATGTTAAGCAAGAATTTGTAAGATTTTATTGATTGTGAAATGAATGATAGGATATGCCACCTTTTGTTGGCAGGAGCTTCTTCAAATGAATTTGTTGGAGATGTAATTTGACCTGTTTTATTCCTGTACTTTTCATTTCAAATTATGCAACAGGAATGTTTATGAACATTGCTACCAAAGTAGGTATAACAAGTAGTAGTAGTTCTTAGTTTAATTTTCCACAGTAATTAAATAGTCTAAGATCATTGGTTTTTCTGTTAAGCACAGCCATTCAACTTATTTTTAAACTGTAATGGCCATAGGCACCAGTAAACGTGTCACATATTACACTTTTCAAATGTAGAGTCGTCATTTAAACCGAAAAATGGCATACATCAGTCAGGAATACAAAAGGTGACAAAAATTAAAGTAATTTATAAATAAAGGTTTTCTTCAGAGCTAAAGATCTGCTGATCTCTGACAACATGCTACTAGTTAATAAACCTATGCACTAATGTACCAATAGATGAAACTTTAAAAATGATAAGAAGAAATTTAATAAGCAGCAGCACCATGAGAAAGGGCAAACTAATAAAATTTCTTGAACTGTTTGAATTTAGCTTCAGTTTTAATTACGTACTTTGAATTTGGTGAGAAAGTCTATCAGCAGAAGCATGGTTTGGCAATGGGCAATTGCCTCTCTGGGTTATTAGCAGACACATCTATCAATAATGTAGAGATCAAGACACTGTTGATGCAGAAGATAGTTTTCCCTAAACAGTACAAAATAGCATTCCTAACAGCAGGTCAATTAAGGTTTAAACTATGACATAAAATTGTGAAAAATGAAAAAAAAGTATTATGCATTTGGTGTGTATGGATTGAATTGTGGAACATGTTATTGTTTTTATATAGGCCACACTATTTGGAATTTTGTAACTGGATACAAGGAACATATCATCCCAAACTACAAGACTGCTTTTAGCCATCATTTGTGATTTGGTAAAGCATAATTATCAGTAAATTATAAAGCAGTGCAATAATGTCTGAAGCTTTTATCAATATTTGGTTGTAATGTTATGATCTCCGAGAGACAGAGCACATTAACTCATAATAGACAACTGAAGGCCCCTCTCAAATTTTTGTTTGTAAACAGGTAAAGACACATGTCGAATTTTGAATGTACCGATACAATTGTACAGTAAAACATTTGTTAGAGGTATGTTTGAAACTAGTCACTAACAAAAACGTTAATTGCAACTTTGATGGAAACCTTACTCAACAAATTACAAATATATTGAGTTGTTGATGCTGATACCAACAGAATGTTGGAATTACATAAAAATTTAAGCAGTAACTTTAGTGAACGTACTTCTGCATTGAGGCTTGTGGGCCAGGTGCAAACATTACAAATTATGTGGCAGAGCAGGTAAAAGTGCAGTTACATGTTTATGAAAATGTATTGTTAATGTAAAAGTGATATGCAACACAGTATTGGAGAATTGAAGTATCTGGAGAAATACTGAGGTATAGCTGCAGATTATGAAATATAAGAAACTTTCAAAGTAAAGCTCTGGAGTCAGAGGAGATGTTCCAGTGATAATCGGGATGTTAAAAGAGCAATCTTAACATTTAAGAAAATGAACAATTAATTATAAGGAATCAAAGTAACTACTGGGTTGGCCACCTTGGTCTACATTGTCCATGATTTTATTCAGAATACTCGAGTGGTTACTTCCTATATGCATCATGTGATTTGGTACTGAGTAAGACTAGTGTCCAAACAAATTTCAATTAATCAGTTTTTAGGCGGCAACGGAGAATGAAAAGTGAAGAAAGTGTAACGGTGATTTGTTTCTCTTTGACAAATGAATAAATGTAGTTCAAAGATGGTATTCAGTGTTTACTTTGGTACTAATGTAATTGTTGGTTATGAGCTTGAGAGACCCACAAAAGATAACTTACAACAGGATTAATTCAATAATGGAACATCTTGGCAATACAGGGATGCATTGATGCTAGTGATTTCTTATGTGATAGACATTTTGAATTGGTTCTTTATATAGACATCCATGAATATACATTCAGAGTTCCCAACTAACCACCATGGGCATGTATTCTTAGTTGAAACTGCAACATTTGAATAGCGCATGCATACACATGTGCATGAGTACAAATGCATGGGTGCGCACCCAACACACACACACACACACACACACACACACACACACACACACAAAATTGGTGTAATATTAGCAGAATTTCCTTGAGGATCTTATGAATTGTAAGTAGATGGGTGTGAATTACTGAAAGCAGTTATGCATTTTCTATAGGCTGCATGCAACCCCCGTATGTTTTGTCAGACAAAACACTATCTCTGTCATGTGGATACTAGGCTTTCATTTCATACATATGTGAACGATATCGAATGGAAAAATCATGGCACTGCAGATTGTAATAGTATAAATGACACTTGTGATATGTATGTATGGTAGCTGTAAACATTGGAAATGACAGTGCATTTTGAAAGTCAAATGAGAAAAAAGAACACTCATTGTCTTTCTCCCAATGTGTATCACTTTTTGTTATGGAGCACAACTATTCAGCCTTCCCCAGATGCATTTTCTGATGTTTTTGTTGTAACTCAATTGTGTTTCATATTTTATCTTGCAGGAATCATCTTTTGGAAAATTTCTCCATTGGATGTATAAAAGTGTTAAGTTCTGTTTTTGGAAAATATTCCTGTTTGTTTCTCCCTTCATATGGTCTAAGTTATTAAATTGGCAGTATTCGACATACAATTCATACGTTTTCTTGTTCTCCAGAGTGGGACCAAGGTACCCACATTGAGGATTATTGCATTGAGTCTAGTGACTAGTTTGATGTGATAGAATGTTTGTTGTGTAAACTACTTTTTGTTGTCCAACTGGAGTTCTGATTTGAGCTTTACATTTGTGATCATTAGCTTAACCCCTCATGTACTTTTCTGCAGTGTGCATGTGTGTACTATATATAGATGATAAAACTTAACAAGGGGCCATACGCTAGAGCAGTGCATCCATGTGGTGAACTGGCATGAATGATGTTTATTTCCCATAACTAGCATGCAGTGTGGAAGCATGCAGATGGCTGTTTCCTCACTTGCCATCATGCAGACATGCACTCGCTGAGTGTGAGACAACAGGCGAGTGGCCCTCCCATGTAGCCAAGGAAACATGGACAAGTTTTGTCACAACATGGTTGCACTAATGGGCCTGTCAAGTGTCTGAATGCACTTAGAATCAGAATTCCTTTTTAGTTGTCACTTTTCCATGCTTTCAATGGAGAAAGTGTATGCTGCATATATGAGATTCACCAAATATTACCACAGCAACTGAGTATAATTATGTATAATGAAAATTAATGTGAATAATTGAATACTGAATGTTGTTGAGATCATTGCTTTAGCTGTAGAACTATAAATCTGTGGTAAATGAGTAGCTGATGAAATAATGCTATCATTTAATATGTAGTTGAAATTACACTGACAGACATATTTTGGACAGAACAGATAAAAAAGATTTATTTTGAGGAATGTGACAACTGATTATAATTGTCAACTTTTGTAACTAACAAAAAGAACTTAATCCAGCTATACATTAGTCTCTTGTGAGCAAATTGAGCAAACGAACTAATAAGAGTCATTGAAGGTGATAACGTTAACTGTACTGACTGCAAGAAGGGAGGAGATACAAGATGTAGTGCTATGGATGTGCACATTGCAAATTTGGAGCCAATGTGCTAGTGAGTGTGAGCACATGGCTATGTACAGCACTTACTCGGCTGTGTTGTTAGATGAGGCAGCATCAATGATCTTTGGGCAACTTCTGCTAAGCCATGCAAAGTGCAGTCACACTCTCCCTCATACATCACAGCCATTTGCAGACCTTCATATGAATCTTGTGTGTGTAGGGCCCTACCATTTGTGCTCTAGCTGTGAAGCGTATGTTGAGAACGCCTGTCGTGAACAGTCATGGGAATTTACAATAGTGGAATAGCTGACTTGTTCACAAGTGACATAATTGTGTTTTCGCTTTGATCATGGGAGAAATATTAATTATTTAATGTGACAACCACCTTATCACATGAGGTATCAGAGTGTGGTTAAACTGAATTTTTTGGAGGAAAAAATGTTTGTTTGCAGGGGGAGATGGAAACAAACGCATAATAAATAATTTAACAGTGAGTTTTCATTTGCTGCTTTTGTCGTGTCCTATGTTTCTGTTATTGATATAGTACAGGACTCTAGATGCAAGTAAACAGAAAATCATGAGAAATGAAACTATAAGCTTCCAAGCTAACATAGACCATGTGCTTCACTATATATCAGTCTGTCACTGAAACTAAGGTTTCACTTTAGACAAAAGCATCAATAATATTTCAACACAGGTACTGCAAAATTGTTTCTATAGTACTAAATGGCTAAAGCAGTCATCCCATCCCAGTTACTTTCTTTCTATCTAATGGCTTCCAGGGGTAACAAAGATTTGATTTTCAGTATTTCATATAATTAATGACCAAATTTAAAAAACTGTCATAATCTACACATTAAGAGATATAATCATTTGTTACAGATTTAACAGGATTAGTCTAATATTAAAGTTTGAAAGTGTATATGTTTTGAGGCAGCATAACACACTGTGCCCCAATTACCCAGACTATATACATCCAGTGTTTGAGAATGAGAGCAATTAGTGACTTCCAACAAATTATGCATTTAGTTTCAAACCCTTTTGAACCTTGTTCTTGGAGGCACCCCCACAATATAATAAAAGGGAAAAAAGTTTGTTGCTTATTGCATTTTTGCGTCAGGCATGACATTTTAATTTCTTTCCTCCTTACTAATAACTTTATTTGCAACTTTATTTTGGAGACAGTGTCCACATATACTGCTGTACATACCTGTCAAATTGTTTCGTTGTATTACACACAGTCCAGGAGGTGTAATGTCATGAACATTGATAGGCCTGAAAAACTAGCTTTTCTTAAAATGGAGCACAAATTACCAGTATTGGTCTTAACTTTTACATTAGTCTTTGACTGAATAATCCAAACCTAATGAAATGTCTTTGGCTGTGAAGGTTCTACATGCTTCATGTCAGATATTTAACTCATTAACCCATTTGTAAAGTAATGAAACATTTGAAGCTGTTTTACATATGTGAGTTTGATTCTTTAGAAAATCGAAGATGAGGGCTTTCTTGTATGTCTGTAAAGGAAACACCTGTAAGCAGCAAAAGCAGAAAAAAAAGAAAGGGCACTTCACACAGTGCAACCAGTTCGTATAACTTTGTGTCCACAATGAAGATTGGTACTTTGGATAAAGTCATTCATAACATTTCAAGAAAGGTGCAAATATGATATGTGTATCAGTAATAGAAATGTCTCTATGTGAAAGAAGCAGAATGTAAAGGAAAGGCTGACCATAAACTGCCATTAATGTTTATGTAAGCAGCATAAAGACATATCTAGTTGACAGCTGCCACATATCGTCGTCCAGTTGTTGCCTCCAACATAAAGATGCATGATAGCATGAACAAGCTCATTATGTGCATGGCCCTTTATAATGTTTAGCTCTTTACACTGACTAAAATAAAAGAAGTATAAGCTATATTGAAAGTTAATTCACCTGTGAGAAGCTGTTTAACAAAAGACCAAACCAGTTTTGATTTAGGAACTTAATTTGATTTTGTGTTGTGTCTCACCTGAAAGCATGGGAAAAAAATAACCTGACTTAAACCACTGTTATTTTGAAATCTTATACCCTGATAAAATGTATGGTATAACACACAATGATTTTGTATATTTAGCTGACAATATGCGCTCAAGCAAAAGAAGTAAAGTATAGCTTTTGAAATAGGCAAGCAAGTGAGAGCAGAAACTAGAATGCTGTTCATAATTAAAAAGTTCAGGTTGTTGTCTGAAGAGAGAAGATACCAATATTATACCAATGTTGTTGCAGAGATGTAGTATTTTGATACTTTGAAAATATATTAAATACAGTGGGTGGGACATAAATGCAGTGAGGATGATATACCATTACTGTTTTGCCTTATAATGTAGGCAGTACCATTGTTTTGCTACACATTTTATTTCAGTTTTATACATGGTATCCTTAATGTCAAACCTCAGTGTGTCACTTCAGATTTACTTTTAATTTGTATTTGTGCAAACTCTTTGAAAGAAAAAAGAGGATAAGAAAGACATTGGTATAATTTTTGACTAAATGACAGTGTTATGAAAACAGTAGATTGCTACTCACCATACAGCAGAGATGTTGAGTTGCAGACAGGCATAATAAAAAGATTGCTAAACAAGTAAGCTTTCAATGAAAAGGCCATCTTTTGAAATAGACAACACAAGTAAAGTCTTTTGGCCAAAAGCTTACTTGTTTAAAAATCTTTTTGTTTTGCCTGTCTGCGACTCATCTGCACTATATGGTGAGTAGTAATCTATCCTTTTCATAATATAGTCATTATTCTGTCCTGGATTTTCCATTGTTTTTATACTAAAACAGCTGTATGAGTACTGTGACAAAGGTAATGCTACAAGCTATCCACAACCTTAGTAAAAAAAAAAAAAAAAAAAAAAAATGCTGTCCATGGTTAGAAAGCTTTGGAATAACCATGCCTATAGAATAATCATGAAAAATGTTGTTATGAAACGAGTAAGAAGTCAAAAGGGCATAAAATATGTACTTAAACAGTTTGCCCCAAGCTGCGAAACGCGCTTACAGCTATTATTCAGACCCCTGAAAATTCAGTATTGTTTAATATGATGTCATTGCTGTAATAAGTATTTGGGTTTTGAGTCTAGGCGTCTTTCCCAAAAGAAAAATCATTATCATCTTCTACAGTTTCCAGCCCCTGGCTGGGCTGTTTAGGACATAACTCACTGTATTTTCTCCTGTCCTTCTGCCACATTTCTCTCTCCCCTCTGTCCTAGTCTTCACTTTTCATCACACATTTCATCATTCCAACAATCCATCTGTCTCTCATTCTTCCTCTATGTCACTTGCCTCATAGTGTCATTTTGCGGGCCTGTCTTAGAATCCTGCAAACTCCCATTCTTTTAACATGCCCATACCACCTTAATCTTGTCTTATTAGTGGTCTCTTGCAGAAACTTCTCTTTCATTATTTCTCTCACTGTCTCCTATCTTACTCTATCCATTCCAGTCAGTCTTATTCTGCTTCTTTGAAATTTCATGCTGCAATCTTGATTCCCACTCACCTGCCTTCTCTTCATTACCACATTTCTGATGCATACGTGAGTAATGGAGCATAATACGGTCAGTATAACACTTGCTTGCTTCCTGGAGCTACATACTTGCTCCAGACCTGGCTTCTCACATTCTGCAGAAACCATGGACTTGTCTTCCCTTTTACCAATCCCCCTATCTTTCCTCCCACTGTCTTCTGTTATGCTACCCAGGTAATTGAAATTTCTACTTTTTTTAGTACTTGCCCTCTAAAGTTTGCATCTGTGGCTTCCTTCCTTCCTTGTTGTCACCATCACTTTTCACTTCTTTGCAAGTAACTTCAACCATACTGTCCCATCACTTCCTTCCATACATCTAACCTTTCTTGTAAACCCTCCCCCCCCCCCCTCCTCCTCCTCCTCCTCCTCCAGTTCCTCTTTCTGAAGGTTTTCCCAAAACTTGCTTCTTTTCACACTATAGTACACCTTCTTAGTGTCCAGCAACACCATTACTAGATTATCACCATATTTTTAGTATCTCTCTTGGAGCTTCCTTGTGCTAAAAATTAGATCAAATGTCAACATTCCAGTTCTAAACCCATATTGTTCCTCTCTCTACCCTCTTTCTACTGTCTTCCCTGTTCTGTTTCCTTGAATCTTCTCAAATACCTTGACATTGCGACACATCAAAGTAACTCCCCTGTAATTCTAATGTAGTTTCCTGCAACTCTTCATAAAAAAAAATTACACTGTGATTCCCTTTTGCAGTCTTCATGTTTCCTTCTTTCTTTTCAAACTGCTGTCATGTCCCGGAGGAGCCACTACACTATAACAGTGACAGTTGCCCTGACCATCTCCACACTTACTTCATCCACTCCAGGTGCTTTTCCTTCTTTTGCGATCTTGATCACATCCTCTGCTTCTGTCCAGGTTAGATCCATCGTGATATCTTTTACATTCCCTGGTTCCTCGTTTTCCTCTTTTGTGTATCCATTGGCGGTTTAGTAATTTTTCAAAATAGTCTTTTCATGTCTCCTTTATTTCCTGTGCAATTCTCAACTTTCTTGCATTCTTTATTGATCATCCTGACATTGCTGATCACGCCTCACTACTTAGCCTTAACCATTACATAAAGGAACTTCTTACTCTACGCTCCCATCCATTTTGGCTTCTATCTGGCTACCAGTCTCTTAGCCACCTTCTCCTCAGTTTATTCCTTTCTTGCTTCCTCTGTTTTCTCCTTGAAAATGCTTTGATTTTCATTCTACCAGCATGTCTATTTTCATCTTTTCTTACCAATGTTCTTTTGCATATTTTTTTCTGCTGCTTCCAACATTGTTGTTTTGAACCTTCTCAATTACTACCTTCCTGACTGCATTTCATTCCTTGGTACATAGCTCTTTACTATTTCCTTCTTTTTTGAATTTTCTCTTCTTTAAACTTCCGTACTTGATATCTTGCCCTTCTGCCCCCTTTTTCTCTGTAATGCGTCTAACCATCACTACTAAAAGATAGTGATCACAATCTGGGGCTTCAGAAGGTATTACATTGCATGGGTGACTCTCTCTTTGTGTTCTGGTCACATATTATGTATGCCACAGATTCACTTGAAAAATAAGGGCCATACCATGTAGCCTTATGACTTTCTTTTGCCTTAAATTAGATGTTGCCTATGGTTGGTTCAGTCCTTTTACAAAAGTCTAACAATTTTTGTTTTTCTTCATTTCTTGTTCTCACCCTTCCTCTCCCAATACTTTCTCATACCCTCCCCTACCCTTCTCTTTCCTTGCCTACATGTTGACTTAAGTTTCCCATTATCATAATCTTCTGTCCAATTAGTTGTATCTACATTTGCTCTTCCAAGTCTTCCTTCCCTTAAGCATAACATCCAACTTTCACTCTGACCTTCATTATGCTGTAACTTATTCCTTTCACTTCCTCTCGTAACTACTATGACTCCATGTCTCCTTACTTTCCCATTCCCACTCCAGTACAGCCTATATGCATTCCTCAGTTTCGTACTTCATTTACATTTTCACCTTGCATCTGACAGTCCTAAAATATCCAGTCTGTTGTTACTCATGTGGTCTGCCATATCCTCCACCTTCCTTATCATTGTCTGTATGTTCATTGCACCACATCTTAGCCCTTGGGAATAGTGGAGTTATCTTTGATTATCTCCATCTTTTCCAAGGCTTGTTCCATATTTGTAAGCATAAATTTTATTAACTGCTGTCTTACTGGTTCTGTTGTAGCTGCAACTGTTATGGAATTTTCTCTCTGGCTTGTTTAGTCCATGGGAGGTATTTTAAGAAATCCCCAATCCATCACCTGGATACACACTGTCTAGGGTTAAGGCTCCATCCAAAAGGAACATATGTTGTGAAGTGACATACAATGCATTAATAAGAAAAAAAATAGTAATTCGTATGCAGCAACAAGTTAGAGAGAGTGTGTGTGAATGAATAGGTGCTATGAAGTTTTGTATATTTAATATAGTTTAGCTTTAGCTCTGTTGAACAGTTTAGGGCTTTTACACACAGCCATGGAATTTGTCAAATACAATTTATATAATGCTTACACATAGTTTTGCAGGTAGTAGTAGTAGTAGTAGTAGTAGTAGTAGTAGTATTTCATGCCCAATTGGTTTTGAACATTGTGTTGGTAAATCATTGTGGTAAATTTATATATACTCAGTAGTATGGAACTATAACATTCTAACAGTATTTTTTCATGTATGTAGACGTAAATACTCAAGACAGAGTTGAGGTGTTGAGCTGGCAAAAGGCACGTGCACAAAATTGAAAACACTGCTGAGCTTCCAGTCAATGCTATTCTTCAGAGATAACTTGCAAAAATACTTCTCAAAAATGCTTCGAATGATTGCCATTACTCCTACCATTACTTTTCTGTTATGGTCTGATATGGTTGGTTGATTAAATCAGGATGCCCAGATGCGTGTTTGAACCATCATCCTCCTGAATGCGAGTCCAGTGTGCTAACCACTATGCCATCTCACTCAGTCTGGTTGACTGAAGTACACTCTAATGAGCTAAAAAATTCCTGCTAATTAATGATTCATCATGCCCCACATACCAGGGTCGTTCAATAAGTAATGCCCCACTTTTTTTCCTCAGAACTTTTTTATTGGTAGGAGTCAGAATTTAGTGACAATGTACATTAACATGTGTTGTCCATGTCCTATTTTTCTATGTAGTTTCCATCACGTTCTATGGCTGTACACCAATGTTGTGGAAGAGCATGTATTCCCTGCTGTGTAAAAGCTCTTGTCCTGTAGGCTTAGCCATGTTTTCACTGCACGACTGACACTCTCGTCATCTTCAGAGACCGTTCCCCATAGAAAATCTTTAAGTGGCCCAAAGAGATGGAAGTCCGAGAATGCCAGGTCTGGACTGTAGGATGGATGAGGCAGTGATGTTCAACCCAATTTGGCGATGTGTTCCCGAGTTCTCAGACGTTTTGGAGCAAGATTTCTGCTGGATTCTTGTCCGATTGAACACATCAAAACAGTTCTCAAGTTTATTCAAAGTCTTCACATATGCCTCTGAAGTGATGATTGACCCTCTTGGTGTCACATCAACGAGAATTATGCCATCACAATCCCAGAAAACTGTCACCTTGACTTTTCCAGCAGAGGGAGTTGTCTCGAATTTCTTCTTTTATGTGTGAATGGGGATGATGCCACTCCATGGACTGCCTTTTTGTTCCCGGTGCAAAATGGTGACCCAGCTTTCGTCCCCCGTAATGATCTATGACAGAAAGGACTCTCTGTTGGTCTCAAAATGCTCCAACCATTCAGATGAAATGGCCTTTCTTTGAATCTTGTGGTCCGCTGTGTGCATTCTTGGAACCCATTGTGAGCACATCTGTGAACATCTGAAAGTTTCAATCATTGCAGATGCAATTCCAATGCTGACAGACAACTGTAGAGACATTTGTCGAGTTGTGATGCGCCGGTCGGCATGAATAATGGCATCTGCACGATTCAGCAAGTCCGGAGCAGTGGCTGTGACAGGACGTTCCGAGTGTGGCTGATCATGGAGCTCTGTTTCTGCATTTCCTTAGGCTGTAAGTTTCTTTACTCATCACCCAGCTGTACTCCTATCAACTACAGCATCACCATGCACTGCACACAATTGATTATGGATGTTCACAACGGTTTCTTTTTTTGCACACAAGAATTAAATAACAGCACACTGCTTGTAATATGAGTCGTATGTAGATGCCATTTTGATGCTGTACTATGGCTCTGCCATGTGCCAGAACGGTTCGAAACTTCACTGGCGCACAGAACAAACATCAAATGTGAAGCACCAACAAGGACATTTGTCTACATATATTAATGGCTTTGTAAAAAAATGTGGGGAATTACTTATTGAACGACCTTTGTACATCCCTCATTTCATTTATTCTCAAACAAATGGAAGTGTTAGTTTGTGAGCCAGGTACACTAATGTGCAAAACTTAAGGATGAAAGTAACTTTCGCGTGGTGTGTCACTACCAAGTCACATAGCTCAGTAAAACTTGGGCAATATGCAGAAAGATCTCCTACAGTTAGTAAAGAAGGCAACTGAAAGAAATAGGCAATGAGATGAACAGAAATTACATTTTATTCAAAGACAATAATTACACTGAAATCGATTCGTGATGGTCCCCTGGATGGGACGTGGTTTTTAACAGGGTGTGTGATCACCATGGACTGCAGTGTGCGGCCATGCTGGCTGCAAGGTTAGTAAGGAGTTCTTGTGACAAAATCTTCTATTCCTCCACCAGTGTGGTTGATTGCACCTGGACGGTCCTTGTTGCATGTGAATGTGCTGCAATATGTCTATCCGACACATCCCACACATGCTTGAACAGATTTTAGTGAGGACAGTGGTTGCGGCCACACATTGTTATCTATAAAAAGGAAGTCGTGGTCAAATGCACACCTGAAACGATGCACATGGAGAAGGAGTACAGTGTCACAATAACTTTGACCAGTGAGTGTACCACAATCAAAGATTTGGAGTCAGTATGCCAATGCAATATATGCCTCCCCATGCCACAACACTTGGACCACCAAAATGATCATGTTCGTCAATGCTGGACATATTCACTTATTGCAAGAGGTGGGAATACATAATGCACTCAGGCACATTGTCAAACATCATCGAAAAATGGAACGCCCTGCCACATGAACTCCTTACCAACCTTGTGGCCAACATGGCAGCACACTGCAGAGCATGTATTGCTGTCTGTGATGATCACACACTCTATTAAGAACCATGTCCTGCTATTTGTAATGTGGTGACTTCTAATTATTTTCTTTGAATAAACTTTCATTTCTGTTCATTTGTATATTTCTTTCACTTACCTTCTGTGCTATACGACAGCAGTCTTTTCTATATATGATCGAAGTTTCAACAAGCTATGTTACTAGGCAGTGACACATCATGTGAAAGCTACTTTTGTTCTTAAGTTTTGCACACCAGTGCTTTTTTTGGTATCTACCCACTGAGACACTCTCTGTTGCAGATTGTTGTTTTCAGTGTATTTTATTGCTTGTAATGAAATATGAACTACAGACAATCTGTGATATCCCATTCTATGATATCATATTCTATGTTTTCATTTTTGCGTACCCCAATAATCTCTTTTGGTCTTATATATTTCTTTTTGTGTTCTTGCAATTCATTTGATACCTTTGAGTTAGTAAAACAATATGAAAATAGTTGATTGTAGCACAGATTTAATCATTCAAGATGATTAATTCAGTGGCTTTCATGTGGGTGTAATAGGTGTCAGTTACTAAAGCACTGAAAATAGAGAGCAGTTAATGCCTGTTACAACAATAGAAGTTTAGTTTTTTTGTGATTGACTCATGAAAAAAGTTCAAAGCCATGGTGTCTATAGCATTCTCAACCTTTTGTTTATTCTCTAGAAGCAATTCATTGTTGTATACTTTTTACACTCCCTTTATGACTTGTTGAGGCTTTTAAGCATTTAAAGAGGTACAATGTGATCATTAATTAATGTTTACCCAGGAACTATCTTCTCTATGTTAACATTCTACAATTGGATTTATCCCACAGCCACATTTCTATACTCTTATTAGTTGGTGGGCTGTGCTCAATTAAACTTCACTTCTGTCATTGCAAGTTTTTTCTTGTGAGTCTTGAACTGCTACTTCCAATGAGATAACTGGTTACAGCTAGGACCCTGTGGACACCCTCTTTGCCATGTACAAACCAGCACCGTATATGAATCCATGCCAAATAATAACTTGTCATCATTGTCTCATTTATAATCTCCCTTTCAAGGGTGTGCATTATTCTTCTTGAGTTTGTCTGCTTTAGTGTTAGAAAAAAGAGCATTCAATACTGATAATTTTAGAAAATGTGAAAGTTTTTTGAATTATTTTATGGATGAATGATTTTCAATTTCTATGTTAAAAACTTTTTTGTGTTTTAATAAACAAATGTTAATAGTTTTGACAAAACCAAAGAAATACAAATGTTTCAGCTTAGGTGGTGGTACATTCCTGGGACTTTGCTGCTTACTGACAGGCTGTAATTCTTTTGAGGAAGCCATTGAACTTGCAACTGGTGGAGACAACACACAAGTGGATAAACTTGTGAGAGATATTTATGGTGGAGATTATGACAGGTTTGGACTCCCTGGAGACCTTGTTGCTAGCAGGTGATTTCAACTGAAGCATAATTGAGCAATTTCTTTCCTTTTTCAAAAAAAATCAGATAGCACATGAGTTCACAAAAATCTGCTGGGTAAAATGTTTTGACAACTATTTTTTTTTAGTTTCATTGGGGACCTTGCTGGTATTTGTCTTTCAATCTTTTGTGGAAATGCTGACTGTCACACATGTGAATATATGATTTTCCCCCCTTTGTTTCTATGTAATTGCCTGTGATATTAATGTCACAGCTGTAGTTACTGTATTGCTGTTGTTTTATTGCTTTAAAAATGATCATGCATTTTAAAGTAAATCTTAAATTCCCTTATTTTACAGTTTTTAAAATTTCACTTGTGTAAATCCAGTCAAATTAATGCTGTTGAAAGTACAAAGATTAACAACTGACTTGACTTACCTGAGTATGCCTCATGGCCTAACTCAAATCTTTGATATGCCAGTACTTCGCTTGTAGTTGCTGAATATTCAAAGAATTTTTATTAATAAACTCTCTCGAGGGAAAAGATATACTGGAGAATAGAGTAACCACAGTTTCTACATTGACATATATCTCCCTCTTTCCTTTGATCTTTGGAGTGAGGAATAAATGACTCTGCAGGCACTCTAACATCTATCTCATTCTCGTGATACCTACATGATATATTTGATGGAAGAAACTGAATTTTTGCAGTGTAAGTACTGCATCTCTAGAGGGAGAATGTTGACATCCTTCATAAGATTCTTATTAGAGTTGTCTGAGCATTTCTGCTACACTTTTGTAAGAGCAGTAACAATCTGACGTTGTTGCCTGCTGTCAGGTGTACTTGATAAGTGATCCAAGCAATGGAATAGTACTTCAGAACATATTGTACTAAGTCTTGTATATGCTTGTTCCAATGAGTTCACCACACTTACACCAAACCATCCCAACAAACGAAGTCTTCCATTTGCCTTCCCCACTACAGATTTGATATACTGATTTGTAAGCCACATCATCAGGCTCATACTCACCTCTGTTTCTGATCTCTAGTAACAACCAAGAAACATGGATATTTTCCAGTAGAATTTTTTGTGTTTCAGGTTTTTATACAATATATTTGAATAAATTATTGAAATATGCTCAGTGGATCACAAGTTCTCAACTAATTACATCTTTCTTCCCTCACAAAACATATATGATTCTAGATTTTAGTTCTAGAGTAAATGTTTGTTATCTGCGTAAACCCACTGGATTTTCTGCCAAAGATACAGCTACATGTAAATGATGTAATTTATGTTTTCTTCACAGTTTCGGTCATATGAACTCCAAAGAGAGGCGTGCTAATGTGTCCAAACAGGATCTAGCTCGAGCTACTCTGGTAACAATAACAAATAACATTGGCTCCATTGCTCGTATGTGTGCAGTTAATGAGAAGATAGATAAGGTAATGATATTGGACTTGTACATTATGTAAATCAGACAGAACAAACTAATGATGGAGATCATATATATTGAATTTTTTAATTTCTTTTTTCCAGGTAGTCTTTGTTGGCAATTTCTTGAGGGTAAACCCTATATCTATGAAATTGCTAGCACATGCTATGGATTACTGGTCAAATGGGACTCTAAAAGCACTCTTTCTGGAGCATGAGGTATTTTTATTACAGTATTTACCTTGATCGTTTTCTGCTCAGTTTTAGTTTTTCTTTACTGCTACGAAAGATATTATATTAAGATGTTTGGTATTTCCTTCATTGATTGATTGAGACACTATTATACCATTCTCTTTGTGAAATAGGACACTAATGAAGTTGAGCAGCATGCAGACTAGCTTTAGACAAATTATAAAGAATACACTTTATTTAATTTAAGTGGATGATTTGACATATACAGTGAAAAAGTATTTATGTAAAATGGTTATACATAGACATTGTTGTTTGTGGGATTTACTCAGTCAGCCATTTTCGCTGTAGGACATTTCTGTAAATATAAGTACAATAATATGAATGACTGAATCTCACTGTTGAAATATGCTGATTTTTTTGTGTGGTGCCACTTTCCTACCATACCTTCTCCTAATAGTCCATATGTGGTTAAAATAACGTAACAAAAACACCACAAATGGTCACGGTGTTGATAATCAAATTTTAGTGGGTCCCAGGTTCAATCCCAGCCACTGCTTAAATTTTGAGCAAAAGGCTTCAGCAATGCAGCCAGAAACTTCTGGTCTGAGGATTCCCCTTTGTTCTTCTAGTGGCCTGATTTAGGGGAGTGGAGGAGTGGGCAGAGATTCAGGGCACCCTCTTGCGCTTGAGATGGGAAACTGCCCCTGAAAGGTGAAAGAATCAGCAGTGTTCAACATCATGAGGATGTGGCCGGTAACTGAAAAAGTGTCATGGTGACCAATCCTAATGGCAAATGGGAGTGAGTTGGGAGAGGGTAACCATGTGAAAAAGATGGAATAACCAATGAAAGAGTCGTAGCGAGGAATGTCAGAAGTCTGGTTGTAGTTGGGAAAATGCAAAGGCTCAGTCTAGATATAGATGGTTCAGTGAAGGGAAATGGAAAAAAGACAAGGATTTCTGATCAGATGAATATAGGATAATATAAACAGCAGCAGAAAATGGGGTGATGGAAGGAGGTTTCATTCGGAGTAGAAAAGTAGGGAAAAGAGTGAGATACCGTGAAAAATTCACTGAGAGCATTATTCCAACAAATAATTGAGGGCATTGGTTTAAGGCTACTTTTGGATGAAAATGTTGGTATAAGAGAAGAAATCATGACAGGCCACGTAAAAAGCAGTCAGAAGACTGCTGGGGGAAAAAAAGAAAAGAAAAGAAATATCACATTGTGTGAATAGGGGGAAGTGTAAAGTGAAAGCAGCTGGTGCACAAGTCCTGAGGATTGATGAAATCATTATATTTTTTGTTTTCTTTAGTGTACTTTATGTGCTTTTAATTAAATGGTAGTAATTAAAAAATGACATAATATTATGTTGTATTTTTTTGTTGTTCTGATCATCAATTTTAATATTGGTTTGATGTAGCTCTCCATGCTAGTGCAAAATTTCATTGCCATACAAGGCTGCACTCCAGAAAATACATTTGGAAGAGACTGCAAAACATTTAAGTTTATAGTAGACATTAACAAATTCCTCTTGTTTCAGAAATGTATTTCTTGCTGTTGCCAGTTTTCATTTTACCTTCCATGCTTTGGCCATCATCAGTTACATTGCTGTCCAAATAAGAAAACTCATCTACTACTTGCAGTGTCTCATTTCCTAATCCAGTTCCCTCTCAATCGCCTGATTTGCTTTAATTGCATTCCATTATCCCTATTTTACTGTTGTCGGTGTTCATCTTATTATCTCTTGTCAAGACCATATCCCCCATTCAACTGCTCTTTTGAGTTCTTAGCCATCTCTGACAGAATTACAGTGTAATCAGCAAACAACAAAAAAATGCAGCACTCTCAAGAACAAGGTCATTTTATTGACAATTGAGATGATAAATAGTGCTTCATTCTGAGAGTATATGATAACAAATTAATACCAAATGAAACACATGTCATAGTAAAGGGTGCCCATTCGCATTGATACACAGTGTACTGTTCACTGGCAGCAACACAGGTATGTATCCTCAAATGCAAATGATCATAAAAGTGCTAAAGAATATCTTCTGATAGATTGTCCTAAGCATCTCAGCCTTTTGTTGCAATTTAGCAATGGTTCTTACACGCCCTGGAGAACAATTAAGTTCCCGCTTTATCGTGTCCCATACATATTCTATTAGCAAACAATCTGGTGATCTTGTTGGCCAAGGCAGTTACTGTACATCACAAAGAGCATGTTGTATCACAGCAGCAATATGTGAATGTGCCGTAAAAAGTACATCACCTTCCTGTTGAAGAAATGGCAATAGCATGGGAATAACAGCCTGGTCAGTGTAGCGGGCACTGGTAACTTAACCCTGTAGAAACACAAATGTAACTGCGAGTTGTAACTGATGCCCCTCCCTCTCCACACCATGAAGAACTGGGATGGCGCTTTGGTGTCATGTACAAATGCACTCTGGAATAGGCAGCTCACCTGGTGAATACTATAATGTTTGTGTCCGTAACTCATATACAGACAAAATCTACTCTCATCACTGAAGACAAAAGAGTACTCTTACACTCTGCAGACTCTTTAACAACACCAGAGCAGCCATGCTTGGTGGTGTCGTGGTATCAGTGGTATCCTGGCCAGAGGCAGATGTGATATTAATCCTGCTTTAAGCAGGCGGTATCCAGTGGTCCCTGATGGCACAGCAGGTGCAACATGTGCCTGGATTTTGTCTCTGAATTATCAGTCAGCCATCACTGCGCACACAGTGCTATGGTCTTGATATGCTGACATCCAGAGCTTTTGGGGATTTACACAGTGACACACCACTGACACATTGTGCCCAGCATGTGCAGCAATCTGTTGATATGACATTCCAGCTTCCCACAGGCCTACAATGCGACCCTATTCGAATGGCTGAAGCTGTTCAGTAGGAGTATGTACTCTTTTCTGCAGCTTGGTTGTACCCTAGAACGAATGTTGCAACATTGTTCACCTCTAAACTCACCACAGTTACTGCCTGCAGTGTCAAAATAGAGGGTGCACAGATGGCTGTGACAAATAAATCCCTAATACTATGAGGTGTACAACTTTGCTTCTGCCATTTTCCCCAACATTTGATACTTTAATGAAACAAATTGGTTACACATGTATCATTCAAAGTATTTTCCACCGCTGGCCAGTACTTTCTCCCATCTTTTGGGCAGTGTACAAATCCCGTGTTAAAAAAATTGTTCATCGTATGAATCGATCCAATTTGTGACTTCTTCATGAGATCGGAAGTGTTGGTCAGCCAGGCCATGCACCATTGATCTAAACAGGTGATAGTCAGAGGGAGCAATGTCTGGAGAATACGACAGGTGGGGTAGGACTTCTCATTTTAATATTTCGAAGTACATTTTGACCTCTTTTGCAGCGTTGTCGTGCTGCAAAATCACTTTATTGTGCCCCTTGCTGTATTGCGGCCATTTGTCTTTTAATGCTCTGCTCAAATGCATTAATTGTGTTTGATAATGAGCACCTGTGATTGTTTCACTTGTTTTAATACCTCATAGTACACAACGCCGATCTGGTCCCACCAAATGCAGAGCATGATCTTGGAGCCGTGAATATTCGGTTTGGCTGCCGACATGGAAGCACGGCTGGGATAACCCCACAATTTTTTGCGTTTAGGGTTATTGTAATGAAACCATTTTTCGTCCCTGGTCACAATGCGATGCAGAAATCCCTTCTGTTTTGCCTCTGAAGCAACTGTTCACAAACATACAAACACCATTCAACATCTCTTGATTTCAGTTCACATGGGACCCAAGTTCCTTCTTTCTGAATCATGCTCATAGTCTTGAGACATTTTGAAATGGCTTGCTGTGTCACTCCCACTAATTGTGCCAATTCTTCTTGAGTTAGACGCGACTCTTCACTCAGCAGTGTCTCCAATTCTGCATCTTCGAAAACATTTTCTCTTCCACCACTATGCCAGTCTACGATGTTAAAATCACCTTTCTTGAAGCATTGAAACCACTCACGACATGTTCTTTCACTAATAGCATCCTTACCATACATACTTGAGAGCATTCAATGAGACTCAGCTGCTGTTTTCTTCATATTGAAACAAAAAAGTGACATCTCCTGCAAATGACGAGAATTAGGCTCGTAAACTGACATTTTCAATCAAGAACAACTTTATGACGCAGACACAAATCGACTAATGTCTGAATGAGGTTATGTTGACCGAGGTCCATGCTAACTGCCTGTCTGCGATCTGTTTCTTTTGACCACTACGTACTGTTGTCACCACATATCGGCAAACAGCGGAAACAAAATTGTACACCTTTTGCAACCCCTCAGTATGTACATATTATGCCTGGTGCCACTGAACACAGTCTTGAGGGTGTGGCATCCCCTCCCCTCCCCTCCTCCTGGGCAGTGTATTTTTCATTCCTCACTCCTTTCTCAGTCACTCCTTACCTTTCAAGTCCTTCGACTTATAACTGCTGTCTGGCTTTTGTACAAGTTGTAAATAACTTTTTGCTTCCCAAATTTTTTTCCTGCCACCTTCAAAATTTTAAAGAGTGTAGTCCAGTCAATATTGCCAAAAGCTTTTTTTCTAAGTTTACAAATTCTATAAATTTAGGTTCGCCTTTCTTCAACCGGTCTTTAAGATAAATCACAGGATCATTATTGCTATTGCCTCAAATATTTGTACATTTTTCCAGAACCCAGACAGATCTTTCCCAAAGTCTTGATCTACCAATCTTGCAATTTTCCTCTAAATAATTCTTGTCAACATTTTCTAACTATGACTTATTAAACAAATGGTTTGCCGGCCGCGGTGGTCTAGTGGTTCTGGCGCTGCAGTCCGGAACCGCGGGACTGCTACGGTCGCAGGTTTGAATCCTGCCTCGGGCATGGGTGTGCGTGATGTCCTTAGGTTAGTTAGGTTTAAGTAGTTCTAAGTTCTAGGGGACTTATGACCTAAGATGTTGAGTCCCATAGTGCTCAGAGCCCTTTGAACCAAACAAATGGTTTGGTAGTCTTACACTTGTCAACACTTACCTTTTTTGGAATTTGAATTATTACATTCTTCCTAAAGTCTGAGGGTATTTTACCTGTGCTACATATCTTGCACACTAGGCGGAATAATTTTGTCATAACTGTCTCTCTCAAGGATCTTGATAATTCTGAGGGAATGCTGTCTACTCCCTGGGCATTGTTTCCACCTATGGCTTTAGTGTTCTGTCAAATTCTTCTGCCAGTATCATGCCTCTTGTTTCATCTTCACTTTCTGTGTTGTTTTCCATATGTAGACCCTCTACATACTCCTTCCGCCTTTCAGATTTCCCTTCATTTCTTAGTACTGGCTTGCCATCAGAGCTCTTGATACTCATACAGTTGTTTATCTTTTCTGAAAAGGTCCCTTTAATCTTCCTATCTTTCCCTTAGTTATGCGTGCTTCTGTGACCTTGCATTTGCCCCCTAGTCATTCCTTCTTAGCCAATTTGCACTTTCTGTCAATCTCATTTTTTTAGATGCCTGCAGTCTCTTTCGCTTGTGTCATTTTCTGCATTTTTATATTTTCTCGCTTCATCATTTAAATTCTTGTGACCTATCCAACGATTTCTGCTATACTGTCGTTCTACCTGTTAATCCTTTGCTGCCTCCACTATTTCATCTTTCGAAGCTACCAGTTCATTTTCAGTCATATTCCTTTTCTCTATTTCAGTCCAACATTGCCGAATGCTCATTTGTGTTGTGAACAAAAAAGTTGCACTGTATAACTTTGTATGTAATTATTTTATTACCTTTTTGTCTTTTTTAGGGTTATTTTGGTGCTGTTGGCTGCCTTCTGCAATTTGACAACAAGATCAGCTGAACATTGTTTTCTGCTAGGCTAAAAGAAGCACAAGCATTCCTGTGATGTATGGAGACTACACTCCCCCTAAAATATTCCAGAAACTTAGTCTTAAGTTATATAAAATATATGTAAATACCTGATATTATAATTGCCCGAGTGATATGGAGAAACTTGTTATTCTCCTTTACTGCCAGAGTATTGCAGCTTTGTATAATTATTGCACATACAAAATGAACCACGCACTATATTTTTTCAGTGCTAATGTACATTCGATAGTTAAAAATTGGGGTTTTGTAGAACTATATTACCAATACAATAATAACTGTCTTGTTTATAGTTTTCATTGCAGTTTATTCTCATTTCTGTAACAGTGTCCAGAGCACATAACAAAAGCATTTTCTGCATTATGATTGTAGTTTTGTATACCTTATAATACTGTACAATGTCAGTGGAATCCATTGTTCGCATAATTGAACTCCTTAACTTCTCATTTTGAGAATAGAAACACCAGTTGTTGATGGAAGTTACTACAAATGATAAGCAGTATTTATTTTATCTATGTGACTGTTATTCAGTGAATGCCACATTATTTTTATGGGAGTTAGGGTATTTAAAATATATATATATATTGTGGTGATACCATATTTCGAAATATTGTTGCTTTCATGTAATGACGCCGGTTCATATTGTTATTGTACAGTAATAGTGTTTTTACTTAGTGTGTTATAAATATCTTGTACAACCTCCAACATAATTTCTCCGTTGTTTTTATTCAAAGCCTCTTTTTTAAAATTTTGAGACTTCGAATGTGTACGTTGTAAATGTCTGTTAAACTTTGTCCTATTTATTGATTGTTTATGGGAGATGTATTCAGCATCAAAGTATGCGTTAGAGTGTAACCCAATATATTTGTAAATATTATATGGAATATGAATGGTTTTGTTTATATTTTTATGTAAAGTTTTGTATAAATCTTTTATTGTTGAAATATAATTTATTGTTATTTAAAATTTTTTCCTTTTTTTTATATGATTCGTGCCATATTAATGCTTTGCACTCTTTAATGCAGACTCAGGACATCTCCATGCCCTCACATTTAAATTGCCACTGCCTGGGTAGCAAACACGCCACAAAGAATGCGTGAATTTCTTTGTGGAAACAGTGAGGCCACTGACCAACAATTAAGGTATACATTAAAACAAAAAGTGCACTTCCATTCAAATATATTTACACAAGCATTACGTGTAAAACTTTGTGTAACTTTTTTTTTTTTTTAATTCTTCCAGGTGGGTTGTTTACAGTGCCATTTCACTCAAATTCCTTACAAATGAATCACCATCATCAAAATCATTGTCAGTCTTATTTTCACTAAGACATTCCTCTAAAAGAAACATCGCTCATTTCCGACTACTGAATGATTATTGGCTGGTGACTGAAGTCACCCAATAGCCAGCGCTGCCACCACAGCACACTAACACACATAAAATGAGCTCCCCTTATAGATTGGTGGAGAGGGGAGCAGCCCACCAGTGCAAAGTATGGGTGAAAGCATTTTGTGAAGTGCTGAAAATATTCTTTTCGTGCAAATGATGTGCTATGACAGCAATTTCACACGGAAATAGAACAAGAGTTTTGTGATAGCACATTTTAAAGACTTCCATGTTCAAATCTGACATGATACAGTTGCAATGACTACATATGCTACTTGTGTATATACTTTGCACTGCACACACCATGCATCGTAGATCATAAAGATTGGCAGCTGTGATAGAGGGCATGAAGTGAAATTGTAGCACCTGAGCTTTCTTCCAAATTTACAGTTTGCACAATGTATAGAAATTCACTGAGCTGGCTCATAATAAACTTGTAATGTCAACTGGGGAAGTAAACTTATTTTTTTCACTTCCCTGCTTCTATCATCAAGCCTAAAATAACGCTTTAACAGTGGTGAGTATGTGAAGTGCGGCTCATAAGCAAAGCATTAAACAATAATGACAATGGTGAGAAAATGTGTCATTAAGCAGATGTCCTTGTTTATGCTTATAGCTGCCATGATGTTTTCGGTTTAATTCAACATTTTCATCAATTTTTGCTTTTTTTCTGGGTGAGCAAAAAGGATGATTTCTCAAAAACACACATTTTGAAAGTATAATTTGTGGTTATAGCATGTCAGAAAACAGCTCGATTACCATGTACCCAGATATCAGTTTCAATTTTTTTTATGAGTTTTTACTTGCTATTATACAGCTGCTATTTTTTAAAAAACAAATGGAATTCATTACCACAAATTACTGTATAAATATTGTATTGTACATTTAATTTCCTTCACTTACACAGATTTGGAGAGGAGTGCGATTTTTAATCATTTATGCCAATTACATGTGTTTTTGCCCATATTTTGGGGGGTTTCAACATTTTCCTTGGTTCTGCATTCTCCTCAGTTTTGTCTTTTTTAGTGTCTGGACCACATAAAAATATAAAATAGGGGCTTCACTGTAATTGGAACCTTTCCCTCAAAACAAGTGCTACAGTTCAGCACCAGATTAACACAAGCTTCCCAGGCTGGTAGTTTGTGCAGCATTGATGCCTAGTTCAGTCAGTTCAAGAATTGAGCTTGTGAGCACTACAGAAAATTGTCTCAAATGAGGCTTGTGATTGGAGTGGGAAATAAAATTTGCAATGTCAAATACCACTTGCCATTATGGTGGAAAAGGTTAAGTATTATAGTGGTTGGGTAGCCTCATGTTATTCATTTTACACAATTCTGTTTCTGATCTTCGTTTTTAATATTGTAAAGAAGAAGTAGAGATATACTGTAAAGAAGAAGTAGAGATACATCCGCATAATGTCTTTCTTCTGTAGAACTTAGAGCATGCATTTACATTTGCAACAACTCAAGTACACAAGTATAGTTGTGCATGCATAATTTGTTTGAATAGGAGGGCCTGCTTCATAGTGCATTGCTGCCTCTTTTTGTGAGAGAATATCATGTGCTATTTATCTGATGACACGTGGCTGGTGCCCATGTGAGTTTGATTGTGTACTGTCTTCTGTTTATGCTTTAAGGTGATTTGTGTATAACAATGTCAGGTGAGTCCAAAGATAGCATGCTGAAATTTGTAGATGATTACAAAGAGAAGTGGTGGAAATCTGCTACTAAAGATAAACAAAAACAAAAAAAGCCCAGAGTTTCAAGTATGGGCTTGTCTTGATGGAAAGTAAAAATAAAGGGATAAAAGTTGCCAGTTGTATTACTGAAAAGAATAATGTAAGTTTCAAAGAGAGAAAATTGGAGGCAGCAGCCTATAAATTTAGGAAAAGTGATGTAAAAACTGTTGACTAATATTCATGCTTTAGCAGCTTAATAACACAACAGTAAAATAGCCTGACATCAGACCAACTGAAAAAGATGTATACTTGGAGCTCCTCAGCAAACCACTAGAAATTAATATGAAGGACATTAAATATACAAAAAAATACAAATTTAGAAAAAAAACAGCCTGTATTGTATTAGATTCTGCAGCCTATGAGATTCTCGCACTTATTGATCTGTGGTTATTAACATACAGCATTTTTTAATAAAGTTGTGAAAACAATTGTCTTTTGTGTTCCATTAAGTATTTCCCAATTTTGGGCATAGTCTCTGAAATGCTGGGTTACGAAATATGTAGCTCAAAATTGCCAGATAACAAAATGATATTGCCAGCCTTATCCCTGCAGAAATTACAGAAGAAAATCAGGATTGTACGCTGATATTATTCTGAAATTTGTGAACAAAATTCCATTGTTACTTTGTTATGTAGATACAGTTTTACCAATAGGCACATTAGTGCGTCCTTTTTCTGTTGCATTTTATCACAGTAAAGACAGCTCAAATTGCTGAGCAAAGAAGTGGATGCATAGCAGACAGCTTGATCAGTGAGGCAATGTTTGGACTTTTTTTAATTAGAAGTAAAATGATCACAGGACAAGACTGCATCACACAGATGACAGCAAGATAATGCTAAAGTCATGAGAACTTACCTTTTACATTTGTTGGACTAGAATCAAGTTCTCCTGTTATGTCTAATCCATTCAATTGATTAAATACTTGTTATCAATTTGTAAATTACTCTGCAGGCTCAGAAGTTGACTTGGAGACTGGAAACGTCTGCTAACATGACAGTGTTAATTTTAGTTTCAATGCAACAGAATGATTCACATGATAATAACTGTGATAATCTGATTTCATAATGAACATTAGATTGTTGGCTTAACTTGTAGAAATGAAAATGCATAAACAATAGCACACTGATGGTGTGTGATCATTACATCACCAAACCAGCCACTTTCGAAGAATTTAATGCTGTGCTGAAACATTAACACAAGCTTTATACATTATTAGTAAAAAGAATCATTCACATTATTGGTAAACAAAAACATAATTAAGCTCATATCTGTTATTACTCAAGTAAGATTACAGAACAAAAAAGGTATACGATCTTACAGCATGTCAATCACCGAAAAAGGCTTAGCACCAAGAACAACAATCTGCTTTTAAAAAATACAACTGAAAATCGGTAAAAGGTATTAATTCAATATACAGAGGTAAATTCTATTTCAAGCATACTGGTTTGTATCTGAAACAGAAAAATATAGTGATTTTCTACACTGCTCCCTAGCCCCCTTGAATGTTGAAGACAATGTCTGTTACACATTTAAGAAGTGGTACAGCATTTAGGGGCTCAGTGTTTGGCATAGTGTAACAATATTAGCAATTGTAGCTTTGCTAGATAACTGGTTTGTTTAGATAAAGAATGAGTCATGGTAGCAGTTACAGTTGATTCAGGTAAACCATGAGCAAAGTCTGGAGTGATTGTTATGCTCAGAACTATTTAGGTGAATATTTGCAGCTCTCCCATTTGGGGTAGTCAACAGAAAACCTGAGAAACTGGGATGGGACCTTCAGATGTTAACACTTCATGGAATTAGAGATGTAATGCACATTTAGCAATGTGAACAGCACAGAATATATTACATGTGCAAATTCTGTCATTGAATATGGGTCTCAAAAAAACAATTTATCATAATGTAGTGCTCAGCAAAATTATCATTCAGTATGCATTTTACAGTTCTGGTTTGCACCTCTCAAATATGTCAAAAAAATTTTATTTGATGTAATTAACAAATATATGTATACAAACTATTAGCTAATGTCATTATTATTATATCTTTTCCATTGTTTCTCACAGACAGAATTGCATGAACAGCATATAATATGTAGGATAAGCGCACTGAAATAACATTTACAGATTGTGTTTTATAACAGTGAGTGTCAAAAGTCAGGAGATGCTGATGGTGGTGATGGTTGAATGTTTATGCTGGAGATGACTTGGTATGTTGAATCCAAGGTCATAGTGTAGGCCATGTTGTCAGTCATCTTGGGCACCCATCTCTGTAGTCAGGATACTGACAGAGGTTGATGCTGGACAGCAGGAAGGGCACATCATCATATCTTGGGTTGTACCTTACAGTGCCATAAGATGTTCCATTTTTATCAGATTACATGCAACAGTCTTACAATAGAATTACTACTATGTAATGTAATTGTACTAAAAGGAAATTCTTTGTTAACACACAAGTGAAATTTTCATAAAAACAGAAATTACTAAGGATAAATGAAATACATGAAGTGGATCCATGCTAGCATGGGGCGATCTTTTATATATTTCATCTACAGAGTATCACTCAGTGTCCAGTACATGGTGGTTTAAACCACCAAGGTTTGTGATGAATGGGCTCACAGAGCTGAAACCAGTTTTGCAATTAAATACACAACATGAACAGCATAAATGTCTCTGTAGGGCAGTTTTTCATTATTCTGAATGTACACTTCAAATAAAAAATGATGGCACACCCAGAATTTCATGAGAACCAGGTTAGACGCATGACATGCAGAATGGTTAGCCAAGCGAGAATGTCACTGTGATGTTTGTTCATCGAGCATCTGAGTTCCTTCACACATGTAAAAGTGTGCATAAAATAGGCCCACAACTGACAAAGAAAACATCATCTTGCACAGTGCTAGAAGAGGAGAGCATACTGCAAAGTTCATCTCACAGAAGTGCATGGTTATTCATGGAGCTTCCATAAGCATTTTAGTTTTTTGTTGTCCATTTCAACATGTCCTAACACAGTGCTAGTTTGAGTGTGCCTTAACTTTTCACGATGTGTGCTTATCACTGTCCCATATCTTCATTGCATACTGACTCACATAATAACCTTTCAGAAACTGAATTCACTGAATCACAGTTTATCAGTACATATTATTATATTTGTGTCACTTAGATCTCAACTTTTTTAGTAAAGTAAAACACAGGTATAATATTTTTATAGAATTAAGAGCATACATCATTATGTAGAAATTACATCCATATACTATTACAGAAATAAATTTGAAATCGATAAACTAGTATTCTTTTTTGATTCCTGCCTCATTTTGTAAAACCTTTGTGTTCTCAATGAAGCAACATTTGTGTAGGCTAGGACAACATCGTTCATTCGTAGTACAAAATTAACCTTTGTGTATTTGTATCAAGTCAAAACCAAACGAAACTTCCGGGCAGATTAAAACTGTGTGCCGGACCGAGACTTGAACTCAGGACCTATGCCTTTCGCGGGCAAGTGCTCCACCAACTGAGCTACCCAAGCACAACTCACACCCCATCCTCACAGCTTTACTTCTGCCAGTACCTTGTCTCCTACCTTCCAAACTTTACAGAAGCTCTCCTGTGAACCTCCCGAGTTCAAGTGTCAGTCTGGCACACAGTTTTAATCTGCAAGGAAGTTTCATATCAGCGCACGCTCCGCTGCAGAGTGAAAATCTCATTCTGAAAGTCAAAACCAAATTGGCAAATATAGAGAAAGAACAAACAACTTGCTCAAATCTGGGCACAACACTTACTTAGAACTCAAGTGATTCTAAGACAAATGTAACCATTGAATTCACTTACATTGCTAAGGTTAGTTAGTTAGTTGGTCACTATTTACATGGCTTTGAATACTGTTAACCCTTGAACGGGCTTGCCAGTTTTCATAACATGAATGGGCTTGTGGGATACTTTGCACACATGTAAAGAACAGCTGTCTTTATGTTACAAAAGTAAACATATATGAACAAAATCACAGTTTAAACTTAAATCAATAATTTAATGTTAATATAATTAAATGTTAATAAAATTAACTTATGTTATATAGCTAAGTCACTGTTTAATTAAACAATAATAAAATAAACTTTCATTACATCACTCTGTTGTGTACAGGTGCTACCCCACAATAATGACCCACCCAGCACAGTTGAGTCAGATTCCAGGCAAATGCTTATTCGATTACTAATTATCTTGTAGCAACTGCCTCATTGTGGGATTTTGCTGCTAGCTTGAAATCTGGGGCATTTTCCCACTTAGCTCATAGTTTATTTTATATTACTGCTACTTGCTTTGACATATGACAATGCAACTTATCACTGTGTTAGCTGAGGAAATAATGAAGGAATATGTATGGACTCACAATTGTAAAACAAAAATGAAATGCTACAAGACAATGTCATTTGTGGTTGGCACACTTTATTCACACATAGATTGTTCGCTGAAGGGTTATACTAAATTAACTTTCTATTTTTAACTTATAGTAACATGAGTTTCTGTTCATTTACAAATAATGGTTAACAGGGCATGCCCTTTCTTGTGCTAATCTTCAATTCATTTGTGTCACCAATATATAAAGAAATATTACTTAGAGCAAAATACTTACATTTCAGACAACATAATATACCATTTTCACAGTAAGGAGTCTAGCCATATATAGGTACAAACGTCTTTCTATTCTTTACCGATCGCTAACATGCTTATCTCAAGTAGGATAGTATCACAACTTGTAGCTTCAGTTTATCATAGTGTACTGTCCATGCAATATATATACTACACTAAAATGTCTTTTGGCCTTGCATTTCAAACAACTACTATGTACATACGCTTTCAACTAATGTTTGATTAACACAGGCTGTGTAGAGCTTGGTAAACAGTTCATTTGAATACGCAAGTGTAGGAGAGTTTGATAAAAGTAAATATGAATAGTCACAGTTTCCCCTTGGTAACAAATGTTTTAGTTCCAATAGTGCTAACTACAAACTCTGTTTTTAATCCATAAGGATACTGCGCCTGCATGTGGCTCAATAACCTTCTCTAAACATCAGTTACTAAGTTAATTGCTAAAACACATTTATTAATTCATGGGTACAGAAGTACTTAATTTAATATATGAATAATATCAACCATCCCTGTAGGTATTTTTTAATCAAACATTGGAAAATCCAGGATGGAATGTGACAATATTATGAAAAGGAAAGTTGTTACTCACCGTATAGTGGAGATGCTGAGTTGCAAATAGGCTTCAGCTGCCAGAGTCTGCAGTCGCGCGCACGTGTGTGTGTGTGTGTGTGTGTGTGTGTGTGTCTCCTATTTTTGACAAAAGCCTTGTTTCACAAGCTGCGACATTGTCGCGAATAAAACAGCGACTCGTATATAGAATAAATTTCCTTTACTTTACGTCTATTGTCATGAAATTTTTTGTTGACAGATTACTGGTTTTGGTCTATAATAACCATCTTCAGATCTGTTATATGAAAACAATGTCCTACAGTCATAGCGACATCATCAAATGTCAAATGCAAAATCAGCACCAGCATTGTCAAATATATATAAATAACAGCATATGCACGAATCATGTTGTCAGCAGCAGAGTCACATGACTCGTGCATTTAAGAAATTCAAAAGTCTTGTTATCCGAGAGCTACTTGTGACAGTCTTTTTGTTGTGCCTATCTGCAACTCAGCCATGTGGTAAAAAGCAACTTCCCTTTTTATAATATTGTTAGATATTTTTACGGTCTTCTGGGTGTACAATCCCTTAACTGGTTTGGTTTTAGGATAAGACCTGTGCATTTGTCATAATTTCTTGTCATAGTAGGCTTTTCTCAAGTGTACCTGTTTGCTGAATGTGGCTAAGATTTATCTTACCTTCTCTTCCCAGCAACATTCTTCTCTCTGAAGATGTGGTAGCAGATCCAATCATTCTTCTCTTTGTGTTGTCCTAATCATCATCATTTCATCCCCACTGATGTGCAAGTTGCCGAAGTGGTGTCAAATCGAAAGACTTGCGCCCGGTAAACGGCCTTCCCGACGGGAGGTTCTAGTCACACAACATTTACATTTTTACAGTTCAGCTGGAGTGTATTGTATTGTGTACAGAGGAAAATTATTTATGATCTGTTCGAGTAACTCTAGATATTCTACCCGTCATGTCTGTTGACTGTATAAACATATGCATTCCATAAAATGTTCTTGCCATGGGGGTTACGTTCTAGGTGAAATCTTGATATTAGTATTTATTTAATCTGGTATTCAGGTATAAGTGTTCTCCATACTTGGCAAGAAGTTTGATGTACTGTGTGGCAGCGAGGCAGCAGGCTTGCCACCTGTAGGTACGTAATCGTTCACAATTCTGTTAAAGATTGCTTTACATTTTATAGCATATAACTTAGCATACTTTGTGAAAAATATCACAAAGAACTACTACTTATTGAACCCTGCCTCTTTCATTTGACAAAGGTCCTGCAATATCAATTGAAATGATTTGTAGGGGTTTTGTTGGTATGGCAGGAGGCAATTCCGTGCAACAACTTTTGTTCACTGGTGTTATTTTTTGACATATGAGAGACATTTTGAGTGGCTGCTGTATTCATCTCCTCATCTCAGGAAAATAGCAATACAAATTGATCTTTCTTGCACATCTAGTTATGCTTTAATGCCCCATGTACAATGCATGTACAGAATTGATGCATCCTTACATGCGGCTAGAAGGCAAACACACCATGTATCACATCTATAGAATAGTACCTCATTGTGTATTTTGAAATGTTTTAATTTTTCAGTAGGATTTGCTTAAAGTACTATTTTAAATTTATGCCAGTACTGGTCAACATTTTGCAAATCAGTCATGTTTTTGCACTTATCTAAATAACACTGTATGTAGTTACTGTCTTTCATTAGCAATATTCAATAATCAATGGTTTCTGTACTCAGGTAAGAAGCGATAGAGCACTGCCACTGTATTATCTTTTCCAGAAGTATATGCAATTTAAAAACTATACTCTAGTGAAAATAGTGGCCAACATGCCAAGCATGCATGGAGTAGTTTACAGGACATAATAAAGCTTAATGCTCGACAATTAGAGAAGTCTTTGATGTTTTTTCAGTAAATATAGTAACTGAACTTCTTAAACATTCAAACTACAGATACTTTCTGATAGTGTGTGGCTGGCAAAACTTATAACACATCTTTTGCTTACCATGCTCTTCATTAACTTGAAATAAACATGTTCCCAAGCCAGTGAGTGAGGTGTTAGTAACAACACAGAAATCCTTGGGTATACCTGGATGACATAAAACATCAGACTTAACTAAAGCATGTTTTATTGAATCAAAATCTTTCTGACAGTTACTTGTCTACACCTGTGGTGCATTTTTCTTTAATAAGAGTAATAAAGCTGTGCTATTCAGAAGTTGATTAGGTATAAAACATCATAAAAATGAGCCATAGGCCAAAAAATGACTTAATCTATTTTTCAGTTCATGGATAAGGAACATTATATGTAGTATTGATTTTGTCTGGATCTGTTGTTATTCCTGTGGAAGTGATTATATGACAGAAATTTAAACTTGTCTACTACAAATTTTGACTTATGTAGGTTTGCTTTAACTCCTGTTTCTGAAAATTTACACAGTGTTTTTTCCAAGAAATTTGCATGCTCCAACCATGCAGGGATGGCATAATAGACAATAAATATTTAAAGCTACTTTATCTAGGGAGTCAAGACCTAAGACTGTGTCCAAGGCAGTAATGAATGCAACTGAATTTACATTTACACAAAATTGATAACTCCTTACTCCAAATATGAAAGCAGTATATTTTCTGGATTCCTTTGATAGGCTTATCACATATTACGAATATCTCAAAATGATACTGTTAAGGTACTTAACGCCATGAAATTTTTGCTACTCTTTATCTAAATTCTATAGTCTAGATCATACAGGTAAAATAATTTTGTAGATGTTCTTGCATATAAAATTAGGTGCACTTTTTTACTGGTCTTTGCCACAGTTAATAGAGGGCTGCAACAGTGTGACATTGAGGCTTCTATAATTCTCCACTTGAGCGTTTACCATATTTCTTTAGTGACCACTGCTCTCTTGCCCCGTGGGATGGAGTAGATATTCTGACAGTATATTTCATGGGGGCTAACTCCGGTTTAATACTGATACATGTTAATAATACCTGTTTTTTTCTCAAATAATTTACTTACTTAAAAAGCAACTTCTTTAATTCTGCCTGTTGCAAGGAGTCAATGATTGTAAACTCTATAACCTTATCCTTTATTTGACTTTCACTATTCTCAATCAGGCTATAGTGTGCAGGTATGCTGCCAGTGTATGTAGTCTTCGTCTTAATGAAATTTACCTTTAAGCGTTGGCAATATTTGCCCTGCTCTGTCTTTGTTATTACCAAGTCAGCTACAATATTTTTACAATCGATGTTTAGGAAGCATTTGCCTGAGGAGAATTTGACCACTGCATCCCTCTCCCTTAGGAATTCAATGCCAAAAATGTGTTCTATAATTAACCCACTTACAATTACAAGTGGGTGGTTTGTAACTCCATTTCCTACTACTACTTCCATCTGCATTTGCATTTTGACATTTGGCAATCTTAAAACTAATACCTCCTATAATTTTTCAATCCTGCACAGGAAACATGGGTACTCTTGTGACTTATGAATACTACTTCATAAACTGGTTGACATAACATTCACCATAGCACCCATATCCAGATAATTGTAGTTGGTATGTTACCTATAACAACATGCACAGTAGCTTGAACAATTTCTTTATTATGATTATGGCATGTCTAGCAGTCAGTTGTTAATTCTTTCCTAGTGTTCATGTCTTTGTTGTAACATAATAGATTTACTGAGTTGCATATATTGCCATGACACTACTCCATGATCAAAATTTGAGGGCATAATGTAGGTCAATTTAATTTGTTGTAGCTGTCATTGTGGGGCATCAAGGTTGTGGAGTATCACTCTTCCGCCACCTCAGTAATGTTTTCTGTTGGATTTTATGTCTGCCAATTGGTATCAATGAGACAATTTTGTACTGGAATTTCTTGCATGTTAGCATTGCTCATGTTTGGTTGGCTGCAGTTTCCATTTGGGGATTGTTGTTGTTCTGCCAGTGCCCTGTCCATTACCATAGTAACCAGGTTACTACTTTTTCTCTTCCTGTTAAAATTAGCTGAACTGCAATCAATCAGCTGTGTGTTACACAGTAAGGGTGATGCCAGCTTCATCATAAAGTTGTCTCTCACCCTCCGTTGATTGTAAGATTGCATGCACAGTGGAGAGGACTGAGCCGCACTGTTATTGTTATTGGTCAATTTTGAATCTTCACATCAGATGAAATGAATCTAGCTTACACATGATGTGGTCAAAATGGGTTTTGCAGAACATGGACTAATTTTCCCGTTAAATCAAGCAGGAATTTTGCTTTTAATATCTGTAAAATGTCCCTGTGTTATATTGGCTTGAACCAATACTGTATCTTATTCAAAAACTTTTTGATATACTTGTGTAGACTTCCTTGCATATTGTTAAATGGTTTAGGGTTAAATACCTCCTTATGAATTCTTCTTTGTGCACAACTGGACCAGTATTTTGATAAGAATTCATTTTTGAACTGTTTGTAAGTTTGACAATTCTCAGCAGTCTCCGCTATCCAAAGGGCTGTTTCTCCCTGAATAACCCAGACCTTGGAAACACAACTTAAATGGCTTGATAATAACAACAAGATGAGTACCTGTTTTGTGAGGGGTAAGACTTGAACTGTCTGTGCTTTAATTAACTCTCATCTAATAAAACAGATGACAATGGAGGTGTTGCGCCCATCCTGTGCGATACATTGTTAGATGACACACCTGTGTGATTTACATCATTACTCTACCTTCCCTCATATGACACAGGACTAATATTTTCATTGCCTATCCCAACAACAGAGGACAGTGTGTCATTCACTTTCTGCTTAACCACGGACAGTTTCTGTTATATACTGCTGATGTGACTCTATCTCACACTATAGTAAACCTTTGCTTAGTGCAGTTCAAATTCAGCATAATTCTATATTAATTACTTCCCCCCAAGGGCCTCCCCAAGATAACACTTCAGTAACTGCAAGCTGAATAACAGACAATAATTCTGCATCTTATCTTTCATTTATACTTGCTTCATTATTTGAAATCAACTCAGAAAAATTTTGGAAAAATTTTCTCTTTATGTATCAAATTGAATTTTTATCTCAGTCTCTCACTTGGCAGTAAAATGATCTATTTTATATCTAGGTTATGAAAAAGACTCTTTTACTTGTGGCTCTCCAACATATAATTATTATATTGCATCAGGTGTAGTGGAGATGCTGAGTCGCAATAGGCACAATGAAAAGATTCACACAATTATAGCTTTTGGCCATAAAGGTCTTTGTCAGCAGTAGACAAACACACACACACACACACACACACACACACACACACACACACACGCATGCAAACACAACTTGTTGCACACATGTCTGCAGTCTCAGAGAACTGAGAACTTTGACATGCAGTTTTCGATGCTGTAGTTTCATTTGTCAAGGCATCCTGCTGTGACAACAAATTTGTCAATTCAGACCACATGTTAGTTCGTTGTAGCATTAAATTTGTCATATAAGTTGATGCAGTTATCATTGCTGTAATTTCATTTGTCAAGGCATCCTGCTGTGCCAAAAAATTTGTCAATTTAGACAACATGTCATTTTGTTGTAGCACTAAATTTGTTATATAAGTTGACAAAACATTTTGTTTACTAAACATTTTATTTTGTTGTAATGTTAAATTTGATATGTTGGTTGTTAAGTTTGGCAGTTTAGAGGTTATATCATTTTGCATAGCAGACATTTCATCTTGTCTGGATGCCATAACAAATAACTTGTTATGTTATGAAAAGGATAGTTCCTACTCACCATATAGTGGATATGCTAAGATACAGATAGGCACAACAAAGACTATCAGAAAGTGTGCTTTCAGACAACTAGGCCTTTGTCAGAAACAGAGAACATACACACACTTCCACACAAATGCAGCCTACATACACACAACCACAGTCCCTGGCTACTGAAGCCAGATAGTAAGCAGAAGCACCCGATGGGAGAAGCAAACAGGTAGTGGGGGTAAGGAGGAAGCATGGGCAGGGAAGGGGAGGCTGGAGGGACACCAGGGTAGAGGAGCGAGACAGAAAAATGCTGCTTGTGGGAGTGTACAGGGACAGGGTGAAGAGAGGGCAGGACAGCTAGATGCAGTCAGGAGTTTAGATGGAAGGCAGAGGAAGCGGAAAAGGACCGAAGTTAAAAGAATGTGGGTGTGCTGGTGGGTTAGAGGGATGGGTAGTGCTGGAATGGGAATAGGGAATGGGCTAGATGGATAAGTACAATGGCGAATGAAGGTAGAGGCCAGGAGGGTTACATGAACAAAGGATATATTGCAGGGGTTCCCACCTGTGCAATTCAGAAAAGCTAATGTTGATGGGAAGGATCTGAATGGAACACACTGTGAAGCAGTCATTGAAATAAAGCATGTTATGTTGGATGGCATGCTCAGCAATAGGGTGGTTTAGCTGTTTCTTGGGCACACTTTGTCAGTGGCCATTCATGCCAATAGACAGCTAGTTGGTGGTCATGCCTATATAGAATGAAGTGCAGTGGTTGCAGCTTAGCTCATAGATTGCATGACTGTTTTCACAGATAGCCCTGCCTCTGATGGGATAGGTGATGCGACCCTTGGTATATTTCAAGAGGGACTGCTTGTCACTACAGGTGTGTGAGCCATAGGCTTTATGGAAGGGGCTTGTTGGTATGGAATAGGTAGAGACTGTCAGAGTGGATGTATTGTTGATGGTTGGTGGGTTTGATATGGATGGAGGTACTGATGTAGCCATCTTTGTGGTGGATGCCAACATCGAGGAAGGTGGTTTGTTGGGTTGAGTAGCACCAAGTGAAGCCAATGGGGAAGAAGGTGTTGAGGTTCTGGCGGATCGTGGATAGGTGTCCTCACCCTTGACCCAGGTCACAGAAAGGTCATTAATGAATCTGAACCAGGTAAGGGGTTTGGGATTCTGGGTCTTTAGTAAGGATTCCCTTAAATGGCCCATGAATAGGTTGGCGTAGCATGGTGGCATACAGGTGCCTATAGGCATATCTCAGATTTGTTTGCAGCTAAAGCCTTGAAAGGAGAAGTAATTGTGGGTGAGGATGCAGTTGGTCATGGTGTGTACAATGGATGTTGTAGGTCTGGAACCCATTAGGCATTGGGAAAGATAGTGCTCAATAGTGGTAAGACCATGAGCATTAGGGATGTTAGTGTCAAGGAAGATGGCATCAATAGTGACAAGCAGCAGGGTACCATGTGGTAAAGAAACAGGAACTATGGAGAGTTGGTGGAGGGAATCATCCATATCAAACATACCCACCATCAACAATACCTCCACCCTGACAGCTGCCACCCATTCTATACCAACAAGTCCCTTACATAAAGCCTAACCACATGTGGCTGTCACACCTGTAGTGATGAGCGGTCCCTCTTGAAATATACCATGGGTCTCACTGATGCCTTCACAGACCTTAATTACCTTCCCAATCTTGTAGAAAAACAGACTTCCCATGCTTATCTCTCCAGTCATCCACCAGCTCCCAAAGTCCCAAAGTACCACTGTCCAGCCACAGAGGAGCATTCCCCTATGACTCAGTGGCATCCAGACCCTTAGCACCTGAATCACATTCTCCACCAGGGTTTGAGTACATCTCATTGTGCACTGAAGTGAGGAATGTCATAAAGCCTCCCCCCCCCCCCCCCCCCACCAACTGCTGTATTCCTCTCACCGAAGCTGCATAATATTCTCATCCATCCATAAACAACTCCTGCTCCCAACCTATTTCCTCATGGCTCATATCCCTGTAATAGACCTAGATGTGAGGCCTGTCCCACACATCCTCCCACAATCATCTACTACAGTCTGGTCACAACACATCACCTGTCCCATCAGAGGCAGGGCTATCTGTGAAAACAGTCATGGAATCTATGAGCTAAGCTGCAACCACTGCACTTCATTCTACATAGGCATGACCAACAACTAACTGTCTGTTGGCATGAATGGCCACTGATAAACTGTGCCCAAGAAACAGCTGAACCACCCTATTGCTGAGCATGCCATCTAACATGACATGCTTTATTTCAATGGCTGCTTCACAGACTGCCATTCAGATCCTTCCCATCAACATTAGCTCTTCTGAATTGCACAGGTGGGAACTCTCCCTGCAATATATTCTATGTTTGCGTAACCCTCCTAACCTCAACCTTTGTTAGTCATTGTCCTTACCCATGTAGCCTCTCTCCCATTCCCATTCTAGCAGTACCCATCCCTCTATCTCATCAGCATGCCCATATTCTTTTTACTTCTGTCTTTTCTGCTACCTCTGCCTTCCATCTAAACTCCCATCGTTAGCGATTGTCCTTACCCATGTAGCCTCTCCCCCATTCCCATTCTAGTAGTACCCATCCCTCTATCTCATCAGCATGCCCACATTCTTTTTACTTCTGTCCTTTTCCGCTACCTCTGCTTCCATCTAAACTCCCGTCTGCATCTAGCTGCCCTACTCTCTCTTCACCTTGTCCTTGTACACTCCCACAAACAGCATTTTTCTCTCTCCCTCCTCTACCCTGGCATCTCTCCAGCCTCCCCGTTGCTGCCCATGCCTCCTCCTTACCCCCACCACCTGGTTGCTTCTTCCATCAAGTACTGCTACTTGCTATCTGGTTTCAGTAGCCAGGGACTGTGGTCATGTGCATATGGGCTGCATTTGCAGGAAGTGTCTGTATGTTCTCTATTTCCTATGAAGGCCTAGTTGTCTGAAAGCCCACTTTCTGATGGTCTTTTTGTTGTGCCTATCTGTGACTTAGAATCCCCACTATATGATGAGGAGCAACTGTTGTTTTCATAATATTGTTACATTCCATCCTGTATTTTCATTGTTTAACTTGCTATATGAGGCAGTAAATGGATCTTGCATTGTAGTAACCAGTGGAATAAATACGGGGTGTTTGATAAAGAGCTCCCTAGTTTTAATGTATCCTAGAATCTGTACAAAGTGACATACACTATTCTAGTTTGTGGTGTTTGATTCATCAACTCTCCATGTTTGGCTCCCCTGCAGTTGGCAGGTCTGCTTGACCTTGAAACGGTACGAGTGCTCTGTTTTTCCTCTGTTCCCTCGGTTCAGTCCAGGCGTGCATGCAGTGCCGTGCAGAGCAATGAGGCTACATTTCATGTCAGTGGACAGTCAATCATCATAACTGGAGAACTTGGGGGGCAAATCATCCACATTAAGTTATTCAGCATGAAAGTGACTCTCCCAAAGCTAATGTCAGGTGCAGTTTGATGGAAGATTGTGTGATTGGATCTTTCATTTTTGTAGAAAAAAACAATAAACAGGGATGTTTACTGGGATATGTTGACAGAGTACGTCTTTTCCCAAATGGACAATATTGAGGCAAAAAAGGGGCTTGTGTTTTTCCAACAAGATGGTCCCCCACAGTGGATGGGCAGAGCTGACCCAATACCTTGGCCACCATAAAGCCTAGACTTAACCACACTGGATTTCTTCTTTTGGGGCCGCATAAAAAATTTTGTGTTCAGTGAACAGATCAGAGACATCAATCATTTATGGGAAACAATTGTTGCGGCACTTAGGGCAGTTACACCTGAAATGTTCTTTTTCAAACACCCTGTACTTTGCTTTCTGTACGTGATCCAATTTCATAAGCTGAAGCTTCCATGTTTTCAATTGATGCATTAGCAAATTTGTTATCACTGTCATTCAGTACTCTCTTGGTCTCTTTTTCAGTTTTCTTTTTTAAGACTTCCTTATTTTTACCATAACATAAAATGTAGCTGAATTCATATGTGTAAAATTATGTATCTGAATTTAATATTGTTGTTGTTGTGGTCTTCAGTCCTGAGACTGGTTTGATGCAGCTCTCCATGCTAATCTATCCTGTGCAAGCTCCTTCATCTCCCAGTACCTACTGCAACCTACATCCTTCTGAATCTGCTTAGTGTATTCATCTCTTGGTCTCCCTCTACGATTTTTACTCTCCACACTGCCCTCCAATGCTAAATTTGTGATCCCTTGATGCCTCAGGACATGTCTTACCAACTGATCCCTTCTAGTCAAGGTGTGCCACAAACTTCTCTTCTCCCCAGTCCTATTCAATACTTCCTCATTAGTTACGTGATCTACCCACCTGATCTTCAACGTTCTTCTGTAGCACCACATTTTGAAAGCTTCTATTCTCTTCTTGTCCAAACTATTTATTGTCCATGTTTCACTTCCATACATGGCTACACTCCATACAAATACTTTCAGAAACGACTTCCTGACACTTAAATCTATACTCGATGTTAACAAATTTCTCTTCTTCAGAAACACTTTCCTTGCCATTGCCAGTCTACATTTTATATCCTCTCTACTTCGACCATCATCAGTTATTTTGCTCCCCAAATAGCAAAACTCCTTTACTACTTTAAGTGTCTCATTTCCTAATCTAATTCCCTCAGCATCACCCGACTTAATTCGACTACATTCCATTATCCTCGTTTTGCTTTTGTTGATGTTCATCTTATACCCTCCTTTCAAGACACTATCCATTCCATTCAACTGCTCTTCCAAGTCCTTTGCTGCCTCTGACAGAATTACAATGTCATCGGCGAACCTCAAAGTTTTTATTTCTTCTCCCTGGATTTTAATTCCTACTCCAAATTTTTCTTTTGTTTCATTTACTGCTTGCTCAATATACAGATTGAATAACATCAGAGAGAAGCTACAACTGTGTCTCACTCCCTTCCCAACCACTGCTTCCCTTTCATGCCCCTCTACTCTTATAACTGCCTTCTGGTTTCTGTACAAATTGTAAATAGCCTTTCGCTCCCTGTATTTTACCCCTGCCACCTTTAGAATTTGAAAGAGAGTATTCCAGTCAACATTGTCAAAAGCTTCCTCTAAGTCTACAAATGCTAGAAACGTAGGTTTGCCTTTCCTTAATCTTCCTTCTAAGATAAGTCGTAAGGTCAGTATTGCCTCACGTGTTCCAACATTTTTATGGAATCCAAACTGATCTTCCCAGAGGTCTGCTTTTACCAGTTTTTCCATTCATCTGTAAATAATACGTGCTAGTATTTTGCAGCTGTGACTTATTAAACTGATAGTTCAGTAATTTTGACATCTGTCAACACCTGCTTTCTTTGGGATTGGAATTATTATATTCTTCTTGAAGTCTGAGGGTATTTTTCCTGTCTCGTACATCTTGCTCACAAGATGGTAGAGTTTTGTCAGGACTGGCTCTCCCAAGGCCGTCAGTAGTTCCAATGGAATGTTGTCTACTCCCGGGGCCTTGTTTTGACTCAGGTCTTTCAGTGCTCTGTCAAACTCTTCACGCAGTATCATATCTCCCATTTAATCTTCATCTACATCCTCTTCCATTTCCGTAATATTGTCCTCAAGTACATCACCCTTGTATAGACCCTCTATATACTCCTTCCACCTTTCTGCTTTCCCTTCTTTGCTTAGAACTGGGTTTCCATCTGAGCTCTTTATGTTCATGCAAGTGGTTCTCTTATCTCCAAATGTCTCTTTAATTTTCCTGTAGGCAGTATCTACCTTACCTCTAGTGAGATAAGCCTCTACATCCTTACATTTGTCCTCTAGCCATGCCTGCTTAGCCATTTTGCACTGCCTGTCGATCTCACTTTTGAGTCGTTTGTATTCCTTTTTGCCTGCTTCATTTACTGCATTTTTATATTTTCTCCTTTCATCAATTACATTCAATATTTCTTCTGTTACCCAAGGATTTCTACTAGCCCTCGTCTTTTTACCTACTTGATCCTCTGCTGCCTTCACTACTTCATCCCTCAGAGCTACCCATTTGTCTTCTACTGTATTTCTTTCCCCCATTCCTGTCAATTGTTCCCGTATGCTCTCCCTGAAACTCCGTACAACCTCTGGTTTAGTAAGTTTATCCAGGTCCCATCTCCTTAAATTCCCACCTTTTTGCAATTTCTTCAGTTTTAATCTACAGGTCATAAACAATAGATTGTGGTCAGAGTCCACATCTGCCCCTGGAAATGTCCTACAATTTAAAACCTGGTTCCTAAATCTCTGTCTTACCATTATATAATCTATCTGATACCTTTTAGTATCTCCAGGATTCTTCCATGTATACAACCTTCAGTTAAGATTCTTGAACCAAGTGTTAGCTATGATTAAGTTATGCTCTGTGCAAAATTCTACCAGATGGCTTCCTCTTTCATTTCTTAGCCCCAATCCATATTCACCTACTATGTTTCCTTCTCTCCCTTTTCCTACTGTCGAATTCCAGTCACCCATGACTATTAAATTTTCGTCTCCCTTCACTACCTGAATAATTTCTTTTATTTCATCATACATTTCTTCAATTTCCTCATCATCTGCAGAGCTAGTTGGCATATAAACTTGTACTACTGTAGTAGGCATGGGCTTCGTGTCTATCTTGTACACAATAATGCATTCACTATGCTGTTTTTAGTAGTTTAACCGCACTCCTATTTTTTTATTCCTTATTAACCCTACTCCTGCATTACCCCTATTTGATTTTGTATTTATAACCCTGTATTCAATGATATGAATATAATAGAGGGAAACATTCCATGTGGGAAAAATATATCTAAAAAGAAAGATGATGAGACTTACCAAACAAAAGCGCTGGCAGGTCGATAGACACACAAACAAAGACAAACATACACACAAAATTCTAGCTTTCGCAACCAACAGTTGCCTTGTCAGGAAAGAGGGAAGGAGAGGGAAAGATAATAAGAGGTGGAGCCCCTCCACGCCCACACCGGCATGATGGCCAACACAAAAGGTCTACTGCCATCTCTGCATAAGGGTTAGTATTCACTAAAGTGAGGTGTCGCAGGATGTGGGTACTGCGATGTTTGCGTACGTCTGGTTAGGATTAACCATTAATACGCGCTCATCTGGAGATAGATTGGTCGAAACCTGACGAAGGGTAGCGGTTTGAAGGGCAGAGGGAAAAAAGTGCCAAGGCAAGAGCCAAGGGAAAAAAACCTCTGCGAAAGTTAGGTCGGGCGGCAAGAGCAGTAGCGGTTGTCTTGCTGCCTGTGACAGGTTGTGCAAGGATAGGCTTTGTTAGTAGTGGGTATCATGCATGTCGATACCTTGACGTTGTGCGTTTGTGCTGCTCGGCGGCTGGCGCTGGGTGCTGGTACAGAGTCCTCGTTCAGCGTCCTGCAACCTGCAACAGTTATGTTTGTTATCGGTCTTGTGTCCGATAGGTCATATACCGGAGGCACAGTGTGAGGGAGTGTTGGGAGATTGTTCGTGCGTCTGTGGGCGAGCTCGTCGGTGTCCCTGCTGTGGCCTGTTGGTCGGCTCTAGTAACAGCTGGTAGTTGCCAGTCAGTGTTGCTGATATGCAGGGGCTTACCGACGTTTGTCGCTGTTTGCGTATGTTAGTTTACCATGGGTGGTTATGCCCTAGCTAGCAGTGTCTTTGGTCGCTTGTGTTTCCACCTGTGGTTGTGATCGTAGTTTCCCAGAGTGAGGATGAAAGGATTGTTCGAGTGTCTCGAGTTCCTGTATAGTCATGTGGCGTGTTTCTTGAATACTTCCTTGAGGGTATCAAGGCGGTATTCATGGTGAAGATCCACGGTGCGTGTGTAGTGTGGAGCATTGCTAATGATTCGTAGCACTTTGTTCTGTATGATCTGCAGGCGGCGCAGTCGTGTGGGAGCTGCATATCCCCAGACGGGAGCTGCGTACGTCATCAGAGGTCTAATCAGTGTCATGTATAAGGACCTCGACACCCTCCTATTCAGTGTGCTTTCCCTGTTGAGCATTGGGTAGAGCTGTTTGAGCCTCGCGTGCGCTCGGTTGGCAACGTATTCGATGTGGTCCCCCCATGTAAGTTTCCGGTCTAGCCAGACACCTAGGTATCTGACTTTCTCTCGGAAACGTATTGGGCGTGTATGTAGTGTTATCGGTTTACAGTGTTGGTGTTTGCGCAGTAGTTTTGGTCTGCGTGTGAACAGAACTGCTTCGCACTTGTCGACGTTTACTTTAATACGCCATCGCTCCAGCCAAGGCTCAGCTGTTCTGAGTGCTGTCTGTATTCGTGAGTTGATGTTCGACGGTTTCCAGTCTTGCGAGAGGATGGCTGTGTCATCCGCGTAGACGGCTAACGTCGTGTTTCGTGTCGCTGGGAAGTCATTAATGTACAGGTTAAACAAGATGGGCCCCAGGATGCTTCCTTGGGGTACTCCAGCTTGGATACCGTGTTGTGTTGATTGTTTATCCTGCACGTTAGTGTTGAAACATCTGTTCGTGAGATATGAGTGTATGAGACGTACGAGTCCGTCTGGGAAACCAGCTTCGCTTAGTTTGCGTATGAGTCCGTTGTGCCAGAGACGATCGAAAGCCTTTTCGATGTCTAGGAACACGGCCCCTGTGGCTTTGTTCATGTTGTAGCCGTGTGTTATATGTTCGACTACGCGGAGGAGTTGTTGTGTTGTCGAGTGGTGATTCCTAAAGCCGAATTGCTCCGGTCTTAGGGTGTTGTTGGCGATGCAATGCCTAGTGATACGTTTTAGTATTACCTTCTCAACAATCTTGCTGAGCGAGCACAGCAGACTGATGGGTCGGTAATTTTGTGGGAGGGAGTGGTCTTTCCCTGGCTTCCTGAACATCAGGACCTTGGCCGCCTTCCAAAAGTCAGGGAAGTGTTGGTGTGTCAGGATGGCATTCGTTAGGTGTGTGAGGTATTCTACGGCTTTATCCGTGAACTCCTGGAGGACACGGTTTTGAATGCCATCAGGCCCAGGGGCTTTTCTAGCGTTGGTGTGCTTGATAGCCCATGTGACTTCATTTGTGCTAGCACGTCTTATTTCGTCGCGCGAGGGCTGGGCTACAAGTCGTGTAACCTCCTGGTCCATTTCAAGTATGAATGCTGGGTCTGAAGGAACCAGATTCGGCATGAAGGACGCTGCAAGTGTTGTGGCCATAAGCTCTGCCTTCTCCGTCGCGGAGTAGGCTGGGCCGTCTGGTCCTTGTAACGTGGGAATGTAATGTTTCTCCCTGGTGAAGTGTCTGGCCAGCTGCCACACGCCAGGACGTGTGGTATCCAGCCGAGCGAGTTTCTGTCCCCATTGTTCGTTTCTGAATGTTTGGATTTTATTCCGTATTATGCCCTGGAGTCTGTTGACGTGCAGTTTATAGAACGGGCGCCTGGTACGCTGCCAGTATCTCCTGAGGCGGTTCCTCATTGAGATAAGGCCCAGGATTTCCTGGGGCAGGGCCGACGAGTGTTGTCTTGGTGTTGTAAATGGAATGGCGTCAGTCATTGCGTCTTGGACGGCAGTTGTGAGAGCCTCCACAGCCTCATTGATTTGCTGTGTGTTGTTAATTTCGTGGGTGTCAGGAATGCGACTATCAAGCGTTTCCTTGAACAGTGTCCAGTTCGCGCGCTTGTAGTTAAGCATCCTGCGTGGTTCGATGTCCTGCAGTGTCTCTTCCATGTGCAGTATTACAGGCATGTGGTCTGAGTCCAGATCGTTTTCAACCATTAGGTTGAGTGTGCATGTGATGCCCGTTATGAGGGCTATGTCTAACACGTCTGGCCTATGTCGGGCCTGTGTAGGCACGAACATGGGAACGTCCGGCCCAAGTATAATGTAGTTTCGGCCTAGTGCGTGTTCGTACAGTTTCTTGCCATTGGAGGTTCGTATTCGTGAGTTCCAATCGGGGTGTTTTGTGTTGAGGTCTCCAGCGGCTATTACCCGCGGTGCTATGTTGAGTACTGTGCTGATATCGCATGTTACTATGTTTTTAGGAGGGTTGTATAGCAATACCAGTGTGGTGTTGGCTCCGTTGAACTTGACCCTGACGGCCGTAGCCTCTAGTCTTTCAAGTGCTGGGAGCTCGATGTTCGTGTGGTCTATGTCTCTGTGTATAATGATTGCCGTGCCGCCTCATCTCCTGCCATCTGCTCGGTCGGTACGATAGACGCAATAACCTGGGAGGTTTAGTTGTTTGTGAGACGTAAGCAGTGTTTCGTTCACAAGAGCGATTCGGATACCTTTTCGCTCCATGAACGCGGCCATCTCGGCTTTTTTGTTTGCGATCCCGTTGGCATTCCAAAACAGGATCTGTGTGATTGTGTTTAAGTCTGCGTTTCGGGGCTGGTGTGGTGTATTATCCATGTAGTAGTGTAAAAAGCGGTGTGATAGTGGCTTGGAAGCTAGTCCAGTTGAGCGTACCCGACATGAACTGCATGAAAAGTTGTGAGACACACCCCATAATCTTCGTGACTATTTCGGTGGTCGTGCGTCCAGGGAATAATGTTTCCATTATTCTCTGGAATGTTGTTGTAATGTTGGTCATGTCGGCCTGTGAGTTATTGGTCGTGTTAGCGGCCGCTTGTTCCAGTGTTGGCGTTTGGTGAGGGCTGGCCTGCGAGTCGGTTGTTCGTGTGTTAGTTGTGGGCGCCTGTGTGCTTTCTGTGGTGAGTGGGTGTGTTATGTGGGTTGTTGTGTTGGTGTCCGGGATGTGTTCGTGGGTGTTGGTGTTCTGTTGCCTGTGTACTTGTTGTGGTGAGGTCGTGTTCCTCGTGCTGCGGCTGTTTCTCCTTCTCCTCCTCCTCTGGCGCTGTGGTTGTCCCTGTGTGGGTGCGTTTTCTGTAGCCTGTGGTGGGCTGCAGTTCGCGATCTCAGGGAGTAGGGTGGTGTTGTTGCTTGTTTCGAGTGGTGTGCCCGGTGCGGGTGTGGTGTCATTTGTTGTGCTTGTCTGTTGTGTGTCTGTTGCTGGGGGTGTTTGCTGAGCGTGTTCTGAGCTCTGGGGCTCCTCTGACCGCTGCTGGGGCTGCCAGCGACCGTTCCAGCGAAGGATATTCCACTTCTTACTGGGCGCGGGGGCGGTTTTGGAACTGTGATGGCGGTTGGTTTCGCATGTTTCGCGATTTTGCGCCTCAGAGCTGCTTTGTATGCAATGCACCCTCTGTAGTTTGCCGGACGGGCAGCACCACAGTTGGCGCACTTGCGAGGTGCTGTATGGGGTAGTTTGCAGCGTTGGGTTGTGTGACCGCCAGCACAGATGCGGCAGCGGGTTGCGAGACCGCATCTGATACCTGCGTGCGCATAGCGCTGGCAGTTGTGGCATTGTTGGGGGGTGCGCGGCGTGTTGTACACCTCTACATTAACGACCATGTGAAGAAATAATTTTAACTTCATCAGGTCGCGGGATTTGGCCGTGTCGGCCAGCTCCGCCATGTAGTTATGTGACGGTCTCGCTGTGCTGAACTCTGACATCCGGTTTACCCGAATGCACTCCCACCCGAGAGCAGAGAGTTCGTTGTGTACCGTGTCAGTCGGGGTTCGTGAGTCTATCCCCTTGATCACGTACTGTTGTGTTTTTTCCAAGACTGTCCTGTACGTGAAGTGTTCTACCTTCCTTTCTTTGAGAAAGTCCAGTAGATTCGTGTAGTCTGCCTTGTTCGCCACGTACAGTGCGGCGTGTTCCCCGGTGAGCTTAGAGTAGTATGTTGTGGGGCTGTGCTTTTTATTAAATTCTTTGTTTAGGAGACTTAGGTCTCCATAGTTATGAATGATGACCGGTGGGAAGCCAGTCGCGGTGTTGTTTGTGTTCTGCGTAGCTGCGTGTATGTTTGTGGTTGCTGCAGTCGCAGGGTTGTTTGTGTTGGTCCCTGTGTTGTTATTGTTTGTTCGCGGCGTGGATGGTGTTGGCAGCAGCGCTCGGCCGTTGCCTCGTGAGTTTGTGGGCTCACTTGTTTGCGTAGTTGGCTGCTGTTTGCGCCTTGGGCCGACCTGCTGCCACGGCCCGTCTCCATCTGTGTTTGTTGTGTCCTCTGTCGGCTCTGGATCCGGTACCGTTGGTGCCTGGGCCACCAGAGGTGAAACAGGGGGCATGTCCTTCTGTTGTTCAGCAGGTGCCTGTGTGTGTGGTGTGGGTGTTTCTGTTCGTGTGTTTTCGCTGCCCATCAGCTCTGCGATCAGCTCCAGCTGTTCCGCGATCTGCTGGTCCTTCAGGGCAACCTGCTCCTGGAAGGTGGACAGTGGGACGGAAATGATGGCGGGAGTAGCCGGCATTACCGCCTCTTGTGCTGCAGCTTTGCTGCGGGTGAGTGGTGGGGAAGCACAGGAAAGATCGGACATCTTTGCTGTTTAAGGAGTATTTATTTATTTGGATAGGGAAGGATGGAACACGACAATTTTGCTCTTTTTAAGGAGCGACAATATTTGCTTTTTAGCGAAAGCGCTGTGTACCTTGTTCCTACAGAAGAGGGGTGTCCCTACGACCTATCTGCGCGGAGTGCAATGCGCGGCGCAAGAGAGCGCGGGTTGAAGAGAGCGGCCTACAGTGGGCGGGGTTATCCGACGTGAACGGGCCCCTGACACTGAGATTACCCTACCAAAGAACGGGAGAGTCCCGCTGGGGAGATTTGCAACCGAAGTTACAGGAAGTTGAGCCGAAGCTCTTGCCACTTAGCGCCCGAAAGCGTTAAGCAGCTTGCGCGGGTTCGTGCCGCTCAGAAGAGCGTCACTGGCAGCTACGCCAGTTGCAGCTTATTAGAGACCACTCCAAGAAGCTATCCGCGGGCAGCTACGCCAAGTGCAGAGAGCAGCGTTCCGCTCGGGTCGGCTGCTTGACTGCGAGTTGCCGCGAGAGGGAAAGACGAAAGGATTTGGGTTTTAAGGGAGAGGGTAAGGAGTCATTCCAATCCCGGGAGAGGAAAGACTTACCTTAGGGGGAAAAAAGGACGGGTATACACTCGCACACACACACATATCCATCCACACATATACAGACACAAGCAGACATATACAGAGGCAAAGAGTTTGGGCAGAGATGTCAGTCGAGGCGGAAGTGCAGAGGCAAAGATGTTGTTGAATGACAGGTGAGGTATGAGTGGCGGCAACTTGAAATTAGCGGAGATTGAGGCCTGGTGGATAACGGGAAGAGAGGATATATTGAAGAGCAAGTTCCCATCTCCGGAGTTCGGATAGGTTGGTGTTAGTGGGAAGTATCCAGATAACCCGGATGGCGTAACACTGTGCCAAGATGTGCTGGCCATGCACCAAGGCATGTTTAGCCACAGGGTGATCCTCATTACCAACAAACACTGTCTGCCTGTGTCCATTCATGCGAATGGACAGTTTGTTGCTGGTCATTCCCACATAGAATGCGTCACAGCGTAGGCAGGTCAGTTGGTAGATCACGTGGGTGCTTTCACACATGGCTCTGCCTTTGATCGTGTACACCTTACGGGTTACAGGACTGGAGTAGGTGGTGGTGGGAGGGTGCATGGGACAGGTTTTACACCGGGGGCGGTTACAAGGGTAGGAGCCAGAGAGTAGGGAAGGTGGTTTGGGGATTTCATAGGGATGAACTAAGAGGTTACGAAGGTTAGGTGGACGGCGGAAAGACACTCTTGGTGGAGTGGGGAGGATTTCATGAAGGATGGATCTCATTTCAGGACAGGATTTGAGGAAGTCGTATCCCTGCTGGAGAGCCACATTCAGAGTCTGATCCAGTCCCGGAAAGTATCCTGTCACAAGTGGGGCACTTTTGGGGTTCTTCTGTGGGAGGTTCCGGGTTTGAGGAGATGAGGAAGTGGCTCTGGTTATTTGCTTCTGTACCAGGTCGGGAGGGTAGTTACGGGATGCGAAAGCTGTTTTCAGGTTGTTGGTGTAATGGTTCAAGGATTCCGGACTGGAGCAGATTCGTTTGCCACGAAGACCTACGCTGTAGGGAAGGGACCGTTTGATGTGGAATGGGTGGCAGCTGTCATAATGGAGGTACTGTTGCTTGTTGGTGGGTTTGATGTGGACGGACGTGTGAAGCTGGCCATTGGACAGGTGGAGGTCAACGTCAAGGAAAGTGGCATGGGATTTAGAGTAGGACCAGGTGAATCTGATGGAACCAAAGGAGTTGATGTTGGAGAGGAAATTCTGGAGTTCTTCTTCACTGTGAGTCCAGATCATGAAAATGTCATCAATAAATCTGTACCAAACTTTGGGTTGGCAGGCCTGGGTAACCAAGAAGGCTTCCTCTAAGCGACCCATGAATAGGTTGGCGTACGAGGGGACCATCCTGGTACCCATGGCTGTTCCCTTTAATTGTTGGTATGTCTGGCCTGCAAAAGTGAAGAAGTTGTGGGTCAGGATGAAGCTGGCTAAGGTAACGAGGAAAGAGGTTTTAGGTAGGGTGGCAGGTGATTGGCGTGAAAGGAAGTGCTCCATTGCAGAGAGGCCCTGGACATGCGGAATATTTGTGTATAAGGAAGTGGCATCAATGGTTACAAGGATGGTTTCCGGGCGTAACAGACTGGGTAGGGATTCCAGGCGTTCGAGAAAGTGGTTGGTGTCTTTGATGAAGGATGGGAGACTGCATGTAATGGGTTGAAGGTGTTGATCTACGTAGGCAGAGATGTGTTCTGTGGGGGCTTGGTAACCAGCTACAATGGGACGGCTGGGGTGATTGGGTTTGTGAATTTTAGGAAGAAGGTAGAAGGTAGGGGTGCGGGGTGTTGGTGGGGTCAGGAGGTTGATGGAGTCAGGTGAAAGGTTTTGTAGGGGGCCTAAGGTTCTGAGGATTCCTTGAAGCTCTGCCTGGACATCAGGAATGGGATTACCTTGGCAAACTTTGTAAGTAGTGTTGTCTGAAAGCTGACGCAGTCCCTCAGCCACATACTCCCGACGATCAAGTACCACAGTTGTGGAACCCTTGTCCGCCGGAAGAATGACGATGGATCGGTCAGCCTTCAGATCACAGATAGCCTGGGCTTCAGCAGTGGTAATGTTGGGAGTAGGATTAAGGTTTTTTAAGAAGGATTGAGAGGCAAGGCTGGAAGTCAGAAATTCCTGGAAGGTTTGGAGAGGGTGATTTTGAGGAAGAGGAGGTGGGTCCCGCTGTGACGGATGATGGAACTGTTCCAGGCAGGGTTCAATTTGGATAGTGTCTTGGGGAGTTGGATCATTAGGAGTAGGATTAGGATCATTTTTCTTCGTGGCAAAGTGATATTTCCAGCAGAGAGTACGGGTGTAGGACAGTAAATCTTTGATGAGGGCTGTTTGGTTGAATCTGGGAGTGGGGCTGACGGTGAGGCCTTTGGATAGGACAGAGGTTTCGGATTGGGAGAGAGGTTTGGAGATTAACTACTGAATTGGGGTGTTGTGGTTCCAGATTGTGTTGATTGGAATTTTGAGGTTTTGGAGGAAGTGGAGCTGGAAGTGGGAGATTGAGTAGATGGGAGAGGCTGGGTCTGTGTGCAATGAGAGGAGGTTGAGGTTTGCTGGAAAGGTTGTGAAGGGTGAGTGAGTTGCCTTTCCGGAGGTGGGAAACCAGGAGATTGGACAGTTTTTTTAAGGTGGAGGGTGGCATGCTGTTCTAATTTGCGGTTGGCCTGTAGGAGGATGCTCTGAACAGCCGGTGTGGATGTGGGAGAGGAAAGATTGAGGACTTTTATTAAGGATAGGAGTTGACGGGTGTGTTGATTGGCTGAGTTGATGTGTAGGTGAAGGATTAGGTGGGTGAGGGCAATGAATTGTTCAGTTTGGAACTGGTATAGGGACTGATGGAAAGAAGGGTTGCAGCCAGAGATGGGAACTTTAAGTGTGAGGCCTTTGGGGGTGATGCCAAATGTCAGACAAGCCTGAGAAAATAAAATATGGGAGTCTAATCTGGCTAGGGCGAAGGCATGTTTGCGGAGGGAATGTAAATAAAACTTAATGGGGTCGTTGTGGAGGTGTGGTGAGGGTGACATGGTATTAGAAGGTGGAAAGTGTAACATTAGGCTGAAATGAGAATGAAAATAAATATAAAAATATATGGAAAGAGATAAAGGTGAACTAGAAAGCAAATGGAGATCTGGTGTGAAAAAAGGCGAAAAAGTGTTGGTTACAGCTGGGCTATGTTGATCCTGTGGTGAACTGGTGTAGGTAGACAACGATGTGCATCAAGGTTAGGTGGTTGTGTTGCCGCCAAAACACGTTAAAGGGTGGAGAAATTCGGGAACATTTCGAAAAAACTACGTGAAGATGTATTAAAAGGAGTGGTTTGGTGGTGGCAGATTATGGAAATGAGGCTAACAATTGTCTGATGAAGAAATAATGACGTTAAAACCCGTGGGAAGCGGCTAAAAATGATCGGTGATGTGAGAAAAACGGAAATATAAATAAAGCAAAAGTTATTAGAACTAGCCGAAAAGGTTGTTTAATAGACGAAAGGAACTGTTTGTGAACTAGAAACTGTGGATTTTATAGCAGCGGTAGTGTTGAAAGCGGAAAAAAATTTTTTTTTCGTTATGGTTTGGAAGTGGGTTACGTATTACGTATTATTGAGTATATATCGGCGGGATAAAATTGTATAGTAGATTACAGTAAAAAGGAGAAGGTGAATACAAAGAGAAACTATTGGCAAAAACAGAAGAAGGAAATAAGACGACAGAAAAGACTTCGAAATGTAACAGTGACATTAACAAACGTAATTGTTGGGTTCAAATTAATGATTGAATATAATAGAGGGAAACATTCCACGTGGGAAAAATATATCTAAAAAGAAAGATGATGAGACTTAGCAAACAAAAGCGCTGGCAGGTCGATAGACACACAAACAAACACAAACATACACACAAAATTCTAGCTTTCGCAACCAACGGTTGCCTCGTCAGGAAAGAGGGAATGAGAGGGAAAGACGAAAGGATTTGGGTTTTAAGGGAGAGGGTAAGGAGTCATTCCAATCCCGGGAGAGGAAAGACTTACCTTAGGGGGGAAAAAGGACGGGTATACACTCGCACACACACACATATCCATCCACACATATACAGACACAAGCAGACATATACAGAGGCAAAGAGTTTGGGCAGAGATGTCAGTCGAGGCGGAAGTGCAGATGCAAAGATGTTGTTGAATGACAGGTGAGGTATGAGTGGCGGCAACTTGAAATTAGCGGAGATTGAGGCCTGGTGGATAACGGGAAGCGAGGATATATTGAAGAGCAAGTTCCCATCTCCGGAGTTCGGATAGGTTGGTGTTAGTGGGAAGTATCCAGATAACCCGGACGGTGTAACCATAGGCCCCCTACAAAACCCTTCACCTGACTCCATCAACCTCCTGACCCCACCAACACCCCGCACCCCTACCTTCTACCTTCTTCCTAAAATTCACAAACCCAATCATCCCGGCTGTCCCATTGTAGCTGGTTACCAAGCCCCCACAGAACACATCTCTGCCTACGTAGATCAACACCTTCAACCCATTACATGCAGTCTCCCATCCTTCATCAAAGACACCAACCACTTTCTCGAACGCCTGGAACCCTACCCAGTCTGTTACCCGCAGAAACCATCCTTGTAACCGTTGATGCCACTTCCTTATACACAAATATTCCGCATGTCCAGGGCCTCGCTGCAATGGAGCACTTCCTTTCACGCTGATCACCTGCCACCCTACCTAAAACCTCTTTCCTCATTACCTTAGCCAGCTTCATCCTGACCCACAACTTCTTCACTTTTGAAGGCCAGACATACCAACAATTAAAGGGAACAGCCATGGGTACCAGGACGGCCCCCTCGTACGCCAACCTATTCATGGGTCGCTTAGAGGAAGCCTTCTTGGTTACCCAGGCCTGCCAACCCAAAGTTTGGTACAGATTTATTGATGACATTTTCATGATCTGGACTCACAGTGAAGAAGAACTCCAGAATTTCCTCTCCAACATCAACTCCTTTGGTTCCATCAGATTCACCTGGTCCTACTCTAAATCCCATGCCACTTTCCTTGACGTTGACCTCCACCTGTCCAATGGCCAGCTTCACACGTCCGTCCACATCAAACCCACCAACAAGCAACAGTACCTCCATTATGACAGCTGCCACCCATTCCACATCAAACGGTCCCTTCCCTACAGCGTAGGTCTTCGTGGCAAACGAATCTGCTCCAGTCCGGAATCCTTGAACCATTACACCAACAACCTGAAAACAGCTTTCGCATCCCGTAACTACCCTCCCGACCTGGTACAGAAGCAAATAACCAGAGCCACTTCCTCATCTCCTCAAACCCGGAACCTCCCACAGAAGAACCCCAAAAGTGCCCCACTTGTGACAGGATACTTTCCGGGACTGGATCAGACTCTGAATGTGGCTCTCCAGCAGGGATACGACTTCCTCAAATCCTGTCCTGAAATGAGATCCATCCTTCATGAAATCCTCCCCACTCCACCAAGAGTGTCTTTCCGCCGTCCACCTAACCTTCGTAACCTCTTAGTTCATCCCTATGAAATCCCCAAACCACCTTCCCTACTCTCTGGCTCCTACCCTTGTAACCGCCCCCGGTGTAAAACCTGTCCCATGCACCCTCCCACCCCCACCTACTCCAGTCCTGTAACCCGTAAGGTGTACACGATCAAAGGCAGAGCCATGTGTGAAAGCACCCACGTGATCTACCAACTGACCTGCCTACGCTGTGACGCATTCTATGTGGGAATGACCAGCAACAAACTGTCCATTCGCATGAATGGACACAGGCAGACAGTGTTTGTTGGTAATGAGGATCACCCTGTGGCTAAACATGCCTTGGTGCATGGCCAGCACATCTTGGCACAGTGTTACGCCATCCGGGTTATCTGGATACTTCCCACTAACACCAACCTATCCGAACTCCGGAGATGGGAACTTGCTCTTCAATATATCCTCTCTTCCCGTTATCCACCAGGCCTCAATCTCCGCTAATTTCAAGTTGCCGCCACTCATACCTCACCTGTCATTCAACAACATCTTTGCATCTGCACTTCCGCCTCGACTGACATCTCTGCCCAAACTCTTTGCCTCTGTATATGTCTGCTTGTGTCTGTATATGTGTGGATGGATATGTGTGTGTGTGCGAGTGTATACCCGTCCTTTTTCCCCCCTAAGGTAAGTCTTTCCTCTCCCGGGATTGGAATGACTCCTTACCCTCTCCCTTAAAACCCAAATCCTTTCGTCTTTCCCTCTCATTCCCTCTTTCCTGACGAGGCAACCGTTGGTTGCGAAAGCTAGAATTTTGTGTGTATGTTTGTGTTTGTTTGTGTGTCTATCAACCTGCCAGCGCTTTTGTTTGCTAAGTCTCATCATCTTTGCTTTTAGATATATTTAACCCTGTATTCACCTGACCAGAAGTCTTGTTCCTTCTGCCACCGAACTTCACTAATTTCCACTATATCTAACTTTAACCTATCCATTTCCCTTTTTAAATTTTCTAACCTACCTGCCTGATTAAGGGATCTCACATTCCACGTTCCAATCCGTAGAATGCCAGTTTTCTTTCTCCTGATAACGACGTCCTCCTGAGTAGTCCCCGCCCGGAGATCCGAATGGGGGACTATTTTACCTCCGGAATATTTTACCCAAGAGGACGCCATAATCATTTAACCATACAGTAAAGCTGCATGCCCTCGGGAAAAATTACAGCTGTAGTTTCCCCTTGCTTTCAGCCGTTCGCAGTACCACAACAGCAAGGCCGTTTTGGTTAGTGTTACAAGGCGAGATCAGTGAATCATCCAGACTGTTGCCCCTGCAACTACTGAAAAGACTGCTGCCCCTCTTCAGGAACCACACGTTTGTCTGGCCTCTCAACAGATACCCCTCCGTTATGGTTGCACCTGTGGAACAGCTATCTGTATCGCTGAGGCACGCAAGCCTCCCCACCTACGGCAAGGTTGATGGTTCGTGGGGGGGGGACTTAATATTATGACACATATGACAATATTGCTGAGCATGAAGATTCTGGAAAGATGACATTAATTAGCTCAAATAATAAAGAAACAGTACACTGTTTTGTGCTCTTTTGACACGATGTCAGCCGTGTTGTACAAACCAAATTCACTATTGTTAAGACTAGTTACAACAAATATTCTAAAATATTCAAATGCCAAACATCACTGCCTCTTGAATGTTTATGCATAATTATTCTATTTCTGATATGATGAAATATAATGATTCTCTACGACATGGGACACACATGTGTACCCTTTTTTTTTATTATACAGTGTATTACAAAAAGGTATGGCCAAACTTTCAGGAAACATTCCTCACACACAAAGAAAGAAAATATGTTATGTGGACATGTGTCTGGAAACACTTACTTTCCATGTTAGAGCTCATTTTATTACTTCTCTTCAAATCACATTAACCATGGAATGGAAACACACAGCAACAGAATGTACCAGCGTGACTTCAAACACTTTGTTACAGGAAATGTTCAAAATGTCCTCCGTTAGCGAGGATACATGCATCCACCCTCCGTCGCATGGAATCCCTGATGCACTGATGCAGCCCTGGAGAATGGCGTATTGTATCACAGCCGTCCACAATATGAGCATGAAGAGTTTCTACATTTGGTACCGGGGTCGCGTAGACAAGAGCTTTCAAATGCCCCCATAAATGAAAGTCAAGGGGGTTGAGGTCAGGAGAGTGTGGAGGCCATGGAATTGGTCCACCTCTACCAATCCATCGGTCACCGAATCTGTTGCTGAGAAGCGTACAACCACTTTGACTGAAATGTGCAGGAGCTCCATCGTGCGTGAACCACATGTTGTATCGTACTTGTAAAGGCACATGTTCTAGCAGCACAGGTAGAGTATACCGTATGAAATCATGATAACGTGCTCCATTGAGCGTACATACAGACGAAACTAAAATGAGCTCTAACATGGAAATTAAGCGTTTCCGGACACATGTCCACATAACATGTTTTCTTTATTTGTGTGTGAGGAATGTTTCCTGAAAGTTTGGCCATACCTTTTTGTAACACCCTGTATATTACCCTTTTTTGATTTTGTGTTGAAAGCCCTGTGTTCAGCTGACCAAATGTCCTGTTCTGATCCTGCCACCTCAGTTCACTTAATTGCACAGTTCAATATTACATGAGTATGGTACCTACATCACTGCTCAAACTTACACTATGGTATATTGCACTCAAAATTTGTCACCCACAGATCTGTTAGGTTTTTCTCATTGTGGCTAATAAACTCTTCCAAACTGTAAAATATCCTTTCCAGGAGAAATTGCTTCAGATGCTCCCCAAAAGAGGAATGGTTATCAACTTTGCTTTTAATGTTTGGAGAGAGGGCATTAAAAGCTTTTGTACCAGAATACTGCACACCCATTTGCACAATAGTCTGGTTTCTGCAATCATTGTGGAAATTGTGCTTTCTCCTATTATCATATCCATGGTATTCACTATTCCTTTTATAAAACTCAGTATTTTTGCTGACGTAACTCATAAGAGAAAACATGTTTTGGGAAGTAACAGTAAGTATTTTTAGCTTCCAAAACGGGTTTGCACAACTACATCTAAAGTCTACACTGCTCATTATTCTTACAACACATTCTTAGGCCAAGAGTATTTTCTTTGCAAGTGTTTGGTTTCCCCAAGATGTAATACAATATTTTATAAGAGAATGGAAATATCCATAGTACGCTACATTCATTGTGTCTATATTTCTGCTCTTGGAGACAACATGTAGGGCAAAAAGTGACGAGCTGAGTCTCTTTCAAAGATTTATTGTGTGACAAGACCAGTTTACTCTGGAGTCAATTAGAATACCTAAAAACTTTGTTGTTTCAACTCTTTCCATTGTGTTTGTGCCACACTTCACAGTTATCTCATCCTCAGTTTTAGCAGTTGCAGTGAACTAGTCCAATGATACTAAACCATTTCATTAAATCAATAAGAATATTCTTAACAGATCCTTGAAAATCACCACATATATGTCCATCAAACATAATGTTGGTGTCATCCCCAAAAATGGTAAAAAATCACTGTAGCTTTGTACATTGAGATAGGTCATTTATAAATATGAGGAGCAGTAAGGGGCCAAGAATGGATTCTTGGGGCACTCCACACTTAATGGTTCTCCAATTAGATGAAATCAGGCCACTATGCACCTCATCAGTACTATCTACTTCTACTTTCTGCTTTCTATCTTTGAGGTATGATTCTAACCACTTATTTGCTACACCACTTATTTGCTACGCCACTTATTCCTAATAGGTCTGCTTTCTGTAACAGGATTTGGTGGTTCACAGTGTCAAAGGCTTTTGACAAGTCACAAAATGAGCCTGTTGTTACCATTTTGTCATTAATTTAGTCTGAAACTTTATTTGTGAAAGCATAGATTGCTTGTTCAGTTGACAGACCTTTTCGGAAACCAAACTGACTTTTGCTGAGAATGTTATACTTATCTAGATGTTACACATTTGTTGTATACCTAAGCTTTTCCAGAATCTCTGAAAAAGCAGTTAGAAGGGAAACTGGCCAGTAATTTGTGACTTCGTTTTGCCACCTTTCTTGAAAAGGACTAATACAACAGCATATCTGAGATTGTCATGCACAGTTACATGTTGTAAGGATTCACTGAAAATGTGGCTAAGTATGTTACTGATAGAAGCACAGCCCTATTTTAGTAAGTTATTGGAGATTTTATCTACCCCACTGGAATATGTATTCTTGAGAAAGATGCTTGTTCTTTTAATTTCAGATGCTGTGACAGGTCTGATATGAATTTTACCTGTATGTTTGGGTACAGTCTTTTGCATATGACTCAGAACTTCATAACAAAGCCCTTGCAGTCTATTTGTTCTGAAACTGGCAAGAAGCGGTGGACCCGTATGGCTGAGGTTTTGGCATGAAAACAGATGTTATAAAAGCATAACTTAGGAATGCCTGGAATAAGTTGAACCAAATGTGGAATATACACTCTAAGAAGGAGTTATGAAAATGTATTACAAATTTATATTCATATGGGTATGACAGAAAATGCAAAACTATAAACTTCGGCTGTCGATGGATGAAAGTGTGACACTGCAGTGCAATTTCACTGCACAACTGGCAAAGACAATAAAAAGGTGATATGCTGATACCAGGCCGTAAAGTCTTTGCCAGTTCCATTCCACATACTCAAATGGACAGTAACTATGCCTCACAGAGAGGTGTGCGAAAAATATACAGGTGTTAGCATTTGAAGGAGGATCTGTAGTTGGTCTCAAAGAGGCTGATTGGAATAATCAGTGGATTGCTCAATATTTGAACAAGAGTAATGTCACTATTCAATGATGTTAGCAGAAATGGATGAACCATAGCCAAACACAGCCTCACACAGGAAAAGGTCAACCTAGAGAGATGACAGAGAGTGATGACAGAGCAATTGTCAGAGACACACTTGGAGCCACAGTATAATCATTATCATCAATCCAACATGCAACTAGTACTTCAGTGACCACAAGAACCATTAATAGGTGGCTCACAGAAAAGGGGTTCAACTTATGGCACCACTGACCTCTCTACACCAACAAGCCTGTTAGCAGTGGTGTTAGGCACATTTGGCCTGGAATCTCATTGACTGGAGAAGAATTGTCTTCAGTGACAAGTAGTGCTTTCCCAAGTGACCAGTGAAGATTTGTCTGGAGATGACCTGGACAGTGGTGGAATACCAACCTGACTGTCATCCACCATATGACTCGACAGTCAGGAGTGATGGCCTGGGGTATCATTTCATTTCATAGTATGACCTCTTTGCTTGTTACCTGCAGCACCCTTACAGCACAGTGGGATGTCAACAATGTTCTATGCCACATTTTGTTGCCCTTCATGGCAAGCCATCCTTGGCTTACATTTCAGAAAGACAGTACCTGCCCGCATACAGCATTAGTTTCTACTGCTTGTATTCATGCTTGCCAAACCATACCTTGTCCTGCAAGGTCGCTGATCTCTCCCCAATTAAGAATATTTGGAGCATTATCGGCAGGACTTTCCAATCAGCTTAGGGTTTTGAAGATCTGATGCACCAATTGGAATTTGGCATGATATCCCTCAGGAAGACATCCAAAAACTCTGTCAGTCAACTGCTTGCATAAGGGCCAGAGGTGGGACAATACATTATTTACTTGTTCAGTTCGAGAAGCTCTTTCTCTTGAATAAATCATCATTTTTTTCTGAAATTGTTATTGTTTGCTTGTCTGTATATGTACATATCATCTACCGACTTCTGTCTGATTTGGGTAATTCCTTCATGGTGCATTGTTTTTTTGTCTTAGAATGTAAATGACTTCTTATATTTATAAAAATACTGTGGGATTAAGATACCCCTACTACTATTAGGGACTGGGGTGAGGAAGAGAAGGGGTGACATGCTGGGGGCCAACAATTTTACCAGTGAGTTTCAGGGCCACACATCATACCACATAGCTCAGTTCCACAGATATGTTTAATATCTTCTTTACAGTCACATGATGTACAATGATGGAGAATTAGACAGTTGCTGGCAGCAGTCTTTCTTCGCAAAACTACAATCAGCAGCTGGCTGAATTATAAATTTTCTTAGTACTCAGGTGATACTGCAGTTGACCTAGGTTACGATATTTATAAAAATATCTTCTTCAGGTGTGGGCCCTAAATAATGTGTGTAAACAGTTATAAACAATTTTTGTCATTATAACAAAATATTAATAAAGGAAAAATATTTGTGGGGTAAGTGTACTCACTTGTTAAATCACATGGTGGTAAATTACACTAGCTGAAGCTGAGCAGCTCTTGTCATATATAAAAGCAATACAAAAACCAGAAACATCACATGCCATGACTTAAGAAGCAGCCAGATTACACTCAACATACATCAGAGTAAATGCACAACTGTATTTGCCCAGTCATAAAAGCTATTGTCTATGTAAAATTATAACAAGAGTCCAAAGAATAAAATATTTGCATTACATAAGTATTCACCGTGGTTGAGGCAAAGCCCAACTGTTCAAAGGTACAGGTTCAAGCGACAAGGAAGAATCGGGATGTAGAGGGTGCTAAATACATGCACGTAAGGACTATATCTTGCTTGTGTTAAGTAACACCATTTTACATTAAAGTACGTGCTCAAGGGTATGCATTTTGCGTGATGTGCATGGTGAGCATGGGTGTCCAAGTTGGGTCTGGCATTGCTTCCACTTACTTGTGCCACACCCCTCACTTTCATCTATGCTATCTGACTTCTCTTGGTCAACTCTTGTTCTTTTCTGACCCTGATTGTATTACATATGGAGGCCTAGGGTGTCTTTCATTTTCATGCCCTTTAATGGTCCTCGTATTTCTTTGGTCAATTTCTTCAATTATTGAAGTGTCGCACCCCTTCTATTTTGAAACTTCCTGGCAGATTAAAACCATGTGCTGGACTGAGACTTGAACTCAGGACCTTTGCCTTTCACGGGCAAGTGCTCTACCAACTAAACTACCCAAGCATGACTCACACCCCGTCCTCACAGCTTTACATCTGCCAGTACCTTGTCTCTCACCTTCTAAACTTCACAGAAGCTCTTCTGTGAACCTTGCAGAACTAGCACTCCTGGAAGAAAGGATATTGCAGAGACATGGCTTAGCCACAGCCTGGGGATGTTTCCCATGAAAGGCAAAGGTCCCGAGTTCGAGTCTCGGTCCTGCACGCAGTTTTAATCTGCCAGGAAGTTTCATATCAGTGCACACTCCACTGCAGAGTGAAAATCTTATTTCCTTCTATTTTTTCTGTCTTCACAATTTCATGTTGTCATCTTTCATCCTTCATCATCACCTTTCTGAATAACATTCAGAATTGTAATTCGTGGATTTATCCTCACACCTGGGTGACACCTTAGACAGTCGACCATGAACAGTCTTCTGAAGAATAATTCCACCGACTGCAACCATAAATTGCAGGAAAGACAGCATTTGGATTCCGTGGGCTGTCATTCAGAAGATAATGATGTATTGGAGCATCCAGAAACTCAACAGTTGGTACAAACCGAAAAACATCAAAGGATTAAACCTAAACAAACCTCATTCTTCTCAACACACAATGTTAACTCCTTGTGCCAAGCTGGAAAATTAAAAATTGTCACTGATATCATGAAGAAACACAAAATTGTAATCATGGCTCTTCAAGAAATCAGAAACAGTGATCAAGACTTTGTGGAATTGCAGGGATACCAACTTCATAAAGTAATTCCTGGAAAAAGAGTCATGAAAAACTGTCCACAATTCGGCAATGGATTTCTTATAGATCTCAAAGTTATCGACTCTATCATAGAATTCAAATTCCAGTCCCCAGACTTGCAACTCTAACTTTGAAATCTGCAAATAAGACATACACAATTATCAATGCACATGTTCTCACCAATCAGAAAAATAATACTCTGAGGGGCAAAAAAGAAACACAGAAATTTTGGGATCTCCTGGATCAAGTCTTAATCAGCATTCCTCCATCAAACATAAAAATTCTGCTTGGCGACTTCAGTGGTCAACTGGGGCAAGAAAGAAGATACAAAGATATAATTGGAAAATGCCCAGCACATAAATGGACCAACAAAAATGGTAAAAGGTTAATTGAAACTTGTAGAAACCATAACTTGGTCTCAAAATCAACGTGTTTTAAAAGGAAATCTCACAAATTAAAAAACCTGGAAACACCCTGATTTCCAAAAGGGCAAATGGCAACAGGACCATGTATGTATGGATAAATTTCACCATCATGAAATCTGCAACTTCAGAGTTTTAAGGGGTGAAGACTCAGAGTGAGTCAGGCCACTATGTTGTGAAGATTAAAATAAAATTAACACCAACGGTACAGAAAAGACCTCAAAAAAAAAACCCAACCATCTTAACAAAAAATGGGGAATATACTAGGAAATCAGGTGAAGGATCTATCAACTATAATACAGTCCGCCGCTCGTGGTCTCGCGGTAGCGTTCTCGCTTCCCGAGCACGGGGTCCCGGGTTCGATTCCCGGCGGGGCCAGGGATTTTCACCTGCCTCGAGATGACTGGGTGTTTGTGTTGTCCTCATCATTTCATCATCATCCAGGAAAGTGGCGAAATTGGACTGAGCAAAGACTGGGTAATTGTACGGGCACTGATAACCACGCAGTTGAGCGCCCCACAAACCAAACATCATCATCATCATCAACTATAATACACTAGAAGAATTAACAACCAAATTAAAATCCTTAGCAGAAGAGTTGGCTCCAAAAAATCCCAGGAAGAAACTTGAGTGGTGGAATGAAGAATGCGACCAGGCATTAGAAAGAAGACACCAAGCTTGGATAAAGCATCAAGCCCAAAAGTCTCAAGAACTATCACATCTAGAACTAGTTAAGCAAAGAAAGTCAACCCATAAAATCATCAGACAGACAAAACACAAACACCTTAAAAATACCCTCTAAAAGATAGAAGAGACCTTCCAGAAGAAACAATCAAGATATTATTACAAAATCTTTGGGAGATATCTTTAAAAGTATGAGTCCCCAACATTGATGCTGAGAGATAAGTCAGGAAATTTGGCGCATAGTAATCAAGACAATGCAGAGATCCTTACAGAGACTTTCAACAAACTTTTAAATTGTGATGACCCACTGGAAAAATTTCAAGTAGACACTGAAGCACCTCTTTTAACCACCCCAGACCTAATAGATCCTCTAACTATCAATGAGGTAGAGGTCGCAGTTCAGGAACTAAAAAAATTACAGGGCATGTGGTGAAGACCATGTACTTCCAGAAATCTGGAAAAATGCTGGAAAACCTGCGGTTATAAATCTCCACCAACATCTAATTGAAATATGGATCACAGAGAAAATTCCAGAGCACTGGACCTCAGGAATAATCCATCCATTATTTAAAAAAGGAGATTGAACCAACCCAGATAATTACAGAGGAATAACCCTTCTGGACTGCACATACAAAATTTTCTCCCACATAATTTACAATAGGATCAAAAACATGCCGGGACCACAACTAGGAGAATATCAAGGAGGATTTCAATCATACAGAAGCTGCTCAGACCCAGTTCTTAGCCTGAAGCTAATAATGGAATATTACAAGTATAGAAACAAACAGTTACTCATAGATTTTAAAAAAAAGCATGTGATTGTGTTCATAGACCCACACTTCTAAAAATCCTTAGAGCATATGGCCTCCATCCCAAACTGGTAAGACTCATTCAGCTAACTTCAAGTAACACAAATTCAAAGGTCAAGTTTAGAGGAGAAATGTCAAAAGCTTTCACAATAAAAACAGGACTCAGATGATGGATTGTCCCTTTTGCTTTTCAATGTGGCCCTCGATTACATCATGAGAATCTGGCAAAAAGAAAATCCATGTAAAATCAAAACTGGAGGGAAACAAGCAATAAGAGCAAACTGCCTTGGGGTTTCTGACGATTTAGCTCTCGTAGCCCTCGACATGGAAGACATTCACGCTCAGATCACAAGTCTCCAGAAAATTGCTTCAAAAACAGGATTACAAATTTCCTTTGAGACAACTGAAATCATGTCCATGCAACCTCTTTGCGTAGATAAAATCTTCATAAATGATCAAGCAATTAACATAGATCTACAATTTAAATATCTTGGAGAAATTATTTTGCACAACTTGAGTGAGAAAGCAACATGGATAAATAGAACCAACAAAATAAAAAAAAGCACAATTTCTAACCAGGTCAACACATAAGAAGAAATGCCTGTCAGTAGACATTAAGATTCAACATTACAAAACTGTAACTCTCGGAAGCAACTTATGCTTGTGAAACTCTGTTCCAAATTAAAAATGAAAGAAGAACCGATCAACTCCTCAAGACTTTCTATTGTGAGATTGACCCAATCACCAGCACAATGAAGAAGAAAAGAATCTCATATTTCTTTCATGACTTACAACTGCCTGACAACAAGATTTTAAAACAACTGGTGATGAAAAATCTCAGAAAGAAGACAGGACAGTGGGTCAAAGAAATTCAGCAAGATATTGATGCAATTGGACTTAGAATTACTGATGCAGAGAACAAAAACAAAATTAACACTGTCCTTATGAATCATAAATTTTCAGCAGAAATGACGCAGAGAAGACTGGTAGAGATTTCAGACGAGTTAAGAAAATTGCATTTGGAATGAATGAAAAAGTACTGGGCTGAGCGCAAGAAGCAAGTAGTCCAATCTTCAAAGAGCAAGTGAACATGGAATGACTCAAGTGGTCCAAAGTGGCCAATTAAGTAAAAAAAAGGTAAGAATGAAAATTTCTTCTACAATGCTACTAATAATGCAAAAAATTTACAGGTAAAAATTACATATAAAATCTCTAATACATTTGCTGAAAGAGTAATACTGTACGTATAATTCAGCATTCAGAAGCTAGATTCCTCAAAATACTTTGAAATGAAACAGCCCATTAAGACCCACTTAAAATGCACATTTTCCAGTCTAATTCAGGATCACACATGTAAAGAAAATATGTAACTCGTTTGGAAAAAAATTATAACTGAAAAAAATAACTGTTTAATCTCTTTCACTTCAAAGTGTAGAAGCCCTGTAGATGAAGGGAACTGTTGTGAATTTTAAAATTTGATGGGAAGGGAACTATTTCCATGAAAGGAGCCTCTAGTAATTAATAAAAAAATGTAAATGTATTATTGTAATTTCTTATTTGAGAATTTATTCTCGAATAAAATAACAGACATGTACTAATATCATAGTGTACTAGCTGTTCTGGAGTAAATATACAATCAGATATGTATCTTCAATTTTTTTGTATCAGTTTTAATTGTTAATTAATCAAATATTCATTTTAAAAAATGCCGAGGATTGTTCGGGATTGTTAAGAAAGTATAAATAGTTACAGCCATGTTGGCAGTGTAGGTCAGTACTTTGAGTGTATTTAGACAGAAAGCATGAAGCTTGTTGACCTTGATTTATTTCATTATTGTAAGTATGTTACAACTTATTTCAGATTTGTCAAGATGCTTTTAATTAATTTGAGATTATAATAAATGTTCAGTGGAAACAAAAAACAGGATTAATTATTTAAAAAATAACTGTATAGTTATTTTTTTTACAGTAACTGACTCCAGAACTTACGCTGCAACAGATTGCCTGATACAATGAGTAAAACAACCCCTAAGAATGTTATAACTTCCTCTTTATTGTTGAGCGATTTACATTTCATATCACTGGGTTCGTTTTTCATGGCCTACAGCTGGTATTCCAAAAACTGGTATTTTGCCATATGGTTTGCATTTTTCCTGCATAAGCCTCAGTAGAGTTAAGCAGAAAGTTCTTATTTTTTAGGTTGTGATGTGACTTTATCCATTTTACTCTTTCTTTCACCTTTTTGTAATATAAGTAATTTTTTGTAATAGAATGGTTATCTTCTGCACACTAAATTTATATGCAGTATCATTCAGCCACATAAATGTTCTACAGGTAATTTTACAGTTAATGTATACCTCTAAAATTATTCCATTTATTACTGATCTTCTATAACAGATTGTCATTTTGCTTTAATGAATGTAAAATTACATTACTTAACATCAGCAAGATGCAGTGCTTAAATGCATGTGTATAGAGCCCACTGCATTCCAATTTTTCCTTATCACTTAAGCTTCTGTAGTGTTAAGCTGAATTTTCTTTTTTTAGTGACATTGTTTTAACTCATATTTACATTCCCTTCTCCATGTAGTTGTAACAGCAGTCCCTGCAAAATAGAACTCTAGCATCTGCATGCTGAATTATTCATACAGTATTACTTTGTCAGCAAATGTATTAGCGATTTTAAACATAATGTATACCTGTAAATTTATTGCATTATTAGTAGCCGTGTAGAAGTAATTTTGATTCTTACTTTAATGTAAAATGTGTTACTTAACACAAGCAAGGCATAATTCGTACTTGCATGTGTTTAGCACTCTCTACATCCTGAGTCTTCCTTATTACTTGAGCCTGTACCTTTGTACAGTTGGCCTTTGCTTCAGCCGTTGTGAATACTTATTTTATGCAAATATTTTGTACTTTGGACTTCTGTTATAATTTTACAAAGACAAGAACCTTTACCAGTGGGCAAATACAATTGTGCATTTATTCTGATGTATATTGAGTGTAATCTGGCTGCTGTCTTAAGCCATGGCATGTGATGTTTTTGGTTTTTGTGTCACTTTTATATACAACAAGAGCTACTCAGCTTTAGCTAGTGTAATTTACCACCATGCGGTGTAACAAGAGAGTACACTTGCATCACAAATATTTTTCTATTATTAATATTTTGCTATATATGTAAAAAATATTTGTAACCATTTATACACATTTTTAGATTCCCCTCCTTCTGAAGAAGATAATTTTATAAATATCAAAACTTAGGTAAAGGGCTAAATAACTTTTTGGTTTACAACTGGCTGGCTGATTTTTTTCAGCCTCTTCGGATTTATACAGTTGCTGAATTGCAGCCATGTTTAAGATTTTACAAAAATCATTGTCTCTAATATTATGCTCCAGGATACTATCTCTGGCGGACACTAAAATTTGTCCAAATTCTACCTTCGCAGGTCACCGGAAGACAAACCACATGTGTCAGTGACCAGTAGACTGTCAGCATGGAGGAAATGCTGAGCAAATTGCAGCGAATATGGAAGCTATCATGGCACGAAGGAAAGTCTGCGAGTGAAGCATAATGACACCATGAAAGGTGACAGATACCATCATACTAGTGACAAAGCAGAGTTTCAGAAGATATGCTGGGTACAATGCAACTTTAAGGATTCAGGTGTTGAGCCCGCAAGAAAGAGCCTCTGAAAGGTGAAGTTGTGAAAGTCTGAAGTTACTAGAAGAGCTGACAGTGAGGTAAAACCAGGACACATGATGACATAGCTATCCCTACCACCACAGAGAGCATAGGAAGTACCAACATTAAATACCCCACCCTTCTTAACATATTTCATTACTAATTGTTGACTGCTGATTGCCAAATGGGCAGTGTGTAGTCAGAGCCCTTGTATCAGTTGCAGCTATCCAGTGGGAGAGGTGGCTGCACTGCCAACTTGCAAGGCCACACTGATTGGGTGTGGAGGGATCACCCAGCAGGTCTGCTGGAGGCTGGCATCACCTGGACACTATCCATCATCTGCCTTTGAGTGGATGGCACCACCACTGCTCATCCCACTCCTGTGGCAGACACGGATGCTGCTGGCTCCTGTTTCCTAAATGGGCACCGAGAGGCAACCCTGCATGCCAGCGAGTACTTCAGGTGGATCTGGGGTGAGACCACTGAGTGCAAATTTTCAGTGTCAATGAGTGGGGTTGCCAGAGTTTGCGGGTCGGTGGCTGCCCCGTAACAAAGCATGGGTGGGAAAATTGTAAGTTGCCTTGTGAACTGGACAAATGAAATCAAATTACAAACTTGCATCCTGAAGCCAGAGCTCCTCACTCTTTTGAGTTTAAAAAAATAAAAAATACACTGAGTTGTGACACCCAAAACCAGCTTACTGTTCTTTTCCTCTCATTATTTCTTTTAGGTTGCTCTTACTACTTCTTCCCTACAGTGCCACTTCATACTAGCGGTGTGTACTATATGTTACAGTTTCACAATACAAATTTTGAACCAGTCAACCAACATAAATAAAACAACTTTCACAATAAATCACTCTCAATTTGGATCAAAAGGATATCAAACACTGTATTTTTAAAGTGGATTGCTTTTCATAAACATTACTTTTACATGTACAGGGCTATTACAAATGACTGAAGCGATTTCATAAATTCGCTGTAGCTCCATTCATTGACATATGATCACGACACACGACAGATACGTAGAAAAACTCATAAAGTTTTGTTCGGCTGAAGCCGCACTTCAGGTTTCTGCCGCCAGAGCACTCGAGAGCGCAGTGAGACAAAATGGTGGCAGGAGCCGAGAAAGCGTATGTCGTGCTTGAAATGCACTCACATCAGTCAGTCATAACAGTGCAACGACACTTCAGGATGAAGTTCAACAACGATCCACCAATTGCTAACTCCATTCGGCAATGGTATGCGCAGTTTAAAGATTCTGGATGCCTCTGTAAGGGGAAATCAACGCGTCGGCCTTCCATCATGATGTTCGGCATTTCTTAAACAGGAGATTGGAAAACCGATGGATCGGTCGTGGTGGAGATCATGATCAGCAATTCATGTCATGGCCTCCACGCTCTCGCGACTTAACCCCATGCGATTTCTTTCTGTGGGGTTATGTGAAAGATTCAGTGTTTAAACCTCCTCTACCAAGAAACGTGCCAGAACTGCGAGCTCGCATCAATGATGCTTTCGAACTCATTGATGGGGACATGCTGCACCGAGTTTGAGAGGAACTTGATTATCGGCTTGATGTCTGCCGAATCACTAAAGGGGCACATATCGAACATTTGTGAATGCCTAAAAAAACTTTTTGAGTTTTTGTATGTGTGTGCAAAGCATTGTGAAAATATCTCAAATAATAAAGTTATTGTAGAGCTGTGAAATCGTTTCAATCATTTGTAATAACCCTGTATATTCTGTTGATAACCCTGTTGATCTAAGACATATGGAATCTGCACATTTTTAATATCAAGTAAGAATGTACATGTTTAGAAATAACGTGAACTACTTCTGCATGCTGTGATGTGTGCGTTAAATGTTTATGGTGAAATATCCACCTGAGTTGTTTGTGACAAGAGCTTCATTTTTCACCAGTGAAAAGGCATCAGTGCCTTGAAGCTAAGCCCTTTGGACTGGGCCTAGCTTCTCTGTTCATGTACCTGCTTGAACTGCTAAGCATCTGGCCACTCTGAACTGCATACCAGAACCTGTTCAATGCCCTTTCAACATTCTGAACTGGAAATACCTTAATTCTCTTAAATGCACTATTTTAAGTGTTCCTCACTGGAATTCTTTAACACATTTACACCAGTATTCAGGAGTTCCCCAATAATCATTCATGTGACTGGAAAGTCTGACCAGGCTACTCAGAATGTCATTCTTTGCACTGTAATTACAAGTCCATTTAAACCAAAATGCAGGTGTACAATAAAGTTAATACTTTCTATTGACCTAATGATTTTTGTGACATCTCTAACAGATAAGCTTCCAAAACTGGTGTCTGGTAGTGGATTATGCACTAACTGTCGAAGCAAGTTTATTGGATCTGCTTTCAGTTGACAATTTTGTATCCGCTTGTTTTCAGCCACTGTTAAGAAGAATTCATTGACTTCATAGCCAATGATTTTTCTCACTTGCACTGCCATCTGGAAGTTTAGCATTACTTGCCATGCCGAGTTTATTTGTTTCATGTCTAATAATGCTGCAAATGTCCTGCCTTGTTTGTGGAATTTGTAGAATTTTGAATTTTTGTGTGTAGTACATGGCTTTTGCCTCTTTGTTGACATGAAGAATTTTGCAGCACTGCTTCTAAGTCTTTACTGAAGCTGGACCTTTATATGAAATAAAGCTCTCTGTTTCTAGAACAAGATACTTTGAGTGCAAAAGTTTGCTATCCTTTTTCTTGATTTCCACTATAAATGTTGCTGACACCTGAGAAGTGTAACTGAGTCAGTATTTATGATCCTGCGAAATTTTGCTTTTCCTTTCTGAACCTGAGTGCTGGAGACATTTTATTGGTGCCATTTGATCATCATGAACAGATAAACTATTTATTAAGAAGTTCCCACCTATTTCATGGAAGACAAATGGCTTTAGAAATAAATTATCAATTGCTGTTGCACTATGTCCTCTTCTTGTTGGCAGTGGTAGAGAGGGGGTCAAACCAATGATGGAGATCAATGCTAGGTGCCCTCGAACAGAACTATTCAAGGTGAAATCTATAATGAAATCTCCTACAAATAACTTGCCAGTTATTTCTATTAAGTTTTAATAATAGCCCTGCTAATTGCTTAATTAATTTTAAACATTTCATGTTGGAGGCTTGTAGAATGTCAGAAATGCTATTTTGTATGTTTCCAAGTCTATAACTGAAGTACAGCACTCAACACGCTGTTTACTGCAGGATTCACTGATATCTATGACATGTGAATTTATTCCACTTAAGTGTGTGTAGCCACTCCCTCTTTCCTCCTATTTCACCCACAATAAAGGCGAACACACTGCATTTCACAGCAGTCACCACATGCTTTTTGGTTACTGAATATGGCTCTCTGTTTGCGAAAGATCTCATCACACTAGAAAAATACACACATCAAAAAAAGTTTTGCATCACCTCGGTTCCAAGAGTTCTGAAACCTGTACAGAATACTGGAATAGAGATCAACTAAACACCATTTCCGCCCTTTTTATTGCTTATGAAAACCACACGTTGCATGTTGTACTACCATACAACGAGACCTTCAGAGGTGAAGGTCCAGATTGCTATACACACCACTACCACTAATACCCAGTAGCACATCCTTTTGCATTGATGAATGCCCGTATTCGTCATGGCATACTATCCACAAGTTCATCAAGGCACTGTTGCTCCAGATTGTCCCACTCCTCAACAGCCATTCGGCATAGATCCCTCAGAGTGGCTGGTGGGTTACACCATCCTTAAACAGCCTTTTTCAATCCATCCCAGGCATGTTTGATAGCGTTCATGTCTGGAGAACATGCTGGTCACTCTAGTCGAGTGATGCCGTTATCCCGAAGGAAGTCATTCACAAGACGTGCATGATGAGGTACGAATTGTCGTCCATAAAGATGAATGCCTTGCCAATATGCTGCCGATATGGTTGCACTGTCAGTAGAAGGATGGCATTCATGTATCGTACAGCCATTACGGCGCCTTCCATGACCACCAGTGGTGTACGTTGGCCCCACATAATGCCACCTCAAAACTTCAGGGAGCCTGCACCTTGCTGCACTCACTGGACAGTGTGCCTAAGGCATTCAGCCTGATCGGGTTGCTTTCAAACACATCTCCGAAGATTGTCTGGTTGAAGGCATATGCGACACTCATCAGTGAAGAGAACGTGGTGCCAATCCTGAGTGGTCGTTTCGTCATGTTGTTGGGCCAATCTGTACCATGCTGGATGGTGTTGCAATTGCAAAGATGGACCTCGCTATGGACGTCAGAAGTGAAGTTGTGCACAGTTTGAGTCATGACATGACAGCCTGTGGCTGCACAAAAAGCATCATCTTACATGGTGGCATTTCTGTCACGGTTCCTCCAAGCCATAATATGTAGGTAGCAGTCATCTACTACAGTAGTAGCCCTTGGGTGGCCTGAGCGAGGCATGTCATCAACATTTTCTGTCTCCTTGTATCTCCTCCATGTCTGAACAACATCACTATGGTTCACTCCGGGACGTCTGGACACTTGTTGAGAGCTCTCCCTGGCACAAAATAACAATGTGGACATGATCAAACCATGGTATTGACTGCCTAGGCATGGCCGAACTACAAACAACACGAGCTGTGTACCTCCTTCTTGGTGGATTGACTGGAACTGATTGGCTGTCGGACCCCCTCCATCTAATAGGCACTGCTCATGTATGGTTGCTTACATCTTTGGGCTGGTTTAGTGACATCTCTGAACAGTCAAAGGGACTGTGTCTGTGATACAATATCCACAGTCTACGTCTGTCTTCAGGGGTTCTGGGAACTGGGGTGATGTAAAACTTTTTTTGATGTGTGTAGATGTGATCACAAACGATACCTACAAGAAGATAACTGGCTGCCTGAGACCTACTAGAGTAAACCATTTATATTCATTATTGGGTTGTGGGAATTCGGTTGGGTTGTAGCCCAAGGAAAACACACAAGACTCGATATATTTTGTATCTTGTGATGGCAGAGATATGTTGTTCGTACTTGTCAACACCACAAGGTATTACACCACCAAATGCCCAAAAACCATTCCTGAGCTTGAAAGAAAGGTACAAACAGATGAATGATCAGGGTCACTTGCTACACAGTTATCAACCCATGCCCAAAATGTGTAAGTTTAAACGAAGCTTCATATGTTCAGTACAGCCAACCAAAACTTCCATAGAATCATTATGGCAAGAAGAATATCTAGGAGCCCTTTTCACAGAGGAAGCTCTACCCTAGGGCTCCCACCTAGACTGGCAACACTGGAAAACACTGAACTGACTTCACATAGTTATAGGGTGATCAAAACAACTTACGAAAAGATGGAGCTACACAGATACTGAGAAGTGTGAGTGTGATGAAACACAAACTATGGACCATTTTCTAAAATGCCCATTAGTGGATGCACCCAGATAGTGCACTCAAGAGGACGTTCTGAATTATACCAAGGCAGCTGCAGCTTACACCAAATTTTGGATGAGCGAAACATGATATATCTTTTTTTTTGTTATGTATTTCTGTATTTGACTAGATTGTTTTTATATAAACATACACATTTTGCATTTTAAATTATGTACTTGGCTTTTTTCAGTTGCTATATGTTTTATGATGTAGTTCATACATGCATAAATAAATAAAAAGTCTACAATAATGTGATGTTAACTTGTATCCAGCTAGATGTATCTGTTCAATCTCTGTGAGTTTCAGATAATGTTCTGTTGCACATAGCACATCTGTAGATATACCTTTAGACTTTTCAGGGTCTTGTATTAGAATTAGAGCTCTTTTTCTTATTGAACAATCTTCTTATGTTTTGATAGAAAAGATGAGGATGAACTTGCAAGGATAATCACCAGATGTACCCAGTCTGACAAAAGCAGTATCCTTCCCATGCCAGTGATTTGTAGTGTCTTACACAGGATTTTTCTTCTTTTTTTTCTAAAGATGGTTAATGCAGACCTGCAGAACAGATATACAGGGTGATTATAATTAAAGTTAAACTTTAAAAACAGTGTAGAAATAACACCACTGCTCAGAATGACGTCATATTGCAACAGAAGTTTATCAGAGAAGGGGGAAAACATATGGCAGAAGGAAAAAAAATGGTGTGAAATTTGTCAATAGATGGCAATGTATGTGCCAGAATACATAAATGAAAATACATGTCTGCAATGCTCTCGATGACTGTCTCACTGCAGGATCGCTCTCTGCTTGTAAAGCTGTATTACAAGAACGATGACTGTGCACACATCACTGTGCAGTAGTTCTGGACACTGAATGGTTTGAAAAAAGGCGTTGGTCTGATAAATGCCATGGGTCTGGAGAAAATGATTCAGAAATTTGAAAAGAAGGGTTCTTTTGGTGTGCAACCTGGTAGAGAGAGGAAACGAATTGATTCAACGTCAATGGAAGTAGTGCCCACAGCAGTGCAGGAGGAGACAAGTAGTGGTGTACAAACATGTAGTGCATGGAGAATTGCCCGAACTTTGGTAATGTCTGTGAGCATGGTGCGTAAAATCATAGGAAACATCCGTCTTAGTTATCCATTCAAAATTAGCCATGTGCACACACTGCTTCCTGTTGACCTACCAGCAAGAGAGACCTTTGCTTTAGAATTTCTTGCTCGCTTGGAAGTGGACAATACCTAGCTGTGGAAGATTTTGTGGGCAGATGAAGCCCACTTCCATCTGAAAGGATATGTCAATACACAGAATTGTCGAATATGGGTAATGGAAAATCCAGACACAAATCAACCAGTACCACTTCATCCTAAGAAGGTCACTGTATGCCATCATTTATCATAGGGCCATATTTTTTCAAAGAGACAGGTGCTTCTGGTCCTGCTACTTGTATTGTCACTGGTAAGCACTATGAGTGTCTTTTGCTCTCCAACAGCGTGGATGTGTTGATGGGATTATTTTTATGCAAGATGGCGCACCTCCACACATTGAAAATCCAGTTAAGCAGCTGGTGAAGCGCCATTTCAGAAATTTTAGAATTATCAGTCACAATTTCCCTACAGCGTGGTTGGCCTGATCACCTGATGTTAATCCGTGTGACTTCTGGCTGTAGGGCAATCTGAAAGATGTTGTGTTCAGTATTCTGATTGCAAATTTAGCTGCACTGAAGGCACGCAATGCACAACACATTCTGAACGTGACCTTGGAAACACTTCAGTCAGTTGTGGAACATGCTGTTTCTCAATTTCAACTTGTTGCAGAAAGTGGTGGACAGCAAATTGAACATGTTTTGCGCCAATCACATGGAAATTAATAATCCAAATTGATTCTGATTGATTCTTTTTATGCAGTTTTTCACCTCAGGACAATTAAAAACTGTTGTGATTGATGCTTTTTATGTGGTTTTTGGCCTCAGGACAATTAAAAATTCTCCCATTCGATGTGATATGAACTTGCCGTGGTGGTTGGGCTTATGTAACGAACAGTATCACACCTATACACCCATGCTCGCTGAGTAGTACAGATTTTTTAACGTCAAACATACACCTTGGGCATTGTTGTATGATTCATTTGTCATTTGTAGTTGACCACTAATAAATTATTATGCTTACAGTGTCATCTATTGCTACATTTTGCAACTATTTATTTTTCTCCTGCCGTACATTTTCCCCAATCTCCGATAACATTCTGTTGCAATTTGACGTCATTCTGACCAGTGGTGTTATTTTACAGCGGTTTGAAAGTTTAACTTTAACTATAATCACTCTGTAGCTACACTTGAAACAGCAACTAACAAAACAAAATACTGCTGCTTGGATAAAGCTATGGATGTTACAGAACATACAGTTTGCATCTTCCATCAAAACATCAGAAACCTTGTTACTGAAAAGGATGAACTTCTAATCTCCATACAGGAAAGTGAAAGGGCAGAAAGAATATCAACAGATGTACACTGCCAATCAGAATATTGTATAGATATCACTGAAATTGAACAGAGTCATTTTGAAGGATAAAGTTGATATTGTGCTACCATAGAACTGATAAGAGGAAAGCATAAGGGTTATACATGTAAAGGGTGGAGTTGAGCTACAGTCTCATCAGACTGATTAATATTGTGCTGGAAAGCTCTTCGAATGCTATGCCACAATAATAGATGAGAAAATGAATAAGCTAATCATACTGGCACTTTACAAACTGCCAGAAACACCTAAATCTTCATAAAGCACTTAAGAGATCCACAGGCCACTGTTCAAACAAATTGTGTGGCATTTTTGCTGAAAGATTTAGCACTCTCCCACGCATATGGTACATATTTTGAGTAATAATTTACGTTTTCTTTGGACACTTGTAGTTCCTTTGGGATAGGCAGATGAGTAACGATATCCACTCATTTTCATGTTGGCTCTAAGCATCTATTACTAAGGCTATGTCATAGGTATTCCATTTGAGGTTTGAAAAATTCACATTGATCTAAACTGCACTTTAGATTAGTTTGCTGGAGTTTTGCAAAGAGCAGATGCAGACTGTGAAGGTGTTCAGCTTTTGTACAGCACATGAGAATTACATCATTGAAGTAACTGCCACAACTGGGGTTATAATTGATAAGTTGTACGATGTAGCATTGAGAAATAGCTGTAGCACTACAGGACCAAAAGATGAGTGACTGTAGTGATACAAACCAAATGGTGCGTTTATGATCCTAAGCGAGTGGAACTATTTGTCAAAGGGGATACACATCATGTGGAGCAATATCATAGAAGATGTGGCCTTATGCAAGTTTGATCAGATGGTGTTGTGGGTGAGGTACAACATATAAATCCACCACAGACTGGGTGCAGACTATGATCTGAAGAGGCAAAGTCAAGATTTGCTGCCACTCGAGACAATAGGTGCTTATTGGAGGAAATCACAGAGATTTACAGGAGTAGGATGATCACAATACAACTGGGATGTCGCTGTGAATTTGAGCATGAGTTCTGCCATATACCCTCTTTTGCACGATCCAGACCAGCATAACAGAGAGATGAATATTCATCATACAGTGCCATTTAAATGTCAAAGGGAATGCGCAGTGACATTTTATGGACTTTGGCATTGATCTTAAAGCTGAAAGGCTTCTACACCACAAGTGTTGTGTGATTGGGCAGAAGCACCAACCAAGAAGAAGAGATGGCATGACTTTTTGTGAATCGCATGTAATCTATGAACATTCTGCATTGGAATATTTTGCTTCTGTAACAGTGGTGCCACAGTGCAGTAGTAGCTGTGCTGGCAGGTGCACCCAGTTTCTCATAAGTAAGTGTGTTGATAAATGAAACAGTGGCATCCTGAGCATTGAGCTGAAAGTGAAGAAGAGTTCCATTAACGACAAACTGGAGGAGTACGTGCATAGGTCTTCTCCTGAATGAGTGTAACTGTGCAAACAACTCGTTGACATGTTTTTGCTGTGGTGTTCACAGCAGTTCCTGCAGAGTGTGGTCTGGCAGCGACTGTTGTGACTGGGGGTATACTGACTACTGAGACATGTGATGAAAAACATCAGCAGTGTGTCTGATTTTGACATAGTGATCCCATTTCGTATTCCAGTAAGGACATTGGGCATTAAGAATGTTAAATGGAACAGTAACAGCAGTGTAGAACAATGTATGCTGCTCATTGTGTGGAAACTGAATCACCTTACAAAGTATGCATCCTGTGGGCATGGGAGTTTGTATTAACAGAATACTGTGCTACATCAGTATCCATTATCTAGAGTACCTGCCATGTGAAGACTTGAAGCCTGATATGTTGATATCTGATCCCGATCTGTTTTACAGGAATAGTAAGGTTTAGACACTGAGGACACAGTGTGTTCATTGAACAATCAGTGAGCTGACACTGAGACTTCATAAATTTTAGCAAAAGGACTTTGTCAAGCATGGGTTTCATTATTTCGAGGCTTGTAAGGCTAGTTCCTGATCAGGAGTGTAATGGATTATGATATCTTACATTAAATTTCCTGCTTTAAGGGCAGAGTTTTCACATTTTTGGTGAACCAGAGAGACCTTTTAAATTTGCCACCAGACTTGCCAACAGAAGTTTGTAAGGATTTCTTGTGATGTACAAAAAATTCGAGTCTAGTTGTGTCCATGAGATGCTTTTGCTTAAAGTAGGAAGACAAAATGTTGTGAATGTCTGCAAAAGTTAACATTTCAGGTTCAACAAGAGGGAGTATTTTATGAAGGATAGACAGAAACTTGGGACTGTTTGCTAAAAGACAACTGCATTTAGTGACACCATTGGTGATGTCATATTCCTGAAAGTACAGGAGAAGTCTGTGGTGGAAGCTGTCCTAGTTTCTTCCTCAGGTCTGAAGGCTGGAATGGTAGGTGGGTGTTGCACCATAGGGACATTCCACTGTGGTAGATCCTCAAAGACTGCTTCTCATGTGTCTTGCTCCTGTGCATGTTGTTCAGCCCATAGCTTCAGTTGCTGAGCCTGCTGCTGCAGCTGCTCAGTTCCAAGAATCCTGTGTTGATGGTGGCACTGACTGCTGCAGGTGTACTGCAACATTTGAGAGCAGTTGATGCACTAACCAAGAGTCCTCACTATCACTGAAATATTTGACACTGAAGCTGATGGGCATACTGATTTACTTGAAATAGTGCAACAAGTGAAACAGTTTGTAACCTGTCTATGGCAAGTCAAAATCCACTAGAGCCCAAAATAAAACAAGATAGTTTAACCACAACATCCAGGGAGTCAGTTCAGTTGATATAATGGTGACAGCAAAGGACCTGGAAGAGCAGCTGAATGGAATGGACAGTGTCTTGAAAGGAGGATATAAGATGAACATCAACAAAAGCAAAATGAGGATACTGGAATGTAGTCGAATTAAATCAGGTGATGCTGCAGGAATTAGATTAGGAAACGAGACGCTTAAAGTAGTAAATGAGTTTTGCTATTTGGGGAGCAAAATAACTAATCATGGTTGAAGTAGAGAGGATATAATAATGTAGACTGGCAATGGCAAGGAAAGTGTTTCTGAAGAAGAGAAGTTTGTTAACATCAAGTATAGATTTAAGTGTCAGGAAGTCGTTTCTGGAAGTATTTATATGGAGTGTAGCCATGTATGGAACTGAAACGTGGACGATAAATAGTTTAGACAAGAAGAGAATAGAAGCTTTCAAAATGTGGTGCTACAGAAGAATGCTAAAGATTAGATGGGTAGATCACATAACTAATGAGGAGGTATTGACGAGAATTAGAGAGAAGAGAAATTTGTGGCACAACTTGACTAGAAGAAGGGATTGGTTGGTAGGGCATATTCTGAGGCATCAAGGGATCACCAATTTAGTATCGGAGGGCAGCATGGAGGGTAAAAATCGTAGAGGGAGACCAAGAGATGAATACTATAAGCAGATTCAGAAGGATGTAGGTTGCAGTAGGAACTGGGAGATGAAGAAGCTTGCACAGGATAGAGTAGCATGGAGAGCTGCATCAAATCAGTCTTTGGACTGAAGACCACAACAACAACAACAACATAATCTGATGATCTGAAGTCTGCTTGCATGGTCGATACCAGTCCTCATACACTGGCTGTAGTTGAGGGCAACACTTGACATGTAGCAAACACCTCCTACTACAAGCTGCAGTGTCAAGTGATTGCATCCTATCTTGGGCCACATGCATGACAGTGATTTTGCTGTGTAGATATCAATACCTGAGTTAGAGCTTGGGTTTCCATCAGGCTGGGATACCAGAGTGATATTCCTATCTGCTACGTTTGGTTGTTCTGAAATGCTAACCATTTGCATGTTCAAGCATGTAGTGCACTTCATGTCAGTTCAACATTTGTTACATGCTGCTGTTGTAATGGCTATCAGCATAGTTAGACTTGGAATATAAAAACAGCTTGGCATTTGAGTGACACACAAGTTGCTTCCTGAACAGAAATTCACTTGAAGTGTGTGTAAGTTGTCTCAGGACCAAACAGCTATCAAACCTAGACCCTTGGCAGTTATGGTCTAAACCCACTAACCACCAATTAAATGTAGAAATAAAATTTTGTTAGAACTGGCTGGGACAATGCTAAGTGGAACATGTCCTTCGGGTATGCGACAGTGGCATAATCGGCATCAACACTTGGAAGAACTGAAGTACCAACAAACAGGGAGCTTATTGTCTCAGAGTGTGTGAGAGAGGACGACAGAACCCCTGATTCAGCACTTAGACAATGGTGCAAAGCAGACACGATTCTCTTCAGTAAAGAGGCTACATGTAGTAACTCCACCTAGGGATGACACCAGAACTTGCTAAAGTAGTGCTGTGGAGCAATGAAGTTAAAAATAGGATAGCCAAGACCACTGACACACTCAGAAAATGGGAGAACATTCAATCACTTGTACAGGGGGAATCACATAACTGACTGCTATAAAACCCTCACCTTCCTTCCACTCAGTATCAGAGTTAGGCCATTCCATCTGCTTCATGGACCCCATGGATGGTCAGCAACACTAGTTGCAGGATGCCCTTGTGAATACAGTGAGGTGTTCATTGCCGCTGCCACCTTGGAGGTCACTGCTACAAGGCTACAGCCATCTGGCTGTGGAGGGAACTTCGACACTGCAAGCTGCACTCCTTCTGGTCACAAGGGTGTCTGACTTAAGATGAGAGCCAAGCCAGTCTTCTGTGAATGAAGAATGGATCTGCCCGTCTGAGAGGTGCTCAACTTGGGAGCAGGGCATCTGTGCTGCAGTACAAGTACCACCTTACCGGTTGTATACTGGGACTGCCTCTCAGGCTGTCCTCTGTGATGCTACTGTGTTTTCTGCCTATATGGGACATTGACAAGTGACAACAGGGGCATGCAGGTTTCTGGGGCTTAGTCTAAGTTTAGTTTCACTAAACGAAAGTACTGAGGATCTGGCAGATGTCCACAGTCACACTGGGCTGTGGCAACACTCCGGCCACCAGACTCTCCTATAGGGGGACTGCAGTAGTGACCTCTGACAAGACCTGCACCTATGAATTTCTTGCTGGGTGCTGCTGTGCTACCCTATTCCTTCGTGCAATGGCTGCTTTTAGGTAGCAACAGGAAGAAAACAGAGTGAATATAAAACATTTACTGATAAATTTCTGTAATTGAATTATGTCTCATTAGTGTGGAAGGATCTGCATATGAACTTGAAAGTGTCTTGTATAGTATACAAGAACCTATAGATCTTTCACAGTTCTGGGGTAACTGTAGTGTTGAAGACTTAAAGCCAACTAGTTCCAGTATTATAATTTATCAGGGCATGAATTACTGTGTGCTGAGGCAGTACCAATAATGTGTGAAAGTTGTAGAATCATGAATCACGGCAGTGCAGGGAGCTTCACTGGGATCTGATATGCAGAAAAGGTTAATACAGTTCTCTTTGATTATTGATAGTGTGTCGGTATATTAGGTTCCCACTTGTTGTGTATTATAAGTCGAAACGGAGGTAAAACAAAGATGAGGAATACATGCAATAACTTTGACTGAAACCGTCGAAGTTTTGAAATGTCTGGTAGCCGCGTTACTCCAGTATAAAATACAACGAAGCTTGGCTGCTGCAGAAATGCAGAGAGCTATAGAAGCATTACGAGTCATGACTGGGTTGATGCAATTGCAGGGAGGGGACACCAAGGCCATAGTAAACTTATCTGCTCCATCCATTGATCCTATTGCAGCTAGACTCATTATTCCTTTTCCAGGGAAAGCATCTGAGGATGTATCAGTATTTTTGGGTGATGAGAAGGAAGCAGGTCAATGAAGGAATGATCCAACGTGACATATCTGTGTATGGCTAAATTACGGTTAGCAGGTGATGCTAAAATGTATGTCACATACCATGAAACCCTTGGTAAAAATACAGACATTTAATCATCTGGCAGAAGGAAATACCAAGCAAAAGTTCGTGAGAACTTTTGCAGAGAAAAGTTCGTGGGATTGCACAGAAATGACTCAGTAGTATAGGCATTCTCCAACAGAATTCGTAATCTAAACCCACAGGCTTACTAAATGAGGGAGAGTGCAAAAGTGGATAGAGTCCTCTTGCAGGAAGCTGAGACTAGGGCCTTAGACGTATGTGTAAAGGGTATTTCTGTGGATATGTCACAACAGATGAGGTTGGAAAATCCTAGTGATTTGTCCTTAGCTATCAGAATTGCCACACAGCTGGAGGAGATTGAAATTGCGTCTCAGAAACAAAGTGATCATGGTGTCTTCTCCTCTGACGTCAAATGTTACAGATATGGATGAGCGGGTCACGTGAAGAAGCAATGTCGCCAGCCACAGTGCTTTGAATGTGGTGAGGTTGGGCATAAGGTGAGCGACTGCAGAAGTAGGAAGCAGCTCAAGTGCTGTAGAAAGGATGAGTTAAATGGAAATGGGTGTGACTTGATCACTGGAGGTCATTCTCAATAAAACAGTACACTGCCAGGACTTGTGCAGAGAGTAAAGGTTGATTTATTCACAAAATGACATAAATATTATTACAGGTTGCAGCTCTGCGGTTTCTCAAATATAATTTCTACAGTCCCCGGACAAGGAAACATCAGACAGGACAGAGATAGCTGGTCTGAAAGGACACAAATTATGATACGAGGCCACTATTAAAATGATACTTAATGGCCACTGTGCTTCATTGATTATCTTCACACTGATTGCTGCGAAATGTTACTATACAAATATAAATTGTTTATAATAGAAGCAATTAGGTTCGGTATACTGTCATTTTAAGTAAAACACCCATACTTTTGAAGGCTTACTTTATCAACAAAATAACTGTACAGCGTCTGGTAGATTACGCTAAGGTGTTCCTCTCAAAACCCTAACAGACAAAACAAAAGAATAACAATAATTGAAAGTTTTTGTCTTTTGTTCAACAAATAAAAATAACCTGAGGTATTATCTCTTATGCCTATCACATGTATATAAATCAATTTCTTGCCACTACTCGGCGTATTTATTTCATACAGAAACGTATAATTGAATTATGTCTCATTAGTGTGGAAGGATCTGCATATGAACTTGAAAGTTATACTACCCCTAAAATAGTGAGGCTGAGTGTCAAACTACAGTCGAACTATTTACTTCTAAGGTTTGTTTACAATATTATTGAAAAACATGCTTATATCAGTTCTCTTTTAAATTTAGTTACAGTAGTCAAATGTTAATTCTCGTGGCGCGCTTCTTCGCCCATTATTATACTGTCAGTGCGAACAGATTATGTCATGGGACGATCACATTTCACTAGTCACTGATATGCACAGAAGCTCTTCGTATGCCAGTTTTTCCACAGTACCGTGTGCATCCGTTTAATACTTCGTCACACTTGGTTAAATATTTGGCTTCTTACATCAAGATCATCAATAGAAGAGGAAATCATACAATTTAACATAGAAATAACAAGATAAATATATAATACATAGTACAATAAATACAATTCGCTTTTTACACACAAAATAAATGTTGCTTATATTTACAAAATATATTCTGATATCATCAACTTAATGATTTTTAATGTCTTTACAGACTGTCCATCATAGACAGTGTTTGCTAAGTGGACAGACAAACTTAAAATAGCTCTAAGAATAGTTTTTCTGAAGTTAACCGTTTATCCGACATCGTTTTTAAAACAAACTTTTTCTCACAATCCATGTCGATTCCATGCTTGACACACAATGTATATGCCATAACACACTCGTTCTTTGCGGAACCGCGCGGTAGAGTGATAGAACTTATGCGTGGACTCCTGTTTCAGATACTGTAGTTGGCAGGTTGATTGTCGTCGCATTTCCGAAAACATTTCGTCCATCAAATTCCACACTACTTCTCACACCCGTAGTATTCACTCGTTTATATTTGTTTTTGCTACTTGCCGTACCCTAACAGATGTTTCACTGTACACTATGCACAGTTTACGGTACCTTATAGCATTCCTGTTACCATTTATACCATTTCGTTCGTTCTTTTAAAAGTTTCCTGTCTAACTTTTCCTATCATTCTAAACATTCTATTCTACAGTTATTTATGTGGCAATTCTAGGTTTCTTTCATGTCACCATAGGAATTCTTTAATTAATACTCAAACCTAAAAGAAAAGATTAGGCCCAACGCAAGCCGCGCAACAACACATAAGGTCGAGCGCAAATTTATGAACCAAATACTACAGTTGAAGTAAGATTCAAAATTGCTCTAAATCTTGCTACAAGATACAGCACTTGATGTGTTTGAGGGCCCTAATCTGTTTCCCTATGTTGTGTAATGATTCGTTCATGTACCGTACTTCATTTGTCTGCTTCCTTTGACATTTTCCGTTATCTTCTGAAAGTATGTGGTTCCATTCTGTGTTTTGAAACGTAGTTAGTTTCTAGGAATGATTTCTGTTTGTGTCAGGTTAATATGTGATTAGTCTTCTGTAATTACTATTACAAAGAAAATTCCTGAGTGATTGGCATAACCTTCATTACGCAGCATAATGAATTAAATAAATCATTAATCATATAGAGATCATTTAAATCATAATAAAGTTTTCTTCCACGTCATCTCTTCTTTCTTCTAAGCTGCTGACCTGATATAAAATATCTTAGACGATTTTGTATATTTGTAAGCTGTAGACACGTCATTGTGCTTTACATTCATGGTTTCTGATTCACTTACGTGCTTGTCTCTTAGTGACTTTATGCTTTTATATAAATCATACTTAAATCTCTATGATGGTATAATCCAACTATATAGTTTGTTCTAGGATTCTGTAACAAACACAAACCAGCACGTGGAATGTGGACAGTGATGTATGGACCTTCATAAAGAAGCGACCACATAGGATTACGTGACTTCAATGCACAAGATTTTGGGTGAGTACGCAGAAGTACTGCACGCCCACTGTAAATTTCTGAGTTCGTTTTATAGTTTTGTCAAATTCGTGTTACCCGATTCTGGTGTTATTTGTTAGGGTAATGAATACATCTCCTATCTTGTTGTTGTTGGATTTCGGTTGTCCAGAAATCTTCGAAAGGGGATCACACCGTTCGTTACTTTCCTTTACATCGTACATAATTTCTGTTGATGTATAATTAGAGTCATATATTGGCATATTATTGTAAACGTCCTCTAAAAGAGACAAATAGTTCACCTGCTTGGAATGATTCCCTGATATGTACATTCACATAAAACTGTTTAGTTCCTTGAATACCCTTTCACACAGATTAGACTGATGGCTAAATGTTGTGATAAGGATAATTTTGATGATATTATCTTTCAAAAACTTCCTCCACTTATAACCTGTGAAATATGATGCGTTGTCTGAGAGGATAGCGACAGGTTTGCCAGCGCTAAGTGTATAATCTCTACTTACAAGTTTAATGATTGTGTTGGCTGTCGCAAATTTTATGGCATATAGTTTCACATATTTTGAGAAAAAGTCATACAGAGCGAGTACATACTTGAAATCTACTCCTAGGATACGGTTCACTTATGTCTGTCGCTATAATTTCTTTATGTTTACTGGGAATAATCGGATGCAATTCTACTTTACAACCTAGGTTCTCAAGCATTGCCTTTTGATAAGTTTGTGAATTTTTCCTCTGCATGAGTGTGAAATAACAGTAAGTGTTTAGTTTCTGCATACATTTATTTGTACTGTAGTGTCCCCAGGTAAAATGGGTATGCCAGATTACATTTGCTTATCATTCTTGTGGAATACAGATGTACCATTTATTTCTGTCTGAATGTCAATGGTAGAATAAGACATCCAAATATAGTTTATAATGCTTTCTAATAGGATAGTCAGGGTTGGTTTCTATTATCAATCTTAGTTTGCTCCACCTACTGTCAGCCTTCTGCAGTGTTGAAATATTTCTACACAAGTCTAGATAATATTGATGGTAGTGTTTGTCCTGTATCAACATGATGTAATGATCCTTCATATGTTCGAGATCGTCTACGTCATGAGATAATCCCTGAGATAGATGTGACAAGGCGTCTGCAATTATGTTGTCTTTACCTTTAATGTATACTATTTAGAACGAGTAGTTCTGCAAGGTCATTGCCTATCATGATAATCGTGGATGTACGAGTTTGCATGTCATTAAAAAGGTTAACGCCTGGTGGTGAGTGTATACCTTCACATGTCTTCCAAAAATACAATAGTTAAATTTCTTAAAAGTCCATATAATTCACAAGGCTTCCAACTCTATGGTTGAATAAGTTCATTCACACTCACTTAAGATTTCGACAAGCAAAACCAATAATTTTTACCTGCTGGATGTCCCCAGTTCCTAATACCTGAAGAAGACATGGTCCAAGCTGTGTGCATGAAGCATCACTTGCAATACAGAAATCTTAATTAAGATCAGGATGACTCAAAATATTTGAATTTACCGATGCTTCCTTTTTTCTGTTAAAATTTTTGTTTAAAAGTGCCAGAAAGTGTTTGTTGTTGAGTAATTGATTCGGCACGAAATGGCTAAAAATGACGCTAAACCCAGGAAAGATTTTAATTGTTTTCTAGTACGTGGGTAAGGAAAATTCTGCACTGCATCCAATTTGCTTGAATCTGGTCTAATGCCTTGACAACTGATTATGTGCCCCAAGTACTTAATCTCATTTCGAGCAAACTTTGATTTCTGTAGATTTGCTGTAACACCAGCTTGTGCGAATGTACATAATACTTTTCTAAAATGTGTATGTGATCTTTCCATGTCTGTGTGGCTACGAGGATATCGTCAACATACATTGTGCCTAGAACTGTGTCTAGAGCAGTAATGAAACATCCAAACTTACATCGACTCCGAATGATACTACGCAAAATTGGTAACTGCGACCACCGAAAATAAGCGCAGTATACATTATTGACTCGTTGCTTAAAGGTACTTGCGCAAACGAATTTTCTAAGTCCACAGTCGATAAGGACCTTACCGCTAAAAATTTCTGCAATTGTTCTTCGAGATTTTCTGCTTTCGTTAGTTCGGACCTCTTGTGTAGAAAGAGACTGCAGTACAATTGATATAGGTTGAAACTTCCTGGCAGATTAAAACTGTGTGCCGGACCGAGACTCGAACTCGGAACCTTTGCCTTTCGCGGGCAAGTGCTCTACCGACTGAGCTACCCAAGCATGACTCACGCCCCGTCCTCACAGCTTTAATTCCGCCAGTACCTCGTCTCCTATCTTCCAAACTTCATAGAAGCTCTCCTGTGAGGACGGGGCGTGAATCGTGCTTGGGTAGCTCAGTTTTTTACATGTTATTTTTGTGTGATATCTAAAATAAAAGTACTCTCAAGCGAGATTGAACAAAAGATGTTAGTATATATATATATATATATATATATATCTTTCGTTCAATCTCGCTTTATATATATAGTTGTGAGAATATTTTTATTCATGACGCCAATATTTGTTCACAAGCATGACTTTTGCCTGCAATCATAAGAAGAGGCAGTAATAATTTCTTCCATCTGCAAGACATCTTAAAATATATATGTGCTAATCATCAAGATATAGCAGATGGATTGTATGATCGGCAACCACAGAAAATTAGAGGTAAATTAATGATGTCAGCGTAACTTAATAGTGACTTGTATTGAATGTGTATATGTCTTATAATCGAACAATTGACTTTTTGTTAAGCACCAAGTTTGCTGCGAAATACGGTTTGTGTGATTTAAGTATTTGTACATTGCATTCTATTTTTCTTACGTTGGGACACGAGAATTAGTCTACTTTGCTTATTTTCATTCGCTTATGTCGTATGTTATTATATTTTGGGGTAACTCTTCCCATTCTAAAAGGATATTTTTTGCTCAGAAATGGGTGGTTCGGGCAATAAGTGGTGTAAGTTCACAAACCTCTTGTTGACACCTGTTCACGGGTCTGGTTATTTTGACATCGGCCTCTCAATATACAGGGTATACATAATGTCCAGGAACACTTTCAATTATTTATTGCACAATAACCAAATATTGTACAGATATACATATTGCATTTTGAAGAGAAACCCCGAAAGTTTTTTTTTTTTTCATGTATACCGCCACAGCATAGTTTAGTAATTTTCCGATAGTCAGCGCTAGTCGCAAACATGGCGAGTTCATGTGCTGAGCGAGCTTTCTGTGTGTTGGAGCTCAACAAAAACAAGTGTGCTACAGCTGTTCAAAGGATGTTTAGAACCAAGTACGGCAAGAAGCCACTAAGAAGGAAGGCCATTTACCACTGCCACAACAAATTCGTTACGATGGGTTGCTTGTGCCCTGCAAAGAGAATCGGACGTCCCAGTGTGAGTGAAGTGAATGTGGAGCATGTACGAGAGACATTCAAAACGAGTCCAAAGAAATCGGTGTGTCGTGCATCCTGTGAACTCGAAATGGTTCCAATGACAGAAGCTGTTTATGAAACCATTCAAATTGGAGCTAGTGCAGAATCTCAATGACGACAACAAAGACAAGAGTTTTGTTTGCGGTTACAACAATTGAATGAGGATGGGGATGGCATTATTGATAGCTTAATTTTTAATGATGGAGCGACTTTTCACACTAATGAGAAAGTGAACAGGCATAATTGTCGAATCTGGGGTACAAATCATACCCACAAATGCACTGAATTTGAGCATGATTCCTCAAAGGTAAATGTTTTTGTGCCTTGTCACTTCGAAAACTGTGCGGGCCATTGTTCTTTGCCGAGAACACGTCACTGGATATTCCTTCTTGGACATGTTGTAGCAATGGCTGATGCCTCAAATGCAATCGGACTCTCCGGGGCTCGACCCCATTTTCATCGTGAAGTTCATGGGTACCTGAACACGGAGCTGCCGCACCGGTGAATTGGCCGTCGTACAGAAGGGGACAGCAGTAAATGGCCTCCCCAATCACCAGCTCTCACTCCGTCTGACTTTTTACTGTGGGAACACATTAAAGATCTGCTACAGTCGACGATGCCATGCTGGGACGGATATGGTAAGAATTCGATTACCGTATTGACGTCTACCAGGTCACTCATGGTTTGCGTATCGAATGTTTGTAAAAAAAAAAAAATAGCTTATTTCCAAGAATAAGCAGCTTTCACTCAGTTAATACTCAGCAGAAATCAGACCTGCATTTGGATCGAAGCTCCTTAACTCTTGTGCAGAAAGGTGTGCAGTATACTGCTGCATCCATTTTCAATAAGCTACCACTCGAATTAAAAAAGCTTAGCAGTAATCCAAGCGCTTTCAAATCGAAACTAAAGAGTTTCCTCATCGGTCACTCCTCTTATTCTGTCAAGGAGTTCCTTGAAAAATTAAACTGATTCTTATTGTATTGTTGATTGCGTTTACTTAAACTCGTGGATTGACTTTTTTGGGTTCATAAACATTTAATTTTTTCTGTTATTACTTTTATGTTGTAATTTCTTGTACTGACACATTCCATGACCTTGGAGATTTGCTCCACAATTTGGTCCTACAGAACTTGACGTGTAAATAAAATAAAAAATAAAACTGTTCATGGCACCAGTTTAGTTTCAACAAGAATTCATGCTTTAATTCCAGTAAGTGCAAGTAGTAATTATCTCTCATTATATAAATTTCATGCCGATTCATACTCTTTGTGTTAGCTGTTGGGCTGCCTCCCAGTACGGTCATTCAAAAATCGACCAACAGACCTAACATAATTGGCGACCGATTTTCCAGGACGAAGGTATAGCTAAACATGAACAAACTTTTTCTAGCGAAATGTTAAATGAACATACGTACGCAAAAATTTTGCCATTATTGTGTAAAAGAAAAACTATTTTTTGTCTATTTTCTTACTGAATGGATATGAGTGCAACGAAAGCCATATTATATAAAAAAAAGTAGCAGAGAATTAAAATTACCAATTTATACTTCAACAGCAGATGTGAGTGGGCTGCTTGACTACGCAGAGAAGGTAGGAAATTTGTGCAGTAGCTTGCATGATTTTGCTTAGTAGCACCTCTCTTGTATTTAGCTTACTTTCCTTCTTCCTCACCGTTTCCCTAGTAGAAAATTTATTAATCGAAAGGACCCAAAAACCATACCAAACTCTGACTCATCAGTATAGTGTAAATTATTACGAAAATTTCAATCATTTACGTCGTAATACTTTTCGACAAATTGACAGGAATTTATCGAAAAGCGATTTCGCAGGAAATTTCAGGTGCACGAGTTATTTGTATATAATTTTTTGTACTGATTTTTATTAATTTTTTTTGGTAACTGCTAGCGCAGTCAAAATGGCTGACCAAAAATTACCCATTGTTGATCGTAATACAGAAGGTGCAATCGGCCACTATGGCGGTGATTCGCACAAACTGATAAATGGAAACGAAGAGCCAATCGCGCAGCTAGGAGAAAGCATCTTCTGAAGCGATATATTGTAGCTGAGCGAAACAGAGGAACGTGAAACAGCAATGTATTTTTATAACATAGGACAGACACCGATTATCGGTAATCCGAATACTGACATGCAAAGTACAACTGATAGCTACAATAATAGTACCACCAGTGCGCTGTTACAGCAATTACTGACAACTATGACCGTGAAATTCAATGCAGTTACACAACAACTTAGTAAACTGAATACAAAATGTAGCGATTTGTCACAAGGTTTTTCAGATTTCAGAACAGAACAAAAACAACTGTCGAAGTTTTCCAAAACAGTGTCACACACAAATTCAATGATCTGACAGAAAATCTACACACAGAGATATCTGAAAATTCAAAAGAAATGAGAAAACAATTAAAACAGGAGGTTATTTCTGATGTTAAAGAAAGTATTGATGTTTTGAACGAAAAGGTAAGTTCAATTAGTGACAATCAAGAACACCTAGAAAGTAAATTAAATAAAATCACGTACGCGGAGGATAGTACAAGAGCAAATCAAAACCAAATGTGTAATACAAGAACTTCAAAGAAAGTGACCACTACTGTCAACAAGCTACACGAGGACTATGATGGTATACCATTGGTCTTAGAGGAGCTAACATTAAGAGTAGAAAGCTAGGAATTAGAGTCTGAATGTGCCAAAAGAGAAAGAACTCAAGTAAGAAAAAAATTGAACGATATAATCAAAAGAACAGAAGCAGAACATTAGTGAAGAAGGAAGTATTTGAATGCAAAGTATATTTAGATGTGGGAGAAGAGGCCATGAAGAAAAGGGAAACAGAATCATCAAATGAAGCATGTCAGGTTGCTAATATTCAACTATCTGTGCCCAAGGCGGATGTGTGTAATAGTTATCCACATCTTGTAACAGGCCCGATAGCGAGCCTAAGTAAGGTTGTAAAATTCGTAACTTACCTGCAGCAGTACCTACAACACATTCGCAATTGCCACACAGTGCCCTGCACACTTGTAACAACACACAGATGTCTGATAATGCCGCATGTATAACGTTTATCTTCGCTGATGAAGGCAGCTTCCCATGTATTCAGCAGATGGAAAGCGGAAGAAGCCCCCATGTATTCAACAGATGGAAAGCGAAAGAAGCCGGTAGTTTTTATCAGTGCGTTCTGCAACGTATTTCCGCGTAATTGGACAGGGACTCAAAAGACAAGATTTGTTGTTGATTACACCCAAGGTGACGTTCTTTTGTAGGCCACCGAAATGGTAGAATGTTGTCACAGTTACGAGCAATTTGAACATGCTTTCTTAGAGAAGTAATGGTTGGAAGCCATTCAAAAGAGATTAAGACGTGAAGTCTAACCTGGCTCCGTTTAATAGCTAGGTCTGCGTCTCGTGGTCTTACGGTAGCGTTCTCGCTTCCCGCGCACGGGGTCCCGGATTCGATTCCTGGCGGGGTAAGGGATTTTCTCTGCCTCGAGATGACTGGGTGTTGCGTGTGTTTCATCATCATTTCATCCTCATTCACTCGCAAGTCGCCGTAGTGGCGTTAAAGAACTTGTGGAGCGGCGGCCGAACCGCCCCGCGAGGGGTCTCCCGGCCACCAATGCCATACGCTCATTATTATTAATAGCAAGCAAGGAAGCTTGCGGGGTAATTTCGAAAAGTATTTAAATAAGACCAGATATTGGACCAATTTCATATCACAGGTGAATTATTGAAGATATTAAAGAGCTGCTTTCTTCCACACATAAAGGAAAAATTAGTACCCACATCAGAACTTGACACGGGGTACTTTTTGTCAGTTTTGGATTCCACTAACCTGATTCATGAAGAGGTAGTATGGCAACATAAAGCAGCAGATAGACAAACACCTCAACCTGTCTTTTGTAAACCAACCTGTAAATAATAATTTTACTACACAACAAGCATGGCAACCATATCCGAACCAGTACATACATGGCAATGGAAATGGGACAAACAAAAGATTTAAACGAGATTATCAGAACAACATGAACAGTTGCTAGATTCTGGAGTTAACCATTTGCAAGATTCTGGCAGTGGTTGCCAATTGTAAGATTCAGTCAGTGGTTGCCAATTGTAAGATGGTGCTTGTTTTCGTCAACAGTTGCCAGCCGCACGGAAAATTAATACCTTGAATAAAAATAATACTCTTGCATATTAGTGAAATATCAAAATAGTGTTAATGAGTATATTTAATTTCATTGTGATTGAACCTTGATTTTTGACAAATCCATGACTTTAATAAAATGGCAAAGGTAATGTAAATCAGAACACTGGGAGGAGTTGTGGTCTAAATAACAACCGATTTATTCTTTCTTAATACCAAATGACAACTAAGGGCTAAAGAAATGCCACACAAACATTTTATCTGACAATAGCTTTCAATAATACGCGGTCTATGGTTAAGAAAATGATCAGCTGGGTATCAATGCATCCACACTAACCAGAACTAATCGCTTTATCTGACTTCATAAATGTCAATCTTCGGTATGGCCCAAAAACTACGCTACTGTCAAGCATCTATACTCACCTATTGCACAAAGAAAAATTATGGTTCGAAAGAACAGGCTACTGAGAAGCATATATTGGAGCCTTACGCCACAGCAGTGAATATTTTACTCTTCTGCAGATAAGGGCAGCACAGCACGACACGCTCGCCGAGAGCAGTCGCTGACAGCGGCAATCGGTTATTAACGAAACGCACCCGGAAATATGCAAGTACGCAGTCTCGCCTTCGGCTCATTCAGAACGCAGATACTTCCCTAAGAGCTCCTGAAACATCGGTGGATTAAAGTGTGCAGGTGGACTCATTTGCTGGTCTGCCAAACCAGTTTCACTCCATGACACGACTATGCGTGATGGAATATGTCAAACGTTTAGATGACCGACTCAAAACAAATGAGGAGGAACTAAGCCGGTTCCACGAACATCTGAACAGTATAAACTCAAGAATTCAGTTTACTATGGAGGAGGAGGTAGACGGCAAACTACATTTCCTCGATGTGCTTGTGTTTAGAAACGAAAATGGTAGTTTGGGCCACTCAGTGTACCGCAAACCCACGCACACGGACCGTTATTTGCACCGGGATTCGAACCACCACCCACAACAGAAGCGGGGTGTTATCAAGACGTTAGCGGACAGAGCTAGAAATATTTGTGAACCTGACTTGCTCGACGCTGAGATGGAACATCTCCACAATGCACTAACGAAGAACGGATATTCGTCCGCCGAAATAAAACGTGCGTTGAGGCAGCCACGCAGAAATCATACTGACGTACAGGCTACTGCAAAATCTAAGGTTTTCCTGCCGTTTGTTAAAAATGTAACGGAAAGAATAGGGAGGATCTTGACGAAGCGGAATATTACCGCAATTTACAAGCCCACCAGGAAGATACAGGAATACCTTAGGCCTGCCAAGGACGCTCGCAAACCATTGGAAAAATCTGGAGTGTATAGGATCCCATGCAGCTGTGGTGATGTTTATGTCGGTACCACCAAAAGAACTGTTTCTACACGTTTGGAAGAGCACAAGGGAAATTGTAGAAGAGGAGAAACGGAACGATCAGCTGTTGCGGAGCATGCTTTCCAGCCAGGGAACCACAATATTCGTTTCGAGGAGACGCAAGTACTAGCGGCCACGAGCGGATACTACGAAAGGCTCTACAGGGAGGCAATCGAAATCGCTAAACACCCAAATAATTTCAACCGAAAGGAGGAGGGCGTCAAATTAAACGGTATATGGATGCCGGTGTTAAAGAAGATGTGTACCACTCGTCCACTACTGGGTGATGGCAACGGCGATCGACGGCGACGGACAGCGGCCAATTGCACTGACGTTTTCAAAACACGTGACGTCACGCCGCGGCGCGGGGGCGCGCGGACACGGAATTTAGCGGCAGTCAGTAGCGAGCCAGTGTGTGTGTTGGACCTTCCATCAAGCTACGGACCCCCTTGAAGATGTCTCCCGCAGTCGGAGACGAAACGTTGGGAATCACCACAGAATTCATCAACCGACCACGGCATAACAGCCCGGATAATTATAATGGACACAAATGAATTCACCCACGCACAACTCGTTGTGTGCGTTATGCAGTTCATATGTGACAGGCACACTAACAAAGGATATAAGTCTCACCGTCTACGTAAAGACCTGCCTTTCTCTACTAGAGAAGTGCCAATACTAGAGAGTTCTTCTCTCTTTTCTACAGATTTCCTCTGCAGCTCGGTAGCATAGCACATTTGCATGCTTAGACCACACCCACATTAGATCAAGCCAATCACGAGCTAGAGCTCGGCATTCGAAGCTGGGAGACTGTCCTCCTGCTCTACATACACAGATTTGACCAACCAGCGACTGTAAAAATTAACTGGGAGAAAAAGGAAAAAAGATTCAGCTTTGTGCCCTCTTCTCCACAAAAAAAAAAAAAAAAAAAAGATTCAAATGGCTCTGAGCACTATGGGACTTAACATCTATGGTCATGAGTCCCCTAGAACTTAGAACTACGTAAACCTAACTAATCTAAGGACATCACACAACACCCAGTTCTTTCCCACACATTTACAGTGTGTCTCTGCTAAAAGCATGACTTGGATGGAACCATAGCGCTCCATAAAAAGATCGCCATCTCCCCTGTTGCGTCCATTTCAAACTTTTTAAAGAACGGCCATAAAGTCGCTAAAAGTCTTGTGCCTTCAAAAATACGTTTTGTAGCAGAGTCTGGATGCCTGGGCGCCACTGCCCTGTCCCACGGAATTCGCAAGACTTCCAGCCGTCTCGTCCGCTTTCTACCTAACAAGGGCCCATACTCTGCTTTGTTTCCGGCCATCGGATCATACGAGGTGCATTCAAGTTCTAAGGCCTCCGATTTTTTTTCTCCGACTGGAAAGAGATAGAAACATGCGCATTGTTTTAAAATGAGGCCGCGTTCATTGTCAATACGTCCCAGAGACGGCAGCACCGTACGGCAGATGGAATTTTACTGCCAGCGGCGAGAATGAGAACTGTTTTAAATACTTAAAATGGCGACGTTTTCCTTACTTGAACAGTGTGCAATCATTCGTTTTCTGAATTTGCGTGGTGTGAAACCAATGGAAATTCGACAGTTGAAGGAGACATGTGGTGATGGAGTTATGGATGTGTCGAAAGTGCGTTCGTGGGTGTGACAGTTTAATGAAGGCAGAACATCGTGTGACAACAAACCGAAACAACCTCGGGCTCGCACAAGCCGGTCTGACGACATGATCGAGAAAGTGGAGAGAATTGTTTTGGGGGATCGCCGAATGACTGTTGAACAGATCGCCTCAGAATTGGCATTTCTGTGGGTTCTGTGCACACAATCCTGCATGACGACCTGAAAATGCGAAAGTGTCATCCAGGTGGGTGCCACGAATGCTGACGGACGACCACATGGCTGCCCGTGTGGCATGTTGCCAAGCAATGTTGACGCGCAACGACAGCATGAATGGGACTTTCTTTTTGTCGGTTGTGACAATGGATGAGATGCGGATGCCATTTTTCAATCCAGAAACAAAGCGCCAGTCAGCTCAATGGAAGCACACAGATTCACCGCCACCAAAAAAATTTCGGGTAACCGCCAGTGCTGAAAAAATGATGGTGTCCATGTTCTGGGACAGCGAGGGCGTAATCCTTACCCATTGCGTTCCAAAGGGCACTACAGTAACAGGTGCATCCTACGAAAATGTTTTGAAGAACAAATTCCTTCCTGCACAGCAACAAAAACGTCCGGGAAGGGCTGCACGTGTGCTGTTTCACCAAGACAACGCACCCGCACATCGAGCTAACGTTACGCAACAGTTTCTTCGTGATAACAACTTTGAAGTGATTCCTCGTGCTCCCTACTCACCTGACCTGGCTCCTAGTGACTTTTGGCTTTTTCCAACAATGAAAGACACTCTCCGTGGCCGCACATTCACCAGCCGTGCTGCTATTGCCTCAGCGATTTTCCAGTGGTCAAAACAGACTCCTAAAGAAGCCTTCGCCGCTGCCATGGAATCATGGCGTCAGCGTTGTGAAAAATGTGTACGTCTGCAGGGCGATTACGTCAAGAAGTAACGCCAGTTTCATCGATTTCGGGTGAGGAGTTAATTAGAAAAAAAATCGGAGGCCTTAGAACTTGAATGCACCTCGTACAATGTGCAGGTCAAAGCTGCACCGACTCCTCAGCCCTAGTCGCCTACCTGGACATGGCCACCGACTGACCGGCGCCACCCTCTGTGTCTGCACAATGAGACTCAGAGATTTGGCTGTCGGCAAACTTTTTCACCCAGGTATGCTCGTCCGTTCCGCAGAAAAAAGTTCCACTCGGCTCTCAGCCGCCGTATGCTTTTACTGCTGTCAATTAATTCAGCACCCTCTTCCTTCAAACACAGGTAAAGCCTACCGCTATGCCTTCTCTAGAAGAGTGTTAACTACTGCCAACCATTTCATCATATGAATGAAGACAGATCGTATGAAATGTAGACACCAAGTAATAATGGTCACCTTCCCTATGAACATTAAGAAGCATGACACAGTATCAGAAGTGAGAGTGCCCTGCAGTCTCTCAGAATTACAACAGACAAACGAACTGTGGTCTGCCAGTACAAGGCTATTTGCCACCCTTAATTGGTAACAGCCGGTCGATGCAGTTGCAAGCAGTTGGCATCAATCAAATGCTGAGTGCTGTGCTGCAGCCTACCTTTGGACAACATAATAGCGTGAGCTATAATTTCGCAACTACCAGCATGAATTCGCGCGAAGATGGGTAATGCACAGCCAATGATGCGAATTGGTGTAACACAACACACACTCTACAGCTTGTTGAAATTACTCCATTGACACATCATTACATCATTGACAAATTAATAATAAATTGTTTGATTGGTGAGGACACATTTAGAACTTATAAGATGCAAATTGACATAGGGAGTGGTAAATGCTACTTCAGTATAAACGAACAAGTGTTTTCTGTCGGTTTAATAAAGAGGCCAGTCAAGAAGGTCAAGTAGAAGGAGGAGTCTGGTGTGACATTTCAATCTCCATTCTCTACTGTATTATTTGTAAACACTCACTATAATGAACAAGTGCTAGAATCAGATGTAAACTATGAAATGGTAGAGCAAAAGGTAAGTGAGTCCAGCACCTTAAATGAACAGGAGCAACAGAACTTACAGATCTGTTATTTAAGTATACATACGTACTTGGAAAACATTCCGGAGTTAACAAGGATTATCAGCACAAAGTGGATGTTTACCCACATTAAACTTTTTGTGTATCATCATATACCATTCCTTGAATGGAAAGACAGGCAGTACGAGAAGAAATAAATCAAATGGTTAAATGGAGGGGTCATTCAACCTTCCTTTTACCTTATTGTAGCCCCATATTGCCTGTAAGTAAAACAGATGGGTCTGTAATATTGGTTCTGGATGTTCTATAATACCCAGTTTTATACCATATTGGACCTCTGAATGTCCTACTGGCAAATCAAACTCCACCCAGAAAGTAGAAAGTACACTACTTTTGTATGTGTTGATAGAAGCTTTGAATTCTCCATCCTGCCATTTGGCCTGAATATAAGTGCAGGTGTATTCATCACTGCATTAGATAAAGTATTAGGACCAGAGCTACTTAGCAAAGTTACAGTCTATGTTGACGACTTGTTAATCACCACCCCCACTTCAGCTGATTGAGAAAGTTTTACAACGTTTTTCAGAGTACAGGGTGACAGCAAATTTAAAAAAAGTCTGATTTTGGCAGGGAGAAGTTAAAATTTCTTGGTCACATTATCTCCAAGCAAGGTATCCTCCCTGATTCTAAGAAACTCGATCCGAAACGCAATTGTTCTGCACTTAGGAACAAGAAACAACTTAAAGCTTATTTAGGATTAGTAACGTTCTTCCGTAAGTTCAGACCCAGACAACTGATGAACAGTGACGCCCTGCTTAATTTATTATGCAAAAAACCATGGCTGTGGGATGACAAGTGCCAAGAGGATTTCAATAATATTAAATAGGCCTTAGTGAATGCAAATATACTTGGTTACCCAGATATGGAGAAGGACTTCTGTCTTTACATTGACACCTCCTCGCAGGTCTGGGGGCATGTCTGTTCCAGATGAGAGAGGAAGACGACAAGATATTGCCAAAGGTAATTAGTATTGTTAGCTGCACATTAACTGAGGCAGAAAGCTCATGCTCTGTATCAGAATTAGAAAGTTTAGCAGTAGTCTGGGCATTCAAAAAATCTGATTACATTTTATGGGGATAAGAGTACAAAACTAAATTGTGATCACCTGTCCTTCTCATTTTTGTTGACATGCAGATTACTGTACAGGAGACTGGCAAGGTGGTGTCTATATCTGCAAGAAATTAACTTCAAAATTATTTATATCAAGGGCAGTCATAACATCATTGCCGATCGTCTATCAATGTTAACTCAAGGTCTAGATGACTTTAGTGAAATTTGGAACAGAATTCTGAGAAAAGAGCTCTTCTTATGCAAAGTAAAATACCGAAATCTGACTACAGTAATTTCTGGAAATAAATGAAAACCGTGCAACAGCAGGACCTAAGGTGGAGCAAGGTCAAACAAAAACTAGCACAGGAAGGCAACGAACAGGTAAAAACGTGGTACAGGGAATAAAAAGGCGTTTTATTCCATCGCAAACATCCTGACTCAGAACAATGGTGCGTTTGTCTTCCTGAGAAGTACATTGAGGGACACCATGGGGTATGTAAATGTACGCAGAAGATACGTAAACGTTGCTACTTTCCAAATTTGAGACGACGAGTACTTCAAGTAATACGAAAATGTATAGTGTGTCAGAAGGCAAAAAATTCTAACTCTTCTAAACATATCGACCTTCACCCAGTTTTAACTAAGAAACCTCTAGATTTAGTATCTCTGGATGTGACTGGCCCCTATCCCAGAGGCAAGGATGGAGCAAGACACGTACACTGTATGATATTTTTACAAAGCATATTAAGATGTACACTGTGCGTAGTGCAACAGCGACCTCCATCAGGAAAAGGATCGAAGAAGATTAGCTTAAGGAGGATAGGAAATCCACGAGTAATACTTACTGATAATGCCTCATATTTTATAGGACGGAAATGGAAGCAATTTATGACATCACAGGGTATAAAACACATCTTAGTATCAAGATTCCACCCCAAGCCATCGCTCGTAGAAAGAGTACTCTAGGAATTTAATCGGTTTATAAGAACATACACACTGCACACTCACAAAATGGGTAGAATATGTCACACCTTTCATGCAGGTCATTAACAAACTTACATATTCTTCCACTGGTTTTACACCAAATTAATTAATGTTTTATACCAGATAAAAGCACGAGTAGGAGCCACCCCTGTCAAAAATACCAGAGGTGGAAATGACATTGGAGGAGAAAATGAAATAAGCAGTAATAACACTGGAAAACAGGACTGGATACAGGAAGAAAATCTATGACTGGAAACTGAAGCTTTTTACACAGTTTAGTGAAGGCCAACGAGTTCTGTTACGAGCCCATTCCAAGTCAACAAAAATATCCTGGAGCTTATAGACTGATTTACGAGAGGACTGGTCGAGACAAAGGTATCTAACCCCACAAGGATTTAAAGGCATTTGTGGTATAAACATTTCTGAGACAAGTATTGTTACTGTTTTACTGAAAATGACTGTAGATATGTACATAACAGTAATTTAATTTCTGTTTTCTTTTGAATACTGCTTTTAAGGAAACATGTTTAGATATAAGAAATTTTACTTGTATTTTGAGATATAAAGTTGCAGGTAAGTGAAATTGCGAAGGATATTAAACGATACTGCGCTTCTCTTGCCGCAAAGGGCGGCGAAGGAGAGCAGAACCTGCGACGCACACTGTGGTGTAATCGCAACGGTGAGCTACGCCAGCAGACGAGATGAAAGCAACAAATCGCGCGCATGCGTATGTAAATACTGCCGGAGGAGGTTGCGCATGCGTATGTAAACACTGTCGGAGGAGGTTTAAATATTAGACAGGTGACCTGATAAACGACCGCCAGCTAACGCAATTAAACGCAACTCGCCCACACACATATTTGTAAGAATTATATACATATAGGAAGAAAGAAGGAATAACTATATTATGACTAGACACTTAAAGTGTACTACATCTAATATATATATATATATATATATATATATATATATATATATATATATATATGCAATGTGGAACTAAGGAAATGTATAAGAGACTACAGAAAGTGAAACATAAATTTAAGGACATGAACGATAACAGCTAAGATGAAAGCAGACTACAGAGATAAGGAGCACAAGTATCTCACCCTTTACAGAATTTTGTAGATACTTTTCCTTACAGGGTAAAGGTAAGTGAAGCTGGTGATGCACTGGGCAGAACAAGCGAATAAAACGGCTGCATACTGACGCAAAAGAATGACTGAATCAGTGACCACTGAGATACTACACGTTTAGTTTTAAGTTAATTTTAAGTTTTTTTTTCTTTTCAGCGACCAGTGCATCGACACGGCGTGAAAGAAGAGATGATAAGCTTCAAGAGTGGCATGGTACTATACATGTTTAATGGGTCGCACCTCATGCACATAAAATTTAGTTGTAAGAAATTTTATATATACAAGTGATATGAATAAACGATTCAAAGTATATTTAGTAGCAGTCCGGTAAGTGACGTCTTAATGCTATAGGTCTGATGTTACTGGACATGTAAGGGACCGACCTACACAAAGGGTACAGTTACTGCTTTAGAAATTCCCAAAACCCATTTTTCTCTTTATAATATGTGGTATATGAATATTTATGTGATCACTATAAACAGGATTATTATTTCTACATGTTGAATGACAACAACATTTATGGCAGTTAAACACATGTCATGAATGCTTAAGTTACACATCATCTGAAGTAAACAATGTCTATTTCATGTAGTAGGAACATAACAAGAATTTACCATAAACAATGTTGATTGACGAGCCTCCTTGTAATACAATATATGAGTTATACATCCTTCCCTTGGTAATCCGATTGGCCTGTAGTCAAACAGATTCCTTCCTTCATTCCTAGAGGCGATGCTAAGCGTAGCTAGACAAGCAGCGCATAGCGTATTTGAAGCAAATGTTGATGCTTTCCCACCGGCTTCATAAGTAAATAACAAGCTCTCACAAATGATGTGAAAGGAATTATGTATAATGTTTCTTATGTAAAGATTTGTGATATCCAAACATACGGATGTATATATGAATAAAAGGGTGATCGATGTAACTGAGGTTATGCATATTTTTTCTATGATAAGAATGTAAATGAATCTTTTATTTACAAACTAAACTTACATGACTATTTATGAAGTAAGTGTGAGTGGAATGTCAGCAATAATACGTAACATACGAATGTATTAATATTGTAACTTTGTAAATAACAGTTTGTTTAAAGAATAGCAGCATAAGAAAGCAGACACTTTATGCAAAATAAGTGATAAATAGAGTTGGACGGCAATTAGGCAACGAACCTGTATAAAAGTTATTTTTTTCAGAAGTGAAGTGTATTGACGCTTAGTAAGCGTGTGTAAAGCTACAAAAATTTTACTATACTACTCTCAATTCTGAGTAAATGGAGAATTGTTTCATAAGGAACTTACTTTATCGGCGGGTGCTGATCAACGGATTCACTCTCCGCTGAATACGCGCGTTACGACGTGTAAACAATGGGACCCGGGCCATAAAAATGGAGGTCTTCTGTCACAGCGTCGAAATTACCACAAGCAAGCACACTGTTTCCAAGAAATGAACAAATATTTGTGGAGGAATCCACGGTGCAACACACGACTTCACTTTTTCACTCCGCGTGAAATGGATACACATGACTTAAAAGATATTCGACGAGGACACAACCGTTGAAGTCCCAGTGCCAGGCCATCAATTACTTGCAACGCTCGCGATAAGCGTTTTTGAATATGCACAGTATTTGATATTTGTACCTCTTTTTTTTAGCTTGATTTCCTTTTAATTATTTGTATTAGTATTTGCAGATATAATAGGGTAAAGCCGACATCTCCACTTAACGTAAGTCTACCTAAAAGACGGAGAAATAAAGGGCTTTGCCCCCCCCCCCCACACACATTGTCAATGGATAGCAACCAATTAAATACCTTTTATTTTTTCTCGTTATTGATTTCGGTGAATGTCTTCTTTTCCACATTAGTAATAAGAAATTTGTACATTGTCACAAAAGATGTCTAGGATAGGCTTTTAAAATTATCTTTGTAACGAAAAGCAATGCTGGGGAATATTCAATTTGTAACAACTTTCGTTTCAGTCTCGCTTGAGAGTATTTATGTTTTAGATCTCACACAAAAAGGACATGTAATTTTTACTCTTGTGTCAACAATGTGTGTAGTAAATGCAATGTGTGATGCAAGAAAATATGATTTGTTAAAAAAAATTCAAATGTGTGTGAAATCTTATGGGACTTAACTGCTAAGGTCATCAGTCCTTAAGCGTACACACTACTTAACCTAAATTTTCCTAAGGACAACACACACAACCATGCCCGAGGGAGGACTCGAAGCTCCGCCGGGACCAGCCGCACAGTCCATGACTGCAGCGCCTTAGACCGCTCGGCTAATCCCACGCGGCTATATATGTATTAAGAGTTATCATAGATGCAAGAATATTCTTATTACGCCAATATTCGTTCACAAACATAACTTTTGCCTGCAATCATAAGAAGAGACAGTAGGCCTAATTTCTTCCAAGCTGCAAGACCACTTAAAATGTGTATATGCTAATCATCAAGATTTAGTGGATGGACTGTATAATCGGCAACCACAGAAAATTGGAGATAAATTAATATTGCAAGTAGTAATCATCTCGCATTATGTAAATTTCATGCCGATTCACGCTCTTTGCGTTAGCTGTTGGCTGCCTCTCAGCACGATTATTCCAAAATCGACCAACAGACCTGACACACTGTCCTTCTCCCTTAATAAACCTGCACCAATCAGGCAATTTATGACCAGGTTTTCTACGACAAGGAACGGAGATTCTATTGTACCATTCCCTACATCCATAGTCAAAGATATTGGCTTACTTACCCTATTTGATTTGAATCCAATCGCAGTCAAGATTCGGCATCTTTGAATCGGGAATTGAGGTACCGATCCTAATTCAACCATTTCTTTATAATAATTGTGAGATACGGCGCTAACTGCCGCTCCCCTAGCTCCACTATCAGTCATAAATACTCTTCGGCATACCACCTGCAATACCTTTAGTAGTTTCTAAAACAACCTCTTTTACTGGTGATCGGTGCTGAGTATGATCCTCACGTAGCTCTCGTCTGTTAAATTTACATCGTGATTGTACCATAGAAGTACGTGTGGCTTGTTTACATCGCTAGTTATTCTTCCGCTTGTGTACTGTTTTTCATTCGATGCGTTAAACATGTCTGTTATTGCATCATCGTCCCACACGCATTCCTCGGTCACCACCTGTAGGTGAGTTGTGACCTAATTTAGTTTGTCGAATGTGTGGTTGTTGGAGTGACTTCACTCGCCACCTGCATAATATTTACCCTCGGATATTGTCTGCTCCAGCCACTATTTTTTTGTATTGTTGTATGTGGTGTCGTAATTTGGTTTGTCATTTTATTGTTGCTTGGTTTACCACGATTCATTAAATTACTGTTGAGCTGCGTAACACGTAGTGGCGGTTGCCAGTGACTTTGCTGGTTATTAAAGTGTGAAAAACCATCATGTCCCTTATTGTTCCTGCAATGTTGTGGTTGCGGATTATTTTGACACGGTGAGTTTTATGTGTTTTGTTGACTGTAATTATGATTATTTCCTCGTCGAAAGGTGTTGTTATAGATACCGGCTTTTCGTTTTCGTTTGGATTGCCTCCATTTGAATGCGTGCCATTGTTATTATTTTCCGCATTCAGATATGGTTGCATGTTTTGTTGTGCCATGTTGTTGACATAATTTTGCGCGTGTGGTTTATGTTGCCTAACGAGCGCTGCTCGCATTTCTGACTGAGGCCTTCCGTAACGGTTGTTCGGTGCACTCCGCATGTCTTCATTAATGATAAAAAGCAAATCTAAGACCGAGAGAAACTGTTATACATCATGATTTGGTACCTGTATTAACATTTCCGTTATACGGAATGGTAGTCGTGTTTTAAATACACGGATTACGTCTCGCGAAGACATGGGATCATCCCAGCAGTGTGTCATGTTCATATACTTTTCAAGGTATCAACGAAGATTACCTTGCCGTGAATTGAACAGTTCTGGTTCGAACACCATTTTCCAAAGCCTCTCCTGAACCGAGGGTGACCAGGATTTGTTCAGAAAAGTTCGCTCGAATTGTTCATAATTTGTACAACGATGAAAACATTAGATGCCCATACGGTTAATTCACTTCGTATGAATCCGATGACATGTTGTTGTTGTTGTTGTTGTGGTCTTCAGTCCTGAGACTGGTTTGATGCAGCTCTCCATGCTACTCTGTCCTGTGCAAGCTTCTTCATCTCCCAGTACCTACTGCAACCTACATCCTTCTGAATCTGTTTAGTGTATTCATCTCTTGGTCTCCCTCTAGGATTTTTACCCTCCATGCTGCCCTCCAATACTAAATTGGTGATCCCTTGATGCCTCAGAATATGCCCTACCAACCAATCCCTTCTTCTAGTCAAATTGTGTCACAAACTTCTCTTCTCCCCAATCCTATTCAATACTTCCACATTAGTTACGTGATCCACCCATCTAATCTTCAGCATTCTTCTGTAGCACCACAGTTCAAAAGGTTCTATTCTCTTCTTGTCCAAACTAGTTATCGTCCATGTTTCACTTCCATGCATGGCTACACTCCATACAAATACATTCAGAAATGACTTCCTGCCACTTAAATCTATACTCGATGTTAACAAATTTCTCTTCTTCAGTAACGCTTTCCTTGCCATTGCCAGGCTACATTTTATATCCTCTCTACTTCGACCATCATCAGTTATTTTGCGCACCAAATAGCAAAATTCCTTTACTAATTTAAGTGTCTCATTTACTAAACTAATTCCCACAGCATCACCCGACTTAATTCGACTACATTCCATTATCCTCATTTTGCTTTTGTTGATGTTCATCTTATACCCTCCTTTCAAGACACTATCCATTCCATTCAAGTGCTCTTCCAAGTCCTTTGCTGTCTCTGACAGAATTACAATGTCATCGGCGAACCTCAAAGTTTTTATTCGTTCTCCATGGATTTTAATACCTACTCCGAATTTTGCTTTTGTTTCCTTCACTGCTTGCTCAATATACAGATTGAATAACATCGGGGAGAGACTACAACCCTGTCTCACTCCCTTCCCAACCACTGCTTCCCTTTCATGTCCCTCGACTCTTATAACTGCCATCTGGTTTCTGTACAAATTGTAAATAGCCTTTCGCTCCCTGTATTTTACCTCTGCCACCTTCAGAATTTGAAAGAGCGTATTCCAGTCAACATTGTCAAAAGCTTTCTCCAAGTCTACAAATGCTAGAAACGTAGGTTTGCCTTTCCTTAATCTTTCTTCTAAGATAAGTCGTAGGGTCAGTATTGCCTCACGTGTTCCAACATTTCTACGGAATCCAAACTGATCTTCCCCGAGGTCGGCTTCTACCAGTTTTTCCATTCGTCTGTAAATAATTCGCGTTAGTATTTTGAAGCCGTGACTTATTAAACTGATAGTTCGGTAATTTTCGCATTTGTCAACACCTGCCTTCTTTGGGATTGGAATTATTATATTCTTCTTGAAGTCTGAGGGTATTTCGCCTGTTTCATACATCTTGCTCACCAGACGGTAGAGTTTCGTCAGAACTGGCTCTCCCAAGGCCGTCAGTAGTTCTAATGGAATGTTGTCTACTCCCGGGGCCTTGTTTCGACTCAGGTCTTTCAGTGCTCTGTCAAACTCTTCACGCAGTATCGTATCTCCCATTTCATCTTCATCTACATCCTCTTCCGTTTCCATAATTTGTCCTCAAGTACATTGCCCTTGTATAGACCCTCTACATACTCTTTCCACCTTTCTGCTTTCCCTACTTTGCTTAGAGCTGGGTTTCCATCTGAGCTTTTGATATTCATACAAGTGGTTCTCTTTTCTCGAAAGGTCTCTTTAATTTTCCTGTAGGCTGTATCTATCTTACCCCTAGTGAGATAAGCCTCTACATCCTTACATTTGTCCTCTAGCCATGCCTGCTTAGCCATTTTGCACTTTCTGTCGATGTCATTTTTGAGACGTTTGTATTCCTTCTTGCCTGCTTCATTTACTGCATTTTATATTTTCTTCTTTCATCAATTAAATTCAATATTTCTTCTGTTACCCAAGGATTTCTACTAGCCCTCGTCTTTTTACCTACTTGATCCTCTGCTGCCTTCACTACTTCATCCCTCAAAGCTACCCATTCTTGTTCTACTGTATTTATTTCCCCCATTCCTGTCAATTATTCCCTTATGCTCTCCCTGAAAATCTGTACAACCTCTGGTTTAGTCAGTTTATCCAGGTCCCACCTCCTTAAATTCCCACCTTTTTGCAGTTTCTTCAATTTTATTCTACAGGTCATAACCAATAGAGTGTGGTCAGAGTCCACATCTGCCCCTGGAAATGTCTTACAATTTAAAACCTGGTTCCTAAATCTGTCTTACAATTATATAATCTATCTGAAACCTGTCAGTATCTCCAGGCTTCTTCCATGTATACAACCTTCTTTCATGATTCTTGAACCAAGGTTAGCTATGATTAAGTTATGCTCTGTGCAAAATTCTACCAGCAGCTTCCTCTTTCATTTCTTAGCTCCAATCCATGTTCACCTACTATGTTTCCTTCTCTCCCTTTTCCTACGGTCGAATTCCAGTCACCCATGACTATTAAATTTTCGTCTCCCTTCACTACCTGAATAATTTCTTTTATTTCATCATACATTTCTTCAATTTCTTCGTCATCTGCAGAGCTACTTGGCATATAAACTTGTACTACTGTAGTAGATGTGGGTTTCGAATCTATCTTGGCCACAATAATGCGTTCACTATGCTGTTTGTAGTATCTTACTCGCATTCCTATTTTTCTATTCATTATTAAACCTACTCCTGCATTACCCCTATTTGATTTTGTGTTTATAACCCTGTAGTCACCTGACCAGAAGTCTTGTTCCTCCTGCCACCGAACTTCAATAATTCCCACTATATCTAACTTTCACCTATCCATTTCCCTTTTTAAATTTTCTAACCTACCTTCCCGATTAAGGGATCTGACATTCCACGCTCCGATCCGTAGAACGCCAGTTTTCTTTCTCCTGATAACGACATCGTCTTGAGTAGTCCCCGCCCGGAGATCCGATTGGGGGACTATTTACCTCCGGAATATTTTACCCAAGAGGACGCCATCATCATTTAACCATGACATGACATCCGATAACATAACATATCTTTTGCCCCTATGTCCACGTACAGGGAAAAGCGTTTCAAAAAGCTTTGAGAAAAACAATTGAATGGACTGTTCTCTTTTCATGGATGAAGACTCGGAATTGTCTGTACTTTAATAAACGTTCATCCTATAACATTTCTGCTAATGCATTTCTCGCCCCCTGATTTAAGATGTGCTCGTTTCCCATATACCAAGGATACTAGGAAAGTTTTGCAATATGACGCTACAATAAGTCGCAGGAGGCTGATTGTTGCTGTGTTCTGAGAATATTTCATTCTTGCATTGTAGCCGCTGTGCTAAGTCTGTGAGCGCAGTCGTTCATTAGCACGGTTAGTTCGAATTACTTGCTATGGCATCGTGGTCAGGAAGTGAGATTCGGGTAGTTTTGCGGTACAACTTTGCACGTGGTTTAAACATAGACTAGTGCTTTTGAAGAAATGACTCTTGCACTCGGTGATGTGTGTCCACATCGTACAACCATATTCAGATGGTACAGAGAATTTCAAAGAGAAAATTTCACTCTGGAGGACGCTGAGAGGACGGGAAGGCCACGATCATCAGTTAAGGAGGAAAACATTGATGCAGCGAGGAAAATGCTAGACGAAGAGAGGCGAGTGACCTATAAGCAGATAGACGATACCTTAGGGCTAAACGAATCATCAGTTCGTTCGATTCTGCATGATAATTTGCAAGTAAAGAATCTTTGTTGTCTCTGGATGTCACATAGACTGACGGAAAAGCAGATGACAGGACGTGTGACTTGGTGCTGGGAGATATTAGAAAAGTTTTCTAAGGGGCAATCTCAGTATGTGAATAACATATTGACAGGTAGCAAGACTTGGCTGTACTGTTATGACTACCGACTAAGACTCAAAACAAAGTTTAGGTCTTTGAAGGTGACGACACACCCAAAGCTGTCAGAAAATCCCGATCAGTACAGAAGAAAATGATGGCTATTTTTTTCAGATCCAGTGTAATTGTGTAGCATATTGCTTTGGACACACAGAAGACAGTCACAGCTAAGTGGTACACTGGGCGATGCCTGTCCGAAGTCATCCAATCTTCGAACAACTTGCGACCAAAGTCAAGAACGGACACTTGGTTCTTCCGTCACGTCAACACTTCAGCTCACTGCGCCAAAGCATGCACTGAAGCTTCTTGAGCGCCCTCCTTACAGTCTAGACCTTGCTCCTTGTGACTTTGTACTGTCCCTGCATGTTAAAGTGAAGCTGAAATGAGTGCAGTTTTCAAGCGATGAGGACCTCCTGAGAGCTTGGGACAACGAGTGCAGAAACTTGGGAGAACTGGTTTGGGGACTGGTTTCGCAGGATGGAGAAGTGTATTCAATGTGGCACAAATTACTTAAAAAAATAAATAAAATAAATGATCGTACGGTATGGCTGGCCAGAATCACCATCTTGGGAAGTTCGGCTGCCGAATGCGCGAGTCTTATTACAGTTGACACCACATTGGGCGACTTACGTGCCAGTGATGAGGATGAAATGATGAAGACAACACAACACCCAGTCTACGAGTGGAGAAATTCACCTCCTCCAATTTGCTGATGACACTGCCTTCCTGGCCCTTTATCCTACCCTTCAATAGTCCCAATGTACCCTTCAAACCCACCTCGACCAGTTCACCACCTGGTGCAACCAATGGCCTTTCACATCAAACCTTCCAAGAACCAGGCAATCATCATAGGTCGTTCCACATGCTCCTTCCAGCTTCACGATTTTTGCCTCACCATTTATGGTCATCATATCCATCTCACTCCTACCATGAAATACCTTGGCCTCACTCTCGATTGTCACCTCACCTAGACTCCTCATCTCCATATGATGCAACACAAAGCCCACAATAGACTCCACCTATTGAAATTCCTGTCCGACCCACCATCCATCATACCTACAAATCCTTGATCCACCCCATCCTTGGTTGTGATAGTGTTGCCTGGATTTCAGCCCCACCCAGATTCTATAAAGACCCAAATCCTTGAACGCCATGCACTCCACCTCGCCTTCCATACCCACCTCCCATCCCCACATGGATGCTCTAATACCTCATCCCCTTTCCACATTTTCTGCTTTTCCTTGAACACATCTGCAACCTGTACACCATTCACAGACTCGATCCCCCCAACCCCCTTGGGTATTCTATCCTCTCTACCCCAGCCTGCTGCTGTGCCTTCACTGTTGTATCCCGCCCCCTCTCCATCTCCACACCCTCCACCTCCTCTCCCAACACAACTTCCAGTGCCTAACCTTCCCACATTATGAGCTTCACCTTGATATCTATCCCTCCTACCAACTCTAACCCGACCTTCCCTCCCTCCTCAGGGCTCCCTCTCCCCTCCTTTTCCCTTCTCCTCAGCGGTTTTTTCCTCCATCCTACACCCCCTCCCTTTCTAGTGCACCTCTTCCATGTCTCTGCACTCCCTTCGGATTTACCTCCCCTCTCCCTCTCCATCGCCACCTGTTTCCTGCCCTTTGGTGTGCCTCTGACCTCCTTTCTTCTCTTCCCCCCCCTCTCCAGCCCCATCTCCTCCATTGCCCCCTCCTATCTCTTCTTTTTCTCTCCTCTCAGGTCTCCCCCCCCCCCCCCCTCAGCAGGTCCCTCTCGGTAGTTATTACTCTTCGTCTTATGTGCTCTGTCTCGTGCAATGGTTTTAAAGTGATGACATTCTGGTGTGTTTTAATACTGTGGCCAGCTTTTAACCTGTGCATGAGACTTCAGTGTATTTTACAAGCTCCACAAATCGCCAACTATATTTTTTTATCTTTATGTGGACTTTTTTTTAAGTGTCCCACATGAACATCTCAGTGTAAGTGTATATTTTAACCCACACTGTCTCCCTCTCTTATGTTCTTATGTCCTTTTTATCTCCTTTTATATATATTGCTTTCATCTTTTTATTAAATGTATCACTCGGCTGAAGAGCGGCGGATTGTGCCACTGCCAGCCCTCCCCTGCCCATATGGGGCAAGGGAATGAAATCACAATAAAGGGAAAAAAACTGGCATCAGTTCTCAGTGGGACTCATTAGCAGAAGCAGCCTGCTCCTAAAGATGGTGAACAATCGGAACGCCAAAATATAGAATCGAGTTGATTTTAGGGCCCGGCAGCAAATCTGAAGAGACTTTCAAGATTTATTACGCCGGGAAAGCCTACGAAGTCACATTTTATTATACCATTACCAGTTTCGGACCTGACGATGTGATCAGGCCCAAGACTTGTAATGGTATAATAAAATCATTTCAAGAAAACTTGTGGCTAGTGACAGTATTTCCCACAGCCTAATTTAAAAATAATCTTGTTGGAGAGGTAACCCAATCAGTAGGAAATTTTTCTAGCGACTGCTATGGTGTAATGAAGCGGCGTTTAAAATTTAATGCTAGTAGAATTAGCAATTTTAGAGAAATAAAACATTTTAAATGGAAAATAGGTTTTTTAGCTCTGTTTACAAAAGGGAAACACGTTAAATCTCCAAAAGTATTAGAACTACAGCACTGAAATTTTAGCTATAAATGCATAATTCAGATCTCTAATAACATCATATAAAACATTGACACAAATATTGAAACTTATGTGACATAGGTAGATTCAACGAAATTTAGATGTGTACCTAAACATTCAGCAAGCAGTGTATTGATACATTTGACCAACTAAAACAGGAAATATTTTGGTGTAGATCTATCTCCAATATTTGACTCTTTCAGTCGGAAGAAAAGACTGGCAGTGTTCTTTCAAACATTGTGACTGAATCCAGAGGCTATACAGAAGTTGTATACATACCATTTAACGTGGGAGAGCCTGAGATGAGAGAGAGACACAAGCTTCATTAACTGTTTCAGATGGAGCTTCAACTTCCATGCAGATAAAAAAAGGTCTTGATCCCAATGGCACAAATTTACATAAGAGGAAGGTGAATGAGCGTTGAGGACGAGATGTATCTTCTGCTCAGAAGAAAAAGAAAGAAATGACAGACTGTAACAGTTGTGATACTAAATGTAACTGGGTTCTCTCTTTCGATGCTAGTCAATTGCCAGGATGAGCATTACTGCAAAGGGCATTTGATTCTAAGGCATTATGTTAGGGTGAAAATACTAAATAAATTAACTTTTCTCTCTTAACAACATGTGGGCGGGGTGGGTTCATCCTTGGCTCGGGTATGAGGTAGAATGAAACAGCATTTTTACATAAGATAACTTTTATTGAAGATTTGTACAACTGTTTCCTTACTCGATGTTCTGGCTCGGAGAGCGGCAGCTGTGTCGTTTGCGTAGCCTTCTGCTGCTGCAGCAGCGGCGTCTGATTACGCTTGGCAGTGTGTATCTCGTGTCGCCGTCTTGCCCAGTTGACTGGAGACGCGCAGCGCGAGGTGGCCCGTTTAATTATTGCGAGTGAAGTCGTGCATCGGATTGTGATACCTTGGATGTGGCAACCCAGTGTTTCTCTTCTTTAAGCGGCCGCGTGTGTTGTGCGTTGGCCAGCGGGGCGGCGCGGCGGGGGAAGGCCAGTGTCCCGGACTCGAACAACGGACTCCCTCTTGCCAGTCTTCGGCTGTCAGATCTTCATCCCAGCTCACAGGTGACTGCTGATGTGAGGCCGTCTCCTTCCCATCCTCACGAGTCACCCGGGTACGTAAAAATCAGACTTCAAATACCTTTTAACTTTTGTCTTCTGGCGCCGAGGCTGCTGCTTGCTGTTCCATTACAGTGGCGGACTTGGTGCGTCTGTGCATGATGTAGTCTCTTCTTGCATGACGGTCTTCAGCACCGAAACTGACTAAAAACTACTGCTACTCTCCTCTCTTTCTTCCTTTGTCTTCGGGCCCACTGCGTCTCGCGTATTTATTCACTTCAGTTTACTGGAGGTGAACGACTTCACGGTCATTGCCTCTTCTGTCACGTTGAAAAGCTTCTCGAAGAATCTTCTTAACGTCGGTCATTGGCTCTTGGAATGTAGGCAAGGGCCTTTGATCACATGTGATGACTGAGAAACACATGAGCCGGTCATTGCCTCTTCTGTCACGTTGAAAAGCTTCTCGAAGAGTCTTCTTAACGTCGGTCATGGGCTCTTGGAATGTAGGCGAGGGCCTTTGCTCACATGTGACAACTGAGAAACACGTGAGCCAGTCGGGCGATGCCCTGACGGCTGAATCGACAGGGTCCGCTTATGTGGAACTTGCTGACTTCATGGTCATTGTCTCTTCTGCTCTGCTGTTCTGCCCGCTGTTTGCCAGTGTGTAATTCTTCTAAACTAAACTAAGTTTTTCATTTATATTCTAATTTCTACTTCACTTTGATTTCACTAATTTATTTACTTAAGTACCACTCAACAAGACTGAAAAGGAGAAAGAATTACCAGAATTGGAAATAAAATACATAGAGGCGCCTACGAAGGTATATATAAATTTATTTCTACTGAGCATGGGTGTGGGTATGAGGAAACACCCCACCCCAATATTTTAGTTGAGTCAAAAGAGCATACAGAAATTAGGAATTAAGTCATGGATATAAAACTCAAAAATGGGAAGTTTAAAACTGTCAGAACAGGCTGATATTGTTTGAGAATAATGATCTTAGGGGCGTGATGTATTTCCTTTCAGAATGAAATTAAAGTGTTGTTTAATTATTTATTACATTTTGTAAGTTCCTTAAAAGTAGCTAGCTATTTTAATGAATACAGTTTATATTAAGTTCTTTCTCTCTTCGTTGATTTAAACCTGTCAATGGTGGTAGAGTAAATAAGGGCTTTTATCACAATGATTCAGTATTTTAGTTAGCTGCAGAAAAAATGCAACCTGTTCGACCTACATGATATGCAAGAGTGTTAATAAACAGCTATTTTCCAAACGTCTTATGTTTTCACATCAAAGGCGAAATGTGACAGCATGTACCAGGAAGGGGTTCAATTACCATCTGAAAACATTCGTTCTTAATAATAAATGAGGAATTACTTAACGTTCCATGAGGTGTTAAGCATTACGAGTTGTTAAACTATTAGAACTGCGACAGAGAGAAAAATTATTTTAATAATTTTAGTCCAAAATTTGTGTATTACAGAAGAAAATATGCACTGGTAGGTTTCTTGAACAGGTTGAATTTTTTTCTGCATGGTGCAAAATATGCAGAAACTAATCTAAAATATTTTAATTACTTTACTTATGTCTTGAACACGCTTTTATTTTTCATTAACTTCCCGTCATTTTCAAAGGCTACAAAAATACAACATAAAACTGATAGCAGACGATAGGAAAATATGATACATTTCACCATTGATAAGAGACTTATTACAAGGACTAGATCATGATATATATATATCATTATATAAATTTTCATTAATTTCCTCATTAAGTTTATACTTAAAACTAGGAAGTTCTTTTTCAAACAACTTTGAAGACATGGTACGTAGAAATACGTAGTTATCAAACCAATACAGTCGATCTGAGCTAATTCGCATTTGTTTAAGAAAGTTACCTACACATTGAGACCTGTAATTTTGGTTGGCAGATGTAAAGATGGTTTAGAAGCATTTCAAACATTATTTCAGGACTTGGAATGAGACAGTGACAACGGGTTAACGAAAAGACACAATAACAATTACAAGAGAAAAACAAGATACTTTTGTACCGCATGACAACAAAAACCGCAAACAGAACCGCAGAAAAAATTACAGTTGGGAAAACCGACATCGTCCGTATGACGCACAGTTCTCACAACTGAATAACGTATATTGTGATACAAATAATTTTCAGAGCTTTGACTATGAACAAAATGACAGACATCTCAGGAATTACGCTAACAGAAATAGGCGCAATCACAATTACCATAACAATCAAAGTTATCACAGACAATTCTTTAACTTAGATGCAAAGCTTCCTGGGCACAATTCAAGTAGATCAAATCGGCAAAATACATGACACAACAACGATTATGCAAATAACAACCTACACAGTGACAGTAATGAACATCATAATTTATAGAGCCAAAATTCTGGAAGGGAAAGCCCAGCATGACAGATAAAAATGACTGAAGTCAGGTCACCAAATCCGAGATATAATCACCGATGGGGAAAGAATACAAGACAATGACTCGCGACTCCGGGGCCAAACGATAGTGAGGATCACACACAGCATACGCCGTAGAAACTTTGAATTTGTGTGTTTCGAAGACATTAGAGACATAGTACATCCAACAACAAGTAGTAGGTAACACTACTCTTTCCGCTCTCCTGTTTCTGTGGTTAGTGACACTGTATTCCACAAATATGTGACAACAACAGTGTGTCTGACTTTACCTTTAGGTAAGATTAAAATACAAGGACTGATTTCTGGAAGAAGTGTTGACGTGGAGCATCAAACCTGTTTAGACTTTTTGTGTCAAGGCTATAAATTTTCGATGAATTCTTTGACTCTTTCTATGTTGTTCACTGAAATAATATTAGGAGTAAATTTTCTAAACAAAGATAAAACTGCTTGGGCTTTCAATGACGCTGAAGTAGGAATGGAAGTGGAGGGTAAGTCAGTTTCATTAACATTTCAAGACTGAACCTCGAAACAAAAAGAAAAAAATAAACTGTTTACGTATTTTGACTGATAATGAGTCGCAAATTCCATCAGAGTACTTTCGTAATGATACAAGTTGTGCATATAATTTTTACGATGAAATGGATCAGGAAATCGATGTACAGAGTCTCAATCAGGAAAATGTAGATAGAGTAGAGCAATGTACAGAAACTGACAGGAAGGACCTTCTTGGCATTTTGCGCACACATTCCATTGTTTTTACACATCGTGGAGGAACTATTAAGGACTTTCGAAACAAATTCTAGGTCAAAAGGCACAGTAAGTTTTGTGTTACAGTACATCGTTCCTGCTTGCAACAGAGGAAAGGTGAAGCAGAAATTCTGTCCATGCTTGAACAGGGAATCACAGACTCTGCAGTCAGTTTATATAACAGCTCATATTGTAAAGAAGAAAGGAGGAAAGGTGAAGCAGAAATTCAGTCCATGCTTGAACAGGGAATCACAGACTCTGCAGTCAGTTTATATAAGAGCTCATATTGTAAAGAAGAAAGGTGGCTCGATTGGACTTGTGTTATATTCTAGACATATTAACACCGTTATTTCAACAGAAGCAGGTAGGTTACAAACGTTAGAAGAACTTTTTCAAAATTTATATTGTGTACAAATTTTATCCTCTGTGGATACGCTTATGTCTTTGGTAAGTAGATTAAAAACCTGGATTGTAGAAAATATACTGCTTTCTTATGTTTTAGTGTGTGATACCAGTTTCGTAAATTATCTTTTCGTCTCAACATCTCGACAGCTACCTTTATTCGAGATTTGAACATTATTTTACCTGTCAGCTTGAAAAGGCACATAATATCCTATATTGACGATATACTTACAGCAGAAAAGTCTTGGTCACAGCATAACTCTATTTTGGAAAGCTTATTGCGTATTTTCGAGGATTCGAGAATCACTGTCAACTTATAAAATTCAGGAATTGGGAAAACAGAGTAAAAGTTCTTGGTCGTATAATTCCACCAGGAGGCGTTGAAGCAGACCCAGAGAATCTTGAAGCAATTATGGTACTCCCTCCTCTTTCCACAAAATGTCAGGTTCGAAGTTTCCTTGGTTTCACAAATTTTTACCACCGTTTTTTAAATATGAAAGTTATTGCCACTCCTAAATTGTGTTCACTTACTGAACAAAACACCATATGGCTCTGGGATGGACGAGCAGAATTACAGTTTTAAAATATGAAAGGTGCGCTTCTTAATGCTTCAATACTTGCTCGTCCTCATTTATCACGAGACTTTTACTTATCAAATGACTCAAATGACTCAAATGAGCTCGTAAAAATTAGGCTTTGCGCTCATCTCTTCCAAGAATTTGAAGAGAATGGCGTAACTGTGCGGAAAAGTATAGCCTTTGCCAGTGGTGTCTTGTCTGAATCTGAAAGAAATTATTCCTTAACCGAGTTGGAAGCTTTGGCAATTATTTGGGCATTTTCTAAACTCCGGTTCTTCTTAGTTGGAAACATACTAAGGCGTATACTAATCATCAAGCACTCCAATATTTAATGTCGTCTAAACTAAACCATGATAGTTTGAAACGATGGGCTTTGTATTTACAAGAGTTTAACTTCACTGCCGTCACATTCATGGTACTCAGAACGTTGTAGTGGATAATGTATCCAGTTACTCTTGGTTTGTCAAGAACACTTTTGAAAATGAATTGAAGAAAACTTCGTTTGTTGTATATACGAAAAATAGCCTTTGAAAAATTTATCTCTTCTTCTTTACAAGACATAGGGCGTGAGCAGGATAAGGATCCTATCTGGAAAGATGTAAAAAGTAAATGGTATCACAAAACAAACACTGCAATAAGATAATTTTATTTGGTACATAAGACATTCTTTTCAAAAGACGTACAGTCAATGACTTTCTTTGGGTTGTGTGCATAGGCAATGATTTTGTAAATAAGCTTATTTGGTATACACATCTCAGCTAGCTCACTTTGACTCGTGAAAATGCTTTCAGAAACTTTGTACAACTTTTTACTCTAATAACATGCAGAAAAGAATACAGAAAGTGTAAGGCAAATCCAACACCTTCCATGAAAACCCTGACATGGTAGCAAATCCGACAGTATGTCACATAGCTCCGAATAAATCCTGACATTAAATTAACCAAAGTAATACGATCAACGAGTGAGCAAATGGAATACCACAGACTAACACAAGAACGCCTAACTGCATGTCATACCTTCTCACCGTGAAACAGACGCAGTTCCGAGGGGAGAAACGAGAACAGAAGCCGAGAGCAGAACCGTGTTAAGCTAGAAGGCGGACACAGACACCCACACCGCCAGTAAACCGCCAAGACCACCCCCAGCCCATGTTAAAAGATAGAGCCCTCCAGAAGAATAGTATTGATCTTACGATAACACTAAAAGGGCCACAAGTTTTAGCGTGAGACTTTTTCGCGTCTCTGTTACGTAGCAAACATTAAAAACATTGCCCCACCACGAAAAGTATAACGTTTCTCATTGGATAGACAGAATTTTTGTAGGCGGAGCTTAAGGTTAACATTGGTTAACATTGGTCAGATGAAAACACAGCCAAATAGTTTTTTTAAACCAACTTCGGTAAATTGTAGTAAGGAGAAGTTAGGAGAGAGTTGCTTCCGAGACGGCTAGGTGAGCGGAGCTGTGCTGCCCGCTGCCCCCTGATGAACACCGACAAGGTAATGAACGCACGCGATGCCGCATAACAGCGCATAAAGCTTCACTCAGAACTGCAGAAGTCTCATCTGTTACACCCCCTTTTTGCGTAATACTAGTGTCGATCGTCAATTAAATCTCATGGTGTTCACATTTGCTACTTGAAGTAAAAATCTGAAACGCGAAGATTTTTCTGTTATATATTTATTGAGAAGCCACATCAGCCACTGTAATTTACGACAAGTTAGATAAGTAATTAAAGATAATTGAGGGTCATTGTAGACAATTTTGATAGTTTTCTCTTTTATCAAACTTAACTTAAATCTAGATTATAGATGTGATATGGCATAGGTCATCCTTCGATCCATTGTAGAACTTGGAAATCCATTCAGGGAATATTCGTTCACATTTTTGTTGAACGCAGTAGGTTTTTATCATCCTGTATTAAAATAGTTCCTTCTATCAACAGTGCAATTTATAAACAATGTTTTGTGAGTAGAATAAAATTTCCAATGGTAAACTTAACTGATTTTTCGACGTTATTTTACCAGCTAACTAGAAATAGGAAAGCCTTGAACCCCTTCCACTAAATTTAGTTAGCATTAAGATTCTTTTACAGGGAGTGGAGTGGAGCTGACGCTGATATCATTAAGTATTTGATTACATCATCGCTAGTCTCACTGAACTCTTCTGAACTCTACATGTCATGTGTGGTCTGGCGTCTCCTTACCAGCAACAGGTCCCAGGTTCAACTAGTCAATTCCCTAAAAAACACGCTCAGAGCGTCGTTGCGCGAAAGTGGTAGGGAGACACGACTTAGAACAAACAGACACCACGCAGAATGTTAGAAAAGCTGTAGCAAAAATGCAAATTTGTCAGAAAGCCAAACCATCTACCATTACACATTGTAATTCCTTCTAAACTAAAGGAGTTGGCTGCAGTAGTCCTGTTAGGACCTCTTGTCAGATCATTCAGTGTATTCTCATACATTTTAATTGCTGTTGAATTGACTTCAAAATTCGTTTTATTCAATCCTTTACGTAAAGCTACTGTCAACACCCCCCCCCCCCCCCCCATGAACCATAGACCTTGCCGTTGGTGGGGAGGCTTGCGTGCCTCAGCGATACAGATAGCCGTACCGTAGGTACAACCACAACGGAGGGGTATCTGTTGAGAGGCCAGACAAACGTGTGGTTTCTGAAGAGGGGCAGCAGCCTTTTCAGTAGTTGCAAGGGCAACAGTCTGGATGATTGGCTGATCTGGCCTTGTAACAATAACCAAAACGGCCATGCTGAGCTGGTACTGCGAACGGCTGAAAGCAAGGGGAAACTACGGCCGTAATTTTTCCCGGGGGCATGCAGCTTTACTGTATGATTAAATGATGACGGCGTCCTCTTGGGTAAAATATTCCGGAGGTAAAATAGTCCCCCATTCGGATCTCCGGGCGGGGACTACTCAAGAGGATGTCGTTATCAGGAGAAAGAAAACTGGCGTTCTACGGATCGGAGCGTGGAATGTCAGATCCCTTAATCGGGCAGGTAGGTTAGAAAATTTAAAAAGGGAAATGGATAGGTTAAAGTTAGATATAGTGGGAATTATTGAAGTTCGGTGGCAGGAGGAACAAGACTTCTGGTCAGGTGACTACAGGGTTATAAACACAAAATAAAATAGGGGTAATGCAGGAGTAGGTGTAATAATGAATAGAAAAATAGGAATGCGGGTAAGATACTACAAACAGCATAGTAAACGCATTATTGTGGCCAAGATAGATACGAAGCCCACACCTACTACAGTAGTACAAGTTTATATGCCAACTAGCTCTGCAGATGACGAAGAAATTGAAGAAATGTATGATGAAATAAAATAAATTATTCAGGTAGTGTAGGGAGACGAAAATTTAACAGTCATGGGTGACTGGAATTCGAGCGTAGGAAAAGGGAGAGAAGGAAACGTAGTAGGTGAATATGGATTGGGGCTAAGAAATGAAAGAGGAAGCCGCCTGGTAGAATTTTGCACAGAGCACAACTTAATCATAGCTAACACTTGGTTTAAGAATCATGATAGAAGGTTGTATACATGGAAGAACCCTGGAGATACTAAAAGGTATCAGATAGGTTGTATAATGGTAAGACAGAGATTTAGGAACCAGGTTTTAAATTGTAAGACATTTCCAGGGGCAGATGTGGACTCTGACCACAATCTATTGGTTATGACCTGTAGATTAAAACTGAAGAAACTGCAAAAAGGTGGGAATTTAAGGAGATGGGATCTGGATAAACTGAAAGAACCAGAGGTTGTACAGAGTTTCAGGGAGAGCATAAGGGAACAATTGACAGGAATGGGGGAAAGAAATACAGTAGAAGAAGAATGGGTAGCTTTGAGGGATGAAGTAGTGAAGGCAGCAGAGGATCAAGTAGGTAAAAAGACGAGGGCTAGTAGAAATCCTTGGGTAACAGAAGAAATATTGAATTTAATTGATGAAAGGAGAAAATATAAAAATGCAGTAAATGAAGCAGGCAAAAAGGAATACAAACGTCTCAAAAATGAGATCGACAGGAAGTGCAAAATGGCTAAGCAGGGATGGCTAGAGGACAAATGTAAGGATGTAGAGGCTTATCTCACTAGGGGTAAGATAGATACTGCCTACAGGAAAATTAAAGAGACCTTTGGAGATAAGAGAACCACTTGTATGAATATCAAGAGCTCAGATGGAAACCCAGTTCTAAGCAAAGAAGGGAAAGCAGAAAGGTCGAAGGAGTATATAGAGGGTCTATACAAGGGCGATGTACTTGAGCACAATATTATGGAAATGGAAGAGGATGTAGATGAAGATGAAATGGGAGATACGATACTGCGTGAAGAGTTTGACAGGGCACTGAAAGACCTGAGCCGAAACAAGGCCCCCGGAGTAGACAACATTCCATTGGAACTACTGACGGCCTTGGGAGAGCCAGTCCTAACAAAACTCTACCATCTGGTGAGCAAGATGTATGAAACAGGCGAAATACCCTCAGACTTCAAGAAGAATATAATAATTCCAATCCCAAAGAAAGCAGGTGTTGACAGATGTGAAAATTACCGAACAATCAGTTTAATAAGCCACAGCTGCAAAATACTAACACGTATTCTTTACAGACGAATGGAAAAACTAGTAGAAGGCGACCTCGGGGAAGATCAGTTTGGATTCCGTAGAAATACTGGAACACGTGAGGCAATACTGACCTTACGACTTATCTTAGAAGAAAGATTAAGGAAAGGCAAACCTACGTTTCTAGCATTTGTAGACTTAGAGAAAGCTTTTGACAATGTTGACTGGAATACTCTCTTTCAAATTCTAAAGGTGGCAGGGGTAAAATACAGGGAGCGAAAGGCTATTTACAATTTGTACAGAAACCAGATGGCAGTTATAAGAGTCGAGGGACATGAAAGGGAAGCAGTGGTTAAGAAGGGAGTAAGACAGGGTTGTAGCCTCTCCCCGATGTTATTTAATCTGCATATTGAGCAAGCAGTAAAGGAAACAAAAGAAAAATTCGGAGTAGGTATTAAAATCCATGGAGAAGAAATAAAAACTTTGAGATTCGCCGATGACATTGTAATTCTGTCAGAGACAGCAAAGGACTTGGAACAGCAGTTGAATGGAATGGATAGTGTCTTGAAAGGTAGATATAAGATGAACATCAACAAAAGCAAAACGAGGATAATGGAATGTAGTCGAATTAAGTCGGGTGATGTTGAGGGAATTAGATTAGGAAATGAGACACTTAAAGTAGTAAAGGAGTTTTGCTATTTGGGGAGCAAAATAACTGATGATGGTCGAAGTAGAGAGGATATAAAATGTAGACTGTCAATGGCAAGGAAAGCGTTTCTGAAGAAGAGAAATTTGGTAACATCGAGTATAGATTTAAGTGTCAGGAAGTCATTTCTGAAAGTATTTGTATGGAGTGTAGCCATGTATGGAAGTGAAACATGGACGGTAAACAGTTTGGACAAGAAGAGAATAGAAGCTTTCGAAATGTGGTGCTACAGAAGAAAGAATGCTGAAGATTAGATTGGTAGATCACATAACTAATGAGGAAGTATTGAATAGGATTGGGGAGAAGAGAAGTTTGTGGCACAACTTGACCAGAAGAAGGGATCGGTAGGTAGGACATTTGTTGAGGCATCAAGGGATCACCAATTTAGTATTGGAGGGCAGCGTGGAGGGTAAAAATCGTAGGGGGAGACCAAGAGATGAATACACTAAGCAGATTCAGAAGGATGTAGGTTGCAGTAGGTACTGGGAGATGAAGAAGCTTGCACAGGATAGAGTAGCATGGAGAGCTGCATCAAACTAGTCTCAGGACTGAAGACCACAACAACAACAACTGTCAAAACAGTATCCAAAGGTTTTGTCAATTTTCTACGAGAAGTTGGTCAAATTGATAAAGTCATTTCCGACAACTGTCCACAATTTCGCTCAAATATTTAGTTATGCACTTTACAACGTCACACAATTAGACCTGTTTTTATTTCATTCTATTGGCCTCAATCCAATCCTCAGAACACATTGCGCAAGAAATTAACAAGCTGTGCAGAATGTGTGGCTATCGTCAACACCAGACTTGGAACAAACGCATTCACACATTCGAAGAGATTGTGAATGTGTTATCACTCGATTCTACATCATTTTCTCCGTTACTAATACTCAAAATGAACAACTACCAGATCGTATCAGGGAGTTAAGAGCATATCCAGCTTCGAAAACATTACGTCAAAAGAAAGTAGTAGATGTAGCTCTAACAACATCACAAAGCCTACAGAAAGAAGAAAGAAATCTCAATGAGGACAGCTAAACATAAAAAAAAACTACAGGTTGGACTGAATATTCTGGTTAAATCTCATTTTCTATCTTGTAAAAATGAGTATCTTAGTCACAAATTCTTGCTTGTGTGTAAGGACGTTATACGTATACGTAGAATTGTACATGACAATGTTGTGGAAATTGAAACTATCCGACACACAAGAGCAAGAGACTTCATCACATTTCGCATATCAAATAATATACAGAATAATTCTATTTACTTAAGTTGTAGCCATATGATAGAACTACATGTCATCTGTTTCTACAATGTTTCTTGCATTATGGCGCACAGCAACAGTTAGCGATAAACAATGCTATTGCACCCCATGCCTGAGCGACTCCCGCCGCGCGACAGGCAACTTTTGAGAAGAATCGGGCGACTTTCACCATGCATATTCTCGAATTTTATAAATATTTTTAAATTATAGTTCTTGAACTCATGTTCTTGTCAAGCTACTTTTCTCTTTGTATTTGCAACATGTTTTTTATGTTTAGAATTTTGTCCTTATACCATTCCTATCTGAATTGACTGTCGTAAAAATTTCTATTCAGGCAAGGTGGAGGATATATAAGGTGGACATGTTTTGATTTTTGTATGTTATCGATGTGAACGTCAGAGAGAGAGCGAGCTACGTTGCTGTTAACAATCTTTGGTCTTGTCTTGTCACAGTCTTTTTTATTTTGCGCCTTCTGATACATTCTTATTTCATAGTTGAAGTGTGGTAGGTGATGGACATATTTTAGTAGTGCTGTATTGACTTGTGATCGTATCTAAGATGGAGAAAGATTTATTGTAAAGGACAGCAAGAACGGATAAGATGTGTACTGGAAAGCGAAGAGAATATAAATTTTGAATAATGTCATTTTTTTTTCAAGGGAAGACGTTTGAGGTAAAGCTGTAACACTGCGCGTCTAATTTGAGTAAGTGATTATTGGCAGCTGGTTAACTTTTTTCACTTGCTCAGATGATGATTGATGATGTTTGGTTCGTTGGGCGCTCGACTGCGCGATCATCAGCGCCTGTACAAAGTCCCAATTTTTACACGGTGCAATTTTTTCACAGTCCAATGTCGCCACTGTCATGAATGATGATGATAGTGAAATCATGAAGACAACGCAAACACCCAGTCCCCGGGCAGAGAAAATCCCCAACCCAGCTCGGAATCGAACCCGGAAGCTGAGAGAAAGACTCACGCATTAACATATTAACTGCTTAAGATGTCTGATTATGTAGAAATTCCCTGTTAACGCTGTACCCTTTTTAAATCATTTTTCATTTTGTTAAGTACCGTATAATATTGATCAGACCATTGTTATGTGTGAAGATCACGCGAAGTTTTACTTAGTCTTTTTGAATACATACTTCATTCTAAAATTGTTGTCTCTAAATATCATTTCATAGGAATAGTTAATCTCCCCATCCCACTGTTTATCATTACGTGTTACCACATTGCACCATGTGGTATGTAACTGTTTGAATGTTTATATAGAAATAGAAATATTTTATAACCGCTGCCTGCTTTTGCTTGCTGTTATGCATTCCTGAAATCTGCAGCAAAGCTACCAAGACGCGAGGTGAGTAGAAATTTTCATTAGGGCCAGATAATTGTTTTACTTCCGTTGGGCATTTAATACAAAGACAAGTTGCATTTAGATCAGTCACAGTTCAGTTCAAATTAGTTTATGTTTAGTCAAAAGTTAGCGTACGAGTGTAAGTTTGGTAAAAATTTGTGTATACATACAGTGGTTTTGGTAATAAGTAGATTTTTATAGAGTGGGAGGTAAAGTTGTGCTAAATTTCATACCGAAACAAATATAGTGAGGGAAGTTACATATTGTGTGTGTAATTGATAGCGAGTGTGAAAGCCAATGGTGTTGTGTCATAATATGCACACACAAGGTAGGAATGTGGAGTCTGGGGTGCGATTGTGAATTCTTACTCAAAAGCAGGCACTCAAGTCCGTGGCGCGAATGAGCACATTACAATCGGCAGTGTCTCACTGGTTTTGACAGCACTCAAGTGGCGGAGACGGAGCAGTTTCAGCATGTTGCAGGCATAACGTCACGGCAAGTGATGCAGCTTTGTTATAATTTATTAATATGGGAAGTTCCTGCACACCAACGTGATATGTTAAGAGACAATGTATATCTTTGATATAATATGTTCAGTCACTAATCCAAACAACAATTAAATAACGGTTGTGTGATAGTCGGCCATTTTATCATTGAGCAGTTCGAGTAAACCAACTCCATTTACAGACATGTACAGTTGTCTGTATTATTAGGAATTGCATGTGAATCTCCCTGTTTTTTGGCGAAGATTATTTGAAATAAATGTTCTAGTTAAATTCAGCAATCTCTTCTGTATTCATGTTATCGTCATTAGAATTAACTAGCATGAGTGGACCCAGGTACTCATGTTCTGCAATACTTTGTTGAGATATAACTACCAGGTGAAGTAAAATTCCTCTAACAGAGATTGCCTGTCTGATGCATTTCTGGTTAATATTCTGGAGATTTTAGAGTTGAGATAATCTGTTCACATGATAATGTCTTTCGAGTAATTATAATATGCAATGGATCGTAATTTGAATCACTGAATCAGACAATCACAATAATTTTAGATGAAAGAGGATACAATGTTTTTCTTAGTTTAAAATATGGTTTGTGATCAGAGCAGAACCATCATTTAACGTCATTTAGAGTTAACCATAATTTGTGTACATAATAAATCAATAAATTCTATACACAAAAGAGTAATTCTTTGAGTTCCTGGGCATACTTTTAACAGACATTGACAGTATATGGAAAGTAGATAGTTCACTATTTTACCATTTATAGTTGATCTTAGAAGAAGAAGAAATAACTACTGGAAACAAATAAGTAGCGAAACAAATTATCATTATCATAATTGTTATATCACTCTATTCGTTATTCTGAAAACTTTAAATTCATGTCTTTGAAATAATTCGCTAATATTGTTTTCCGACATTGTTTATAAATAACTATATACCTGTTCCAAAATGAATGTTTTGAATGCCAACTGTTTTCCTACACTGTACTGGGCAGGGTATTGTGTTGTGTTTTTGGACTTTCCATATTTTTGTCCACCCCTTGTATATCAATGGGCTGTGTTGTTTTGTTTTGGATGCTCTAGAGGCGTATTACGATACTATGGCAGGGGGATTTCAATCTGTAACAGTAGTACAGGACCTGCAAACAAACAAAATTAATTACATAATTTTATTTTTTCAAGTTCATCATTAAAACTTTACCAGCGCAATATGCTACTATCGGAGCACAAAAAAGGCGAATATGTTCTTCTTTAAAATACTCTGACAGAAAAGTGGGAAACCAGCTGCCTAAATTCTCATTATGCCTTCCTCACCAAAAATTTTGGTATGCAAACATATTCATGATCCTTGAAACACAGAACACTCTAAATCCTTTATAGCCAGTCCCTCTTTGTGGTTAAGCCTTCATACGCACATTCTCCGACTGCCACTGTCTATACATGTCTCTCTCACACTGCCTTCTTTTTCTACTATTGATTTACAGTAGATCGCACTGCCATTGTCTCCACCATACCTCGGCAGCTCAAAAATTCTAGGGGATCCAACTTATTTATTCCTCTAGACCCATGTGTTTAATATTTTGGCTCAAATGTGCTTTCCTCTCTATCTACATAGTTCGCTAGGCTGCAAAGGTCCATACCCGTCTCCCCCCCTCCTACCCCCTCCCCACCTCCCAAGTTTGTCTATGGTCTCCATAAATGAGTATTTTTTCATTTCCACTGTCTCCATTCCCTCTTGCTCCCACTACTTCTATCATCATCCATCTCTCTTTTCCTTTTACTGCCATTGTCTTTCATTGACCATCACTACCTCCTTTCTCCTTGGCTCCCCCTGCTGTTGTCTTCATCCATCTTCCTTCTCTTTCACTGTAACTTTCTCTCTCCCGCCATCACTGTTTCCTCTCTCTCTCTCACTGGGATGCACTGTCTCCTTTCTCTTCCACCATAGTTGTCTCTCCGTTATTGTCTTCCAGAATAAAAAGAGGGAATATGTTCACACGCCAAAATTTTTGGAAAGGAAGGCGGAATGAGGACTTAGGCAGCTGGTTTTCCGCTTTTCTATCAGAGTATTTTGAAGAACATATTTGCCTTTTTTATGCTCCAACAGGAGCATTTTTTTGGATGGGTCCCTTCTTTTCTCCGGTACAGTAGGGTGTGCTGCTTATGTTAAACTAATTCTATAGGTTGGTGAAGTTTTGACAGTTTATTTACATACTTCGTCACATTTACTCACTTCGAGACATGAACAACAGATAAGTACGTGTATCACAAAAACATTTTCTTTACATTTCTTATGGATGATTTGCTCATTCATCGCAAATCCACGGCATATGATTTGTATCTTAAAAAAGTAAAAATATTATTAGAAATATTTTACTGAATTTGCAGTCTTTATAGTATACAAATACAGTATATTTTTGAGTTATTTAGTTCTTTACATGCACGTTAAGAGCACTATTAACCCATTGTTTGTCAGTGCAGTATCACTTTGGGCATATCTGTATAGGTGTGAAGTGACCAGTATACAGAGACAGCGCGTCATGATGTTTTATGAAATGCAACATAGTTTTGTGACCTCAGGAAACTCGCGATGGTGCTAGAATCCTTGCCATGTATTCACTTGTTACTTGAAGAACATCTACGCTTCAGACCGGACGTTACGTGTATATTTTACGTTAACTTTGAACCTCTCGATTTCGGTAATGATGGGTAATGATATCGAAAACATTTTCAATGTTCGCCGAGATCATCATCTTAAGAACATATGGTCAGAATTTCGAAGATTTACCATGAATAGAATAAAATAGAATAGAATAGTAGCAACGTGATCTAGAGATAGCATCTTTGATTAGTAATTAAAACAACCTCGGCCCTACTTTAGAGCTCAGCCATCATCAGCAGTGGCCGCTGAAGACTTCTGGCTTAAGAAGTCATCCTCATTCTGCCAACGGCCTTGTCAAGGAAGGCGGAGGAGTGGACAGAGTTTCAGGGCACTCTCTTGCCCTTGGAAAGGGAAACTGTCCCTAAAATGCCAAAGGATCACCAATCATCAACGACATGAGGATGCAGAAGGCAATGGAAACCACTGCCTTAAAGATACATAATGTGTATCCACAGGACATGTGATCTGGAACTGGAAAAGTGTCATGATGATCTCTCCACTGGCAAAAGATTCCGGGCTAGTTCCTCATTCGGATAACCTGGAGGGGACTGCCTATGGGGAGGTGACTATGAGAAAAAGAATGAGTAACCAACGAGAGGATAAAGTTCTACGAGCCAGTGGAATGTCAGAAGTTCGAACGTGGTAAAGAAGCTAGAAAATCTGTAAAGGGAAATGCTAAGGCTCAGTCCAGATATAGTGGGTGTCAGTGGAGTGAAATGGAAGGCAGACAAGGGTTTTGGCCAGATGAGTATACGGTGATATTAACAGCAGCAGAAAATGGTATCGCGGGAGTTGGATTCGTTGTGAATAGGGAGGTAGGACAGAGAGTGAGTTCCTGTGGACAGTTCAGTGATAGGGTTGTTCTCATTAGAATCGATAGCAAATCAACACCAATAACAATAGTTAACGTACTCAAGCCGACGCTACGAGCTGAAGATGAAGAGATAGGGAAAGTTTATTAATATACTAACGGGTAATTCAGGACGTGAAGGGAGACGAAAATAATCTAATAATCTGGCGGGACTGGAATGCTATTGTAGGAGAAGAAGTAGAAGGAAGTACTACGGGAGAATATGGTTGGTAGTAAGAATGAAAGAGGAGAAAATTGAGTTCTGCAATAAATAATAACTAGTAATAGCGAATACTCTGTTCAAGAATCACAAGAGGAGGAGGTGCACTTGGAAACGGCCGGACGGTAAGGAAAGGTTTCAGTTAGATTACATCATGGTCAGGCAGAGATTCCGAAATCAGCTATTGGATTGTAGGTCGTACCAAGGAGCAGATAAGGAATGAAGAGGTACATTGAAGCTGTCTGAGCTACAGTTACTGAGATTATGAATAGCTCAGTAGGCAGTTAAGTTGAATAGGAATGGACATCTCGTAAAAGAGCAATCACAGAAGCTGGAAAGAAAAACATAGGTACAAAGAACGTGATTGTGAGGCAATTACGGGTAACAGAAGCAATATTTCAGCTGATCAACGAAAGACGGAAGTATAAAAATGTTCAGGGAAATTCAGGAATTTCGAAATAGGAGTCACTTAGGACCGAAGTAAATATGAAGTGCAGAGAAACTGAGGCGAAATGGCTGCATCAAAAATGAAAAGAAATCGAAGAAGAAATGATTGCCCCAAGGACTGAGTCAGCATACAAATAAGTCAAAACTACCTTCGGTGAAATTAAAATCAAGGGCCGTAACATTAAGAGTGCAGTAGGAATTCCACTGACAAAGAGAGAGAGAGCGAATAGGTGAAAAGAGTACGTTGAAGGCCTCTATGAGGGGGACGCCTTGTCTGATGACGTGACAGAAGAAGAATTGGAGTCCACAGGGAACAGATAGGGAATCCACTTTTAGAATCAGTACTTAAAAGAACTTTGGAAGATTAAGATCAAATAAGACAGAAGGGATATATGAAAATCCATCGAAATGTCTAAAATCGTTGGGGACTATGGCAACAAACGACTATTCCCGTCGGAGTGTAGAATGTGAGAGACTGGCGATACACCAGCAGACTTATGGAAAATTATCATCCATGCAATTCCGAAAATAGTAAGAGCCGATAAGTGTGACAATTATCGCATTATCAGCATAACAGCTCATGCATCCAAGCTGCTGACAATAATAATTTACGGAATGGAAAATAAAACGGAGGGTCTGTTAGGTGACGACCACTTTGGCTTTAGAGAGGTAAGGTAAAAACATTACAGAGGCAGTTCTGAAGTTACGGTTGACAACGCAAGACTGAAGAAAAATCTAGACACGTTTACAAGATTTGTCGACCTAGAAAAAGCGTTTGATAATATAAAATGGCAAAAGATGTTCAAAATTCTGGGCAAAAAAGGGGTAAGCTGTAGGGAAAGACGGGTAACGTACAATATATTCAAGATCCAAGAGTGGAAATTAAGTGTGGCAGACCAGCAACGAAGCGCTCAGATTAGAAAGGGTGTAAAATAGAGATGTAGTCTTTCGACCCTACTGTCCAATCTATATATTGAAGAAGCAATGGCGGAAATAACAGAAAGTTTCAATCCTAATTAAAATTCAAGGTCAAAGGATATTAATGATGAGATTCGCTGATGACACTGCTATCCTGAGTGAAAGTGAAGAAGAATTACATGATCTGTTGAATGTAATGATCAGTCTAATGTGTACATAATATGGATTGAGAGTAAATCGAGGGAAGGTGAAAGTTAATGAAAAGTAGCAGAAATGAGTACAACGAGAAAGGGGATCACGAAATAGACGAAGTTAAGGAATTCTGCTACCTTGGAAGCAAAAATAACCCAAAAATAACGGACGAAGCAAGGAGGACATCAGAAGCAGACTAGCATTGGCAAATAGGGGATTCATGGTAAATGAAACATGGACTGTGGGAAAACTGGGGCACAAAAGTATCGAAGCGTTTGAGATGTGGTTCTACAGAAGAATTTTGAAAATTAGATGGACTGATAAGGCAAGGACTGAGGAGGTTCTCCACAGAATCGCCGAAGATAGGAAATATGGAAAACACTGACAAGACGAAGGCACAGGATGATAGGACATCTGTTAAGGCATCAGGGAATAACTTCCACCGTTCTAGAGGGAGCTATGGAGAGTAAAAACTGTAGAAGAAGGGAGAGATTGGAATACATCCAGCAAATAATTGAGGATGTAGTTTGCAACTGTTACTGTGAGATGAAAAGCTGGACGCAGGAGAGGAATTCGTGGCGGGCCACATCAGATCCGTCAGAAGACTGAAAGAAAAATATTCACTATGTGTGGACGCATTTTGGAGATTGGATACGTGCATGCAAGATAGGTAAACACTGCTAAATTATAAAAGTAGCCGTTCTCACAATTTTTGAGTGTATCTTGATAACGGATACAGTTTCCTCGAAAACGGGAAAATGTCGTTTCTAGATGAATGTCTACGGAATGTACAGTTAAAATTGGAACCGGTTGCTTCGCTTTGTTATTTAAATTGTTGTGAGAGACTGCAAAACTGCCTACAAACCGGTTGGGGCGGTTTTCTTCGTCAGTATGGTCACGGGCACTGATACCGAAAAAAGTTTCGCAGTTACCGGAGAATACGTGGTAAAAATTTCGACGATCTGCCATGAATAGAAGTTATAGAAGTGACTATCCCCTCAATTGACACTTTTTGTACCCAAAAATTATGGTTTTCCAGGGTTTTCTCATGAGGCACCCATGTAGGAATGGTACGTTTCTAAGTCACCTAATGTCTATCCTAGACCACATCAAATGTAAAAGAACCGATCGACTTGCTCAATTTCCCTGGGCTGGAGTAAGTGTGGATGTTTTAAGTTTTGACCCTGTAGTATAGGATAGATACAGTATGCTCTTTCTTCCGACAGGTAGACAAATTGTCGCTAGGCCAAGGCCTATTCAAAACTCTTGAGACCTTATCTCTGTGATCAATAGAAGAGTTACGGCCTCCTGAAATATCATATTTTTGCGCGATGATTTTTGGAATACATTTGTATCGTGCACTGTCTTTCATGGTCAGATGACTGCCGGCCACAGTGGCCGAGCGGTTCTAGGCGCTTCAGTCCGGAACCTCGCGACTGCTACGGTCGCAGGTTCGAATCCTGCCTCGGGCATGTATGTGTGTGATGTTCTTAGGTTGGTTAGGTTTAAGTAGTTCTAAGTTCTAGGGGACTGATGACCTCAGATGTTAAGTCCCATAGTGCTCAGAGCCTTTTTCTGACAGAAAGTAGTTCTTCCTTCGGTATGGAAATCGAGTAGGACACAAAATCGATAATATTACTGTGATGTGCCCTCCGCCAGGCACTGTAGAGCGGCTTGCATATAAGTACAAGGGGCAACACTTTTTCTTCTCGACCAGTTTCGGTTGAAAAATGCGGGATTTGTTGTGGGACATTGTGGAATATTCCTGCTTCAGCTCCTATAGTTACATGTTCTGATAGGTGGCGGCGCTGTACATGACCATCAAAATGGTGTCTGTAAACTGAGGTGCGTTCCACGCAGGGAGCTGCCTTTGAGTTACTTTTGGCGGAAAACTAGAGCTTCGAAGTTATTCATAGGCCCTTGCAGAATGTCTACGGAGACATGGCAGTGAATAAAAGCACTGTGAGTCATTGGATGAGGGGTCAGTCATTATCGCAACAAGGTCGCGCAGACCTGTCCGATCTCCTGCATGCCGGCAGGCCGCACATACACTATGTGGTCAAAAGTATCGGGACACCTGGCTGAAAATGACTTATAAGTTCGTGGCGCCCTCCCATCGATAATTATGGAATTCTATATGGCGTTGGCCCACCCTTAGCCTCGGTGACAGCTTCCATTCTCGCAGGCATACGTTCGACCAGGTGCTGGAAGGTTTCTTGGGGAATGGCAGCCCATTCTTCACGGAATGCTGCACCGAGGAGAGGTATCGATGTCGGTCGGTGAGGCCTGGCAGGAAGCTGACGTTCCAAAACATCCCAAAGTGTTCTATAGGATTCAGGTAGGACTTTGTGCAGACCAGTCCATTACAAGGATGTTATTGTCGTGTAACCACTCCGCCACAGGCCGTGCATTGTGAATAGATGCTCGATCGTGTTGAAAGATGCAATCGCCATCCCCGAATTGCTCTTCAACAGTGGGAAGCAAGGAGGTGCTTAAAACATCAATGTAGGCCTGTGCTGTGATAGTGCCAATCAAAACAACAAGGGGTAAGAGCCCCCTCCATGAAAAACACGACCACACCGTAATACCTCCGCCTCTGGATTTTACTGTTGGCACTACACACGCTGGCAGATGACGTTCACCGGGCATTCGCCGTACCCACACCTTGCAATCGGATCGCCACATTGTGCACCGTGATTCGTCACTCCACAACAACGTTTTTCCACTGTTCAATCGTCCAATGTTTACGCTCCTTACACCAAGCGAGCCGTCCTTTGGCATTTACCAGCGTGATGTGTGGCTTATGAGCAGCCGCTCGACCATGAAACCCAAGTTATCTCACCTCCCGCCTACCTGTCATAGTACTTGCAGTGGATCCTGATGCAGTTTGGAATTCCTGTGTGATGGTCTGGATAGATGTCTGCCTATCACACATTACGACCGTCTTCAACTGTTGGGGCTCCAATCCGGAACCGCACCGCTGCTACGGTCACAGGTTCGAATCCTGCCTCGGACATGAATGCGTGTGATGCCCTTAGGTTAGTTGGGTGTAAGTAGTTGTAAGTCTAGGGGACTGACGACCTCAGTTGTTAAGTTCCATAGTGCTTAGAGCCATTTGAATTTCAACTGTTGGCGGTCTCAGTCAACAGACGAGGTCGGCCTGTACGCTTGTACGTATACCTTCACGTTTCCGTTTGACTATCACATCGGAAACAGTGGACCTAGGGATGTTTAGGAGTGTGGAAATCTCGCTTACAGATGTGTTACAGATGTGACACCCAATCACCTGACCACGTTCGAAGTCCGTGAGTTCCGCGGTGCGCCCCATTCTGCTCTCTCACGATGTCTAATGACTACTGAGGTCGCTGTCATGGAGTACCTGGCAGTGTGTGGCAGCACAATGCACCTAATATGAAAAACGTATGTTTTAGGGGGTGTCCGGATATTTTGATCACATAGTGTAGCTGTGAGTCCTGCAATATTGGAACGTGTGGACACGTTCATTAGAGGAGATCGACGGATCTCAATCAAACATCTCTCTGCATAACTCGACGTTTCTGTTGCGAGTGCTGACAGAGTCTCCGACAGTTGCGGTACTGAAAGGTGAGCGCCCGCTGCCTGCGTTCCTCGCCGAGTAGTAGGAGACTGTAAAGAGCAACGAAGGACTGTGAGTGCGGAACTGCTGCCGCGTTTCGAGGCTGATCGTGACAACCCTACTGAAGCAGCAAGACGTTGACTCCGATGTCGACCAGTAGACTGGTGCCATCAGGTATACAGCTCCTCCCAGTAAGTTGACGTAAGACCGTCGCATGGAAAGGAAATCGGGTTTTGTACCCATAGATTGAGGAATAACGTGGCGTATTGAAATCGTGACTAAAAGCAATGTGCTTTCAAAACAAAAGTGTTAGTTACTTGCTGAACGCCCCTCGTACATTAATATGTAGTGTGAAACGTATTACAGCTCTACAGAGTCCAGTCAAGCTATACGGCAGTACATTTTCCACACACACATGCATCTACGCATTTGCTGTGTTGAAGCTGGCAATTACAAATGCGTTTCGTGGGAGTGAACATCATTGTTTCATCAGGTGCACAAGAGAAATTTGAATTGTGTGTGTTAAGGAAGCGGAGTAGATACATGCGGAAACGCTACTGCAGTGGCGGATGAAATGGCTCAAAGGCCAACAGAGAAAATTACACATCGCCGTAACTATTCCGTGTGCGAAAGCAACGTGGGGCGGCGTAATTATGTTCCCTTTGTGGCTGCTTCACGCACTGTCTCCTGTCTGGCCCGGGGTGGCTGTGCAGTGTACCCGTACTATGCAGTAACACGGGAACACCAGCTCAGCGAAACCGTCTGGCAGTCATTTTAGCGAGACTACCATAGTATTGTAAAAACGTTTCTCACAACTTCTATTAAAAAAAACGTTTTTACCAATTTTGATTTTAATTCTCCAAAGTGCGAGAGCTTTGTTAGACTTTATAAGACCAATGAATTTTGTCCGACTTTTTCCACTGAATAGACTCCATCCTTTAAGGGGTCTGCCAAATATCGATATGCCGTTACCAGCAGCTCTGTATTTAACTCAGGTCGGTTAACAGCTTCAAATTTCTTTAACAGTTGAGACTATTTGGAAGAAACTAGGGCCAAATGTGATGAATGTAGTTCTTACTCCAACTATTCGAACTTCAGATTCTCCCTACAGAATCACCTTTGTAGACTGACGAGTCTTCCCAGAGGAGAAATATTTTTCGTATAAGTTCGTAGGCTACCACGGCCAGTGCCATATTGAATAAAGTAATTTTGGGTATTAGGCCACATCACTGCAAAACACTAAAGCTTTATTGTTTAATGAAACCGTCTATTACTCCAAAACAATTTGCTTCTTTTCAACCCAGACCTTGTCTCTTATTTTTATATCCATTTATTTTAGAAGACTTACATGGTTTCAGTCTCATGTTGTTTTACTCTTCGCAGGGTAATCAATAAGCAAAAATCCTTTAGCATGCCATAAAACACTGTGCATTACCTTTCCATCAGATCTAATCGACTTCGCTTTAGTTGGTACAGGTGCATGCTTTCAAGCAACTACTTTGGTTGTTATAGTTAAGCGTTAAAGTAAAAGAAATGATACTTTTCTCCTGATAAGCTTGTGCCGGCATGTCCTTCATTAACGTTTAATCGCCGATCGTCAGATGTCACACTGTACAACTTCTGGAAGTTTCTACGTATGGCTGGAGTTTTGAAACGTTCTTCACATGGACCATCTTTCAGAGACATGCAATCAAACTGAATTACGCTTCTCATGTCGTTAATAGTTGGAAACTACACTCATGCTCATAAATTAAGAATAATTGCAGAATTTGGTGCCAGACAACGTGGCACTACATAAAACTGGCGCTAATAGCATAGGCACATAGGGAACACGCACGACACAGATCTGTAAGTAGCCGGCCGGTGTGGCCGTGCGGTTCTAGGCACTTCAGTCTGGATCCGCGTGACCGCTACGGTCGCGGGTTCGAATCCTGTCTCGGGCATGGATGTGTGTGATGTCCTTAGGTTAGTTAGGTTTAAGTAGTTCTAAGTTCTAGGGGACTGATGACCACAGATGTTAAGTCCCATAGTGCTCAGAGCCATTTGAACCATTTTTGATCTGTAAGTCCACGGTATTGGTGATAAGTTGAGAAAACCGTCCCGAAACACATCTGCTACAAAACGCCACTTTTTCCTGCGCATGTACCTCGACATCAATATGGGATATGATCACCATGCACACGTACACAGGACGCACAACGGGTTGGCATACTCTGGAGCAGGTGGTCGATCAGCTGCTCGGGTATAGCCTCCCATTCTTGCACCAGTGCCTGTCGGAGCTCCTGAAGTGTGCTAGGGGTGTGAAGACGTGCAGCAATACGTCGACCGAGAGCATCCCAGACGTGCTCGATGGGGTTTAGGTCTGGAGAACAGGCAGGCCACTCCATTCGCTTAATATATTCTGTTTCAAGGTACTCCACGATGGCAACTCGATGGGGCCGTGCGTTATCATCCATCAGGAGGAAGGTGGGACCCACTGCACCCATGCAAAGGCGGACATACTGGTGTAAAATGACGTCCCGATACACCTGACCTGTTACAGTACCTCTGTCAAAGACAGCCAGGTGTGTACGTGAACCAATCGTAATCCCACACCACACCATCAAATCACGATTTCCATACAGGTAACTTTCAAGGTCATTACGGGGCTGGTATCTGGTTCCTGGTTCACGCCAGATGAAAACCCGCTGAGAATCACTGTTGAGACTATACCTGGACTCGTCCGTGAACATAACCTGGGACTACTGTTCCAATGACCATGTACTGTGTTCTTTAAACGAGGCTTTACGGGCTCTCCTGTGACCAGGGGTCAGTGGAATGCACCTTGCAGGTCTCTGGGCGAATAAACCATGTCTCTTCAGTCGTCTGTAGGCTGTGTGTCTGGAGACAACTGGTCCAGTGGCTGCAGTAAGGTCTCGAGGAAGGTTATCTGCATACTCCGGGGGCGTCTACGGGCACTGATGTTGAGATATCCGTCTTCTTGTGGTGTTGTACACTGTAGACGTCCCGTACTGTAGCGCCTGGACACGTTTCCTGTCTGCTGGAATCGTTGCCATAATCTTGAGATCACAATATGTGGCACACGGAGAGCCCTTGCTATGACCTGCTGTGTTTGACCAGCCTCCAGTCGCCCTAGCATTCTACCCCTCATAACGTCATCAATATGTGTTCTTTGAGCCATTTTCAACACACATTACCATTAGCACGTCTGATAACGTCTGCACACTTACTCGCTGCACCGTACTGTGACATGCACCAACACACCCTGCGTATGTGGACTGCTGCCACCTCCACTGTGCGTGCACCGCATGGTCATACCCTGAGGTGAATTAAACCAGCAAACCGCCCACCAGAGCGTTGTTTCATCATGTATCAGCATTATTCTTAATTTATGAGCATGAGTATAGATGTGCAATTGCTCAATTCAGTGAATTTCATGACACTGAAGTAACTGAGCCTGCCCATTTTAATTGAACGTACATGGAATGACTACTTAAAAAACTGTATAAACAACACAACCTCGGAGATCAAATTAGTTCTTGTTTTACGTTATGGTTGCAACACGCATCAAAATAACAATAAATGTCGTTGATACGAATGAAATACTCTAAAGTGCTCTGAACTTCGTGAAACATTATTTAACTACATTATGTAACTACTTTAGGATTGATAATTGTTTTGACTTCAATTAAACCACAACTTTCTACTTAGAGGCATTGTAGCATATGGGTCTCACTGTTACTATTTTTACCACGTTTTTATAATGACGTTTTCTTCTCTTGTTTGGTTTCGTTACTTGTGCTGCCGAGTTCGTGTAAAGTCTTGTACCATAAGGACGCAAGAAAGCACGTGTGGCAAGTATCCTCTTTCTACAACACAAATGCACACTTGGATTAATGTGGTTGTTTATTTACGAACTGGAAACTTAACGTGAATGGAGTCCATGTTTCATGGTGCATGCTCCTCAGTAATAGTACCCTTGCAGACTGATGTAAAGTCCATCGGTAATCTTGCTATTAAAAACTTTAGTCTCACTGCTGGTAAAGTACAAGTCCTACTATAGTCACTAATCTGGTCGCTATGAGCTGTCATGACCTGTTATGAACTAATCCCGCATTGCGAGTCAATGATAGACGGGAAGCTTGCGTGCGTGAGTGAATCAGTGTGGCCCTCCGATCAGTGGTGGCGGACTAAGTACATGCTGCCGAGAGGACGTTGGTGGCGCGTTGCTTGTCGGTGTGCCTCTGGCCTCCCTCATGATAGGCGCACTTGATCCAGCGCCTCCTAATCGACCTTCGCTTCATCTTTGCAGATAGGTGTGCTGGCGACAGCTTATGCCAGCACAGTTTGTACTCTATTTAGGCATCGATAATACATGTTTATGTAGAACAGAGAACTGTACAGAGAAAATAAATAAATGTGCTTTCAATTTTTTTCACAACAAATGCTTAACACATAGGAAGATAAGAAAAATAGACATATATGTGTTATTTATTCATACTGCTTCTTAAATTTAACAATAAGTGATATAATAAGACTAAAAACAGCCGACCAGTTGCAATGGATAAAGAAATCTTTACCTAGGTTTCGACAGATTTAAATCTGTCTTATTCAGAAGGCGGCAGTATTACATTAATATGGAATGATGTATCATCGTCGTTTTTACAAATATCTGCATAGATCCATTAGTCCAAATTAAAATATAACCCTGAAAATAGGGTTTGTCATGTTGTAAGTAGGCTGTTTATGTTTTCTTATTGGCAACGTTACATAGCGCTCTGTATGAAAATCACTGGCTGTGCTTTGTGCAGTCTGTGGCTAGTTTGCATTGTTGTCTGCCATTGTAGTGTTGGGCAGCGGCAGCTGGATGTGAACAGCGCGTAGCGTTGCGCAGTTGGAGGTGAGCCGCCAGCAGTGGTGGATGTGGGGAGAGAGATGGCGGAAGTTTTGAAATTGAACTGCTATATATATTATGATTATTAAGGTAAATACAGTGTTTGTTCTCTATTAAAATCTTTCATTTGATAACTATCCCTATCAGTAGTTAGTGACTTCCGTGGTTTGAATCTTTTATTTAGCTGGCAGTAGTGGCGCTCGCTGTATTGCAGTAGTTCGAGTAATGAAGATTTTTGTGAGGTAAGTTATTTGTGAAAGGTATAGTTTAATGTTACTCAGGGCCATTCTTTTGCAGGGATCTTTGATAGTCAGATTGCGTTGCGCTAAATAATATCGTGTGTCAGGTTAAGCACAGTCGTGTATAAATTGTTCTAAGGGGACGTTTCATAAGTTGACCCTGCCAGGATACCTCACTGGAATCTTCTGATTTTTTCTTGTAGTTTGTGTAGCTTTTGTTTATTGCTAGCGCGTAATTATAGAGAGAATTTCCTTGGTAGTTGTGGTTTTTCATTGTTGCACAGTAAAACAGTTGTGGCATGCATGTAGATTTGCACCAAGTATTTCGCAGCTGCAATTAACTAGATATAATTTTCAGTGCTATGTTAATGTGTTCTCTTATTTTTGCTCTTCAAATTGTGTTTTTCTGTGTTATCGTGTGAAATATTGTCACAATAATGGCGTGTGAAAAACGTAACACTAGGCTCCAAAGTAAACTGAGGAATAATAGTGACGACGAGCGTAGCTTACCAGCACCACTGTGTAGTCAATTAACAGACATTCCAAGTAGTAATTTGGTAACTATGCATAGGGAAATGGAGCGGGCGTCAAATAATGGTGTAGACAGTGAAACAGGTAGTAAACAGGGAAGCATTATCGATCGATCGGTCGGCAACAGCTCGCCTCAGGAATTGGGAATGACAGAACACAATATTGCAAATACTGTAGAGTCAAGTTTTGGGTCCTCACCGTTTTCTCAAATGAGTCAAGACACATTTTCTGCTTGTCAAAATGTGAATGTTGCTGGTGCAAATGCACTGCCGAAAAGCGTAGAGGAACAGATTCCAGACACTAATGCATTGTTATTACAATTAATGCAACAAATGGGACAAAATCTTCAAAAGTTAGACACAATGGAACAAAATCTTCAAAAGTTAGACACAATGGAAGAAAATCTTCAAAAGTTAGACACAATGGAACAACACCAGAGACAAACACAGCAACAGTTAGACGCAATGGAGCAAAATCTTCACACCACGCTTGAACAAACACGTGAAGATTTAACTACTGAGTTACATAAAATAGAATCGAAATGTCAAAAAGCCTGTAATGACGTAAAAACACAAATTTGTGAGCATTTCCAACCTATTTTTTCGCGTCATGAAAATGCATTACAGAATCACGAAGCAGCCATAAAAGAACTCCAAACTATTGTTCATGAAAATCATGAGACCTTGCAAGCTAAAATTGACTCAGTTGCGTCTACCGATTCAGTTACGCAACTTGCAAAAACTCAGGAAAACTTAAAGGACACAGTAGAAAGACACATGGAGGAAATTAGTTCATTATCAGAGAAAGTAGTTGAACTTTCGGATCAGCTAAATAATTTATCTACGAAGGAAGATGATAATCTGAATGACACAAAACCGGTAGTCTTTAATGACACAGAAGAGAGCGAACAAATTAGGAAACTGAAACAAAATCTGAATCAAATTGATACGCAACACCAAAGAGAAATCCGGGAAGTACAAGATCAGCTGACACAGGTAATACAAGAATTACGTATTTCAGAGGACACTCGCGCCCCAATAAGGGAAGAGTGACATAGAAATACGGAACAGCCACAAAATAATAACACAGGGCATTTCGGAAGTTATGAAAGAAATTGGCAATGTGCACCGAATTTTGAGATGCAACCGCCGAAGCGACGTAACAATGACCGACATGTGACTCGCCGACATGATGATTTTGACTATAAGCTGTTCATTACTACACGTAAATTCAAAACGTTTAAGAATTCTGCCAACGACATTCATCCACAAGCGTGGCTCCATCAATTCTCTCATTGTTTTCCTCCCAACTGGTCATTGGAGCACAGGTTAGAATTTATGTGTGGCTACTTGGAGAATGAACCAGCTGTAAGAATGCGATCGGTCATTCACGATTGTCACAGTGAAGGAGAACTTTACCATGCGTTCCTCTCAGCATATTGGTCACAAGCTACACAAGACCGAGTAAAACATAGCATCATGATGATGAAACACTTTGAACAATCTGAATTTTCCAGTCTTGTCAAATATTTTGAAGACATGTTGCACAAGAATCAGTATCTTTCAAACCCATACAGCCCCTCAGAACTCATTCGCACTTGCTTAATCAAACTGCCTGAACATTTACGGCATATTATTTTGGCAGGACGTTGCAAAGACGACATTGAAGCATTTCAGGGACTCTTACAAGAATTAGAAATTGACACAGACAGTCGCAGAACGCGAAAACAGGAGTACAACAATTACAGGTCACATCTGTCACAATTCCGCGATGACAGAAATAATACACGACAAGGCTATTCATATAACGTAAATCGTGACCAAAACAGACACCACCCGTATGACAACCGTTGGCAGAGTAGTAATAATTACAGGGAAAGATCACCTCTCCGTGGTAATGACTATCACAGAGACAATCAGAGAAACAGACAATATGGGAACCAAAATAATTATTATCAAGGGAGACAGAATAACTTTAGACACAACGGTCCAGCACGCAGTTACGACTCAGGGAGAAATTCTCCAACACGTGACAGACAAGAAAGAAACTATGTAAACTACCGACAAAACGACAGACGTGAATTTCATCAGAACTGGCGGGTTTCTAACAGAGCTGGGCCCTCTGGGCAACGTGAATTTGTAGAAGTTAGGTCTCCAAATCCCAGTAACGACGCGCGCCAACAAAGAGACAATTGGCAATGACTCACACCGCTGGCAGCCACAAAACGTACTTATGAAACTGACGACGCAGCTGCGGTAGCTAGTAATTACGTAAAAATGGAAGACATTAGGGACATCTTACTCCAGGAACACGACGTAACACGTAACAACATTGCATATCCTGTGATTCACATTACAGTAAATGACGTAAAATTTACGGCAGTACTTGACTCTGGCAGTCCCATTTCAGTAATTAGTGAAACAGCTTTTAGCAAATGCAACAAATAGAGCGATTGCCCCACACTTCCGTTACGTAAGATTAAACTACAAGGTGCAATCTTTGGAAAAAGTGTAGATGTACGCCAACAAACCAATTTAGAATTCTTTTGCCAAAGCCACAGCTTCTCTATGAACTTTCTTATTGTTCCATTATTGTCGACGGAAATTTTACTGGGAGTAGACTTTTTGAATGAATACAAAGCAGTCTTAAGCTTTCACGATGCTGAAATAAGTTTAGAGAAAGAAGGTAAGTCAATAGCTTTGAAATTTGAAGACTGGCTCTCAAACCATGATGAGGAAATTAATCGGCTTTACGTTCTGTTAGACAACAGTTCGGAATTTTCTACGGAACTAGACACTAACAATCACTCTGCAAGTACTGACAGGGATGACATCGACGGCATATTTGAAATTAATGAGTTAATTCAGAATAAAATTCAAACAATTGAGAATTGTAATGACAGTGATAGGCAGGACCTTTTTGAGGTTTTACAAGCACATTCCACAGTTTTTACTCACAAAACAGGAACAATCAAGGGATTTCAATACCAATTTCGTGTTCGTGAGCATACTAAATTTTGTGTTAGACCATACGTAATTCCGGCGCATTATAGGGACCATGTTAGAACAGAAATACAATCTATGCTTGACGAGGGCATTATTGACCTTCAGTAAGCTCATACAACAATCCATTACATGTTGTTGAGAAGAAAAATGGATCGATCAGGCTTGTTTTAGATTCGAGACAAATCAATACTATCATCATTCCTGAAACAGACAGGCCGCAGACGATGGAAGAACTTCTTCAAAATTTTAGTGGCGTAAAAGTGTTGTCTTTCATTGATCTCAGATCCAGCTTTTATCAGATCGAGCTTCATCCAGAATGTAGAAAATACACAGCTTTCCTTTGTTTCGGCGTTTGTTATCAGTTTCGGAAACTTCCTTTTGGTTTGAACATTTCTTCGGCAGCATTCATTCGTGGGTTAAATTACATATTACCTGAGTTCTTAAAACGTCACATCACCTTATATGTGGACGATATTCTAATAGCAGAAGCTTCATGGGAACAACATAACCGCATCCTCAACAGTTTGTTACGTATTTTTGCAGAATCTGGAATTACAGTTAACTTGGAAAAGTCTGAATTCGGTAGGACAAAGGTGAAGTTTTTGGGACATATTATTTCTTCTGAAGGCATTCAGCCGGATCCTGAAAAGTTAGAAGCAATCAGAGCCATTCCAGTTCCATCCACAAAAAAACAAGTCCGCAGTTTTCTAGGTCTCGTAAATTTTTACCGTCGTTTTCTGAATATGCAAATTCTTGTTACACCAAAACTTAGTTCTCTCACTGGAAATAATACTATTTGGAACTGGGACGAACAAGCACAGTCGGAATTCAATTCTTTGAAAGAAGCGTTACTTCACGCGCCAATACTAGCTGATCCAGATCTGTCACAAGATTTCTGCCTTAGCACGGATTCTTCTAAAGTCAGTCTTGGTGCTCATTTATTTCAAGAAGCCACAGAAAATGACACTACTGTTCAGAAAACCATTGCTTTTGCTAGCTGAGTGCTAACAAAATCTGAAAAAAATTATTCCGTTACTGAATTAGAAGCTTTAGCTATCGTTTGGGCATTTAACAAATTCCGTTTCTTTCTTTCTGGCAAGCACGTAAAAGTATACAGTGATCATCGTGCATTACAATTTCTTATGTCTTCAAAATTAAATCATGACAGGTTAAAACGTTGGGCATTGTTTCTGCAAGAATTCCGCTTCGCAATAGTCTACATTCCCGGCAAGGAGAACATTGTTGCGGACGCGCTGTCACGCGCACCGGCTGGGCTTGAGAAAAGTAACACAGAAGGCAACCTTGAGAAAAATTTCAGTATTCTTTACATTCAGAAAGTCGCCTTTGAAAACTTCATCACCACATCTTTAAAGGACATTGCTCATGAACAAGATAAAGATCCGATTTGGAAAGACATCAAAAGTAAATGGCATGAAAAGACACACACTCAGATTCGGCATTATTACCTGGTTAGAAACAACATACTGTTCAAACGCTGCACTGTTGATGACAAGCTATGGGTACTTTGCATTCCAGACGATTTTGTTAATAAGCACATTTGGTACATTCATTTCAGCTATGCACATTTTGGCCCACGAAAATGTTATCATATTCTTCGAACGACTTGTTATTTTAACAATATGGAAAAGAGAATTCGAAGAGTCTTGTCTATTTGTAAACTTTGTCAAAAGGCGAAACCATCTACTATCTCACATCGTGCTCCGTTGTTTCCTATTATTCCTTCTAAATTAAAAGAATTTGCTGCTTTTGATCTCTTGGGACCCCTTGTCAGAACATCTAATGGATTTTCGTACGTTCTAGTCGCTGTTGAAGTTACTTCAAAATTTGTTTCTTTCACTCTGTTACGTAAAGCCACTGGACGGTCTGTATCCAACGCCTTTGTTAAAAATTTCTTACATGAAGTTGGCCACGTTGCTAAAGTCATTTCAGATAACGGACCGCAATTCAGATCTGCTGTTTGGTCACGCATGCTTCGGAATCATAAAATCAAACCTGTTTTTATTTCATTGTACTCACCACATTGTAACCCGTCTGAACGGATTATGAAAGAAATAAATAAGCTTTGCAGACTTTATTGTCACAGAAAGCATCAGCATTGGGACAGATATTTACACTTATTTCAAAACGTGCTGAATGAAATGCCTCATGACTCCACTGCTTTACCACCTACTCTTGTACTGAAGAATGAAGAACCACCGAACAAAATCAGAGAGCTTGTACCTTTCCCAAATACACGTAAACTTCGACACAAAGACATAATTGATTTGGCTCCTAAAAATACAAAATCTGCAGCAGACAAAAGGAGAAAACTACACGGTAAAGCAAATGCAAAGAAATTATGTATTGGTCAGAAAGTTCTCATTAAAGCTCATTCATTGTCACATAAGAAAAAACACTTGAGTCACAAATTCTTTCTAGTTTACAATGGACCTTACAGTATCCGACGTATACCACATGATAATTGCGTTGAAGTTGAAACTCTTCGTACTAGGAAGAGTAAAGGTTTACACCACATTTCACATGTAAAACCATTTATTGACAGATAATCTGCTTTTTAACTTAGTCTTTGCAATTTTCACTTCACGCTACTTGTACAATTTGTCACACTGAGAAACTGTTAACATGCAACAATGTTTTGAAGTTCAATATCCACTCAAGAACCAAGAGAACTTATTTAAACAGAAATTACGACTGCATTGTTATTGCGAACAGACGACACAGTGTTATTGTGTGTGTACATTCTTGCTTGTTAGTTGCACGATTACGTAATGACTATAAGGCTCACATACTTAGAACATATCTGGTACTGCTAATGAGATTTTAATGCAACATTTTGGTTTACTTGAAAAGACATTCTTTATTTGAAGTACTTTCTGTGAGATTAAAGATGACTTAGTATTTGGTTTCTTTGACAGCTACACGATTATACCACGATGCTACTAATGAGTGACACAATTTATATTATTGCTTTTGCGGTGTTTCTGTTTCATATCTGCACGGTTTTTCTGAATTCTTCTGGAAAGCAAAACATGTTTTATCAGTAACTTTTGTGGTATAGCTACAAGGAGACAGCCTTTTCCATAGCACAACAATACGTTACAGCACAGTACTTTCATCATCACAACAATAAGCGTAATAACTAAGAAATCTATACGCAAAGCATTTCACTTTTCTTTATCATGAGGTAAGTACATTGTCTTCTGCAGAACTTAGCTTTCGGAGGATGATAACTACGACACTTCCACAGAGATTATCTTACAGCAAGACGCATATTTAGCGCTACAGGACACGTATTTTAGTGATTAATTTTGTACTTAAAACATTTATTTTTAAAGATTTTTGAATTACAAAGAAAGTTTTCCGTGATACATTTCATTCCATTGCTGTAATCTGTAACACCTGAGGGTATAATTACAATAATCCTCAGGGGGGTACACGCCTGCTTTGTGTACCATGTGTTTGGCAAGCACAAGGAGCCCTAGCTAATATGGTATTTGCTTATACAACTTTACACATCGGTACCATATTTCTCTAATACATAAATTACACACCTATCTGATCATTTAACTGAGAGATAAACATGTTTTTTACTACGTCAGTGACACATGTTTACGCAATTACACCGTTGGGTAACTTCACACTTACGAAATTGTATTTTGTCTGTACTGTGTGAACTCTTCATATTTTTTCGGAACCATTGTGATACTATGAGAGCTCTGAATGATGTATTTGGTATGAGATCATGATTTTTGAAGTACGTTTGAGGCAGATGACACTATTGAAATGAGCAGAGAATTCTTTTTAGGTTTTGAAATTATTGCAGAAAGCTACGACGTTTTTGAGGTTTGACTGAGGTGTTATGATGTTATTTTTACGACGACGATGTGTATTATGCAGTTGAGGTATGTTTATGTCAATAAGATGATGCTACCATATATGAGGAATGTGATTACGTGTTTATATGTATATGAATAATGAATAGAAGTTAGGGACTCTTGACTTGTGAAAAAGGATGTTGGAAACCAAGAATCGTACTTTAAGAGTTATGAAACGTGTGTAAATGCGTGAATGTATCACAGTGCCGGCGAAAATTTTTTGGACACGGTTATATTCATAGGATTTTGTTTCTACACATTTGCAACATAAATTCTCGACCTGTGAAATTTTTATATGAGACTGTCACTGTAGCAGAAACTGCTGTCATAAATATTTCCGTAAGAAAGTTAAGTGACCACCTGCACGTGCGTCGTGGGCACACAGCTGTGTCAGACACCTGGAGAACAAGCCATTAGGGTGTGCCTTTCCGGAAGCACAGGTAGAAAAAGAGAAAGGGGAGGCCATTATCCTCGCTATTGACATTTCCTTGTTGAAAGCATACTGTGGAGCTCGTAATTTATGATATTTACTAAAATGCCTAATGAAACGATGAGAAACATTTCACAGCTATTGTCTTGCTAGTTGAGAATAATGCCATATGGCTTGCTTTATGTATTTATTTGCTCATTTTCTTTAATATCTAGTTTCTAGCTGCACTGTAGCATTGTTTAAAATAAAATTTTATGAATGTACTAATATAGATATTTTATGCCTACAGACCCAGTAAAGAATAACTTTCACGTACTTCAAAAAAACCAAAGGAGCACAAAAACATATCACAGGAATTACATACAGAATTTTCTTTTCAAGTACTTGGTAATTTTTTGTAGAATTAGTTTTTGTGGTGCACCACTTTAATTACATAGACATTAAGATGTGAATATACATTTCCCTTATCTGCATTGTTGTTTTTACTGTAATATTTTTTCTGCTTGAGCTATGTCATGTTTAGGTATAAGTTGCTGCTGTTTGCCAGGCATAGTGTTATTGAATTTGACTTTGTGTTACTCTTCTAAGCTAGTTTTTCCTTGTTTGCTGCACAGTGCCTTATATTAGTTGTAATATTACAATTGCTTTGCTAATTTCTTAATGCTGCTTGCTTCGCAAATCTGCGTTTTTTTTTATTGCTGTTTATATTAATTGTTTTATGTGATGCTGCATTGCCTCATCCCTTAGTTTAGCATCTGAGCTCAGTAGATTTAACTTAGCTTAAGAGGGGGTAGACTATATAAGAAACTATGATGAATTGGAAGAAATGCATCGAGAAGATATAAGAAAATGGTTTGGCCAAAAAAAAAAAGGGTACTGTACAGTGGAGAAAAACTATTTTTGACAGAGGATGTGAACAGAATACAGAAAGCAGGCTTAGATAGGACTTTTGGGAATAATGATGAACGAAGGGAGATCTCCATGCAAGATACTGCAGTAAAACAAACCCTGTCCTTTCCTTTTGTGTTATCCCACTATGTGTTTGTGTACTCTTGTGTATTTGTTTTCTTCCTGTCTCTGTGTAGTTTCATAGAATTTTTTACTTTTAATATTAAGCTACATTCACTATGATGAGGAATACTGTTCTCCTCAAATATAATTGACATTAATAATATGTTATTTACCTTGTAAATATGCTTAGACATTATTTATTCTGTTTTGTTTTAATGTTCTTGTGTAAAGTTGATGTTTCAAAAGTTATTCTCATCTTTTATGTATGTACTCATGTCATAATTCCTGTAACACTGATGTATATGTATATTTCTATTCCGTTGTAAAGCCTGTACTACAAATGTTATCTGTATTGTTATGTTTTTAATGATGTATTTTGTACCTTTGTAATTGTATTCTCATGTTATAAAATTGTAATTGACACCAGTTCATCATATTATTAACGTGTAAGTTCCATTTCACTGCACACGTTTCTGTTGGTCATAGTATATGGACAATATGTGAGAAGTAGGGACTGTTAGTGTTTGCACGTGTGTTGATAATTCAGCAAGGGACTGGATAACAGCATTGCTCGTTCTAAGGACAATTCTAAAAAACTTTGTGAGTGCACAAGTGGTGGTTATGGACTTGCTATATTAACTGCAAGACTCTTCACTGGTGATTGTGCACCCGCACAGTCACAACAGATGGCTGCTGGTCATCTCTACCAGGACTACAGTGGGTCTGCTCCGTGATGACCTACCTACCAATATTATTCAAAACTTCGACTGACTCTGCTGTGGGTTTACTCTGTTGTGGCCCATTACCTGTCTGCATGTCAAGAGTCAGCACTGTCTTTCTGTTGGAAGGAGAACACCACTTCTTCAAGTCTGCATGGAAATCCACTACTTCTGTGTGCAATTTTTTTTACTAATGAGACTTTGTGAAAAAAAACTGTAATTACTATTATGATGAATGATCAGGACTGTCTTTATGGACTGTGAGAAAATTTTAGCTTTTGACCAACATTGCATCAATAAGTGTGTGCATTGGATATCTTTGTTAGTGTAATTATGAAAAATTTTATCAAATCATTGTTGGCCACTGCCCAAAAAAATTTGTAAAATTTTTTGTGGGGAGCTTGGGGGCTATGTAAGTAGGCTGTTTATGTTTTCTTATTGGCAACGTTACATAGCGCTCTGTATGAAAATCACTGGCTGTGCTTTGTGCAGTCTGTGGCTAGTTTGCATTGTTGTCTGCCATTGTAGTGTTGGGCAGTGGCAGCTGGATGTGAACAGCGCGTAGCGTTGCACAGTTGGAGGTGAGCCGCCAGCAGTGGTGGATGTGGGGAGAGAGATGGCGGAAGTTTTGAAATTGAACTGCTATATATATTATGATTATTAAGGTAAATACAGTGTTTGTTCTCTATTAAAATCTTTCATTTGCTAACTATCCCTATCAGTAGTTAGTGACTTCCGTAGTTTGAATCTTTTATTTAGCTGGCAGTAGTGGCGCTCGCTGTATTGCAGTAGTTCGAGTAATGAAGATTTTTGTGAGGTAAGTTATTTGTGAAAGGTATAGTTTAATGTTACTCAGGGCCATTCTTTTGCAGGGATATTTGATAGATTGCGTTGCGCTAAATAATATTGTGTGTCAGGTTAAGCACAATCGTGTATAAATTGTTCTAAGGGGACGTTTCAATGTAAATAAAAATTAGTACATGGATGTTGCAGAGCTCACAAGCGTCGCTTGTCTTCTTCAGAAGGCGGCAGTATTACATTAATATGGAATGATGTATCATCGTCGTTTTTACAAATATCTGCATAGATCCATTAGTCCAAATTAAAATATAGCCCTGAAAATAGGGTTTGTCATGTAAATAAAAATTAGTACATGGATGTTGCAGAGCTCACAAGCATCGCTTGTCTTCTTCAGAAGGCGGCAGTATTACATTAATATGGAATGATGTATCATCGTCGTTTTTACAAATATCTGCATAGATCCATTAGTCCAAATTAAAATATAGCCCTGAAAATAGGGTTTTTCATGTAAATAAATAAAATATTTGTCATGTAAATAAATAAAATATTTTAATTTGGACTAATGGATCTATGCAGATATTTGTAAAAACGACGATGATACATCATTCCATATTAATGTAATACTGCCGCCTTCTGAATAAGACAGATTTAAATCTGTCGAAACCTAGGTAAAGATTTCTTTATCCATTGCAACTGGTCGGCTGTTTTTAGTCTTATTACGTGGAACCGTTGCTGTTGCGCAGCTATGTTTAAAATACCCAAAAAAATAATAAATGATATAGACAAATGAAAATATGACTCCTACAGACTTTTCCCTATACTCCCTATACTCTTAAGAAAACTGACAATCAGTTTATACATGCGAATGTCCTTAAAAACCAAAAGTGAAGGCACTGAGGGAGGATGTAAGCCATACCTAACAAAGTCTTAAAAAATTTCGATTGTTCCTTGTTAAATTTGGTTCATGAGATGTGGCTTATGTCATCTTCAGACTCTTAATGACACTCATATGAACTGGGAATCGTAAATGTTTATTCTCTGCACAGCTGCAGGAAATGAGGCATGGTTAAAGCGAAGTCGAATGATGGTGGAAATCGTATATCGGTCCAGATGCGTTTTCGTAGACTACTGCCTTTTGGGAATTTGAGGTTGTAATGCCACATAATATCCTCTTTGTTGGGACACACTCCACACCTTTTGCCATTGCCGTTTTCCGTGGGTCTTGACTTCACGTAAAGTAGTCTGCAGACGTAGTGTCAAACCAAGAACAGTTCCTGTAGATGCAGTTTGCTTAACTAAGATATTGAAACGTCCCCTTAGGAACTATTTATACATGACTGTGCTTAAACTGACACACAATTTTTTTTAGCGCAACGCAATCTGACTTTCAAAAATCCCTACAAAAAATGGCCCTTACTAACATTAACTTATACGTTTCACAAATCACTTATCTCACAAAAATCTTTGTTACTCGAACTACTGCAATACAGCGATCGCCACTACTGCCAGCCAAATAAAAGATTCAAACTACTGAAGGCACTAACTACTGATAGGCATAGTTAGCAAATGAAAGATTTTAATAGAGAACAAACAATGTATTTACCTTAATAGTCATAATATATATAGCAGTTCATGACATCCAGTCTTACAAATTTCAAAACTCCGCCATTTCTCTCTCCACATCCACCACTGATGGCGGCTCACCTCCAACTGCGCAACGCTACGCGCTGTTAACATCTAGCTGCCCAATGCTACAATGGCGAGTATTACAACAATGCCAACCAGCCACAGACTGCACACAGCACAGCCAGTGATTTTCATACAGAGCGCTAAGAAAACCTAAACAGCCTACTTACAATATCAGCTTCCTCATTATAGCGAATGTTAGCGTGGGAATGCACCCACAGCAAAGTGAATGCCTTCTCTCCCAGTTTGCAGCGAATATGTTCTAGTACCACATCCAAAATATTTCGTCTCCGTCTATCTGTTCGGTCACCTTCAGCCATTTTTGCTGGAAGAGCATCCTTTTAAGAAAATAACCTTGTTACCTGACTGTCTGTAACGAGGTCATTCATTACAATTAACTTTTCGACAGTATATTTCGTTTTTATGTGAATTGCTAAGGGACCAAACTTCTGAAGTCATCGGTCCATAGACTTACACAAACTTATGCTAAGGACAACACACACAGCCATGCCCGAGGGAGGACTCGAATCTCCGGCGGGAGGGGCCGCGCAATCCGTGACAAGTATATTTCGTATCTTTGTTATGCATTGTACACTCTATCTTTTTCTGTAAAATTGTAGATGCAGGCAGAAGCTTTCTCTTGATGGGACATCTGCAACTGTTATTCTTCGTCAAAGAGAAAATCCGCTACAATGGTAAAAATTATTTACTTCTAAACAGGAAAGCGCTACCCCGATTCAGGAGATGTGTTCGATCTTCAGGTGCTTCTGCAAAATTTTAAATGTACACAAATTTATGATAATTAAAGCTAAACAAAACCAACATAAATTTTTAGGAAAAGGAAGTCCACAAAGGATGCATGACAAAGATTAAAATAGGTTAATATATGTTAAATTAGTGTATCCCTGGTACATGGCTTGCAAGAGAATCTCGTCTTCAACCCCAGGTCTGCTGGAAAGCCTCTCGCAGAGGAGGACAACAGTCCATACTTGGAGGGGCGCGCCACACACGGATGGGTCTAAAGACATATGGGCAGTCTTTTGAACACAGTGCTGCATGGACACCTATCAGACCAATACAAAGCACATCCCAAACTTGAAATACGGCGGGAGCGGCTGTATACCCGTAACGTTAGCAAGCTGGCTGCTCACGCCCTATGACAGTCAAAATTTGGTTTAATGTAACCGCCAGTAATAGGGCTAAGAAAACACAGACATCCGCTGCAGTGAAAGCTAACTTCTGTGAGGTACCAGCAAGGTACTAATTGCAGATTACCGCTTCTGCACGTGAATATATTTCAACCGATAGGGTCATACCAACGTAAACTGACGTAATTCCTACAACGTTACTCAAGAATTCAAACAGCACTCTTAGAGAACTTACTCTCAAACTACCACTAATTTGTACATGTAAAATGTTCTAGGACAACTAAATGCAAATGGAACGAAATCTGTAAAGCTCTCATAGCCTACCAGCAATTACAGCAGAGGCAACTAAGTTAGAACACTATTGATCACATTAAGAATAGCCATACGATAAAAATCGGAATGAAAAAAGTTTTAAGGAACACTCATCACAGCAGCACTGACTACATCACTAAAATCCAAAATAAAACCAAACTAATAAAAATCACTAATAACAATCAAACTCATAAAACACATACTAACCTTCAGTAAGGAAGACCTATGCGTGCTGCGGTGCCAAGGCTGCGACCTCCGCCCCCCCTCATAAGAGCTATTAATTGTGGAACACAATGTAACCATCATGTCAGCATTAGACAAGAGTAAACCCGTGTCGCACCAACAGAGAGCCACGTCGTAAAGAGTCGCAACGTAAGCTTCAAGGACGAAGAAGTTTGTCATAAACAAAACGAAAAAAATTACAAGAAATAACTATAAACAGAAGACGTAAAAAGCACCCACCCCCTCTATATTTGGAACACTGAGATCAATTTTTACCGATCTGTAATACCCTTAAAGCATGAGATGTAGTTATTGTGCCCACGTGCTTTAACGCGGCTTGTTCATAAGTGCGTTCTCAGGATAATTAATTTTACATTTCATAATCCCAATTTCTTCTAAGACGTTAACTGTCGGGCCTTTAGGCCGTAGATGCAGAATATCTAGATTTTCCCTAACATAACGTAAACTAAGGTTGCTAAGCGCTAGATGAAAAGACAGGGCTGACTTTGATGTTAAAGATATTCAATTCTACTTTATCAATCAAATCCTATTTTGAATCATAGTAGTTGTTGTATGTTTACTAATGTGATTTGACCCATGTATCTGCCCTCACACAGCTTGAACTTAATATCGTATACCCATTTACTATCGTAGGGCCTAACCTGCCGTTGTCCATTCTTTTTGGTAATGAAAAAATGCTCTCAACCACCTGCCTACCTTATCGGAGATTAAACAGTAATAGGGTAACCTACAAAATATTCTCTTCTTACCACCCTCATCCTGTTTGAAAAGCCGTGCTACCCTCTACCCCATTTTTAGTACTAATCTGTGCGAGTCTTCTATGTTCGTCGCTAAGCATCTTAACCGTGAAACCATTCACACGAGTAAGATATCCAATGATAACCAAATTCTCTCATTTCCGCTTACTTACTCAGCGGAGGCAGCCTGTTTGTGTGTCCTGGGATGTGCAGAAGCATTAGGAATTAACGTATCCGTTGTAGTAAGCTTGCGATACATATCGAAAGCAGCTTAAGGGAGAGGTTCAAATCCAAATAGGGTAGCGTACTTCTCCGCGCTTATTCAAAGGTAAATGCAATCTCAGGATGTTGGCTATTAAGCGCCTCAAACATTTCATCTAGCCGGACCTTACTGGCAGCAAAAATCACTATGATATCGTATGTATACTGCCTATAAGCTACGACCCTGACGCTAAACTGCGGATGTTCATTACAGAATTTTTCTTCGGAATGCGCCATGTCAATGTTGGAGCCCATGGACAGCCCAGTATTTTGTTTGTACACATGTTCTACAAATTATACTTCAGGACCATCGACAAAAGTTTCATGAACTCAGTAATGTAGGTAGACTCAACATTATTGAATGTCCGAGGGTTTCCCTCTATGATGCCCCGAACATCATGAATGGAGATGTTTGAGTAAATATTTTCCACATCAAAGAAATAACATATCGCTCCGTCTGGAATATTCAATGCCTGCAAGTGCTCAATAACTTGCTTCCAATTTTTAACGATCTTCTATTTAGGAAAGAAGTAATACTGGGTAAGGATGTTGTTAAGATACCTAAGCAACTGATATCCCATACTACCAAAGGCATTAATAATCGGGCTTACGAGAGCAAAATATGTATCCTAAGAGTGCCCTTTAAGGTGGAGAATATTGAGTTCATGGGAAAGAGTCTCTTTGTCTGAGACAGGTCTAAAATCAATTTGATATGTTTAACGATTTTCTTAATTTCTGCCATCTACTTGTAAGCAATATCAAATTCAGCTGTTCTACGTAATTACCCACAATAAACTCTTTTATTCTGAGCCTGAGACAAAATCGACGTAATTCTTTCCTTATCTGCGCGAATAGCAAGGGCATTATTCTCAGCGAGTGTCTTATTTATATTTACAGTTATCCATTGATCAGCGTAACTACATCTACATCTACGTGGATACTCTGCAAATCACACTTAAGTGCCTGTCAGAGGGTTCATCGAACCACCTTCACAATAATTCTCTATTATTCTAATCTCATATAGCGCGCGTGAAAAAACGAACACCTTTTCATTTCTGTGCGAGCTCAGATTTCCCTTATTTTGTTACGATGATCGTTTCTCCCTATGTCGATCAGCGTCAACAAAACATTTTCGCATTCGGAGGAGAAAGTTGGTGATTGAAATTTCGTGAGGAGATTCCGCCGCAACGAAAAATGCCTTTGTTTTAATGATGTCCATCCCAACTCCAGTTTCATTTCAGTGACACTCTCTCCCCTATTTCACGATAACACAAAACGTGCTGCCCTTCTTTGAACTTTCTCGATGTACTCCGTCAATGCCATCTGGCAAGAATCTCACACCGCGTAGCAGTATTGTTAAAGAGGACGGACAAGCGTAGTGCAGGCAGTCTCTTTAGTAAATCTGTTACTTTTTCTAAGTGTCCTGCCAATAAAGCGCAGTCTTCGGTTTACCTTCCCCACAACATTTTGTATGCGTTCCTTCCAATTTAAGTTGTTCGTAATTGTAATTCCTAGGTATTTAAGAGAATTTACGGCCTTTAGATTTGACTGATTTATCGTGCAGCCAAAGTTTAACGTATTACTTTTAGTACTCGTGTGATGACCTCTCAGTTTTCGTTATTTAGGGTCAACTGCCAAATTTCGCACCATACAGATATCTTTTTTAAATCGTTTTGCAATTTGATTTCATCTTCTGATGACTTTACTTGTCAATAAATGACAGCAGACAGCATCATCTGCAATAGACGGCTGCTCACATTGTCTCCTAAATCGTTTATATACATTCCCCCTACCTTGGGGAACGCCAGAAATCACTTCCGTTTTACTCGATGACTTTCCGTCAATTACTATTAATTGTGGAACCCTTATTGTCCTTACCCTGATGGAGTATAGCCGTACTAAGTTTAATTACAAACTGTTCTTCACGGCTGTAAGGCCGCTGTCATGTTAGCTATTAAAGAGTCCTCTTTCTCCTGTGTAAATTGTTCTTTATTATTACATGAGAGGCCTTTTACCAAATTTAGTTACTGCTTTGAGAACGGAATATTGGTACGAATTTATACGCTAGGGTAAAACTCAACAGGGGAAGCAAAGGGAATCGTTGCCTCGTTTTGTGCTAGCTGTAGCCTAACCACCAGTCCCGGAAACTTAGGTTAATTCTTAGCCTCTAGTTCTTCCTGAAACACCATCATATTGCTAACAATATGCCTATATATAACATCAAAAATTTCTACACTTAGTGCAGCCGCTAATGCAAGATGTGCTACATATAATCTCCTATTTATGTCATTCTTCTTTCTACACAATTTCCTAATGTTTTTACGAATGTACATTTGTTTAATGTTATTCATACACACAGGCAGATGTTCACTGCCTCGTCTAAACATCGCAGAAATGTACTTCGGTATTACTTCATACCTTTTATCAAAGTTAATACCTGCAGAAGCATTCACTAATTTGCGATGAAAATTAAAATATACACAGTAGGTCCCCATGTCCTTGGTAGTCGTCATTTGACACACGCTTACCTTGACAGGACATCCGTAATACTTATTCATCGTCCACGATGAAATCCACTACGTTTATAAAAATTATTATTTCTAAAAAGGAAAGCACTACCAAATTTCAGGACATATGTCCCATCAGGTGCATCTGCAAAATTCATCCAGAAGATTGAGATAAAAAAACAAAGCTAAACAAAACCAACATGAATTCTTAGAAAAAAAATTCCATTACGCTCATTAAAATGAGAGTCCACAAAGGATGCATGATTAAGTTTAAAGAATTTAAAATATGTTAAAACACTGTATCCCTGGTATATGGCACGCGAGAGAATCTCCTCTTCAATCCTAGGTATGCTGGAAAGCCTCTCGCAGAGGAGGACAACGGTCCGGACTTTGAGGGCGAACCAAACATGTATCCGCTTGAAGACAGATGGTCGGTCTTTCGAACACAGTGCTGTACAGACACCTTCAGACCAGTACCATGCACATTCCAAAGTTGAAATGCGGCGGGAGTTGCTGTGTACCCGTAACGTTAGCGAGGTGATTGCTCAGACTGTCTCAAGTTCAGGGTTTGGATTAACGTACCCGCCAACAACAGGTCTAAGAAAGCACAAACTGTCATTAGTTGCAGTGAAAGCTAACTTCTCTCGTGTACTAGCAACGCGCTAATTATAGATTACCGCGTCTGGATGTGAATACTTTGCAAACCAAACTTAGACTATGTGGCCCCCTGATCCTTCCCTAGTCAATATACCTGTAACGGCTGATTGTTTGGTTTACTGAATTTTAGTAGGAGATAAAATAAAAAAAAATAATTTTCAGTATGACTGACTGGAAGCAGCTTTCTTGTGATACTTCCTTGGCCGTCGCATTCTCCGGCTCTGCATGATGAGTGCTGCTGATTCCAGAACGGATTCCCGCCCGCCTCAATACCCAGATCTCTAAAGGCTGGAAGCGCAGCGGCTAGCACGTCACAATTGCAAAATATGACTCACGTCAAAGAACTTAGTGGGCCTATGATGCAGTTGCCAAGAGGACAGAAAGATAGGATTCATCGGGAATCAATTCGTCCAGGATAGAAGGACTGGAGTAATGATGTAATGCAGGAAGGTATAACACACTCCTTTGGAGTCTGCAGTCAGTTTGCATCAGCAGGTTTCACTAACGTCGGCGCGACGTGGAATTTTAATACGAAGTCCGTTGACATCTCAGGATAGTTCAGCAGGCTATGGGGAGATGGTAGTTGGGGATTATCAATACAGATGCGACAACAAATAAATGGGTCAGGGAAGAGACTAAGGCGGAAGACCATATTATAACCGTAACGGAAATGAAACGGAGATGCAGTCAGACTAATGGATAGCAGGTGCTGTTGAGTTTATACTACTTCTTCTCCTGCGGGTTTCATGAAAGCTCTAATATTGATTGGGGTCACAAATTATTTCCCACATGGGGGGGGGGGGGGGGGGTTGGCAGTGGGGCAAGGGAAGAGTTTCTGAGAGTTTCTGAAGAAGAGAGATTTATTAACATCGAGTTTAGATTCAAGTGTCAGGAAGTCGTTGCTGAAAGTATTTGTATGGAAGTGAAACGTGGACGACAAATGGTTTAGACAAGAAGAGAATAGAAGCTTTCGAAATGTGGTGCTACAGAAGAATCCTGAAGATTATATGGGTAGATCACGTAACTAATGAGGAGATGTTGAATAGAATTGGGGAGAAAAGAAATTTGTGGCACGATTTGACTAGAAGAAGGCATCGGTTGGTAGGACATATTCTGAGGTATCAAGGGTCTATTGGAGGGCAGCGTGGAGGGTATAAATCGTAGAGGGCGACCAAGAGATGAATACACTAAACAGATTCAGAAGGATGTAGGTTGCAGTAGGTACTGGGAGATGAAGAAGCTTGCACAGGATAGAGTAGCATGGAGAGCTGCATCAAACTAGTCTCTGGGCTGAAGACCACAACAACAATTGGGGGGTTACAAATTCTCTCCCACAGAGGTGGTAGAGAATTTGTCACCTCGTTCATGATTAGCGTTTTAATGATGTAGTACGGCTACATCTAATAAATAGTTACGGTACCGCGACCAGTTAAGTTAGAAGTCAAAGAAAATGTTCTGGTTGTCATTCATTACAGAATAAGTATGCGATTTTAATTGTTAGCTTAGTCAAGTAATGAAAATGAGAGCTAAAATCGTCCTCACTATCAATACAGTGAAATACGTCACTATAAAATAGCATAAAAATGATAGAAGGGCGTCTTCGTGTAACAACTGTCAGCCTATTAAGAAACACTGCATAAAAAATATCAATGTACTGGGGTATGCATCCAATTGATTGTGAAATGGAAACCACGGAGAAAACAAAAAAAAATTTGCAACTTTTAATTAACCATCCAGCTACTTCTCTACATTGTCGCTGCTCCAGCTTAGACGTCTGTCGTAGTGAGGTAGTAACTTTACAGTATCCCCTTCATAGAAAGCAGTTGCCTGCGCTTTCCGTCAATTCTCTAAGCTGGTCTCCAGCTCTTTGTCTGCGCCAAATTGCTGTCCTCATAGCCACCGGTTCACGTGAGCGAAGATATGAAAATCAGAGGGAGCAAATTCCGCGTTGTGTGGTAGATGGTAAAACACTTCCCACCGAAAACGCTGCAGCAGTGACTTCGTTGCACCCGCAGTATGCGGTCGAGAATTGTAGTGAAGAAGGAAAGAAATGACAGTTAAGTGTGCTGCATGAAATCAGGAGAAACACCTCATCTGTAGATCACACTTGTTCCAGACGTCGTTACGTACTCAGTGTGTGCTCGGCGCCGAAAGGTGCGACTTGACGCTACAGGCACAAAGCTTCGACAGATTTTCGCTGTGGTTTAAATTTCAGGACCGATCAGAGGTTGGAAATGAAATAAAATTTCCTCAAACTAATTAAAAATGTAAAACTGACATAGAATTATGTTGTGTCTACAAAACAGCATATAGTTTCCGCTGCATTACCCTCTACACTTTGAAACGTGGTTCTTCATTACCCTGTTTTCTAGAAACATCACTTATTGGCGAAGTACACGTGGTTATACGTCACTGGGACGAAAAAAATATTTCTGCAGTACCTACGAGTTGATTTTCAGCTGATAGATTGCTCAGAGATAATGAATGGCATGTGCTGTAAATAAGAAATGGATGTTGTCATATATTTTGGCGACAGAAAGCAAATTCAGTCGATACACTCAAATGTTCAGAGAATTCCAGAATAATTATGCTTGTCTATTTTGAATTACCAAATGAATCATTGCCGGCCTCTGTGACCGAGCGGTTCTGGGCACTTCAGTCCCGAACCGCGCTGCTGCTACGTTAGCAGGTTCGAATCCTGCCGCGGGCGTGGATGTGTGTGATGTCCTTAGGTTAGTTAGGTTTAAGTCTAGGGGACTGATGACCTCAGATGTTAAGTCCTGTAGTGCTTAGAGCCATTTGAACCATTTGAAGCAAAAGAATCACCTGTGCGGATGGTCTTTCACATAAGTCTTCACACATTGAATTGCGATCAAGATAATGAAAGTGTATTCTAACGTTGTCCAGTTTCATAAAGAATGAAGATAATTAGCACACTGGAATTAGTTTAATGCAGTTTGGTACAAAATGTATGTACACTTCATTGTTTGTACCGTTATTGACTACCATCGTAGCCTATGATTCAGTTTTGAAGTTGTGAGAGCTGCATAGTAACAGTAGACGAAACCTTCAATTCGTAGTCCTGCATAAATACGACAGTCCCTTTCGTCCATATTCCAAATAAAACATCTCCTCGTCGTCAACAGTTCATTGCAGTAATCGTTATTCATCACTCAATCGTACCACAACCGTCAATCATTCTCTCTAGATCGCCAACTACAGCATCTTTCCTAGGTTCTATCTTTCCTACTACTACAGCAACAATGGAAATCTTACAGTTCTGAACAAGGCTGTTATTCAGCAACCGTATACTAGCTTCAGCATAGGATTAAACAGCGAACTGCTTGCACAGAAATGGTAGGTACGTTGACCTAGGTTTCGGCACCTACCAGGGGTGCCTTCATCAGAATGAAATGTTGCTAAATCCTATAAAATAGCACATACGAAATCAGTTATGGCAAAAAACACGTTAACTAAAATGGTAAAAATTTAATGACGCACAAAGGTTAGTTACATAATATTGCATTGCTAAAAAGCAATAGTCAGAATTTGGAGCAGCTATGTTCAAGTCAAAAATAAAATGTAACGTTCTGGCCTTCGTCGCATGTGCCCAGTTTGATGTTTCCAGATGGGCACACGTGGCAAACGCCAGAACGTTATATGTTGCTTTTGACTTGAGCATACGGCTACAAATTCTGACTATTTCTTTTTAGCAATGCGGTCTTACGTAAGAAACCTTTGTGCGTCATGAAAATTGCCATCTTGGTTAATGTGCTATTTGTCCTACCTGATTGCCTTTGTATCTGATGAAGACACATCTAGTAGGTGTCGAAACCTAGGTCATGTATCGCCCCTTTATGTGCAACCGGTTGGCTGTTTAATCCTATGTTGAGACAATGGAAATCAATAATTACCTTGACTTCCACACCAGTAAACAAATATTCTTTACATTTACAGTATTTTTTTAGACAAACAGGACTTCATTTAATTTCTTAATGCTCATGCACAAAATGTAAATACAAATTAGAAAATAATATTTTGTATTAACGGTAATTACATGTACAGTCATACTCAAAAGTATCCGAACGACCTATCTGACGTAATAATGAGAGTGGCGACATTTCAGGTACGTCATTTATTGTAATAAATGTGAGCTTACAAACCTTAAGGACCTGAATTGCATTTCGCCTGATTCGCATGCAACCCACATAACGCAGCTGTCTAGCAGGTCCTCTAATCTCTCCTTAGTACAGTCGTTTGACTATTGAAAATGGTTCCAACAAGTCACCACTAGGAAACACTGCTGTGTATCGCAATAACTCAAGATGTAAAGTAATATTACGATACTACAAATATCAGGGAACACCTTATCACAGATGAGACTGTCCTTAACGCTTGTAAGCTCATATTTATTACAATACATGACATACCTGAAATGTCACCACTCTCATTATTACGTCAGATAGGTAATGCACGTAGTAAGTTCGTCGTATTCATGAGATACTCTCCAAAGTAACATACCGTACTTATTATTTAACACAAAATGACATTAAAAATTTAAGTTATTCACGAGCAGCTAGTTGAGCATTGTATGAACTTCAAATGACACGACGAACCATCTCGTTCTGCATATGGATTCAAACCCAGGTCATGCAGACTAAGCAAAGATTTCGTAACTGACGGAAACTGTCATACCTGATTAGGCATACAGAGAGTGATATACCTCGATTTTAGACAGTATCAGTTGGCAAATACCAACTTTAAATTACATAACGCAAACATTTTTAACGGACCTGAATTCCTATCCAGCATCTATTGTCCCTGTTAACGAACTACGAGAGATGTTAAATATTGCTTCTTAACAAGTAACTTACTTGAAATGCCGTGAGGTAAAGCTTTGTGTTGGACAAGGATTCGAACCCAGAACCTAATCGGATAGATATCGAAGCACAATCAACTGTGACATATTGCATTTTCTCGGCAGTAGCTAGATGTTTTAACTGAAATGACGAGACTAAACATTAATTTTTTCCTTCCCAGGACTCCAACCCGGCACCTATCGCTGTTATATTCTAGAGAAAACGAACGTTAAATATGGGTTTGTTGCACCAGCAGCGACATGTGAGCATGTTTGAACTAGAAATAATATGACGAAGAGTTCAGTGCTGACTGGGAATAGAGCTCCACACATATCGTTGTTGACTACACGCAAAGAGACGTCAGCTACCGAATTTTTCTCCACCAGCAGCTCGGAATACCATCTTGAACATACAGTGATCTCGCAAATAGTTCAGTGTCTCACTGGGAGTCAAAAACGTTAGATTTCGTTAGTGTTGCAAGTGTTGCTAGTGCAAGTCTTTCGAGTTGACGTCACTTCGGCGACTTGCGTGTCAAAGGTGACTAGCCATGAAGAGTCATGAATTACCGAAGTTTTTGCCAACACCAGTAACCAAATCTTAACTTGAAAATAAAAGACGACAATTTTTGTAATAAACCGGGAATTTACTGAACATGCTGCAGATTGATACAGGGAGCCTGTGTGTCAGAATTCTCAGCCAGTGTGGCACAACGGCGCTACGATACAAAAATGAGCCACAGAGGAGAGGATTTGGTGGTCTGTTGGGCTGATGAGAGGTTCATATATCTATGGTCTGGGTTCGATTCCGACTTTGGTCAGTGATTTCAGATAGGGAGAGACAGATTTCATTCTCTTCTGGCTACACCAAGTGAAGAAGATATAATGGCATTGTGGTCTGAAATTTACATTAAAAATGATATTCCTTCTCTACCAAGTAGACGTTAGGTTGAGTCACAAAGTCTGGAGTGGCGACATGTAGAAACTCTATCACCAGTAACCTTTCTTATACTGGTTACTTATTTGTAGTGACGAAACAAACGCCATGTAGGCTCACAGGACACTTCTTCCTTCTTTTATCTGAGCTTCCGTATGTCGATAAAATTGGTTCTGAACTGGGAATGCAACTCAGGCCGCCCTTAACGCGGAATTTGTTCCCTTCGTGACAATAAAGCTCGGCTACAATTTGTTGTTTGTTCAAAACTGCAGATTCCTCAACATCTCCACATATTGCGCGTGAATGGGTTCGAATCCTGACGCGGCACTAAAGATTTCATTATGTATTATCAAGATCTAGCATGAGAACACCTATCTGCTGGTGGATAATAATTTCGATTTTTAATGTATTTTCATTCGTTGCAACACTAACGAAATCTAACGTTTTTGACTCCCAGTGAGACACTGAACTATTTGCGAGATCACTGTATGTTCAAGATGGTATTCCGAGCTGCTGGTGGAGAAAAATTCGGTAGCTGACGTCTCTTTGCGTGTAGTCAACAACGATATGTGTGGAGCTCTATTCCCAGTCAGCACTGAACTCTTCGTCATATTATTTCTAGTTCAAACATGCTCACATGTCGCTGCTGGTGCAACAAACCCATATTTAACGTTCGTTTTGTCTAGAATATAACAGCGATAGGTGCCGGGTTGGAGTCCTGGGAAGGAAAAAATTAATGTTTAGTCTCGTCATTTCAGTTAAAACATCTAGCTACTGCCGAGAAAATGCAATATGTCACAGTTGATTGTGCTTCGATATCTATCCGATTAGGTTCTGGGTTCGAATCCTTGTCCAACACAAAGCTTTACCTCACGGCATTTCAAGTAAGTTACTTGTTAAGAAGCAATATTTAACATCTCTCGTAGTTCGTTAACAGGGACAATAGATGCTGGATAGGAATTCAGGTCCGTTAAAAATGTTTGCGTTATGTAATTTAAAGTTGGTATTTGCCAACTGATACTGTCTAAAATCGAGGTATATCACTCTCTGTATGCCTAATCAGGTATGACAGTTTCCGTCAGTTACGAAATCTTTGCTTAGTCTGCATGACCTGGGTTTGAATCCATATGCAGAACGAGATGGTTCGTCGTGTCATTTGAAGTTCATACAATGCTCAACTAGCTGCTCGTGAATAACTTAAATTTTTAATGTCATTTTGTGTTAAATAATAAGTACGGTATGTTACTTTGGAGAGTATCTCATGAATACGACGAACTTACTACGTGCATTACCTATCTGACGTAATAATGAGAGTGGTGACATTTCAGGTATGTCATGTATTGTAATAAATATGAGCTTACAAGCGTTAAGGACAGTCTCATCTGTGATAAGGTGTTCCCTGATATTTGTAGTATCGTAATATTACTTTACATCTTGAGTTATTGCGATACACAGCAGTGTTTCCTAGTGGTGACTTGTTGGAACCATTTTCAATAGTCAAACGACTGTACTAAGGAGAGATTAGAGGACCTGCTAGACAGCTGCGTTATGTGGGTTGCATGCGAATCAGGCGAAATGCAATTTAGGTCATTCGGATACTTTTGAGCACGACTGTACCTAGGTAGGTCCATAAGACGCTTTGACATTCGTCACTATCGATACTAAAGCTGACGTATGTCTATTTTGACATAGGTCCATGAATTTCTGCTTGCTTAATCTCGAGTGTCTACATACCCGCCGGTACTTCTTTCTACGCTGCTTGTCGATACTACTCAGTTTAAGACAAAAATATAAATTTCCATCTCCATGGATTGAGGGGAGTGCATCACCAGATTCCAAGCACAGTCTGCGCAGGATACGCTGGCCGATGCGCAGTGACCAATTTTCGTCCAAAGGCCGACCGGGGTGGCCGAGCGATTCTAGGCGCTACAGTCTGGAACCGCGCGACCGCTACGGTCGCAGGTTCGAATCCTGCCTCAGACATGGATGTGTGTGATGTCCTTAGGTTAGTTATTTTTAAGTAGTTCTAGGTTCTAGGGGACTGATGACCTCAGAAGTTAAGTCCTATAGTGCTCAGAGCCATTTGAAACATTTCTTTCGTCCAAAGCGCTGGGCGAGTTCATTCGTTTGTTTCGAAGCGGAGGACGACATTGTTGCTACCCCCTTCCAGCCAGTCGGCGACGCGCTGCTATGACAGAATCCAGGCGCACGCCCTGCAATCTTTTTCAAACAACTTTACGGAAACGATTCGATGAACAAAATTTTTAATGATTTACCGCTTTATATTCACTTAGAGCTTCATTACGACGGGCCCATCATTTTGTAAATGGTCGTAAGTTATTGGGATACCTACATTTAAATAAGACACCGTAAGAAATTTGAAAAAGTTTGCAATGAAAAATTGGGGTCGCAATGATTTTGCGTTAGTGCATATTACATAATATGTTGCTGCGTATGATATTGGTCTAAGATACTGAATTTCTCTTTACACTTGGGTGGAGGTGCATCTGTCACCAATCTCGAAAATATTGATTTGGTGTATCACACTCATTTGCGATCACGCGCGCCAATGATGAAGCGCGATTGAAATATCCAGAACGTGCCTCGTATTTCATAAATGGTTTAAGATATCGAAATGAGAATAGCAAGCAAAGGAGAGAGTATTTTGCCATATAGTTATGACGCAAAACTTCGTTATCTTTTGTGTTATTCCACTAACTATAGACCTATTCGACGAAACTATATACTTTTTTAAGGGCCATCGATAGCAGTTAAACGTGAAATGCTGTGGGTTTTGGAATAGCTTAAGTGAAGACATCCCACGTTTATTTTTGTACCGAGGATGTGCTTTTTGATAAGCTATTGCTCTTACTTTTCTTCAGTTCCTCTCTTAATAAACTTAATAAACCGCAGTTTCAGAGTGCTCTCACAATTGCGTCTGTACAACATCTAAGGGAGGTGACATTGTGTAAACTCTTTTGTTCTAAGAAGCAACAAGAGAAATGTAGGTTTTACTCAAAATTCTCCATTTATGAGGTTACTCTAAAACTTAAAAATGGTTAAAAAGCCAGGAGAAAAATTACTTATGTTGCATTTCCAGCGGAATTCTTTCTGGATATTAATGAAAGCAAAGGTGACAGTAGATCTTTTTGAATGGAAACCATGCAAGTGTGGACTTGGAGGGATTCTACTTAATATTTACAAAAAATGTGAGCGTAGGCTTCTCCCTCCCCCTCCAACGCTCGACATTGCCCTTTGCAGAGCCTGCCCCCAACCTCCATCACTATGTCCTGCCGACTACACATATACCGACCGCATCATTGTGTGTGGATTCTAACTCGAAAAGACGTTTGACATTATGTGTAGACATTATCAGGAGACATAGAGGAGGAACATGACTGCATACAGCTGTATGGAACGAACAAGATAAATCGTGGAAAGAACAGTTACAGTGGTACCTTACCTAGCCCGTCCGGTTGGCCGTGCGGTCTAACGCACGGCTTTCCGGTCGGGAAGGAGCGCCTGGTCCCCTGCACGAAACCGCCCGGCGGACTTGTGTCGAGGTCGGGTGAGCCGGCCAGTCTGTGGATGGTTTTTAGGCGGTTTTCCATCCGCCACGGCGAATGCGGGCTGGTTCCCCTTATTCCGCCTCGGCTACACTATGTTGGCGATTGCTGCGCAAACAAGTTCTCCACATACGCGCACACCACCGTTACTCTAACACGCAAACATAGGGGTTATACTCGTCTGGCGTCAGACTTTCCCTGTGGAGGTCCACCAGGGGCCGAACCGCACTATAACCCTGGGTTCGGTGTTGGGCGTTGGAGGGGTGAAGTGGACTGCCGCAGCCGTCGTGGGGTTGTGGACCACTGCGGCTGCGGTGGCGACGGAGCCTCTCCGTCGTTTCTAGGCCCCCGGTTAACATACAATACAATACAATACCGTACTTTCTCGGTATTTTTCTGACGCTGATTTCACTTTGGACAATGTTTCCCCGTTAAAAAAGACGTACCTAGTTCTCTTTGGCGAGAAGCAAATGTTAACATCGACCAGTCACATATTTCGCTCGCCTCTCAAAGAAAGTCTTGACGTTCCCTCAACTGCTATCTGAGGTAAGTTAGAAGGCTGTCGCTGCCTTTTCCAGCAAGTCTTTTCATACTGCATCTGTTGGAGTAGCACCAAAAGCACAAATACCTGAAGCGATTTTAATTCTTAGGAAGTTTTATGGCAAACGGTATCTGCCTCCTCTCAGCCCAAGGGTTCATTTGTACACTAGTAATACCGAAATCTTAATTGCATGTCTTTGGTTGTTTGTGGCATTACACGATTAACATGTTTGTGAACACCAGTCACATTAGTTTGTGGTTTCGTTTCAGTATACGAAATTTCTGTATTTTAGCATTATACAGGTTTAGCGTGAGCACGCTGTCGTTGCAAGCAAATAGGATAGTCGTCCATCATGAATTCTACATTTTATTTATTTCAACTTACAAATTATATACGAATATGCTGTTTCGCCATTTGATTATATTCCTTCCTGAAATTCGTTTCGTCTGCAGTGTAACTCGAGGAATAATTTCCGGTACGTGAGCACGGCCCGCGGGTGTAATTCCGCGTCCTGAATCTCCTTTTTGGAGGAAATGCGTCTTTCTATCAGTACAGATGTATATCCCCCAATAAAGCTGCATGCGAATGGATAGCATTCATCGGACGATTGTTTCTTTGAAGCCGCGGAATATTAACTGCAGCATTCGCGGTTTTGTACAAAAGAGGGCGAGTTTTGGGAGGAACTAGACCAGCCAAAGGCTGAGTACGTATGTACTACTGTTAGTAAATTGTTTATTAGAAATTCCTTCTTAATTATATTTATATGATGCCAACTTCTCTGATTTAATATTACTGAAACTACTGTTTTTGAATTAAATCGCACGTTATAATGAAAGGGTACAGTGCTACCCGACACAGAAAAGATTTGCCTCCTTGGGTACAGTAATGCCTGTTGTACAACAACATAATTCGTTGTTCTTGTCAGAACAGCTGTTTTATGGTGACACAATTTTATTCAATACACTGAAACCGGATACTGATGTAGAGGAGAAGGTCAGTTTGCATAATTAATAGTCAAAAATAGATCCTCATACCCACTTTTGTGATGTTTGCGAAATGAGTGAATGGTTTGTTGTCTGATGACCACAGATAGTGGATGTAGAATATGTAATTATCTTTGAGACAGATCTCTCGTCACCTTTGGCAGAATCACAGAGAGGAAGTATTCCAGAGCACTAGAGGGCTTGGAGTGTGGCTGACGAATACGGTAACAGGATCCTCCCCCACTTCTGACGAAGCGTGGGATGGCCTGGTGAACGGCCATGTTCCGACACTCTGTCGCTGGTTCCTGAAGTTGAGACACCTATTTTCAGTGTGCTCAGTAAAACTAAAGAATATGTGAATGGTATGCATGTGGAATATTTAAGAGTAGCTAGAAATAATGATTTCCCTTGTTAGAATATCGACGATAAAAATCTTTTTGGTGGGAGATTCATGTAAAGGAAGGCAGGTAAAACTCATGGGGTACTTAGGATTCTTTGGCAGTGACCAACGGTCACAACGAAACAATGTGTGGTAATTTTAAGCTGAGATACTTGCGTGATTTAATTTTAAGCTGATATACTTGCATGTGTAAATTTAAGCTGAGAATATTTAAGAATTGTGTGTGCGGAATTTGAATTAGGAACAAGCACTTTCATGTAATGAGTACTGACTTTGTCTCAATCTGACCAAGAGACATTGGAAAACAGATCTGCTTGTGCAAACTTTCAGTTGAGGATACGCGTGTGAGATAATTAACCCATTACTGGCCAAAACTCTATCGGATCATTTTTTGCAAACTTTTATACATAAATACGTAACATTGAGTGATTAATTGAATAAAAAGTTGTTTTGAAAATTTTCAATTTATTAGAACAAAAACTACAGACCGTCCCATTTTTGGGACATTGGCCAAATGCGCTATCCAAATTCACAACCTTATTCTCCATGCGTAATATTGTAAGAAACAACGCAAACAATAAATAAAGAATGTTTTAATATTATTGAATGTCTATTTAGTATGAAATGAAGCAAAACACTTGTCGTGTACACCAACATTGCACCTATCACAAATTTTTCTTTTTTTCTTGCAGTTAGCACATCTCTTCTGTGTTTTACTCTCTTCTGTGTTTAACTTGACACAATGAAATGATTTCCTGGATCTAGTCGTACATCTGTGCTCACCCGTCCTCCCATGAATTTGCTTCCTTGTGGTCTTCTGCGTTTTGGTACTGATCACATTTTCTTTGATAGGTAAAACATCACTATTCTCTGTCGGACATCCAAAAGTGAGAGCTTCTCTCTAAAGTGCCGTCTACATCTTGTACAACAGACTATTGTTCAATACATTTTTGTCAATGTCTTCTTCATCTGTTAATACATCCGCATCGGGTGGAATAATCGTTCTACGTCATCATCTTCATCGTCACTCTCTTGATGGTTCGCTAGTTCTGCTAGAATTTCTTCAAGTGTAAGTCCACGTGGAATGTTTTTATCCTGTTGGAATCTTAAAATTCGAATAGAACATGAAAAAAAGCAGTTATAAAGAACGTAAAACGCAATTCTTCTCTGTATAATATGTGTATACAAAAATTGGGCACATCAACAATAAATGATAGTGTAACATGCCATTGTCCCATTATTGGGACGCATAAAATATATCGCTATTGCACTTACTTGAAAAAATCTGAAGTATACTTATTCTTACATGGACATCCATATGTTCATAACAAACACGCCTAGACAACTAAATCACAGCTCATTGTCGTCCAGGAACTACCAGCAGACATACAGTGCTGCCAAGTGCGAGAACAAAAAATCGGCATGTTTATACTTTTCCTGACGTAAAGTACTTAGAAAAAAGTTGTTTATTTTACATTTACAGGCATTACAGCAGTTAGTTGAACCTACAGGTGCAACAATAAAGGCTAAAAGCCCCATTGCTTACGTAGAAATAAGTAAAATATACGCGTCCTAAAAAAGGGACAATGGCCAGTAATGGGTTAAGTAATCGTGATACCAAAATTACCGTTATTAATTACATTCGTGTGTAGCAAGTTAGAAGTTTTGTTACTCACAGAGAAAAAGGCGGCTCAGCAACACAATGAGGGTTACACTGCAGTGGGAGACGAGCATAAGTCCTCCAGAGTATGTCGTAGGTCCGTAGGAAAGGTTACGTGTGAAATTTAATCCGAAGGTCTGTGAATTGTTTATCTGGGTTGAAATTTTGTTGTGGAGAAGATTTGATACGTACTGGCTAAAGTCGGTTGTTCTGTTTTATTTTACATGTTTAATCTGTGTAATTTGAATGTGATGACTTAGTTACAAGTACTGTACCAAAAAGCAAGAATTTTCTTTCAATAGCCTGACCGCTAGTAAGTCTCTAGGTTATTAATGAATGAGTTTATGAGTGTGTGTGTGTGTGTGTGTGTGTGTGTGTGTGTGAGAGAGAGAGAGAGAGAGAGAGAGAGAGAGAGAGAGAGAGAGAGAGAGAGAGAGAAGTAGTGGATATCCGTACCAATGCAGAAAGTGCACTATAGTAATAAGGAAAAACTTAAGGGACCATAGAGTATTGAAATGTGAATATCATACCTACTGGGCACAGAATTCCTCGTTTTCTTTTATGTTCAAATATATTGGAGGAAATTTTTATCATTGCGGGAGTAGAATATCAGAAAATAAAAGAGGAGATATGAAACAAAATGGTGGTCATAATCATTCAGTAGAGGATAGCCATTTTGCTCAGACATTTTTGCCATAAGCTCCCTATTACTAGCATAGCCAGGCTGTGATTAAAATGAATGCAATGGAATGGGAATGTGGCCTCGCCAAGGTGGAGTGAATCCAACAGAACTGTTTACCGACAGTGCCATATTTAAAATTTATTAGTCAGATGCGTTTAATTTCGTTGCGTTGAGATAATTACAAAGAAGAAAATAAAGCAAAACAGTTGGGTGATAGGGCTTTGCTACCATTGTACAGTCACAGTGGCTACGATAAGTCATATCAACATTTCCGATGCACAAATATTAAAAGCACTCGCTTGGCAGGCCAAACATCTAGTAAACCTGACTGCTAGATGCAACAGGTGTGAGGGTTGCGACCGGAAAAGATAACGGTAGTAGTAGTAGTAGTAGTAATAGCTTTATACATCCGTAGATTTCTTTTTACAACGTTATAGGACATGTTAAAGTATTTAAAAGCTTAGACCAATTTAAAATAAGCTAATTCGTATACACATACATTTACAGACGTCTAGTTAGAGACAATCATTAGATTTACTCCTCGTATACAATACTGTCTTTACACATAACTTATTAAATAATGTAATGTCACACTGTTCACTCATATCTCACTATCAGTCACTGCACACACTATACACACATCGTTTCATAACACTCCACTCACTACACACACAAACACACACACACTGGTGATCTCTGGACCATTTTCTGTTCCGCAACTTCCCATTTGCTAACCTGAAAAACTTAGTCGGCATCCCCCCGTAATGAGTCAGAAGTTGAGCTCAGAAAGAGTAAGAGGTGCTAGTGTTGTGCTATGCATAGCTTGGGGCTAAGTTTTGTCTATAAAAGGAAAAAAGAAGGAAAAAAACGTAGTGTGAAGGTGTTATGTGGAATGTTGTATGTTTGATAAACATTATTACTATTTATTTGTATAACATTTTTTCACCAAACCCCTACCCTGTTTTATCTAAGTAATCTTTCAATGTATAAAATGTATTGCATAACAGGTACTTTTTAGCTGCCTTTTTAAATAAGTGTATTTTTGCAATTTCTTTAATCTCTTTTGATAATTTATTGTACAGTTTTATTCCTTGGAAGAAAATGCTGTTTTGAGTTTTATGTTTATTTTTTTCTTGTTAAATATAAATCTCTTGTTCCATGGTCATGGACAGAGTTGTTTGTGCAATAATTACCAATGTTATTTCTGATGAGTACAACTGACTGGTAAATGTACTCACACGGAAGGTTAAAATCCCCGTTGTTTTGAACAGATCTTTACAATGTGCTAGACTACTATTTTTGGAGTTTGAAAATTGTGTACATATTTTGTGCATTTGTTCCTCAATAATTGTAAGAAGATGGCGCCTCAGACTCAGGGGTACGCATTGATGTCCCAAGCATAAATGATTGGGTACAGACTGTTACTGTAATTTTTGGGCCAATAATGTATCCGTAGTCAACAATTTTATAAAAACGTGGGAATTAAATGTATATGCATCGTGCTTCAAAATTAGACGAATTGCAAGGGGACATAGAACGTAATATTTTTAACACACTGTAGAATATCTATGTGATGACAATCTCTTAGATCCATGCCTGCGTTGCTTCTTACCCATAAACTTGCAGCGATGAATAATAAAATCGGCGACTGCGAACTTCCTACAAGTGAACTTAACGTGAATGAACTAATATAGCCTACTTTTGTAGATTTTCTGGTATTTCAGTAGAGTGGACTGTAACGTCTACGAGCTGCAAAGACAAGAATAAATATTTTTGAATTATTGAAAATGCCGATATCAAGCATCGCCATCTCATCGAAAAGCGGAGCTAGCTGGGGGTTCGGAGACGTCATTACGGTAACAGCTTGCAGCCTTGCCAGGCAGGGAGGAAACAAGCGACAACAGATTTGGTTGGAAAACAACCTTCTACAGCTTCCTGCTCTGAAGGCAGTGAAAAGTGCAGCCACAACTGTCTCCGTCATCTCCTGTCACCTTCTTGCGGCTTCGCTTCATCCTGGATGTTTCGCCATTACCGTTGCCGGTGTCATGATATGATATGTTCTCCTATTAGTCACCGCTTATTCTTTCAACGCTATCTATATTTATCTTTACTTATAAGAAATAATGGATGTCTTCCCACTACCACAGTGCACGCAAACACTTGGGAATGGCGACAGAATATGTCGGCAGGATTATTTATGTTGATTACATCTACCAGGACTTCCTTTTGCTCAAAGATGCCTGTAACCTTCCTTTGTAACGGTGCAAAAGCGTGGCTCCCTCGGGCTCGGTGACACTTCAGACAGCAAGGTGTCGACGGTGGGTTAATGACGGCACATTGGCACCTAATTTCACCAAAATTATGCCCAACGCCACTAAGCACATGTCACACGGTGGGAAGGCCGTTACAGTCCCTCTTATTCCCATATCACCCCTTCTTTTGACGCCTCAACGAAGGAGGTCAGAACAGCGACAACCAGCGTCTAAATTTTCTTACATGAGACCGAGGAAAACGTTTCAGACACTCCGCCACTCAGAATCAACGTGAAAAGACCTCAGGGCGCGGAATAGAGGGCGCCAATGAAACCATCTCTTCGCTTGGGTTGCTGATCCCACACATTTCCCACACAGTTCGCACTGCGATGAGTAGTTCGACACAGTTGCCACTCTCCATTTTCTACCCTACTACAAGGACAATGTGGGGCTGAAACCTGAGTGAAAATGATCCGACCCCTTTGGAGTGTCGTGCACCGCAAGTTTGTTCTGCTGTACAGCTTGGAATCCCTAGGGACTGTTAAAAACCATTCGACGAAATCTGAAGGTGATCCGAAGCAGCAAAGGCTTCATAAGCTTTTTTTATCCCTCCTTTTTCGCGCCTTCCACGCCGTAATCACCGTGAGAGGGGGTTGCAACATTAAAATGTGCGTGAATGAAATGGCGAAGGTTCCCTATAGGACCCCGCAGTTCGTCAACACCCTCGGTGCCACTCACGCAGCTTAGTTGAGTACGTTACGAATGTACCTGCCAGGAACTTCGACACACATTCAGCCTAGCGGCTGCTCTACCGCCTGAGGCTTAGAAAACCCCTTCGACATCCCTCAGGCGGTGTTTGTCTGCATTCAATTAATTCACACACATCTTAAAATTGCATCCCTTCCCCCCGCCCACCCGCAGGGCGCGAGGAAGAAGGGATGAAAACGCATACGAACCCTTTACTGCTTCGGATCACCTTCAGATTTCGTCGAGTGGTTTTTAACAGTCCTTAGTGATTCCAAGCTTTACAGCAGAGCAAAAATTGCGGCTGCGCCACATTTCAGAGGCGTTTGATCACCGTTCAGTGGGGTTGCAGCCCCACGACGCCTTGAAAGAAGGGTTGAAACACCCACTAAGTAGCAGCAGTGTCGAGCGTTGTTGAAGAATATCTTCCTGTTGCTCGCCTCACTCCGAACTATCGTTTGCGAGCGAGAAGTATGTTTGAATCTGTTGTGACTTGGCAAGACAGCCAAACCACTATGATTGGTAGCCGAAAGGCACGCGTTTAAGCTCACGCAGTCTGGCGTGAGGTCTGGAACAGGTAAAGTAATTATACTAGCAAACAAGGTACGTAGCTTCTTGAATACTTAACTTTAATCCATGATTGGTGAACATCGGTCTGACGGTACATGCATCACAAGATAAATAGCAAATGATAATGGTGCCTTGCTAGGTCGTAGCAAATGACGTAGCTGAAGGCTATGCTAACTATCGTCTCGGCAAATGAGAGCGTAATTTGTCAGTGAACCATCGCTAGCAAAGTCGGTTGTACAACTGGGACGAGTGCTAGGAAGTCTCTCTAGACCTGCCGTGTGGCGGCGCTCGGTCTGCAATCACTGATAGTGGCGACACGCGGGTCAGACGTATACTAACGGACCGCTGCCGATTTAAAGGCTACCACCTAGCAAGTGTGGTGTGTGGCGGTGACACCACAGAATCAACGCCCCCCGTGAAGAGGTGGCTTCATTGACTCAGTCTATGCCACACTCTGAGGCCTTTTCGTGGCGATTCTGAATGAAATGATTTTCTTGGCCACCTTTAAGAACATCGAGTGATATCAACGCTGGTGGCCGCGATTCTGACCTCCTTCCTTGAGGCGTCAAAAGAAGGGGTGAAATGTGGGTACATGTGATACATGGATGGTGGCGTTGGGCATAATTTTGATTAAATCTGATGCCAACGTGACATCGTTAACCCACCTTACAGCTCACATGAGCTTCCGATCTGCGGCCTTTATTTTTTTGCATTTGTCGACACCTTACTATTGGAAACGTCGCCGAGCCAAAGTGTGAAGTCACAGGGCGCCACGCTTTTGCACCGTTACAGAGGAAGACTGCAGGTATCTTTGAGCAAAATTTCAAACTTATGCTTCGGAACAGGGGCAATTTAGGAGTTTCGAAAAGTGATCTTTTAATTTCGTTGCTCAGTGTATATTGAAAAGAGTATAAGGAGTGAAACGAGCTTGTAATGAGAATTGATTTACCTGAACCAGTTTTTTCAATGAATTTCACGTCTGCTTTTTTAGTCTGTCAGGAAATATCACTTAACTTATAAACTGCCTACAAAGGTATTCAGTCAGGAGTGGTACTATCAAATTAGCACAGGATTTGAACACTCTGCTAAAACCTCTTTCAAAGTCAGAAGAATTATCACTTCTTAGGGACATAACGACTTTTATGGTCTCCTTAGAGGTTGGGTTTTGTGAAACAAATGTCTCTTGGTGGTGCCTGCCGAAATAGGTCTAATGAGTCTGTAAGTAGGCTGTTCAGGTTTTTATATTGGTAACGCCACGTAGCGATCTGTATGAAAATCACTGGCTGTGCTGTGTGCTGTCTGTGGCTAGTTTGCATTGTTGGAATTTGCCATTGTAGTGTTGGGCAGTTGGCTGTTAACAGCGCGTAGCGCTGCGCAGTTGGAGGTGAGCCGCCAGCAGTGGTGGATGTGGGGAGAGAAATGGCGGAGTTTTAGAATTTGTAAGACTGGATGTCATGAACTGCTATATACACTCCTGGAAATTGAAATAAGAACACCGTGAATTCATTGTCCCAGGAAGGGGAAACTTTATTGACACATTCCTGGGGTCAGATACATCACATGATCACACTGACAGAACCACAGGCACATAGACACAGGCAACAGAGCATGCACAATGTCGGCACTAGTACAGTGTATATCCACCTTTCGCAGCAATGCAGGCTGCTATTCTCCCATGGGGACGATCGTAGAGATGCTGGATGTAGTCCTGTGGAACGGCTTGCCATGCCATTTTCACCTGGCGCCTCAGTTGGACCAGCGTTCGTGCTGGACGTGCAGACCGCGTGAGACGACGCTTCATCCAGTCCCAAACATGCTCAATGGGGGACAGATCCGGAGATCTTGCTGGCCAGGGTAGTTGACTTACACCTTCTAGAGCACGATGGGTGGCACGGGGTACATGCGGACGTGCATTGTCCTGTTGGAACAGCAAGTTCCCTTGCCGGTCTAGAAATGGTAGAACGATGGGTTCGATGACGGTTTGGATGTACCATGCACTATTCAGTGTCCCCTCGACGATCACCAGTGGTGTGCGGCCAGTGTAGGAGATCGCTTCCCACACCATGATGCCGGGTGTTGGCCCTGTGTGCCTCGGTCGTATGCAGTCCTGATTGTGGCGCTCACCTGCACGGCGCCAAACACGCATACGACCATCATTGGCACCAAGGCAGAAGCGACTCTCATCACTGAAGACGACACGTCTGCATTCGTCCCTCCATTCACGCCTGTCGCGACACCACTGGAGGCGGGCTGCACGATGTTGGGGCGTGAGCGGAAGACGGCCTAACGGTGTGCGGGACCGTAGCCCAGCTTCATGGAGATGGTTGCGAATGGTCCTCGCCGATACCCCAGGAGCAACAGTGTCCCTAATTTGCTGGGAAGTGGCGGTGCGGTCCCCTACGGCACTGCGTAGGATCCTACGGTCTTGGCGTGCATCCGTGCGTCGCTGCGGTCCGGTCCCAGGTCGACGGGCACGTGCACCTTCCACCGACCACTGGCGACAACATCGATGTACTGTGGAGACCTCACGCCCCACGTGTTGAGCAATTCGGCGGTACGTCCACCCGGCCTCCGGCATGCCCACTATACGCCCTTGCTCAAAGTCCGTCAACTGCACATACGGTTCACGTCCACGCTGTCGCGGCATGCTACCAGTGTTAACTGGCTGACACTGACGGCGGCGGTGCACAAATGCTGCGCAGCTAGCGCCATTCGATGGCCAACACCGCGGTTCCTGGTGTGTCCGCTGTGCCGTGCGTGTGATCATTGCTTGTGCAGCCCTCTCGCAGTGTCCGGAGCAAGTATGGTGGGTCTGACACACCGGTGTCAATGTGTTCTTTTTTCCATTTCCAGGAGTGTATATTATGACTATTAAGGTAAATACATTGTTTGTTCTCTATTAAAATCTTTCATTTGCTAATTATGCCTATCAGTAGTTAGTGCCTTCCGTAGTTTGAATCTTTTATTTAGCTGGCAGTAGTGGCGCTCGCTGTATTGCAGTAGTTCGAGTAACCAAGATTTTTGTGAGGTAAGTGATTTGTGAAACGTATAGGTTAATGTTAGTCAGGGCCATTCTTTTGTAGGGATTTTTGAAAGTCAGATTGCGTTGCACTAAAAATATTGTGTGTCAGTTTAAGCACAGTCATGTATAATTTTTCTAAGGGGACGTTTCATATGTCGACCCTTAGCCTAGGATACCTCACTGAAATCTTCTGATTTTTTTCTTATAGTTTGTGCAATTACTGCAGCCTTTGTTTATTTATAGCGCGTAATCATAGAGAGAATTTCCTTTGTAGTTGTAGTTTTCATTCTTGTACAGTAAAACAGTTGTGGTATGCATGTAGATTTGCACCAAGTATTTCGCAGCTGCGCTTGCAATTAACGAGATATTATTTTCAATGCTATGTTAATGTGTTTTCTTATTTTGCTCTTCAAATTGTGCTTTTCTGTGTTATCGTGTGAAATATTGTGACAATAATGGCGTGTGAAAAACGTAATACTAGGCTCCAAAGTAAACTGAGAAATGACAGTTAAGACGAAAGCAGTGTATTAGCGCCGCCGAGTAATGAATTAACTAATGTTCAAAGTAGTAATTTGGTACTTGTGCATAGGGAAATGGAGCGGGCTGCTAATAATGGCGTAGGCAGTGAAACAAATAGTGAACAGGGAAGCATTATCGATCGATCGGTCGGCAACAGCTCGCCTCAGGAATCCGAAATGACAGGGCACAATCTTGCAAATACTGTAGATTCAGGTTTTGCGTCCTCACCGTTTTCTCAAATAAGTCGAGACACATTTTCTGTTTTTCAAAATGCGAATATTGCCGGTTCAAATGCATTGCCGAATAGCACTAAGGAACATGTTTCAGACACCAGTGCATTGTTATTACAATTAATGCAACAAATGGGACAAAAGCTTCAAAAGTTAGACACAATGGAACAAAATCTTCAAATATTAGACGCAATGGAACAAAATCTTCAAAAGTTAGACACAATGGAACAAAATCTTCAGAAATTAGACACCACGCTTGAACAAACACGTGAAGATTTAACTACTGAGTTACAGAACATGAATAGAAATGTCAAAAAGTCTGTAATGACGTAAAAACACAAATTTGTGAGCATTTTCAACCTATTTTTTCGCGGCATGAAAATGAATTACAGAATCACGAAGCAGCCATAGAAGAACTGCAAACCATTGTTCATGAAAATCACGAGACCTTGTGGGCTAAAATTGACTCAGTTGCATCTACCGATTCGGTTACGCAACTTGCAAAAACTCAGGAAAACATAAAGGACACAGTAGATACGATTTCAACACAAATGGACACTCTGAAACTTGGTTCAGAAAAACACACAGAGGAAATAATTTCATTATCGGATAAAGTAGCCGAACTTTCAGATCAGTTCACTAACTTATCTACAGAGGTAGATGATGATCTGAATGACACAAGACCTGTAGCCTTCACTGATACTGAAGAGTATGAACAAATTAGAAAATTCAAACAAAATCAAAATCAAATCAATACACAGTACAAAAGAGAAATCCGGGAAGTACAAGATCAGTTGGCAGAAGTAATACAAAAATTACATATTTCAGAGGACACTCGCGCTCCAACACGGGAAGAGGGACTTAGAAATACGGAAAAGCCACAAAATAATAACACAGGGCATTTCGGAAATTATGAAAGAAATTGGCAAGGTGCACCGAATTTTGAGATGGAACCGCCGACACGACGTAACAATGACCGACATGCGACTCACCGACACGATGATTTTGACTATAAGCTGTTCATTACTACACGAAAATTCAAAACATTTAAGAATTCTGGCAACGACATTCATCCACAAGCATGGCTCCATCAATTCTCTCATTGTTTTCCTCCCATCTGGTCATTGCAGCACAGATTAGAATTTATGTGTGGCTACTTAGAGAATGACCCAGCTGTAAGACTGCGATTGGTCATTCACGATTGTCACAGTGAAGGAGAATTTTATCATGCCTTCCTCTCAGCGTATTGGTCTCAAGCTACACAAGACCGAGTAAAACATAGCAGCATAATGATGAAACATTTCGAACAATCTGAATTCTCCAGTCTTGTGAAATATTTTGAAGACATGTTGCACAAGAATCAGTACCTGTCAAACCCATACAGCCCCTCAGAACTCATCCGCATTTGCTTAATCAAACTACCTGAACATTTACGACATATTATTTTGGCAGGACGTTGCAAAGATGCCATTGAAGCTTTTCAGGGACTGTTACAAGAATTGGAAATCGACACTGACAATCGCAGAACGCGGAAACAGGAACACAACAATTACAGGTCACATCCGTCAACATTCCATGATGAAAGAAATAATAACTGGACACGACAAGGCTATTCTCACAACACAAATCGTGACCAAAACAGACACCACCTTTATGACAACCGTTGGCAGAGTAGTAATAATTACAGGGGAAGATCACCTCTCCGCGGTAGTGACTATCACAGAGACAATCAGAGAAACAGACAATATGGGAACCAAAACAATTATTATCAAGGGAGACAGAATAACTTCAGACACAATGGTCCACCATGCAGTTACGATTCCGGGAGAAATTCTCCACCACGTGACCGACAAGAAAGAAATTATGGAATCTACCAACATGAAGACAGACGATATAATCGTAACGACAGACCTGAATTGCATCAGAATTGGCGGGATTCATACACAGCAGGGCCCTCTCGACAAGGTGAATTTGTAGAAGTTAGGTCTCCTAATCCCAATAACGACGCGTGCCAATAAAGGAACAGACAATGACTCGCACCGCAGGCAGCCGCGTGCGCCGGCTGGTTCAGAGAAAAATAATATAGACGCTAACCTTGAGAAAAATTTTAGCATTCCTCACCGACGTATACCGCATGATAATTCCATTCAAGTTGAACCTCTGCGTACTAGGAAGAGTAAAGGATTGCACCACATTTCACATGTAAAACCGTTTATTGAAAGATAATCTGCTTTTTAGCTTTGTCTTTGCCATATAACTTTTCACTTTACATTACTAGTATGCTTTGTCAGACTTAGAATCTGTTAACATGCAACAATGTTTGAAGTTAACTATCCAGTCAAGAACCAAGAGAACTTATTTAAAACGGAAATTACGAATGCATTGTTAAAGTGAGCAAACGACACAGTGTTGTTATTTGTACATTCTTGCTTGTTAGTTGCACGATTACATAAAGACTATCAGGCTTACATACTTAGAACATATACTGGTACTGCTAATGAGATTTTAATGCAACATTTTGGTTTACTTGAAAATACATTCTGGATTTAAAATACCTTCTGTGAGATACCAGATGACACAGTGGTTAGTTTATGTGAAAGCTACACGATTTTATCACGACACTACTAATGAGTGACTATTTACAATGTTGCTTTTGCGGTGTTTCTGTTTTATATCTGCACAGTTTTTCTGAATTATTCTGGAAAGTAAAACATGTTTTAGTAGTAACTTTTGTGGTATAGCTACACTGAGACAGCCTTTTCCGTAGCACAACAATACATTACAGCACAGTACTTTCTTCATCACGGCAATAAGCGTAATAACTAAGATATCTATACGCAAAGCATTTCACTTTTGTTTATCATGAGGTAAGTACATTGATTTCTGCAGAACTTCGCTTTCAGAGGACGATAACTACTACACTTCCACAGAGATTATCTTACAACAAGACGCACAGTTTAGCGCTACAGTACACGTATTTGAGTGATTAATTTTGTACTTAAAACATTTATTTTTAAAGATATTTGAAGTACAATGATACAAACGCTTTCCGTGATACATTTCATTCCATTGCTGTAATCTGTAACACCTGAGGGTATGATTACATTAATCCTCAGGGGGTGCACGCCTACTTTGTGTACCATGTGTTTGACAAGCACAAGGAGCCCTAGCTAATATGGTATTTGCTTATACAACTTTACACATCGGTACCATATTTCTCTAACACACAAATTACACAGCTATTTGATTATTTAACAGAGAAACAAACATTTTTTTACTACATCAGTGACACATGTTTACACAATTACACAGATGGATAACTTCACACTTATGAAATTGTATTTCGTCTGTACTTTGTGAACTGTTCGTATTTTTTCGGAACCATTGTGATACTATGAGAGCTCTGAATAATGTATTTGGAATGGGATCATGATTTTTAAAGTACGTTGGAGGTAGATGACACTGTTGAAATGAGCAGAGGTTTTTTATTTAGGTTTTGACATTATTGCAGAAAGCTACGACGTTTTTGAGATTTGACTGAGGTGTTATGATGTTATTATTACGACGACGATGTGTATTATGCTGTTGAGGTATGTTTATCATCAATAAGCTGATGCTATATGAGGAATTTGATTATGCCAAGTATTTATTATGATGAAATATTGAAGAAGTGTCGACGCAAGAGTGACGTGTCGACGAATATGTATATGTTAATAAGGTGAAGAATAATGAGTAGTGGTTAGGGACTCTGACTTGTGAAAAAGGGTGTTGGAAACCAAGAATCGTACTTTAAGAGTTATGAAATGTGTGTAAAAGTGTGAATGTATCACAATGCCGGCGAAATTTTTTGGACACTGTTATATTCACAGGATTTTGTTTCTACACATTTGCAGGTGACAGCATAGGTGGGGTTGGTGGGATCACTCATGGGAAAATTCCTACGGTAGTGGGTGTTAGAGCTGTACCTTTTTTAGATTGAAGTCAGCTGATATGTATTCCTGCTTAAGGGAAGTATCTCTAACAAAGGAACCACTTTTGACAAAGCTTAAGTATCCGAGTAATGAGGGAATTAGTATATTTCATCAAAATATACAAGGTATTAGAGATAAAGTTAGTGAACTGCTTATAAATGTTGACTCTGAAATTATTGGTATATCTGAACACTTCTTAAATAAGGAGATGATTCAGAGGCTTCCTTTACCAGGATACAGGTTGGCTGGCAGCTTTTCGAGGAGCTCTTTGCGGTGTGGGGGAGTAGCCATGTATGTGAAAAACGGCATCCCATTTAAGTCAATTGATGTTTCAAAGAACTGCACACAATAGGTGTTTGAATGTTGTGCAGGTGTGGTTAAATCTAACGGAGCTAAACTTCTAACTGTTGTTATTTATAGATCCCCAGACTCCGATTTCACAACATTTTTTCTAAAGCTAGAGGAGGTTCTTGGTTCACTTTATAGGAAATACAAAAAGTTAGTTATATGTGGTGACTTCAATATTAATTGTATAAGTGATTGTGCAAGGAAGAGGATACTGGTAGACCTCCTTAATTCATATAATCTTATGCAAACCGTATTCTTTCCAACGAGAGTGCAAGGGAACAGTAGAACAACCATAGACAACATTTTTGTTCATTCCTCATTACTAGAAGGGCATTCTGTTAGCAAAAAGGTGAATGGCCTTTCAGATCATGATGCACAAATTTTAACTCTAAAAGATTTTTGTGCTGCAACACGTGTTAAATATAGTCATCAGCTGTTTAGGAAAGCTGATCCAGTTGCTGTAGAGACCTTTGTAAACCTTATCAAGGAACAAAGTGGCAAGATGTTTATAGCACTGATACAGTAGACGATAAATATAATGGTTTTCTCAAGACTTTTCTCGTGCTCTTTGAAAGTTGCTTTCCGTTAGAACGTTCAAAACAGGCAGCCTGGGTGGCTGACTAGAGGGATAAGAATATCTTGTAGAACAAAGTGGCAATTGTATCAAAACGTTAGAAACAGTCAAAATCTAAATGCAGCCGCCCATTACAAACAGTATTGTAAGGTGCTTAAAAATTTTATTAGGAAGGCAAAAAGTATATGGTATGCAGATAGAATAGCTAAGTCTCAGGATAAAATTAAAACCGCATGGTCAGTCGTAAAGGAAGTGGCTGGTCTGCAGAGACAGGTCGAGGATATAGAATCAGTGCGTAGTGGGAATGTCCGTGTTACTGATAAGTTGCATATATGTACAGTATTTAATAATCACTTTCTGAATATAGCAGGTGAACTAAATAGAAACCTAGTCCCAACAGGGAATCATATAGCACTCTTAGAAAAAAGTGTTCCAAGACTGTTACCTGAAATGCTCCTCCATGATACTGACAAGAGGGAGATTGAGTTAATAATTAAATCACTGAAGACCAAGAACTTTCATGGATATGACTGGGTATCTAGCAGAATACTGAAGTATTGTTCTATGTATGTTAACCCAGTACTTAGCCATATATGTAACTTTTCCTTTAGGAGTGGTCGGTTTCCTGAGCGATTAAAGTACTCGGTAGTGAAGCCACTTTATAAAAAGGGAGACAGGGATAATGTTGACAATTATAGACCTATTTCTATGCCATCGGTGTTTGCTAAAGTTATCGAGAAGGTTGTATATGCAAGGTTACTGGAGCATTTAAATTCACATAAGTTGCTGTCAAATGTTCTGTTTGGTTTTAGAAATGGTTTAACAACTGAAAATGCTATATTCTCTTTTCTCTGTGAGGTTTTGGACGGATTAAATAAAAGGTTGTGAACGCTAGGTGTTTTCTTTGATTTAACGAAGGCTTTTGACTGTGTTGACCACAAAATGTTACTGCAGAAGTTGGACCATTATGGAGTAAGGGGAGTAGCTTACAATTGGTTCACCTCTTACCTTAAGAACAGAAAGCAGAAGGTAATTCTCCGCAATATTGAGAGTGGTAGTGATGTTCAGTCCCAATGGGGCACTGTTAAGTGGGGCGTTCCCCAAGGGTCGGTGCTGGGGCCACTGCTGTTTCTTATTTATATAAATGATATGCCTCCTAGCATTACAAGTGATTCAAAAATATTTCTGTTTGCTGATGACACCAGCTTGATAGTGAAGGATCTTGTGTGTAATATTGAAACAGTATCAAATAACGTAGTTCATGAAATAAGTTCGTGGCTTGTGGAAAATAATTTCATGCTAAATCACAGTAAGACTCAGTTTTTACAGTTTCTAACACACAATTCAACAAGAACCGATATTTTGATCAGACAGAATGGGCATATTATAAGCGAGACAGAACAGTTCAAGTTCCTAGGAGTTTGGATAGAAAGTAAGCTGTTGTGGAAAGCCCATGTTCAGGATCTTGTTCAGAAACTAAATGCTGCTTTATTTACCATTAGACCAGTATCTGAAATAAGTGACACTTCAACACGAAAAGTAGTCTACTTCGCATATTTCCATACGCTTATGTCGTGTGGTATTATTTTTGGGTTAATTCTTCTGATTCAAAAAGGGTATTTTTGGTTCAAAAACGGGCTGTTCGAGCTATATGTGGTTTAAGTTCGAGAACTTCTTGTCGACCCCTATTCAATAGTCTGGGAACTCTGACATTGCCCTCACAGTATATATTTTCTTTAATGTCGTTTGTTGTTAGCAATATTAGCCTATTCCCAAGAGTTAGCAGCTTTCACTCAGTTAATACTAGGCAGAAATCCAATCTGCATGTGGAATGCACTTCCTTGACTCTTGTGCAGAAAGGAGTGCAGTATCCTGCTGCATCCATTTTCAATAAGCTACCACAAGAACTCAAAAATCTTAGCAGTACCCCAAACACTTTTAAGTCTAAACTGAAGAGTTTCCTCATGGCTCACTCCTTCTATTCTGTCGAGGAGCTCCTGGAAGAGCTAAAAAATTAAGCAAATTCCAGTGTTACATTGTTGATTTTCTTTATTTAAATTTACGACTTGTAACCTGAATATTTTTTTTTATATTTCATTTTATCTGTTTCTAATATCGTGTTATAATTTCATGTATTGACTCGTTCCATGACCATGGAGACTTCTCCTTAATTTGGTCCCACGGAACAATAAATAAATAAAAAAATGAAAATAAATGCCAACTCTTGACCTGTGAAATTTTTAATATGAGACTGTCACTGTAGTGCAAACTGGTGTTCTAAATATTTCGCTAAGAAAGTTAAATGACCTTCACGTAATGCGTCGTGGGCACCCAGCTGCGCGACAGTCGCCTGGAAAAAAGCCATTATTGTGTGCCTTTCAGAGGCACAGGTGGAGAAAAAAGGAGGCCATTATCCTCGCTATTGACATTTCTTTGTAGAAAGCATCCTAAATACGACACGCTCAGACTTGAAAATAAATGATTACACTGTGGAGCTTTTAATTTATGATATTTACTGAAATGTCTAATGAAATGACGAGAAATATTTTATGTCTATACACCTGGTTATGACTACTGTCTTTCTAGTTGAGAGATTTTTTTAATACCTTATGAAATGCCATATGGCTATTGAATGATGTTTCATGCCTTCCTTTGTACATATTTGCTCATTTTGTTTAATATATAGTTTCTAGCTGCACTGCAGCATTGGTTAAAATAAAATTTGATAGATGTACTAATATCACTATTTTCTGTCTACACACCCGGTAAAGAATACCTTTATGATGTACTTTCTTAGAAAAGAGAGCACAAATAGACATTTCCCTTCACAGGAATTGCATAAATAATTTTTTAACAACTTCGTAACTTTCTTGCAGAGTAAGATTTTGTGATGCATCACTCTAGTGTTAAGATCTGACATAGGTATTAGACATGTCCATCTTTACTGTAATATTTTTTTTTGCTTGTGGGTTTGTCATGTTTAGATATAAGTTATTATATTTACCGCTGCTTGCTTTGCCAATTTCCATCTTTTTTTGTCATTGCTGTTTGTGTTAATTTGTTATGTGCTGCTGCATTGCCTCGTCCCTTAGTATATATATCTGAGCTCAGTAGATTTAAGTTAGCTTAAGAGGGGGTAGACTATATAAGAAACTAACTATGATGAATTGGAAGAAATGCATTGAGAATCTATAAGAAAATGGTTTGGCCAAAAAAGTAGTGTACAGTGGAGAAAAACTATTTTTGAAAGAGGATGTGAACAGAATACAGAAAGCAAGCTTAGATAGGACTTATTGAGAATAATGATGAACGAAGGGAGATCTCCACGCAAAATACTGCAGTAAAACAAACCCTGTCCTTTCCTTTTGTCTTATCCTCTATGTGTTTGTGTACCCTTCTGTATTTGTGTTTTTCCTGTCTTTATGTGTTTAGCTGATGTTGTTATGTTGTAGAAATTTTCTAATACTATGTTATTTACTTTGTAAAGATGTTTAGACATTATTTGTTCTGTTTTGTTTTAATGCTCATGGGTGACGTTGATGTTTCGAAAGTTATTCTGATCTTTTATGTATGTACTTATGTCATAATTCCTGTAACACTGATGTATATGTTATTTCGATTCTTTTGTAAAGCCTGTATTACTACAAATGTAATCTGTATTGTTATGTTCTTTAATGATGTATTTTGTACTTTTCTTATTGTATTCTTATGTTATAAAATTGTAATTGACACCAGTTCATCAAATTAAGTAACTTGTAAGTTACATTTCACTGCACATATTTCTGTTGGTCATAGTATATGGACAATATGTGAGAAGTAGGGACTGTTAGTGTTTGCACGTGTATTGATAATTCAGCAAGGGACTGGTTAACAACATTGCTGGTTCTAAGGACAATTAGAAAAAAACTTTGTGACTGCACAAGTGGTGGTTTATGGACTTGCTCTATTCTCCACAAGCCTCTTCGATGGTGATTGTGCACCTGCACAGTCACAACGGATGGCTGCTAGCCATCTTTACAAGGACTACAGTGGGTCTGCATCTTTGATGGCCCATGAATACAATTATTTCTACAAGGACTACAGTGGGTCTGCACCTCTGGTGGCCCACCAATACTGTAATCTCTACCAGGACTGCAGTGGGTCTGCTCTGTGATGACCTACCTACCAATATTCTTCAAAACTTCGACTGACTCTGCTGTGGGTTTGCTCTGTTGTGGCCCATTACCTGTCTGCATGTCAAGAGTCAGCACTGTCTTTCCGTTGGAATGACAACACTACTTATTCAAGACGGCATGGAAATCCACTACTTCCATGTGCATTTTCTTTTACTGCTCAGACTTTGAGAAAAACACTGCAATTTTACTGTGATGAACGATCAGGACTGTCTTTATGGACTGTGAGAAAATTTTAACTTTTGACCAACATTGTATCAATAAGTGTGTGCCTTTGATTTCTTTGTTATTGTAATTATGAAAAATTTTTTCAAATCTGTATTGGCCACTGCCCAAAACAATGTGTAAAATTTTTTGTGGGGAGCATGGGGGCTATGTAAGTAGGCTGTTTATGTTTTCTTATCGGTAACGTTACGTAGCGCTCGGTATGAAAATCACTGGCTGTGCTGTGTGCAGTCTGTGGCTAGTTTGCATTGTTGGAATTTGCCATTGTAGTGTTGGGCAGTTGGCTATTAACAGCGCGTAGCGCTGTGCAGTTGGATGTGAGCCGCCAGCAGTGGTGGATGTGGGGAGAGAAATGGCGGAGTTTTGAAATTTGTAAGACTGGATGTCATGAACTGCTATATATATTATGACTGTTAAGGTAAATACATTGTTTGTTCTCTATTAATACCTTTCATTTGCTAACTATGCCTATCAGTAGTTAGTGCCTTCCGTAGTTTGAATCTTTTATTTAGCTGGCAGTAGTGGCGCTCGCTGTATGCAGTAGTTCGAGTAACCAAGATTTTTGTGAGGTAAGTGATTTGTGAAACGTATAGGTTAATGTTAGTCAAGGCCATTCTTTTGTAGGGATTTTTGAAAGTCAGATTGCGTTGCGCTAAAAATATTGTGTGTCAGTTTAAGCACAGTCATGTATAATTTTTCTAAGGGACGTGCCAAGTCTTTATGTCATTACGTATAAGCAGATGCAAAGTTTGCACCCACTGTGAGGAAGTAGTCATTGGAATGATTGGCTAATAGCTCCAGTGTGTCATAATTCCTGCGACGGCTATGATCTAGGTACTCCTCCATTTCACTTACAGTGGCTTTATTTGTTCTTCCTTTAGTAACTGCTTATGTTAATGGAAGAATATCAAGGAAGTGTATAGTTCAACCCTGCAAGAAATTAGTTACAAAACACATCTTCGAGAGATTCTTGAGTTCTGATCCTCAGTCTGGGACAGTTTTTGATAACTTATGACAATTGTAGTAACGTAGTATAACTGTCCTCAGCATTAGGTAACAGTTTCTTTTCTTGGAGAAAGATACTTCATTTGCAAGTGTCATCCATCCTGAAAAATGGTGTTAACTTCATTATTCATGTCAGCTTCAACCTCATACGCCAAAGTGCACTCTATATAATTCCTTCAGCTGATCAATAATAGCGATGATGAGCTTGCAATGAGTATATGATTCTTTAGTCCAGTCAATGAAGGAAAACTAGGGGAAACAGTCGTGTAGTAGCAAATTTTTGTACAGTGGTAGAAGGAGGGCCATGAACAGGATACGAGAAATCCTACCGTGGGGTGTGAGCGTGGTGGGTGCAGGGGGTGCATTTAAAGTACATTTACTCCAAGAAGAGAGTATCCGGTTACTCCATCCCAGATAGGCTCAGTTATATGAAAGAAAACCGATATGAATTACAAAGGTATTAGTCTTGTGAACACATGTTATAATTTGTATGCTAGAATTTTACAAGACGACTATGGCGAACGCCGAAACTGTATTATCTGATACCCAAAGTGGTTTTCGAAAAGGCAGGTCATACTCGGACTGTATATTCACCACGATGCAACTAACAGAATAACAATGTGAATTCGATTAATCAACATTTGTTGCCTTCATTGTCTACGAAAAGGCGTTTGATAGAGTCAATCGAAACAAACTGTGAGTAATTTTAAGAAACAGAGTGATCCCATGTCAATCTATAACAATTGTAAAGGGTTCAATATAAAAAAAATAAAAAATTAAATAATTAAAAAATCAAACAGCAGACGTAATGTGGCTGAAATAAACCGAGGAGTTGGACAACAGTGTCCGCTCTCACAAACTCTTTTTAATATATGTGTCGACGATGTAACCGAAATTTGGGTACCGACAATGAAAAATTTTAAAATTAATAATGTAGATGTTAGTACACTACTTTTTGCTGACGACAAAGTAATTGTTGGTCAGAATGAAAATGGCTTACAAAAAACTGTTTTCAATTTAAAAAACCAGAGAACACACTCTGAACGTCTTCATCACAAAATCAATGGAATTTTTAGGACACCAGGCCATAAAAGTCAAGATTGAAATTGACAAGCAGAGCGTACAGCAAGTTAATAGATTTAAATATTTACGCTACAGTATTACATACAAGGCAAATAATGAAATACGAAGTAAATTTCAGATATTTAATTATTTCTGTGTACCTTTAGACAGAACATTGGGAGAGGAAGTCTACGGAGACCCTCTACTAACATTATGTAAGGTTATGGCTGTATCAGGACTGCTCTGTAGAGGCGTGGACTGGATCCTTAAGAAGAGAGATGAAAAGTGAATAGAAGCATGTGAAATGAATTTCCTTAGATAGTGACTGAATATACACTACTTGCCATTAAAACTGATACACCAAGAAGAAATGCAGATGATATACGGGTATTCACTGGACAAATATATTATACTAGAACTGACATGTGATTACTTTTTGACGCAATTTGGGTGCATAGATCCTGAGAAATCAGTTCCCAGAACAACCACCTCTGGCCGTAATAACGGCCTAGATACGCATGGGCATAGAGTCAAACAGAGCTTGGATGGCGTGTACAGGTACAGCTGCCCATGCAGCTTCAACACGATACCACAGTTCATCAAGAGTAGTGACTGGCTTATTGTGACGAGCCAGTTGCTCGGCCACCATTGACCAGACGTTTTCAGTTGATGAGAGATTTGGATAATGTGCTGGCCAGGGCAGCAGTCGAACATACCATCACGCCGGGTGATACGCCAGTATGGCGACGACGATTACTCGCTTCCAATGTGCGTTCACCGCGATGTCGCCAAACACGGATGCTATCATCATGATGCTGTAAACAGAACCTGGATTCATCCGAAAAAATGACGTTTTGCCATTCGTACGTCCAGGTTCGTCGTCGAGTATACCATCGCAGGCGCTCCTGTCTGTGATGCAGCTTCAAGGGTAACCGCAGCCATGGTCTCCGAGCTGATAGTCCCTGGTGCTGCAAACGTCGTCGAACTGTTCGTGCAGATGGTTGTTGTCTTGCAAACCTCCTCTCAGGGATCGAGACGTGGCTACACCATCCTTTACAGCCATGCGGATAAGATGGCTGTCATTTCGACTGCTAAGGATACGAGGCCGTTGGGATCCAGCACAGCGTTCCGTCTTACCCTCCTGAACCCAGCGATTCCATATTCTACTAACAGTCATTGGATATCGACCAACGCGAGCTGCAGTGTCGCGATACAATAAACCGCAATCGCGATAGGCTGCAATCCGACCTTTATCAAAGTCGAAAACGTGATGGTACTCATTTCTCCTCCTTACACGAGGCATCACAACAACGTTTCACCAGGCAACGCCGGTCAACTGCTGTTTGTGTATGAGAAATCGGTTGGAAACTTTCCTCATGTCAGCACATTGTAGATGTCGCCACCGGCGCCAACCTTGTGTGAATGGTCTTAAAAGGTAATCATTTGCATATCACAGCATCTTCTTCCTGTCGGTTAAATTTCGCGTCTGTAGCACGTCATCTTCGTGATGTAGCAATTTTAATGGCCAGAAGTGTACTTTACTGGATGAAAAGAGAAATGGTGACGTCCGAGCTGAACTGAATGTGGAAAATACAATACATTAAAACAATATCAGTTAAGATGGAAGGAACATAAAGACCGTATGTCAGATGCAGGAACAACTAACACTGTAAAACGATAAAAGGCAAGAGACAAAAGATATTTAGGAAGGCCAACGAAGATATGATTAACCCAGTTTTGAAGGAGGTGGAATGAACCTAAAGGGCTAATCCCTAACGTAGATAATAATGATGACATTTCCTTCACAAAAAAGACCTTTCTCATTCTTTCTTTAGGATTAATGCTTTCCGCGATGCAGGGGATTGAAAAATTGCAAAATATATAAAAAAACATTGCTTCGAGGCTTAAAGTAATAATTATTCTTAAATGCGATGGTTTAAGAGCAAATATTACATCGTATACGTCATCTACGCACAGTAGAGCCGTATTAGGAGATAAATTGTGTTTTGTGGGTTTAACAAGGTGGAGGAGTGATGGTGGAGGAGGGGGGGAGAGGGGGATGGCAGAATGGCAGAAGCGTGAGGGGAAGTACGTCACCAGATTGTTGTCATGCACTTCCATCCTTCAAAGGACTACAAACTGAAGACCAAGAAGCGAGTCGTCACTCTGTCTATCCCATTACGTCACTACAGGGTGTTTCACTAAGTTATACCGATCCATCAGCAGCTCGCCTGTTAATCACTGGCGACAGTGTGCAGATTCCACTGTATAAACAAGAGCTTAGAGAAGCTCTTTTGCCTACTCACATATGAGAACTCGACAGAAAATGCAGCGGATGTATAGTCCGACTACATTGAAAAGTGAGCAGAAATCGTCGTGGGCCGAGCACTGTTCATTTAAGAATATTCGTTATTTACACCATTAAAACAATATTTTTAATGATATGGGATTTTCCTATCCGCTGCAACGAGGAAACTACTTGATCTAAAGAAAAATAAATACTACCTTTCATGTAGGAAATTTAATGTAGTTTTTGTGCTGGGAAGCAGTTTCGCTATAAGCCGCAGTTTCGAATTACTCAAGAAAAACATAAAATGTGATCTTTAAACGGTCTCCCCCACCCCCTCGGTGACATCCCACCGATCAGGATTTTTATAAGTTGTTCACTGCCTTCCCCTCGTTTTTTGAGTCATTATTCTTCTGACTGTTTCGATGCGGGCCGTCACGAAATTCTCTCCTGTACCAACGTTTTCATCTCATTGTAGCATTCACAGCCTACGTTCTCAATTATGTGCTGAATCTATTCCAGTTTCTGTCTTCCTCTACAGTTTTTACCCTCTAAACATCCTTCTGGTACTACGGAAGTTATTCATCTGATGTCTTAACACAAAAAATGGCTCTGAACACTATGGAACTTAACTTCTAAGGTCATCAGTCCCCTATAACTTAGAACTACTTAAACCTAATTATCCTAAGGACATCACACACGTCCATGCCCCAGGCAGGATTCGAACCTGCGACCGTAGCGGTTGCGCGGTTCCAGACTGTAGCGTCTAGAACCGCTCGGTCACCTCGGCCGGCTCTTAACACATGTGCTGTCATCCTGTCCCTTCTTCTCGTCAGTGTTTTCCATATATTCCTTTCTTCGCCGATTCTGCGAGGAACCTCCTCTTTCCTTATCTTATCAGTCCACCAAATTTCAACATCCTTCTGTAGCACTACATCTCGAATGCTTCTATTCTCTTCTGTTATGGTTTTCCCATAGACAATGTTTCACTGCCATACAATTCCGTGAGCCAGACGTACATCCTCAGAAATTTCTTTCTAAAATTAAGGCCTATGTTTGACACTAGTAGACTTCTCTCGGCCAGGAATGCCCTTTTTGCCAGTGTTCGTCTGCTTTCGATGTCCTCATCCTGATGTTACGTTTCTCGTTACTTTTGTCTTTTCCGATTTACTCTCAAACCATATTCTGTACTCATTAGACTCTTCTTTCCATTTAACGGCTCCTTAATAATTCTTCACGTTCACTGAGGATAGCAATATCATCACCGAATCTGATCGTTGGTATCATTTGACGTTGAATTTTAACCCGCCCTTGCACCTTTCTTTTTTCCGGTCATTGCTTCCTCGATGTATGGAGTGAGCAGTAGTGGCCAAAAACTACATCCCGGTCTTACACCATTTTAATCCAAGCACTTCGTTCTTGGTCTTCCATTGTTATTGTTCCCTCATGGTTTTGTACATACTGCATAATACCCGTCTTTCCCTATAGCTTAACACTAATTTCCTCTGAACTTCGAACATCTTGCACCATTTTACAGTATCGAGCGCCTTTTCTAGGTCGACATATCCAATGCACGTGTCCTTATTTTTCTTCAGTCTTGCTGCCATGACCAACTGAACGCCAGAATTGCCTCTTTCGTGCCTTTACTTTTCCTAAAGCGAAAGTGATCGTCATCTAACAGAGCCTCAGTTTTCTTTCCCGTTCTTCTTCTGTCCCCCTAACACTTTACATAAATTTGCGACTATATTAATTTTTCCCCTAACTGACACTTGTTTGTTCTTCATTGTCTGGGCTACATGTAATTTTATGTAACATAACGACAGAGGTCCGCTGATAGCCTACTTATGTTGCTTATTTTTATTATACTTATGGCTACTTGTCCTCGATTAATCGAGATGCCCAGATAAGTAGAACATGCACTCTAGCTTCAAACACATTTCACAATTTTTTGGTACCTCCCACTATGTAAGCGATGTGTTTTAATCTAATTTGACCTATGTAGAAATGTGATCTCTCTTAATGTTACTGTGATTCGTGTCAATCATTAGAGCAAATAAATAACTATTAATCTCAGTCTTGACTTAGATTTCAGGATCATTTAGATTGTACTATAACTTGATCCTCGTTTGGCGACCCTTTAAAAATAAATATAACCTGTTGCACTCCCAATTGGCTCACTTCACCGCCTCGGCCTTGTCCTTGTGAACACTGGCCCCCAACATGGATAACTTGCTCATAATTTCGCCAAAAAAAAAGAGCATTGCACTCGCTAGTCATGAATTAGTTCCCTGAACTCTTTAAGCGTTTCGTGTGAACATAACATGCATTGCACGGCTCGAATTTTCTCTTTAACAAAATAATTTTATCTTCCACGGCTGCGTTTGATATCTCAAACGCTTTGAGGAATGTATGGATCGCTGACTCGTCCTCGCAGTCGCCTGATTGGGTAACCATAGAGCATGTCGCGGGTGTGTTGAGACTCATATCGCTCTTCAGCCAGCAATGTTCATAAAATTGTCACATAATGTCTTTCAGGGATGGCGAGAGGTTCCTCGAGGTGACGTTCAGAGATTAGTTTTTGTCACCAGGAATGTATTCGTGCACGTAGAAGTCACATTTCATAGTAATGTTGATGATAGATATGAGTTCGGAATGAAATAAAAGTTTAAACATTTGATTTCTGAATTTTGATAAACGTCGGAGTGTTGTTTTATGGCATAGCACTTCTCATTTCCGTCAGCTTATGACGGAACTCACATCGAATGCATAGCGTGTCTTGAGGCGGCGGTGTTGCGTGAAATGTAATAGTTCGGTTTCAGTTAATTTCGCTTCTACTGTTATGTTTTTGTGTGTACAGCTGCACAGAAATTGGCAATGTACTTTTTTGTTTTAATTACTCAATGATGTACCCAGCATCTTTTATGACAGTTCTTATGTTCAGTGTGAAACGTCATGTGCTCTGAATCGCTGGGAATGGAGGGCACAGCAGTATTACCTCGTGGTGTAGCTGTCCTCTCTTTGCAGTTGAACTCTTTTTTGAGAACATATCACGTTGCGATGTTGTGGTAAGGAGAGACGATATACCGTATCTGGGATTTGCTAAGATTGTACTTGAAACGGTCTTCTACAAGGGAATAGGGAAACAATAGGAACGACTGGACCCCTTTTGTTATCACTCGTTTTATTTAACAACCATATCAACAAATTCCTTTAGAACAACAATATCTTAATCCTGATTACTTTAGGTAATAAGAATAGTAAGTCACAAGAATGTAATGAATCTGCTACCAATGTCTTTTTATGAAACCAAGTCTATCTCATATATAAGAAAATTTTAAAACGACTGACAATTATGCGCCTGACGGCTTAAATAAAGATACACAATATTTCTGACTAGTCTTCGGACACTGTGAACTGATGTTCTCAAAAATATTTACCTAAATAACAACTTGCCAGAGATGTACCCAATAAACAACAGGGTGAAGTTAATACAAAGGCACTGTCACTAAGGCTTACTAAGGTTTCAAACTTCGGCTCCAAGGCCCAGTAACACAATTAGTCAACGCAAAGTCTTACTAAGAGTAGCACAGCAACAACCTTTCACAATCGTATGTTGCTCTTGAGACAAGGTTTAATAAAAATAATAAATACTCAAGTAAATATAATTAGCACCAGAATTAATTAGCGAGGAGTGACACCAGGTCGCTCGAAGGCAGAACGAAAACTTAACTTGGAGAAGCCAAGGCGGAAGGCAGCAGTTCGTACAAGACCCACTTCTCGAGCTTCGACTCGGAGTCACCTCCCGTTACCCAGGATTTCACAGCCCCGGTACCAATAGATGAAAACGTAACGCTTGCTCCAAAACGCCAGCCAGCCAGCTGTAACATTTAACAAGCGCACAGAACGGGTCCACAGGGACAATGTAAACTACCACCTAAAGATATTAAATAACAGGTTAAATTATTCACTAATAAAACGGCACACTGCCTTTGCCCCACTGCGAATGAACTACACAGGCAAGGTACAACTAACAGCGCAAATCTTATCAATAACCTTAAGGAGAATTGCCTGCTATTAAGATTTTTTAAAAAACTTAGAATTACTAGCAAGGCCAGCGGTCACTCCAGTCTTAGTCACAATTAAATTACGTGGTCTCTTTAACGAACACAATTCTGAAAATTTCATTATAAGCTTTACTGGGGCTCGCTGCGCTAAGGCTACCAAACACTCGAATGCATTATATTTGATAAACAGATTACGGCCTTGCAGATTATTACTTATTACCTCAAACAACACTTTCCCACGACCTGGAAGAGGCACGCTCTTGGATTATATTAATTTTTAACACCTGTCTTAAACACTATGAAGTATTCAGAGGCACACCTTTACTTCCATGGTAACACCCATGCGCTTACGGTTACGAGAAGTGAGGTAGCAGCCCGCAACACCTTCACACCAATGCCCTAAGTACAATCTCACTTACCTTTTCGCCGGACGACCGATATGGCTTGCGTCGGGTACAGCAGGTAGCGATAAGGCAGCGGACGACCGTAGACAGCCGTGTCCGGAACTAGCAGCCCGCAACGCAAGGCAGCAACAAGCTTCCTCACAGGCGACAGGAAAGGCTCTCCACGTGGTCGGTTCCCGCTCCACCAGCAGCGCATTCCGGCCTCAGGTAGCATCTAACGCCAACTGACCCGTCCTTGGCGAGAGCCTCCAGTTAACTCCACCGGCAAGGATAAGGCAGCCAAAACTCAGTACGCTCCACAAGCAAAGATAAGAGCGCGAAGGCGAGTTACTTGCAAATACGCTGGCGCGCCAGCAACGCCACGGCTCAGTACTGTAGTGCAAATCCAGGTGACGATAAAAAATTGGCTACTCATTTTGATGAAACCATTTTTTCGTACCGGTACCTTATTCTTTCCCCTTTTTCTAGTTTTGATTATATCGTATCTATACAATAGCTATTGTGATTTAATAATAAAAAAAGAAATATACATATGTGAATCTAAAAAAAAATTTAAAGGATAGTACAAGTGCACTACTAAAATGTTATACTTGTACTAAGTTAAGCTATTCGGACTTCCTCTCTTACATTTCAATTGCAGGTGGATTGAGCCGACTTCAAGGACACCAGCGCATGTCAAAAAATGAACAAAATCCTCCTTACTTGGCTCCACTTCACTTCAATAAAAATATTTAATGCTGTTGTTAAATATACTCTTATTTATACACACATATGACACATAACTCTCGTAATATTTCATACTTTAGGCAGTACACCTTTATCGTCATTCTACATACGAGAGAGTGAGAAACAAAATCATGTACAAAGAAAAATGAATGATGATTTTTTTTTCATTTGTCCGCCCCTTACCGCGCATTCATAATTGATGTCTTTGCCGACGCTTATGGTCGATCGCTGTTTCATTTTTTGTTTTTAATAAATTTTAACTTTACCATATCCAGGGGGTTTTTCTCCATGAAGCTACACACAGGTTGTTCCAAAACTTTTAGGTTCATCTGAGTTCTTTAGGATAAGGAACTGGTGATCGAAAATGAATATTTAATTTTTTATCGACATAAGCAGCTTATATTTTACAGAAGCAACTTAAACTCATAGCAGCACACAGAATGACGACTGACAGTCTGAATGAAGCTTTTTGTTTGTTTTGCACAATGAGGCACGTATTAGTGAGGATCCAATCAAATAGTTCATTTTTTGTTTCTAAAGGGTTCAATTCAACAAAGAGAGGAATACAGCAAGAGAGAAATCCAGTAACGAGAGAAATACAACGATGGCGCTTCACATGGAACATGATCTCCCCTTCCAGTATATTTCAGATGCTCGTGGACATCAACATCGAAGTGGGATGTTCCACTTTCGTGTTGAAACTACAAGCTCTCGCCGACAACAGTAGCTGCAGCCTCTTCCAGCTATGACAGAACGTTTCGAATGAACACCAGACACCATGCACCAACTAATCAGCGTGGTAGCGCATAAGGTTCTATTAATTGGTGAGAAAACAGTCTGAGTCCTTAGACCACGTCGTTTCATCTTCATACTTCGTCAATGATCGACGTTTCGATCCCTCTGCTGTGATATTCAGAACTCAACTGGTGTCTCTATAATCCTCAAGAAGTTTGAAGAGGAATGTAGAGCAGCCTAATGCCTCAGCATATTTTATCATTAAAGACAACGGCCACGAAAGCGTGCAGACTTAGATAAGGTACTATTAGTTCATTTGAGACAATTCCAGCTCAAAAGTAGGTCGATCTGCAACGTGCGTCGGGCATGAATTTTTATTGCTCAAGAAATTGCTACTGCGCCAACTAGGAACACCATTATTGTTGAAACAGATGTCACCTGCTTACAGTAACAATTGCAAGGAGTTAGACGTTGCAATATTACTGCAGATAATCCATTGACAGAACTGAACTTAGCTTCAAACATTATTTGGATGCGTTGCTTGTTCACATTGCTTATGACGGGGATGTAATCACTGCTTTAGCAATACTCTCCACACTATGGATTTCACGAGTAAGCTGACGGGTTTTTGTTGATGAATCTTCTCGCACACGATCCAACGCAGTTTTCTCAGACACTAGTATGCCAAGTAAGAAAGAGCCATTTTCTGCTCTCCGTTGCTAGAACAAACCAGTTTCTCATAAGTTCCTATCCACCTAGGTAATTTTGTTCTAATTAATTAGCATGGTGCCTGTTGTTCAATCTGGCTGTCGTATCGCCTGAAATATTCATTTCCTACTATTTATTACTCATCTCAGTACCCATGTTTAGGGTCCTGTATTGTTTTTATAATTCCACCGATAAAATTTCAGAGATTTTTTCAGAGATATTTTCTGAGTATTTTGGGATAGGGCACCTATAGTCTTAAGTCGCTTGCTACACGGTAACTGCATTTCATTGTATTTCTTACCCTAGTTTGTCGTAATGTGCGCTTAATCCTCGAACTTACATTCAGTACTGCTCGTTTCTGCCTCTGGTTTCTTTTTCTGGCGGTCTTTGTCGTAAGTAAACTGATACTCAGTGATACGGATAGTTTTACTGATGATGTGCACTTGGTGTATTGGTTCGATGAAAGCAATGGAAGCGCGGCACAACACCGTTATGCGGAATTGGTTCCGCAGCGACGACAGACCACACAAGAGTACTTCTGCATTTGTATGTACGGGTCTACGAGAAACAGGAGACTCCCATGCTATGGGGATTGCATATTACAGGCTTTTTTCCCTTCTGTGAAGGTATTTTTACGTAAAGAAATGTAATTTTTATAACAGACGGAATGAATCATAATTAAGTCATTACTCAGTAATGAGCAACCGGATATGAGTCAACGCCGTACACGAAACTGCCCTGTGTGAAAATGCTCAGGAATTATTCCTGAATAACCTCCGCAGTATTGTTGGTGGAGCTCGTGTGCACACTGTATAACTCGAGTGAAGTTCATGTTACGCTGTTACTTGAATTAGCGTTCCAGTTTCCAGTTCAAATGGCTCTGAGCACTATGGGACTCAACTTCTGAGGTCATTAGTCCCCTAGAACTTAGAACTAGTTAAACCGAACTAACCTAAGGACATCACACACATCCATGCCCGAGGCAGGATTTGAACCTGCGACCGCAGCGGTCTCGCGGTTCCAGACTGCAGCGCCTAGAACCGCACGGCCACCCAGTTTCCGGCGCAGTTATAGGGGTGTGCGTCACCGCCAGAAATCCTCAACTTCTCAGGCTTTTTGAAACCTGTGAGATACGCAGTGTTTGGTATGTATTCACAGAAGTTAGAATCACCTTATATCTTGCGCTCTGCCGCGCCTCTAGATGTGTTGGAAATTGTTACGAAAGAAACACCAGGTTAAAGGGGTAGACCAGGATGACAATCGATTTTGATATCGATATTCATGATTTTTTCAATAAAATAATAAACGCGTTGCAAAACGAACTTTATTACTCTATTATACGCTCTTTAGGTTGTGTTACGTATTTTATTTTAGGAAAAAATTGGCACCCAGAGGACACTACACGACATCGACGAAAGGCCTCGCAGCAACTTTCAATCTCGAAGAAAATTCCTAAACTGCTTTAAAACTGATGATATTACCTAACGTAACAAGTAGGGATATTAAAAAAAATGATTTTTAAGAAAATTTTGGCATTCTGAAGTATAAGGATATTTTTTCGAAAAAAGTAGTTATAAAAATGAGGACCCAAAATCGAAATAAAAATATATTGCCGAGATCCTACTTACTACGTTAGAAAGAACGCCGACTCGCAAGTTACAAAAAGGTAGAATGCGATTGTCTGTGTATTTCATGAGCTGTAGCTCCAACCAACTCCAAAATGTTGTTTTGACAAAACAAGAGTTTAAAGTTTCAACTTGCCTTCCTCAATACTGAAGCTAACAAATCTTAAATCGACAGTGTCAGCACCGAACAGTTGGCCTTGTTTTTCGTCAGTGTCGAAACACACTCATTATAGAATAACCGGCTTGCGCTCACCAATAGAAGTATTTTTTTGTTCGATTGGGATTACTTTTCGAACTTATTCTATCCGTATCAATGCGTTTGTTTGTCATTTTCAAGCACTCACGTTTTGCCTCGTATGAAAAACAAGAGAAATGCCAAGTTAAACAGGCGCGAGATAAGCAAGTGCTTTCAGACTGTTTACCATAAGCGACTCAAAAAAAAAAAAAAAAGGCTCTGAGCACTATGGGACTCAACTGCTAAGGTCATAATTCCCCTACAACTTAGAACTACTTAAACCTAACTAACCTAAGGACATCACACACATCCATGCCCGAGGCAGGATTCGAACCTGCGACCGTAGCAAGCGACTCATGTTACTAGGACAAATCTGGTTGAGAACAGTGTTTTAGTTGCTACTAGTGCCCTCTGTAATACTATCCGAAACTAACACGACCCCTATTCCGTCAGTAACTATTATAGTATTACACCGATTGCATTCGAACGCTCGGACGTGCCAGACCCACAAGCAGTAAATTGCAGTTTTCCACATATTTCAACATTTATGGCACACTTTATACGAATGAATTTTAAAAACAGACTCTCTAAGGAACATTTTAAGCCAATAAAAACTATGAAAAAAACTCTATCCAGGTATAAACCATTTAGGGGATTAGTAGACACAGCTGATGCTTCTTATTTGCTAGTTTTTCCCCTTTTTATGATTAGAAACACTCGCTTACGAAAAAACCTTTGATTGCGAGGTCGCAAAAGCCCAGTTATGTTTACTGCATTCGACGTCCCACATATTCTCTGTCATGCAACCACAATATTGGCTGCTAATGGCAGTAGGGGGTGGGATTGATGGTATCCACTGGTGCACACAGCATGAGGCTACGGAGCAGCTTAGTTGAACTGCTTAGCCGACGAGTAACTCACAACAGCGTTACAGTGCTAGTGCTGTTGATACAAAGCGGAGAAATGGCAAGGGTAAACAAAGCAAACATTGGATTATTTCTACAACAACAAACGTCGAAGTCGTCATTTCATCAGAAGGAAACCCAAGGATTTCGCTAAGTGAAAAAGAAGTTGAAACGTCCCCTTTGAACAATTTATACACGACTGTGCTTAACCTGACACACAATATTATTTAGCGCAACGCAATCTGACTTTCAAAAATCCCTACAAAAGAATGGCCCTGACTAACATTAACCTATACCTTTCAGAAATCACTTACCTCACAAAAATCTTCATTACTCGAACTACTGCAATACAGCGAGCGCCACTACTGCCAGCTAAATAAAAGATTCAAACTACTGAAGGCACTAACTACTGATAGGGATAGTTAGCAAATGAAAGATTTTAATAGAGAACAAACAATGTATTTACCTTAATATCATCAAAAGTCATAATATATGTAATTTCAAAACTCCGCCATTACCTTCCACACATCCACCACTGCTGGCGGCTCACCTCTAACTGCGCAACGCTACGCGCTGTTCACATCCAGCTGCCGTTGCCCAACACTACAATGGCAGACAACAATGCAAACTAGCCACAGACTGCACACAGCACAGCCAGTGATTTTCATATAGAGCGCTACGTAACGTTGCCAATAAGAAAACATAAACAGCCTACTTACATAGCCCCCACGCTCCCCACAAAAAATTTTACAAATTTTTTTGGGCAGTGGCCAATACATATTTGAAAAATTTTTTCATAATTACAGTAAGAAAGATATCAAATGCACACACTTATTAATACAATGTTGGTCAAAAGCTAAAATATTCTCACAGTCCATAAAGACAGTCCAGATTGTTCATTACAGTAAAATTGCAGTGTTTTTCTCAAAGTCTGAGCAGTAAAAGACAATGCACACGGAAGTAGTTTTCCATGCAGTCTTGAACAAGTAGTGTTGTCCTTCCAACGGAAAGACAGTGCTGACTCTTGACATGCATAATGGGCCACAGCAGAGCAAACCCACAGCAGAGCCATTCGACGTTTTGAAGAAGATTGGTAGGTAGGTCATCACAGAGTAGACCCACTGTAGTCCTGGTAGAGATTACGGTATTGGTGGGCCACCAGAGGCGCAGAACCACTGCAGTCCTTGTAGAAATAATGGTATTGGTGGGCCATCAAAGATGCAGTGACAGATGAGATATTAGCGTTTCTGCAAGATGAGTCATTTGAATGTGAGGTGTCGTATAGCTTGAGTGTACAGAGGACTTAAATGAGGACTACAATGATGACGATACGTGTTTAACAAGCGCAAGTAGTATTGAAACAGGTGTCGGCCGATGTCGCTCATCATCCTTGTCGGAAAGGAAGCCACAAATCCCGTCTCCAGTGAAACGTAGTGAAGGACTGCCACTGTCCAAGGAACAGGTACTAAATATAATTAGTACGTGTAAGATCATCCGCAGCGTGGTAAAAAATCTATTCTGAGCAGATTCCGAATAAGTCCGCAGCAATATGACGGTGTGGTGAATAAGAAAAACTACGAATATTCACGGAAGGACAAGGCGCACTTGTTACAAGAACTGGTGCTTGTGCGTTTCAAGGATGCTTGATACAACTTGCAGGACGTACTTGATAGTGGCCTGCTACGTTACGTGCATCAAATTGTGCGCGACATAGATTACAATGGTTTCAAGGTAAGCAGTGGATGGTTGCATAATTTCAAACAATGCTACAGAATTGGAAATTACAGGTTGACTATGCACAGGAAACTACGAAATCGGCCCGAAAATTTGTAGCTGATATAAACAAAATTATCCCACCCTCCAGTAATGAATTTGGTTTCAGCTCCGACCAGTCGGGATTTGAAGAGAAAATGCATGTGAAAGGAACTGAGGAAATTAAGAGGTACCAAGAGAGTTCTAACAAGATCAGCTAATATTAATGACTTATTTGTATACAGTTATGCCGACTGTTAATCTGGATGGTAAATTGGCTGGAAATTTATTTATTGTTCTGCGAGAAGTTGGAGGTGCTCTGCCCCCCCATGATTCTGTCTCGTGTGCGCAATCTTGCAAGGGAGGTAGTGAATATCTATGTCACACCAAGCAAGAGTGAGAAAACGAGAGTAAGGAAACTACAATTATGGTATGAGCCTTGCTTCTGGCCTGTACTAAACTAAATTCCTCCCGAACAGGCCATGAAGGCCCAACGGTACCGACCGGCCGCCGTGTCATCCTCAGGGCACAGTCGTCACTGAATGCGGGTATGGAGGGGCATGTGGCCAGTACATCGCTCTTCCGGCCGCAACTTCTCAATCAAGTAGCTCCTCAGTTTGCCTCACAAGGGCTGAGGGCACCCCGCTTGCCAACAGTGCTCAGCAAAATGAATGGTCGCCCATCCAATTGCTAGCCCAGCCCAACAGCGCTTAACTTCGGTGATCTGACGGGAACCGGTGTTACCACTGCGGCAAGGCCGTTGGCGTTTCTGGCCTCTAGCTAGTCAAAATAACTTTGTTTCACCAGATTCCGGGTATACGTATAAAAATCACACTGCTTTAGAGCAAACTGTTCCTCCTGAAAATTGTGTGACATTGCATTTCATACCACTTGGAACCACTGGGCAAATTCAGCCTGTGGATGCTGGTTTTTTCGTGCCTATGAAACACGTTATCGCACTATCTGCAGCTACGTCTTAAAGGATAGCCAGTTTCACAATAAACTCCACGACAGACTGTTCCGCAATCGGTTGCATTCCATCACACTTCATCACTTCTCATCTCCCCGTTACACGAATATGATTCGACATGCACTCTTTAAAAATGGATACGTAGCTGACCGTCGTGCGTGGTTTGAAGCTTCCAAGGTGTTCGCCTTCGATCTTGATGGTGCGATACTTTGTAATCACTGTGGCGTGCCGTTTTTCATTCGGTGTTTATGGTGGATGTTAATGGTTTGTTTTGAATATTTCTTGAATGTCGGCGACCTCTATCTTGTGAAGGGTAATACGTACAACCCATAGAAGGTCCATCACTGTGAAACGTCCCCTTAGAACAATTATACAAGACTGTGCTTAACCTGACAGACTGTGCTTAACCTGACAGACTGTGCTTAACCTGACACACAATATTTTTAGCGCAACGCAATCTGACTTCCAATAATCCCTACAAAAGAATGGCCCTGACTAACATTAACCTATACCTTTCACAAATCACTTACCTCACAAAAATCTTCGTTACTGGAACTACTGCAATACAGCGAGCGCCACTACTGCCAGCTAAATAAAAGATTCAAACTACGGAAGGCACTAACTACTGATAGGCATAGTTAGCAAATGAAAGATTTTAATAGAGAACAAACAATGTATTTACCTTAATATCATCAAAAGTCATAATATATGTAATTTCAAAACTCCACCATTTCCTTCCACACATCCACCACTGCTGGCGGCTCACCTCTAACTGCGCAACGCTATGCGCTGTTAACATCCAGCTGCCGCTGCCCAACACTACAATGGCAGACAACAATGCAAACTAGCACACAGAGCGCTACATAACGTTGCCAATAAGAAAACATAAACAGCCTACTTACAACTGTACCTCCCGTACACTCATTTCCTGTCGTCCCCCTGATGGACATGGTGAGTCATCAGCAGCAAACATTTTTTCTGTCATAATTGTTAATGCAACACTTTCAAATGAGCCTTACTAATGATTGAATTGGCGATCTCGCACTCAACCTAGCACTAAAGAAAGTAGTCCTAACTTGTGGCCACACAGGGATACTTTCGAATGACATGAGCGGCACACTGCTGACTTTGCAGACGTTAACGCACGGTGAAACTGCGTCGCCGTGAGGAATGGGTGGAGTCTGCGGGCGGCTGCCCGCTGCGGACGCTCTGCGAGCGAGGCCTCTCCGGCTGCCCTAATTGCGACCATTTCGCACAGCCGCAGTTGCCGCTCTACTCCACGCAGGCCAGAGATGCGAAATTAATATTCGCGTTGCGAACCGCTCCTCTCACTGCTCCAAAAGAATGGGAAATGACTAAAAAAAGACAGAATCTTTGTGCTTTCCACGCATTCTAGGAGGGTATCCGCAATTCTGTGCTCAAGGCAATCAACTGTTGCGGTCCTCGTCGCAAAGTAGGAGAGGACCGCAGCCAGTTATCAACTTACTTTTTAACGTGAACCCTCATTTTCAGTGGAGCACAGGGACCACTAAAGCATATTTCCTCTCTCATTTGGAGACGAAACGTTTTTTTACCAATTAAAAACAAGATTTTAAGCTTTGGGTGGAAATATGGGTTGACAAAGAAGTAGTATTTCCTTAATTATGGACTTTCTTATTTAGTCTTCATGTCTCTTCGCTGTCTTTTGAAGAGAGAGCTGTGAAATGGCTATTTTTTGATGACGTCATTGAATGTGTTAATATTTTTAAAGGAAAAAGATATATCTGAAGCATTGTGGCCAGAGAAACAGTTGTTAGGCAACAGCACTGTGGTGTCGTAGAATCTTTGAAGCAGGAGGAGGACTGACGACTCAGAACAATGGTTAGATAGCATATGGACATAAAAAAGGCATTGAAATGAAGAACGCGGTATTATTTGATGAGGTACAGAATTTTTTTTTTTGTAGATTTGTATTATTGGTCTACTATATCCTCGTCACAGTCGAATTTTTGATCATTCTTCCATTGACTGATCTTCTGAGTTAATTTACTGTACCGTGGAAGTTATTAGATTGAACGGATTTACATATTAGAGTGTGTAATTGTTTTTTGATGAGTTCTTTCCTAACTGAAATTTCAGAACTTAAAGGTTGATTCATGCATTTCATTGGCATTTTGTGTCTAATGTCCCTCGACCAACTGTAGTTAATTTTTAGCAATATTTTTTTAGCTGTTGAAGGGTCTTGCTGTGTTTCTGTTTCTGCCTGTACTTAATTTTGCAGATGAGATTCATAATACATGAGTGTTCGGTTTCCTCTGGACTATGTAGGTCCTGTCCGTTTACCGAGCCGAGTGACCATGGTGGTTTGAAGCGCCATCTCACAGATTGCGCTGCCCCTCCCGCCGGAGGTTCGAGTCCTCCCTCAGGCATGGGTGTGTGTGTCGTTCTTAGCATAAGTTAGTTTAAGCAGTGAATAAGAATAGATACTGATGACCTCAGCAGTTTGGTCCCTTACGAATTCGCACCCATTTGAATATTTTTTCTGTCAGTTTCTTTATTTTACTTCTCATCACCCCGTTACACGAATATGATTCGACGTGAGTTCTTTAAAAAATGATACGTAGCTGAACGTCGTGCCTGGTTTGTAGCTTCCAAGGTTTTCGCCTTCAATCTTGATGGTGTGAAACTTTGTGATCACTGGCGTGCCGCCGGTCGGAGTGGCCGTGCGGTTCTAGGCGCTACAGTCTGGAACCGAGCGACCGCTACAGTCGCAGGTTCGAATCCTGTCTCGGGCATGGATGTGTGTGATGTCCTTAGGTTTGTTTTGAATATTTCTTGAATGTTGACGACCTCTATCTTGTGAAGTGTAATACGTACAACCCATAGATGGTCCATCTCTATACCTCCCGGACACTCAATTTCTGTCGTCCCCCTGATGGACATAGTGAGTCATCAGCAGCAAACATTTTTCCTGTCATAATTGTTAACGCAACACTTTCAAATGAACCTTACTAAAGATTGAATTGGCGATCTCAGTGCAGAAATTTACGTGAGTTTCAGATTACATTTTTATACAGGTCGACATTACAGTTTTTCTTTTTTATATACAATTACTATTTTTCAAACATTTTGCACTGACCAAAAACTACTGAGCATGAAATTATTGGTTTAAGTATTTATTTGCTTATGAATGACGTCGGTTTTCACTCTCTCACACACACAGGATTCTTTTTAGCTTAATGTGAGTGATGTGGCTTTGAGCTCAATGGAATATTTAGGTTGTCAGTTTACATTCCCAGGTTTGTGTTTAAGATGACACACACTCAAGTAAAGGCTAATCACAGGGAAGCCACGGGGTCTGAGCTGCCTTCCCATGGCTTGCACAGCTCCCTCCCCTCAGAGGTTTGAGTCCTCCCTTGGGCATGGGTTTGTATGTGTTGTTCTAAATATAAATTAGTTTAAGATAGATTAAGTAGTGTGTAAGCCTAGGGACCAATGACTCTTAAATCGAAAATATAAGATTAAAACTGTTCACAAAATCAAGTTGAGCCCAGAACTAAAGGGAGTTAGAAGAAGCATTAAGCGAAAAAAAGAAGAGGAAAGACCCCAAATTCAGAAGCAAATTACTGCGGAACTAATGAAATACGAATGAGTGTTTCTGAAATATCGTTTTCTACGTTTGATAAATATGTGCTGGCTTGGGATATAGGAGAGGTGGAGGGTAGCAGACATACCGACATTTTTCAAAAAGGGAGTTACATCAAGCACAAAATAATTATAGTGGAATAAGTGTCTTGAACATAGCAAATAAATATAAATTAAGATACTTAACGATCGTTTGCAACACATAAGAGACGCCGAGATATCTGTAGTTCAAAATGGGTTTTGGGAAAAGAAGAACTTGCTCAGCTAATATACGCACAATAAACGGAATATTTTATGAGCGAAGACAAGTTAACTTTCCGACATAAAATGCGTTCGTTGATTTTGAAAACGCGTTCGACAACGTAGGTATAAAGATACTCCCAGAAATTTTACGAAGACATGGGTACACTAACCATCTTATACCAGCAATAAAGAGCCTGTATTTGAACACACAGATGATTGTGCAAAAAGGAATAGAGGAACAGGTATTGATTATAAATCAAAGATTAAGACAGTGATGTGGTCCTTTTCCGACACTATTTAATACACTTAACAGACGACACCACTCGCAAGTACACCACTCGCAAGTGCACATTCAACACAAGTTATTAATCTACGAAAAAGCGAATTTGTTAATACACTTTTATTTGCTGATGACCAACTACTTATAGATAAAAAAAGAAAAATGGATTTCAAAGAGAGTTACGTAAGTTGCAGCTGTCCTCAACTCAGTGTAATTTAAATGTTTCCATAAACTCTTTTTAGGAAGGAACCTCGTAAGTGCCAACATAATGATCAATAAGCAACTAAGTGGACAAGTGTCTAACTGTAGCTAACTTGGATATATCTTTTGATGAGAACATCGACATACATATCAAATTAAATAATTTCGAAGCTTGTTAATTATCACTATCTGTTTTTTATACATTGTTTAAATGCTGATGTTATCGGCTGCCAACGTTTGTACCATGCTGCCATCTAGGAAACAGCCAATACTCACATAAATTGTTAAATAGCAGTACTTGTTTCAACTAACTAATCCACGAGAATCTACTGCAGGGGCCTTATTGAAATGTTGACTCCTAGCATGCCGTGACATAATGATCGACTATCAAATGATAATGGCTATTCCGATGAAATCTGCATAGCCATTAAACAATTTATGTTAGCATTGACTTAAATAAACTTTATAGTTCATTTTTTTGGTTATCAGTACTTCCGATGGTTATATACTTTCTTCTTCTTCCTTACATCCTGTACTAAGCTTTTTACCTCTATCATGCGTGTTTCATATTTCAATCTTTATCGGTTGCTACATATTTCCACCCTCTTCTACTGCATCCTGTAACAAATTAACTTACGTGCTGTAGCACTTAACGCCCCACATGGTTCCTAGTGAGTTTTCTCAATATACTTCTTTCCTCACCAGTTTCTTCTAGCACCTCATCACTTTATAGTCCGTTTGGCAATTTGTATTTTAATGTTCCTCTATAAATCACAGTTTAAGTGATTCTAATCTCTTTTTCTTCTTAACAGACTCAGTATAAGAAGTTTACACTAAAACGTGAGATAATTTCAGGTTTAATGTAAAATGAGAATAAGGGTTTTTTGAAATAAGCAGAAATGTAACACAATCTGACACGGAATATTAAAGAGAGCCATTCTTCGTATAGAATGTTCAGCTGATGATGTAGTCTAGCTTTCCATCTATACGCTGCAAATAAAACGTAGTTTACAGTCCATTCACATTTTGCTTAAAAATGTTCAGCTCAAGACGTAACCTAGTATTCCGTCTATACCGGATTTTCTCACTATGAGAGTATTAAAGGACGATCTGTTTCAGTTGTTGAATACCATTCAAAAGCCAGGATCGCACAAAATATTTTTTGTTCAAGACAGCAGATTTCAACAGTCTTTGCTGTCATCTTCAGGTCTTAAACATCTTTTTGTACTAAAACATTTTTTATATCGTGTAACAAGCGCCTGTGAGAAATAACTATACCGACGTGGCTATATGGACAAGGTGCTTTGCGTTTTTAAGTATTTTAGCAATGGGAAACATTTACACTCCTGGAAATGGAAAAAAGAACACATTGACACCGGTGTGTCAGACCCACCATACTTGCTCCGGACACTGCGAGAGGGCTGTACAAGCAATGATCACACGCACGCACAGCGGACACACCAGGAACCGCGGTGTTGGCCGTCGAATGGCGCTAGCTGCGCAGCATTTGTGCACCGCCGCCGTCAGTGTCAGCCAGTTTGCCGTGGCATACGGAGCTCCATTGCAGTCTTTAACACTGGTAGCATGCCGCGACAGCGTGGACGTGAACCGTATGTGCAGCTGACGGACTTTGAGCGAGGGCGTATAGTGGGCATGCGAGAGGCCGGGTGGACGTACCGCCGAATTGCTCAACACGTGGGGCGTGAGGTCTCCACAGTACATCGATGTTGTCGCCAGTGGTCGGCGGAAGTTGCACGTGCCCGTCGACCTGGGACCGGACCGCAGCGACGCACGGATGCACGCCAAGACCGTAGGATCCTACGCAGTGCCGTAGGGGACCGCACCGCCACTTCCCAGCATATTAGGGACACTGTTGCTCCTGGAGTATCGGCGAGGACCATTCGCAACCGTCTCCATGAAGCTGGGCTATGGTCCCGCACACCGTTAGGCCGTCTTCCGCTCACGCCCCAACATCGTGCAGCCCGCCTCCAGTGGTGTCGCGACAGGCGTGAATGGAGGGACGAATGGAGACGTGTCGTCTTCAGCGATGAGAGTCGCTTCTGCCTTCATACCAATGATGGTCGTATGCGTGTTTGGCGCCGTGCACGTGAGCGCCACAATCAGGACTGCATACGACCGAGGCACACAGGGCCAACACCCGGCATCATGGTGTGGGGAGCGATCTCCTACACTGGCCGTACACCACTGGTGATCGTCGAGGTGACACTGAATAGTGCACGGTACATCCAAACCGTCATCGAACCCATCGTTCTACCATTCCTAGACCGGCAAGGGAACCTGCTGTTCCAACAGGACAATGCACGTCCGCATGTATCCCGTGCCACCCAACGTGCTCTAGAAGGTGTAAGTCAACTATCCTGGCCAGCAAGATCTCCAGATCTGTCCCCCATTGAGCGTGTTTGGGACTGGATGAAGCGTCGTCTCACGCGGTCTGCACGTCCAGCACGAACGCTGGTCCAACTGAGGCGCCAGGTGGAAATGGCATGGCAAGCCGTTCCACAGGACTACATCCAGCATCTCTACGATCGTCTCCATGGGAGAATAGCAGCCTGCATTGCTGCAAAAGGTGGATATACACTGTACTAGTGGCGACATTGTGCATGCTCTGTTGCCTGTGTCTATGTGCCTGTGGTTCTGTCAGTGTGATCATGTGATGTATCTGACCCCAGGAATGTGTCAATAAAGTTTCCCCTTCCTGGGACAATGAATTCACGGTGTTCTTATTTCAATTTCCAGGAGTGTATAAGGTGCTGAGTTTTATCTATCTGACATCTTGTGTATGAGGTTCAGGGTAAAATGAATATGTTTTAATACAAAAAAAGTTTAAAACCTGAAGATGACAGCAAAGACTGTTGAAACCGGTTGCCTTAAATAAAAAATATTTTATGCGATTTTGGCTTTTGAATCGTTTCCGTCCATACGTTGCAAATGGAAAATGGCTTGACAGCACATTCACAGCAGACAAACATGTAGCATTTCATACTCCCGTCCTGAATAGACGGTAATTTCTCTGCTATTAATCACATACTTAGCATCGTGTCGCTATTAATGTCAATAACGATACTTCAATAAGTAGTCGTTTTATAAATCTTTACTTTATGTACTATTTCCTTACATTACCCGTGAGTTTAATGAAGATAGACGGCGTAATTTCATTCTAAGCAGAGAATATAGAAATTTAGTTCGTTGCGTCACTGAGGTTTGGTGGGTTTTTAGAAAATTTGACTCTGGGTTTATAGCATCAATGAATCTCTCTTCTTTTAAACAACAAGTGTTGGAAAAGAACGCAGAAAACAGGAATTCGTTGCAGCTGCAAGATCGATCTTCGCTAGTTCACATAAATCTGTGGGAGAGCTGCAGAAGTGATCTTGGTACGTATTGGGCTTCTTTGAAATAACTGTCTATTGCAAGAAGATATTTCTCCTTGCTCTCGCATTTTTCCAGCGGACGAAAATTATTCTGATCGTTTAACCAGAAAAAAATTTCTTATAATATTCTCTTAAAGAAAAGTGGTTCGCAACTAGAAAGCTTGTTTGATTTCAACAGTGCTGTGATGCACAAAACACTGACAGAGGTAAAGTCTCGCTCAGTGCGAGAAAAGAATTGCAGGGTCGACTGGGGAATGAACTGTGAGAGAAGGCTTTTTTTTGGTGTGTGTGTGTGTGGGGGGGGGGGGGGGGGAGTCGAGTCGACAGTCTTCTGACTGGTTTGATGCTGCTCGTCGCGAATTCCGCTCCTGTGCCAACCTCTTCATCTCAGAGTAGCGCTTCCAACCTACGTCCTCAATTATTTGCTGGATGTATTCCAATCTCTGTCTTCCTCTATAGTTTCTGCCCTCTACAGTTCCCTCTAGTATCATGGAAGTCATTCCCTCATGTTTCAACATTCTTCTGTAATACCACATCTCAAATGCTTCGATTCTCTTCTATTCCGGTTTTCCCAAAGTTCGTGTTTCATTACCATTCCATGCCGTACACCAAACGTACGTTCTCAGAAATTTTTTCCTCTAATTAAGGCCTATGTTTCACACAAGTAGACTCCTCTTGGGCAGAAATGCCTTTTTGCCAGTGCTAATCTGCTTTTGATGTCCTTGCTCCGTCCATCATTGATTATTTTAGAGCCTAGGTAGCTGAATTCCTTAACTTCATCTACTTCGTGACCATCAATGATGATGTCAAGTTTCTCGCTGTTCTCATTTCTGCTACTTCTCATTACCTTTGTCTTTCTTCTATTTACTCTCAGTCCGTACTCTGTACTCATTAGACTGTTCATTCTGTTAAGCAGATCATGTAATTCTCCTTCACTTTCTTTCAGGATAGCAATGTCATCAGCGAATCGTATCATTGACATCCTTTCACCTTGAATTTTAATTCCACTACTGAACCTCTCTTAATTCCATCATTGCTTCTTCGATGCACAGATTGAACGGTGGGGTGGAAAGACTACATCCCTGTCTTACACCCTTTTTAATCCGAGCACTTCGTTCTTGGTCGTCCACTCTTATTATTCCCTCTTGGCTCTTATACATATTGTACATTACTCGTCTCCCTATAGCTTACCCCTATTTTTCTCAGAATTTCGAACATCTCGCACCATTTTGTATTGTCGTAGGCTTTTTCCAGATCAACAAATGGTATGAATGTGTCGATTTTTGTTTAGTATTGCTTCGATTATAAACCCCAACGTCAGAATTACCTCTCTCGTGCCTGTATCTTTCCTAAAGCCAGACTGATCGTCATCTAGCTCATCCTCAGTTTCCTCTTCCACTCTTATGTATATTATTCTTATCAGCAACTTGGATACATGAGACGTTAAGCTGCTTGTGCGATAATTCTCGCACTTGTCAACTCTTGCAGTCTTCGGAATTGTGTGGAAGATATTTTTCAGAAAGTCAGATGATTTATCTCCAGACCCATACATTCAACACACCAACGTGAATAGTCGTTTTGTTGCCACTTCCCCCAATGATTTCTAAAATTCTGAGGGAATGTTATCCATCTCTTCCACATTATTTGATCTTAAGTCCTCCAAAACTCTTTTAAATTCTAATTCTAATACTGGAACCCCTATCTCTTCTAAATCAACTCCTGTTTACTCTTCCATCACATCTTACAAATCTTCTCCCTCACGGAGGATTTCAGTGTATTCTTTCCATCCACCCGCTCTCTCCTTTGCATTTAGCAGCGGAATTCCCGTTGTACTCTTAATGTTATCCCTCTTGTCACCGAAGGTTGTTTTGACTTTCCTGTATGCTATCTGTCCTTCCGACAATCATTTCTTTTTCGATGTCTTCACAATTTTCATGCAGCCATTTCGTCTTAGATTCTCTGCACTTCCTATTTATTTCATTCCACAGCGACTTGTGTTTCTATAGTCCTGAGCTTCGCGGAACATTTTTGTATTTCTCCCTTTCATCGATCAAATGAAATATTTCTTATGTTACCCATGGTTTCTTCGCAGTTACCTTCTTTGTATCTATGTTTTCTTTCCAACTTCTGTGATGGCCCTTTTTAGAAATGTCCATTCCTCTTCAACTGTACTGCCTACTGAGATATTCTTCTTGCTGTATCTACAGCCTTAGAGGACTTCAAGCGTATCTCTCATTCCTTAGTACTTCTGTATCTCACTTCTTTGCGTATGGATTCTTCCTGATTAATGTCTTAAACTTCAGCCTACTCTTTATCACTACTATGTTGTGATCTGAGTGTATATCTGCTTTTGGGTAGGCCGTACAATCCAGTATCTGATTTCGGAATCTCTGCCTGACCATGACGTAAACTAACTGAAATCTTCACGTATCACCCAGCCTTTTCCAAGTATACCTCCTCCCCTTGTGATTCTTGAACAGAGTATTCGCTGTTACTAACTGAAACTCAATTAGTCTTTCTCCTCTCTCATTCCTTGTCCCAAGCCCATATTCTCCTGTAACCCTCTGTTCTACTCCTACCCCACAACTGCATTACAGTCCTCCATGGTCATTAGATTTTCGTCTCCCTTTACAAACTGTATTACCCTTTCAACATACTCGTATACTTTCTCTATCTCTTCATCTTCAGCTTTCGACGTCGGCATATATATCTGAACCGTCGTTGTCGGTGTTGGTTTTCCTGTCGATTCTGATAACAACAACCTATCACTGAACTGTTCAGAGTAACACACTCTCTGACCTACCTTCCCATTCGTAACGAACCCTGCTCCCGTGTTGTTAAAACAGCACAATTAACGGTAGCTATCGCCGAATGTATCCGCCTCCATGGCTAATGCCGCTAACCTTCTCGGAAGTGCCGGCTCTTCAAAAATAGTTCAAATGGCTCTGAGCACTATGGGACTTAACTTCTGAGGTCATCAGTCCCCTAGAACTTAGAACTACTTAAACCTAACTAACCTAAGGACAGCACACACACCCATGCCCGAGGAAGGATTCGAGCCTGCGGTCGTAGCGGTCGCGCGACTCCAGACTGTAGCGGTGCCGGCTCTCAATCAGGTAGTAAAAGGTTGAGCCCTAGGATTGGAATATATGTTCATCACCGATATTTAGTCAGTAAGGGACGTAAAGGTGGTCACGTGCATATCTTAATCTCCAAGGGCAGTGTCCTATTTTCTTTCTGTCGCTATTTTACACACATGATCGGATCCCGAAAGAAATAAAATTTTCTCAAGATAGTGGTATCCCTCGGAAAACTGTTTGAAATTCCACCTTGTTTGACAAACTAAACTTGTATCGTTGTTGTGAGTTTCTTTCATTAATTCTGTAAGTGGGCTGTTTAGGTTTTTATATTGGTAACCCCACGTAGCGCTCTGTGTGAAAATCACTGGCAGTGCTGTGTGCAGTCTGTGGCTGGTTTGCATTGTTGTTGGCTATTGTAGTGTTGGGCAGTTGGCTGTTAAGGGGAGGCGGAAGTGCCTATGGTGTGTAGTGTAACGACGCAAGTTTTGTATGAATGATTTTCTTGTAACATATGACCATGTGTAGACTTCGTCACCTACGTCAGTTACAACACACTTCAAAATTATTTAAATTCTTTTTAAATTGTCTCTGAATGGTTCTTGAACGAAACTGTAAAACATCATCATTTGAGTCGTATGCGCAGAGTTACGTCACTCAGGCCAATTTGTCTGCACAAACTTTTTTCAATTTAGATGTCGTTTTGTTTCTTCTCAGAAATTATATTAATGCAAGTTATCTGATTTAACAAATATTAGAACCACATTGAATAAACTTTCCAGATTCAAACTCGCGATGAACGTTGTGAAAATTAATAATCAATTCATTCACGTAATTCTTCATAAATAAATTCTCGGAACACGTATTTGAACTTTAGCAGTATCCACTAGTTTATTATCTTCCTACATATAGACGTGAACCTGAGCCTTGACAAGATAGGACTGACCATTTACAACATGATTAAACTTTCTATGACGTCATTGTTGTACAAAATTACAAAATCTTATTTTTTCAGTTTTTTAGAAGCACGACGCAACAACTCGGTTTCAGGATCTGCTGTTGCTCTCTGGCTGTCGACCCGCGACGTATAGTGGCCAGCAATTTTCTCTCTGGCCCTGGCAGTGAAGATGATGTCTCCGTTCGTTGCGCCGCCCTCTCCGTACATGAAACATAAAAATTTAAATACAAAACTTTAGACAATTCACAACAATTACAAAGATTACAAAAATACATAAACAAAACACTAAATTAAATTTATATTCACCTGCAAACTGGGCTGACACTGGTGGATGGGTGACGCTTCAATTTCGCGTCCCACTACAGCCGCCCATGTTAAAATCACTAAGTTTGAGGAACATTTATGAATAAACTACCAAATAGAAAAATTTGAAATTTTTTTTACATATAGAGTGGTTTAGTATTGCAGTTATGACAGAGGGATTTTGGAGTATCTTTTCTAGTTTCCTTCCAATTATTTTTTTATTAATGACCCAAATTTTTTTTACAAATAATTGCTTTATAATTAAACTGAAATGAAACTACTAAACATATCGCCAAATGGCTGTGTTACAATGTAAGTTTGACCACTAGGAGTGCTGTATAAAAATTTCATCTCTCTACCTTGAGTGGATTTTGAGAAAATGTTCCTTATATTCGAAAAATTCCAATTTATGGGAAATGGCTATCAAAGTTTCTCAATACATTCCTGCACTATAGGATGAATTATCAGGGTCTTCTTCTTCATCCTCCAAAAGCTTCCTCTTCTGTCTTCTTTTCTGGCCTGTTGTTCCATCATATTTCATATGCCTTTCTCTTCTTTCTGCACCTCTTATCCTTTCTCTGTCAATATTTCTTAGTGCTCATACAGTGTTCACCCCGGCTGTAAATCCTAATGCCTTCAGAACTTCACACTTCACACTGTTCCCTTGGTTGTAGGTTGCTATTGCATCATAAATGCCAAAGTGCAGTGTTTTTATGCTTACAAACACCCTTTTAGGAATCACTTTCCAAATCAAATTGTTTACGCTCTCATTAGGATTCTGCGTCTTTCCGTGTAGACATTTGTGTAACAATTCTGGCTGTGCTAAGTCATGAAAAATTGGTTTTATTGCATATATTTCATAGTGCTCGTACAGTGTCACTAACATATTCACGAAATCTGTCACTTCCACCAGTCAGCTTCTTGCTAGAAGATGTCACAGGGCTATGGCTGGCCATGTGATGCTTAGCAGAAGAACGCACTGTTTCAGTAATTGTAGTATCGCAACTTGGTATTAGTGTTAATTTTCTTTTCCCTACATTCTTCCTCTTCTTATATACACGGTTACTAAAACGTGGCATCGTAACCAGAACAACGCTTTACACAAGAAGTATAATACTACCAACAACAGGCGCAACACTGAACTAATTCGAAACGGTAAACAGCAAAGAGACGATGTTCCACGCTCTTAGCGCTTCATTTGTCACAGAAAACAATGTAGCCAACCCTTGCACACTCGCTGTATGCGTAACATAATGCGCTGTATGCGTAACAGGCCGAGAAAATCCCAAGCAGTTCGCCAGGAAGTCACGAGAGGCTGTTAGATGCATTCAGCGGCCGCCCATTTCCTCTGCAGGCGTGGGTGAAAATGGTAATAACTCCACTTCTAGGGCGAGTAGAACAATAATTCAAAGTTTACATAAAGAGGAATGTTCCAATTAATTTTCGGTAGCAAAAAAAAAAAAAATCGTAATTTTTTGGATTTGACTACCTCCGGCTCCCCTTAACAGCGCATAGCGTTGCGCAGTTGGAGGTGAGCCGCCAGCAGTGGTGGATGTGGGGAGAGAGATGGCGGAGTTTTGAGAGCGGACAATCTGGACGTGTGTCCATCAGAGACAGTAAATGTGTAAGACTGGATGTCATGAACTGATATATATTATGACTTTTGAACACTGTTAAGGTAAATACATTGTTTGTTCTTTATCAAAATCTTTCATTTGCTAACTATGCCTATCAGTAGTTAGTTCCTTCAGTAGTTATAATCTTTTATTTAGCTGGCAGTATTGGCGCTCGCTGTATTGCAGTAGTTTGAGTGACGAAGATTTTTGTGAGGTAAGTGATTCATGAAAGGTATAGGTTATTGGTAGTCAGGGCCATTCTTTTGTAGGGATTATTAAAAGTCAGATTGCGTTGCGCTAAAAATATTGTGTGTCAGTTTAAGCACGGTTATTTATAATTTTTCTAAGGGGACGTTTCAATTCATATTTCTCGATAACTTCGTAATTTTCTCACTGCCTTCTACGGACAAATATACCTACTTCCCGTCATTTACAGTGGTGCTCAGTACGCTGGGGGAATGGTTAGGGAAACACATTTTGAGCTATAGACCGAGGAATTTTTTGTTTTATTTTAAACGATCCAATGTCTGCGTTTCACTCTTCTACTACTCCAGTTCAGCGGTGCTGTTATAAAAGATCAGAAATGTTTCTCGGCTTAGTTTTTGATGGAAAATTTATACGATAGTCATATCTGAAGGACTTAAAAATGTCGTAGCACTATTTTAAAATAACAATGCAATAAACTATTGTAAAAGTTTCTTTCTATTTAGCAGATGTTTAACTGGTTGCGAGAGAGCACCACTTTGTTATACAAAAATCTCGTTTTTATTGCAATTTGAGAGCCTCAGTTGGTAGGAATTGCTTATAAATTCTAATCTGATTGAGAGTAACCTACATGTTCCAGAGTTTCTAGTGGGGACATCGAGCAGATCTGTATCTGTTGGCCATAAAGTATGCACCCAGTTAGGGACGCGTCGACGACGAGGTCGTTACACACAGAACAGGAAATCGAATTGGGGAAGGATAGGAAAAGAAATTGACCATGTGCCTGTCGAAGGAAATCTCTCAGAAATCGCCTTAAGCAATTTGGAGAAACAAAAGGAACCATAAATCTGGATGGTCGGAGAGGTATCTGAACAACCTTCCTCCAGAATGCGGATCCAATGTGCTAACCACTGCACCACAGCGCTCAAAGCGACCACATAGTTTCTGAGTGAATTAGGAAATGGGAATATTAGGATCGCACCAAAAACCTCTTAATACAAAACTGGAGTAAGCCATTGCTGCATTATAACGAGGAGGACATGATTTTTTTAGAGTTACTGGAACACAGAATCCTCTGGCCTCTATTTTACTTAATTCATGCTATATTTGATATAGGAGCGCAATTTTAAGATAACGTTTCCTGTCAGGTGTGTGCCAGAAAGTTTCCTTAGCTGTTCCATTGCTGTCTCTGTATCTATGGTATACGTTTGACGAAATGTACAGTGTGAGCACAAATGAACTTTACTCTTTCAAAAATTCGTATAAGCGAAACTGTATAACTTACTTGAATGCTTAACCAGTTAATAAGCACCTATGTAAGCTTTTTCTTCCGCATTGGCCCAATTATATGCTGCAGTTGTAGCCTACATAGAGTGCTGTTGTGGAAAAAGGCAACTACACCACAACAGCAGAGCTGGTGTGTCCTTCAGTTGGCAAAAAGAAAGTCAGAAGATGCTGATCAACGAGAACTCCGCACACACTTTCACCAGAAGACATACAGCAGTCTTCACTTATACCCAGTAGAAACGGTTTGAAGGGGAAGGCTGCATTTGCGAAGCCGAAGTCCTCGTCGGCCTCCTATGTCAGTGCAAAATGTCATTGGGGTTCGAGCGGCATTCCACCGAATCCCACAGACATGAACATGTCGAGGAAGTCGTGAGTTCCACTCCACACAAGCAACCGTTTCAAAAAATCCTGCGTAAACCGTCCAGATTGCAATTGGTCCAAGCACTCACTCCATTAGAGTATGCTGCACAGTATGGCTTCCGCACCGAGATATTGGTAAGCGACAATGGCAGCGACATGTTAAAGAGGTTCGCTTTTAGTAATGAAGCAACGAATACATCTAAATCTACTTGACTACTTCGAAATGCACATTTTAGTGTCTGACAAAGGGTTCATCGGACCACTTTCACACTATTTATCTCGAAGAGGGGGCGGGGGAAATGAGCACTTAAATCTTTCTGAGCGAGCTTTGATTTCTCTTATTTTATTACGGTGATCATTTTCACACAAATGGTAAAGTTAACCGGCACAATGTTCGCTTTGGGGAACAGGAAACCAGCATTTCTCCATCGTATGTGAAAGAGGTTCAACAAAGGTCAGTGTGTTCTGCGCATTAGATTTAGGACCCCTTATTTTTCATGAAGGAAACCGTCACAATCGTTTCCATCGACGTGCCGTCTTTGTGACTTCTGCCTCAGTTGCAAGAAGATCGCAGCAACTTCATCTTGCAACGAGACAGTGCCCCTCCTCACTTCCATTACTGTACTGGAATGCCTAAGGAAACACCTGTCTGGACGATGGCGCTGCAGGGCAGGTACTGACAGTGGTGAGTGCTGCAGATGGTCAACACGACCATCAGACTTAATCATTTCTGATTTTTTATCTAGTTATGTGAAAGACGAAGTGTTTGTCCCACGTCTGCCACAATCTTAGCCATAGCTACGGCAGCGAATCGCAGTTGCGGTATGGTCGATCACCGCCGAAACGGTACACAAGGTTTGGGAGGATAGTATTATCTTGACGTATGGCGTGTGTCTCGATGAACACATACTGAGTCCCTGTAACTTGTAAAAAAACTTGTAAGGACACTACATTGTCCAGTCACATTAATGTGATCACCTGTCCAAAGCCTGAATATGGTCCTTCAGGACAGGCGCGTACTTGCGTTGATCCTTTGTGCTTTCCAGGAGACATGATACCACTAAAACATTCCATATTCTCTCTCCTTCGGTCTGGATCCTTCCGGTGATTGTTGCACACCGTACACGCCAAAGCCGATCAGTCCCATGGAGCATAAAACGTGACTCATCTAAAAAGGATACCTGCCGCCACTCAGTGGACGTTTAGTTGCGTTATTGACACGAAAAGTCCAGTTTTTTCGCCGATGAGCAGCAGGCAACATGGATACATGAACAAAGTGCCTGCTACAGAGGCCCATACGCTGAACGATCGTTGAGGAGACACTGTTGATAGGCCCTTGGGCGGTCAGTTGCTCAACAGTTGCACGTCTATTCGGTTGCACATATCTCCACATCTGTCTCTCCCTTGTCTTCTATGGTCGGCGGTGCACCTCAGTTGCCTCGGCACCGGCTTTTGATAGCGCCAGTTTGCCATGGACGGTGTACTGCAACGAGGTTGGCACACTAACAGCTTACAATTTAGCCGTTTCGGAAAAAGTTGCTTCCTTGGCCCGAAAGCGAATTTTCATGTCCATCTGGACGGCAGATAAATCGCTCTGTTTCCACGTTACAATGACTGCACTGCTTTCCGTGTCCGTCCACATGCTGTATACACCCTCCTTTGCTAGTGCTGCCACCTGCCCCCTGTGAGTGGTTATTGGATGTTGGCGTTGATCATAGGCGGTGATCACATTAATGTGACGGGACCGCGTATATCACTAGGAAGCGAATGAGTTTTACCGATTCGTTTTTGTGCTCAACCTGCACTGTAACAGGTGCCTCGTTGAGTGAAGTCTGTTCAGTCAAGTCTGCTTTTATCTAGGCTACCTTAAATTCTGCTACAAAGGAGGTACAAAATTACCGTCCAAGTACGTTCTTTCCTAGTACGTCTCATCGATATCTACATCTACACAAGTATTCCACAACTAACCGTACGGTGCGTGGCAGAGGGTGCCCTGTACCAATACTTATCCTGTTCCACTCGCAAACAGAGTGAGGGAAAAACGACTGTCCGTATGCCCCCCTATGAGCCCTAATTTCTCGTATCTTATCTTCGTGGTCCTTGGTCCTTACGCGCAATGTAGTCGGCGGTAGCAGAATCGTTTGTCATTCAGCTTCAAATGCCGGTTCTCTAAATTTTTTCAACAGTGTTTCTCGAAAAGAACGTCGTTTTCCCTCCAGGGATTCCCGTTTTGAGTTCGAACCTACCGGTAACACATCTAGCAGCCCGCCTCTGAATTTCTTCGATGTCTTTCTTCTATGTCTTTCTTCAGTTCGGTTTGGTACGGATCCCAAACGAGCATTACTCAAGAATAGGTCGGACCAGGGTCCTATATGCGATCTCCTTTACAGGTGAACCACTCCTTCCTAAAATTTTGCAGTAAACCGAAGTCAACCAGTCACCTTCCCTACCACATTTCTCACATGCTCGTTCCACCTCTTATCGCTTTGCAGCGTTACGCCCAGACATTTGAACGACTTGACTGTCAAGCTGGACACTAGTAACATTGTATCCGAACATTACAGGTTTGATCTTTCCACTCATCCGCATTAACATACATTTTTTCCAGATTTAGGGATAGCTCCCACTCATCACCCCAACTGGAAAGTCGTCTTGTGCCTTCCTTCAGTCCCTCAACTTTGACACCTTATCGCACACCACGTCATCATCAGCAAACAACCGCAGATTGCTGCCCATCCTGTCCGCCAAATCATTTATGTATACAGGGTGTTACAAAAAGGTACGGCCAAACTTTCAGGAAACATTCCTCACACACAAATAAAGAAAAGGTGTTATGTGGACATGTGTCCGGAAACGCTTAATTTCCGTGTTAGAGCTCATTTTAGTTTCGTCAATATGTACTGTACTTCCTCGATTCACCGCCAGTTGGCCCAATTGAAGGAAGGTAATGTTGACTTCGGTGCTTGTGTTGACATGCGACTCATTGCTCTACAGTACTAGCATCAAGCACATCAGTACGTAGCATCAACAGGTTAGTGTTCATCACGAACGTTGTTTTGCAGTCAGTGCAATGTTTACAAATGCGGAGTTGGCAGATGGTTCAAAAAATGGTTCAAATGCCTCTCAGCTCTATGGGACTTAACAGCTATGGTCATCAGTCCCCTAGAACTTAGAACTACTTAAACCTAACTAACCTAAGGACAACACACAACACCCAGTCATCACGAGGCAGAGAAAATCGAACCCGGGACCCCGTGCTCGGGGAGCGTGAACGCTACCGCGAGACCACGAGCTGCGGACGTTGGCAGATGCCCATTTGATGTATGGATTAGCACGGGGCAGTAGCCGTGGCGCGGTACGTTTGTATCGAGACAGATTTCCAGAATGAAGGTGTCCTGACAGAAAGAAGTTCGAAGCAATTGATCGGCGTCTTAGGGAGCACGGAACATTCCAGCCTATGACTCGCGACTGGGGAAGACCTAGAACGACGAGGACACCTGCAATGGACGAGGCAATTCTTCGTGCAGTTGACGATAACCCTAATGTCAGCGTCAGAGAAGTTGCTGCTGTACAAGGTATCGTTGACCACGTCACTGTATGGAGAATGCTACGGGAGAACCAGTTGTTTCCGTACCATGTACAGCGTGTGCAGGCACTATCAGAAGCTGATTGGCCTCCACGGGTACACTTCTGCGAATGGTTCATCGAACAATGTGTCAATCCTCATTTCAGTGCAAATGTTCTCTTTACGGATGAGGCTTCATTCCAACGTGATCAAATTGTAAATTTTCACAATCAAAATGTGTGGGCTGACGAGAATCCGCACGTAATGGTGCAATCACGTCATCAACACAGATTTTCTGTGAACGTTTGGGCAGACATTGTTGGTGATGTCTTGATTGGGCCCCATGTTCTTCCACCTACGCTCAATGGAGCACGTTATCATGATTTCATACGGGATAGTCTACCTGTGCTGCTAGAACATCTGCCTTTACAAGTACGACACAACATGTGGTTCATGCACGATGGAGCTCCTGCACATTTCAGTCGAAGTGTTCGTACGCTTCTCAACAACAGATTCGGTGACCGATGGATTGGTAGAGGCGGACCAATTCAATGGCCTCCACGCTCTCCTGACCTCAACCCTCTTGACTTTCATTTACGGGGGCATTTGAAAGCTCTTGTCTACGCAACCCCGGTACCAAATGTAGAGACTTCATGCTCGTATTGTGGACGGCTGTGATACAATACGCCATTCTCCAGGGCTGCATCAGCGCATCAGGAATTCCATGCGACGGAGGGTGGATGCATGTATCCTCGCTAACGGAGGACATTTTGAACATTTCCTGTAACAAAGTGTTTGAAGTCACGCTGGTACGTTCTGTTGCTGTGTGTTTGCATTCCACGATTAATGTGATTTGAAGAGAAGTAATAAAATGAGCTCTAACATGGAAAGTAAGCGTTTCCGGACACATGTCCACATAACACATTTTCTTTCTTTGTGTGTGAGGAATGTTTCCTGAAAGTTTGGCCGTACCTTTTTGTAACACCCTGTATAGAGAACAACAGCGGTCGTACCACATTTCCCTGGGCACTTTGGATGATACCCTTGTCTCTGATGAACACTCACCTTCGAGGAGAACATACTGGGTTCTATTACTTAAGAAGTCTTCAAGCGATTCACATATCTCTGAACTCCTTCGGAAATCTAGAAATATGGAATCTGGTTGCTGCCCTTTAATCATAGTTGACGGTATACCACGTGAGAAAATGGCAAGCAGAGATTCGTAAAAACGATGCTTTCTAAAACCGTACTGACTCGTGTACACAAGCTTTAATTTGAGGAAGAAATGTGTGAAAATAGCGGAAGTGAATCATGGACCGTCTGACAACCGGAAAAAGAAGAGAGCGGAGTGTTTGAGATATGGTGTTACAGAAGTATGCTAAAAACAAAGTAAGCACATAAGCTTGTCAGTCTCTAGAAAGTTTATTATGTTCGAACTGAGAATTCCTCCCAATTCCAACGGCTTTCTGGACCTAAGGGCAGCCTGCTCTTACGACTGCAGGTATCTGAACATACTGAGGTGCAATATAACGCAAAACTAGCTGCAAGCATGGCCGGTGGCGTTGACGGCGCACGAGAGGTGCTCGCCTGGTGGTTTGCGGCCACCGCGGCCACTTCAGTTGCCGTCGTCAGTTTGCGGGGTAAGCCTTAACACCGTCTGCAGCTGCCCTGTGCCTCGCAGGTGGAAAACACCTGTATTCAAGTTCACGACTCATTTCTCAAGAAGAAGATGCAAATGTCGCTACACGTTATACTTCTATGATGCCTACTATTTTATACTGCAAAACAAATACTGAAATCCCAATGTGGGCTCAAACGTAAATATTCGTTAGGCTTTCATCTTGAGGAGCCTCTCGGAAATTTCAGTAGTTGATGCGTGCGAGCCAGTTTGAAATGAGCAGTGCTAGAAGGTTGAGGGGGTTTGGAGGAGGAAATCCTGGTTGACAAAGTTAAGAGGTAGTCGCGGCGGGTGATGCGAAACTCTGGCCAGGTCCGGCTCGCCTTGAAGTAGAACGCCTGGTGACAAATATACGAGGTGCTATCCAAAATTTTCGGGAATGGTGCTGCTAATGGTCATCATCACCCTCGAAGTAGTTCCCATCCGCACGTAAACACTAGTCCCAGCGCTTCTGCCACTGGTCAAACGTTTTCTGGAAGTCCTGCTATTGAATCCTCTCTAGAGTGTCGAACCGATGGCCTTTCAACTTGAGTTTTAGTTTTGGGAATAGCGCGAAGTCGCAAGGTCCCCATTCTGGCGAGTACGGTGGGTGGAGTACAACCGTCCTGTTGTTTTTTGCCATAAAGGTCCTGGTGAGCAAGGACGTGTGAGAGGGCACGTTGTCGTGATGCAGCAGCCAGTTCCCTTGACGCCAAAGTTCAGGCCGTCGTCGCCGCACGTTTCCACGGAGTCGTCGCAAAACGTCACAGTAGTACGCGAAATTTACTGTTTGGTTGGATGGGACGAATTCCCTTGGTGTCAAAGAAAACGATGATCATACTCTTCACTTTGCTCTTCACCTGTCTCACTTTTCTGGGTCTTGGAGAGCCCAGGCTCTTCCACTGGGACGATTGTTGCTTTGTCCCTGGGTCATAACTGTAAATCCAGCTCTCGTCACTGGTGATAAATCGTGACAAGAAGGCTGGATCATCAGATGAGGTCTGATGCGCTGTTCTGTTCGCGGATCCATCGTAAAATCGCCACACACCAAACACAGAGTATTACGGAAATCGCTGTGGACACGCAACACGTCCTTCCAGCTGAATGCCACTCCTACACACTGACTCATCAGATATGCAGCTCTCGCCAGATAGCGGTGCAAATATTTACTACTCCTACTTTCTAGATGGCAGCACCAGTCCCGAAAATTTTGGACTCCACTTAGTACATAGCCCAGGACGGTGTTCGTCTTTTACCTCCGGGGTAATTCGTCAGGTGATTCGCACTGCACCGAGACACTTGAAAGAACGGAACGGGAAGGAACAGAACGACACAAACATCCCACTATGCATCTGAGATGGCGTTCACACTACCTGTCAGCAGGACGGAATGGGGATGGAAGGAATGTGACGTGAACGCCAGAGTTTCTTGGGAAGAAAACTTTGACAGAAGTGTGGAGGGTGGGGGAGAAACTATGACGTCGGCTGTTGACATCACAAGTTAACAAGTTAATCTATTCTGGCCAAACTTACTCGTGGCAAGTAGTGGGAGTCCTTTTGTTTTCGTGACACACTGAAGATGTTTCATGACCACTTGGTTATTTTTTCCCACAATTGTTCTTCCTCGAAAGAGGCCAGATTTCTTCAGGCGAAAAATGGTTTCGGCTTTAAAATTCACGAAGAAAAACTGTACACTGTTTATAAATAAGAGTGTAAATTGGTGAAACAATATTCATTACATAACTCTTTTTAGCATTGAAAAAGATCGATTGAAGGAGAAATATAGTTTTTTGACCTTATTTAGTACTGAGGAAGAGAAAACAACGTGGCTAAGGTAGGGGAGACTGTTGAACCTGGAGGACCGTGTACCTAGGAGCAAGTGATATATTTGGTCGGAACTTCAGTTTGGCTACTGATTTTAGAATCACATTAAGGAATGCACACCACAGACCGCCATAAGCAGTTTCTATCATTGTCTATAGTTCTTCGAATTGAGGTTGCAGCATTTGTAAGTATTTGGAGTTCTACAAATTTAATTGCTGAGTAACACGAGGTACGTTAAATAACTAATGCAACGCTTCTTTTCCGGAAAGCAGATTGATTTTATTGAGGATTCCGATACACGACGTTACTCCCCACTCTTTTCGCTACAGAGCTCTATTTCTTAACGTACTCTCCGTGTAATGTGACGGCCTTACACCATCTTCCTCGAAGGGCCTGTATGGCCGCACGGTAGCACTCAACCGATAGACGTCGGACTCAAACGTCTTGCTGCGTCAGTGATCTCCCTGTCATCCATGTACTGCTTCCTGTGGTGTGCTTCCTTCATTGGGCCAGATGGAAGTCGGAAGGTGCGACATCCGGGCTGTAGTGTGAATGAGGAAAACCAGACAAGCGAAGTTTTGTGATCTCCTCTCAGATGCGCAGATTTCCGTGAGGCCTTGTGTTATCATGGAGGAGTAGAAGTTCGTTTGTATTTTTGTGGCGCAGGACACTGAAGTACTTTCTTCAGTCCCTGAAAAGTAGCACGATGCGTTTCCGTGGTAGTAGTTTCACCTAGAGGGAGGATATGAAACGGAATAAACCCTTCAGAGTCCTAGAAGACTGTCACTGTGATTTTACCGCCTACGGATGCGGATTTGAACTTTTTCTTCGGAAAAGAGGTGGTGCGGCGTCACTTCATGGATTGCGGTTATTTCCGGTTCGAAGTGATGAACCCATTTTCCATCACCTGCAACGACGTTCGACCAAAACTTTTCACGATCAACTTCGTAAAGCATAAGCAATTCGTTGCTGTTTATGGTCTTCTGTTAGGCGGCGAAGAATTCAGCGGGCGCACACCTTTCAGTACTCCCGCTGGTGGACGAGTGTGCCATCACTACGTCCAATTGAGCAGCGAGGTGTTTGATTGTGATCCGTCGATCGCCTCGAATGAGAGTGTCCGCACGTTCCAATACTGCAGGAAAGGCATCTGCGTGCAGCAGGCCGGCACGAGGCAGATCGGACGGCGATGATGCCAGACGCCTCGCCCTACGACTCACCATGCTTTTATACACTGCCAGGTCCCGCAGACATTCTGCAAGTGTCTATGAATATCTGCGATGCTCTGGTTTTCCGCCAAAGGAAACTCAATGACAGCTCTCTGCTTGGAGCGCATCTCCGCTACACACGCCATTTTGAAGGCTACGTATAGCGGCGCCACCTAACGGAACTTCATGACACCGTAGGGGCTGAAGTGGGAATATTCCACGATGTCCCACAACAAATTCTGCATTTTTTTCAACTGAATTCGGCCGACAAAAAAAAAAAGTGTTGCATTGCTTATGGAACGCCGCTCGTATATTAAAGCTAGTTGAAATATATTGTTAATTATTCAGTTACAGAATGTTACGGTAAGTAAAATTACGAATGTCTTTAAATCTGCTAATATAATGTATACACGATAAAGGCATAATTCGTCGGTCAAGCAGCAACTTGTGCGTAGAACGAGAAGTTCTTTTGCCACAGAATATGTGATATTTACAAATTAACAGCTTTAACTGTTTTGAAAATGGAAATTTGTGTTGGTTTCTAATAGTTTCAGCATGTATTTGACTTGTAACTAGTTTTCATAACTTACTAACTAACTCCGTCCGAACAGGCCTTGGAAGACCCAAAGGTACCGACCGGCAGCCGTGTCATCCTCAGACCACAGGCCTCACTGGATGCGGATATGGAAGGGCATGTGGTCAGCACACCGCTCTCCCGAGACCGGAACAGCTAGTTCTCAATCAAATAGCTCCTTAGTTTGCCTCACAAGGGCTGAGTGCATCCCGCTTGCCAACAGCCCTCGGCAGACCGGATGTTCATCCAGCCCGACAGCGCTTAACTTCGGTGATGTGACGGGAAGCGGTGTTACCACTGCGGCTAGGTCGTTGGCCCAGTTTTTCATAACACTTCTCCTTAATTTGATTTCACTTACTGATTATTGGTGTAGAGCAGTAATAACGTTTCAGATAGACAACTAATACAATACTGACAAGATTTTCTCGATTGCAGCACTTTTATATTGCAACAGGATATGTAAACCAAGGCACATGAGCATGTTGTTCCTTCGAACATATTTTCACATGTGATGAAAACCTTTTTTTTTAAAAGTAATTTTTGTAATTTCAGGAGAAGATGTAGCACATAAAAAGTGAATGCCAACATTTAAAAATGGAATAATAATGTATATTAAACTTCTGTAACAGCTGCCTAGAGACGAAAGTCTGAAAAGTGTTACAAGGTACAAGATTTCCACCTACTATTTGATCACGATGTCCTGACGAAGGGGTACCTAGTTCTGCTTTGGCTGAAGTCAGGGCGGCCGGTCGACTTCAGGCCACGAACGTTTTGTCGCAGCCAATACCGGTGATCTAAAAATACGGCGCCTTTGGGTACTGTAGCCCTAACGAAGTAACTGTCACGCTGTGCCGTACCAAAGTAGTAAGCACACGGGTGGCCATAGCACTTTATGACGAAAGCGCAGCTTGTTCTCCCCAAACTTTCACTCCTGGCGCAATTGTCTGTGTGATGTGGTTCCGTGCGGAGAGTTTGCCCCGCCCCCACTCCAAGGACCCACTGAGAAATGTCATGACATTGTGAACAAACAGTACAAAGATGGTCGCTCTATGTGTTGTTTGATGTATTTGTATGTATACTTTTTCTAGCAAATAAATGTCGATGTTTTGAAATGTTTTCCTATCGTTTCGCTTTTCAGCAGTTACTAATAGAAACTTTGTCAAGAACACCCATTACAAAGTTGGTTTTGCCATTAGTTAACTTCATCATTACCAGATCCTTAAATGTCATGCTACACGGTCCAATCTCATTAACGTGATCTCTGCCTACGTTTGACGTCAACGTGAAATAACCACTCACAGACGACATGTGGCAGCACTAGCAGTGCAGGGTATATGAAGCATGTTTGGAGGCGCAGAAAACGGTGCAGTCGTTGTCGCACCGTGGAAACGAAGCGATTTATCTGACGTTCAAAAGGGCAAGACCATTGGCATTTGTGCCAAGGATGGAAGCATTTCCGACTTGCCCAAGTTTGTTAAATGGTCGCATGCCACCATTGTTAAAGTATACCGTAAATGGCAAAATGGCGGTATCCAAAACCAGCGCAGAGGGGGCACAGTCCGAGCTACAAAAGGTGTTCACACTAATGTGACAGGGCTGTGTATATTTCGCCTTTTTGTATAGCGTCTCATAACCTCAGTTTTACCATTCAGTACTGGAATAAGCGAAGCGAAGTAGGATTGAAGTTCCGTTTAGTGTGAACACATCACAACTTCACGGCGACGTCGCCAGCCGCTCCATCACGTTCCGTTGACGTCTGACGTGAGTCGAACTTAGCAGCCTTAGGACGGGCGGGCCTGGCGAAGCGGACAGTCACGACTACCTGCACCTCAGTGCGAGGGCTTCCGTCTGTCCTCAGCCCAGAGCGGCCGTTATCGGCGACTTTAAGCTCGAGGAACATTTCAATAGGTATTGCCGCAACTACTTTTAGAGGTTAATAATTGGCAACCAATGCTGTACAATAGCAATAAAGTCATGAGATGTTCAATTGACTCTTTTATTAGAACATGTTACGCGTTTCGGGATTACACCCATCTTCAGACATCACAAACTTCGGCTGCTCCCTAACCAACCAGGCGTACAGCCTTGACATCTCAAAGAAAGTGTCCAATAACATATGACTATAACTGCGACCCAAGCAGTCTTGAATTCTTGAAGTCTGCTTCAAGACTGCTTGTATCGCAGTTATACTCATATACTATTGGACACTTTCCTTGAGTTGTTTTTATTTGTAATTCTTGTTTGTTATATCTTTTTTCTCGGGGGTGGCCACAGCAGCCAGACGGCGGGATGTCCTGGTCGTCTTTTCGTTTAGCGAGGGTGAAACACCCCGTAATTACCGTTGATGTCTCTCACCAATCCACCATGTGCAACATCTCAGTCTCTTCTCACACCTGGTACACGCAAATGGTCTGGAGGGCGCGTAAACAACGACCCCAAGTAATTCGCAAAGAGCGTACCATACGACGGTTTACGCCGTAAAATCGTTAAATAATGCCAGAAATCTAACAACCGTGCAACGCTCTCATTAAAAAAGTACGACAATGCCAGTAACCCACACCACGGCATTATGACGAGTAGCAGGGAAGTAAGTGACGTCGGGATGGATCAGTTCGGTGGGCTCTACGGACTGAGGCGTCCATCGCAGCAACAACGCCAACATGTGCCGTGTGAGGAGACGGCAGTCGGCAGCCGTACCAAAAATGAAACGGTGCATGTCAGCGTCAACAGCGGCTCATCTGGGGCAGAGAGGATCCTCGGCAAGATGTATCATGTGTAAACGTTGTAGGGTGGGGAATTTATCTCATACCACAGCACCCTGTCCGTGGTCGGAAGGAAAGGCGAGTAAATGTTACTCCACACCCGCCTCCAGCCAACTGTCGGATATCGGCGTTCAACCACATTAGCAGGCAGCGTCCGTTGAAAGCAGCGGTAGAAGTCCTTGGTTCTAGGATCCCGCGTAGTCGACAAGACGTTCAACAGATAACTCATGTCGACCAGATAGGTGCGAATGTGACACAGTGCTGGCGGACGGAGGGACTGAGGCAGCACCTCCTGAATCAGTTAATCAGGGAGGGCGTACTTGTCCAATGTACGTAGGCGATGCATCGTCTGCAGGAAGAGAGCGCGCGCCCTGTTGTGCACGTTGATCATTCCAATGCCGCCTGCATGTGTGAGCAACATTAGCGTCTCGTAACGCTTGGAACTTGGCAGCTACCATAGTAGCCATCGAGAGATCGTGTGTGTAATGAACAAGTTTCGGAGCGAGGTAGACGTTGACAAAATGTACTGGAATGATCAAGTCAAGTGGAGTTATGGAGATGAACTTGCATGTGGATCACATTAGCCGGCTGCGGTGGCCGTGCGGTTCTGGCGCTGCAGTCCGGAACCGCGGGACTGCTACGGTCGCAGGTTCGAATCCTGCCTCGGGCATGGATGTGCGTGATGTCCTTAGGTTAGTTAGGTTTAAGTAGTTCTAAGTTCTAGGGGACTTATGACCTAAGCTGTTGAGTCCCATAGTGCTCAGAGCCATTTGAACCATTTTTTGGATCACATTAAGTAGCCTGCGATACATATCTGCTGATGTACGCTGCACGTTCCCATGGAAGGTCACTTCATCGCCGGGACGTTGGTAATGGGCACTGGTGTATTCATATGCAATCTTCTGTAGTGCGACTTTCTCAGGTTGATACGGCTCCCGGCCACCTCTCCGTATCGCTGAAGCCGCGCAATCGCCGTACAATACATCTTCTGCCGACCTCGCCGAGAGTACTACATCGCCCGCATGGGCACAACATTTAATATGCACATTGCCGCGGTGAATGCCCTCCAGACGCTGTTGTAGACCATGAAGTGCAGACTCGAGGGCGACGGCGAGGAGAAAGGCTAACAGGGGACATCCTTGTCGGACTGAGTGTCAAAAGTGAGCGATGGCGAGCGGTAGTCATTGACCAGAACTGTGGAAGGGGCTCCATGGATGAGACGGAGAACCACACCTACCGATATTGAGGACAGTCCCATCTCCTCTAAGGTAGCTTGCAAGAAATGGTGCTCAACTCGGTCAAATGAGTGGTCTAGGTTAACTGCCACGAGGCCACCTTCTAAGCGGTATGCCGACATGAGCGCCACCACATGTCTATAAGAGCTTCACGCTGTGTGCATATTACTGCCACCTCCCAGACATGTTTGGTCGGCATGGTTCAAATGGCTCTAAGCATTATGGGACATAGCATCTGAGGTCATCAGTCCCCTAGACTTAGAACTAATTAAACCCAACTAACCTAAGGACATCACACACATCCATGCCCGAGGCAGGATTCGAGCCTGCGACCGTAGCAGTCACGTGGTCGCCATGGATGGCATCGTTGACAATAGCGAAGAGGCGAGCACGAAGAATTCGGGCGAACAGCTTGTAATCCGAATTCAAATCGGAAGTCTTGCGGTCTCCACTCCCCATTTGGTTTTGGCACAGGGATGATCATGCCCTCCAAAAATTCGTGGAGGGGGGGGGGGGGGGCGGAGGGGACGCAGAAGTCCGGATCCAGGAGTTTGCAGCACTTCTGCCGCCAAACTTCCCCCATCAGGTCAGATAAGGTGCTATAAAATTCAAGCGGAAGACCATCAGGTCCTGGTGATTTGTTTCTCGCGCCCTGCGAGAGGGCCATGCGCATTTCTTCCCACGTGACGGCCCCCAAGAATGTGGTGTCGCCTTGTGCCCTACCTGAAGGTGGCAGATCGTGCAGGAGATCCTCAATGCCGTTTTCACGCCGTTGATCCACGAGATAGAGAGTGCGGTAATAATCTGTGAGGGCACGGGAGATTGCGTTGTGTGTCTCTTCGCGTTACCCATTCGCAGAAATAACTGCCGTGATTAGTCGTTTCTTACGGTGTCTCCGTTCCCTGACGATATGATAAAGAGAGGCACGTTCCTCTGGGATGGAATCTTGCAGTCTCGATAGAACCCGCGTGCCGTCCAATCTGTCAGCCGTGATCTGCAGAAGCCGTGCCTGTGTCCGGTGGACGGCCATTTGGCGCTCTGGCGAAGATTGTTGCGACGCTAGTTCCCGCAAGACCGTGTAGTAAAACTCAGAGGTGGATCAGAGCCAAAGGGCCCTGTTTCGTCCACACTCCATGAGCGTGCGGTGAAGAGCTGGTTTGGCGCAGTATGTCAATGTCATAGGTATGACGCCGTCGCTCACATTTGTGCCAGGTATTAGTGACAGCTACACGGCAAGCCTCTTTCCGGAGAATGTTAACGTTAATAGTCCAAGGTCCTCTACTACGGCTCGTCTATTGTCGTGGCACAGTCACGGCGCAGATGGCCTGGTGGTCGGTGAATGCAGTGGGCCACAGCTCAGCATCGACAGGTGCTGCCCGAAGACCACGGGAGACGTAAATCCTGTCCAATCTGCTGGCCGAGTGGCTGGTGAAGTATGTATATCCGTGTCGGTCACCGTGGGTTAGCGTCCATGCATCATGAAAAGCGAGATCTCTGACCATAGCATGAAGGGCTGGACATGGTACATGGTGAGCGATCTGACCCTCAGTGCGTAAGACGCTGTTAAAGTCCCCACTCACCACCAGGTGCTCTGTAGCGCCTTGAAACAATGGAGCTACCTCAGTGGTGTATTAGTGTTCGCTCTCGTCGCTTCGCAGTACCAGACAGGGCGTACAGATTCACAAGGTGGACTGCGCCGATGGTGAGCGCAATGCCTCCCGCTGATGACAAAAACTGAATATCCGTTGGTTCGATGTGCTGAAAGTATCAGTCGTGGGCAGAACAGTGTTGGGGTTATGTTGGGTTGTTTGGCGGAGGAGACCAGACAGCGAGGTCATCGATCTCATCGGATTAGGGAAGGACGGGGAAGGACGTTGGCCGTGATCTTTCAGAGGAACCATCCCGGTATTTGCCTGGAGCGATTTAGGGAAATCACGGAAAACCCAAATCAAGATGGCCGGACGCGGGATTGAACGGTCGTTCTCCCGAATGCGAGTCCAGTGTGCTAGCCACTGCGCCACCTTGCTCGGTATCGGAGCTAGCTAAGAGGTGCGGCATCTGTGACTTATTTATTGATCAGTAGCTGCTATGACAGATAAATCACATCATAAGAGACGTGAGTAGTTGTATTTCTCGTGTGAAACAACTTTCGTGCACTCAAAAGCATTAACTGTTATGCTTATAACACATGTCAAGAGAAAATCACTCACATTGTATTATTGAAATGACATGATAATATCAAGTGAATTTAGCAGGATAGTTCTGTACCATCAAGGACGTAACTCGTCGGTCACAGAGTTGCCGAACATATTCTGCGTTGTTGCCAAGTTCAGTTATACTGTCAGGAAGGGTACCAGCTGATGTGTTCTGTGAGTGACCTCAGAAGTGACTATAGCTTCGTCTCAAAGTTGTAGCTGGCAAGGGCCGGAATATCCTCATTATATGTCAATGAGTCTCTTTCGCATTTCTGTAAGTGGGTTAAGGGGCTAGAGTGTAATTACTTGTAATACATCGAAGCACTGACTGCAAGCGAAACATCATAAATTAATAACTGCGACAATTATTTGTGTTTTACTGACTTCATCGGACCGAAACCTTGAAAGCGTATTTTGGAGCTTCTCCAGTGGTTGAGTTGGCAACGTATCTTTGCTATAAATATTGTCACTGGCACACCCGCCAAAAGACAGGCATGACCAGGCTTCTTGTTGTCAGCTTTTCTGACGGATATTCTGCCGTTGCTCGTAATGTGAATTCGAATATTCCATATGGCGAAAATCTCATGTTTCTATTCTAACATTCAAAAAAAAAGTTACAATAAGCTACAAAAAAAAATTAATACAGAAACGTATTCCGCTTCAAACTTTTATTCTGGCTGCTCTCTTACAAAAGTCCCATAGTGCTCAGAGCCATTTGAAGCCATAGAATGTGGAAGAAATTATCTTCCATATTGAATCAAACTCATAACTTTAGACGAAGGCCGAAATGTGTTTAAAAAAAAAAAAAAAGGAAAATACGGTTGGACGCGAACATGCGACTATAAGTTCAGAATGTACGACGATTACCACCAGGGCAGGGGCTCACTCCGTGCGACAACATCTCGCAGGCAGACAACACTTCCTCCTGACACTTCCGCATTTTACAGTGTTGCCGGAGTGTGCAGATTGCCGGACTTAGCGTTGTCAGGGGCCATTTTATTGCCCACCTTAAGGGAACGACTCGGACTTAGTATCTCTGGCGGCCGGCCAGCGGTCCGTTTTTATATCTAAGACTGTACATTTCATTGCCATTAACTCCGTTTTATTTGTTGGCATGAGAGCAACACTTCGATTAGCAGAAAAACTGCCCTTCATGAAAGGTGATGCAACGTGTGCGACACACATTTCGACATTTTGTGTGATGTCAAATCTTCCCTGAATGATTAGAGTTTCGGTATCAACAATTTTGGAGTAACTGACCCATCCAGTTTCTTTGGAAGCCAAAGCCATTTTAGTTAGTTTTTTGTGTCAGTTATTGGTCGTCTTATCTAAATCGATGTTCACTAGTGTGCAAACTTACGGACGAGAGTAACTTTCACGTGGTGTGTCACGCCACGTAACATAGCTTAGTGAAACTTGGACCAATCATAGCAAGAGCTGCTGCAGTGTAATTCAAAAGGTTGCTGAAGGAAATACACATCGAAACGAAAGAAATGCTGGATTGACGTACTAATCTCCACACCCTTGAACACCATAAACTCATCGGTCAACATTACTGTGACACTATACTGCTTCACCTCGCGCGTCTTTTCGCTGCTGCGTTCGGGCCTGACTTCATTTTTACTGATGACAACGCGCGACCGCATCCGACAGTGCAGGGTGGGGAGCTCTTGGAACGAGAGCTTATGCTGAGAATGTACTGGCCTTCCCGTTCCTCCGACTTAAGTCTCATCGAGCACGTGTGAGATGTGTTAGGGAGACGTATTTACGCACGTCCATGTGCACCAACGAGTATCCAGCAGCTGTCAACCGCGTTGGTGGGCGAATGGAACGCTCTTGAGCCGTTGCTAGGTTGGCATCGTTTAGTTGGTATAGTTACTGTTGTCGTCTTATTCTTGTTTACATTGGCGCCACTCCGTTTGCAAGCGTTGTCTGTCCATTAGTGGTAGCAGCGGCGGTTATCGATATCTAGTAATGGTGGTACTATCTTTGGGGTGACGTGGTGGTGTTTCGGTGTCGTGTAAGCGGCAGTTCGGTTGGGGACGGACGAGCAGCCAGGTCCTTGCAGCGCGGGAACACACCGGGACCACTGGCGGCATGCATGCACTGCCGGATGGAAAGGATGTAGTCGCGAGGGGTACAACCTCGTTGTCAACTGGACCCAGGAAGTTTAAGTTGAGTGGACCTTAATTCAAGTAGTGAAACCTCTACCATTGTGAGATCTCGCCATTTGCTTGCGTTTTGCTGCTTGAAGTGTCGCTAAGACGAAGAACAGCGAGTGTGGCCGCTAACGCTCCAGTTACCTGCCCTGGAGCTTAGTATATGTTACAGCAGTGTACTTTTCCTCGCCTTGCCGCTGCTGTCCGGTAAGGCGTGTAGTTCGACAGCTTCCTTGATTTGAGGGCCGGGTGGTGCTTTTTTTTCCTTCTCTGGCAGTAGTAGTTCCCTTGATGCTCTAAACACCGGAGTCTGAAGACGTAGTGTTGACCACGGGTTCCAGCTTGGGTGTGTTCTTCCATTGTTGCACTGGTCATCGCACGTTAGGTAGATTCAGCAAATAATTATTGGTCATGTGTTTAAACTACCACTAGTCTGAGTTACCATCTCGTGAAGTGAATGCAACTCTTGGCTGCCTGTCTCATCGCTTGCGAAGTTCTGAAGGACTTTCCCAGGTCGATAATTGGAGCAACGTCTGCGCCCCCCCCCCCCCCCCGCCCCCCTCATCCTCCTTGGTTTGGTCAGATTTGATGATTTTTTTTTCAAAAAAATTTTTTAATGTCTGTAATTTCAAGTTTGAAGATCTTTAACCGGTTCTTAAAAGGATTGCTACTCACGCCTTCAGCCATGAAACAGTTTTAAATTATTACGATTGGAGCCAGCCGAGAAGTAGTTTGAATTTGTTGTCATTGAGGCCTTCAACCGTGGAGCACTTATTAATTTATTGTCACCTTTTGTTGTTTCCAAATAAAGTGTAAGTGATTGAAAAATAAACTAACCAACAGTAATTGATTACGGCCCCGTCGACAATCGCAACCCAATCCTGCCTTCCTTGGTACCAGGTCTCAGCCCTACCACAAGAACTCCTTACCAACCTAGTAGCCACCATGCGAGTACGTTGCACAGCACGCATCTACGTCCGTGGTGGTCGCACACCCTATTAAGAACCATATCCGGTCTTTTGTAATGTCCAGGAGACCTTCATGAATCGCCGTGATTTCAATGTAGTTATCGTTTTCAATAAAACCGTAATTTCTGTTCGTCTCATTGTGTATTTCCTTGAGTTACCTTCTGTATTATACTGTAACAGTTTTTCAGTGTATGTGCCAAGTTTCACCGAGCTATCTTACTTGGCATTGACGCATGACGCATAAGTTACTTTCGTCGTTGGCACACCAGTGTAGTTATGTTATGGACCTTTGTGCTTGGGCTCAAGTCTGCATTTTTCTTCATATGTGACACATCGAAAGACGTAGGTTGAGTATCATCACAGACTTTTTCTGTCTCCTTTTCCAATAAAAATTGTAAATGACCACCTGTAACTGCACCGTATCGAACCCAGTCACCTTAGTCCGAGCTCAGAATTTTCTTACAACCTTTTTGCCGCGTAGTGATGCTAGTCAGGCTAGTCGAACGAACTGTTGGATCTTGTTATGGAGTAATGTAAGAAAGTCACAGAGCTTAAAGGAGAACGGTGAACATCATCCCGAAAAAATGAAGAACCTGATACATGCCGTTACTGCAAGCGGAACAAAAGAGTAAGTTATGTTGGAGAAAAGCGATCAGTCGCCAACAAGCTGAATTTTACTTCAGATCGATTTCAACGATAGGAGTCATCATCGCTGCCAAAAACAGTACAAAGGACAAAAAATCAGTAAAGTAACAGTGCTTACAACCAGTATCACACAAGGCACACTCTGCGATCAGAAGTATCCGGACACCTGGCTGAAAATGACTCTGGATTTTACTGTTGGCACTACACACGCTGGTAGATGATGTTCACAGGACATTCGCCATACCCACAACTTGCCATCGGATCACCATATTGTGTACCGTGATTCGTCACTCCACACAACGTTTTTCCACTGTTCAATCGTCCGATGTTTACGCTCCTTACACCAAGAGATGCGTCGTTTGGCATTTACCGGCGTGATGTGTGGCTTATGAGCAGCCCTTAGCCATGAAATCCACTTTTCTCACCTCCCGCTTAACTGCCATAGTACTTGCAGTGGATCCTGAGGCATTTTGGAATTCCTGTGTGATGGTCTGAATAGATGTCTGCCTATTACACATGACGACTCTCTTCAACTGTCGGCGGTCTCTGTCAGTCAACAGACGATGTCGGCCTGTGCGTTTTTGTGCTGTACGTATCGCTTGACGTTTCCACTTCACTATCACATTAGAAAAAGTGGACCTAGGGATGTTTAGGAGTGTGGAAATCGCGCGTACAGACGTATGACACAAGTGACTCCAAACCACCTGACCACGTTCGAAGTCCGTGAGTTCCGCCGAGCGACCACCCCCTCCCCCTTCCCCTCCCCCCATTCTGCTCTCTCACGATGTCTAATGACTACTGAGGTCACTGATATGGAGTACCTGGCAGTATGTGGCAGCACAATGCATCTAATATGAAAAAAAATATGTTTTTGGGGGTGGCCGGATACTTTGGATCATATAGCGTATGTGCAAAAATCACAAGTATCATAAAACATCTAGTTCAGGCACGTGTAGACCACAGTTTGAATGCAGAAATACTTATAGCAATCGTTACAAACGATATAGCTTGCGGATGAAAGTGGTCGAAGTCTGATACAGAACTGGAAGTTTTTTCTTATAAAAGACTGCAATGGTCTCTCATTGCGTCATATCCAAAAATTTACGCCCTCTATACACGAATACGTCCGAGCAAATCATTTTGTTGTAAATAAATTACAGAATTCAGTGGACATTTATTGCATAAAACTGCAGGTGTAAATGTGTGAAATTTTTTTAAAGACATAAAATGAGTAAAGAAAATTGAAAGATTTAACAACTAAAATAAAATTGTGCACTGATTTTTGTAATTTTTTACAGTAAAATAGTTTGACGCAATTAGCGGTATTCCCGCAAAGAGGGAGCGAATGTTCAGATATGACGCAATGAGAGGCCGTTGCAGTGTTTTGTAAGCAACAACTTTCAGTTTTATAGAGTTCGACAGCTTTGGTCCACTGGCTGTATCTTTTGTAATGATTGCTTTATGTATTTCTGTATTGAAAGTGTGCTCTACAGGCGCCTGGACTCCATGTCAATGTGACCACACCAGTTTTATGGTGAGTTGTCTTTTACATATACCTTGTATGACTGTTCGAGACTGATTGTAAGCACTGTTACTTTCCTTACTTTTTTGGCCGTTGTACAATTTTTAGCACTCTAGACGACTATTCTGTAATTGAAGCCGATCTACAATAAAATTGAGTTTGTTTGAGACTGATCGCTGTTCTTCCATTCTGAAAAGAGTAACTACCTGAGAGCCCGCATCTCGTGGTCGTGCGGTAGCGTTCTCGCTTCCCACGCCCGGGCTCCCGGGTTCGATTCCCAGCGGGGTCAGGGATTTTCTCTGCCTCGTGATGGATGGGTGTCGTGTGCTGTCCTTAGGTTAGTTAGGTTTAAGTAGTTCTAAGTTCTAGGGGACTGATGACCATAGATGTTAAGTCCCATAGTGCTCAGAGCCATTTGAACCATTTTTTAACTACCTGAGCCGTGCTGCGGCTCGCGTTGGTGCTGTGTGTAGGTTTCTGCCAGACCTTGTCGTTTAGCTGGCATGGTTGCGTTGTCGTTTTCTCGTGTTCACTGGCGCCACTCGGTTTCGTAAGCGTTGCCTGTCCGCTAGTGGCAGCAGCGGCGCTTATCGATATGTACTTCTGCTGCCCTATCTTTGGGGCGACCTCGTGCTTCTTGCAGGTGGTGTGAGTGTTGCAGTTCAGTTGTGGGGGAAGCAGGAACAGTTTCGGGAGAGCGCCAACACGCCGGGACCACTGGCGGCGTGTTTAAGTTGAGTGCATTGCAATTTGCGTAGAGAATTCTCCACCATTGTGAAATCGCGAGATTCCCCAGTGAATTGGGTTCGTGTTGCTGGTCGTAGCGTCGCCGAGGCGAAAAGCAGCGAGTGGAGTACCTGGGGAAGGCGGATCTGATTAGCCTTCCTGAGCTTATAATTACTATTTATTATTTTCAGCTTCTTACATTGTCAAGTTCGACGAGCGTTATTTTTCTGTCTTGTGGCTGCTAACGCCCCAGTTACCAGCTCTGGGGGTTAGTGTATGTAAGGGCAGTGTACATTCTCTCGCCTTGCCGCCGCTGTCCAGTGAGGCGTGTAAGTTTGACAGCTTCTTTAGTGTAGGTTGGATGGCCTTCTTCTATTTTAGTGGGAGTAATTCCTTCTTGTTCTGGGCGCTCTAAGCACAGTACTCTGCAGGCGGAGTACAGACTGCCAGTTACAGCTTTTACGTAATTTTACATCTTTGCATTGGTTTGTTGGATGTCAGGTAGGCTCAGCAAGATTCTCATTAGTCGCTCGTTAGACTGCCACTAGTCTGAGGTACCACCTTGTGATCTGAATGCAACTCTTTGCTGCCTTTCTCTTCACTCGCAGAAGTGGTTTCGATGTGACCTACTCAGAGGTCGGTTCCTGGAGGACCTTCTGTCACTGGCCCTTGTGTTTTAATATTGTGTTATTATTGTATTATTAAGTTACCATCATTTGTTTCACCTGTTTGGTGATCTGTTGCTTGTTATTTTAAATTAACTTTTGCTATGGTTCAAAATGGTTCAAATGGCTCTGAGCACTATGGGACTCAACTGCTGTGGTCATAAGTCCCCTAGAACTTAGAACTACTTAAACCTAACTAACCTAAGGACATCACACACACCCATGCCCGAGGCAGGATTCGAACCTGCGACCGTAGCGGTCGTGCGGTTCCAGACTGTAGCGCCTTTAACCGCTCGGCCACTCCGGCCGGCCTAACTTTTGCTATGCCATTCGCCGTTTGACAGTATATTGGTTAATTTTGTTTATAATTACCATTTTGGCATTAAAGGCCTTCAGCCGTGATTGTGGTTACTTGCTTTAAAATTCTGATTGCGACCACATTGGCTTGTTTTTAAAAATTATTTGCTGTCTGTTTTTTATGTATGTTTCTTAAATTTTTTAGTAATTTCCATTTTGGGCGTTAAAGGCCTTCAGCCGTGATTGCGGCTACTTGCCTTAAAATTCTGATTGCGACCACATTGGCTTGTCTTCAAAATTATTTGCTGTCTGTATCCGATGTATGTTTGTTAATTTTTTTATAATTGCGATTCTGGCGTTAAAGGCCTTTAGCCGTGATTGTGGTTACTTGCTTAAAATTCTGATTGCGACCACATTGGCTTGTTTTCAAAAATTATTTGATGTCTGAATTTTGGGTATTTTTGTTAAATTTTTTAATTATAGTCATTTTAGGCGTTAAAGGCCTTCAACCGTCATTGTCGTCACTTGCCTTGAAATTCTGATTGCGACCATATTGACTTATCTTCAAAATTATTGGCTGTCTGTATTTTATGTATTTGTTAAATTTCAAATAATTGCCATTTTTCGCATTAAAGGCCTTCAGCCATGACTGTGGTTACTTGCCTTAAAAGTATGATTGCGACCTCATTGGCTTATTTTCAAAAAATTTTTATTAAAATAAATGCTGCAGTTGCAAAGCAAAACAATAATAATTGATTCGGGCCCAGTCCACAATCGTAACCTAATCCTGCCTTCCTTAATTACCAGGTTTCACTACCCTCTGCGCTTTGACTAGTTCACGTCAGCGTCAGTGACGCATTTGTGACAACTTAATTTCCTTTGTTAAAGGCTGTTGCAGAACGTAACGATAACAAAACAAAACTTAGTGTTATTTCCAGTGTAGGTCGAAATTTAGAACAGAGCTTTTCTCAAGTCGTGCTTCCTTTCAGATTCTTCGTTCACAGACTGACCCTTCGTGCGTTTGGTCTGAAAGAGTTGAGTATAAAACGAGAATCGTTTGAGGGCATGCATGCGAGGCTGCCAGCCCACGGGGCGGCGGGCCATCGCCACGTAGCTGCAGATAATAAAGGTCGCCTGTTTGCCCTGCGAGGGACGGCGGTGCCGCCACGCAGAGGCGCAGCCGTCTCTTTGGCCGTAATTAAATCGTTTCGGCCGCGTGCTCGCCTGTCCGCCCACGTTTTAATTAAGTTGTTGGCGCTGAAACATCTCAAGTGCGGCAGCCAATCGCGCGCTCACGCCGCGTCGGCAGTCGCCGCATCTCGCATCACAGTGCAGCTACAATGCTCCAACCACACCAAGACGTCGCTGCAGTTCTAACAGACGTGTGAAAATGGAGAAAGACTCAAATACTACGTTTTTACTTTGATGGTCTTCATATCATACCTAATTAAATCTCGTGAAGATCACATTCCTGTCGCAAGACCTTACATTTGACCCAACTTCAACCGCCTGGTTGGTTCGCGGCCTGTTTACTCATATTCTCATTTGACTTTGTGAGTCAACCGACCCCATCTCAGGCTTTAAACTCCAAGTAAATCTCAGATATTAAATGGGGATGGAAGCCAAAATCTCCACATCAGTATCCAGCGACGTTGTTCGTCAGATTGCTAATGTCATCCCTAATAATACACTACTGGTCATTAAAATTGCTACACCACGAAGATGACGTGCTACAGACGCCAAATTTAACGGACAGGAAGAAGATGCTGTGATATGCCAATCATTAGCTTTTCAAACATTCACACCTACAACGTGCTGACATGAGGAAAGTTTCCAACCGATTTCTCATACACAAACAGCTGTTGACCGGCGTTGCCTGGTGAAACGTTGTTGTGATGCCTCGTGTAAGGAGGAGATATGCATACCATCACATTTCCGACTTTGATAAAGGTCGGATTGTAGCCTATCGCGATTGCGGTTTATCGTATCGCGACATTGCTGGTCGCGTTGGTCGAGATCTAGTGACTGTTAGCAGAATATGGAATCGGTGGGTTCAGGAGGGTAATACGGAACGCCGTGATGGATCCCAACGGCCTCGTATCACTAGCAGTCGAGATGACAGGCATCTTATCCGCATGCCTGTAACGGATCTAACGGATCGTGCAGCCACGTCTCGATCCCTGAGTCAACAGATGGGGACGTTTGCAAGACAACAACCATCTGCACGAACAGTTCGACGACGTTTGCAGCAGCATGGACTATCAGCTCGGAGACCATGGCTGCGGTTACCCTTGACGCAGCATCAGAGATAGGAGCGCCTGCGATGGTGTACTCAACGACGAACCTGGGTGCACGAATGGCAAAACGTCATTTTTTCGGATAAATCCAGGTCCTGTTTCCAGCATCATGATGGTCGCATCCGTGTTTGGCGACATCTCGGTGAACGCACATTGGAAGCGTGTATTCGTCATCGCCATACTGGCGTATAACCCGGCGTGATGGAATGGAGTGCCATTGGTTACACGTCTCGGTCACCTCTTGTTCGCATTGACGACACTTTGAACAGTGGACGTTACATTTCAGATGTGTTACGACCCGTGGCTCTACCCTTCATTCGATCCCTGCGAAACCCTACATTTCAGCAGGATAATGCACGACCGCATGTTGCAGGTCCCTTTACGGGCCTTTCTGGATACAGAAAATGTTCGACTGCTGCCCTGCCCAGCATATTCTCCAGATCTCTCACCAATTGGAAACGTCTGGTCAATGGTGGCCGAGCAACTGGCTCGTCACAGTAAGCCAGTCACTACTCTTGATGAACTATGGTATCGTGTTGAAGCTGCACGGGCAGCTGTACCTGTACACGCCATCCAAGCTCTGTTTGATTCAATGCCCAGGCGTATCAAGGCCGTTATTACGGCCAGAGGTGGTTGTTCTGGGTACTGATTTCTCAGGATCTATGCACCCAAATTGCGTGAAAATGTAATCACATGTCAGTTGTAGTATAATATATTTGTCCAATGAATACCCGTTTATCATCTGCATTTCTTCTTGGTGTTGCAATTTTAATGGTCAGTACTGTAATTATATTTATGGATCTCTCATTAACATACACATGTGAAATTACGCTTTTAGACGTGGTAAATCAATAAATTGAATGCTGTGATGTTTTCAAAAAGTTTAGTGGTGTTGTGCAACTACGGATATCGATGAGACAAGAAAAAACAGGGGTAGGATGTACCGTTGTGTATTAAACACTTGACCTTTTAGTTCTGTTTATTGCGTGGCGTCAGAACTCCTGCACAATTTAACTGTACCTCTGTTGGAATGTATATTTGGATGAGTAGCTCATTCTGCTATTTCTGCGATAGGCCAGCCATCTTAACACCATCCACTGTTTCGTTAATACTAGTAACGGGTGACGATGATAGGACTAGATATCAGGAGATTCTACGTGAAGCTTTTTAAAGACTCTACCTGTAGTTATACCTTCGTTTTCAGACGAGTAACTACTCATACACCAGTATCACAATCTTGAGAAAGGCGACTGATGACCACCCAGCAATTTAAACCCATCCAACTATATTAACCCTTAATTATCTCATTGTGAAAATACAGTTAGCAGTGTGAGTACTGTTACTATCACAACTCTTATAACTATACTTCTTCCATTGGTTCACTCATTCCTTGTAAAAGAAATGTATTTAAGGTGATTTAGGACTTTTTGTCGCGACTGACTATAACCTGAAATTTTAATGTGACTAGCTGCATCAGCCATATTACTTAGCAATGGGTTCGTAAGTTTTATTACTACTCAGCGATGCAGCATATCAATAAAATTATATCTAGAATAACTGCGACAGACTGTTGTAGAAGGTGGAAAACTTTGCCAGCATGCAGCCAGCTACGAATGACAAATGTCTTCTATTCCATGGCCCCTACCGCTCGACTCACTACGATGTCAACCATAGGGATTTTTTAGCCGTATTAAGAATTCCTCAGGCATCCACGGTCACTGTTCTTCTACATCTACATCATACTCCACAAGTCAAGGAACGGTGTGTGGTGGAGGGTACGTTTTGTGTCACTAGCTGAGTCTACGTTCACTATTCCACTTGCGAATGGCGCGTGCGAAGAATGTGAAAGGTGTAAATATCATGAGAAATGGTTATGAAATGTATTTATAATGAGATTTCAATTTGTTTGGTATGTTTCCGCTATAAGCGTCTTTGCTTGCATGGACACATGAGTGACACGCATTCTTTGGCTACCAGAGGTTTTATTATTGACTAGAGTCCGGACGAGCGACTGGGTCAGTTGCAGTTGCAGGGGAAGAGAGAGAGAGAGAGAGAGAGAGAGAGAGAGAGAGAGAGAGGGGGGGGGAGAAAGAGAGAGAGATCTAGAGTCGTCACAGTGTGCGGAGCTCGGATGGTGAACGTGTCGCTTGGAGGTAATTTTTAAGAGAATTTTATGGAGAGACGGTTCGTTTGGTTCAAAATGGTTCAAATGGCTCTGAGCACTATGGGACTTAACATCTGAGGTCATCAGTCCCGTAGGTCTTAGAACTACTTAAACCTTACTAACCTAAGGACATCACACACATCCATGCCGGAGGCAGAATTCGAACCTGTGACCGTAGCGGTCGCGCGGTTCCAGAATGAAAGGCCTAGAACCGCTCGGCCACAGCGGCCGGCGGTTCGTTTGGAAAAACGTAACTGGCACTGAGCTTATTGGGTGCAAGCGCTAGCTGAGTAATCGTTATTGTGCAAAGATTTCATTGTGTTGAACAATATCTACATTTTGGTGTCCAGGGTGAATTATTAGTCATGTGTTCCGTACTCTAATTATCTTTCTGTGACCACTGCTAATTAAAAGTATTTCATTAGGAAAGCAAATAATAAATTTCACGTAATTGTATAATGCGTGTAAAAGTAATTTTTGTGGTGTACAACAGTGTTGAGGAAAAGTTTTGTCCATGTTAATATGATGCACTTTTGTGTTATTAAGACTTTAATTTAATTTCAAAATACCCGTTTTACTCATTTACAAATATTGCACTCAACCTAATTCTCACTGTTGAATGAAACGTAAACGTGGTAAAAATTGTAGTGTCACACTATGCACAGTGGTGGACAATGAGCTCTATTTAGAAAAAGATAATAAAGGGTAATTTACGAAAGCAGCTTAAAATAAAACAAGATTAAGCAATTTGCCACGCAGTGCTTGATTTCAGGTACATGCAGTTCAGCACTTGTTATTTTTGTAGTGTGCAGATAGAACAGAGCTGTGTTATCACTGAAGATAAGAAACAATTGTTAGGCTTGAACGAACTTCTCTAGATGTAATCAGGAACAATTTTAAGTTACAAAGTTTTGATATAAATTCAGTAGATGTATTTTTCTTACAGGGCATATTTTCTATAGGGGTAACAGTTTGGCATTGCTTGTGAGTGTTTCATGAGGAAGCTATTTGGAGTATTACTGATAACCATTCTTTATATTCAATCTCGCTCATAGATAGTCAGATGCAGGTTAGATTAATTAGCATCACACATACCTAAAGTAATATGCACATATATGTTTATGTTCAAAAGAGTGGTAGCGAAGGCTGTTCTAGAGCAGACTACAAAGACGAACTGCAATCAGAATTTAAGAGTACTTGCTTTCACACTGCTAGCTAGAGGTATTGTCACACACACAGTTTCCAATTAACAAGCAAAAGCTAGAAATTTCACCTGGTGACCTGCCAGGATACGACTTCTTGGTATTTTTTTGGTCTTGCAGTTAGATGAAGAGGCCCTGTACAGCAACTGCATTTACAGTGAATCACAACTGATGGGCTTTGATCTTTTGCTTATATTTTCATGCATTATTAATAACAAGTTCTTGCACACTGCATAGCTTTGTATGGCTTTTTGTAATTAATCATAACTGTTTGTGTCAGTATTCACTGACAGTGTTAAAATATTCGTGAGTTTTATTCGTTGTTGCCTAAATTTATTTTAATATGTCAAGAATGACTAGTTCCAAATGAGGTGGAGAGGTAGGGGAAAGACTGCTTCGAATGAGTTATTGGATAAAAAAAATTAGTGAACTTGGGTTTCTCAGATTAGTAATTTTAAGTGATGTAAGCGTGACAGTGGTAGACATGATCAGTGTGGTCATTTTTCCATACTTAGAGATGAAGAAGCGCAGTGCTGCACTACTGGAACTGAAGATTGCAAATTAAGAGTGACTGGGAAAGCAATAGGCAGGCAATGAGACATCGACATATTGTGCAGATAATTGGCAATCTAGAAGTAATTTTCACAGCTGTGAAGGTTGCCGAGGCAGCAACAGAGAATGCGGCCCATGGAACCAAAGATGCTATAGTAATGAAAATCATTTTGAACAAAATAATTATGATGAAAGATACAACCAAATTCGTGACATCAGAGAAGGTTTAGCCCAGCATAGAATGCTGTGATTATTGAAATCAGGTTACCAGACCCATGTCGCACCCAGAAATGAGATGTTGCATCACAACAGTGACATGAGACGCACCCAACAAATTATATATTTGCTGACACAGAAATTATTTTATGTTAAATTCAAAATTTGCTGTGACACCTAACAGATATTTAATGTTATTGGGCAAATCGTCAAAGACTTTTGTTGCTGCTTATTGAACTCCTTTCTAAGCCACTAACAGCTTTAGTAAAGGGAACCAAAGGTATTTTTCCCTCTAGTGTTGTAGGTATTGACCTCACTGTTCTTCTCAAATCGTAATGCATTATTTACGACGACTTTTATTAGCGAATATTGTAATGCCCCAAAATTGAAAAGTAGTGTGAGTGGTATACGTATGTGGCATTACGTACGTAAGTCGCCTCAACTTATTATCAAAGTGTCAATTTCGATATAAAAAAGGGGGTTGTCAATTTTATTTGTATTTGCTTCTGAAAATGTTGTCAAAATTATGTTGTAGAAAGAGCATATGCAGCGGAGCCTGTCGAGGCCAGAGATGTCACAGAACCGCGATGATAGCTTCGACTATAGATACTAGTAGACTGGCCTTGCTGTGCAGAAGCTATACGGTTGGTGTGGCTCCAACATAAACCACGTGACTGTTGGCAAAACGTGGCGGGATTTCAAATCAGCGGTCTGCCATCCTATGTTTGTATCGTATTTTCCCCACATTTCTCAATTGACTGCCAAACGCTTCCAACGAAAATTTCTTTTTAATTTGCGAAAAATTATGCCAGAACTACAGTTGACCTGGATTTGTTCACAGTACCATTTATAAAATCTAACAAATACAGCGAACGCCACTCTGGTGGGCAGCGGGACGAAATTACTGTAAACTATCAGTTAAAGTAAAATGTCGTTAACATTCTTTTAAACAGTAAGAGTGGGCTCGTGTCGAAACTTTAAACATTGGATTCGCCGCGTTATGAGCTCTAGTCACTTATAAAACAAAATGGGATATGGGAATTATGTCTACTATAGGTGCCAGAATTGTCGACTTTAGGAGCAGGTCCATTTTAGAGTATCAATTTTAGATGCACTTCAAAGGTTCAGTTCCCACTATTTTTACAAAAGCTTAAACTATCAGTTAAAAAATGATATTTTAGATGAAAGGTGAGACTTTGAAGTTTCAGAAAATAATTTTGGATCCTAGGTTCAAAAATGACAGAAACTGTAAATATAAATTATAAATATACGTTGTAAATAATAACTAACCTTTGCTTCGAGCAAAGGCGCGTATGTGCAGATGGCTTAAAGTTTCTCCGTTTCAGGGCCTGTATCCAAAGCTGCCTTCAGTTTTCATCCTTCGGGAACTATGAGTAGGAACGAGAAACAATTATACTTACTTTTGTAACCGAATTATCACACATACTTTCCAAAATGTAATATGAGTCTGACTTTACAGGCATCACTTTCAACACTTTAATTTACGTGATACTCTATTCCAAGCGTAAAAAACATATAAAAGTCACTTCAGCAGATTTCAATAAATGGATCTGCACTATCATAGAAACACTTCCACGTGAAATGTAATGCCATTTCCCCCGACAAAACGTTGAGTGCAGCCATAAGCGCAACACGAAACAACCATGTTTTGCCAACATTCACGTGACTTCAGCCCAGAGATGTTGGAGCCACGAAAATGACGTCAGGGCCAGTCTATTATATTTATGGTCGAAGGACGATAGCAGCAGCGTGTTGCGCGGCAAAGATATCGACTGATGCGCAGCTGGCCGCTATTGAAGATGAACGAAATCATCTAATAATGAAAGTTGTGAAAAAGAGACAATTAACGTGACATGTTTGTTTGTTACAAATTTCTGGTTCTTGGTTTTGAGCCCTTGTTTCAAGAGGAGTTACCGTTGAGATCTCGTGTAGAGAGTTACATTTGAGTTAGTCACCTTCGAGGTCACGGGGTAACGTCAGTCAGTTCGTGACACTCGGAAAGTGTAAGCCTATTTGGAGTTGGCGCTCGAGTGATTTAATTTCGGATTTGGGCTTCTAAAGTTATTAGTGGAACCCGTGATGGGATTATGGCCTATATGGGAAGTTATGTGTAATTATTGCGCGAGGTGTATTGTTCGCGCCGGCCGAGGTGGCCGAGCGGTTCTAGGCGCTTCAGTCTGGAACCGCGTGACTGCTACTTTCGCAGGTTCGAATCCTGCATCGGGCATGGATGTATGTGATGTCCTTAGGATAGTTAGGTTTCAGTAGTTCTAGGTTCTAGGGGACTGATGACCTCAGATGTTAAGTCTCATAGTGCTCAGAGCCATTTGAACCATTTGTATTGTTCGCAATCGGTAGTGGGATGTGCGATGATATTTGGAGTTTGCTTTAAAAGAGTAACTCGTTGTGAGACACGCTAAGAGATTGGTTTCTCTCGCTTTTTCATGTGATTAGTGATAGTGTAAAGTTTGGTCGAGCCAACCTTGGAGTTACTCGCAGTCAGGCGTTCCGCATCTCGAACTTAGGGGAGGTTCTTTTCAGTCTTGATTGTGTGTATTTGGTATCGCCTTCACGCGAAGACTTTGTGAGTGATTGGTTTAATAAGGGTAAGCACAAAGGTACATGTGCCGTTGCTGCTTCTGTAATAAGGATTTGCTAAAGCTTTGGCGTGAGTGTGCGACTGTATTGGTTGTAATTGTGGGGAAGTCCTAAGGTAATAGAATCCCCGGCTGAAAGAACTCTCAAATTGAAGTGCGGCCTGTGATTGTCGTGTAATTATTGTGAGAATGGACGTCCTAGTTTGATTAATGTAAACGGGAGAACCAATCTGTGTCAGATGCTTTGTGACACGCGCGAATTGGTGTAATAGTAATTTTCCATCCGACTAAACTGACAGAACCAAGACCTATTAACTGAGTAGAGCACAATAATTGTCTCTTTGAAATTGTGAGTGCTGAGTGTTTTAAATTTGGTATAGAGGGTCCGCGTATGTCAGCGCCTGAAGAGGGAGAGATTTGCTTTGATTTGAGAGAATATTAATGATACTTTAAAGTGGCAGTGACGCTTAGGTTTCTTGTTTCTTTTTTTTACTAGCTTGCGCTTAGTGGGGAAGTAGTTTACCACGAGCACTCAAGCACCTGACGAAACTTTGTGGAGACATTGAAATTAAGAAAATGGCTAAATAAAATGATGCTCAGGCCACGTGCATGATAAAGGAAAAATTGGTGTCTCGTGTTATCATTTTTCTCCATATAACATAACTTGAAAATACGATAACAGAATCTTTTAATCTCAAAAAATAAAAAGGTTAAAGATAACGCAGTGAATCAAAACGGTAAAGTACAAGCAGGATAAAGAATATTAAAGTGAAAGATAAGTCACACTGAGAGTTTGTTACGATAATTACGTAAAGTTCGGCTTAAATTATATGAAAGAGGTTTTTGTCTGACTGTTTAAGTGATAAAAAGTGGAAAAGTTAAGTTATGGGGAATTAATAAACTATGAAGGTTGTAGCACAAACCATTATCATTGATAGAGTGCAAATAGCATTATCCATTGTGTATGTTCGTAAAAAGAAATAAGCACGGATAGAGCTGCAGTGCAGTGACTGTATAGGATTAATAATCTCTGACTAGCAACACTCAGTCAACACGTAAAATTATATCGCTGGCGTGCTCTTACGAAAATTAAACTAACTGAAACAGGTAGCTAAGATAGTTCAGTCTAGATTGATTGCTTCAGTGGGGTTCTATTAAAAGGAACGCTTAAACTCCACTTTGGATAGTTTGCAAGCTGGGAAAAAGATAAGATAAATCCAAGGTATTAGCGTTGGAGTGTTGGGTTACGTAAGCGAGGTTTCCGATCACGTTGCTGTGAAGTGTGGCACATCGCAGTGAGTTGGGTTTAATTGACTTAGGTAGCTCATCCTAATCAGACTTGCAGTTTCTGCTTGATTCCATCGACTATTAGATTGCTTTTGGTGTTAGCTTGCTGGTCCAACCTGTAAAATCTTGTGATAGATGCGTTAACTAAAATTTTCAATCGAGAGCTAGCACTAGCCGATAAAACCAGAACCCGTTTGTACTAGCGGTGGTCCAGTTGCATCTTCGGCAGTAGCTATTGTGCGAGTGGTAAGCATTTGGTTAAACTTTCCACCCTCACAACTACTTGCAGTTAGCTGATATGGTACATGGCGTTGCGGAACTCTATGGTGTCGCTACGCGTTTTAATACACTTGTAATCTCTGTGTATCAGTGCCATCCCACCCAGGTTTGACACGCTGTAAATAGTAGTCGCTTTAGCAGGCGTTGTTGACTAACGCAGTAAATGTAATTTAGCAGACACACCACCACCGAGGAGCAGTACAATATGCTTTGCGACAGCGCAGTTAAAATCTCTGAAGAAGTACCTACATGACCACCGTGTGTGAACACCAGATATTATTCTCACAGATGGCTTTTGTGCCAAAGTTTCGTTCTAAGTGACGAGTTACCCTAGGAAATTATTCCTCAGGGCTTTACTGAGTGGAAATATGCCAAATACTGCGTATCAGGAGGTTAATTTGTTTGTTTTCAAGATTTGCAATTACACGAATATCAAAAGTAGCTGAAATTAATTGTTTGAGAAGCTCAGTAATATTATCATTCCAATTCAAATTCGCATCAAATTGTAAACCCAAAAACGTGGAGAATTCTACTCCGCTTATTGACTCCTGCTCATGTGCTCCCTCAACTGTCGGCATGACCCTATTTCGTTGTGATGATGATGATGTCCCATACACCGAGGAGCGTAGGGGACGATGCGGGAGACCCGCACCGCCCTACTAGACAAAGTCTTAGGGCAGGTGCCATTGCCTTCCTCCGACCGTAATGAAGATGAATGAGGATGATGAAGACGACACAACAACACCCAGTCATCTCGAGGCAGGAAAAATCCCTGGTCCATCCGGGAATCGAACCCGGGACCCCGTGCCCGGGAAGCGAGAACGCTACCGCAAGACTACAAGCTGCGGTTGTACAGAACTGAATATTGCCTTTTTTCTTCAGAATTTAGGGAGGGTTCATTTTTTGAGAACTTCCTAATAATCTTTGGAAAACATCATTTGCAGGTTCTTCTGTTGCTTTCTCTCTAGTGGTGTTTATTCACAATTTCAATTAAATATCCGTTGCGTTAATTAGGGGGTTTGAATACGTTAGACCACTGTTGTGGATGTTTGATGTGAGTCGGCATTTCGTAACTATTTGGGCGCTCAGGATTGCTAGCTTGGGAACAGATGAACAGATAGTTTAAATATATTCCTCCATCTTCTGCGTAGGAGAAACGCCACACCACTCGTCGACGTCGTTGGAGACGTTGGAGACGAATGGGAAAGAGACCATCGCACCACATGCCTTAAGCAGTTTAGGAGAGTCACTCATAACTAAACTAGATGACCGGACGGGACTTCGAACCTTCGTCTTCCAAATGTGAATTAAGTGCCTTGCCACTGAACCGGCGGCACTCGTTGCTGCAAGTGAACGAGAGACTGCATTTCTGCTGGCGTCTGGAGCTCCATGCACCTGCGGTCAACTGACAGCTCGAGTTCATGCTATTAATTTCTCAGTTGTTCCTCATTACTTAGCAGGAAGTTGCATAGTTACAAACAGCAAATTAAAAAGAAAAGACAGTTGCATCCCACTGCGTCCTCTTTGTCGCAGCAGGGAAAAAAGTAAAGCTCCGGTGCAGAAATGCGGAAAGCGGTGGAAGGAGACTGATAGTCGTTGTAGCACAAGGCAGGCGAATTCTTGAAGATGCACTTCTCGGCTTTCTGCAGAACCACATTAATTTTATGCCAATGCCCGTAGTGTATGTCAAATATAGCCTGTGTAAGTGTTGCTGCCTATGCTGTCTCCACAATGGAATTTTTACTCTTGCAAATGATTAAAATGATCCTACCTTTGACAGACTGCACCTACAGATACCATAAAAGGAAGTATCCCGTTGTGGTTTTCACTTCAATTCAGTTTAGCACCACAAATCAGTCAGTCTTATTGGGACGATGCTAGAATGAATTACAACAGGATACTGTCAGTTGTTTATTCCCATCAAAACACATGCCGAGCACAAAAGATTGTGCAAATATGGAATAAACAATATCGGATTTTTCCCCACATATAATTTTGAGTTTGCCAAAACGTACGTTTGGCTTTAGACGGCCCCGCCTCCCGCCCCGTACTAGACGGACACAAAATTGGTTGATATAAATTAGCGATGAGAAACAGAAGAAGGACATCCTCAGTGGCACTTTCAGAATAAGCTCAGTCGACAAGGAAATAAAACTCAACACATTTACTGTGTTTCCCTATCCGCTGATGTAGAGTGCCCATGTTGTTGTTGTGGTCTTCAGTCCAGAGACTGGTTTGATGCAGCTCTCCATGCTACTCTATCCTGTGCAAGCGTCTTCATCTCCCAGTACCTACTGCAACCTACATCTTTCTGAATCTGCTTAGTGTATTCATCTCTTGGTCTCCCTCTACAGTTTTTAGCCTCCACACTGCCCTCCAATACTAAATTGGTGATCCCTTGATGCCTCAGAACATGTCCTACCAATCCCTTCTTCTAGCCAAGGTGTGCCATAAATTTCTCTTCTCCATAACTCTATTCAGTACCTCCCCATTAGTTATGTGATCTACCCATCTAATCTTCAGCATTCTTCTGTAGCACCACATTTCAAAAGCTTCTATTCTCTTCTTGTCCAAACTATTTATCGTCCATGTTTCACTTCCATACATGGCCACACTCCATACAAATACTTTCAGAAACGACTTCTTGACACATAAATCTATACTCGATGTTAACAAATTTCTCTTCTTCAGAAACGCTTTCATTGCCATTGCCAGTCTACATTTTATATCCTCTCTACTTCGACCATCATCAGTTATTTTTCTCCCCAAATAGCAAAACTCATTTACTACTTTAAGCGTCTCATTGCCTAATCTAATACCCTCAGCAACACCCGATTTAATTCGACTACATTCCATTATCCTCGTTTCGCTTTTGTTGATGTTCATCTTATATCCTCCCTCCAAGACACTGTCCGTTCCGTTCAGCTGCTCTTCCAGGTCCTTTTGCTGTCTCTGACATAATTACAATGTCATCGGCGAACCTCAAAGTTTTTATTTCTTCTCCATGGATTTTAATTCCTACTCCGAATTTTTCTTTTGTTTCCTTTACTGCTTGCTCAATATACAGATTGAATAACATCGGGTATAGGCTACAACCCTGGCTCACTCCCTTCCCAACCACTGCTTCCCTTTCATACCCATCGACTCTTATAACTGCCATCTGGTTTCTGTACAAATTGTAAATAGCCTTTCGCTCCCTGTATTTTACCCCTGCCACCTTCAGAATTTGAAAGAGAGTATTCCAGTGAACATTGTCAAAAGCTTTCTTTAAGTCTACAAATGCTAGAAACGTAGGTTTGCCTTTCCTTAATCTAGCTTCTAAGATAAGTTGTAGGGTTAGTATTGCCTCACGTGTTCCAATATTTCTACGGAATCCAAACTGATCTTCCCCGAGGTCGGCTTCTACCAGTTTTTCCATTCTTCTGTAAAAAATTCGTGTTAGTACTTTGCAGCTGTGAGTAACTAAATGATGGTTCGGTACTTTTCACACCTGTCAACACCTGCTTTCTTTGGGATTGAAATTATTATATTCTTCTTGAAGTCTGAGGGTATTTCACCTGTCTCATGCATCTTGCTCACCAGATGGTAGAGTTTTGTCAGGACTGGCTCTCCAAAGGCCATCAGTAGTTCTAATGGAACGTTGTCTACTCCCAGGACCTTGTTTCGACTTAGGCCTTTCGACTTAGGTCTTTCTGTGCTCTGTCAGACTCTTCACGTAGTATCATATCTTTCATTTCATCTTCATCTACATCCTCTTCCATTTCCGTAATTTTGTCCTCAAGTACATCGCCCTTGTATAGACCCTCTATACCCTCCTTCCACCTTTCGCTTTCCCTTCTTTGCTTAGAACTGGGTTTTCATCTGAGCTCTTGATATTCATACAAGTGGTTGTCTTTTCTCCAAAAGCCTCTTTAATTTTCCTATAGGCACCCCTAGTGAGATATGCCTCTGCATCCTTACATTTGTCCTCTAGCCATCCCTGCTTAGCCATTTTGCACTTCCTGCCGATCTCATTTTTGAGACGTTTGTATTCCTTTTTGCCTGCTTCATTTACTGCATTTTTATATTTTCTCCTTCCATCAATTAAATTCAATATTTCTTCTGTTACCCAAGGATTTCTACTAGCCCTCGTCTTTTTACCTACTTGATCCTCTGCTGCCTTCACTATTTCATCTCTCAAAGCTACCCGTTCTTCTTTTACTATATTTCTTTCCCCTGTTCACCAGCCAACACGTCAATAACCGCATTAATTTTTCTCTCATTAGTCCATGATCTGGGTAAAACTCTTTCACAATTTTTAATGAAATCCTTCGCGTGTATACCGCCTTTTTTCAAATGGTCGAACCGCTCCTCTTTCGTCAACAATTCCGAACTACTTGCACAGATTGGCACATAGCTCTGTTTTTCGTCAAGTTTCTTTTCTAATTCCGACACTCTTGTAATTACTTGGCAAGTGGTTGTAGCAAGCGTTTCCACTTCCCTCTTTTTCTCTTCGCAGGTACTAGCCTGCTTCCTCACTTTAGTATCTACTTCGGATACTAAAGCCTTTAAAGTTTCCACCTTTTGTTGATCCTCTTTTTCACTAATTGAATTTGTTGCGTTACGTTATCCTCGATGATCGGAGCAACTGCTTCTCCTACACTTTTCTCGATTCTGCTAATTTCGGAATCAAAATGAGTATTTATGCTCGCAATTTCCGCCTGAACACCTATCATTTCCTGTTTAAGATTACCGATTTCGGTATTAATCACAACAATATCTTCTTTGATTTTATCATTTTTCATTAACGAAATCAAGGCTCAGTCTAGCTACATAGAAACTCAATCGGCGGAAATTAAAGCACAGTCTGCCAAGCAAGAAACTCAGTCTGAAAAAATTGACAGGAAGCTAGACAATCAGAACAAAGCTAGTAATGTTGATAACAACAATGTTGGAGTTGTTAACACAACTCCAACATTGTTGTTATCAACATTACTAGCTTTGTTCTGATTGTCTAGTTGTCTAGTTGTCTAGTTGTTAACACAACTCCAACATTGTTGTTATCAACATTACTAGCTTTGTTCTGATTGTCTAGCTTCCTGTCAATTTTTTCAGACTGAGTTTCTTGCTTGGCAGACTGTGCTTTAATTTCCGCCGATTGAGTTTCTATGTAGCTAGACTGAGCCTTGATTTCGTTAATGAAAACATTCATCAAATCAGTTAAATTCCTGGAAACCAGCGGTTTTACATCCGTAGCGGGTGCCTCTTTAATTGTCCCCCCCGTATTCGTCATCGAGGGGTTCAGATTTGATTTTCACTTCCGATTCCGAAACATTTTCTAAAGTTTGGAATTCCATTTCTACTCTTTTTTGCGTTTCGGCGGTCGCGTCTTTCATGCTAGCCGCCTGCCCCTGAACAATGCGTTCTGCGTTGCGCGTTTCCCACTGTTCGACCGATTGTTCCGTATCCAAGTCTACCAAATTTTGGTAATTGTTGCCTTCACTCATTTTAATAATTTTCAATATAAATGCCAAATCTCAAATCTAATTAGAATTCCTCCCACTACTTATTCTCGCTGACGTAACGACCTGTTCGTACCCAGTACTTTGTTACGAGATTTGCACAATGCAAAATTCGTGTCCAGAACAACCGCAGATCCGAAGATTGTCCTGTCACCAGGTCGCCACGTGTAACCTCCCCCTCACTTATCGACGTTAATGACAGTGAAAAATTAAACTGCGTGCACCTAATGGAAAAGCAATCGTCACCGAAGTTAATCTGTCGCTAAAGAGGGAGGAAAGGGTTACATCTAAATGAAAGGGAAAATGCAAATGAAACTGGCGGAAATTAATTTTGAAAAGGGGTAAAGTTAATAAAGAAAGTAAATGTACGGTCGTTACGTTAACAATTAACTGGCGTTAATTAGATATTTGAGATTTGGGGAAAATTACGGTCGCCAGTCGTATGGACAACTACTATAATAACTGAAAAAGAAAAGTTATTGCACATATAATTAGCACTAAAAGCGTGGCAACTGAAGGTTGACACATTTTGTGTGAAAACTGAGTGTTTGCCAGAAGTAATAAATTTCGCTACACTCTGACTTAATTTAGCAAAAGAATTAATAAAACCGGAAAATTGAAAATTAATTCAGTGACTGAAATTAATAGTGAACTTTGTTTCTGAAGCACTACGAAATTCAATAAAATAAGGTTAGTCTTGGGCTACCTCAACAATCATTTCAAAAGCTACTTGAATCTACGCAATTTAGAAATAAGAGACTTAACTTTGAACTTGAATTAAGTGATTCTGAATAATTAACAATAGTAAAATTTGGTATGTACCAAGCTGCTCTGCAGTCACAGGTAAGCTAAAATATGGTAACAAAACTCGCACTCTTAATTTGTGCTTGTGTAATCTAAATATTGTAGCCAGCTATGAATACTTTAACCGAACTTTGAAATTAAAGCAGTGAGATGGTATGATATTACTTTAATGCTGGCGTTTGAATTTCACCAACACTCGGGTTCATTCTGGAAAAGGAAGGACCCTGCTTGGTAATGCAATTGGGACAATGGGCAACAAAGGTTCATGCTACGTTGCTGTAATTTAGTGAGAAAAATTTAACAGTTTGAAAAGCTGAGGTCTGCCATAGCATAGTTTTCCCTAGGCCAGACCCAGCGTAAAAATACAAATAATATTTACAAAACAAACCAATTATACATCGGCATAAATGCATAAATAGTAAAACAATTACAATATATAAAAACACAGAAATGTCATATCTTCAGGTAACAAATAAAGGAAATAATTTATAGTACAATAGATGGAAATAGGAGGATATGCATTTCCGGCGTTACAATATGATGACAAGCAGATACAAGAAGTGGACAGTGTTAAATTCTTGGAATTGCAGCTTGATAATAAATTCAACTGGGAGGAGCGCACCACAGAACTGCTGAAGCGTCTTAAAAAATCTCTATTTGCAATGCGAATTGTGTCAGACATAGGGGATATAAAACTGAAAAAGCTGGCATACTATGCTTACTTTCATTCCATAATGCCAAATGAGATTATTTTTTTGGGGTAATTCATCAAACCAAGCTAAAGTTTTCCGGGCACAAAAACGTGCAGTAAGAGTTATACGTGGTGTGAACTCAAGAACATCCTACAGGAGCCTGTTTAGGGAACTAGGCATACTAACTACTGCTTCCCAATATATTTATTCCTTAATGAAATTTGTCATTAAAAATATATCACCTTTTCAAACCAACAGCTCAATTCATGGAATCAATACTAGAAATAAGAATAATCTTCACAAGGATTTAAAGTCACTTAGTCTTGTACAAAAAAGTGTGCATCATTCAGGAACACACATTTTCAATAACTTGCCAACAGCCATAAAAAGCTTAACAACCAATGAAATTCAGTTTAAGAGAAGCCTAAAGGATTTATTGGTGGCCAACTCCTTCTACTCCACTGATGAATTTCTCAGTAGAACTAACTGATTTGTGTGTGTGATATTATAACTTCTGCACAATTTCAGTGCAGTAATGTGTTCATTGTAAATATTTGTGTGTGGATGTGTGTGTAAAAGTAAAAAAATGGTTCAAATGGCTCTGAGCACTATGGGACTTAACTTCTGACGTCATCAGTCCCCTAGAACTCAGAACTACTTAAACCTAACTAACCTAAGGACGTCACACACATCCATGCCCGAGGCAGGATTCGAACCTGCGACCGTAGCGGTCGCGCGGTTCCAGACTGAAGCGCCTAGAACCGCTAGCCACTCTGGCCGGCGTGTAAAAGTACAATCTAACTTCTGCACCATTTCAGTGCAGTAATGTGTTCAATGTAAATAAGTATTATAGTAGTTGTATTGCACGTTTATTACCTTATAAATAAATAAATAAACTTTTTTGTTTTAGATTCAGTGCATTAGTATTTGTAAAATGACTCTTTCATATAGTGTTCATTAAAAAATGACGATCATTCCACTTGGGACCTGTGGAATGGTACATTAGCTTATTTTTTTAGTTGTAAATATTTGTCGTGTATTGTTGTTTTTCTGACATGTTCTACATCCTGGTGGACCTCCTCAGTACGGATCAATTGGAATGAAAGTAAATCTAATCTATTAACTATAAAGATTTTGCGATGTACTGTGCACAGCTACACACTACACACATTATTCGCGTCTGTGAGGGAGAGCTACTAAAGGCTCTCAGGCCTGAAAACCTCTCGTGTTTGGTAAGCAAATAACCTGAAGGGATTTCTCAGTCGGTAGCTCCTCAAGACGTAATACTTCATGCAACATAATTTCTCGAGAATTTTCCCTGAAAGTCTGCACCAGTTTAGTATGAAGGGGTTCTCTTATTTACGCCGGGCAGGTTCCCGGTTGTGAAGTGCAATGGCCTGCAGCAGGTGGCGAAAGGCGAAGCCTGAACGCGAGCAGCGAGAAATGCAGAGAGAAGCCCCAGCTAAAAGACTCGCGACTACTGTGCGCCTGATTCGCAGACTTAGTCACAAAGTAATTCCCCGCGAGATAGTTAAGTCGTATTGAAACGCGTTCATAATTACAAGACGTACAGAAACATGCGACGTTGCATCTGAGAACAAAAAGAAACAGATAATTAATTACTCTGCCCCCTACGAATTATAAAGAAATAAATTCTTTACTATCTGACTGGGAGTTTTAAAATAATTCTCTAAAGTCTCTTAACGATTGTTCTGCGATGCTCCTGTACGCAACAGACAACTTACCTCGTCTTGCCGCTGCAACTGCGTGATCAGCAACATGCTAAAACATTTCAAAAGCAACACTGTGATCCATGCAGAGTACAATGCATGGACTAATTGCACCAATTACTGCCATATTTTTATACATAGAAATTGAATGATCATTAGGGGGTTTGGTTAATTAGCCTTAAACGATGTAAAGAAAAATGGAAGAAACCAATGAAGTCTATAGCCTATTTTATTCGAAATATATTCTTTAAACAATGACAAACTTTACAAAGACTTTTAATTATTCCACAACGTTTATACACAAAAAATACACACGCGATAATAACATCTCAGACTCAGAATTTGTGTACGCACACAGCAGAATCAGAGACTTCCAACTTTCAGTATAACAACGCAGTGCGAATGCGTGCAACATAAATACTGATGGTGTAACTCCTCCGCCAGGGTCAAGAAACCGCGAGTCTCCGATCCAGTGCTGCTACAGTCTCCGTCCTAAGGCCCTCGGCACACGGACCGACCAATCTGGCGTTGAGCAATCAGCATGGCGAGTTTCTGACGTCATAGCGTGGAACTCTGATACATACGGGCACTGCAACGGACTTGCGAAGTCATACTTGTAGACCTGTCCGCCACATTTCAGGAACGCTCGGCTCCTTGCAGGGCCCACGGGAAATCAGTAAGTAATTGGAAAGGTACCGACTAAAGGTCTTAATTTTGTCGAGTGCTATCGAGAACTTGCTTGCACTGAAATGTGCAATCAAGAATTATTAAACTTTTCTTAAATAGTTACTCGCTCACCGCCGACGACAGTTGCTGGCTCTCGTAAGACCTGCAGTGTCACGTGCTGTGACGTATGCGCCATGGTGGGCCTCGGTGGAACTGCACGTGCAGAGCAATATGTAGCATGTCAGATATTCTGAATGTGCGTCTGAACGTAGACGTCACATGACACCATCTCTGTTTAGTACTGAGTCGCGAGGTGCCAGACTGGCTTTCAGTTGAAGAATATATATATATATATACTCCTGGAAATGGAAAAAAGAACACATTGACACCGATGTGTCAGACCCACCATACTTGCTCCGGACACTGCGAGAGGGCTGTACAAGCAATGATCACACGCACGGCACAGCGGACACACCAGGAACCGCGGTGTTGGCCGTCGAATGGCGCTAGCTGTGCAGCATTTGTGCACCGCCGCCGTCAGTGTCAGCCAGTTTGCCGTGGCATACGGAGCTCCATCGCAGTCTTTAACACTGGTAGCATGCCGCGACAGCGTGGACGTGAACCGTATGTGCAGTTGACGGACCTTGAGCGAGGGCGTATAGTGGGCATGCGGGAGGCCGGGTGGACGTACCGCCGAATTGTTCAACACGTGGGGCGTGAGGTCTCCACAGTACATCGATGTTGTCGCCAGTGGTCGGCGGAAGGTGCACGTGCCCGTCGACCTGGGACCAGACCGCAGCGACGCACGGATGCACGCCAAGACCGTAGGATCCTACGCAGTGCCGTAGGGGACCGCACCGCCACTTCCCAGCAAATTAGGGATACTGTTGCTCCTGGGGTATCGGCGAGGACCATTCGCAACCGTCTCCATGAAGCTGGGCTACGGTCCCGCACACCATTAGGCCGTCTTCCGCTCACGCCCCAACATCGTGCAGCCCGCCTCCAGTGGTGTCGCGACAGGCGTGAATGGAGGGACGAATGGAGACGTGTCGTCTTCAGCGATGAGAGTCGCTTCTGCCTTGGTGCCAATGATGGTCGTATGCGTGTTTGGCGCCGTGCAGGTGAGCGCCACAATCAGGACTGCATACGACCGAGGCACACAGGGCCAACACCCGGCATCATGGTGTGGGGAGCGATTTCCTACACTGGCCGTACACCACTGGTGATCGTCGAGGGGACACTGAATAGTGCACGGTACATCCAAACCGTCATCGAACCCATCGTTCTACCATTCCTAGACCGGCAAGGGAACTTGCTGTTCCAACAGGGCAATGCACGTCCGCATGTATCCCGTGCCACCCAACGTGCTCTAGAAGGTGTAAGTCAACTACCCTGGCCAGCAAGATCTCCGGATCTGTCCCCCATTGAGCATGTTTGGGACTGGGTGAAGCGTCGTCTCACGCGGTCTGCACGTCCAGCACGAACGCTGGTCCAACTGAGGCGCCAGGTGGAAATGGCATGGCAAGCCGTTCCACAGGACTACATCCAGCATCTCCATGGGAGAATAGCAGCCTGCATTGCTGCGAAAGGTGGATATACACTGTACTAGTGCCGACATTGTGCATGCTCTGTTGCCTGTGTCTATGTGCCTGTGGTTCTGTCAGTGTGATCATGTGATGTATCTGACCCCAGGAATGTGTCAATAAAGTTTCCCCTTCCTGGGACAATGAATTCACGGTGTTCTTATTTCAATTTCCAGGACAGTGTATATATATATATATATATATATATATATGCGTAATTTATCTTCAAAAGAAAATAAAATCATATTTGTGGGTAATTAATCTGAAAATAATTACTTTGTAGATAAAGAACAATAAACCGAAGACAAATGCACTCACCTGCACAAACGTGACTACAGATATGTAGAAACATCAACCAACTGCTAAATCGCAACCGACGTTCACTGCAGAGTGCCCACGCACGGACTGACGCACTAGTCAGAACCACACAGTAAACAAAACACACTGTAGACTTGACTGCGCCAATAGTCGGAGCAGGCTACCTGTGGCGTTGGCCACCTACCGTTGCCCGAGCTCAAAATGGTTCAAATGGTTCTGATCACTATGGGACTTAACATCTGAGGTCATCAGTCCCCTAGAACTTAGAACTACTTAAACCTAACTAACCTAAGGACATCACACACATCCATGCCCGAGGCAGGATTAGAACCTGCGACCGTAGCGGTCGCGCGCTTACAGACTGTAGCGTCTAGAACCGCTCGGCCAGCTCGGCCGGCTAAGTTTTCAATTTTATACGTATGCTGTAAATATTCTGCTACATAACAGGAACAGTGATCGAGTAAGGACGACCTTAGGGTTCTGCTAAAAAATGAGAACGATTATCTTTTGTGGAAAAATACTGCATATTTGTATCGCAGTATTTGTAATAAAATTTCGATAAGGCGATGTCCTTGTTGACTGGACACCGTACTTTCCTTCTTGCCTTCTAATATGTTAACGGATATTGAAATTCTTATTTATGAATACTACAGACAGAACAACATGACTAGTGTATGGACAAGAGAGAAATGTGCGTTTTAATGGAGGAAACATGGTAATTCTACGCCCGTTCATTTCGTAAATAATGTGGTTTGTGAGACAGTTACATCGCAAAATTGCCGCTGGAGCGCGCTGCGATCACGTATACCACACTGAGGCACACGCATTGTACGCTCAGGTTCTACCGTTTCTGAGCGCCCAGCAGCACGCTGAACTTGGCTCGGCTCGCTCAACGTAGGTGCCGACGGCTTATGGCGTCGCTGGTCGCCAATACTAGAGGCGCGCGTAATATACTACATCTACATATATACTCCGCTAGCCACCAAGCGGTGTGTGGCAGAGGGCACAATTCGCGCCAAAGTCATATTCCCCCCCCCCCCCCCCCCTCTGTTCCACTCGTGGATCGAGCGAGGGAAAAACGACTGTCCGAACGCCTCAGTACGAGCTCTAATTTCCCTTATCTTTGAATGGTGATCATTGCTCGATTTGAAAGTTAATGGTAATAATACATGCTCTACATCCTTGGAGAAGATCGGATTTCGGAATTTAATGAGCAGCCCCTTCCGTTTAGCGCGTCGTCTATCTGCAAGTGTGTTCCATTTCAAACTTTCTATGACATTTGTTACGCTCTCGCGATGGCTAAATGTACCAGTCACGAATCTTGCCGTTCTTCTTTGGACCTTCTAAATCGCTTGAATCGGACCCAACTGGTAAGGGTCCCATACAGACGAACAGTACTCTAAGACTGGACGAAATAATGTATTGTAAGCAATTTCCTTTGTTGAAGGACTGCATCACTTCAGGATTCTACCAATAATTGCCCGTTACTTGTGTAATCTGATCATTCCTTTGAGATCATTTCGAATAGTCACACATAGATACTTGACGGATGTTACCGCTTCCAGTGACTGGGCATTTATTTTGTACTCGTACATTAATGGGGACTTTCACTTGTTATACGCACTAGGTTATACTTACTAGTATTGAGAGATAACTGTCAGCCATTACACCACGCATTTATTTTCTGCAAATCCTCATCGATTTGTTTACAACTTTCGTGTGATACTACTTTCCTGTAGGCTACAGCATCATCGGCGAACAGTGTAATGCCGCTGTCAATATCATCAACCAGATCGGTTATGTAAATCGTAAAAATCAGCGGACCTATGACGCTGCCCTGGGGCACATCTGAAGTTACGCTTGTTTCTGTTGAAGTCACCCCATTCAGGACGGCACACTGTCCTCTGTCTGTTAGAAAACTTTCTATCCAACCGCATATGTCATCGGATAGACAGTAAGCGCTCACTTTTTGGAGCAAGCGACACTGCGGAACTGAGTCGAAGGCCTTTCAAAAGTCGAGAAATATGGCATCGACCTGGGAGCCGGTATCTAGAGCCTGTTGTATATAATGCACAAAGAGGGCCAGATGTGTCTCGCATGACCGCTGTTTCCTGAAACCGTGCTGGTTTCTGCAGATGAGCTTCTCAGAGTCTAGAAAGGTCATTATGTCTGAACACAAAATATGTTCCATGATTCTACACCAAATCGATGTCTGTGAAATTGGCTGGTAATTATGTGCATCCGATTTTCTACCCTTTTTATAGAAAGGCCGTTAATGTGAGGTCTCGAAGAAGGAGCTGTCCTAGCAGGGTGAGTGGAATCCGTTCCAGTTCTGGTACTGGGAAAGGAATCTAGTTTCCCCGCGTCGTGGTCACACACATTGATTTTGCTGCAACGGAAGTAGACACTGCACGCTACACTTATCTTAAGTGTACTGTTTACCTGATATTAAGGGTGTGAACAGAGAAGGTTAGAGATGCGTCCTATAGCTCATGTAATGGTAACGGAGAACAACCTACTAAAATTTACTAGTGATAGCTGGGTTTAGGTACGGCGAAACCAGTGGTCCTGAGCTATGACCTGATCAACACAATCAGTGCGCTATTACTGGAAACTCATACATATTTCAGCTATCGGCTTTAGGGGCGATGGTCGAGAATCTTCGTTTTACAACCGGGATCACAAAGGTGGTGAGATGACGTCTCGAGCTCAAGGTTGATGGCTATTGCGATGAAACTGTCACTAGCAGGTAGCATCTGAAGAACTTGCGACGTTTCGGAATCAGAAATAAGATTTTTTTTCACTTGCCGCCCTTAGTTTACGACCCACCACCTAACTGCTTACGGTGGGTCTTTATTGACCTTTCTTTTCATTTTCTTTTCTTTTGTTTGATTTGTTTGTTTCTGTGTTTTCCTTTTTTGGCAGCTTATCCCAAAAACCATTTAACAAAAAAAATTTTTACAAAGCGTTTGAAATTTTGAAAAAGAAATACAAATTAATAGTTGAGAATGAAGAAGAGGGAAGAAGCACGAAAGGAAGAAGGTTGTAGTCCTGCCACCGTGGGGTGCTGAGGATGAAAGCCTTGGAATTGAACATCAAGCCATTGATACTCAGGCTCCAATACCTTTTAATTTAACCCTTAAACCAAGTGTATCTACGCTATACTAGAGCTACTACTAAGCTAATTACTAGAGCTATTACTAAACTAATCGCCCACCCGGTTTGCCGTGCGGTCTAACGCCCGGTTTTCCGGAGCGGGAAGGAGCGCCTGGTCCTCGGCACGAATCCGCCCGGCGGACTTGTGTCTAGGTCCGGTGAACCGGCCAGTCTGTGGATGGTTTTTAGACGGTTTTCCATCTGCCTCGGCGAATGCGGGCTGGTTCCCCTTATTACGCCTCAGCTACACTATGTCGGCGATTGCCGCGCAAACAAGCTCTCCACGTACGCGTACACCACCACTACTCTACCTCGCAAACATAGGGGTTACACTCGTCTGGTGTGAGAGGTTCCCTGGGGGCGGGAGGTGGGAGGGGGCGGGAGTCCACCGGGGGCTAAACCGCACAATAACCATGAAAGAGTGGTTCGGTGTGGGGTGGCGGAGTGGTGAAGTGGACTGCGGTAGTCGTCGTGGGGTTGTGGACCACTGCGGCTGCGGCGGGGACGGAGCCTCTCCGACGTTTCTAGGCCCCTGGTTAACGTACAGTACAATACAATACTAAACTAATTACACTAGTTACAGGTTTAAAGTGCCATATTTGCGTGTGGCATCTGCGACGGTGCGCCGACACTGTTTACCTCTATGTGGATTTGGAAAAAAATGGTTCAAATGGCTCTGAGCACTATGGGACTCAACATCTTAGGTCATAAGTCCCCTAGAATTTAGAACTACTTAAACCTAACTAACCTAAGGACACCACACACACCCATGCCCGAGGCAGGATTCGAACCTGCGACCGCAGCAGTCCCGCGGTTCCGGACTGCAGCGACAGAACCGCTAGACCACCGCGGCCGGCGTGGATTTGGACCTAGTCTAGTACTATCTATTTTTATGGCTGTAATTGTGTTATATCTGGGACGCTACTTTTAGGTTCACGATATTTCTGTCGGGGCTTTATTTCTGTCTTAATTTTCATTCTCCACATTATGGTGTCTGTCTAGGTGCTGCATATAGTTTTGCCGTCTGTAGCCGCGCGGGATTAGCTGAGCGGTCTATGGCGCTGCAGTTACGGACTTTGCGACTGGTCCCGGCGGAGGTTCGAGTCCTCCCTCGGGCATGGGTGTGTGTTTGTCCTTAGGATAATTCAGGTTAAGTAGTGTGTAGGCTTAGGGACTGATGAACTTAGCAGTTAAGTCCGATAAGATTTCACACACATTTGAATTTTTTTTTGTCGTCTGTACGGTCTCTCGCGTCTGTATTCGTCTGAAATTTTGTCTGTTAGTACGTTCTGGTGTTCTGATTGCGTCGTATAGACTATGTGTCTTTCAGTTTGCATGTGTTGTATCCCAGGCGTTTTCCTGTGTTGTCTGTATTTTCCGCAGAATAGGACTGTGTGTTCGGGGATACTCATACCTCCGCATGTACATCCTGATGTGTCTCTTAGACTCACGCGGTTCAAGTGCGTGGGATAAGGTCCGTGCCCAGTGAAGAAGTACACCATGCTGCGGCTAGGGTCGGCATGTTTCATTCTTAACCTTTCCGTTATATCCCTTATCACATGTGCCCTATTCTTCCTGCCATGTGTCAATTTTCTATTTTCTGAGGTCCCGCTTCTTATGCAGCGGTGAACCAATTATTATATTAATCTGGTCTAGTCTACCCATCTTTAACCAGTACAGAGCGGCCCGGTGCCTGATTGTAATACACTCCTGGAAATTGAAATAAGAACACCGTGAATTCATTGTCCCAGGAAGGGGAAACTTTATTGACACATTCCTGGGGTCAGATACATCACATGATCACACTGACAGAACCACAGGCACATAGACACAGGCAACAGAGCATGCACAATGTCGGCACTAGTACAGTGTATATCCACCTTTCGCAGCAATGCAGGCTGCTATTCTCCCATGGAGACGATCGTAGAGATGCTGGATGTAGTCCTGTGGAACGGCTTGCCATGCCATTTCCACCTGGCGCCTCAGTTGGACCAGCGTTCGTGCTGGACGTGCAGACCGCGTGAGACGACGCTTCATCCAGTCCCAAACATGCTCAATGGGGGACAGATCCGGAGATCTTGCTGGCCAGGGTAGTTGACTTACACCTTCTAGAGCACGTTGGGTGGCACGGGATACATGCGGACGTGCATTGTCCTGTTGGAACAGCAAGTTCCCTTGCCGGTCTAGGAATGGTAGAACGATGGGTTCGATGACGGTTTGGATGTACCGTGCACTATTCAGTGTCCCCTCGACGATCACCAGTGGTGTACGGCCAGTGTAGGAGATCGCTCCCCACACCATGATGCCGGGTGTTGGCCCTGTGTGCCTCGGTCGTATGCAGTCCTGATTGTGGCGCTCACCTGCACGGCGCCAAACACGCATACGACCATCATTGGCACCAAGGCAGAAGCGACTCTCATCGCTGAAGACTACACGTCTCCATTCGTTCCTCCATTCACGCCTGTCGCGAACCACTGGAGGCGGGCTGCACGATGTTGGGGCGTGAGCGGAAGACGGCCTAACGGTGTGCGGGACCGTAGCCCAGCTTCATGGAGACGGTTGCGAATGGTCCTCGCCGATACCCCAGGAGCAACAGTGTCCCTAATTTGCTGGGAAGTGGCGGTGCGGTCCCCTACGGCACTGCGTAGGATCCTACGGTCTTGGCGTGCATCCGTGCGTCGCTGCGGTCCGGTCCCAGGTCGACGGGCACGTGCACCTTCCGCCGACCACTGGCGACAACATCGATGTACTGTGGAGACCTCACGCCCCACGTGTTGAGCAATTCGGCGGTACGTCCACCCGGCCTCCCGCATGCCCACTATACGCCCTCGTTCAAAGTCCGTCAACTGCACATACGGTTCACGTCCACGCTGTCGCGGCATGCTACCGGTGTTAAAGACTGCGATGGAGCTCCGTATGCCACGGCAAACTGGCTGACACTGACGGCGGCGGTGCACAAATGCTGCGCAGCTAGCGCCATTCGACGGCCAACACCGCGGTTCCTGGTGTGTCCGCTGTGCCGTGCGTGTGATCATTGCTTGTACAGCCCTCTCGCAGTGTCCGGAGCAAGTATGGTGGGTCTGACACACCGGTGTCAATGTGTTCTTTTTTCCATTTCCGGGAGTGTATCTATCCGGAAGATTCCGAGCACACTACACAGTGCTTCGACCGATGTCGTGCCAAAAGCTCCAGGTAGTCGCAACCGGACGCTTCTCTGTCCTCGCCTAACCGCTGTTCTGTTTGTGACGAGGTTGAGTCTGTGCGCCCATGTACTGGCCGCAAAGCTTAGTACTGATTCGAAGAGTGCGCAGTGGTAGATTCGTGTGACTGACAGAGAGAGTCTGTATTGTCCTGAATTTATCCTTGCCAGTTTGTGTAGCATTTTTTCTGCCTTGTCTGTTGCGATTCTAATATGTTCATGGAAGTTCAGTTTTTCATCTGTGTGTACACGCAAGTAGCGGGTTACTTGAGTTCTTTTTATGTTGCTGTCCCCAATTTTTACTGATGGGTTACGTCATAGTTGGCCTTTCAAAAGTGTGTATGTTGTCTTGTTACCCGCTATCATCAGCTTGTTTGTGTTGTACCACTGTGTTGTTTACAGTGTACCGATCGCCTTTTCCTCTAGCTGGGCTCTTGTATTTGCTGTTAAGACCACAAGTAGGTCATCTGCATATGCGACAACTCCATCTGTCCTGTCGTCCCCATCCAGCAGTTGCAGAAGGGGTGCAACACCTATGCCCCAGAAGATGGGCCCACAGATCGAACCCTGGGTACAACCTTTGGTAATTTTCCTTATTAGCTTCCGGCTGCTCGCATGTCATTCCACTATTCTATCCCTGCAGTAGTCTAGTAGACTACTGTATAGGGATGCGGGTACTTCCATCTGGCGTAACCTCAGAAACAGTGCTGGCCACCACAGCAGGTTGACAAATGCCCTTGCGATGTCAATCATAATTGCCAAAGAGTATGTGTTGCCTGTATTTTGTGTAATTTCGAGAGCTCTGTTAAATGCGTCATCAATGCTTTTGCCTTTTCTGAATCCAAATTGGTTTGGGCTGAGTCCAAGTAGTGCTCTGTGGGCCTGCAAGCGGTCACACAGTAGTCTCTCTTGAATTTTTGCCATGGTGTTTATTAGACACATGGGTCAATATGATTTTGGATCTGAAGGGTCTCTGTCTGCTGACTTTCGTATGATAACTCCATTTGAGATTTTCCAGATTGTCCGTACTCGGCCTAGCCGTAAGGCGTCATTTAGTAATTCTGTTAAGTGTGGGGTGATCTGTGGCGCTATGCGCTTAAGCACTTCTACATGGATCCTCTCCGGTCCAGGTGCTTTCTTGTTGTTTAGCTCTCTTGTCGCTAGCGCAACCTCCTCGTGCACAAAGGGACAGGTGACGGTATTTGTGTTGCGCGGCTCCTGTAATTCGTTCCTTAGTGCAGACTGTTCCTGTGCGTCTGTGTCGATGACATCCTCCGGGAGGAGTTTGTTCAGCAGATGTTGCGCTGTGTTTCTCCACCCCGTTGTCATCGTACCGTCATCCTGCCGTAGCGTGCCTAGTACCAACGGGGGTCTTGATTTTATCTGTCAATGTCTTGTTCCCCCCCCCCCCCCCCCAGATGTTTTGTTGAGTGTGTGTGGCCACATAGCTTTCCCATTGTTGTTCTCTGGTATGTAGCAGGGTCTTTTTGAAAAGGTTTTTGGCTTCCCTATATGCAACCAGTCTAATTAGTTTGTGTCTTTGTATCCAAGTCCGCTGATACAGTTTTCGTTTTCTTGTCATGTCACGTTTAAGTCTGGTTAGTTCGTCTGACGATGATGTTCCCCGTTATTTGTTGTTTGTGATCTTAGGTATGGCTACTTCTTGAGCTTTTTGTATTATTTCTGTCAATCTGTGTGCCCCATAATCCAAGTTTCCTTGTATGTTCTGTATGTTTTCTTCTTGAACCATGTATTCTAGTCTATTCCAGTTTGGCCTTTTAAAATTGAAATGTGTTGTGTTCTATATGGTGTGGTTATTGTTTGTTGTGAGTTTAATTTCAATTACGTTGTGATCACTCGTGGTCAGAGAGTCATGTATAGTCCATCTTTTTAACGGTCCTAATGCTGTGTCGTTCATTAGAGTAATGTCAGTTTTGCTACTGGATCCGTTTACTCCTCTGTAGGTGAGTGTAGGTCCATCTTCATTTATAATATGTAATTATGTCGCCTGTATGACGTCACTGACTGTCCGCCCCCTGTCGTCCGTTTTGCCAGAGGGCCATAGTGTGGATCTGGCGTTAATATCTATACATATAATTAGGTTCTTATGTATAGAGTACTGCGCTATGTCTTTTATCATTTCCAGATATGGTTCTATGGTATTGCTATATTGTGCGTACAGTGATACCCATATATCTCTATCCTTAGTTATTTCTGCCGTAGCCAGGTGACTATTGCACAGCTGCGAGATCTTTATAGTGTTTAGTATTCTGTTAAGATCCACTAACAGGAATTCTGACTGTCAGATACTGCGACAGCGTCCCAGGGTAGGTGGGTTAATTTACCCAGGGTTGTTGCGTAGGGTTCCTGCAGGCAGAGAATGTCTGGCTGCAAGTCTATTGCAACCTGCGGCAGTTCCACACGTACAAGAGTGCTTCTGTTTGCATTTAACTGTAATATGTTGATGGATACTTCATGTGTACGTAAAATTTACTACCGGTCTGTGAGCAGTCAAAGCCCGTCCTGCTGTGCTGTGCGCCCTCACCTGGTCTTCATAGATGTGGTGGGGGTTGTAGGTTTCCGCCCTCCGGCTACACGCAAGTATTACTAGTTTTTCTAATTCAACAGGATCTGTAGGGATATTTTCTGTCTTAAGTGTCATTCTGTCTGATTGTTCGGTGGTCGGAATGCAGACGTAACCACCAAGTGGATGGAGTAGTCTGGTAAGTAGTCTCTGGGCCCGTAACAAATATATCTTTATGCTCTAACATACTTAACCCTAAATTTAATTCTACATTGTTGTAGTCATCATGCCGTTGTTTTTGGATTTTTTTCTTCTTTTATTTTTCTGTATATGGGATGATTTCATTGTATTTTGCTCGTAGAGCGGTATGGCATCTTGTTTAGTCTTCTGTGGTGGTGCTGATCCGCTAGCCGCAGCTTTCTCCTCTTCACTAACACTTTTCTTTTTATTTACACTATCAACTACACTCTCCTCACTTTTCTTTTTATTTACACTATCAACTGTACTCTCATCATTACTGTCGAAGTCTTCTGTTAGCTGTTTTGCATCGAGAAGTATTACTCTCTCCCCTTTAGCTTCGCTGCTTCTGGTGTGCTGTTGTGGTTGCCTGTGTTGTAGTGTTTTGTTGTGTTGTGGTGTGCTGGATCTGCAGGATTATTTATCCCTCCCGACACGAAGTTCACAGGTTTGTTGTAGCCTATGCATGATTTTGTGTCGTACATCTTCTGTATGGGTCTGTTGTTTGGTCTTTCATGTGCGTGTTTGCAGAGTCAGATTGTGGGTATGTTCTCTGTGTATCACCTGTTTTTTTATTTTTCGTGTATGTGTTCATGGAGTCAGACTGATTTATATTTAATGTTGTTTGTGCGTGATTATTTTCTTAAAATAGGAATGCGAGGTTTTGTCTCATTGGAATACGTGGCTCCACTACTGGTTTGTGGCAACCAAACGATCCTCAGTTTACAGACAAGAAACATCGCCTGTTGGGTGGGAGCAATAACCAAGCTAACAAGAGTGGTCGGGTAACTATTCATGTCTTCGTGAATGTATGACAGTAAATGATTTAACGTACGATATGGAATCATCTCCTAGATTTAAAGAAAAAAATGGCCTTTCACATATAGAGATTTCGAAAATCCAACATGTACAAAAAGTTCGCACTTTAGGGATGTGGTAGATGTGCTTTCTTTAATTGTAAGGCTGCAAGATTTTGGCACCAAACGTTTATTATTCTTGCAAATTTATATTTATATTAGGACCTTTTTATAAGGCGCAATCGTATTATTAATCATTTCATTGGCTGTTACTGGCTACCACCACGTACTAACAAAATCTGTGGAACTGTATGTGCCGGCCGGTGTGGCCGAGCGGTTCTAGGCGCTTCAGTCCGGAACCGCCCGACCACTACGGTAGCAGGTTCGAATCCTGTCTCTGGCAAGGATATGTGTGACGTCCTTAGGTTAGTTAGGTTTAAGTAGTTCTAAATTCTAGGGGACTGATGACCTCAGATGTTAAGTCCCATAGTGCTCAGAGCCATTTGAACCATTTTTGAACTGTATGTCTGGGAGTTAAATAGGGCTGAGCACTGAGAGAAAGGGCCAAATGGCCTCACATTGCTCAGAAGCTGCTGTCGGCTAAAGACGGGCTGGGAAGCATCTCGTCATGTTCTGCAGGGGCGAACACTGCTCTCGTGAAACAGAGCAGAGAGAGGCGGCCACTGTGTCACGGACAGAGTGGACGTGACTTTGCTCTCTGGTGAGATGAGAAAAAGAAATGCAGAATAGCGCACGCCGAGAAAGAGCACTGGCGGGAGCAAGAAGACGAAAGGACATCCTTTTAGTGTGAAGAATGCCCGGCGTTACAAACGACGAACGCGAGCTGACATACGAAGTACCTTCTAACTGGAAGCGCCAGAGAACGCTTCCCGTCGAAAAGCAGAGACCCGTTCTTCTTTGGCAGAATACTAAGGTTGCAGGACAGGAAATGGAAACTTTCAGGGAAGCTTCAGGTATTCGGATGGCAGATTCATGACCCATGTAGAGATAGATAATGTTTCTGTAACGGCCTCTGTGATTCGTGGCAGGAACGGGAAAGTAGACGCTGCGTGTCCATCAGGGAGCGGCATATGAGGTGAGAAGGCACTTCTCCCCGGAGGTCGATCGAAGGAACTTCGCTGACGATAGCCACAGCGAAGAAGCTGGCGGTTACATTTTGAGGAGTGTTGCTTTCGGCACAAGGGGCGCATGATGTCGCTTACCTGAGACAGAGCTGTTAGTCTGTTTTTTCAATGACGATTCTTTAGCTCTCTGTAGAATCTGACACACTTTGAAGTGCTTCCCTACTGGAGAACACTTGAGTAGAATTTTTGTTCCTGGCTAATGAGCAATCAGAAATCTTAACTCGTGTTTTGTATTGTACTGAAGTAATTTTAGCTCTAGGACGACACATTGCGTCCACTGAGAAGGCAGAAAATTGAAGGTCCACCACGTACATCATCTGCACAGCGGGCAATGCCCCAACGAACAAATCATCGGTGCAGTGTAACTGCTGTCCGTGCTTTGATAGGTGATATGCGCACTCTGCTTCAGGGAAACACTCACAGTAAATGTGTTGAGTTTTACTTGCTTGTCGACTGAGCTTTTTCTGAAAGCGTCACTGAGGATGCGGGTCTTCTGTTTCTCACTGCTGATCAGTATCATCCAACATTGTGTCCGTCTAGTAAGAGGTGTGCGGTCTAAAGTCAAATGTACGTTCTGACACTCTCGAAACTGCATGTAGGACAGAATCCGGTATTGTCCATTTCATATTTGTACAATTTTTTGTACTTTTTTGTTTTTTGTGGCAATAAACAACTCACAGTATCCTGTTGTGATTCATTCTAGTAGAATCACTGTAAGAATGATTGATTTGTGGTGCTGAACTGTTGAGAAGTAAAACCACAACGGGATACTTCGTTTTATGGGCATCCCTATGTGCAGAATGTCAAAGGCAGGATCATCTTAATCATTTGCAAGAGTAAAAATTCCATTGCGAAGACAGCACTACGCAGGCACACTTACACAGGCTATATTTAATATACACTACGGGCATTGGCATAAAATTAATGTGGTTCTTCAGAAAGCCGGGAAGTGTATCTTCAAGAACTCACCTGTCTTGTGATACAACAACTATATGTCTCCTTCAACCGCTTTCCGCATTTCTGCACCGGAGCTTTACTTTTTTCCCTGCTGCGACAAAGAGGACGCAGTGGGATGCAACTGTCTTCTGTTTTTTAGTTTGCTTTTTGTAAAGATGTAACTTCCTGCTAAGTAATGAGGAACAACTGAGAAATTAATAGCATCAACTCGAACTGACAGTTGACTGCAGGTCCTGAGAGCTCTAGATGGAAACGCACTGTCTCTCGTCCACTTGCAGCAACGAGTGCCGCCAATTCAGTGGCAAGGCACTTGATTCACATTTGGAAGACGGACGTTCGAAGTCCCGTCCGGCCATTTAGTTTAGTTTTGAGTGATTGCCCTAAACAACTTAAGGTATGTACCGGTATGGTCTCTTTCTCACGTGTCCCCAATATGAGGACGTCGACGAGAGGTGTGGCATTTCTCCTGTCTAGGAGATGGAGGAATATATTTAAACTGTATTCGAACCCCCTAATTATCGGAACGGATATTTAATTGAAACTGTGAATCAACCCCATTAGAGAGAAAGCAACAGAAGAACATGTAAATGATGTTTTCCAAAGATTATTAAATGGTCCTCAAGAATGAACCCTTCCTAAATTTTGAAGAAAAAACGGAATAATCAGTTCTGCATAACAAAATAGTCATGCCGATAGTTTATGGAGCGCATGAGCAGGAGACAGTAAATAGAGTAGGATTCTCCAGGTTTTTGGGTTTGAGATCTTGAAATGGAAGGAGTATATTACTGAACTTCTTAAACAATTAAATTTATCTACTTTTGCTCTCCGTGTAATTGACAATCTTGAAAACAAACAAATTAAACTCCTGATATGCAGTATCTGGCATATTTCCGATCAGTAAATCCTATGGAATAATTTCCTGGGAGAACTTATCACTTAGAACGTAAGTATTGATTGCACAAAAGCAAGCAGTTGAGAATAATATCTGGTGTTCACCCACGGTAGTTATTTAGGTACGTCGTCAGGGAGTTAGGTATTTTAACTGCCCTGTCACAATTCATATTCCCTAATGAAATTCGTCGTAAATAATGCATCACAATTTGAGAAGAACAGTGAGGTTAATACCTACAATACTAGAGGGAAAAATGACCTTTATTACATATTATTAAAGCTGTCAGCGGCTCAGAAAGGAATTCAATATGCAGCAACAAAAACCTTTGAGGCTTTGCCCTGTAAAATTAAATATATGATAGCTGTCAAAGCAAATTTTGAATCTAATATAAACACCTCTTCAAAATATCTCTTGTTCCATGGAAAAATTACTGTTTAAAAACTGGTAGCCTGCAAAAAGAAGCCTTATCTTTCAGTTGCAAAGTTTGACCTAAAAAGCAATTTGTTGAGTAATGTTAACGTTAATGATGTCTACATTTGATGTAAACCGTCTTGTTCCACATCATTTCGATAAAAGAAACGCTCGTATGATCTCTGGAACAGGTAACTAACTAACGAACTCAATGTTTTGTCTTTGGATTTGTATCTAACTGCTTGCTTAGATAACGTCTTCCTAAACGAAATGTAAAGTTCAGAGTTCACAGAGACCATCACTTTCCAAGGTTAATTATATGTCTTACAGTATACATACATATTTTCGAATAAATTAACCGTTGCACTGATTATTAATCACCAAACTAGTTACCACACTTCATTACTATCATGCAACAAACCTCAGCCTAATAATAAAAACAGAGAACTGCTGGGAGACATTTTAAATATATTCTGATATATTTCACAATATACATAGTGCGCCTCATATTTCCCTGTCAATACTTTTAAATATTCAGTAATTTTAAGATTAACTTAAAATAATGATCAGTCATCAATTTATACAAGGACTGACGTTTTACAGAGTTAATTTCATTTCCTCAACAACAGCATTGGTGCCCCTTCGCTGTTTGTCGGCCAGTGAGTTGCCGCCTGCCGTCACCGCAAACGTCGATCTGGCCTGGTACTTCCTCCACAGTCGCTTCAGACTACCAAGTGGCGTTGTAACAATTCTTTTTAGAATGTTTTTTGAGCAAATTAATACATGATTTATTCCCCACATGTTACTTAACCTTCTCGCTCAGCAATTTTTCTTTATGCGTTCCCCCAGCTTTAACATTTATTAGGGGGGTAAAATAGGAGTACGAATGGTCGACGTAGGCAAACCGCTATAGAGGTTTAAACCCTAATATTTCATCTTTTCCTTCCCGTCTGCATCAGGCGACATGTGTAGCCACATTGTTCTGTGTTACAGTGCTTCTACTGTATTGACACAGAGTCTTTACCGATGTACGTTTTAACTCTTTCTTTACCAACAACAAAATCTTCGTTACAGTTATAATTTTCTTAGCAAAAGTATGATCACGTAAATTTCACATTAATATGAGAGCAAGAATTTCCATTAAAGGTTCTCACAGTAGGAGAGAGTATTATACCTTGGAACACGTTTGAGACGGTCGCCTCTAGGAGAAATTCACTGTAGTTTCTTATTCCATTTTGAAACGACAGCATTCCTTGCACGTGTGGTGCAGCCTTTTTCTGAAATTACAAAAATTACTCCGGAAAAGTAGTGTTTACCGAAATGTGAAAGCAGGTTCCAAGGTCAAACGCGGTCATGTACCTATAATAAATATTGTACTCAAGTTTAAAAGTGTTGCAGTCTAGGAAACATCGTCAGTACCGCATTTAGCAGCCTATGCATTACACTATTACTCTATTACCCACCAACAACCAGTAAGTGAAATCAAATGCTGGACGAAACCTCATATGGTGAGTGGTGGGAACCCGTAATACATCCAGAAACATTGTCGAATATGATCCTTTTGTGGTCGAGGTGTTTTCTTGGCCGAATCCCATAGTAAAAGGCAGATGAAAACAAACGGAATCCGATATGTATCCGAGACCACAGAACCTACAACTGCTGTAATTCTGGTCTCAAGTGCTGCTGACACGAGCTGGTCTCAGAATTGATATTCGAATACTCGGCGTCAGTTCCCGTGAACAAAGAGAACACGCTATACCTCATGGAGGTGTTCTCTCCTTTGAAACTAAATGCAAGGCAGTCTGTTTTTTGCCACCCCCGTTTCGCTTCTTTTATTTATGAAACATATTCAGTGGTCTGTAATACATGTTTGTTTTTATGTATATAATAAATTCATTATGTAGTAGTTACAAGTATGTTGCTACGTTACGTTGTCTTGTTTTCCAGGTTAGAAACAGCTTGTTGAGCACAAGTTTCATGAGCTTAAATTATCGTTTGGTGTTACCTTCAATTTACGATGTTGCCAATCCATGTGTGTGATCATAGAGATGTGTTTACTCGGTCCCCATACTTCAGATGACCGATTTCCTGCACTTTTCGCCCACATATATTACAACATTTAACCTGAACTTTTCGTTGTGTGTAAAAAATGTGTTTGTTTACTGTGCATATTGCCAACTGTCACTGTGAGTTTATCTTTCGTCTTTTGTTGGTGTTGTGTGTGTGTGTGGTTTGATATTTGTTAATGTGTATGTGTGTGTGTGTGTGTGTGTGTGCGCTTGTGTGTGTGTGTGTGTGTGTGTGTGTGTGTGTGTGGTTATGTTTGACATTTATGTTTGTTATTATTTTTGTGGTTAACATGATTATGAGTTATTTTTTTGTGTTGTTTGGCCATTAATTACTTTTTTCATTCCAATGGCTTTTTGTATCTGAAAGTTTTACTGTAATGTCAAGAATTTTTTGTAGTAATTGTTCATTCCAATAATTTTCATGTCCTGTTCCATGTTGGATGGGTCATGTCTTTGTGTTAACAGGTGTTCAGGAAAGATACAATGGTTATTTTCATACTTCCAGGTTATACATTCTTTATGTGTAGTTTTGGAATTACTGCCTGTTATATCTGAGATATACTGATTTAAATTCTCGATATTCTAACTGGTATATGTCTGCACCTTGGTATTTATTTGGTTTGGCTATTGCTGTTTGTAAATGTGAATGGAGCGTGTTCTTGTTCTGTAAGCAATGTGTAACCCTTGTTTTTTCAGTATATTTGCTGTTCCGTGTGTCGATTTGAGTCTGTATGTTAAAGTGTATCTTTTCTCTCCTTTAGTCTTGTCACAGGTGTTACTGTTTTGTGTTACTGTGTGTGATGTAGTGTCTGTGTTGTTTCTAGATTTCTGTGGTTGTGTTCTCCGCTTCTTTCCACTTTTTTAGTTGTGTGTTGATTTTGTGATTGAGTCTTTGTACCATATGGATGCTATGATAATTGTTTGTCGATGTGAGTTGTTTGCAACTCTTTTTCATAGTTTTCTTTGCTGAGTGGGATGTTATTTAGCCTTTAATATTTAAACATTGTAAGCATTATATCAACATTAATTACAAACACTTTTGGCCATTTATAGAGGACGAGGGTACAGAAAAATTCGGACCTCTAATGCTTATGGGAAGAATCCGAAGTTTAATTCAGCTAAAATTCTGTACCCTCATAAGCAGCATGAAACGAGATACCCATATCAAGCTCACATTGACTCAATTCCCAGACGGGATAGAGCTGTTTTTTACAGCCAGAGGTATCAGTTGGCTGTACTAATTACACTTACTGTTTACCCCATAATCATACAGGAATTCAATGATGTATTCTTTCATGAACATTGTTACAAGGTTTTCATGAGTCTTCTGCTTTTGTAAATATTTCACCTTTACTGTACTGAGACAAAACGAATAAGATCACATATATGATTAGTGAATAAGGCCCTTGACTCTGTGCTTAGTTTTATCTGCCATTGAATTACTGGTCATTCAGTTGCGCAGCGTTTGAAGAATAGTAGCGATCAGTTGACATTTCCAGAGAGAGTGATCTGTTATTTGTAACTCTGGGAGAAACTACCTGTAATATTTTGTTATGGAGATGAAAACTCATTTATAATACTTTCTTGTTCTTTATGTTGATAGATACGATTTTGGAGTAATTTTATAGGTATGGTTGTATATTTTGTAATGAGAAAATTTTGTAATTGTTCGAGTTTTCTCATGTTGTGCTATCTTTTCTCAATAATCAGGGTTTGAATCCTCAAGAACGATTTCCTTTAGAGTGAAACCACCTCCACGATTCATAGTAAAGTTGTTCAGATTTGATCGTGTGTGAACTGCACGTTACGCCACAAGCAGCAACAGATTGTTTCTGACAAGAAAAAAAATTAGAGTAGATTATTTATCTTCAGCTGCAGCATTTGCTGATTTGTATTTGCTTTCGAGAACGTCAGTACTCAAGACACAAAACAGCATGCTGAACAAGAGGTAAGCCACTTATTTCAGGGCAGATCTTACCCTGCGTTCATGAGCAAATAGTGTGTAATAGGGATTGTCAGGTGTCGTGCTAGCAAGCAAATTAATTTTCAGTGAACAGTGTCGGTAGTTTCAAACAGCCATTTCTTCAGAGTAGAGCAGTAATTTATTTCTGTGGATATTCGACGTCTAACATTGCACGTCACATCACACAACGCTCATAACGAACTTCGGTGTTGTTTCAGTTATATAGTTTTCATTGAGCACACAATTAATTTCTTTTGGCAGTTAATTGGGTTTATTTTATTTCAGGTTTTGCACTTCTTGAAATTTAAAGTTTTATTTCACGAAACTGTTCACATGATAAACACAGGCTCAGCCAACAGTCAGTTTTGCTCAGAAATAGAATGAACAGAAAGCTTTTGAAATCAGTGTACTAAGTTTCCTCAGTCACAGACAATTTGTTTGCACACAATAAGTAAATTTTCATTACTTGTTCTTCCAAGTGTAGCAGTTTTAATGGCCAGCAGCGTATGATCACTGGGTAGAGGTATTTCCAGGCTGCGTAGCTGCTGTGCAGTGGCGGCTATTGTGTAAGAGTACGTGAACACCATAACTCTTGACACCTTGCGGACTTACTGGTTAATTTTCTTTGAATGCTGTTAAACATAATGCAGATGTGGTGATCTGAAGTACAGGGCACTAAATCTACCGCTCTATGCTACATTACTCCTCTAGACTCGATGAAACTTGACACCAGGATCGCGAGCACACCTGCAGTTGTGCACGTTTTAAGGAGCTTCGCGCGTGGGTAACTGACGTGACTTAGCAGTCTTATGGGCCAAACGTTTACGGATTTGACAAACAACGTGCACTGCTCACGCCTTGCGCAGCTATCCCTTACCATTTAACTACAAGTTTCCGTCAGTGCCACCAGCTGGCAGCATATTTCAGCAGACGTTATCCCTATTCGTTTGCCATAAACTCGGCTAAACGGTAGCACGTTCCTCAGATTCGCCAATTCACTCACTACATAGGAGAATTAGATCGGGCATGAGAATATTTTATAGTTATACTGATAGGAAAACCTATTTTGTGTGACTCTGATTGTCGATTGTGAAACTGTATCATTTATTCATACTTCTAGCAACTGTTGTCCTTTTGGTGGGTCAGGTTTATCTGTACTGTAGGCCACATTGTACGTATGTATGAACATTCACGAAAACCTGCCTAAGTGATTTATTTAATATTCACTTAAATGAGGGCTCGATGACGGTGTGCTTTTGGCCCTTATGTCTCTCAGCGCCTCATTTGTATTCCACTCAAGTGACCTTGTTGGTAGATAGTACTATTTGAATTTAATCATCTCCCAAACGGCAGTTTCTATTTGGAATTGGTGCTTTTCTGTGCAGGATCCGACTTTCCCGTGCAGTGTCAACATGAACTCTGTTGAATCTGTTTTAAGTGCTAACAGAAAAGAAAATTACCAGAAGTGTTACTCACAAAGCGACTAGAGCTTCCCCGATCAGGTCTGTTGTCTGAGAAAGTGACGAAATCAAATAAGTGTGACTACAAGCCAACATTTAACAAAGAAGTGCATAATAAACGTTAAGTAGCTGTATGGGTGCAACGTAGGAATGTCTGATTTACAGCCTGGAAGCTAATTCGTTAACCAATACATGTATTACAGAAGCAGTAATTTGCCCAAAGAAAGCACGAGAACTCTCCCTTACACAAAAATTCGAATTGGAAGGTAGTGAAAGATTAAACATTATTTCATTATTTCCATAAACTGCACTTAATTACAAAGCAACAAAATTCCACACAAGCAATTCTTTCTGTTTCAAACAAGTTATGCACGTTAGTAGCAGAGGAAGGCGGACGCCAGTCCATTTTGTTGCCAACATCAGGGGCAGGTATGCACTCAGGGGCAAACCTATTGTTCTGCTTTGATTGACAGGAACTTAACCTATTGTTCACCTTTGATTGACAGGTACGTAACCCATTGTTCTGCTAAAAGTATCCTTCCTTATGATTGACAAGCACTTAACCTATTGCTCCCACATCCCCTCCAACTCCCCTCTGCCCTCAGAAAACCTCGCCCCGCCCTGCTACAGGTACACTTTTGGGTCTGAGTTATTAGAATAGCCCTTATCGCTCTTATCAATTTGATTGACTTCTTAATTAAATTCATCAATTAAATAACCTCTCACCATCTGGCAAAAACCCCTCCCCTCTCCTCTCCAGAAAAGGGTGGGAAGTTCAGATTCCATCAGGACAATGAAATACACCATGGCCACCTCTACTACACAGCACACAGACATGCAAACTACTCAACTCGTAAATAATGTAGTAAACTGATGTGCAGATACGAAATAAACTCGTAAATTGTCAAAATAATGCAGTAAACAGCATACAGACCTTAAAACTACTTGTAGATCACTGAAATAACGCGGTACACTGACTTGTAGACCTGCAAATACTCGTAAATCACTAAATAAATGCATATATAACGTTCTGCCAACACGCTCACAACGCTTAAACAGCCGGAACACTCATTGCACGTAAAAACGCCAACGAACTATCCTCATCGTATCAGAGAACGCAAGCCAGCATGAGCCCTCAGTCTCACGCCATTGCAGCCTACAACAAGCAGGTCTATTTTCGGGTATACAGTTGGAGTTTTTCGAGTGTTATACTGACGTCACAGAACTCCGAGGCGTGCTCACGCTGTCCCATATGCGAAATGACTCTAGGCACATGCGTTTACCATTGCTGGCGTGGTACCTGTGGCTACTGGCGTCACAGATCATGCTATAGAAATCTGGTCCAGAATAGCACAGGCTGCTTTCTCCCTAGCGATCCTAACGGGACATAAGAGCTGTGTCTAGCTGTGCATGCGTGCTTACCTCTCCAGCATCGCTGACGCATCGCCACAAGATGTCCATGTTGCGACTCACCATGTAAAGGGTTCTCAATGTTAGGTGTCACATGGCTACGTAAAATAAGAGCCAAGTCGACCTCTTGGAAATTGTATGTGTCCCAGAAATAGTTAATGGTCGCTTTTGTAGGAGCTTTTATGATGTCTCAGCTTGTCTGCATGGAAATTCTTATCCTAACAGAACCTGTTTAGGAACGTAGCGCAGAATAATGCTGAATGCATTCTTCCTGATGGTCCTAATGTGGCACCCGTTCACCACTTGTTACCCTTCCTGGAAATGGTTAAGTCTTGCTTTCAACAAACATCTCTGAAATGCAAACATTCTCACTGCTATGTAGAGGCTCCTTCATCCTGGCACAAAGGATGTCTTGCAAAAGGAACGGAGCATTATGATTGGTTCTTATTGAATCTCCCCTCTAAATTACTGATGTTGCAGGTGTGGAAGCACCGTCTGACTTTCTTTTTTTCTTTCAGCAGACGAGACTTTCGGTGTCAAAATACTATTTCACACAGATCACCATATTGCACTGACTATTAAAACTCGCAAAGTGGCCTACAGATCGTCAAATATGGAAATACTCTGCCACTGAGAACAAGAGCTAGAATATTAGGGTGTGAAACAGATCTCCAACCCAGCAATATATCTACACATACCGAATCGATGTAGTAAACATACAATTCGTATCCTCACCATACAAAAATCGCCCCTTTTACATCATTTGTAAGGCTGTCGACCACCAGAAACTCGTACACATACTGCAAAGACAGACAGCACTGTATATACTCCTGGCAGCACTAGATATTTTCCCGCTGTAGATGGTTACAAGTCATCCACTCCCAACGCGTAACCAGAGTGCGCTCAGCAAACCGAAGTCACTCTCAGAAATGCTCTACGAATTTGTGCTCGTTTCACCTTGGCACAAACGCATTACTGTTTCTGATCCGGACCTGCTTGCTTGCTTGCTTTTCTACACCCATCTCGAGACTCTGGGTGTAACCTCCCCTTCACTTATCGACCTTAATGACAGTGAAAAATTAAACCACGTGTACCTAATGGAAATTTGGGAAAAGCAATCGTCACCGAAGTTAAACTGTCGGTAAAGAGGGAGGAAAGGGTTACATCTAAATGAAAGGAAAAATGCTAATGAAACAGGTGGAAATTAATTTTGAAAAGGGGTAAAATTAATAAAGAAAGTAAATGTGCGGCCGTTTTGTTAACAATTAACTAGTGGTAATTAGATACTTGAGATTTGGAGGAAATTATGGTCGCCAGTCCTAAGGACAATTACTATAGTAACTGAAAAAGAAAGGTTATTACACATATAATTAGCACTAGAAGTGTGGCAACTGAAGGTTGACACGTGCAGTGTGAAAACTGAAAGTTTGTCAGAAGCAATAAATTTCGCTACACTCTGACTTAATTTAGCAAAAGAATTAATAAAACCGGAAAATCGAAAGTTAATTTAGTGACTGAAGTTAATAGTGAGCTTTCTTTCTGAAGCACATCGAAATTCAGTAAAATACGGTTAGTCTTGGATTACCTCAACAATCATTTAAAAAGCGACTTGAATCTACGCAATTTAGAAATAAGAGATTTAACTTTGAACTTGAATTAAATGATTCTGAACAATTAACAATAGTAAATTTTAGTACGTACCAAGCTGAGCTGCAGTCACAGGTAAGCTAAAATACGGCAACAAAACTCACACTCTTAATTTGTGCTTGTGTAATCTGATTATCTTAGCCAGCTATGAATACTTTAACTGAACTTTGAAATTAAAGCAGTGAAATAGAATATTACTTTAATGCTGGCGTTTGAATTTCAGTGACACTCAGGTTCATTCCGGAAAAGGAAGGGACCCTGCTTGGTAATGCAATTGGGACAATGAGCAACAAAGGTTCATGCTACGTTGCTGTAATTTTGTGATTTGAACAGTTTGAAAAGCTGAGGTCTGCCATACAGTTCTAAGACTTTACGTGCTTCCTGTCTTCCTTGTTGGTTGATTGAAGGTTTGAAGCCGTCGATCGAGGAGGTGGCGACAGTCACTCATTGTCGGCCATCGCTGTTGCCGAAGCTGGATGTTGGCGCGCCTTCTTCTCGACACGGTCACCAGACGAAACGGGCTCCTGATGTGCGCCAGATAATGCTTCCCGTCCGCGACACCATGTCAGAAACTATCATCGCAAGTCGAGCGCAATTACATGCTGCCAAACCCCGAAAGCGCGGCAACTCGCGGGAGCTTCACACAACACACCTGCTCCACTCACTACTCCAGACAGACCAGACTCCCCCTCTGCCCGCGCTCCACGCGACAGAGTAAACCCTCCCAAAGATCCTACACACTTTGATTCTTCACACGACCTATCGATGTAATCGTTCGATAGCAGTTTTCCCTAGGCAAGACCCAGCGTAAAAATACAAATAATATTTACGAAACAAACCAATTACACATCGACATAAATGCATAAATATATATATATATATATATATATATATATATATATATATATATATATATACAAATAGTAAAACAATTATAATATACGAAGACACAGAAATGTTATATTTTGAGGTAACAAAACAAGGAAAAAAACTACAGTACACTAGATGGAAATAAGAGAATATGCATTTCCAGCGTTACATGGGATTACAAGAAAACATGTAATTTCGCATGGTTTGCCACAATATTATACCATTTTCGCCGTACTTCTAGATATCAAGCACACAGTAGTATCCTACCAATCGCTCGTGCATCATAATTCTGAAGATATAGACTGGAAATTATTTTTCTACAAACCTGAAACTTTAGCGAGGTGGATCATGCTGTAAACCACTGAGTAACTAGAAACTTATCCCGTCTGTGAAGACCTTTGCGTGAGATCTCGAAAACTAGATGTAACTGATATATCCACTCACTAATACAGATGTTAGTGATGTAACAGTTTACTGTAAAATTGCTAAAATTGTTCGCACTATCAACTGTGATGTGTATTATTAGAGTACATGGATGGTGTCTTTTCCACCCCATCTGTCCACTGGAATGCTGTTGGTTACCACACAATGATTGACTGACATAGCTTGTTTGAGTTGGAGAAAGAGTTTTGATGGAGGGACAACACCTTCTGGGGATGGATAGCACTGTAAGAGTGATCGCGTACATGACTGCAGTATGAGGAACAGAATGCAGAGCCATCAGCTATTCCTTCACTGTGAGAGATGAGTTTAAACATGGAGGTCATGAATAACTTTCGGACAGCAGTTTGGAAACTCTCCACAACGCCACCAAACTCTTCCAGTTTCCTTATGTTGTAACTGTCTTTTATTTCAAATCATCCAGTGTGTGTGGCATGTTATGGTAGCTGCAGTAACAACATGATTTACACCATGCATCATCTAGTTTTCTGCGAGAGGCAATGGATCAGAACGTGTTAATGTCAGTTTAGAACCTGACACAGACTACGAAGTCGTGGCACAAAAACAAAATGTATGGCAGTGTACAAAGCATGTTACAGCAGAAAAAACAATGTTTGAAACAACGACACAGGCTCACAGGGAGTGTCTCTTGCGACTTACAGTATAGTCTGTGCGATACGGTCAGCCTGCCCAGTACAGGTGATGAAACTTTAAACAGGTCTGTGCAGTATAGGTATATTTAATAGGACCATCACATGTGCTTAATGCCAGCACGCATGCGGTATTTGTTTTCGGTGTATGGGAGGAGAGAGATGTGGTAAAAATCTTATTGAGTTCTCTATTAGATGAAGTTAGAGGATCTTTTATAGTTAGTAAGTTTTCCCTGGTGGATGGAATAGAATAACGATGATAGAATGTTGGGGTGAAAGACATGAAGGGGCCCTCAGGGAGGTGGACCTGTAGTATCTGCTTGTAGTTTGGAGAAGCACCACAATGCAGCAGCAAAATCCATGCCTTCCCCCAGTTCCTGTACTGTCTTTTATACTACCTCGTGTTGCAGGAGCAGGATTCGTTTCCGTCGAATGGTCAAAACACAGTCCTATTACTGTAACTCAGCTTCGCTTGTTTCTACACGGGTTGCAGAAGGTGGTAGATGCAGCTTTCTCCGACTTATACTCAGTTCCGACTGACATTGGAACAATCACAAGCGCAAAGCTGAGGGGACGGTAGCACAGAGTCTGACGGGTAGTAGCAAGATGCACAGAGGCTATCTAAAACCATGTTGGAAGTCTAGTGTAGCAGATAGGTTCGAGAAAGGTGGGTCATTTCGAGATATGAGAGTGCCAGAAATGTGATTCACTAGTGGCTGTAATCATTAAAGGACTTATCTATTGGATCTGACGCAGGTACATGGTTGAACGGAGAGACTTGATTACAAATCATAGACATAATTTCTACCGAAAGCATAGCACTATAGATCTGAAAAGCTAGTGTACATTTCTTACGACCTCAATCGTCACACCATCTACTACTGTTTATGATCCTTCTCCATCAATCATCGCCTATAACTCAGTGCATATATCGTAGAATCTCTGACATGGCATCAAGACAGAATGCATTAGAAATACTGGAGATATATCTAGTGGCAGTGGCGTGAGGGAGTTGCAAATACCGGTTTCATGCCACGCTCCTTAGCCGAATCACTTTCAAAATTCGGTATTTTTATTACGAGGGTGCACCATTGGCAACATGTAACAGCACTGCTGTTCTGATAATATACACTCCAGCGACCACTGTTTATATTCAGTGTCACAATATTTGTCTGGAAAAACCACGTCATTCGTAGGTAATGCCATAAGTCGATTTATAAAGCCAGTATAGCTTTTAACATGGATACTTGTGTGCACCTGTGGATCCAAGACTACTTGTGATGGTAATATGGTTGCGTTTATTATTTTTTTTAACATGTAGTGGTTTGTAAGATGATTACACCTCTCTTTGTAAGACACGGTGGTAGCAATTGCAAGAAAAACTTATGAGACGTGTCCACCCATCGTTGATTTTAGGTCAGTGTTATTTCGTATCGCCAGCAATCAGTTATTGACGAAGTATTATACTTAGTAGTAGGGAGTGTGTGATAGGTTCGTCTTGAGCATCAGGCTTATAAAGTATGTGTCTGTGTTCCGACATGTGCAAAGGAAATGACTAAATCCAGCCGAAACGACAGCATGTATTTGACGTGGAGTACTGTGATACCAAAGGGAAGAGTATGTCAAGTCATGAGAATGATAACGATATTTCTATTTCCAGAGCCACAGACGTCAGTAGGTTGTATTTCCGATACTTTGCTTACTGTCGAATGTCGTTCAACAGAAACCGCAGTCATAAAATTTTGTTGTAAGTACAGGGATAAAATATATATATGAGGCCGGTTTTTTTCCTAGGACGATTCTGTCTATGCATGCTTGGCGGGAATGATTCATGCTTCCCATTAACGGTAGAAGCCATCCAAATGGAGGGGCCTGTTGGAGTGTAGGAAAGTAGCTGACTTAACTGTGTTGTCCTCTAGACTGCTGAATACTTAATATGTGTTGAATAGCTTTCGTGACTGTGTGGAAATTTGAGAAGATTCAATATGGAAATGTGTTTGCACTGGATCGTTATTCTGTCTCATGTAATTTGTTCGGTTGACTGCATCTGCAAATTTCACGCCTTTATTTAGTTGACGGAACATCGATGGTGGTGTGTGCATCTAGCAGGTGAAAGACCAGCTGGTTCTCTAGACATGAGAAACATCTTAGTTGACTTTGTAAATTATAGGAATGATTTGGAATCTGTTACGTCTAATAATACACATCACAGTTGATAGTGCGAACAATTTTAGCAACTTTACAGTAAACTGAATGAAAATCTCTCGGTGTACATGCTGCGTCGATTCAGGATAAAACTCCAAGCTTTCGACCACTACCTCCATGGTCGTCGTCAGGGCTAAATACCCGTATTTTAATACCCGTATAAAAACAGGTAGGCTGGCAGCAGCACAATACGCCGCTCTTCAGCCCAAGATATTACAATGGTAAAACAGAGAAGACACATGAGTTGGAACAAAATGGCGGGAAAAAACAGTAGACACGTGAACATAAAAAACTTGAAGTCATTCACACTCGATGACAATCCACACTACAAACTGTTGACACAACGCACAAACACTGAAGATGTCGATGGCACAGGTGAACGATGGAGTGCGACGGAGAACACTGAACACTAAACACGATGGCACATATGAGACACTGATGGCGATGATCTCCAGCGCGCGAATGTCCACGTAGCGTGTGTGAGTCCGGGGACCTGCCAAGAGGGGAAGAAGGGTGAAGGGGGGGGAGAGGGGAGAACAAAGATGCCAATGACTGAGGAGATGGGAGGAGGAGTAGAGGGACAGGGGAGGGGAAGCCCAGGGGAGGAGTGGGGAGAAATGGAGGAGGGAGGGAAAGGGGAGAGATGGGAGGGAGAGGGAGGGTGCCCAAAGGAGCAAACACAGGACGAGGGAGGGAGGATCAAAGTTGGTAGGAGGGGTAGATGGAGGGGAGGAGGGCATCATCAGGGAGGGAGAGCTGGCGGAAGCCACCTTGGGAGGGGTAAGGAGAGGATGGGGGAGACAAGTGGGTGAGGAGGATCGAGTTTATGGGAGGTGTAGAGGATCCGTATCCTTTCAAGGAAAAGGAGGAGGTGGGGGAACGGAATGAGGTCGTACAGGATCCGTGTGGGGGAGGGAAGACGGATGCAACAGGCGAGGCGGAGAGCATGGTGTTCAAGGATCTGAAGGGATTTGTAAAAGGTAGGGGGGGCAGAGATCCAGGCAGGATGGGCGTAATGAAGGATAGGGCGGATGAGGGATTTATAAGTGTGGAGGATGGTGGAGGGGTCCAGACCCCACGTACGGCCGCAAAGGAGCTTGAGGAGATGGAGTCAGGAGCATGCCTTGGCTTGCATTGTCTGGAGATGGGGGGTCCAGGAAGGCGATAGTCGAGGGTGACGCCAAGGTACTTAAGGGTGGGGGTGAGGGTGATAGGATGGCCATAGATGGTTAGATAGATATCGAGGAGGTGGAAGGAAGGTGTGGTTTTGCCTACAATGATCGCCTGGGTTTTGGAGGGATTGACTTTGGGCAACCACAGGTTGCACCAAGGGGTGAACTGGTCAAGATAGGTTTGGAGAAGGTGTTGGGAACGCTGCAGGGTGGGGGCGAGGGCAAGGCAGGTGGTGTCATCGGCAAACCGGAGAAGGTGGACGGGGGGTGATGGTGGGGGCATGTCCGCCGTATACAAAAGATACAGAAGCGGGGAGAGGATGGAGCCTTGGGGCACACCGGCGGAGGGAAAAAAGGTGTAGGAATCCATGTTATGGTTGGTGATGTAGGAAGGACGGTGGGAGAGAACGGAGCCGATCAGACGGACGTAGTTAATGGGAAGGGTGAAAGTTTGGAGCTTGAAGAGGAGACCGGAATGCCATACGCAGTCATAGGCACGTTTGAGGTCCAGGGAGAGGAAGATTACGGAGTGACGGGAATTAAGTTGTTCGGAAAGGAGGTGAGTGAGGTGAAGGATGAGGTCATCGGAAGAGCAGCACTGCCGAAAGCCACACTGGGTAACGGGAAGGAGGCGGTGCTGGCGGAGATGCTGGTGGATGCGTTGGGTGAGGATGGATTCCAGGACCTTGCTGATGACCAAGGTAAGGCTGATGGGATGGTAGGTGGAGATAGCGGATGGCAGCTTGCCGGGTTTAAGGAACATCAGGATACGGGAGGTTTCCCACAGGTCGGGGTAGTAGCCAGTGGACAGGACTACATTGTAGAGCCTGGCCAGGGTGGAGAGGAAAGAGACAGGAGCTTCACGAAGGTGGCAGTAGGTGACACGATCGTGACCAGGATCGTTTTGTTTGCGTTTTGTGCGGAGTGTAGCAATGAGATCCTGTGTAGTGATAGGGGCATTGAGTTCTATGTGTGCAATGTTGTCCAATTACTGGAAACCAGGTGCGAGAGGAGGGACAGAGGTGTCAGTTCGATTGTGGACATCTGGGAAGAGGGAGCAATCGAACTGGGGATCGTCAGGGATGGAAAAGGCATCAGAGAGATAGGAGGCAAAGTGATTGGCCTTACTAAGGGTGTCAGGGAAGGGGTGATCATCATGGAGAAGAGGATAGTAGGGGGAGGGTTTAGTTCTGGTAAGGCGACGGAAGGCTGACCAGAACTTGGACGAGTTTATAGGTAGGGTAGCATTTAAACGGGTTCATGTCTGTCGCCAGTCCTGGCGTTTCTTAGCCTCAAGCAAGTTTCGGATGTGTTGCTGGAGTTGCCGGTGGCGTCGTAGTGTGTCCGGGTCACGCGTGTGGAGGAAGGCACAGAAGAGACAGTGGGATTCACAGAGGAGGAGGACAGCCTGTGGGGGTAAGGGAGGACGGTGGGGGTGGATGGCGACAGTAGGGACGTGGGCCTCAGACAAGGTCTACTGGAGAAAAGAGGTGGCATGGGTAACATCATCAGGGTGGTGGTAGGTGAAGGGGTGGCCTTCGATCTGGGTGGAGAGGGTATCCCAGTAGGCATTCCAGTTGGCACGGGAAGAATCATGGACGTAGATCGGGGGAGGGTCATTACGAGGGTCGGGGTGGGGGCGACGACCTTCAGAAATGGTGAGGAGGACAGGGAGATGGTCGCTACCAATGGGGTCCAGGACATCCACCGCTATGCGGCCAAGGAGGTTGGGGGAGGAGAGGATGACATCGGGAGTGAAGTTGGATTTGGGGTGGGTGTGCTGGGGAATGGGGATGAGGTCGCCTTGCAGGGTGGAGAGGAACCGATGTCAACACCGTAACTGGGTGGCAGAACGACTATGGATGTTGAGGTCAGTGGTGATCACGTAGGAGGAGAAGGTACAATCAATGTGGGAGAGGAAGTCGAGAGGAATAGGGGCGTTAGGGCGGACATAGATGGTGGCGCATGTGATGGTAAGGCCGGGGAAGAAGAGACTAAGGACCAGGTGTTCGGTGGGGTCGGGAAGGAGAGGTTGCAGCCGAACCGGGATCTGGCAGTGGTGAAAGACGGATCGGGCGGCGAGGGATATCTGTTGGAGGGTGTGAGGGTGCTGGAATGGGTGGACATTTTGCAGTACAATGGTGAGGAACCTGATGATGCTCTCAGCGGCGGGAGGGGGATGAAGGGAATTGCCAGGAGGGGTGGGGGCGTCCAGAGGGCAGACAGGGACAGTGAGTTCAGGGGTGGTCAGAGGGGGTCAGGCCTTACATTTTTGGGAATAGGTGGGATGCGGGAGATTGCAGGTATTACAGGAGGGAGGGGACTGTAGGTTAGGGCACTGCCGGAGGAAGTGCACTTGTTTACAATGCGGTCTCACAGCACTCAGCTGTTGTGTGTGCATTGTAGCGCAGACACCTCTGGCAGTGGAGGGATTGCGGAGGGGAATGGGAGGGGTCAACCTTGTATCTCTGGTGGAAGAGGAGGGCACCCCCCTTCAGAAGGCGGTCAATGAAGGGGGCATCCTCTGAGAAAACCCACATAAGGCGGGTGGGGCCGGCAGAGTTAAAGATGCAGCCAACTGCCCGCACCTCCAGGGAGGGATGCGCCTTGAGCTCCGCCAACACCTCCTCCTCCGTGATCGTTGGCGGGTAGGAGACGGGGAAGGAGCAGGGGTGAGGGAGGCGTTAGGGCCAAAACAGGTGATGAGGATGCGGGAGAGGATGTCAGTATGGAGGGTGGGGCTGGGGGAGGAGATGAGAACTCAGTCTCTTCTGGGAGTGAGGAGGGAGATGGGGGTTCCAGGAAAGTGTTGGCGGAGAAGGAGGGAGAGGTTCCAAGCCTCGAGAAGGGAAGGATCAGGATGGGAGAGGAGGTATTTGTATAAAGAGGGGGGGAGGAGGAGGAGGAGGCGGAGGGAGCAGGGCCAGGCGTGGAGACATCCATGGCATCCTGGGGGGGGGGGGAAGGAGGACGGGGCAGGTCCTTTTTGGGAGCGGACGAGGTGGTGGTGCCACTAGGGCGTTTAACAGCGGCAGAAGGGTGGGTGGTGACATGTGGGATGGGAGCAATAGAGAGATGGCAGGAAGTGGCATGTCCCGGCGTGGACGCAGCAGTCGGCGCCGGAGATGGTGATGGTGAAGGCGACGGTGATGGTGGTGGTGGTGATGGCGTAGGCGATGGGGAGAGCTGGGCATGGGCAGTGTCCCGACGGGCCACCACCCTAGCTGGAGCTGCAGTGACAGGCTGGGGGAGTGGGGGCAAAAGATCAGAGGGAGAGGAGCGGGAGGAAGAAGCTGGGGAGGGGGCGACAAAGAGCGAGGGCGAAGGAAGAGTTAGAGGAGGAGGGATGGAAAGCGGGGGGGGGTGGCTGGGCACACCATGTAATGGTGGTGGCGGCGGCGGAGGGCGAAGTATACACTACGGCAGTGGTGGTAGTAGTGGCAGTGGTGGTGGGGGCTGACATGACGACAGGGATGAACTAAAACAGCACAGGACGAAAAGGAGAGGAAAAACTGAGGACGGATGAAGACGGACGAGGACGGACGAAGACAGACGAAGACGGACGAAGACGGGATCCAGAGGCCCACGGTGCTGGCGCTGGCGTTGGTTGGCAGGAACGCCGCAGCTGCTGCTGCCGCGAATGGGGCCGGGGCCGCTGCTGCTGCTGCTGCTACTGGAACGCTGCTGCTGCTGCTGCTGCTGCTGCTGCTGGCTGGCTGGCTGGCTGGACCACTGCTGCTGGCTGGACCGCTGCCGCTGGCCGGGACCGCTGCAACCGCTGCTGCTGCTGCTCGGATGGACCGCTGGTGCTTGGCTGGACCGCTGCCGTTCGGCTGGACCACTGCTGCTCGGCTGGACCGCTGCTGCTCGGCTGGCTGGCTGGCTGGCTGGCTGGCACCTGCAACCCTAACGCTTCGATTAGTGCTGGAATGGCACAATTGAAGGGTGGTATCCTTTCGAATTACCGCTGGAGATGAGGCACCCACATTTATATGCAAAGGAAGGCTTCTGATTGGCTGGAATATGTGATAGCAACAGTGATATGGCGCGTAGTGAAGTGGTGCCCTCTACTTCCATAGATGTAGTTTCTATCCCGCGTTGCTTGCAGCGCCATCCCTTGAATCAGGAGGTAAAGTGCGGTAAGTTTTTCTCTGTGATTTTTCTTTATCCAGTGCACTCTCCAAGTGCTGCTAAGTGCATAGCAATTGTCTCTGTTAAAGTTATTATAGCTAAGTTAATTTCGACTGCTTCCTGGATCACACAGACCCAGTAATTCGATGCGTGGGCTATTACTCTGGTTTCTTCAAATAAAATCTTATGCTTGTTAAGCAGGCTATGTTCAGCCACCGCTGATTTTTCCAAATACCTGTATTTCAGGTGGCGCTGGTGCTCGATGCAGCGGTCGGCAATGGTTCTTACAGACTGGCCCACGTAATTCTTGCCGCATTGGCAAAGAATAGTATAAATTCCCGGCACTCTTAAGCTGAGACTATCTTTTACTGGTCTCAACAATTCCTTAATTTTCCTAAGTGGTCAGAAAACTGATTTTATTCCTTGCCTCTTTAGGACTCTGCCTATCTAGCTTGTTGTAGTACCACAGACAGGAAGCCACGCTATGTGTTGGTCCTCTTCTTGTATATGGCCGACATCGTGTCTTACTTTCTTGGACAATACTGATTTAATTTCACCGGCAGAATAACCATTCCTCTTGAAAACAGTCATCAAATGGTTAATCTCGGGACCGAGGTGGTCCTTGCCGGAAATAGTCCTGGCTCTGTGTACTAAAGTTTTCAGCATAGCTCTCTTCTGAGACGGATGATGGAAGCTGTGGCTATGCAGATATAAGTCGATATCGGTTGGCTTCCTGTACACAGAATGGCCCAGTCCTCCATCCAGCTTTTGCTCCACCAACACATCTAAAAGGAATATGTACGAGTGTCTGGTATTCGATAGCTATACAAATGCTGTAAAAGAGGCAACTTTTGTATGGTGCATGACACGAATTGTATGTTTGCTACATCGACTCGGTATGTGTAGATATATTGCTGGGTTGGAGATCGTAGGCCACTTTGCGAGGTTTAATTGTCGGTGCAATATGGTGATCTGTGTGAAATAGTATTTTGACACCGAAAGTCTCGTCTGCAGAAAAAAAAAGTGAAAGACAGACGGTGCTTCCACACCAGCGACATCAGTAAATAGGCTGGAAAATTCAATAAGAACCAATCATAATGTTCCATTTACGTATTTCACAAGACATCCTTTGTGCCAGGATGTAAGAGCCTCTACATAGCGGTGAGAATGTTTGAGTTTCGGAGATGTTTGTTGAAAGCAAGACTTAACAATTTCCAGGAAGGGTAACAAGTGGTGGATGGCTGCCACATTAGAACCATCAGGAAGAATGCATTCAGCGTTATTCTGCGCTACTTTCCTAAACAGGTTCTGTTAGGATAAGAATTTCCATGCAGACAAGCTGAGACATTATGAAAGCTCCTACAAAAACGACCGTTAACTATTTCTGCGACACTATACAATTTCAAAGAGGTCGACGTGGCTCTTATTTTACTTAGCCATGTGACATCAGATAACATTGAGAACCCTTTACATGGTGAGTCGCCACATGAATATTTTGCAGCGATGCTGGGGAGGTAAGCATACGTGCACAGCTAGACACAGCTCGTATGTCCCATTAGGATCGCTATGGAGAAAGCAGCCTGTGGTATTCTGGACCAGATTTCTATAGCGTGATATGTGACGCCAGTAGCCACAGGTACCGTGCCAGCAATGGTAAACACACGTGCCTAGAGGCGTTTCGCTTATAGGACGGTGTGAGCGTGCCTTGGAGTTCTGTGATGTCAGTATAACACTCGAAGAACTCTAACTGTATACCTGAAAATAGACCTGTTTGCTGTAGGAGGCAGCAGCGTGAGACTGAGGGCTCACGCATTCTTGCATCCTCTGATACATTGATTATAGTTCGATGGCGTTTTTACGTGCAATGAGTGGTTGTGCACTATATTATTTCTGGCTGTTTAAGCGGTCTGCACATCAGTGTATCGCATTATTTCGATGATTTACGAGTAGTTTGCAGGTCTGCACATCAGTGTACCGCATTATTTCAGTGATTTATGAGTAGTTTGCACGTCTGTATGCTGTGTACTGCTATATTTTGACAATTTACGAGTTTATTTTGTGTCTGCACATCAGTGTACTGCATTATTTACGAGTTGTTTGCATGCCTGTGTGCTGTGTAGCGCATTATTTCGGTAATTTAGGAGTTGGTTGCGTGTCTGCAGAGCATTTAACATGCGTAAATCGGTAATTTTTGAGTAGTTTGCAGGCCTTCAGACTTTGTGGCATGAGCAAAAGAGCCTGTGTTTTGTATCATTGTAATAAATAAACTGTGTGAAATCTGTCCCTATATAAATTGGTCGAAAATAAATAAAGTACACTATTTCCACTCTACAGCAGCCCAGCACAGGCTGAGCCATTTTTCCATCAATATCCCCCCTAGACCACCATCTAGGATTATGTCACGGGAGGGCCGACAGCACCCTCTGGTGGCAGTACTGTGTACTTGGTCAGTAGGACTCCAGACCTCATGGTTGACACAAAGGATCGAGGTACTGCCTCTAATTGTTTAAATAAAGACATGCATCCAGTACAGGCTGAGTCCTTTTTGTGGTGTCACCACCAGACACCACACTTGCTAGGTGGTAGCTTTTAAATCGGCCGCGGTCCGCTAGTATACGACGGACCCACGTATCGCCACTGTCAGTAATAGCAGACCGAGCGCCACCACACGGCAGGTCTAGAGAGATGTACTAGCACTCGCCCCAGTTGTACAGCCGACGTTGCTAGCCATGGTTCACTGAGAATTACGCTCTCATTTGCTGAGACGATAGTTAGCATAGCCTTCAGCTACTTTTGCTACGACCTAGCAAGGCGCCATTACCAATTGATATTGTGATTATAAAGCCTGTGCAGTAACTAGAGATGTTCTACAAATGTGGATTAAAGTTAAGTATTCCAGAAGCTACGTACTTTTCTTTATAGCATTCATTACGTATCCTGTTTCAGACCTCACGCCAGCCTGCGTGAGCTTATAGCGTGCATTTCGGTCTCCTCAAACAAAACAGTGTTGACACTTCACTTTTCCCACCATTTTTCCTCCACCCCAGACTGCCATCTTGGATTACATCACTGGAGGGGCTGCGGAACCCTCTGGTGACAGTATTGTCTACTAGGCCAGTTGGACTCTGGACAGCATGGTGAACACACTTGTTGGTGGTACTGCCTCTAATTGATTAAATAAAGACTGCATGCCAAATAAAGAGTTATGTCCAGCACAGGCCAAGTCCTTTTCCCACCAATTCCTAGGAGGAGATGGCAGTCAGACGACTTAGGTTAGTTGAGGTAGCCCAAGTGACCTATCTTCCCACCATTTTCTTAGGTTAGTAGAGTTGGCCATGGTTTGTTGCATTGTCCTGATGGAATTTGAATTTCCCACCATTTTCTAGGGGCCAGCCACTGTGGCCGAGCAGTACTAGGTGCTTCAGTCTGGAACCGTGTGACCGCTACGGTTGCAGGTTCGAATCCTGCCTCGGGCATGGTTGTGTGTGATGTCCTTAGGTTAGTTAGGTTTAAGTAGTTCTAAGTGCTAGGGGACTGGTGACCTCTGATGTTAAGTCCCATAGTGCTCAGAGACATTTTATGGGGAAGAGAGGGAAGGGGGAGGACGAGGATTACCAGTGGGTGAGAGGTTAATTAATTGAGCTGTTTAATTAAGTAGTCAATCAAATTGCTAAGAGTGAGAGGGGCTATTCCAATAACTCAGACCTGAAAGTGTACCCTTATCAGCGAGGGGCGAGGTTTCCTGAAAGGTGAGGGGAGTGGGAGGGGCAGGGGGGCAATAGGTTAGGTGCCTGTCAATCGAAAGGAAGGATCCTTTTAGTAGAACAAGACTTTAAGTACCCGTCAATCAAAGGGGACCAGTAGGTAAAATACCTGTCAATCAGAGGAGAACAATAGGTTTGAACCTGAGTGCATATCTGACCCTGATGTAGGCAATCCACACTAACAAAATGGACTGGTGTCCGCCTTGCTCTACTACTTACGTTATGGTTGTTACTGTTATTATTATTAGTATTAACAGTGGCTGAAGTTGTATAAATATGTTGATAAGGATAACTGTTATACAGCAGATTCTTTTTTTTTCTTTATTGTTATTTTGTACCTCTTACAAAGGTGGGCTGGCAGCGGGTAAGTCTGCTCCGCTCTTTAGCCTCAAGCATTTCACTAAAAGAGACAATGAAGAGAAAAAGGTAACAGATTGGTGGTTAAAAACAGTAGAGACAAAAATTAAAGAACACGAAGCCGTTCACACTCGACGAAAAAACACGAAAAACTGTTGGCACTGTGCACAAACGCTGATGACTGAGACGGTACAGGAGAACTAAGGAGTGTGACGGCGAAAAACACTAAACACAAACACGATAGCACACACACGAGAAACTGATGGCGATGATCTCTGGCGCACAAAAGTCCACAGAACGTGTGCGAGTCCAGGGACCTACCAAGAGTGGAAGAGGGGAGTGGGGGAGGGAAGAGCAAAGATGCCAATCGCAGAAGAGACGGTAGGAAGAATGAAGGTATGGAGGTAGGGGAAGCCCGGGGGTGGAGGGGGGGGGAGAAAGGGAGGGAGGGAGGGAAGGAAGGAAGGAAGGGGGAGAGAAGGGAGAGAGGGTGCCCATAGGAACAAAACACAGGAAGAGGGAGGGAGCATCAAAGTTCTATACAGCAGATTGTTTTTCTTTCTTTATTGTGATTTTAAAACCTGTACAACAGACAGGCTGGCAGCAGCATTCTACGCTGCTCTTCAGCCGTAGAATAGACAATGAGAAAAAACATAATGAATACACGTAATTTACAAAATGGCGGGTAAAAAAACAGTAGACACATAAATACCAAACCACGGAGCCGTTCACACTCGACGATAATCCACACTACAAACTGTTGAAACGACGCACAAACACTGATGATGTCGATGGCACATGTGAACGATGGAATGTGACGATGAACACTATTTTCTCTGCCTCGTGATGACTGGGTGTTGTGTGATGTCCTTAGGTTAGTTAGGTTTAAGTAGTTCTAAGTTCTAGGGGACTGATGACCATAGCTGTTAAGTCTCGTAGTGCTCAGAGCAATTTGAACCATTTTTGATGAACACTAAACACAAAACAAGATGGCACACACGAGAAACGGATGGCGATGATCTCCGGTACGCGAATGTTCACGTAACGTGTGCGAGTCCGGGGACCTGCCAAGAAGGGGGAGGGGGAGGGAGACGGGAGAGCAAAGATGCCAATGGCAGAGGAGATGGGAAGCCCATGGGAGGAGTGGGAAGAAAGGGAGGAGGGAGGGAAGGAGGAGAGAAGGGAGGGAGGGTGCCGAAAGGAAAAAAACACAGGAAGTGGGAGGGGAGGATCAAAGTTGATAGGAGGAGTAGATGGAGGGCATCATCAGAGAGGGGGAGCTGGCGGAAGCCACCTTGGGAGAGGGTAAGGAGTGTGGAGTGCTGGAGACCGGGTGGGACGTGGGAATACAGGTGCGGCAGTGGGCGGGGGTGGGAGAGGATGGGTGAGACAAGTGGGTGAGGAGGATCGAGTTTACGGGAGGTGTAGAGGATCCGTATCCGTTCGAGGAAAAGGAGGAGGTGTGGGAACGGAATTAGGTCATACAGGATCCGTGTTGGGGAAGGGAGACGGATGCGATAGGCAAGGCGGAGAGCATGGTGTTCAAGGATCTGAAGGGACTTGTAAGAGGTAGGAGTGGTGGAGATCCAGGCCAGATGGGCGTAACAGAGGATAGGGTGGATGAGGGATTTATAGGTGTGGAGTATGGTGGAGGGGTCCAGACCCCACGTTCAGCCGGCAAGGAGCTTGAGGATACGGAGTCGGGAGTGTGCCTTGGCTTAGAATTGTCCGGAGATGGGGGGTCCAGGAGACGCGACAGTCGAGCGTGACGCCAAGGTACTTAAGGATGGTGGTGAGGGCGATAGGACGGCCATGGTTAGATAGAAATCGAGGAGGCGGAAGGAAGGGGTGGTTTTGCCTACAATGATCACCTGTACACCAGATGCTATAACTCTGATCTTAATCTGTATTTTTGAACTCCTGCTGTGCAACGGTAATCGGTCTGTGTACTAGTGGATAGTCATTATGATGTGATACGATAATTGTTGCTTAGCACCTGCGAAGCAACATAGTTATTTGCCCAGCAATTCACAATCGATGCACGAACTGTCTCTCTCGGCAGCTGGCCGCTCGCGCCCGGCGTCCGGAACGGTCTGCAGAGAGTGCAGGAGCGGCCGAGATGCGGCGCCACGTGCGCCAGCCTGCGCCGCCCATGCAAATCCGCGGCCCGGCCGCAGCTGGCGACACGAGACGGCGCGTGACTCCGGACGGCTGCCGCATGAATATTGCATGCGCCACATTGTTGGACGGCGCAAAGTAGCGGCGCCGCAGCTGCGACACTTGTCCTCCCGGGGAGGCCCCTCTGTGGGCCACGGTCATGCGGCGAGCGCTCTCCAAGTATTTCTCGTGCATTTCGTAATTGTCAGATGCTTGACTTCAGAGACTTTCCGTACAGTTTACGAAAGGAATGTATCACAAAAATGTTCAATCGATGTTCGGAGTTCCAAGAAAGAGCGGCACTATCCTCACGGCTTCCTTAGGTTATCCGCCACTCGTAGTCTAGTTGTGAGCGCTGCTGCTTCTAGATTCTTGGGTTCCTGGTTTGTTTCCTAGCAGCGTCGGAGATTTTCTTCGATCAGGGCCTGGATACTGTGTGATCCTCATCTTCATTTCGTCATCGACGCTCAAGTCGCCGAAGTGGCGTCAACAGAGTCGTAAAACTACCGTAGGGTACCGCAGACTATCATAAGTAATTGTAGATTACGGCAGCTTTCCTGGTAGCCTTGATCAGGTAAGATGTGTTATATACCTATGTGACGTTACCTAATTTCGATCCCTTTGTCTGCGTATGTGATCAGTGTCTTACTAGATTCTAGGATTTTGAACATGGCTGCGCCCCAGCAACTGACCATGCAAGGGCTTCAGTGGATTAGGGATAACAGACAACTAGTTGTCAAATAAAGGTTTATTAAACCTCGACCATGCTTTAGAAGAAATTGTATGTGGAATCACATAATCTATATCCAATGTGAGAGTCGTTGACTCTGTCTAGTAGATGTAGGTGTCATACAGTTAATCGCCATTTAAAATACATGACTTAAAAGTAGCAGCTCTCGTGTATTTTAAATGGTGATTAGTGTATGAGACACTCAACGACTTCCTTGTTGGCTATAGTTTATATGATTCTACCTAGAGTACCTTCTGAAGAACTTGTCAAAACCTTGGTCAAGTCTTAATAAATTTGTATTTTGCAACTCGTGGCTATTATTCCCCATTCATTGAAGCTCTAACTAGATTCACCTAGAAATCGGAAGCATTGAACCGTCTATAAACTGAGTGAAGGAGTATAAAGGACTGCGTAACAACGGGAATATTTTTCTTCTTCACTGTTATCCTCTTGTCTGTTATTCGAAAATGAACAGTATTTATAGAAAAACGAAAATTTTCAATGTTTAATTCAGATTTTATTCGCAAATTGTGAAACAGTCAGATTCCGTAGTAAAATTGAAAAAAAAAATAGATTTATCATATAGCGCTAGAAAACGCAACTTCCAAGAAAAAAACATAAAATTTAAGAACGTAGAACAAGAACGTGTCAAACATCGCTTGAGTACTTCATCGAGCTAAAATAAAATTTATTTCTGTTAATAATAATGAACTTCATACGTATCAGTAGTAACAGGTAACTCTTGCCTTTGGTCAGGAACGTCTTCTTAAGAACAAAACAAAAACAATAATCACACAGATTTTTTAAATGTATGTACATGTAAACTGTACTTGCATCAAAAGTAATTGCTTTGGTTACGTAAAAGCCCAGAAGTTATGCGATCTACAAATTTTTATTACTTACATTTTCTATGGATATAAAATATACAACAGACAAACATTGAACTAGTTATGTGCAACACTACAAGGAAAAAAAATTACGTTTCTTTCCCTAACAATGCTACCAACACTACCGATAGTCTCACCATTTACTATGTCACTTATATACTGTGCCAAAACAACGCAAACTTAGTTTTGGTAGAACGCAACTCTAGGCGTCAAGAAGAAAGATTTGCACTAGCCGGTCGAACTACCCCAGATAGGGTCTTAGGTCAATAATGCCACGCGATCATTTCATTTCAGTAACCGCGTTGAGCATATTGTCATTAAACACCAGTGACAGACACTAAAAGAGAGGTATTGTGCGTTACAGGAAAGTTTCCTGTTACAATTACGAGAGTGCACACTACAGAGTGAATCAGGCAACACATTACGTCGTTCCGCATAGATCTCCGGCACTGATCGCGACGGAGTACAGTAAAATTCGAGCTCATACAGATCATTTCCAACAGACGTTCTTTGTAGGCGTCATTCGCAATACGAACAGGAAACGTGCCAATGGTGGCTGTGTTTTTCGCCACACACCGTACGAAAACCGTCAATGCAGTTAAACATCGGGAGATGCTCTTGGAATCTGAGTGTGCTTGAAATATTTCCGCGGATTATGCCACGACTATCATTATTCTGTAAGTAACAGAAGTTTAGCGACGTAAATGTAATAAGCGGAAGATGGCAGTAGCAAGTAGCTATACCTCATGTGAAAGTGTCTCGCCGAGAGTTTTCACAGCACTTTCGATTACAGAGGTTCATGAAGCCTCCCCCCCTCTCGTTCCCGCACCACATCACTCACACATTATTGTCCCACCCATTCATGCTAACTGCATCATTGTAAATATTGCCTGGCCGAGCGGTTATAGGCGCTTCAGTCCGGAACCTCGCGGCTGCTACGGTCGCAGGTTCGAATCCTGCCTCGGGCATGGACATGTGTGATGTCCTTAGGTTAGTTAGGTTTAAGTAGTTCTACGTTGTAGGAGACAGATGACCTCAGATGTTAAGTCTCATAGCGCTCAGAGCCATTTGAACCATTTATTTCTTCAGCCTGATGGTATAAGGAAAAGGGCTGACTCCAGCAATGCTCTGCTGGAGGACATGGAAAACGATTCATTTATACTACGGTTAATTTTCTGGGATGAAGCAACACTGTATGTTAGCGGTAAAGTAAACAGACATAACGTGCACGTATGGGTACTCCAGAACCCTCATGACATTACTGAGCACGAAAGAGACTCACTTAAAATGAACATTTTTTGTGCCATTTCTCGTGAAAAATTGTACGATCCCTTCTTTTTTTAGGAAAACTCAGGACTGGATTGAGTTATCTTCAAATGATGTAGAATTGGCTTTTTTCGCAACTTGAGAATGACTCCGATGACTTCATTTTCGAACAGCATAGAGCTCCACCACACTGCGCAACAATGTACTTCAGTTTCCCAATGACACTCTGCCTCAACGCTTTGTACGCACGGGACCTCGAGACACTGCCGGCATTCTTGGCCTCTAAAAACGACAGGCACGACCCCATGAGATTTTTCTTGTGGGAGATATGTCAAGGAAAGTGCTTACATCCCTACCTCGTGATATAGCAGATGTGGAGACCAGAATAACCGCCGGCATAACTTCCGTAAAAGCAGATAATTTTTTGTAAATATTGCCATTAAGCAAGAATTCTAAAGCAGGGGTACTTAACAGAATAGCAGAAAGCTCGGTAAAGTTGTAACGCCGGAAATGCATATCTTCCCATTTCCATCTATTGTACTATAATTTTTTTTCCTTATTTTTGTTACCCGAATATATGACATTTCTGTGTCTTTACATATTGTAATTGTTTTACTATTTGTATATATATTTATGCATTTATGTCGATGTATAATTGGTTTGTTTCGTAAATATTATTTGTATTTTTACGCTGGGTCTTGCCTAGGGAAAACTGCTATCGAACGATTACATCGATAGGTCGTGTGAAGAATCAAAGTGTGTAGGATCTTTGGTAGTGTTAACTTTGTCGCGTGTAGCGCGGACAGAGAGAGAGTCTGGCTGGGGTAGTGCAGTGGAGTGGGTGTATTGTGTGACGCTCCCGCGAGTTGCCGCGCTTTCGGGGTTGGGCAGCATGTAATTGCGCTCGACTTGCGATGATAGTTTCTGACATGGTGTCGCGGACGGGAAGCATTAGCTGGCGCACATCAAGAGCCCGTTTCGCCTGGTGACCGTGTCGAGAAGAAGGCGCGCCAACATCCAGCTTCTGCAACAGCGACGGCCGACAGTGAGTGACTGTCGCCACCTCCTCGATCGACGGCTTCAAACCTTCAATCAACCAACAAGGAAGACTGGAAACACGTAAAGTTTTAGAATTGTATGGCAGACCTGAGCTTTTCAAACTTTTAAAATTGTTACATCACAAAATTACAGCAACTTAGCATGAACGTTTGTTGCTCATTGTCCCAATTGCATTACCAAGCAGGGTCCCTTCCTTTTCCGGAATGAACCCGAGTGTCGTTGAAATTCAAACGCCAGCATCATTCCACTTCACTACTTTAATTTCAAAGTTCAGTTAAAGTATTCATAGCTGGCTACAATATTCAGATTACACGAGCACAAATTAAGAGTGCGAGTTTTGTTACGTATTTTAGCTTACCTGTGACTGCAGCTCAGCTTGGTACGTACTAAATTTTACTATTGTTAATTGTTCAGAATCATTTAATTCAAGTTCAAAGTTAAATATCTTATTTCTAAATTGCGTAGATTCAAGTAGCTTTTGAAATGATTGTTGAGGTAGTCCAAGACTAACCGTATTTTACTGAATTTCGATGTGCTTCAGAAAGAAAGCTCACTATTAACTTCAGTCACTAAATTAACATTCGATTTTCCGGTTTTATTAATTCTTTTGTTAAATTAAGTTAAGACAGATTAACTTCGGTGACGATTGCTTTTCCCAAATTTCCATTAGGTGCACGCAGTTTAATTTTTCACTGTCATTAGGGTCGATAAGTGAGGGGGAGGTTACAAAGTATGTAGGGAACTGACTCCAAAGTTGAGTGTGATATTCCTGCAATAGTGCAAGATTAGTTTTTGAGAGTAAGAGAACGAAGTTGGGGTAACTCACTTTGTCGTACGGCGTCATGCATCACTTAGTCGACCAAATCGGCAGAGGGAATTATATCTGAGGTAGGTCAACACTGACAGAGATGGACGGTTGCTTTGATGATTCTGTAGTTCATAAGCTTTGGTGGCAATTTATGATCACATGTTTGTCAACCAGAGTATCATCCAAGGACATCAGATGGCTACGGTGTATATTATTTAAGCTCGAGGAGAAGAGTAAGATTGCTTTCCGACCTCATTCTGTGCCTTACCTAGCTGAAACCTCGGGGAGGATGATACCATCGACTACTGTGCGCAGGAGATGTGATGTACTAGAGGCGACTAGCAAACGCGTACGTTATATGTGGGAGGCTGTTCTCCTCACGGTGAAGTCCCCGCTTAAACTGTAAAATCAAAACACGTATGTTCTGATTACTGAGGTGCCAGAGCCATCTGTTGTCAAAAAACTGCCTTCAGGTGAGACAATGCCTGTTTATAGTGTTGCATCTTTAAATGAATACAAAGAATTATTTGTGTTTCCATATGAAACTTTGACTACGCAGGTGTGGAGAGATACCATATTCGCTGCTATGTACGTGCTTAGATGTGTGCAGTAGTTCATGATTTCAGTCTTGAGGACGAAAACATAAGACTGAACGGGCTAGTCTCACGCTCGATACCTTCTACAGTAGGCTAGTTCTATCTCCTGATCTGAAACCAATAAAGAATATATGGAAAATTCTCTGGAACCCGTTTGCTGCTCGCATTACTGCTCCGCAGACTCGCAGTGTATTGTGAGCAGCTCTATAACAACAACGACGTTCACTTCCCATGGAACTTACAGAAGTCAACAACATCGTTCTGTGTCTACCGAATTACTTCTTGAGATACTCGTACTCTGTATTAGCGCTGTACCAGGCTGAAAATCCATTTTTTTCATGTCAAATGTACTAAATTCGCTAGTAAATTCTTCGTCTCGGACCGAGTTTTCAAGTTTCATATAGTCAACAGTGTGACTACTTTTCATAACAGTCGATGCACAGTTTCCTGAGATATTGTTATTTTAATGATGTTTGTATCATTTGTATAGATCTGTGGGTATCATTATTATAGCACGTTTGAAACATCGAGGCCCAGACCGAGCTAGATGGCTTAGTGGTTAGCGCGCTGGACTCGCGTTCAAGAAGATGACGATTCAATTTCCCGTCCGGCCATCCTGATTTAGGTTTTCTGCCATTTCCCTAAATCGTTCCAGGAAATCCCGCTATAGTTCCTCTGAAAAGGGCGTGGCCGATTTCCTTCCTTATCCGTTCGTAATCCGAGCTTGTGCTCCGTCTGTAGTGACATTACTATCGACAAGACGTTGAACTAATCTTCCATCCTACTTTCGAAGAGCAGAAAACTAAATTGAAATAACTGTGGAAGTATGCATTTGTCAGTGTCTGCTTCTGGTGAGTATTTCTGCACTTGTTCCATCATCATTTCTCTAGTGGTCAATAGAATGTGAAAATCATAGGAAACAAATCTTTGGTTGATTCTCTTTTGAGTGTTTCTTAAAAATAAATTTATTTTTCGTCTTATTGATACAGCTTTGATTATCAGTATCAGCCGTTTGATTTGCATTTTGGCATGTTACTGATTAAAGGCATGCCTCAGCATCTAAAAGAAATAAGTAGTGAGTCCCATTCGTAAATGGGCAGTTCCTTTCAGGGTCTTGTTGATATTTAAATTTTATCAGATAAACAAAGGCGTCGCTTGACACCTGTATCATGCTCTTTTTCAAATACTCAGTCATTAAACATAATGTTTTGATTTACAGATCTGTAGTGTACGATTGGAGTGGAGTGTGGTTCGGGCGGGGGTTGTGCAGATATGGAGCTCAATATAACAATCATTTATTTGACGTCCTTAGAATAGAAACGAATAAGAGGCAGTCAAACGAAAACGAGACAGATGAAAAGAGTATGGAAACTGTTATTTTAAAAGTAATTGCCATAACTGTTAATATATTTATCCCAACTTTGAGAGAAGACGGTCAGTGTCTTCATGGAAAATATCTGCGGTTGCCTACAGAATCACGATTGTAACCTGGTGTGGACCTCTTCGTCAGAAGCGAACCGACAGCTAGTAATGCCTTTCTTCAGGGCTCCAAAAACATGTAAATAACACGGGGAAAGATTTGGACTGCTTACAAGGTGTGTAAGGGCTTCCCACCAAACCTTCTGCAGCGTAGTCGAAACAACCGTGGCAGCAATGGTTAGGAATTATTCTGCAACAGAATGACAACGTCCGTTAGCATTCCTGGGCGTTTGGACTTGACGGTGCACTTCAGTTTTCGCAAACTGGGCAGATGGGAAACACACAGTCTACTATTAGCTTCCGGCCGGCCATTGGTGGCCGAGCGGTTCTAGGCGCTTCAGTCTGGAACCGCGCGACCGCTACGGTCGCAGTTTCGAATCCTACCTCGGGCCTGGATGTGTGTGATGTTCTTAGGTTAGTTAGGTTTAAGTAGTTCTAAGTTCTAGGGGACTGGTGACCTGAGATGTTAAGTCCCATAGTGCTCAGAGCCTTTATTATTAGCTTCCATTACCTGTACGCATATCAACTGTAAGTGGTTATTTCATTTCAGTGAACGCGAATCAATGTACAATTTTGTCTCGGGAACTGTTAGATTGAACTAAAGAGCCACGGAATTAAATACAGTGAATTAATTATTAATATTTGTGATGCACGAAATATTATGACCAGACTGTGCGATCATTACAGCGATTCGTAAGTTTAAACTGGCTCTCGCGTGGGAACGATTATGGGATATTAAAAGTTTTCCTTGTTTAACTCTGAACAATAAATAAGTTGACATCATGTTATTTCAAGGAGTTGTCATGAGCGTAGTAGCAGTCCTAAAAGCCACACTGAATTCCATTATTAAAGTAACTTCTTAGAAGCCTCGACCTGCAGAGAAGAATTGCAATGGGGCCAACGAGGCACCAATAGAAGATGCGAAGTAAGCAGGCATCGAATAGAACAGCCGCTAAAACGCCGAGTGCAGACTGCTAGTTTATCCAGCGTAACATTTCATTGCAGCTTCATGTAAGGGACGGACAGCATACAGTATTAGCACATTTAGATGCATTGATGTACGGCGGTAGGAAGATTCCCCATATCGATGATATTTTCCAACAGAAGAAACCGTAAACTTGATTAAATTCATTTCATGTGAAAGGGGCCCGCTTCAGCTTTCTCTAGAGTTAATAATGGCCTTATTTCGCCGAGAAAGTGATCCCACAAGTTTCTTCAGGTACGAAAAACCTAGGTTAAGCCATTCATCGATGACTAGGTTCCACAGCGTTGTCAAACTGCGGGTACGCCGGCTGCTACGCTTCTCCCACTGTTCCAGAAAGTGGCGTGACAGGGCCTGGGTCTACGTCCAACCGGGAACGTATGTGTGCAGCCCTGTGAACGCGTCTGTTGTCATTACGGAAGGCGGGAGTGTCCACGACACACTCATCACGAAGGCATAGAAGAAAGGATAACGCTTGTTCAACGAGGACGTTCGAGTTACCATCCTGTTTCGTGTTCACGCTCACCCGAGAGAGTGGGGCCATGGTGTGGAAACAACCCACAGAACATCACAAAACCATCGTCAGTAAGATCTACAGCTTCCACACGCTGCGCACTGCGGGATAAATGCATTAGGATATTGGGGCATTCTTCGCCCTGCATATTTTTTAAAAATGGAGTCAGAACGGTGACACGTCATCGCTCCACACCACACGCTTCCATCCAGCTACTATGTACTTTCTGTGTTGTTTGCTCCATTGAAGAGGTGTAGCTTTATGTACAGGTCTGAGGGTGGCCGTTTGTGAGATGAACGACTTCAGTTACCCATTGCATGCGGTTCCCTTCACAATATTCGCCAGGAAATTGATCGACATGGACCTGCATTCACTGAGAACATCATTTTCTACCAAGCTAGAAACCGTTTGTCATTGTCATGGCGTGAATTCTTGTCAGTTTCAATATTTCTAGTACCACTGACCTTGCTGTGTTTTGTCTGCGTCTGTGTGTGTCTGTTTTCGTTACATACCTCCGACCGGTACACCATTCCTTCTTGATACATTCGACAGTCCGCACTCATACACCAACAAACCGGGCAACATCATTCACACTGTGGTCCAGGCAAGTCCGAACACGATAGCTCCTCTCTGCTGTTCTTTCAAGTCTCCAATTTGACCCACGTAACTGCGCTGATTCCGTACAACACGAGTGGAGCATACACACCACTTCACTATCCTAACATACGTCAGCGTTGGAGGGTCACATGACCGTCTGAGACCCTGTTCTACACCTCCTACAGCGCTTCAAAGCGACCAATTTCCTCTTTTAAAGGGACGACTAATACTTTGGCTGGTGAGTTTATTAAATCACGTCTGAACCGAAAACATTAAGCACATCATAAACAACACTTATTAGAGGATGATAGAATTTACGAAATATCATTTTGCTAAAAGGAACTCGTTAAACTTCGATTACACGGTAAATCACTCTAATCTAAAAGCCGTAAATTCAACTAAATACCTAGGTATTACAATTACGAACAACTTAAATTGGAATGAACACATAGAAAAAGTTGTGGCAAAGGCTAACCAAAGACTGCGTTTTGTTGGCAGGACACTTAAAAATGTAACAGACCTACTAAGGAGACGGCCTACATTACGCTTGTCCGTCCCCCTTTAGAATACTGCTGCGCGGTGTGGGATCCTTACCAGATAGGACTGACGGAGTACATCGAAAAAGTTCAACGAAAGGCAGCACGTTTTGTATTATCGCGAAATATGGGAGAGAGTGTCACAGAAATGATACAGGATTTGTGCTGGAAATCGTTAAAAGAAAGGCGTTTTTCGTTGCGACGGAATCTTCTCACAAAATTCCAATCACCAGTTTTCTCCTCCGAATGCGAAAATATTTTGTTGACACCGACCTACATAGGGAGGAATGATCACCACGATAAAATAAGGGAAATTAGAGCTCGTACGGAAAGATATAGGTGTTCATTCTTTCCGCGCGCTATACGAGATTGGAATAATAGAGAATTGTGAAGGTGTTTCGATGAACCCTCTGCAGGCACTTAAATGTGATTTGCAGAGTATTCATGTAGATGTAGATGTAGATGTAGATCATTAAACAAAATTCTTAGCTAATGTTGAACACCAAAAGTTAATGTGTTCAATTTTTTTAGAACCTGACTTTTATGCGAACTCTCATTCCAGAGGAGATGCAACGTATTCGTAGAAATAAGATGCTGATAATCAATAACGGAGTTAAAAAGCACTCTACAATAAGTGTACTGGCTTTTCCCTCTGAAGAACAGCGTCTTCAGATACGCATTTCCTATTGATAGTAGACATGACTGAAGTGTTCCAATCACTTAGAAAAGATTAAATTGCAGACGACAGTGTAGTTGTTTGTTATGCAGCAAGACAAAGAAAATATAACCACATTTTATTACCGATGTTCGATTTGATCCCCTCCCCACCTACCAATCACTATTCTAAAAGAAAGAAAAAATAAAATGAAAATGCCTCTTTGTAAACTAGGATATCTGTCAAACAGTATACTTGAAGGAATAAGAAATACTGATCTCTTTAAAGCAATGAACGGAAATTTGCTACGACTAGCATTTTGCTCTCTTAGTAAGCCAAAACGCTGCCAGATTTAAAGGCATTTTACTAACAAATTATTTTATGGTGCTATAAGCTTTTTTCGGCTACATGGAAATTATCAAACTATCTGCAAAGACATGGAGTGGTTAGTGCATGAATCTACCACACGTTTGTTTGCAACCAGTAACAGTTTTCTTACGTATCTGTCGTACTACTTGCATCCATCACACATCTTTAACGCTGTCACTGTGTAATACCTCGTATTACTGCGTACGATAGGTGTTGGGTTGGGGTCGGGTAGTTTTGGGGGAAGAGACAAAACAGCGAGGTCATCGGTCTCATCGGATTAGGGAAGGAGGGGAAAGGAAGTCGGCCGTGCCCTGTCAAAGGAACCATCCCGGCATTTGCCTGAAACGATTTAGTGGAATCACGGAAAACCTAAATCAGGATGTCCGGATGCGGGATTGATCCGTCGTACTCCCGAATGCGAGTCCGGTGTATGGTAGGTGTAGCGCAGGACAAGTTGTTCTTCTCTAAATACGTAACATATCAGGGATGGGAACTGTTATTTAGCAATATTCGCTAAGACCTGTTTAATATTTTCTGTAAGTTTGATAGCTTTAATAGACAGCCAAGACAACGATGTTATATGGTTACATCGTCGGTGTATTCATCTATGAATTCTGAATGGTAGTAGTAAATTATTTGCTCTTGTTCGCCGGTATTGACTTTGTAAAGTTGGTTTATCCGTTATCGTGCTCTATAATTTCAATAAAGTTGTCCATATAATTTTTATGTTTTAAGTCAGTTTGTTCGTGGAGTCCTGCCCATTCTTCTCTTATAGGGTGCCTAACGGATTCTGCTTTCTCGGATAGCTATACAACAATTAAAGCAAATCACATTAATGGTTTTTATTACAATAAAGTACATTGACAGTACTTAACTTTGGTCTACAATGTCGTGTCGTAAGCTATTGGCGACATGCAAATAATCAATGTCTTTTGCTATATAGAATATCCATGCACGTAATGGATATGTATCACAATTAACAGCTCTTTTAGTTCTATCCTCTAGTCCGTGTTTACTAGTGTCCGTCTTCTACTGTCCTGCCGAGGCTGGCAGGAGAGGCACTTACTCGTATATTCTCTTCTGTTAGAGGCCCCTTGTGGTGTGCGTACTGTAAGACTTTCGGCACACACACCATCAGATTACTTGACTTGTCGCTCAAACGAAGTAGGCGAGTGTCAGCAATGTGTCTCGTGGTCTTATCGTGGCGTGTTTATCTTCTGCCGTTAGGTCAGATGATAGAAATGCCACTTGCACGCTTAGAGTAGCAGATTGACGGTGACCAAATTTAAACAGAACTTGATTAATTTTCAAACACATTTATTAAAATAATGAAAAGCATAAAAATAACTGTGGTTCATGGTGTGGGTTCCTGTAGTCATGTCCTAGTTCATGAACCACGGGCAACGTATGAGTGGCCAAGTAAGTGGTCCCGACAGTCGGAATACCAGTTACTTTGGAATAAGGCTGGGCATCTCGGACATATTCTGAGTCGTGGTCACCTTTGTGCTCATACTGCAAAGACTACCAAATCCACCGGTTAGTCCCTCAGCCGTTAGGGGTAAAACCCAATGGGACTCGGGGCAAGTAAGGCTAGCAACCTGCTTCCCTGGTACTTTAAATATGATGCTCGCAACAATCAGAGCAAAATGCCTCGGACCTTTGGAGGTGACGGAGTCCCACCTCTAACTGACAAACCAGGGACTCCTAAGATACGACTTGGCAAGCAAATGGTAATGAGATGGGGTGCTATTAATATCAATGGGGGCTACTCTGGGAAGAAGGTAGAGCTGGCAGAGGCTGCAAGTAAGATGGGGCTGGACGTTTTAGCTGTTAGTGACATTCGGGTAAGGGGTGAGAAAGAAGAGGAAGTGGGAGAATACAAGGTCTACCTGTCAGGAGTCAAAGCAGGAATAGCACAATGGGGTGTAGGGCTTTACATCAGGAAAGAAATGGAACCCAGCGTAGTTGCAATAAGGTATGTAAACGAACGACTGATGTGGATAGATTTGACAGTGTCTAGCAAGAAAATTAGGATTTTGTCAGTATATTCGCATTGTGAAGGGACAGATCAAGATAAGATGGATAGTTTGTATGAGGCACTCAGTGATGTAGTTGTTAGAGTAAAGGACAAGGACAGTGTTCTGCTCATGGGTGATTTTAACGCCAGGATTGGAAATCGAACAGAAGGGTATGAAAAGGTTATGGGTAAATTTGGAGAGGATATGGAGGCCAACAGGAACGGGAAACAACTCTTGGATTTCTGTGCCAGTATGGGCTTAGTAATCACAAACTCCTTTTTTAAACATAAGAACATTCACCGGTATACTTGGGAAGGCAGGGGAAACAGATCTGTCATTGACTATATAATAACAGATCAGGAATTCAGGAAGGCTGTGAGGGACACACGTGTATTCAGGGGATTCTTTGATGACACTGATCATTATTTAATATGCAGTGAAATTGGGATTGTGAGGCCGAAAGTGCAGGAGGTCAGGTCCATATGTAGGAGGATAAGAGTGGAGAAACTTCAGGATAAGGAAATCAGGCACAAGTACATAACAGCGATCTCAGAAAGGTACCAGTTAGTTGAATGTAGTCAATTACAGTCACTGGAAAAGGAATGGACAAGGTACAGGGACACAGTACTAGAAGTGGCTAAAGAATGTCTTGGAACAGTAGTGTGTAAAAGTAGGATGAAGCAAACAGCTTGGTGGAATGATACAGTCAAGGCAGCCTGTAAAAGGAAAAAGAAGGCGTATCAAAAATGGCTACATACCAGAACCCAGATAGACAGAGAAAGTTATGTTGAAGAAAGAAACAAAGCCAAACAGATAATTGCAGCATCCAAGAAGAAATCGTGGGAAGACTTTGGAAACAGGTTGGAGACTATGGGTCAAGCTGCTGGAAAACCATTCTGGAGTGTAATTAGCAGTCTTCGAAAGGGAGGTAAGAAGGAAATGACAAGTGTTTTGGACAGGTCAGGAAAACTGCTGGTGAATCCTGTGGATGCCTTGGGCAGATGGAGGGAATATTTTGAAGAGTTGCTCAATGTAGGTGAAAATGCGATCAGTAATGTTTCAGATTTCGAGGTAGAATGGGATAGGAATGATGATGGAAATAGGATCACATTTGAGGAAGTGGAAAAAATGGTCAATAGATTGCAGTGCAATAAAGCGGCTGGGGTGGATGAAATTAAGTCGGAACTCATCAAATACAGTGGAATGTCAGGTCTTAAATGGCTACACAGGATAATTGAAATGGCCTGGGAGTCGGGACAGGTTCCATCAGACTGGACAAAAGCAGTAATCACACCAATCTTTAAACATGGAAACAGAAAAGATTGTAACAACTACAGAGGTATCTCTTTAATCAGCGTTGTGGGTAAAATCTTCTCAGGTATTGTTGAAAGGAAAGTGCGAGTATTAGTTGAGGACCAATTGGATGAAAATCAGTGTGGGTTTAGGCCTCTTAGAGGTTGTCAGGACCAGCTTACGGCAAATAATGGAGAAGTGTTATGAGTGGAACAGGGAATTGTATCTATGCTTTATAGATCTAGAAAAGGCATATGACCGGGTTCCTAGGAGGAAGTTATTGTCTGTTCTACAAGGTTATGGAATAGGAGGCAAACTTTTGCAAGCAATTAAAGGTCTTTACATGGATAGTCAGGCAGCAGTTAGAGTTGACAGTAAATTGAGTTCATGGTTCAGAGTAGTTTCAGGGGTAAGACAAGGCTGCAACCTGTCTCCACTGTTGTTCATATTATTTATGGATCATATGTTGGAAACAATAGACTGGCTGGGTGAGATTAAGATATGTGAACACAAAATAAGCAGTCTTGCATATGCGGATGACTTAGTTGTGATGGCAGATTCGATTGAAAGTTTGCAAAGTAATATTTCAGAGCTAGATCAGAAATGTAAGGACTATGGTATGAAGATTAGCATCTCTAAAACGAAAGTAATGTCAGTGGGAAAGAAATATAAACGGATTGAGTGCCAAATAGGAGGAACAAAGTTAGAACAGGTGGACGGTTTCAAGTACTTAGGATGCATATTCTCACAGGATGGCAACATAGTGAAAGAACTGGAAGCGAGATGTAGCAAAGCTAATGCAGTGAGCGCTCAGCTACGATCTACTCTCTTCTGCAAGAAGGAAGTCAGTACCAAGACTAAGTTATCTGTGCACCGTTCAATCTTTCGACCAACTTTGTTGTATGGGAGCGAAAGCTGGGTGGATTCAGGTTACCTTATCAACAAGGTTGAGGTTACGGATATGAAAGTAGCTAGGATGATTGCAGGTACTAGTAGATGGGAACAATGGCAGGAGGGTGTCCACAATGAGGAAATCAAAGAAAAACTGGGAATGAACTCTATAGATGTAGCAGTCAGGGCGAACAGGCTTAGATGGTGGGGTCATGTTACACGCATGGGAGAAGCAAGGTTACCCAAGAGACTCATGGATTCAGCAGTAGAGGGTAGGAGGAGTCGGGGCAGACCGAGGAGAAGGTACCTGTATTCGGTTAAGAATGATTTTGAAGTAATAGGTTTAACATCAGAAGAGGCACCAATGATAGCACTGAATAGGGGATCATGGAGGAACTGTATAAGGGGGGCTATGCTCCAGACTGAACGCTGAAAGGCATAATCAGTCTTAAATGATGATGATGATGATGATGATGATGATGATAAAAATAACTTAACTTGGTTCTGGATGCTAGTTACAATTGACAATCTGAAGTTCCTTTGGTCTTGGTACGTTAATCTTATTCTCACATATCTCTGATACTTGACAAAGTGTCTATTCATTTATCTTCATGGCTATGTACAGGAATATGATAATCTTCTTAGGTGCAGACCGAAACTTGACTATAGACTGGTACAGACTAATGGAGACTGGTACAGACTGGTGCAGACAAATGCAGACTAACTAATCGGAGGTCTGTACACTCGTTATAATACCTCGCGCGCTCAGGTATCACTGCGCGAGTGTGATCCGCGAGGAGAAAAGGTTCTACGTTAGCAGCAATCTCATTGGTTGCGCTACATATTAATACGCGGATCGGCGGAAGCAGAATTTGGTCCGTGCGGAGACGGACGAGCGCTGCGCCTGCGCTGTTGTGCTTAGTGGGGCGCGCTCTAGTGGGAAAGTTGTGTACGCGCTGACTACGCGGAACTATGTTCACAACACGGCTCCTGTCTTGGTGAGGTCCTAGTCAGCGAACTATTGGCTGACGTCGTCTCACAGCCTTCTCTGCCCTGCTCTTGCGTTCTTCATCTTCGTGCCGTCGCTTGCCGTTACGCCGTACGCCATAACATTACTCCCGCCACCCACACCCCAAAACGACAGACCGTCGTCGTGTAGGGATCTTGACACCGGCGGGGGACTCAGGAGCGTGAGCGCAGTGCTGGACCGGAAGCTGTGGCGGCAGGGGACGTCAAGCTTCCGGTCGTACCCCGCCATCCTACCTTCGCTCTGGCGGAAACGTCACCCGGAAAACGACCAGAAGGATACGGGTCCACCTCTTGATGCCATGAACCAGATGACCAAGGCGGCGACTGCTGCTGTGAGGGCGGCTCCAGCTTCATCGGTAGGGCGAGACAAGGCGGAGGAGGCGAAGGTTCCGTCTTCATGGGGTCGTCCCGCGGTGTCGTGAGGGCACCCTCTGGCAGCTGTTGCGGCCGCGCTCTCCTCGGGATCCGTGAATCTGGGGGAAGAGACACAAAAAGATCACCGTGCACATGACAGAGGTGAAGTTGATTTTGACGGCGAGGCTGCAAGCCATCTGGACCTGAAATAAGATACATGCGAGCACCAAGTCGACGGGCGATCTCGCCTCGCGCCGACCGTCTGCTGCCGCTGAAAACCCTGGAAAAGAAGCGATACTTGCGGGTTCTTTCGGCGCCGGATGCTGAGGAGGGTGAAGCAGTGCCCGATGGCGGCGGCCGTGGAGCAATTCCGTCGGCGGTGGTCCATCTCGTGGGTGCGAACGACAGGAGGCGTGAAACAGTTGCAATGCTTGATCCCTGGTGTGTGGGGAGTGAAGCTTGGCCACCTGCTGCTTCAAGGTTCTGACAAAACGTTCCGCTTCGCCGTTTGACTGTGGTTGGAACGGTGCACGAGTTAGAGGTTGTATGCCATTGCGTTCACAGAATGTTTCAAATTCATTTGACGTGAACTAAGGCCGATTGTCTGATACTATTACTTCAGGTAAAACTTGGAGGCAACAAATCGATGACAACGCCTGAATTGTGCTACGTAACGTTTTCGAGTTCATTGGCATAGCAAAAGGAAACTTGCTACACGAGTCAACCACAATCAACCAACGGGTGTTCCAGAAAGGTCCCGCAAAGTCTATGTGCACGCGTTGTCTTGGTGATTGCGGCTTAGGCCAAGCAGAGAATTTTTGTGGCGGAGCGGACTGATTTTCTGCACCTGCGTGACACTGTGATGTCATCTCTTCTATTTGGGCATGCATACCCTGCCAAGCACAGTGTCGACGCGCTGTTTCGTATAAACAACCCCCAAGTGTCCTTGGTGAAGTAACTGCAACACTTCTATTTGCAAAGCTTTAGGGATCTACACACGTGCCTGTCCACTGTCATTTTGAATAAGAATCACAGTTTTCTGCACTGCGAGGCTATGACGACGGGGAAAGTATTGGCGCGCTACATAGTTCTTTAAGCTATTCGATGAGTGAGGCCAAGATGTGCGAATGTCTGTAAGTAAAATGCTCAAATCTGAATCAGCTTCCGTGGCCTGTGCAACTTTCGTATAGTTCAGCGGAAAAGAGTAAAGCAATCCACAGCCGGCCGGAGTGGCCGTGCGGTTCTAGGTGCTACAATCTGGAGCCGAGCGACCGCTACGGTCGCAGGTTCGAATCCTGCCTCGGGCAGGGATGTGTGTGATGTCCTTAGGTTAGTTAGGTTTAATTAGTTCTAAATTATAGGCGACTGATGACCTCAGAAGTTGAGTCGCTTAGTACTGAGAGCCATTTGAGCCAAAGCAATCCAGAATCCTGAGCATCGATGTGACAACAAGATTCAGAAGAAGTGTCATTCCCCGTATCAGGGCCAATCGGAAGACGTGATAGTGCATCCGCATTATCATGTTGATCCGTCGGACGATACACAATCTCGTACCGGTATTGCGATAACAACAAAGCCCATCTTTGCAATTTTTGGGCAGTTCGTACAGGAACCGGTTTCGTCGAATGAAACAAAAACTGCAAAGGCTTGTGATCCGTTACTAAGTAGAATTTTTTGCCATACAAATAGTGGTGAAATTTCGTGACACCATACACAATAGCCAAAGCCTCTTTTTCAATTTGTGAATAGTTACGCTGAGCTTGGACAACACTTTTGATGCGAAAGCAATAGGCCTGTCTGTATCAGCAATTCTGTGCGAAAGCACTGCACAGATTCCGTAAGAGGAAGCCTCAACTTGCAATACCACTGGTTTGTCAGGATCAAAGTGAACTGAGCATTGATCACTGAGCAATGTATCTTTAAGTTTTTGAAAAGCTACTTGGCACTAATCTGTCCAAAAAAAGTGGACATTCTTGCGACGGAAGCGATGCAATGGCGCCGCTATTTGCGCAGCATTCGGTATGAACCGAAAGTAATAATTCATTTTCCCTAAGACTGACTGCAATTCTGTGACATTGCGAGGAACTGGCAAATCTCGTATGGCTAATAAATGCGACTGAAAACGATGTACACCTTGAAAGTTTATGAAATGACCCAGATACTGCAACTCAGGTTTAAAAAAAAAATCAGAATTGTCCAGTCCTGCGTCAGATAACACACGAAACAAAGCACGCAGATTTGCAATATGGTCTTGAGGTGTACGACCTGCTACGACAGTATCGTCCAAATAGTATGAACAGTTTGGCACTTGCGCTGCCAGCTGCTCCAAATACCGATGGAAAATAGCGGATGCGGAAGCACTACCAAAAGACAAACAAACTCAACTGAGTATTAACTACACACACTTTTTGAGATTCTTCATCGAGCGCTATTTGAAGATACGTGTAGCGTAAATCAATTGTTGAAAATACCAGCGCCAAATCTGTCCATCATATCCTCTGGGTGTGGCAATGGATAAGTATCAATGACAGTCTGTGGTTGACCATAAACTTAAAGTCAACACAGAGGCGAATGCGAAGATTTAGGGAGTAAAACCAGTGGACTTGCCCATTGACAGGCCGAATGTTAAAGCTAAAAAAATCAAAAGAATCAAGACAAAATATGTTCTGACACTCGATTGATTGTAGCACCGTAAAAGTCACTGTTCGCGTATTACATGGCAGACAATGTACACTTTCTGAGAACGGGAATGTCTAGTACATTATAAGCCTGTCAGTTGCGTGCTAGTTTTAGGCAGATTTGGGGAGCCTAATAGTTCATATGTGTGACGATTTAGGAATGTGGCAGAGGCACCCTTGTCCAACTGTAATTTTCCACATTTCCCACAAAGAAGTAAATGAACAAAAAGTTTGTTTGACTGGCATATCACTGAAGGAACTACACACTTGCTAGTTTTGCTAAGGCTCGTTGCAGACTTTGAATATACTGCATTGAGGACATGGGCCTTGTGACTAGATTTTCATGAGTGGGCAGAATTCTTATGTTTGTTCTGTTGCAAACATATGGATTGCACATGACCTTTCCTACCACAAGCGTAATACTGAGCCTGTCGGGAGGGGCAGTCTCGGCTTTTGTGCTGTGAATAACACTGAGGGCAAGACTGAATTCTGTTCACCTGTGTAGCCGCCTGTGTAGCGAACTGCTTACGCGGCGTGTACCGTTGTTCGCTCGGTGCGGCTAGCACATGCTGCCGCCGCTGAATGGGCCGATCGTGAACAAGGGACTCAACCTGGAAAATAGCTGGCTGCTCAGATTTAACGGCTGACAGAGCACCTAAATCGTACTGATCTAGGATATGCAATACTTTACTTGCAATGATGGACTGGACTGTTTCAAAATCTGTTCTCTGAGTTTGACATCAGGGACATTGTACACAGTCGCATCAGGCAACATAACATCTGAATATAAAGCACTGCAAGCACAATTGAATTTGCATTTCCTTGCCACACCCTGCAAACTATTACCCACTCGCGATAAGTTTCTTCTGACCGTTTTTTGCAGTTAAAGAATTGATACCTAGCTGCTACAACATTCACTTGTTCGTCATAATAATTAGTTAGCGACTCGATAACTTGTTCATAAGCAAGTTCACTCGGAGTGGCGTTAGTAAAAAGTTTGTTCATAAGGTAGAGCACTGCACTTCTTACCGTTGATAAGAAATAGTGGCTTTTCACAGTACCTGGTACGTTGTGAGCTTCAAATTGGGGCAACCACTCGAGCCATTCCTCTTCTTGTTCACAAAACCGTCGGAAAGACGGTATAGCAGTAGGTGTTGCTGTAGGTGGTGCTTGTTCCGTCGGGCAGGCAGCGTTGGCCAGTAGCTGCTGCACCGTGTTTAGCAGGGTGGAGATTTGCTGCCCCTGGAACTGAAAGATCTGCGTTAGCTGTGTGGCATCGAACGCTTGCGGCTGTGGTGCTTAAGCAGGGCGCCGGATAGGCGGGTTTGGAATGTTGGAAGAGACAAATGCAACAACCAGACAAGGCAAACAAGAAAAATAAATACAAAAGCAAAGAAAAGTTCTGCAATGTCCACCTGAAAACTCTGATTAGGTAAAATGGCAAAAAACTGTTAAAGCAAGTAAACGCCCCTGCAAAGTAAAGACAAGAGAGAATTAAGGCACCAGCTAACACAAAAGAAAATTCCATGGCCGCCAGGCACTGGGTTCGTCGAATAATGTGGGATCCTGCCTACTCTTCTCTTATAGGGTGCCTAAAGGATGCTGCCTTCTCGGATATCTATGCAACAATTAAAGCAAATCACATTAATGGGTTTTATTACAATAAAGTAGATTGAAAATATTTACCTTTGGTCTACAATGTCGTGTCGCAAGCTATTGGCGACATGCAAATAATCAGTATATTTCACTATATAGAATGTCCATGCGAGTAACGGATATGGATCACAATTAACAGCTCTTCATCTTCGTGCCGTCGCTTGTCGTTACGCCGGAACATCGTTCGTCAAGGATTTTGTCCGGATATTTGCGTATGTGTATGCAGATTTCCATTCCTTCTGTAAAGTTCATTATTGGGCCCTTTGATTTTATGTGCAGAATCTGCATCGCATTTTCGATCTGGTTTACATTGTGGTTTTTTGTTTTCATGTGGCTGAAGTCTGTGGATGAGTTTGTGTCACTGACCCTGTTATGCTCTCGGTATCTGATTTTGTAACTTCTGCCTGTTTGGCCTATATAGAATTTTTCACACTCATTAAAATTAGTTTTATGTACGCCTGGGTATGTTTGCAGTGGTAGTTTCATTTTTCCACAGCAGATTGCGTGTCAGGAAGGGCATCCGCCACCAACTGTCGCTAATATTACCAAAGCCCGTTTAAAAACGCCGAACACGTAGAAAAACGAGAAAAGTAGAATGGCAGTAACATCAATCAACAGTCGCAGATCGCCGAGACCAAGGGTCGCGACCAAACAGTATCTCAGTGTGTCGGAGTCACAATGAGTGGCAGTAATGTCCCGTCAATGACACGGAGCACAAGCTCAGAGAGGGCAAGGATGGGGCAAGTAATCATTCAATGGGCATATGGATGAATATCGATTACATTACACGATTTAAATAATCTCAAGCTTTTCTGTGCATAAGTGTCTACCTACAGAGAGAGTTCTTTTCGAGTTGGGAAACACCTTCTTCGAAATTTCTCTCTGGACAGTGGTTCGCTTTTCCGGACGCTGCATCCTACAACACCAAATATTAAACGCATGTTTGCAACTTCCTGTAACGAGTAACGCTCCACCTTAGACAACCTGCCATGAAGTTCACTACGGACACATCACAAACGACTTTGCATTGTTTTTCAAGGTAGTGCCACAAACAACGATGTGGGAGACAGTGGTCTGCCGTAGAACTAAGCAGTTTATCAGTGTGTATTGCTCGTTGAAGAACATTGTTATAATAATAATAATAATTATTATTATTATTATCATTATTATTATTGGTAGTAGTAGTTGTTGTTTCTTCCATCCATGGATCACTTTTACAAAGATAACAGACATCAAGACACACGAAAATACAGAAGATTGCCATAATTCTTATAAATAGGTATTTACATACTTACAGGCCTAATTTGAAAAGAATAGAACAGGCAGTCAGCCAAGACCTTAAAGCAGGAAGCATCCGGGCATTTATCTGGAGTTATTTAAGGAAATCACGAAAAATCTGAATCAGGATTACCAGATGGAGATTGGAGCCTTCATCATCCCGAAATATTCATTTCCGACTATCGGCTACTAATCTCGAAATACTCAGTTTATGTTCATCTACAGTGAACACAATTTTAATCCTACAGATTTGGAACACTCTCCTTTTAGGGAAGCCATAAGAGCCCTGAATGACGATGGCCGGGTATTGATTGGAACCAAAATTTTAACCAGTGTGCTGATCACTGTGCCACTTCACTCGACAAAGAGATGTGAACCAGGCGCTTGTAAGAAATTGCAACACGAAGGCACCACAACATGTAAGGTCATTCCTTCCACGGCCTAATGAGCGTTACCAAGCGGTTTCCCGCTGAAGGTTCCAGTGGACCAACAATATGTTAAGCAGATAGTTATAAAGTTTTGGTTAAAAAAAAGTTCAAATATGTGTGAATTCCTAAGGGACCAAACTGCTGGGGTCGTCGGTTCCTAGACTTACACACTACTTAAACTAACTTAACGCTAAGGACAAAACTCACACCCATGCCCGAGGGAGGACTCGAACCTCTGGCGGGAGGGGCCTGTTTTGGTTCATCAGTGAATGTTCGGCACAAATATAAAAAAGAATTTCGAATCAAATCAAACAAAGGTGGGGAAAATACATATAAATCTGCGTCTACATCTATATGGATACTCTGCAAATCACTTTTAAGTGCCTGGCAGAGGGTTCATCGAACCACCTTCGCAATTCTCTATTATTTCAATCTCGTATAGCGCGCGGAAAGAACGAATACCTATATCTTTCCGTAAGAGCTCTGGTTTCCTTATTTTATCGTGGTGATCGTTTCTCCCTATGTAGGTCGGTGTCAGCAAAATATTTTCGAAATTTGGAGGAGAAAGTTGGTGATTGGAATTTTGTGAGAAGATTCCGTCGCAACGAAAAACGAGTTTTTTTAATGATGTCCAACCCAAATCCTGTATCATTTCAGTGACACTCTCTCCCATTTATTGCAATAATACAAAACGTGCTGCCTTTATTTGAACTTTTTGATGTACTCCTTCAGTCCTATCTGGTAAAGATCCCACGCCGCGCAGCAATTCTAAAAGCGGACGGACAAGCGTAGTGTAGGCAGTCTGCTTAGTAGATCTGTTACATTTTATAAGTGTCCTGCCAATAAACCACAGTCTTTGGTTAGCCTTCCCAACAACATTTTCTATGTGTTCCTTCCAATTTAAGTTGTTCGTAATTGTATTTCCTAGGTATTTAGTTGATTTACGGCCTTTAGATTAGACTGATTTATCGTGTAACCCAAGTTTAACGAATACCTTTTAGCACTCATGTGGATGACGTCATACTTTTCGTTATGTGCGGTCAACTGCCAGTTTTTGCACCATTCAGATATCTTTTCTAAATCGTTTTGCAATTGGTTTTGATCTTCTGATAACTTTATTAGTTGATAAACGACAGCGCCATCTACAAACAACCGAAGACGGCTGCTCAGATTGTCTCCCAAATCGTTTATATAGATAAGGAACAGCAAAGGTCCTATAACACTAACTTGGGGAACGCCTGAAATCACTTCTGTTTTACTCGATGACTTTCCGTCAATTACTACGAACTGTGACCTCTCTGACAGGAAATCGCAAATCCAGTCACATAACTGAAACGATATTCCATAAGAACGCAATGTCACTACAACCCGCTTGTGTGGTACTTTTGGAAATCCAGAAATACGGAATCGATCTGAAATCCCTTGTCAACAGCACTCAACACATTATGCGAATAAAGAGCTAGTTGTGTTTCACAAGAAAGATGTTTTCTAAACCCATGTTGACTGTGTGTCAATAGACAGTTTTCTTCGAGTTAACTCATAATGTTCTAACACAATATATGCTCCAAAATCCTGCTGCATACCGACGTTAACGACATGGGCCTATAATTAAGTGGATTACTCCCACTACCTTTCTTGAATATTGGTGTGATCTGTGCACATGTCCAGTCTTTGGGTACGGATCTTTCGTCGAGCGGACGCTTGTATATGATTATTAAGTATGGAGCTAATGCATCATCATAAGCTGAAAGGACCCTAATTGGTATACAGTCTGGACCAGAAGACTTGCTTGTATTAAGTGATTTAAATTGCTTCACTACTCCGAGGATATTTACTCCTACGTTACTCTTGTTGGCAGCTGTTCTTGATTCGAATACTGGAATATTTACTTCGTCTTCTTTTGGGAAGGCTTTTCGGAAGGCTCTGTTTAGGAACTTTGCTTTGGCAGCACTGTCTTCGATAGTATCTCCATTGTTATCGCGCAGAGAAGGCATTGATTGTTTCTTGCCGCAAACATGTATCACATACGACCAGAATCTCTTCCGATTCTCTGACAGGTTTCGAGACAAAGTTTCGTTGTGGAAACTGTTATAACCATCTCGCGTTGAAGTCCGGGCTAAATTTCGAGCTTCTGTAAAAGGTCGCCAATCTTGGGGATTTTGCGTCTGTTTAAATTTGGCATGTTTGTTTCGTTGTTTTAGCAACAGGTTTCTAACCCGTTTTGTGTACCAAGGAGGACCGACTCCGTCGTTTGTTAATTTATTTGGTATAAATCTCTCAATTGCTGCCGATACTATTTCTCTGAATTCAAGCCACATCTGGTCTACACGTATATTATTAATTTGGAAGGAGTGGAGATTGTCTCTTAGGAAGGCGTCAAGTGAATTTTTATCTGCTTTTTTGAATACGCAACACATTCTGGACGTGATCCCAGAACACTTCGACCAGTTGTGGAACATGCTGTTTCTCGATTTCAACTTGCTGCAGAAAACGGTGGGCAGCATATTGAACATGTTTGGCGCCAGGGAATTAATAATTCGATTTGATTTTGATTGTTTTTTTTTTTTAATGCGGTTTTTGGCCTCGGGATAGTTGAAAACCGATGTGATTGATGCTTTTTATGCGATTTTTGGCCTTAGGACAATTTATAACCGATTTTACCATCTGATGTGACATGACCTTGCCGTGGTGGATGGGCTTACATAACTAACAGTGTCACAACTGTACAGCCATGCACACTGTGTACTACACTTTCTTTTAACGTCAAACGTACACCTTAGGTATTGTTCATTGATTTGTCATTTGTAGTCGACCACTATTAAATTATGATGCTTACAGCGCCATCTATTGCTACATTTTGTAACTATTTTTTTTCTTCTGACATACATTTTCCCCTTTCTCCGAAATTATTCCATTGCAAGTTGATGTCATTCTGACCAGTGGTATTATTTATACAGCTGTTTGAAAGTTTAACTTTAATTATAATCACCCCGTATCCAAGGCGGTCCACACGCTCGGTGGTAGCAAGCCAACCTTCCACTCTGGGGGCGAATCCGCCGGGGTCCCGACACTTCCACTGTATTTTCATAAAAAGACGTACCACGAAGAAACCCATCAACAGCTGTTAGTTCACGCACAGAAAGCCTTTTACAAACGGTGTCGGCCCTGATAAGTGCCTTTTTTGTAGCTAGGACATTGTTTACTTAAAGCAGGTGCTTGAACTGGCGACCCTCCGATGAGACACAAGCTTGATAACGTCGAACGGCTGTTTGCCGAACTCTTTCAAAGATTCCTGGCGTAGAACTGATGTGATCCATTATTTCCTCTTCGTTTCTAGGTGGTTCGCGTCCAGATGGGTGCATTAGAACCTTGGAGAATCACCACAGGAAAATGTCCGGTGGCGTGAGGTCTGGTAATCGCACGGGCCATGTCCTACGAGCTTCACCTCCAATTACCCGGCGTCGAAGAGTTCATTTAAATAGTCGCGTACAGCACGACTGTTATGAGCGGGCGCCCCGTCATGCTGCAACACATGCGTTGCCGTATGTCCAGGGGAACATCTTCCAGCAGGCCGGGCAGAGTTTCTTGCAAAAAGTGAAGGTAATTTACCCTGGCAAGTCGAGGAGGTAGACGGACCGGCCCAATCAGATGGTCACTCACAATGCCTGCCCAAATGTTGAGCAAACGTTGTTCTTGGTGTCCATGGACGTATGTCCCTTGCCCAGTAACGAACGTTTCGAGTGTTGTAAAGGCCATCCCGATGGAAGGTGCATTCGTCGGTAAACAACACAATGGCGGGGAAGTCGGTATCTTGTGCAACACGTCGCAGAAACCACCGGCAAAACCCTAGCCTGTGCTCTTAGTCCACCACAGGGTTTAGGTCTTGGACAGAGTGGAAACTAAATGGATGCTGGCTGTCATTCTTCAAAACCTCGCAGACTAACCGATGAGCTACTCTCATATCGTGTCCAGCCGCTCGAGTTCTTGTCATAGGTGCTTCTTCGAAGCGCTCGAGAACAGTCTCTTCAAATGCAGCATCCCGTCGTGTTCGAGGTCTTCCAGCATCACCATGGTATCCCGCTAACGACCATGTTTCGCCAAGTCGCCTGTGAATTGTTGTAAACCTTTGCGGGTGTGGGTGGCGTCTTCGTGGGTACGGTTCCTCATACAACCTTCGAGCTTCAGGCGCATTACCGTTGGCTAGTCCATAAACAAAAACCATATCTCGTTGTTCTTCAAACGAATTATACTGTGCCGCCATGCTTACTGCATGACTAAATCGCAGGTGACATGGGTGTGGTCCAAAGCGAAGCTTGTGTGGGAATCCCTCTGACGTGAGGTGGAGACAAACAGCAAGAAATTGGAAATTTGTGGTAAGGTCTTATGGGACCAAACTGCTGAGGTCATCGTCCCTAAGCCTACACACTACTTAGTCTAACTTACACTAACTTACGCTATGAAAACCCACACACCCATGCCTGAGGGAGGACTCGAACCTCCGACGGGGTGACAAAGCGCCGCAGACCGTGCAGCTACCCCGCGTGGCAAAACAGCAAGACCTATTCGACATGTGTGCATATTACTTTGGGGCAGTGATGGAGCGAGAGACTTTTGCATGTGTGAACCGACAACCATAGCGCTGCCCATCAATCGACGAAAGGCAACAGGACAATCCCACGGCCAATCGGAGCGCGTGGCGCCAAGTTTCTGTAGTTTATGGTGCGTTGTCGACCTACACGCATCTTGGGCATAAAATGGAGTCTTCATTTTCATAACTACGGTGATTATAAGTTAGCAACAAGTGTTTGTGAGGTATTTCAATCCCCGTGTATACATCTGCTTGACAGATGTCCTATTTACGGAGTTAGAGGGCGTATGACGTGTAATTTCACAGGTCAAACACCGCTTCCATGCGTTTGTCTCTATCTTTGTAAGAAGCATTTTCCGTTACTAACTATCATTTTATGTGTCCGCCTGCGTAGCTGGGTGGTAACGTGCTCGCCTCCCCTGCAAGGGGGTCCGAGTTCGCTTCCCGGCCGGGTTGGCGAGTTTCTTCGCTCGGGGACTGGGTGTTGCGTTGTCCTCATCATTTCATCACCGGCGCGCAAGTCGCCCAATGTGGCGTCGACTGAAATAAGACTTGCACTTGACGGCCGAACTTCCCCGGCTGGGACCTCAGGGCCAACGATACCTTACGCTCATTTCATTTTTTTCATTTTATATAGGACTGATGACAACATAGTATAATTTCTGAACCGTGATCTGATGTGAATAATGGGGGCTATACGCGTCTGGAAAGCTATACCGTCACATGAATAACAAGGACTCGATGTTTTAAGGAAGTAGTTTTTCATTTTACAGTTTATCCCCATAGTTTATCGTAGAAAAACCTGCAAGGAGAATGTATGTCAAGCGCTGTAAATATATTTCTTACATTGGGATAGTAACAGCGTTGCATTCCATGTGACTAATAGGTCGGAAACCGCATCGATCTAACATTATAGCGTGTTTTAAGTGCAGAACCTTGTAGCCGTAGGAGTGCATGTGTTTATGTGCTCTCTTACCAATACCTTCTTGGCAACGACCACTAGAACAATAGAAAGCTGCAGGGATGGGGAGGGGGGGGCAGAGACTTAGGAGCATTAAGCAGAGGGAGTGTCTAAAAAACAGCGCTAGGGTTCTTGACGTATGCGATCCTTAGCACATAGGTTCGAAAAAAGGTTCGAAATACGAAAGTGGCACGAATATGATTCACCATTGACTGCAATCATTAAAAGACATCTCTACGGGATTCGACGCAAATATGAAGGGCTTATTTCAATAGTGGTACAAGTCTATTTTTGTTCATTCCGAGATACAGAGTCCTGAAGTTAAATATATATACTTGAATATTTCTGGTATCTTAACTGCAGATTTTTCAGCGTTCATTTAACTTTAGGACTCTGTATCTCAGAATGAGCAAAAATGGACTTGTACCACTATTGAAATAAGCCCTTTATATGTGGTTGAATGGACAGACTTGATTCTACTAGAAAGCGTAACACTATCAGTGACCCATGTGTGTTTGTAGATACTTTTCATGCTGGGTGACGGTAACGTAGTCACTACGATCATGTTTTTAATAGTGTGGTCCTTACGCGAAACATATGTTGTGGGTTGTAGAATCCTTCTATGGTCAGCTTCAGATGTCGATTCTCAATAGCGTTCCTTGAAAAGAGCATCATGCTCCCTCCACTGATTCCAAGTTGTCCTACCTTTCAAGTGTAGTCTGACTACTGAAAAAAAAAATACTCGCCATGCAAAGTGACTCTCATGATCAATTTAATTAATTAACCTATCAAACTGATATCAATGACATGCCGCCTAGTGGGTGGAGGAGATGGCTAGGACACCATTGAATGATCCTTCACAATCGTTTCTTTTTTTTTCGTTGCGGCGATATCTTTTAACGAAATTTCAGTCCCCCACCTACACAGAGAGAGACAGGCTCTCACGATTTGTTTTGTAAACGCAACTGTGATATAGCATCATATTGGTAAAAGGGGACCTGTCATAGTGTACAAAACAGCTACGTTCTCTTGAATTATAGCTTGTTATTGTCAAACGTAAAATGAATGTGACTTTTTCCAACATGTGAGCCAATGCCATGAAAGATTGTCTGAAATGTTTGTAATACACATTTGTATAACAGTTTATTTTCAGACACTGAACGCGAGAGACGCCCTCAGGTCGTGTAGTTTGTTCAACAAACTGAAAGAAATTGCTTAATGTAAATTGTTTTTTTCTTTGGAGTTTAAGTTCTCGTTTTTTCTTTACTCCAATAATGGTTTCGAGACAACGAGAACATTCTGCAGTGATCGGTAATTTTCGCAGCAAAATAGTCGATTTTTTCCCCGGATTTTACAGAGGATGGAAATGTCTCTGCTGATCATTTGTGTTCGGTGGCGGTGCACTTCGTTGGACGTCACAAAATAATGAGGTGCGAATTGCATCCTGCAGTCGAACGTAAAAACTATACTGATTTTGTTCACAAAACTAAAAGAAGATGGACCTTCCGTATTTTCATGGAATGAGGATGCTTATTATCATCGCGATTGTGTTTCCCTCTTTTTATAGTTGCTTTATTGTAGGAGTCGCGTTGATGTTAAACAGTCCAGTGCTCGGAAGAGCGTGGTGGCCGAGTTCCCTAAGAGGTTATGGCTGGTCCTTTAGACAAACAGCCCTCGGTCGGATTAGCACTTATTTACCACGGTTGCGTTCTGAGGGATGCCAGGGGTCGTGCTCTGTACTGAAGGCACTGGAGTGTGAGGCAGAAGGGGCTTCCTCTTTCGCAAGCAGCTGACTTTTGAAAGAGCCGTCTGAAGCGTTCTCCGGATGGGCGAGGTTGCGCTGGTAAATTTGCCTTTTGTGTTGTCTAGGACCGTCCCCTCAAGGCAAACTTTGTGTCGCGACTGACCGCAGAGGGTAGAGGAACGTCTGGTGTGACCAGCGGCCGCAGAGGGGTGGCAGTTGAACCGTAGAAAAACGACGAGATGCTCGGCGGAGCAGCTGGCTATTTGAAAAAAACCTATGTCCTGCCTGTAAGTGGATGGGGGGAGGCAGGGGTGGGAGAGAGGTGGCGTGACGGGAGGTGATAGGGCCTCGGTTTTCGGCAATTTGTGATTGTACATTGAGGAGAACACACGTTCAAATGTTGTGTATTTTTCCAGTCTTTGATCACAATATCCATTCTTTAGACTATGACCGGTTTCAGTCTGTAATGACCATCCTCAGATCTTTTTTACACCATGTCCTAAAGTGATACGGCCATAATTGCATCGTCAAAACATATAACTATAATCAGCACAGCATCGTCACATATATTTTTAAAATAAGGTGTAGAATAGGCCACATCGTCTACACAGTCATGATTGTATATTCGACTCGCTGTGACGTGGAAGCAAACGGCCTCCAAATGTGATCTTGTGGAATTTCTTACCATGCCTCACACATATGCTGTGTAAGTTCACGAAGATTGCTGACGAGAGGATGGCATGAAAGTATATGTTGTGACACCCCACCCGTCACTTATCTGGTTTTGGTGTGTGTTCACCCCAGGTAATTGACTAACAGATCAACAGAGAGTGCAAATTGATCCCTTTTAATTAAAAGGGGTGCACATTGATGTTATATTCAGCTATTGAACACCAGATGCAAATGTTTATAAAATTAATTAAGAAAGTGACTTGGGATTTCAACTACTTGATTGAAAACAGATGCAGTCGATTAGCACAGATTTATTTAACTCACGACCTTCAATCATCACATTACATGACTCTCCTAACAGGCAGTGTGTAGGGAAGCAGCCTACTCACGCCTTATAAAATTCACATCAGTCTTTCCATTGTGTGCCAGCCAGTCCGCTGTAACTAGCTCTGACGTCATGAATGTTGCGCGATACTTTAAAAAATCAAAAAATAACCTGAAACGTTTCTAGCATGTCAAGAGTAATACTAAATCAATATGTGTTGAATATCAGTTCAATAACTTTAACCATTTTCGAAATTTGGATGTTTTTCTGTAAAAATCACTGGCGCAACAGAAGAGAGCTAGAAACTTAAAAATTTATATTTAGATTCCTTTTGTATAATAATTTGGTAGAAACAGTATTCTGGATCTCACAAATTAAAATTTTAGTTGGAATTCATGATTTTCTGGTTTTTGTCTTAGAAATTAAGGAAGCAAGATAGATTAAGTAGGCCAATAAATAAAGCTAGGATGTTTAAATTTAAGTACAGTAGAATCCCCTCTAATCCGTCACCTTCGGGACCAGGACCATGGTCGGAACGAAAAAAAAGATCGGATTATCCGAAAAATCTAATATTTATTGCAAAAAATATATAAAAAGACATTTAGTACAAAAAAATTAAACGATTTAAGAACTAAAAGACGTCTACAGTAATATAAAAAGATATTTTTTACACAGTGTTAAACAATATATTAATTAAAAAACGTCTACACTCACTGTAATATGTATTGATTTTAAAAGGAAAAACGATAAACAAATTACAGTACTGTATTGTACTTAATAACGTACAAACGATATATACTGTAAACTAAAAAATGATTATAGCACTGTATATAAAAAAGAAATTTTTTACAAAGAAATAAACTACTGTATGTATAACTAAGAAATGATTATACTGTAAGCATTGTTTTTACAGTAAAAACGAAAACAAATTACTTAGAAAAAAAGTCAGTGATACACTTTTGTTTAGCAGATGTTATTCTAGATTTAGCTGCAGTGTCCCTCCATTTTTTTTATCCACAAAACGTCCATTGGAGTTGAAGTTCGATTCTGCTTGATGTATTGAAGGACGATGTCAAAAGCGTTTTTTGTATCGTTCTGTGAAATCCGTCCGAGTTCTCATTCACAGTTTCCTGGCCAACAGCGACAACAATCTGGTCCTCACTGAGCTCTTCAAAAGTGTCACAGTCTTTGTCACATTCGTTGATCCACTCTTTCAAATGGTTCAAATGGCTCTGAGCACTATGGGACTTAACTTCTAAGGTCATCAGTCCCCTAGAACTTAGAACTACTTAAACCTAACTAACCTAAGGACATCACACACATCCATGCCCGAGGCAGGATTCGAACCTGCGACCGTAGCGGCCGCGCGGTTCCAGACTGTAGCGCCTTTAACCGCTTGGCCACCACGGCCGGCGATCCACTCTTTAACTTCATTGGCAGGGACGTTCGGCTCCAGAGTTTGTAGATCTTTAACGATTTCCTGTGCGTCGATGTTTTGCTCATCTTCGGTACGTTCATTTTCAGTCATAACTTGTGGCCAAAGCATACGCCACGATTTCCGTAGTGTGTCAGCTATCAGTTCATCCCATGCTGCAGCAATTGTGTAGATAGCATCTTTCATGTTCAGGGATTTCATTGCCCCAGTAAGTTATGACCTCATTCAGAATTTTCCAAGTTGAGCTGATATACTTTCTGCGATATCGCCTTTTTAACCATTTGATAACGCCCTGATCCATTGGTTGGATGAGTGAGGTCACTTTAGGAGGCAGAAAGAGAGCATTTATGTCCCCTTTCACCAAATCTTCCTCAGATGGATGTGATGGTGCGTTATCCAACAGCAGTAGATCGCGAACAGGCAAAGTTTTTTGCTTCAAATCTTTTACGACCGATGGCACAAACTCGTCGAAAAACTGGGATTTAAAAAGGTTGCAGTCCATTCAAGCAGATTTTTGATTGCGGTAATAAACCGGCAAGGAAGATAAATTTATATTTTTGAATGCCCTTGGCTTCTTAGATTTGCCAATGACGAACAAGGGAAGCTTGTGGGTACCATCTGCGTTGCTACAAGGAATGACTGTTATTCTATCTTTTATAAGTTTCGTTCCTACCACGGATTCATTTGAAGCTGCGAGCGTTTTTGTTGGCAACATTTAAAGTTCAGCCCTGTCTCGTCGATGTTATACACTTGGCGGGGTAACAGTTCATTTTCTTCTACAATTTCTTGAAACTTAACAGAAAGCTCCTTAGCAGCTGCAGCATCGGCAGATAATTTTTCACCAGACATAGAAACAAATCGGACACCATGACGAGTTTTCCAATGATCAATCCAGCCTTCACTGGCAGCAAATTTACTTCCGGCTTCCAGTTTTTTGTGCAAAACTGTCGCTTTTTCTTTGAGAATTAGCCCAGATATTGGAGTTCCTTTCCTTCTTTCGTGACAAAACCACATCCACAATGCGTATCAAGCAGTTCAACTTTAAGCTTTTCTAATGTTCTGGGATTCTTCAGTGTTTTCACCATCAATCGTAACTGTATAGGATTCAAAGTCTTTCCGATTCTTCCTCCAATCCTTAATTGTCGTAACACCTACATTCAGATCCTTTGCAGTTTTTTTGGAGTGATCCTCCTTCGTCTAGTCTTCGTAGTACTGCTAATTTTTCATTTAGTGAAAGTGTTACGTGTTTACGTTTGAATCCAGACATGTTAAAAAAGAGACAACAGTATGAACAATGAATCTACAGTAATAAGTACTGCAGAGAACACGGAATAAAGCAAACAACGATGTTTTTTAATCCCAACAAAGGATAAAACTGCACAATAACGTACAGTATAACAATATGCACAGTGACAGACACCGCAACAATGGCCCGACAGGCGTCCAGTCAGGGATAAGTCGGTACAGGCTCGCGAGCCTGAGCATGGTCGGACTAACCGGAGTGACGGACCATCCAGGGTTGGATTAGAGGGGTCTACTGTAGAAGGGAGATCCGCTATAATCATAAAAATGTGAGAAGTTTCAACAGAATAACTATAAAACTATAGCAATAGCGTATCTCCAAAGAGCAAGTTCAGAGCTCGTAGTGTAATTAAATTAATTCTCTCGCCCAAAATATTTGACTTAGCCACGTCAGACTTATATTATGATTACTTACTTGTCTGCTGATTGCACAATTAAATTGAAAGCTTCATCGGCCATCAGCAAAGGAAGCAATGATTGATCGTCGGTAAAGCAGATGCCAGATTGAGATTCATTGGAAGAATCCTAAGGAAATGCAATCCGAAAACAAAGGAAGTAGGTTACAGTACGCTTGAATACTGCTCAGCAGTGTGGGATCCGTACCAGATAGGGTTGATAGAAGATATAGAGAAGATCCAACGGAGAGCAGCGTGCTTCGTTACAGGATCATTTAGTAATCGCGAAAGCGTTACGGAGATGATAGATAAACTCCAGTGGAAGACTCTGCAGGAGAGACGCTCAGTAGCTCGGTACGGGCTTTTGTCAAAGTTTCGAGAACATACCTTCACCGAAGAGTCAAGCAGTATGTTGCTCCCTCCTACGTATATCTCGTGAAGAGACCATGAGGATAAAATCAGAGAGATTAGAGCCCACACAGAGGCATACCGACAATCCTTCTTTCCACGAACAATACGAGACTGGAATAGAAGGGAGAACCGATAGAGGTACTCAAGGTGCCCTCCGCCACACACCGTCAGGTGGCTTGCGGAGTATGGATGTAGATGTAGATGTAGATGTATTCGATAACTTAAAGTGGTGCATTACTAGCCCAGCGGCTAGTCGGGAGAGCAGATTAGATCAGGTGTTCCCTTAGCTGTCCGCACCGCGGTTTTATATGTAAGAACGCTGCGCGAGAAAAAGAAGGCCCCAGTTCTCTCCAGACGCTGATTATCGTACCACCTGTGCCGGGAGTCGCGTCGCATCGGTATCGTTGATATAAACAGCCTCGGATGCAGTAATAAGTTACTCGGGATACGCGTAACCATGAAATCGTTTTAGAGTGAAGTGTTAATTTTGGGATGACGTTAATGATCTATCTTTAGTTTGCGTATGTCGTATTTTCACGTGCCGCCGCAGAGCAGACATACTACCATTATTTAGCGTGGCGTTTGATGAACATTATCATCAAATTATGGCGAGCATTCACTTAAACATTTAATTTGAACAGTTATAATTACATCAGTGCATTAGACTCTGAACTTCTCTGGTAGTTGGATTGTGTGGATGCTTTTTGGTGTGTGACTTTCAGAATATAGTGAACATTTTAGAGAGAATGGTTTTTGATTATGAATCCCAGACAATCTCCTAATTCCTCAGAGCTATAAGCTGTAGCTATAAATGTATTTCTCAGATGAAGTGGGCACTAGGAATTCTAATTACAGGCTTCACGTTTTGCTAAACACTTTCTGGTTGCCAATATTGTAGTTAGAGAGCCAGTGTTGAGAACGGCAAACAACAGCATTAAATAAATAATAGGAACATTAACAATTATTCCACCCGTCACCCCACAAGTGGTAATAAATTGCGTTTGCGTGGAGTAAAGCGCGATAAATCAAAAGTAATTCCTATTGACTGACCCAGGTGCAATGCGAAGTGCGAGAAGAATTCTACAATACATGGCCCATGAAACCCTCATGGAAACTTTGCCGACATGATCCAACAAATTAGTCAGTGGCCAGAGCGGGCGCAGTGTCACCGAATTCAGCGTGGCGGCGCGGCGTCGTTATGCGGACGTCGGCCGACCTCGTGGTGCTGCAAGGCTGCGCTCGTCTATTCACTTCTAGCTGTCTTGCTCAGTACATAGCTGAACGAAAACTTTCTATCTCCAAGCTCAATCGTTCCGTTTGCTAAGTCCTAAACTGCTGAGATGCTCACTCTCTCTCAGGCAAGCTGAGTAAAGAACGCCACGTCCGTACTCTAGGCAAGCTGGGAACGGAAGACTTCTACGGAGACTTCTCCCAGTCCACTCTTCGCCTCGGTTTCCTCTCCAGCAAAATCACTTACGCCAATTGCACCGCAAATCGCGTTAATTATGCGTCGCTTCCCAGCACCGACCAATGCCTGCTCTGGGAAGCGAACAAATTCCCACAAAATTTCCCTTCCTCTCAACTTCTGCTATTTAGTTCCTCCCAGGCCACCCATCAAGGTTAGCATCTGCACAAAACACCAATTTTTCCGGAATTCCCAGGAGAATACTTCAAATTCCTTGGTCCTATGTTCAGGCATACAAGTTCTCCGTCTGCTTCCAAGTACACCAACATGGGGTCAACCACCCCCCTCACTGTCACTCATCTTAAGGCAGCTGGAGGCCGCCCCGTTTCACTGAAAACGGGACGACAGACATTTATCAACAGGCATACAAGTTCTCCGTCTGCTTCCAAGTACACCAACATGGGGTCAACCACCCCCATCACTGTCACTCATCTTAAGGCAGCTGGAGGCCGCCCCGTTACCGCTTTCTTAAGAGTTTGAGCCGCCCTAAGCTGCCTATTGTCGCTTCCATTCGCCGCTCCCCAGCTGCGCGCTGTGGTCAAGTCTGAATACTTCCCTGGGATGAACTAGCCTCTAGTAAATCGACGTGTTTCCACAAAGTTTTCATGTCATGTGAATTACTTTAAAACAATCACCCAACATTAATTATTCCAATACATCCATACTATATCCTCTACAAGATGCATTGGGCCTCGTCAGTCATTTTTGTTCAGCCCTACTGTTCGCTCAACGTGAGTTCGGTGATCTTTAATGACTTCATGTAAGGGGCATAGTTCTTGCCATCTTACAATGTCTTCCCGTCACATTCTCTGTGAGTAATAAATCAGGGGACCAGACAGCTCAGTTAAGCATCTGGACATTTCTGAAGGTGTTTCCAGTGTGTGTGCTTGCATTATCTTGCTGGAATATACCATTTGGTTTCCTGGTCTTGAAGGATGTGATACGAAGGTTTACCATTCTTCTGTTGTGAAGCCATAGTACAACTGTACTTTGTACGTAAATGTATGATTTGTTAAATTTAAAGCAAGTGTTTCAGAAAGACTTGATTCCATTGTCAAGTCTTATCAACTTTATAAACAAATACCAAATAAATACTAGAGCTGGTGAAGATGGATCTCAAGAACCGTTATTTCATGTGATCTTTCACCAGTTCCGTCTACGGACCCGTTTGCGTCGACACAAGCGCCACACTCAAAAGCTAAACTCATTGCTAAACACCACAGTGTCACTCCACGTTCCAGTTGCCTCTGTAACTACACCATGCAGCTATCTGTTATCTGTGGTAAGGCGTCCGCACAATCTACCTGCAATAGTTAACAGAAAAACTCTGCATACTATAGCAGAGAACTTGAAATGCATGTGTGATGAACCGTGTCCATTGATGGAAAACCTATTTCAACACCCTCCTTTTTGTGACCAAAGATGTATGTGAAATACTTCTATTCTCTAATACATCTTGGACATAAACCGAGTCTTCAGTTTCATAACTGCAGTTATTCTAAGTTAGTGGCAGGGGTTTGTGAGGTACTGCAATTACTGTGTATACATTTGCTTCGCAAACGTTGTGTATGTGGAAGAGAGTGTGTTCTGCTCACAGTGTTAGTGCAGCATAGAGTGTAATTTCACGTATCAAACACTGCTGCTATGCAGTTGCATTTAAGTTCTACAGTCATTTCTCTCTTCCCAGCACCTACTGCGATTTCGATTACTGGTCACCTACTCAAGTGGCCCTGTGATCTGTATCTTTAACAGGATTGCCACATATGCTCGCTGTCAGCATGCAGACGACGTTTGTTTTCGATATATTGGAAGAGAGGGAGGTAGTAATAACTTACCGTGTTCTCTACTGGGTGACCTTAGCGAAGTTTTTATAATTGGTAATTTTTCTGTTGGATGGTACAAAATAACGAGGATGGAGAGAATGTTTGGTTGACATGAATGCATCCTGAGAGACACAGATCTCCTTCAGACAGCAGCACCTGTATGTAGTTTAGAAAGGCAGTGCATTGCAGTGCCCAAATCCTTTCCTACAGTCTAGCATCGTATTTTTAAGTGATTTCTCATATAGCGCGCCATCTACTGTATCTGATTATTTCTCAGTCAACCATCATACTCTGTTGCTTATAATCCTGTATATATATCACAGAATCTCTGTTACACTGTCTACAAGGCATAGAGATAGAATGCATTACAAGAACGGTTTGATAAAATGTGAAATATATAGCATTGCGGCATGAGACAGTTTTAGATATGAGCTTAATATCAAGTTCCTGAGTCGAATCACCTTCTAAATTCGATGAGAAGAGTGATGTTATCAAGACTGCTAGTGAAGTGCACACACTGTTGGTCTGTTAATACACGCCCTAGCGATCAGTGTTTATATTCAGTGTTGTGGTATTTTTGTGGAAGACCACTTCATTTGGAAGCAATACCATGCCTTGATTTGTAAAGCATGTATAGTTTCTAACATGAATATCGTTAGTGATACTTGTGTGTTCATGTGGAACCGCTGTTTATGCAGAGTGACAGTAACGTAGTCGTTGCGATTGTGTTTTTAATAGCTGGTCGCTTATAAGACGATTACTTCTCTCTTCCTAAGAACACTGGTACCACTCGCAAGAAAAACAAATGGAGCATGTCTGTCCATCCTGGAACTTTGGCTCAATATTGTATGGTAATACCAGCTTTCAGTTATTGGCAATGTCTGAAAGTTTCACTGTGAGCAGCACGCTTATAAAGTATGTGTTGGGGTGTAAAGTTACTGTGGTCAGTTTCTGACATGTGAAAAGAAAATCACTATGTCAGGTTGTAAGGAAGGTATGGATCTGACATGGAAAACTGCGATTTCATAGCATCGATAGCCACAAGAGGGATGAAATATTTTATTTGGGAAGTTATATCCAGTCATAAGTGGGGTTGGAATCATAATATTTAATTGTAATTACTCTGGTTTCCTAGGACGACACTGCTTGACATGCAGGGTGCATGGTGGAGGTAGTCGGTGACTGAAACGAATTGACATTTCCGGCTTAAAGCTGTCGCTAGCGATGGATACAATGAAAATCTCCGGCTGGCTGGCTAGTCGGTTCTTGCCTGCAGCAGTGAGGATAAGTCCCATCGGTGGCTCTCGTGGTGCTCTTTGGATAGCTGAGTAGTGAACTAATACTCAGTATGCATTGGGCTGTCTCTGCAAACGCGTGTGTAGCATGGATTCTCTGTAGAAAATTGAGTGATTCAATATCGATCACTCTCAAGTCTTGGCGATGGACATATTGATAACATCCAAATTCCTACCACTCTAATCATCTTGAACACCCTCCAGCGCCACTAAATCCTGTCCAGGTGGCCAAGTCTGGTTACTGACGTGCTGTGATCGCGAGGATGGGTGTACACAGCAGCAATGAGCACTGCATGACTCTCTGGCATGGAGTGCTTTCGTGTGGGCGTCAGGACATGAATGCATGGGATATATTAGTGTTAAAGCGGTCTCTGACATTTAACTGACATCTATTACTACGGTTACAGAATGAAATGTGGTTCAAGTGTGTGGTGTTTACTGGTTCTGAACACAGCCCAGTGGACTATCTCGCAGTGAAAAGGTGAGAGTGGTATACGTTGTTACTATTCTATTACATGGTGGACCATTCATGCTCCTTCTCCTCCTCCTCCTCCTCCTCCTCGTTCTTCCTCCTGGTGTAGCTGAGAGAACCCACTTGGGGATTACATAGTGGTTTAGAAAAACAGTCGCAACATCATATTCCTGATTGATCAATATACTGTTTCTGACACATATCAATCCCACCACTCCGCAGATTGTTTAAGGACATAGCACGAAACTGAGCTGAAATATGAATTTCTCAGTTACCTCTGGCATAATAGATTTTGTGCCAAAATGACCAACCTGTGCGAGTGTCCACCAATAGCAGGAAAGGAAGAAAAAGATCTAGAAGGTTTGGAAACCAGAGCATTGCAGGATCAAATCGCACGAAATATACCAATAGGATGCGAGGAAGAACTTCCCACATTCAAATGGTATCAATTTAATTAATTAGTCAATCAATTTAATGGAGTGAGGCAATATTTCCAAGATATCCGCATTTTGGGGTGTACTGGATATCCAGTGCTTAGTTCATGACAAAATAAGGTTTAGTGCAATACACGACAGACACTACCTACTTCTTCTCGAATATCTTTGGTCCATCCGCTACAGGTTTCCATAGCAGTGGATGTGTGAGAACAAAGGGATGTACCAACTACCAGCAATGGGGCTAGAGCAGGGGACGGAAGGGAGGAGGGATAGTAGGACACCTGCTCTGTGTGTGTTTGCTTACATTGGTTCACGCAAACAAGCAGTAACCACTTGACAACGAGAGTTGGAGAGAGAGAGAGAGAGAGAGAGAGAGAGAGCAACCGTTATCTGAAGTTTTGTTTGTGGAGGATCAGTGCAGTGCAGCAATTGCAGCAATCCCTGACTGGTGTAGAGATGGGGGATCCGCTCTTGAACTAATTCATAGAGTTGAATCTTTCAAAGGAGTGAACAATCAGTGATTCAGAAAAAAAGAACGGTAGCTCCAAACGTTTCCCACGGCAGAGAGAGAGAGAGAGAGAGAGAGAGAGAGAGAGACGGAGCATATCAGCAGCGCCTCTGCTGGTCAGAGCACAGTGCACGCCACACAACACAGCCAGCCCCGGCCTCTGCCCTGCTTCTATCTTGGCTGCCTGCATTGTGCAGTGCCCCATTGGATTTTGTGTTTCACATATGCCGTGCCGTCTCTGTGCGTCGTCTGCCGCGTGCAGTGTCTGGCACAGCTTAACTTCGCATCGCACTCTGTCGGCGATCGTTTCAGTCGCACGTCCTGCCCTCTGGGCAGTTGATGCAAGCAACAGGACAGAGAGCCACCTAGCGGATAACATAGGAACTACTTGCAACAACCTGCTCGCAAGGGAACGGACGATTTGTCTCGGAGCGGGTGAGTTCACCGCTCCCCCCACTCTCGGAACTCGCCCGCTCAACGCTCACCCCACCGTCTCGACTCTAGCCAGAGCGTTGAGCAAAGCAACTCAGGTGTCACTCTGGTCTCTGCGGTCTCAGCTCACGCAGTAATACAGCTCGCGGCTCGACCTGCTCGACTCAGCGCCTCTGCATCGGAGTTCGTCCCTACTGGATATTGTTCTTCGTAGTAATACCGCTATGTATATTACATGATTATGTTATGTATACATCAATTGTTTTTATTTGATTTTTATTTGTTTAAACCGATTAGATTAGGTTCTTGATGACTCCTCTTACTATAGGATTTTTATTATGGACACTCGAATTTACGCTTTAATTACAAGCGAACCGATAAACGTATCGCAAAATGTGATACACCAATATTTTCCTTGTTTTATTCTGCGTAAGGCTATATGCGGAACTTTCGTTTTACAGTCAAATTTATATTTTTTTTCTTATTCTGGTACGGATTTTGCGATTTTAGGCGTCTTTGGAAGGAAACGTTCACTTTAAAAGTATATGGCTTGCGATGTATTTGTATGAGGTTAATGAAATTTTAATACATTATAGCCAAATATATTGTTAATGTAAATCTCAAGTTACAACATTTTCCGATCACCCAAAAAAAACCACGATAGTGCAAAATAAATCAATAATCAAAAACTTTGTCATATCGTGGTAATTTCAATAAACAATACAAATTTCTTACTCATTATCTGTGTTACTTCAAAATAGGATCAAATAAGATCAAAATACAGGTATAGTACTGGAATAAACCAAGTTTAAAGGGCAATGTGCCTTCCATTTATTTTCTATTGTAAATGAGTGGTGAGTCATGAAAAAGAGCTAATTCATTTCAGGGAGTGAACAGTTCTGATCCAATCTCTGAAAAGAACAGTTTTGCCCATCTCTAGACTGGTGGCGAGCGCTGTGCGGTTTAATAGGTCCAGGAGTCAGCGATGTGTCTGGTTTTTTTTTTTCACCAGATATGTTTAGCATGATCAGTGACAGTGATGAGTGTTTCATGACAGTATTACTTGCGCAACCGGAATAAAAATACCGCTGAAATTGTTTAAATATTCCATACTGCCTTGTTACCCACAATTTGTTTACAAGCAAAGTATTCCATGTACTGCAGTCAATTTCCTGACAAATTCTTTAAATAAATAAACTATATTCAAAACACTGCCTTTTATCCCATTAATGGTATAAATAAACAATATTCCACACAATGCCTTGTCTACTAGGAATTGTTTAAACAATATTTCATACACTGCAGTCGATTTCCTACCAGTTGCGTCTTTTTTGCACCAGTTTCCAGGAAGGGAGGTGTGGGGGAGGGGGGAGAGGAGGGGGCTGAGATATTTTGCAGAGAGAGAGGGGTTAGTCAACTGATCAGTTTAATTATATAGTGAATTAATTTGATATCAAAGGTGTGCTTGTATTGGCGATGAGATTTCCCAGAGGGGTGGAGGAGGAGAGGTTGGGAGAGACGTTGGGGATTTCTTAGAAGGGTAGATTATCCTCAGGGGTTCGTAAATCCACCCCAGAGGGTCATAAATCAATTAACAGAACAATAGGTTAAGGGTTAGAGGAGGGGGAGAGGTTATATAAAAAACCACATAACAGAACAACATGTTAATGTCATAAATCAATCAGCTGTCACAGAAGTAGGCAGAAACGGCTTTGCTCCCTACTATAGTTATGGTTGGTTGGTTGGTTGGTTTGGGGAAGGAGACCAGACAGCGTGGTCGTCGGTCTCATCGGATTAGGGAAGGATTGGGAAGGAAGTCGGCCGTGCCCTTTCAGAGGAACCATCCCGGCATTTGCCTGGAGTGATTTAGGGAAATCACGGAAAACCTAAATCAGGATGGCCGGACGCGGGATTGAACCGTCGTCCTCCCGAATGCGAGTCCAGTGTCTAACCACTGCGCCACCCCGCTCGGTACTGCAGTTATGAGATGTGAGCTGTGCACCATGATTCCACGAAACAGAGGCTGTCATTCATTTCGCTACACAGTATCTAACTGCGGTAGTTTACTGAGATGTTTAATAAGTCTGATAAAGCAGAGTTAAGAAGGAGTACACAACATAATTGCAAAATATATTACTAGAAAATGAACTTACAGTTCTTGCGCCTTTAATGCTTTCTTTGCTCCTTGAGCTTGTAATTTACAATGGGCGTCACTCAAGAGCTGAGATAGGAAGGGGAACTTCTGTCGAAACAGCTGAACTATTTACGAAGAGTGGAAAATGTCAGATTCTAGACACAATTACGCTTTGAAGACAAAGTTAGGTTCAGAGTAGAGACTCCAACAAGCTGTCACAAAAAAAGCAGAGGGGCAGCGGCAGTGGCTTGTCTGAAAGCCGAGGAAAAACGCGAACACAAGAGGCCATCAATAGGGCAGGGAGGCGAATGTCGACGCAGAACAATGCGCCGCCCGTAACAATACAACAGCTCTGTGCGGACGCCGCTATAAATTTCTCCTTGGCATACACGATTATTAAATGAAGGGGACAAATATTGGGTTAGCAGACTGGTTTTGAAATGCGGCGCCTACCACGCACAATGGAGTTTATTCCATTTATCTTGGAGTGCGCAGGCGAGCGGACCCCGCTCCTCAATATTACATCCACCTTGAGCTCGTGCCAACTGCTGATAAAAATGAAACCCGAGCGCACAAAAAGGGAGCACATAAATATTCGACAGCGTTAAGTGGCACCCCCATTAGGCTGCACCGCGTTGCCGCCTGCGCTACACCAGCGAAGGGCCGACCGCAGACGAATTCGCGCAGAGGAGGCACGGCCAGAAGCAGGAGGAGCCCGATAGAGGAATTCGTCGCCGACTCAGAGTTGCGTTCCCGCCGTTCCCGAAATGTAATTGCTGCGAATAAAAGCTTTAGGCGCTGGCAGCCGCCTGCGCAGATTGGGGCCAGTGTGACAGTAACCGGCGTCGTTTCGTCTGGAAGCAGGGAGGGAGACACTCGCATCGACCCGCGTGGCCTGCCTGCCTAGCTCTCTTTTGAAAGAGGTTCTTAATATTTCTCTTTTTCTTCTCCCTCCAGGGAACATGCGAGAAGGCTGCTTGAGCTATGGATTTTTTGCGCCACTCCTTCAACTTACTTCGACCGTTTGAGACCGTTCGTAACAGATCAAAGGTATTTCATTTCTATATTAATGCTTATTATCTCCAATTAGGGTTGTCTTTTGACTCTTTATCGACTCGATAGGCACTCGTTAAACTAATTATTTCGTCAATAAACGAGATGAAGTGAAGCAGGAAAGCAATATGATCGTTTATTCAAAGAAGAAAGAAAAAAATATAGCAAGCACCTTTTTAGTCTAAAAATAGCGGTGAAGTATAGAAAGAAACTAAACTTACAAGGATATAGGTTCATGTAGTAGAAATATGTATGGAAAAATTGGTAAGTAAAGGGATAATTAATCTTACAATAAAGATGAGGTACGGCATCAGCAGTGACAACTCCTGACAGTAACAGCCTGCCAACATATTATGTAAAGGCTCTAAACAAAAGTCTGAAATCCGTGACTGTTTATTCAAGTGGATGATGCCTCCGGTTGTAAATAATCGTCTCATTTATCTGTTTTCACATTAACTTGTGTTTACAAGCTGGGTGTTTCGTACTTATACTAAAACTGGAGCGACGAAGAGGGGAGCCTGTGTAAAGACCACACTCGAAATCGTGGAAGCAACTATTTTAAAAAAAGGCCGAAAGAATTATGAAGAGACATGTAGCAGTGATATTCGGAACAGGAAACTGATGGAGAAAGAAAGAAAGAGAGAGAGAGGGGGGGGGGGGGGAGGGACAGAGAGAGAGACAGAGCCGGAGAGAGAGAGAGGGGGGGGGGAGGGAGAGCGAGAGAGAGAGAGAGAGAGAGAGAGAGAGAGAGAGAGAGAGACAGGGAGATAGTGAGAGAGCAAATAAACGGAAAAAACTATACTACATTATTTAATTAAGGAAACAAAAAAGTTGATTTATGAATTCTTGTATACTCGTTATGTATAAAAGCGAGATCATTATGCCATGTAGGAGCACAAGATGTTCAATTACTCTCACGAGCTGGTGTTATTACTGCAATTTCATCACATTTGATTATCAAATCGTATTTGTGGGCATCCAGTCCTGTTGACAATATTTTGTATAATACTGAAATCTTCATTGCGACCGTACACCAGCAAAAATATAGTTTTGCTTGACATAGACAAAATCTGTTATTTATGTTCGGAGAGAGATAAGTCAAAGGTAACTTTCAAGCTACGCATATTGTGTTAGGAGAGGGCTGTTTTTCTGTAGAACGCTTGTAAGACGTGTATATTTCTATTGTCTATTGTCAAATCACAATTTATGAAAGATGTTTATATTTTATTTATAGGATTAAGTAGGAATAATTAATATTTGTCATGTTGGAAATAATTGTGGTAGCAGGGAATCTCTGCACCAAAGTATTGTTGGCAAGAGAGACCGCAAATTGATATAATTTTAAAAAGGGCGGGAGAGACCGCGCATGGATACATTTTAAGAAAAGAGCGGGAAAGACCGCGCACTGATACATTTTGTAATGGCAGGAGGGACTGTCCTCACCAGAAAGCATTGTTGGCAGGAGAGACCGCACTTCAGCGTTCGTAGGAAGTCAGTAGTAAGCGAGATGTGAAGCGAGTTGGTAGCAGGTCTGAAGCGAGAGGTTGAGAAGAGTAGTGTGCCTGCCAGCCACCAGCTATGATTTACAAGAGACTATAAACGGATGTACACAGACATCAGCTAACTATTATCATAAGAGGAACCAATATTATTGAACTATTTTCTTTGCGAAGCTTAAGACTACCGAAGGTATGTTTGCGCAATGTAAGTTGTGAGATTATTGTAAAAAGTAAGTCCTATTTGAATGTTCGTAAAATCATTTCATTACCAACAGTAAATATTTGAAGCGTTTTCAGAATATAATTAATTTTTGCCAGCAGTGTTGCATTACTGATTATAATCCATCCCAAAAACAATCAACATAAAACTTTGCAAAAATTTTATTGTTGTCAAGAAAAAGTGTAACTGTGAATTACGTAACTTCAGTCAAATTAATTAAAGAATAACGTCAGCTTTGCTAATAAAGAATCACGTCAGCTTTGGTAATAAATACAGCCACTTATTATGACAGCAGCTAATAGAGTATAGTAAAACAGAGTAAGTATATTCATGTCGCAGTTCGATGTAGCAGTCAGATGGCGATCCAGTAACAGTAAAAAAGGTAAGGAACAGTTTTGGGTTATTGCAGATAGCGGCTGAGGGCCACACGACGATGACACATTCTATGTTTCGTCGAAATAGTCCGAAAATCATTTTTAAAAAGCAGCAATTAAATTTGTATGCGAAGATTGAGAAAGAGAATAAATTTCAAAGGGAAAATTTCATTTGTCATTATTAAGCAAGAGATAGAAATCCTAAGGGAAGGTTACATAGGTTATTGTAAAAGGGAAGGTTATCATTAACAAAAGAGATATAGAGGAGACGGGAAGGTTTCAAGCTAATTCTGTATAAAAACTCCAGTTAGAGAAGGAGCTTCTCGAGTCGCACTTTATTATCGTGGCACCAGAGATGAAAACGTCCTGTTGCTGTAATAATGTGTTTTACCAGCAACGTTCACCTGTCTGATAATATCACAGACTCCAGTTTGCAGTTAGGTTGGATGCGACATAACAAACTAACAAACAGTATGACTACGGACACAGTGTTTCATCTCCACTAACTACACAGGCTGTAATCCCCTCAGTACCTTACAAAATCCCGCGTGTGTTTCAAATGGTTACCATGATCCATAAAATTTAGAGTTGGGTACAACTTTCATTTAATTTTAGAAATCTGCATTGCATGGGTTACATGAACTGAACCTGCTGGTTTTCAGAGTTACTTGAAAGTCTTGAGAACTTGCCCTTTTAGATGCAACTGACGTTCTAAAAATGACTCACAAGCTCCTAGCTAAATAAAGATAATTATTGTTGGCCTGACCTTTGGACTGGGAAATCCATCTACCAAAGCACTGCTGGACTACAGGCAGATTAACTGCATTAACTGCACTGTCCTGACTAAATTCTAAGGGTTGTCCTAATGTGCTGGTGCTGCTAATAATGCGTACATATGTGATTGTGTTGTTAAAATGTCTGTGCTTATCTTAATTTTTCTTAGCGATCGGTCTTGGCTGACCTTCTAGTTGAAGCTGCAGGCAGCGGCGGACTCCGGGAACACCGGCGCTTGTCGTAATCACGAAAATCCTCTTCCTGTAACTTTCCTCTTCACTTACTTCAAGAAATAAAATGTAGTTTATACTGTTTTTCCATATGATATTGTTCGCGCACACATATGATACATAGAGATCGCAATACTTCATATCTAAAATCGCACATCTCCATCATCCTTCTACATACGAAAGAGTGTAAGAGTAAAAAACAAAATCATATACAAATAACTGAATGAAAGTCCCTTCGTTTGTCTGCACCCCACCACGCATTTACAATTAACGCGTCTGCCAACTCTTAAAGCAAATATTAACTTAGCAGCATCCTGGGGGTCTTTCATCATGTACTTATACAACGTCTGAAGTCTGGGGCGAGGGACGTTGTTCCGCTGATACGAACTGGACCTTAGTCGAACGACCCTTGTTTCCGTTTTCGTGTCCTCCAATGAAAAGACTCGCCTCTGTCCCCGAACGGACTCCCAGTTTTGTAGCTGAATCGTACAACACGCTCTTCCAATCCCATCAAACAAGGCACGACCGCCAATTGCTGTGTAAGAACACTCAGGCCGCTAATTCTATGACTGCTTCTTCCTCAAACATTCCTGCCTGCACTAGAACTCCAATGAATTTTTGATCCGCTCATCTTTTCCAGCAAACTTGCCCCCGTGATCCATCTTGCTGATATCACAAGCACTTTTTCGAATTGTGCGTTTCCACGCGCAGCAGCTAGAGTCGCATCAGAGGTTGTCGGAAAGTAAAAACTGAACTCTAGGCTAGGCTCTCATTTTGTGGCATGCCACTTTTGTTTAGGAAAGCGCTAGATTGTTGTCTGCTGAAGGCGCTCTTCAAAACATGGCGGAGGGGCGGTCTTCCACTGGTGAAAGTTCCTCCCATCAGCACTGCCCGGCCACCAGACTGGAGACGATCTGTAAATGAAAAATACCACCGATCCCACCCTGTTGCGAATGCTAGAGCCTCTGCTGGCTGCTCGGGCCCGGTTTCCATTAAGGGGGACTTGCCTTGCCTGTCCCAGATCCAGCGCTTGCCTTGTTCCCACGCATTCTCAGAAAGCAAAGAAAAAGAAGACCCACATTATTTAAATGAAGTTAAGATATGAAGTTAGAGGTCAGTACGCACATTCACTGCAGTGCATATTGCTTTTATAAGCCATTAGTATGATATTTCGCCACTTGTCCTATTACAATTAGGAAAGTATAATTCTGAAAAGGGACATGCTAAATGGCTTCTCATTTTTTAACCTTTCCTCCTAAATCACTTATTATCTCATGTTAACACCAAAAGAAGATCCTATGTATGTAGTATATACATGTAGTCCATAAAATGAAACCGTTCTTAAAATCCTCCTGCATTGCTGCCATCCACCTCTGGAACCATAAACCCTGCAGTTTGCAAATAATCCTGCATCATGCTGCAGTCACGAAGAAGCTGATGTATTTACTGCTACCATAAAACCATCTTCGCCACAGTAATGGTGATGATTACTTTTGCTGTAATCCAATTTTTTCCAGTCATTAGTCTCCTCGTTGGTTTGATTTCAACCCTCACGAATCCGTCTTTTGTGCCAAACCGTTCGTCAAAAGGTAGCATTTGCACCCTACATCATTAATAATATGTTGGATGTAATCTTATCGCTGTCTTCCCCTACAGTTCTTACCCCTTACAGCGATTTCTAATACCATGAAAGTTATCCCCTGAAGCCTTAACACATGATCTATCATCCTGTACCTTGTTCTTATCAGTATTTTCCACATTTCCTCTCTTCTCTGATTCTGTGGATAACCTCCTCACTTCATATCTTTTCAGTTCACTTAATTTTCAGCGTTTATCTGTAGCACCACCCCGGCCGAAGTGGCCGTGCGGTTCTAGGCGCTGTAGTCTGGAACCGCGAGACCGCTACGGTCGCAGGTTCGAATCCTGCCTCGGGAATGGATGTGTGTGATGTCCTTAGGTTAGTTAGGTTTAACTAGTTCTATATTCTAGGGGACTGATGACCTCAGAAGTTGAGTCCCATAGTGCTCAGAGCCATTTGTACCACCACATCTCAAGTACTTCTGTTCATTTCTCTTCCAGTTTTCCCACAGTCCATGATCCTCTTCCACACAGTATAGTGTTCCAAACGTACATTCTTAGAAATTCATTTCTCCAATTAAGGTTTGTGTTCGATACTAGTATGTTCTCATGGCCAGGAATCTCCTTTTTGCCAGTACTAATCTACGTTTTGTGTCCTCCTTGCTTCGTCCGTCTTTAATTATTTAGCTTCTGATGTCGGAGAACTTTATAACTTCGTCTACTTCATGGTCATATAAGTGCACCTTTAATCTCATTTCTCCTCTTCCTCCTCGTCATCATCATCTCAGCATTTTCCCACGTCACGTGGTGTCGGCGTTGCTTTTAATCTCATTTCTCAGACTCCTCTTTAATTACCTGTCTTCGGTTTACTCTCAATCCATATTCTGTGTTCATTAGAATGGTCATTCCATTCAACAGGTCCTCAGTTTCACTGAGGACAGCAAAATCGTCAGAGAATATTGTTACTGATATCACTCCACACTCCATCCCGAAGTTACCCTTTATTTCTGTTGTTTCTTCTTCGATGTGTAGATTGAACAGTAGAGCGAGAGACTACGTCTCCTTAGAGCATTTTTAGCCTTATATTCTCCCCTTGCCTGAACTTTTTACAGTCCACGTATCACTTCCGTTACGACGAGGACCAGAAGAGAATGTTACACCTTGTCTATGAGAGTAGGTTTCAGACCTGTCAGGAATTTTTACAGCATTACAATATCGGCAGCCATAGCTATTGGAGTGTCACAAATGAGGTGTGTGTGGAAATTAGTGAAGCTGAGAACACCGCGGGCCCTCTGGCAATGCTGTGTTATTCTGATTGTGTAGGCCTGTGTGTGCTCATCGCTTCCAGATGCTCAGTCCGAGTTTCAGCTCTGTAGAGTCATCAACAGCAGCAGAAAATGGTATAATGGGAGTAGGGTCTGTTATGAATAGGAAGGTAGGACAGAGATGAGTTACTGGGAACAATTCAGTGGTAGGGCTGTTCTCATCAGGAACGACAGCAAGCCAACACCGACAACAGTAGTTTTCAGGTATACACCCAGACGTCACAAGCAAAAGACGAAGAGAGAGAGAGAGAGGGAGGGAGAGAGAGAGAGAGAGAGAGAGAGAGAGAGAGAGAGTATATGAGGATACTGAACAGGAAATTCAGAACGTGAAGGGAGGTGCAAATCTAATAGTCATAGGGGTCTGGAGCGCAGCTGTAGGAAAAGGGAGAATATGGGCTTGAAGGTAGGAATGAAAGGGGAGAAAGACTAACTGAGCTCTGCAATAAATTTCAGATGACAATAGCGAATATTCTGTTCGAGAATCATAAGAGGAGGAGGTATACTTGGAAAAGGCCAGGAGATACGGGAAGATTTCAGTTGGATTACATTGCGGTCAGGCAGAGATTTTAAGGCGTACGCAGAGGCAGATACAGATTCAGATCACAATTTAGTAACGATGAAGAGTCGACTGAAGTTTGAGAGAGTAGGCAGGAAGAATAATGGCGAAAAAAAGTGGGATATGGAAGTACTAAGGAATAAAGAGATATGATTGAAGTTCTCGGAGGCTATAGATACTGCGATAATGAAAAAAATCAATAGGTAATTCAACTGAAGAGGAACGGACATCGCTAAGAAGGGCAATCACAGAAGTTGGAGAGAAAAACGTAAGTACAAGGAAAGTAACTGCTAAGAAACTATTGGTAACAGGGAACGTAAATACAAGGAAAGTAACTGCTAAGAAACTATGGGTAACAGGAGAAATACTTCAACTGATCGTCGACAAAAAAGGAGTAAAAAGATGTGTAGGCAAATTCGGGAATACAGAAGTACAATCACTTAGGAATGAAATAAACAGAAAGTGCAGGGAAGCTAAGGCGGAATGGATACATGACAAATGTGAACAAATCGAAAAAGAAATTATTGTCGGAAGGAGTGAAGCAGCATATAGGAAAGCCAACACAACGTTCGGTGATATTAAAAGCAACGGTAGTTCCATTCAGAGTGCAATGGGAATTCTGCGGTTAAATGCAGAGTAGAGAGCGGATAGGTGGAAAGAGTACACTGAGGGCCTCTATGAAGGGGATGATTTATGTGATGACGTGATGGAAGAAGAAACGTGAGTCAGTAGGGAAGAGATAGGGGATCCAGTATCAGAATCAAAATTTAGAAATACTTAAATAACGCAGAAGGTATACATAATATTCCATCGAAATTTCTAAAATCACTGGACAAAGTTGTAACAAAACGATTATTCACGCTGATGAGTAGGATGTATGAGACTGGCGATATACCACCAGACTTTCGTAAAAGCGTCATCCACACAATTCCCAACATAACAAGAGCCTACAAGTGCGAGAATTACAGAACAGTTACATTAACAGCTCAGCTTGCTGACAAAAATAATGTACAGAAGTATGGAAAAGAAAATTCAGGATTGATGCGGCTTTCTGAAAAAAACGACACAAGGTGCAGCGCAAGTGGCTATGGGGTAGAAGGTGGAACCCAAAACCACGAAAGGGCAGCCGCTTTCATAGTTATACACTTTTTATTTAAGTTCGGAACTCGATTAACAATCACTCAATTTAACTGGTTGTATTGATTACAGTAAATAACAAATTTCTTGTAGCAATCAGTGAGAATTTCAACAAATGAATCACTTTTCAGGGTAGCTAAACACGGGTACACAGTCAGCTCCTGTATGTCAAAATTACTGTAACAGGGCATCTCGTAGACAATATTAAATTCAAACTGTAAAGGGCATTTACAGGCATACCATAGTCATGCTGAGACTGCACTTACATGGTTCAAATAGCTCTGAGCACTATGGGACTTAACTTCTAAGGTCATCGGTCCCCTAACTAACCTAAGGACATCACACACATCCATGCCTGAGGCAGGATTCTAACCTGCGACCGTAGCGGTCGCGCGGTTCCAGACTGTAGCGCCTAGAACCGCTCGGCCACCCCGGCCGACACTGCACTTAACCACAGTTGTTCAAATCATGAATGTTTTCCTTTTAGAAATAATTAAAGTTCACAGAAGTCGTCTAAAAATTTAAAAAGAAAAATATTACAGAACAATAAAATAATTAAATTACAGTGGGGCCAAATATTTGCTAATTTACCCACGCGTATGACCAAGTGTCGATTTAAAAATAGCTTTGCTCCTGCAAGGCATTTAAACACAACTTTTCCGAAATTTACCTACAGTGGAAGTACAGAAGTAATACAACGATTAACAAATGTTAACACTAGAAGTAGCCAATCTCAAAGGCAGACTACTATTGTGTCTAAATGAATATAAACATTAGCTTACCTAAAACATAACTTCAGTTCCTACGACTCTGTATGTCAGGTCAATGAGTAACCAAATTCTTCAAACATTCAATGTGAGGATGAATTAGCCACTCACAATGGGATTAAGACATATTAATTTGCGCTTTCAGGGTTCATTTACTCCTGTTGAATTAAAAAAAATGCAGCAAAATTTCACAAGATAAACAAATGCAGGGCTCAGCCTCACCAGCAAGGTAGCCCAGTCACGCACATGTTCAGGCGAGATACCGCGACGGCGCCACACATAACGAACTACTGGCGGCAGAAATCCAAGAAGCAACATCTATAACAGACTAAGATCGTCCATAAGCAGGCGGCAACAGAATGGATCAAATTCAGTTACAGACATACATAAGAAGAGAACAGATTTATCAGGCTTTGGTGTGTATCTAAGAAAATCTAAGGCGGGAGCGGACACAAGCGTTAGCGAGTGACAGGAGTACACAAACGTAACGCGTTGGGTTAACAGCACGAACAAATAAAGCGGGCAAGTCGGTATAGCAAATACGGGTAAGAACTCAGAGCCATCTGCAAACCAACGCATGTATCCAACTCAACGCACGAATTCGAAAATGTATGGCAAAGATTAGATTAAAACACACAAGTTGTGTCTTGGCATTTAAAAAAACAACACTACAAGATAAAACAACCAGAGCTCTGGTAAGAATTCATCATGCATGACACAGATTTAGATCTTTAGTTTATGATTTACATATTTAGTTTATCAAACCGTCTTTAATAACAAAACATACGCTTAATACCCTGACCCTTTCATAACTGCTAGAAACTTTAATTCATTCGTAGGATGGGCACGCAGTAACGACGCCAGTCAGGAGCTGCCATTAATTCAACAAATTAACACAATGACGACAGACATTTCACCACCGTAGTGCAGCACTTAGAGTTCAGTTTACATTAGAGGCATGGCAGCTAGCTACGTCACGTGGTCACACTAGTGATTCCAAACACAAAGGGCTTACAAGGTGAGGCAATGTTTCAGAAATACATTCCACATGCAACATTACGCTCTCACCACGGTAATTGGAGAAAAGAACCAACCATTAGTAACTGTCGAGGTGGAACGCACTAGCCGCTTCGCAGGTAAGATGCGGGCAGGCCCTGCTGCACGTCCACAACTTGTAAGTAGGCTGTTTAGATTTTTATATTGGGTAAGTAGGCTGTTTAGATTTTTATATTGGTAATGCCACGTAGCGCTCTGTATGAAAATCACTCGCTGTGCTGTGTGCAGTCTGTGGCTAGTTTGCATTGTTGTCTGCCATTGTAGAGGGGCAGCTGGATGTTAACAGCGCGTAGCGTTGGGCAGTTGGAGGTGAGCCGCCAGCAGTGGTGGATGTGGGGAGAGAGATGGCGGAAGTTTTGAAATTGAACTGCTATATATATTATGATTATTAAGATCCAGTCAATAAGAAATTTATGATTTACTTCCAAGAAAACGAGGGCACATAAATAGACATTTCCCTTCACAGGAATTGCATAAATAATTTCTTTACGATTTGGTAACTTATCTGCTAGCGTAAGTTCTCGTGATGCATCACTCTAGTGTTAAGATGTGACATAGGTATTAGACATGGCCATTTTACTGTAATATTTTTTCTGCTTGAGCTATGTCATGTTTAGGTATAAGTTGCTGCTGTTTGCCAGGCATAGTGTTATTGAATTTGACTTTGTATTATTCTGTTAAGCCAGTTTTACTAATGATTTATTTTTATTGTTTGCTGCACATTGCCTTATATTAGTTGTAATATTACAATTGCTTTGCTAATTTCTTAATGCTGCTTGCTTCGCAAATCTGCGTTTTTTTTCATTGCTGTTTATATTAATTGTTTTATGTGATGCTGCATTGCCTCGTCCCTTGGTATATATATATCTGAGCTCAGTAGATTTAAGTTAGCTTAAGAGGGGTAGACTATATAAGAAACTAACTATGATGACTTGGAAGAAATGTATTGAGAAGCTATATGAAAATGGTTTGGGCAAAAAAAAAAGGATACTGTATAATGGAGAAAAACTATTTTTGACAGAGGATGTGAATAGAATACAGAAAGCAGGCTTAGATAGGACTTTTGGGAATAATGATGAACGAAGGGAGATCTCCATGCAAAATACTGCAGTAAAACAAACCCTGTCCTTTCCTTTTGTGTCATCCCTCTATATGTTTGTGTACCCTTGTGTATTTGTGTTTTTCCTGTCTTTATGTGTTTAGCTGATGAGAGCTATGTTGTAGACATTTTCTAATACTCTGTTATTTACTTTGTAAAGATGTTTAGACATTATTTATACTGTTTGGTTGCTCACATGTGAAGGTGATGTTTAAAACGTTCTTCTGATCTTTTATGTATTTACTTATGTCATAATTCCTATAACACTGATGTATATGTTTATTTCTATTCTTTTGTCAAGCCTCTATTACTACAAACGTTATCTGTATTGTTATGTTCTTTAATGATGTATTTTTGTACCTTTGTTATTGTATTTTTATGTTATAAAATTGTAATTGACACCAGTTCATCTAATTAAGTAACTTGTACGTTACATTTCACTGCACACGTTTCTGTTGGTCATAGTATATGGACAATATGTGAGAAGTAGGGACTGTTAGTGTTTGCACATCTGTTAATAATTCAGCAAGGGACTGGATAACAGCATTGCTGGTTCTAAGGACAATTCAAAAAACTTTGTGAGTGCACGAGTGGTGGTTTATGGACTTGCTATATTAACTGCAAGACTCTTCACTGGTGATTGTGCACCCGCACAGTCACAACAGATGGCTGCTGGTCATCTCTACCAGGACTACAGTGGGCCTGTCATCACTTTCTACAAGGACTGCAGTGGGTCTGCACCTCTGGTGGCCCACCAATACCATACTCTATACCAGGACTACAGTGGGTCTGCTCTGTGACGACCTACCAAACAATCTTCTTCAAAACGTCGAATGACTCTGCTGTGGGTTTGCTCTGTTGTGGCCCATTACCTGTCAGCATGTCAAGAGGCAGCACTGTCTTTCCGTTGGAAGGACAACACTACTTCTTCAAGACTGCATGGAAATCCACTACTTCCGTGTGCATTGTCTTTTACTGCCCAGACTTTGAAAAAAAACCACTGAAATTTTACTGTGATGAACAATCTGGATTGTCTTTATGGACTGTGAGAAAATTTTAGCTTTTGACCAACATTGTATAAATAAGTGTGTGCATTTGATATCTTTGTTATTGTAATTATGAAAAATTTTTTTCAGATCATTATTGACCACTGCCCAAAAATATTTTGTAAAATTTTTTGTGGGGAGCATGGGGGCTATGTAAGTAGGCTGTTTAGATTTTTATATTGGTAATGCCACGTAGCGCTCTGTATGAAAATCACTCGCTGTGCTGTGTGCAGTCTGTGGCTAGTTTGCATTGTTGTCTGCCATTGTAGAGGGGCAGCTGGATGTTAACAGCGCGTAGCGTTGGGCAGTTAGAGGTGAGCCGCCAGCAGTGGTGGATGTGAGAAGAGAGATGGCGGAGTTTTGAAATTACATATATTATGACTTGTGATGATATTAAGGTAAATACATTGTTTGTTCTCTATTAATATCTTTCATTTGCTAACTATCCCTATCAGTAGTTAGTGCCTTCCGTAGTCTGAATCTTTTATTTAGCTGGCAGTAGTGGCGCTCGCTGTATTGCACTAGTTCGAGTAATGAAGATTTTTGTGAGGTAAGTGATTTCTGAAAGGTATAGTTTAATGTTACTCAGGGCCATTCTTTTGCAGGGATCTTTGATAGTCAGACTGCGTTGCGCTAAAAACATTGTGTGTCAGTTTAAGCACAGTCTTGTATAATTTGTTCTAAGGGGACGTTTCAAACTTAGCCGTGGCGATCCGGCCTCCCAAGAACACCACTCCGGCTTTCGCTGTGCTCGCTGCCATCTTGTGCTAAAGCCGTCGGTACACGGACCGTGCTGTCGAGTGTTAACGTTGAGCGTGCCAAGATCAACGTGCTGCTGAACGCTCAGGAACGATGCGACTTGTGCATACGGTACGTGGGCCCCAACGTGGTATACGCGATCGCAACGCACTCCAGCGGCAGTTGAGGGATATTTCTAGTTCGTAAATCACATTGTTTACTCAACGGGCGCGCGTAAAATTAGTTCTATTAAAACGCACATTTTCTCCATCGTCCACGAAAAGGAAAGTACCATGTCCAATCAATAAAGACACAGGCCTATAAAAGCTCAATTACAAACAGTGCGGTACAAATTTGGAATACTTCTCTGCATAAGATAAACATTATTTCATCATTCCCACATTTTAGTAAAACCCCAAGGTCAGTCTTACTTGATCAGTGTTCCTACCCAGTAGCAGAATCTTTGCAACATATGAATTACGAATCGTAAAAGAAAAAGGAGCAAAATATCTTTATACAAGTAGCGCAAGCTGTCCTGTGGATTAAGCCAATCGAACAAAGTCACCCCTCAAAAAAAGGTGAATTTATTTACATAACATCAAATATTATAGTATATACTTATATTAAACTAATAATAAAGTATGAGAACCCAATAAAAACGCGAAAGTTAGGAAAAAAAATTGGAAGTGGCACGACGCGAACCACCGCCCTATTACTCAATTTTGTTGCATGCAGTGACGCTAGTCCTTACGCTACACCAATTGCTGACTTCTAATCTCTCATCACAGTATCTTACGTATTCCACGCTATGACGTCAGAAACTCGGCACGCTCAACGCTCAACGTTCGGATGCACGGTCCATCTGCCGACGGCTTAAAGCCAGCTCCGACGTCTCAGCAAGCAGGAGACTTCCGCTGTTACCGGTGTGCGGTCCTAACTGCCTGCGGCTCGCAGCCACACCTCTCAGCTGATTGAAAACGGCCAGCAAGCGGCACTACCTCCCAACCGCCTCCCAGCACGTTTGTGCTGTCTTCCGTTGCGAAGCGGAAGTTAAGGAATTCTACTTCATAGGCAGCAAAATAATCCATGAGTAACGGAACAAGGACGACATAAAAAGCAGACTAGCACTGGAAAAAAGGGCATTCCTGTCCAACTGAACACTACTGGTGTGAAACAAAGGTCTTAATTTGGTGACAAAAAATCTGAGGCTGTACGTTGGGAACGCAGTATTGTATGGCATTGAAAGATGGACTGTGGGAAAACCGAAACAGAAGAGAATCGAAGAATTTGAGGTGTAGTATTACAGAAGAATGTTTAAGATTAGGTGGTCTGATAAGGTAAGTGCTGAGCAGGTTCTCCATAGAATCGGCAGAGAAACGAATATGTAGGAAACACTGACAAGAAGAAGGGACAGAATGATAGGACATGTACTAAGACATCAGGCAATAACTTCTTTGGTTCCAGAATGAGATTTTCACTCTGCAGCGGAGTGTGCGCTGATATGAAACTTCCTGGCAGATTAAAAGTGTGTGCCCGACCGAGACTCGAACTCGGGACCTTTGCCTTTCGCGGGCAAGTGCTCTACCAACTGAGCTACCGAAGCACGACTCACGCCCGGTACTCACAGCTTTACTTCTGCCAGTACCTCGTCTCCTACCTTCCAAACTTTAAAGAAGCTCTCCTGCGAACCTTGCAGAACTAGCACTCCTGAAAGAAAGGATATTGCGGAGACATGGCTTAGCCACAGCCTGGGGGATGGAAACATCCCCCAGGCTGTGGCTAAGCCATGTCTCCGCAATATCCTTTCTTTCAGGAGTGCTAGTTCTGCAAGGTTCGCAGGAGAGCTTCTGTAAAGTTTGGAAGGTAGGAGACGAGGTACTGGCAACATCCCCCAGGCTGTGGCTAAGCCATGTCTCCGCAATATCCTTTCTTTCAGGAGTGCTAGTTCTGCAAGGTTCGCAGGAGAGCTTCTGTAAAGTTTGGAAGGTAGGAGACGAGGTACTGGCAGAAGTAAAGCTGTGAGTACCGGGCGTGAGTCGTGCTTCGGTAGCTCAGTTGGTAGAGCACTTGCCCGCGAAAGGCAAAGGTCCCGAGTTCGAGTCTCGGTCGGGCACACAGTTTTAATCTGCCAGGAAGTTTCAACTTCTTTGGTACTAGAGGGAGTTGTGGAGCGTGCAAACTGTAGAGAAAGACAGAGGCTGGGATACATCCAGCAAAGAATTGACGATGTTGGTGGCAATTGCTACCATGAGATGAAATGGTTGGCACAGGAGGGGAATTGATGACGTGCCGTATCAGCCCAGTCAAAAGAATGATGACTCGAAAGAAAAAAAAGACAAGTAAAGATAACAGCAGATGTGTCACTTAGCTGTGACGACCAGAAGATGCCGCTTTTACGCAGCGAAACCGGTCGTGAGTAAATCATCAGCTGGTCTGGGGTTCAATTAACCGTCAGGAACTACTGCTGTCAGTGACTGCCAGTTCAGGTCGAACCAGATGCCGAGCGTAGGTTACGAAAGGAACTGCGCGAAATGGACATTTTGAGTCGAGTACTTCGCAACAGTTCATTGCTCGTAACGTAACATGAAGTTGCGCGTCTTCAGTGGGTCAAACCACGGAAAGACTGGCAGTGGATGAATGGAGACGTGTAGTGTGGTCGGACGAGTCGCGAGTTTGCTTCTTTTCAAATGACACAAGTAACGTCCCAATGTGGCGTATAACCAGCAATGTGGAGGGATAACTTCAGGTCGGAGGAGGTTTTGTGTTACTCTGCTTGTGTTATCTGTACCATGACACGAGCCCAAACATTCTGGTTAGAGTGAACACCAACAGGGAGGGGAACTTACTCTGCAATGTAGTCACCAAAGGTTTTTCACAGTGGGCGGGATAACTGACAAAATGACGAGCAGAGAGCACATCAGCATTCTGCGCAGTATTTAGATACACTGTCTAGACGCAATAATTTAAAACTAAACTTGGTAAATTTATGGAACACAAATAGCAACGAGGATGTTGTCGTATGTGTGAAGATTAGTATTCTAAACCCACATTGAAGCAACAGAAGTCGTGGGATACCTCATAATATCGTATTGGACCTCCTTTTACCCGGAATAGTGCAGCAACTCGACGTGGCACGGACTCAAGAAGTCAGAAATATTGATCCATTATGGTTCTACGACCGTCCGTAATTGCGTAAGTGTTGCCACTGCAGGGTGTTGTGCACGAAATGACCTCTCGACTATGTCCCATAAAATAATATTTAAAGGATTCATATCGGGCGATCTGGTTGGCCAGATCATTAGCTCGAATTGTCCAGAATGTTCTTCAAACCAATCGTGAACCATTGTGGTCCAGAGACATGACATCATCGGTTACGATCATGAAGCTGCAAATGGTCTTGGAGTAGCCGAACATTTCCTCAATCATCGGTTCAGATCGACCAGAGAACCTAGACCATTCCATGTAAGAACAGCCTAAAATATTCTAGACCTACCACCGGCGCATTGTTGACAACTTTGGTCCATGCCTTCGTGCGGTCTGCGCCACAGTCGAACCCGACCATCAGCTCTTACGAACCTGAATCGGGACTCACCTGACCAGGCCGCAGTTTTCCAGTCGTGTAGAGTTCAACCGATACGGTCACGAGATAGGGGCTGCAGGCGATTTCATGCTGTTAGCAAAGGCGTCGGTCGTCTGCTGCCATAACCCATTAACGCCAGAGTTCGCCGCACTGTCCTAACGGACACGTCCCACATTGATTTCTACGGTTGTTTTACGCAGTGTTGCTTGTCTGTTAGCTCTGACAACTCCACGCAAGTGCCGCTGCTCTCGGTCGTTTAGTGAAGGCTGTCCGTGGTGAGAGGTAATGCCTGAAATTTTGGTATTCTCGGCACACTCTTGACACTGTGGATCTCGGAATACTGAATTCCCTAACGATTTCCGAAATCGAATGTCCCATGCCTATAGCTCCGCATTCAAAGTGCACCTGTAACAAACGTCGGAAGCCTTTTCATATGAATCACGCGAGTACAAATGATAGTCCCACCAATGCACTGCCCTTTAACACCTTGTGTACGCGATACCACCGCCATCTGGACGTGTGCATATCGTTATCCCGCGACTTTTCAAAATGGTTCAAATGGCTCTGAGCACTATGGGACTTAACATCTATGGTCATCAGTCCCCTAGAACTTAGAACTACTTAAACCTAACTAACCTAAGGACATCACACAACACCCAGCCATCACGAGGCAGAGAAAATCCCTGACCCCGCCGGGAATCGAACCCGGGAACTCGGGCGCGGGAAGCGAGAACGCTACCGCACGACCACGAGCTGCGGGCCCCGCGACTTTTGTGAACTCAATGTATACTGTTCAGCCACATTAATATTATTACCTACGGAAAGCCTGAATAATTACTTTTTTGCAGCACAGGCCGTTGTGAGATGTGCAGGAAGAGTGTCAGTCAGGTTCTGGAAGATGTTGACAGGGATGTGGAGCAAACCAAGTCCAGTGCTGTGGCCAGCTGCACTATGTCTCCCGGTTGAGGATCCATCTCGCGAAGAGATCGATTGAGGTGGTCCCACAGATTTTCGACTGGCTTTGTATCCTGGGAGTTTGGTGGCCAGGGGAGTTCGGTAAACTCATCCTAGTGCTTTTTGAAGTACACACTTACACTGCGAGCTGCGAGACACTTTTCATTGTCCTGCTGGTGGATAACAGGGTGACGAGGAAAAATAAACTGTGTGTAGAGGTGGACATGGTCTTCAAGGATAGATGCACGCTTCTGTTGATCAATTTTGCCTTCCAGTATGACGGGATCACTCAGGGAAGGCCCTTTGGCCTGGACCCTTCCCGCGATTGTTCCAGTGTGTTTGCTTTCAGACGTTTGACGTTAGCAGCCATGTGTCGAATGCATCATAAAACGTGAGTCATCCGTAAAGGCCACTTATCGCCACTCAGTAAATGTCCAGTTGCTGGCGTGCAAATTCAAACCTTAGACGCTGATCAACGACTGTCAGCAATGGTGAATGGACCAGACTCCTGCTGCGGTGACCCACAAGCAGGAACGTTCGCTGGATGGTCGTTGAGGAGACATTGCGCGTCACTTGCTCAACAGTTGTACGTCTATTCATCCGTATACATCTCCACAGTTATAGTTCATTTCTGTCATCTATGAGCCGTCGTGCACCACTATTGCCTCGACGCCGGTTTTGGATAACACCATTCTACCATGCACAGTAATCCTTTAACCACACGAACAGTTTACAACCTTAGCTGTTTCGGAAATGCTTCCATCTTTGGCCCAAATGCCAATGATCATGTCCTTTTAGATGCCAGATAAATCTCTCCGTTTCCGCATTACGACAACGACTGTACTTTGTGAGGTAACGGGCGAGTTGTGGCGCCCTGGAAATATTCTATGTTTGGAGGTGAGGCGGCCGCACAGGACGCTCGTCAAAGCCGCGGCTAGTTAGCGACCGCGTGATGCCGCACAATAGCAAACACGTGGTGCCAAACGTTAGCTGGACAAGAGGGGTACCCAGCGCATGGTCCAGCCGCGTGGCTGTGACGAGGACGGTGCTTTGTGTCGATGAACGAGATGTCTATGCCGGGAGTGCCAAAGATGGTGGACTTTGTGAAGCCATCATGGCAGACATTTCGCAGTTCGTATAGAAATTAATAGTAGCCAGATGAATCATGATACCTCAAAAGAAACATGTACATTACCATTATTTGCACGACGATTCTGATGGTGTAATTAGATTTTCAATATCTTTATTAGTTTAAAGTTTAGTATCTGACGGTAAATTATGCAAGTAACACGCAGCAACGAATTTCCAAAATATAAACGCTTCATCCGATTTTGTCGATCGCCGTGTCTTTAGAAAGCTATTAGTGTAAACCTAAATTGGTATGAATTACAGGCGTGTAACTTGAGTTGTACATGAGTTATTGGAGGTCAGAGTGGCCGATTACTATCGATCGCGTCAGGCCATAAGTACTCCACAGTTACACGATAAAACGGTAGCAGCATGCTTATAACTATATTTATTCATTTGTGTCTTTGTTTATATCCGATATATACTATTTATGAAGAAATTTGTTAAATACTTACTGTGTTTTAGAAAGCACAGAGACATTAGGCTCCTAGCCTACCTTTTGCTTCTTTTCTTTTGATATATGTTTATTTAATTATTTATGTATTTAATAATGTGTGTTAGAGCGTGTTTATGGTCCAGCCGTAGGAATATTTATTTAATTTCAAGTATTTAAAGGTAAATCCAGTATTTCGAATATGTTTCATTATGTTTGTGTGACTGCGTTGGCATGAAGACATGGCGCGAGCGCTCTAGCCAATCACAGCGCTCGTGAACGGTGAGACTGGATGGAAGCGAGTTTCCGGAGAGGACACAGGGACAGTTTTGTAAGGGTACTGACTGGACACGGAAGTGCTGGACGCGACGGCGCGGCGGACGCAAGCTCGCGAGAGAGACTTGGATTGTGGAGCGGTTTGCGCGTGGTCGCGAGAGATAGAAATACTTCGGAGTGCGGACTTGTGAACTTGTGAGTTTTCCGAGGTTTCTACAGTGAAGACGTAGCGTGCATTTAGAAGTGAATATCTCGCGAGCTATGTTGGTGTTCATAACTAATTACGTGCAGTAGGAATCTACTGTTTCCCTGTTATTCAGCTTATATTTCATTCAATTGCTGGAATATCGACACCACTAAGTGTTGTGCAGAAATATAACGCATTCTCAGAAGGACTTCTACTATCGTACTCATCATTTAAACTCGTTAAGTTAGTACCTGCAGATTTTATCTAATTGCAGTTTTTCATTTTGAATTTATACGTTACATTCATAATTCGCAATTGCTGAGTGACAGAAACCGTCGACGATTCGATTCGTGTATGTATTCTTATCGTACACTGTAGACTCAGCAGTATTTGGCCTGTAATGCCTCAACTACGTATCCCAGCCCCTAGACAGCGATACCAGCCAAAACTTTTAATATTACAACGCCGAGTCGAAGGCTGCGTAGTCGTTTTGAAGGCCCGCAACTTTTTCCCACTGATAGTGTTGCCATCTGCCGTCTGCGAGTAGTTATTGCACGCTGACGTCGAACGTACGCGTTGGTCACATTAATGTGACTGGATCGTGTAATATTTAAATTTAAATTCTTTGCAAAATCTCGTGTTCCATACATTTTATCGAGCATAGTCAACTATCGTCGGCGGGCTGGATAAATTAACGCCACGGGCTGGATCCGGCCCGCGGACCATAGTTGGGTGACCCCTTCACGATGAGATTGCACTCAAACGCTCCTGGCTTCACGAATGTTCAGGTAGCCTAATAAAACTTGACTAGCCCGTTAGATCGCCCGAACTTAATCCGAGAGGAATGTATGGAACGGTTTTTAAGGGGAACACACTGTGGTTCAGGTCGAAAAAATTCGATTTTCTGTTTTCATCATATTTCGATAGATTAAGGTTTTATTTAAGTACTCTGAAAAGGATTTTGCTGAAAAAAAAATTTCCGAGCATTTAATGAGCATTTTCCTACCACGTATGTTTATGTGCCACGGCCACTTTTCTGTCACCCACTTTTCTGCATATATTTTAGATCTTTATATCCCCTACATTGCACGTTAGGTATTTTTTTTTACTCCCAAGTGTGTTGGCTATCCTTGGAATGCAACGGTCGGTATTCTTTTGCTTCTGCTGTTTGTAAACAACATGCTTTAACACGCGGTTAGTTCGTTCGAGTGTGATTGGGAGTAGGTGTTATAGAAAACTTGCAGGTATACTATGGGCAGGCAATTAGGAGAAATAAAGACAATCTGGAGGCAATGGAGAGAGACGTTTGGGCCATACTCTGCCATAAGTCCTCTACTGATGTTAAGCCATGCCATGGAATGCGTCCATCAGGAGAAAATTCATGGTGCAAATACAATAGGGATCAGGCAACTGGAGAATCACCAACGTTCTATTCCTGCTGCTGTTATTACAGCAATTAAACCTATTTTCGCCGCGCGGGATTAGCCGAGCGGTCTAGGGCGCGGCAGTCATGGGCTATGCGGCTGGTCCCGGCGGAGGTTCGAGTCCTCCCTCGGGCATGGGTGTGTGTGTGTGTGTTTGTCCTTAGGATAATTTAGGTTAAGTAGTGTGTAAGCTTAGGGACTGATGACCTTAGCAGTTAAGTCCCATAAGATTTCACACACATTTGAACATTTTTGAAACCTATTTTCAGAGACTTGGCTCATCCTTACCTTCTAAGGAAATGTCTGCATGGGCAGACACAGAACCCAAATGAAATGTTTCAACAACACGGTTTGGAACCGCCTTCCTAAAACTGTATTTGTAGGCATGCATACAATGAAACTAGGAGTTCATGATGCTGTTATTACATTCAATTGTGGTAATATTGGAAAGTGTTGGGTACTGAAAAAGCTGGGAATTAATCCTGGTGAAAATATGATCACTGGGCTGAAATATTGCGATAAAATGAGGATAGCCGATGCAGACAGGTCTGCATCTACTATGGCCAAGAGAGCAAGACAAACATCCAGGAAGGTGAAAAAGAAGCTGGAAGGCCTGCTAGAGGCCAAAGAAGGGACATCTTATGCAGCAGGACAGTTTTAATTAACTGTAAGTAACAAATTTTAAAAGTTTTTTCTTTAAGGTCAATTTCCTGCAAACTATAATGTTCAGTACATATGCCCCATTATACCAGAAACTATCATAGATAAATGAATGAAATTTTCAGAGACTCTGCATAACATAAAAAGCCACCTCTGGTACTACATTTATTAATAGGCTACTCCTCCATTAGGAAGTTTATAAAAATATTTTCTGCAGAAAAAACTTAAAATTTTTTGTCAATAAATTTAAAAAAGTATTTCTTAAAACTATAAAATGGATAAAGTAGATTTTAGTACAATTGACTCTATTAGCCTCATGTAACATACAGTAAAAATATTAAGGTCCTGCATCAAATAGTTTTTTCAGAAATGGGTCAAACGCTTGCCTAAATTAACATGGATTAGATAGGCAGGATGTGGCCCCTTTAACAAAGGGGGAAACGTAGTGGAAACACCTGCAACTGGGTAGCCCACATCAACAGATGGCTTCAGCCGGATATGGCGTATCTGGAGCAAGTTGTGGATTTTCTTGGTGCCGAATTAAAGTCGTTATGACGGTTAGAGGCGGTTTTAGACCGTATTAGCGTGATGTCTCCTGAGAGTTATAACATAATTTTATGGTGCCAGTATGGGCTTATTGGTCTGAATCTTGAGCTATTCTCCAGCGACGACGTTTTCATGGGATGCGATTCTTTTTTATCTGGTAAGGCCCTAAGCTTGGGGCCTGGCTGGCTTGCTACTCTCGTTCCAGGAGACTTTCCACTAGACTTTCCGCTGCGGCTTCCTCCCTGCAGTTCTCCTCCTGCGGCGCTGCAGAGGTCGCAGGCAGCGCTGGGGGACCTGTGGCATTGGACTGCGGCGCGCTGCTCAAGACGTCGGCCACTCCCCCCCCCCCCCCCCCCCTAATGCTCGTATTATACGCCACATTGTCTGGCTGCTTACAGAAGCGCTCGCGTTTCCGCTGTGGGCAGGCTTTAGGCCGGGCTAAGCGCCGGAAAAAATGGGCACGCGATGAGCGTGACGGCTGCCGAGTCCCTCGTCTACGCCTTCCGTTGTTTCACTTTAGGCGAGCCACCCTTCGTTACTGCGTCCGCACTTATGAGGCACAGTAGCGGACATCGAGGCTTCGCGACACCTGACCATATCCCTTCCTCTCTAAGTTTTACTCCTACTTGTAATAAAAACTAATTTCGATGCAACTTCAGGCGTCAACATTTCTTTTTATTATCATGTCAGAAGGTGCACTAAAACTGGATTGAAAACCTAGAAGCTTCGTGTCTCGAATTACGACATTAGCAAGAGATTTGTTGATGCCAGAAACTATCACTTCTGTACAAGAGACAAGCCTTTTTCTAGCAGCATGCCCACTGCTAATTTTTATTTCCGAGAACTCAATACTTGAACTATCGAATGTATCCCTGTAAAAATGTATGTTTCTTTTTTTCGTTTTTAATTAGAAGATCTCGTTACCTTTCAGTACATCCTCTAGCAGGAATTAAGCAGCAAACTTTTGACACGATGGTGAAACCTTCCTCTCTCCTCTACATCTCTTTTGTTACGCAACCTTCCCTTCTACAATAACCTATGAAACCTTCCCTTAGGATTTCTATCTCTTGCTTAATAATAATAAATGAAATCTTCCCTTTGAAATTAATCCTCTTTCTCAATTTTCGCATACAAATTTAATGCTGCTTATTAAAAGTGATTTTCTGATTACATCGACGAAACATAGAATGTGTCGTCGTCGTGGCCCTCAGTCGTTACCTGCAATAACCCAAACCTGTTCCTTACCGTTTTTACTGTTCCTGGACCGCCATCTGACTGCTACATTGAACTGCAACATGAATATACTTACTCTGTTTTACTATACTCTATTAGCTGCTGTTGGGTTGTCATAATAAGTGGCTGTATTTATTAACAAAGCTGACGTTATTCTTTAATAGCAAAGCTGAATATTCTTTAATTATTTTGACTGAAGTTGCGTAATTCATAGTTAAACTTTTTCTTGACAACAATAAAATTTTGCAAAGTTTTACGTTGATGGTTTCTGGGATGGATTATAATCAGTAATGCAATATTGCTGGCAAAAATTAATTATATTCTGAATGAAATGATTTTACAAACGTTCAAATGGGACTTACTTTTTACAATACTCTTATAACTAGAATTGCGCAAACATACATTCAGTAGTCTTGAGTTTCTCAAAAAAATAATTCAATAATATTAGTTCCTCTTATGATAATTAGCTGATGTCTCTGTACATCCGTTTATAATCTCTTGTAAATCATAGCTAGTGGCTGGCAGGCACACCGCACCTCTCAACCTCTCGCTTCAGGCCTGCTACGACTCGCTTCACTTCTCGCTTACTGCTGACTTCCTACGAACGCTAAAGTGCGGTCTCTCCCGCCAAAAATGTTATATAGTGCAGACAATCCTTGCTACAATTACAAAATTTATCAATGCGTGGTCTTTCCCGCTCTTTTCTTAAAATGTGTCCATACCTAGTCTCTCCCGCCTTTTTTAAAATTATATCGATGTGCGGTCTCTTCTGCCAACAATACTTTGGTGCAGACATTCCCTGCTACCACAATTATTTCCAACATGACAAATATTAATTATTCCTACTTAATCCTGTTAATGAAATATAAACATCTTTCACATACTGTGGTTTGGCAATAGACAGTAGAAATATACACGTCTTACAATGGCATAGTTTGTAATTTCCCCAGTGCGTTGTTGATTTTATAAAAGCTGATTTGGTTGACCAGAGGTTTGCTGTTTGGCATCGGACTGGTTGCTGATTATATTACCAGATAAGTTACTCACATGGTACATGTATCATTGTAATATCTTCCGTAACTATGAGCCGCGGTTTGCTTACCCTCGATTGCGAAATTAATGTGATTTAACCATTTGAGGCCAATTAGAAGAAAACGTGACATACATAAAGTTTCACGGATAAATTATTCCATCACTGTACATACAACGGTTTACAACAACAGAAAGAACCACACCAAAACCAATTCTGTAACGTAATATCGAACAACTTGCCTGGGATAGCAAGCGGTGGAGAAATACCTACTTTCTGAAGCTGCCTAGTTGAAATCCAGCTGCACTTCGCCGATTGCATGAATACAACAATACTGTGCAAAGACCCGGCACACCAGTAAAGAAGGGAAAACCCAATCTGGGTAATATTAAGTATACAGCGTGTTTCAAAAACAATGACGTGATTTCAAAACTCCATATTTATTGCTAAAAATATACTACAAACATGAGTAGAATTTAAAATACAAAATCTTAATGTTTTAGCTATGCTATTACTAATGCTCTTTGTATCCACCACTAGCAGCACAAACATCACCTCGATGATAGCTAAAATTCGTCATAAACCTTACACAGTTTATCTGCTTTTCCGGAAGTTATGGCCGCTGTTATTCTGTTCTCCACATCTTCTATATCACGAGGTCGCACTTTCCTTCACATATCTCCCACAAGAAAAAATCGCATGGGGTCGTGCCTGTCGATTTTAGAGGCCAAGAATGCCAGCAGTGTCTCGAGGTCTCGTGCGGCCCAAGCGTTGAGGCAGAGAGTCATTGGGAAACTGAAGTACGTCGTTGTGCAGAGTGGTGGACGCTGTAATATTGTTGGATTTCAGATACTTTGCATATGAGATATTTGTCATAAAAGGAAAGGACAGCCAACGAGCTGTAGTTCGTAAAGATGCTGTGCGCCTGTACCAAGACCCACGTCCAGCGTTTAAATACTCTAAATAAACACTATGACCCCCTGGGTGCAGATATTTAAAATCATTGCCGCTTCGCTTGATAGAAGCGAAACAGAAGAAAGAACAATCTATCTTTTGTTAAGAAATATTCTAGAGACTTCATTATCCCTTGTACTTTTGGTCTCCGTGTGTGTGTGTGTGTGTGTGGTTTGAGGTTTTCGGGCGCTAAACAGCGTGGTCATCAGCGCCCAAACGCATAGAAACAGGAACACATGCAGTGAAGGGACGAAGACGGACTACGAACAAGGAGAACGGCTAAAAGACACAGACCTGACGCAGTTCCAAATCCTCACATACAGAGGCAAAACAAGAGGTGAAGAAACGCACTAAAAAAGGAAAGGAAACACAAGGAAAAGAGAACCGAAATCTAAGTGAAACAAGCAGGTAATCGTGACTGGCGGAGCTCTTACCTAAAGCCTGGGTGAGCCAGTCACCCAGCAGCACATTAAAATCCTCTCCCTAAAATCCGAGGCAACAAATTGGACAGGACACAAAACCGTAAGACCTTAACCACAGTCGTTGCGTCGTCTTGCAAACTAGAGGGCAAATCCGGTGGCAAGGAAACCACCGCCCCCTGGTCAGAGAATAAAGGACACTCAAGTAATATGTGGCGGACAGTAATCTGGACGCCACAAGCACTGCAGATTGGGGGGTCCTCCCGCCGGAGTAAAAAACCGTGCGTTAAGGGACTGTGCCCGATGCGGAGGCGAGTGAGGAGAACCTCATCCCGCCTGCATGACTGGTAGGACGTACGCCATGGCCGCGTGGTGGCCTTGACCAGACGCAGCTTATTTTCACTGACTGCCAGCCACTCCTCTTCCCATTGACGCATAACACGAAAACGCAAAAGGGAGGTAACAGCATGGAGGGGGACGGCACATTCAACAACGTGAGGGAGGGAACATGCATCTTTGGCAGCCACATCCGCCAGTTCGTTTCCCCTAATACCCACGTGCGGACATGTTAAGATGTACTACATAGCATTGCTACAAGTTGTATTTTTATTTTGTGTAAAAACTATGTGAAATGACGAACAAACGTTTCGGTAACTCGGGTGAGGATCTAATGTTCTTACGCACACGCAAGGACATTTAATTTTTAAGAGGGCACGGACTGACAAAGCAGCGATTATTGGACTGCGCCATGTACAAAAGAAATATCAGATGTAAGTCATGCATTTATTGTGTATTTGTCAATGTCTAGAAGTTTAAAGCCAATTTGTTCAAAATATATTAATATTTTACGATGCAGTAATTTTCTTCTTATTCTTTTCTTTCACTAACCAAAAATGATGTTCAGATTGTATACGAGCGGTGTCTCGATTGTATTTGGGAGACCACTAATGTGTTCAACTCCCGATCTGTTAATCTTTCTCTTACGAAATTCCACTAATCTGCTGTCATTTCCATTTTTATATTCAGATAGGTCCCTTAGGTATTTTCATCGAAGATTCTGATTGCGTGAAAGTAATCCGCGTCAAAAGGTCAATTAAGAAAACCGCTTCGCGTAACTAGTCCGTACGTCCCCTGAACACAATCGAGAACCCACGCATCGGTGATCAATTAATAATCTCTCTCTCTTTTTAAGTCGTACTAAAAAACGGCCACACAGGATAGCCGTAAGTACGTAATCTAGCGTTAGGTTACATTTTGTCAGTAACTATTACCAACCAACAGTGATAGCATCACTGTTATTATTTACTACTATTTCTTATCCAGAATAAACAAGTTCCTAACGCCAGAACGCCTGTTGGAAAATGAAGTCGTCGGAGTCATTCTCAAGTTGCGAAAAAAGGCAATTCTACAGCATTTGAAGAAACTCATTCCAGTCCTGTGTTTTCCTAAAAAAAGAAGGGATAGTACAATTTTTCACGAGAAATGGCACAAAAGACGTTCACTTTAAGTGAGTCTCTTTCGTGCTCACAGGGGAACCTCCCCATCGCACCCCCCTCAAATTTAGTTATAAGTTGGCACAGTGGATAGGCCTTGAAAATCTGAACACAGATCAATCGAGAAAACAGGAAGAAGTTGTGTGGAACTATGAAAAAAATTAGTAAAATATACAAATTGAGTAGTCCATGCGAGCATAGGCAACATCAAGGAGGATGTGAGCTCAGGAGCGTCGTGGTCCCGTGGTTAGCGTGAGTAGCTGCGCAACGAGAGGTCCTTAGTTCAAGTCCTCCCTCGACTGAAAATTTTACCTTCTTTATTTTCGCAAAGTTATGATCTGTCCGTTCGTTCATTGAGGTCTCTGTTCACTGTAATAAGTTTAGTGTCTGTGTTTTGCGACCGCACCGCAAAACCGTGCGATTTGTAGATGAAAGGACGTGCCTCTCCAATGGGAACCGAAAACATTTGATCGCAAGGTCATAGGTCAACCGATTCCTCCACAGGAAAACACGTCTGATATATTCTATACGACACTGGTGACGGCATGTGCGTCACATGACAGGAATATGTTGTCGACCCATCTAAATTGTACACTTAGCGAATGGGTAAAAAGATTCTTCTACCTTGCCCGATTTAGGTTTTCTTGTGGATGTGATAATCACTCCCAAAAAAGTGATGAAAACATAAGAGTTTGTCACATAAACTGAAAATAAAAAATTAAACTATTCACTCGAGGGAAGACTTGAACCTAGGACCTCTCGTTCCGTAGCTGATCTCGATAACCACGGGACCACGACGCTCCTTCACTCCCATTGTCCTTGATGTTGCATATCTTCGGATGGACTACTCAGTTTGTATATTTTACTAATTTTTTTCATAGTTCCACACAACTTCTTCCTGTTTTCTCGATTGATCTGTGTTCAGTTTTTCAAGGCCTATCCACTGTGCCAACTTATAACTAAATCTGAGGGGGGTGCGATGGGGAGGTTCCCATGTCAGTAATGCCATGAGGGTTCTGGAGTACACATACGTGCACGTTATGTCTGTTTACTTTACCGCTAACATAAAGTGTTTCTTCATCCCAGAAAATTAACCGTAGTATAAATGAATCGTCTTCCATGTCCTCTAGCAGAGCATTGTTGGAGTCAGCTCTTTTCCTTATACCACCAGGCTGAAGAAAAAAGTGGTTCAAATGGCTCTGAGCACTGTGGGACTTAACATCTGAGGTCATCAGTCCCCTAGAACTTAGAACTACTTAAACCTAACTAACCTAAGGACATCACACACATCCATGCCCGAGGCAGGAATCGAACCTGCGACCGTAGCGGTCGCGCGGTTCTAGTCTGAAGCGCCTAGAACCGCTCGGCCACACCGGACGGCCCAGGCTGAAGAACTAGCACTAATTATAGTCTGTTAAGTTTATAGACCAAACGAAGCCTTAATACTCGCCAGACAGTCGTATGAGGACGCCTTCTCAGTTCTCTGTTTAAGCGCCGAGGAGGCTTTCGAGGACTCTGCTCAAACAATTGCCGAATTCTTTTCACCATGTCATCAGAAGTGCGGGGCCGACCTGGACACTTACCTTTGCATAAGCATCCTGTCTCTTTAAATTGGCGACACAAACGAAGAATGTTTTTGGGTGCAGGCGGATCAGTGACAAACACCGACGAAAACCACACTGGACCGAAGTCACTGACTCAGTCTTTGCAAACTGCAACCCACAAAGCACCTGCTATTGAGTGGACGCCATCTTACTTTTGAGAGCAAACTGAGAAGTAGATAGCCTGTCCCCAGATATATATAGGCTCTCTACTGAGAAAGCGCTTTGACTCACATCTGAGGCCGATTTTCTGCAACTCTAGGCCATGCCCATTTAAACAACATGCATTTGCTTGCCGGTACGCCCCATGTTTCGTAATAACTACCGTCCAAAATCAGGCCATTCTTTTTGAAACACCCTGTGTTATTGAGGCCCTTCGTCCTCTAAGCTGGCGTACGTATGTCACAACATCTTTGTAAAGCTGACCATAATACCAGAATTCAGGAAGGTTCTGCGATTGAAACTAATTATGTTTGACAAGAAAACTCCCAGCTACTATATTAGTCACTCGCACACAATGCATACATAAAAAAAAAAGGTTTGCATCACTCCGGTTCCCAGAACTCCTGGAGATAGACGTTGATTGTGGATATTGTATCACAGACACAGTCCCTTTGACTGTTCAGAGATGTCGCTCTAGCCGCCCAAAGATGTAAACAACCATGCATGAGCAGCGCCTATTAGACATAAAGGGTCCGACAGCCGATCAGTTCCAGTCATTCCACCAGGAAGGAGGTACACGGTTCATGTTGTCTGTAGTTCAACCATGCCTAGACGGTCAATACCGCGGTTCGATCGCGTCCGCATTGTTACTCTGTGTCAGAAAGGGCTCTCAACAAGGGAAGTGTCCAGGCATCTCGGAGTGAACCAAAACGATGTTGTTCGGACATGGAGGAGATACAGAGAGACAGGAACTGTCGAAGACATGCCTCGCTCAGGCCGCCCAAGGGCTACTACTGCAGTGGATGACCGCTACCTACGGATTATGGCTCGGAGGAACCCTGACAGCAACGCCTCCATGTTGATTAATGCTTTTCGTGCAGCTACAGGACGTCGTGTTACGACTCAAACTGTGCGCAATAGGCGCAACTTCACTCCCGACGTCCACGGCGAGGTCCATCTTTGCAACCACTACACCATGCAGATTCAGTTCCTGCCTTGTAATAGAAGTGAAAGTCGCTACCTTGAGTTGTGATACCTGTATCATTTCTCTGTTGGTTTCATTCAAAATCACTATCAACATCTCTTGAGTTATGAACAATGAAAATGACGATACTTTCGTTTCATCAATCCGTTGGAGAGTAAACTGCGTAGATGCTGGAACAGGACAGATAATGTTTGCAGCCCTAAAATGAAAATGTAAAATAAAGAAAAATAAACTAAACAAGGATTAAATACAATGCAATAAAATAATTTACAAAAAATTAAAATAAAACCTAAAACTGACAATTAGTAAAAAGTAAAACTATATGCATACAAGCCCCAAGGAGTGAAGGATGATAGAGCTTTTCAAGTTTCTAGGCAATCGGCACAGTGAGGTGGTAAAGGAATAGCCCTGAAAAAGCCTGTCCCAGCGCCGCGTTCGCCACCAAAAGAATTGCCTATGGCAGGACCAAGCTTCGAACCCGGAACCACAACAATGACAACCCAGCGCACTAGTTATTAGATTATGACGTGGTGTGGTAATAATAATATTACAGCCGTAAAATAATGTTACGTTTAATATATTTATTACGCTCACCTTGCTCTGCTGGGGGATTTGTAGACCACTCTGTGCTATTACACGACTTCAGTTTCTTTAGACAACGATACTCCGTCTTCGCATCTCCTTCAGTCACATCACTCTCCTCATTTCCAGCCAATACTTTGTCATCACCAGTTGAACCATCAAGGATCCATGTAGACCATACGATAACAATCACAATTATTTCAATAAAATTTTGTTAGAATTCAAATGATGATTCAAATGGCTCTGAGCACTATGGGACTTAACATCTGTGGTCATCAGTCGCCTAGAACTTAGAACTAATTAAACCTAACTAACCTAAGGAAATCACACACATCCATGTCCGAGGCAGGATTTGAACCTGCGACCGTAGCGGTCACGCGGTTCCAGACTGCAGCGCCTAGAACTGCTTGGCCACATCGGCCGGCAATTCGAATGATCATTTCTGACTGGGCCTATAAGACCAATTTACAATAAGTGTGTCAAAGCTGTGTGTCTTTCAGATTATTTTAATTTTAAAATAAAAATTGATGACAACATGAATTATTACATATTTAACGATTACCTAAGGTCCTTTTAGAATATAAATACAGGGTATTTATAAATGAATATTGGAGTTTAACGCTTTACATTTATTGCATTAAACTTAGAGTTATAAATGATATGTCAAATGAAAGAGTAACTCAAACAGTTGTGTTTGGCTCCAGTGCGCATGCGCAGCGCGCAGTGTTTCCGCCACAATCCGTTAGACAGCGGTAGTAGCGAAGATGGCGACTAGTGACCAGAAAGCGTTTTGTGTTTTGCAGTTTGCAAAGATCTAATCTGTAGTTACTGTGCAACGTGCATTCTGGCTGAAGTTCAGTTGTGATCCTTCAAGTGATAATAACATTCGTAGATGGTATCATCAATTTGAAGATATTGGTTGCCTTTTTAAAGGGAAAAGCACAAGACGACCAAGAGTCAGTGAAGAGACAATTGAGCGAGTGGGAGAGTCGTTAATTCGTAGCCCAAAGAAATCAGTCCAGAAGGCTAGTCGTGAATTACAAGTTCCCATGTCGACTGTTCGGAAAGTTTTAAGAAAACGCGTTCATCTATGTCCTTACCGTTTACAGTTATTACAGGCTCTAAAGCTGGCAGACGATGGATTACGTGCCAACTTTGCAAACGAAATGTTGTTTCATGATGATGAAGATTTTCTGGATCATGTTGTCTTCAGTGATGAATCGACATTTCACCTTAGTGACATGTTGACACTCACAATGTGCGCATCTGGGGCTCAGAAAATTGCAACGAGATTCCCCTACAGTGATTCTTTTTTGTGCCGTATCCTGGCGGAAAGTTTATGGGCCTTTATTTTTTGGTGAACCTACTGTAACTGGTACTTCTTACCTTGATACACTAGAGCAATGGCTCTTCCCTCAGTTGGAAGAAGATGAGCCAGAGAACTTCATTTTCCAGCAAGATGGTGCACCACCTCACTGGCATAGCGATTTTTTCCTTGGGCCGGCCGAAGTGGCCGCGCGGTTCTGGCGCTGCAGTCTGGAACCGCGAGATCGCTACGGTCGCAGGTTCGAATCCTGCCTCGGGCATGGATGTGTGTGATGTCCTTAGGTTAGTTAGGTTTAACTAGTTCTAAGTTCTAGGGGACTAATGACCTCAGCAGTTGAGTCCCATAGTGCTCAGAGCCATTTGAACCATTTTTTCCTTGGGGGCTTTATCAAGGATCGTTTGTAAGTGACTCCGCTACCAGCAGACCTCCATGAATTAAGAAACCGGATTGAAGCAGCTGTTGCTACAATCACTGAAGACACACTTATCAACGTTTGGGAAGAACTCGGCTATAGATTTGATGTGTGCTGTGTGAAAAATGGTGCTCATATTAAACATTTATAAGGTTCTTGGTAAAACTGTTTGAGTTGCTCTTTCATTTGACATATCATTTATAACTGTAAGTTTAATATAATAAATATTATAAGACGTTAAAACCCCGATATTCATTTATAATCGCGGTTTTATGTTACGTTTAGTAAACGAACTGGGTCAGTTAGACCCATTCACAATAGGAAGGTTAAGTTAGATTAAGTAGTGTGTAAGCTTAGGGATCGGTGACCTCAACAGTTTGGTCCCATAGAATTAAAAAAAAGGATGATATTTACAGTCCTAACAACGACATTCATAACCGTGTCAAACTGCGCAGTCTTCGCACGAACTGCCTCTCGATGAATTACGCAATGCACTGACTGAAACTGCTGCCCTGGGTTCAATTGAGGTTTCAGACGTCCCACCAAATCCCATGTTGCAGCCAACCATATCTGGGGTGCCATCAGTGGCGATGGGAAGGAGCTTATTCCAAATGCAGATTCAATTTCGTAACAGCATGTTGAACATCACTAGATATATCTTCGCCGGCACACGTGTTTCTCACAGTGACTAAATCTAGAAGCTCATCTGTGACATTTATATCTATACCCACCCCTCGGACGAATCAGTAACGTCGGTACTTTCATCAACGCACAGAGAATATGCAAAGAACTGCTGCCCTCTCCCCGCTAGCTGTGGTTCAAAATCTGCACTAAGGTCCTCTACACGGCGCGCAACTGTGTATCGAGACAGACAAATTGCATGCAATTGTACTGTTCTTAGACGACATACGGATTCACTAGCAGTGTCGAGGCATTCTATGACAAACGGCCCAGTGTAGAATGGTGGGAGTTCCCTAACAATCAAAGGGCAATTCTCAAGCTCGCCCTCTCTGCACCTTCATTTGTATTTTCAAATTCCTAAAAACAAAAGTGTCGAGTAAATCCAACTGTAATGTGACTTGAAAAATATTAATAGTTGACGCAATATTGAGATAGTACCCGAACTTACCTCATTGCCAAAGGATTCTTTTAACTTTGCATTTAATTGTAGACGCTCGTCTCCCTGAACACTGTTAAACACATCACAATATTTCGAATTGTAGTGTCGCTCAATGTTATATTTTTTAGTGTAATAGAATGTCGACATACTAAACATGTAGCACGTTCTCCAGCATTCACAAAAAGCCACTGCAAGTCCCATTGGGATTCTTGTTGCGCGCAATTTGCAGTGGGAATTGGTATCTTCTCAGCTGAATCCATATTCATAGCACCAGCTGCCGCCGCAGCGAGCCAATAGGTTTGTTTACGCAGTGAGCACTGACAACAACACGCCACTGCCCTGCCCGCTCTCTGCCGCGCCCCTGCACTAAGCCGGAATGCCCGGTGCGAGCAAGCTGCTCTGTGCCCACAGCAAACAGTTCTGTTGCCAAGCCCCGTCAATATATTTTATTCTTTTCCACCAGTACTAACAGAAAGTCTTCATAGTTACGCAGCCTGATTGGTACCTATTATTGCTCTAGAAATATACCAATAATTCTCTTTTTAATTTCAGCAAACCGATATTCCCATAACAATTTGTCGTTGAAATTCGTCAAATCATTACAAGTACAGGGTGTCCGAAAAGTCTTTCCCTGATTACATAAATTGATAACTCAGGCTAGAAGTAAGATACAAATATGAAACTTGTGTCGAATTGTTTACAACTATCAAAGTTTTTTTTCTGTTTTAGGTTCGCAGTACGTAAGTAGTGGATTAGGTGCAATGCCCAAGAAGCCATGTTAATGAATGAGGAGAAGGCACAGTGTGTCCTGTGGCACCGTGAGACACGATCACCAACCACAGTGCAGAGACACTTCCAGATAACATTTGGAACGAATCCACCTGATGTCAAGAGCATTAAAGTCTGGTATGAGAAGATCAAGAACACAGGATCGGTTGCTGACCTTCCGAGGTCTGGTCGACCAAGAACCTCAGCAGACAGGGTGGAAGCTGTAAGGCAGTCTTTTCCGCGAAGTCCGAAGAAATAACGTGAATTACAGATGCCAAAAAGCTCTCGCCATGACATTTTACGCAAACGTTTATTGTTTCGTGGATACAAAGTGCAAATCGTTCAGGCCTTGTTGCCCAATGACAGTACACGTCGATGTGACTTTGCGGTCGAAATGCTATCACGCATTGAGGACGATGATGGTTATTTCAGACGAATCGCCTTTTCCGACGAAGCGACCTTTTTTGTCAGTGGAGTAGTGAATCGCCATAATGTGCTCATTTGGGGTTCACAACCCCCTGGCGAGGTCATGCAGTGCACCAGAGGCAGTCCAAAGGCGAATGTTTGGTGCGCACTATTGCACGATCGAATTATCGGGCCATTCTTCTTCGCTGAGGCTACCATCACATTTGCAGTGTATCTGGACATGTTGCAACTGTATGGTATTCCTCAGCTGCTTCAGTATCACCCCGATGCCTTGTTTCAGCAAGACGGTGCACCGCCTAATTGGGGTTTGGACTAGAGGTCTGGATTGTCTCCGATTTTTACCGGCGAGTCCCGCTCGCTCCTCTGGCTCTCGGGAGTATGCGGCCGAGCGTCCTCTTCGCCGTCTGTGGGCAGCCGATCGCCAGCGCTCGGCCGAGTGCGCCAAACGCTCGGCCGGTCGCCAGTAACCGGTGGACTCAGTGCCAGCGAGCGGCGCTTCGTCACACTCCTTGAAATCACAGGCCACCGCTTCACATTAACCACTAACTTATTTCTTTTACAAATGTCTTTCGTTGTTTACTACCAGTTCTATCACCTAAATAATACACTTGTGTATGTTATATTTGATGTTTGTTAATATGTTGCAGACTACTGGAATTTCGCCTTAGAGGTTATCATGTATTCCACCAATTGTAACGTTAAAAACTGTAATGTCTGTATTTAGTATTTTGTTCCGTTCGGTAGACAAACGCGAACACAGTAGTCTAATCATGGACTACGTGTAGCCTATCTCCAAACTCGGCCACGTGTACGTTGTAGTCCGCCGCTCGTGGTCTCGCGGTAGCGTTCTCGCTTCCCGAGCACGGGGCCCCGAGTTCGATTCCCGGCGGGGTCAGGGATTTTCACCTGCCTCGAGATGACTGGGTGTTTGTGTTGTCCTCATCATTTCATCATCATCCAGGAAAGTGGCGAAATTGGACTGAGCAAAGATTGGGTAATTGTACGGGCGCTGATAACCACGCAGTTGAGCGCCCCACAAACCAAACATCATCATCATCATCATATACGTTGTACTAATATTGAATACAGGATCGGGAAGGAAGGACGGAGTTAAAAGTAATACTCACGAAATTTTGTTGCACAAACGCTAATTTCTGAACAAATTATGACCTGTAAATAACGTTACAAGTGAATCATGACTATACAATTCGTTTTTCGTCATTGGTGCTCCCTGATACACAGGCGTCATTTGTGTTCCTGGAGCTATTACTACAGCTGGCGGTTTGAACTTCTTCCTGTGAAGTCAATGAAAGTGGAGTCTTACATTTATAGAGTTTGAGGAATGTTTCCTTCCTTGTGATTACGTGGAATGTTGTGAATACTTACGTAATTGTGATGGATCAATAAGAGATCATCCACCTTGCCTGATACCAGGCACGATCTTTTGCTGGACAGCAGGTGACCGGCCTATCTAAAATTTCTCTCGCTGGCAGCACTAGTGGCAGGAATACAGAGAACTCTTCTGGCTACTACCGAAAGCCTTGGAAATAACCCCGCATGCGTTTTCCACCACTGCAAAATTTGTCCTTCGGCACAGCTACAGTCGGATTTGGAGAGCGAAAGGTACCTGTCGAGTTCATTGGTAGTAACTGTGTGTCCATCTTCGTCGTCCTCATCCGAACTCCAGTCCATCCTGGACTTTTTCATGGGAAGAACTTGGTCACTGTTTGCTTGAATGGACACTAAACACGAATGAAAAAATCAGTAAGATATTCCTGTCACCTTCAAACATACGAATTACTGGTTACTAAACGACTATATTTACGGTGACATTTTATATATATTGCACAAATTACATCAAAACGCATTGTGGAATGTTTGAGCTGCGAAACCTTTCCCAAATATCACATTGTAGATGTTATAAAAGTTGATCTAACGAAAGATGGCAGATTAGACAATTCGTTTACTAATTGGTTTCAGTGAATGAACCTTACCATTTACGGGCAGTTCCGAGTGCAATCGCCGAACTTCAGCATACGCGGCTTGCTTTTCGTCTGCTGTGAGTTTCTTCAAATGACGCCGTGATGGCCATAGAACCGTGGCAACGTAATGGGTAGCCTCAATTTTGCACTTCTCTGTGATGAAGTATGCTGCTCTCCTTTTTATTTTCGCCATGAGCTGAAAAGGAAACCCAATATACATAACTGCTCTCTGATAAGTCAACAGTTGTATAAAGGATCGTAACCTATAGAAAGTGTTCTTACCTCGTTGTCACTGTCTATTGGTTCACAATGATGTAACAGACTCTTGTACCACGGCAGCACACGTTTCAGCGTTGTTACCTTTGCAGTTTCCAAATCCAAACTTGCTTCTTTAACGGGGGTTAGAAAAGCGACAACGTCTCGTACGCACCCTTCTTGGAAGTTTTCTAAGAGTGTCGATTGCCCCCGCGATTCTAGTAGATATCGAAAATCGTCGAACTGACTTATGACGGAATTGAGCATTAGCAGTATACTGTTCCACCGAGTTACAGCTTCTTGCTTCACAGAGTGCCGCAGACGCCCCGAGTGACCCGATCTCTTCAAATAGCCTACTATAGCTCTTGCTGATAGTAGACACGACAGGATTTCAGGGGCTTCGTCTTCTGAAAACGTCTCTTGAAATGTGTGACGAAGGGCAGTCATCAAGCAGTGGTCAAAGCAAGGCAAACGGTCGTAAGATTCAAGTGCCTTCTTCATATTAGCTCCTTGGTCGGTGACAAAGTAACATTTCGTAAGATTATTCTTGTTAATTCCTAAATAATTCTTGAAGCGAATCTTACAGCAAGTATTTAACGGTAGCAAATCTATTCGACTCGCATCGACCAACCTATCAACAACAACTTTTTTTATGCTACTTGGTACTGCAAATGGCCGGTGGACTTCTGCTCAGCATTTACTTTTGCAGTGCCTAATCATACCTGTTGTGCTTGACTGGTACGAAAGTGTGGTATCACATGTGGTACATTGCACGAAACCTGCAGAAGCCTGCGTGACAGGATCCACTACAAGTGCAAACGATTTCCGAGCTTTACTTTTCGCCTCCTCTTCCGACATGTCTTTCTTCTTCAGGACTAATGAGCCGCTCCTAATTCTCTCCATAATACTTCTCTTCGTTTCATGAATGGTACGTTTACGACCTATACTTGGTTTATCCATAACGCTGTCTGCGCTGCTCAAAGCCAGGTCGTCAACTGCGTTACACACGGTTTCTAATGCGATTCGGCACTGTAGAGCGCGCGGCGGTTGTACTGTCACCGGCCGAGATTGTGAGTATGCTCGAGCGCCCGGCAGTGCTCGACAGTCCAACCGATAACCGAGAGGTGGAGCACAACCGGGCACATGGCGCATTAGACGGCCACAGCCGTATCACAGCGTGGGCCTTTCCCAGCCGTCGAGCAGCAGCACGAAATGGGAAATACTCGAGCGGTTGTTTTCATCGAAATGCAGAGCTCTAGTTTGGATCTCCGCGCCTATCTCGATATGACCTTTCCTGGGCGTTGGATTGGTCGTGATGGGCCAACGGTTTGGCCTCCACGCTCTCCTGACATAACCCCATTAGACTTCTTTTTATGGGGTAATGCCAAGGACGAGGTCTACCGAACACGTGTACCAGATCTTGAAACCCTGCGGCAACGGATAACCACAGTCGTTGAATCGATCCCTCCAGTGATGTTGAATAATGTGTGGACGGAAATTAAATATCGCCTAGATGTACTACGTGCTACCAAGGGTGCTCATGTGGAAGTTTACTGATGTGTGATAAAAACTTTGATAGTTTGTAAACAATTAGACACCAGTTTCATATTTGTATCTTACTTCTAGCCTGAGTTATCAATTTATGTAATCAGGAAAAGCCTTTTCGGACACCCTGTATTTACAGTGTCATGAGCCCAGCAAATACATCCTCTTTCAAATGTCCTGCTATGAAAGGAAGTTGTCCTTTTACTGGCCAAGACAGTGGCAACAGATGCGATCAGTTCCTGTAGGAATGATTCTGGATGGACATTTACTCTGAATGTCGAAGTAACTGAGCGAATGGAGGCCACTTCCGCTGAAGTAATGGTCGGATGCTGCGGTACACTTAGTGACATCTTTGAAATCTCTTTGTCGGTGTTGATCACCAACTTCTCATCAACAATATGATGACGCACAAGCTGCACCTTGTGAAATGACCTGTGTTCCTTTTGGTCAGCGTTCAGTGTGCAGTTCGTTTCTATTACATGATTACTACAGTTACTGTGTTGATCTTGTTGCACTGGACGAAATAAACTTCTTGTCAGTACGGCGCTAAGTTCTTGTCTTTACTCCTGGTGGAGACGGAGCTGATACCGCAATATGTAAAATATTGGATCACTTTATTACAACTTGAACCAAATGAAGTAACAATCCATGTCTACAAGAATGTCCTGAGTACTTATTACTGTCAGTGAACATAGTGTCTAGAATGAAATTTTCACGCTACAGCGGAGTGTGCGCTGATGTGAAACTTTCTGGCAGATTAAAACTGTGTGCCGGACCGAGACTCGAACTCGGGAACTTTGCCTTTCGCGGGCAAGTGTTCTACCAACTGAGCTACCCGAGCACGACTCACACCCCGTCCTCACAGCTTTACTTCTGCCAGTACCTCGTCTCCTACCTTCCAAACTTTACAGAAGCTCTCCTGCGAACTTTGCACAACTAGCACTCCTGAAAGAAAGGATACTGCGAAGACATGGCTTAGCCACAGCCTGGGGGATGTTTCTAGAATGAATTTTCACTCTATAGCGGAGTGTGCGCTGATACGAAACTTCCTGGCAGATTAAAACTGTGTGCCGGACCGAGACGGGAACTCGGTTCGCAGGAGAGCTTCTGTAAAGTTGGGAAGGTAGGAGACGAGGTACTGGCATAAGTAAAGCTGTGAGGACGGGGCGTGTTCGTGCTTGGGTAGCTCAGTTGGTAGAGCCCGCGAAAGGCAAAGGTCCCGAGTTCGAGTTCCGGTCCAGCACACAGTTTTAATCTGCCAGGAAGTTTCAGTGAACATAATGTATCACTTGATACCGAACAAGATACTAGTGTCTTCTCGCAGGGTACAAGTGACGACGAACATTTATGCAGTGTTCTGTTTCATACAGCTATCGCACTGCTGGGATGTGGTGACGTATCGAAACTCTTCTGGATGTGTCTACGCAGAGTTCACTCATTCGACGCTGCATCTGGCAGCTACTATTCTTACTTGCGGTTTCGTCGCGAGGTACGAGGCAGACTGCGAATGTGCATATGAGAGCGCTCAGGAATGGAGAGGCGGACTACACCAACCTTGCCCAGGCACCTCGTCCTTCGGACGACACCACACTATTACTACATGCGAGGTATATTCAGAAAATTCCGGAACATTCGTATTTTCGTGCCAGTGGTGTGTCGAAACGAAATGCGGTTGGCATCCCTGCAGACGTCTGTGTTTAATGTGTAACTGTCCATAGTTTCATTGTTGTGTGTCTGTTAGCTATTGTTCAGTACTATATTGAGCAGAACGTTGTGTCGTACAGTTTGCAAATTTCGAGATGGCAGATTTAGAGAAGCAAGGCGTCTGCATTTAACTCAAGAAAACTTTTACAGAGACACACCAAATGATGCAGAAAGCCTAGAGTGATGAATGCTTAAGGCGTACTCGGTTTTACTAACGGTTCACACCGTTTAAAAAAGTCAGACGGAAGTTAATGGCTACCGACGACGCTCATTTCAGGAACGTCAACGAAATGAATGAAACCAGATGAAAGAAAAGTTGCAGACGACGCTTCGCGCGATCCAGCAGAAGGCTTACAAAGACTGATTCTGAAAGTGGGAACACGATGGGAGTGATGTAGCAGTTGTGGAGGAGAGTATTTCGAAGGGGACCAAGGACAGTAAGTAAAAGGTAAGCGTAGAAAAGTTTTGCGGACAAAGTTTAGGAATTTTTTCAGCAGATCTCGTATATTAGTTACTTCTTTGCTGACCGCCTCCTCGCATACGTGCTTGCTTTAATGCTACGTTCTCTGTAAAAGTACGATACTTTCATTAGCTTCCGGTGTTTTTCGCGACCTGTTACTCACAAGGGGACTTCGTCTACTTGGTATCACCGATTTCGTTCAAATTTGTCGTACATGCAGGGCTGGGTCAGAGATGAAGGTGATCGGAATGGGAGCTCCAGAAGGTGGAGCGTTTAGAAAAAAAATAGCATTTCTGGAGTGGTTCAGGCGATACATAAACCATACGCTGCGGTGGCAGATGTCATGGGATAGCAATATGTACATTTACAGATGGCGGTACTATGTACAATGTACTACTACATTGGCGGAGCTGTCTTTCATGTGAAAAGATGTCCGACGTGATTATGTTCGCGCGACGGCAATTGATAGACTTTGAACGCAGAATGGTAGTTGGAGCTAGACGCATGGGGCACCCCACTTGGGAAATCGTTAAGGAATTCAATACTCCGAGATTCACAGTGTCAAGGGTGTGCCGAGAATACCAAATTTCAGGCGTTACCTCTCACTGCAGTCAACGCACTGCCCAACGGCCTTCACTTAACGACCGAGAGCTATGATTTTTGTTTGTGTGGGGTTGTCAGTGTCAGCAGACAAGCCATACTGCATGAAATACCCGCAGAAATCAATGTTGGCCACACGTCGAACGTATCCGTTAGAACAGTGCTGCGAAATTTGGCGTTAAAAGGCTACGGCTATCAGTATGACATCGCCTGCAGCGCTCTCCTGGCCACCGGCCGCGGTGGCCGAGCGGTTCTAGGCGCTTCAGTCCGAAACCGCGCGACTGCTACGGTCGCAGGTTCGAATCTTGCCTCGGGCATGGATGTGTGTGATGTCCTTAGGCTAGTTAGGTTTAAGTAGTTCTACATTCTAGGGGACTGATGACCTCGGATGTTAAGTCCCTTAGTGCTCAGAGCCATTTGAACCTATCCTGGCCTCGTGACTATATCGGTTGGACCCTGAATGACTGGAAAACCGTAGCCTGGTCATATGAGTCCAGATTTCATTTGATAAGAGCTGATGGTAGGGTTCGGGTATGGCACAGATCCCACGAAGCGATGGACCCAAGTTGTCAACAAGGCACTGTGCAAGCTGGTGGTGGCTCCAGAATGGTGTGGTCTGTGTTTACACAGAATGGACTGGATCCTTTGGTCCAACTGAAGCACTCATTGAGTGGAAATGGATCCGGCCACTTGGAAACCATCTGCGGCCAAGAAAGATTGAATATGGGTGACAATGGGCATCTCACCAGGCCACAAATGTTCACAATTAATTTGAAGAACATTCTGAACAATTCGACCTAATGATCTGGCCACCCAGATCGACCGACATGAAATCTTATCGAACATTTGTGGGACGTAATCGAGAGGTCAGTTCGTGCACAGAATCCTGAACCGGCAACCCTTTCGTCGCTATGGACGGCTATGGAGATAGCTGGCTCAGTGTTTCTTCAGGGAACTTCCAGTGACTTGTTGAGTGCATCCCACGACGAGTTTCTGGGATACACCGGGCAAAAGGAGGTCCGACATGGTATTTGGATGTGTCCCATGACTTTTGCCACCTCAATGTATAATATCGTAGCGTAATTTCCAGGCGACTGATGCACTGGTAAGAGGAAAGAGCAATTATCCGAAGGTTGTGGGGTCGAGTTTCTCTGAGGAAACAAATCTTTCTTGTTTTAGTTTCTTTTTTAAGTTTTTTGACTGCAAATAAATAGATATAGTGCTCAATATACTCTTCGTGCGGTGCAGTTCTTCTTGTGTCCGTGCTTGCTACGAAAATGGGATGAGAAGTTCCGCCTTATGCAAGACACCTTTTTTGTTTTGTTTCACCCATACATGTTTCTGCACTTTTGTGCTATCGTCAGTGGGTTCAGTTTTTATTTTTAACTGTAAAATTGTTGTTACATATTAACATTTCTGTTGTTTACAACATTATGTAAAAGTTCCATTTATAACTTAATTGACGAAAAGTGGATGTAAGCATTAGTTAACATACCTTACATGACCGAGCGAAGTGGCGCAGTGGTTAGACACTGGACTCGCATTCGGGAGGACGACGGTTCAATCCCGCGTCCGGCCATCCTGATTTAGGTTTTCCGTGATTTCCCTAAATCACTCCAGGCAAATGCCGGGATGGTTCCTCTGAAAGGGCACGGCCGACTTCCTTCCCCATCCTTCCCTAATTCGATGAGACCGATGACCAAGCTGTCTGGTCTCCTTACCCAAACAACCAACCAACCATACCTTACATGATGTTATTGTCCATTTATTTTGGTAGCTATTCTGCTACACAATATACAACTTGTCATCTGCAAACAGCAAAAACGCAATTTATTTTTCTGTTTCTTATGCATTTACGAACGGAAATGAGTCTGTATCAGGTTTGTGTGTAACTTACAGTTTTGAAGTTGTAGTGCGTTCTCCTGTGTTGTTGGCGAAGTAAATAGGCTTACTTCTTAACCTATGGTCGCTTGGCACTGCACTTTTTCGGTTTCTCCAAACATAGTCCTAGTGTTCGCTGCCATTACGTGTTGTTGAAACTGACTTACACATCCTAAAAACTAGTAGCAACCTATACCAAAAATTAACTATAGAAGAAAACTATCACATCCAAAAATCAATAACCCAAGGAAAGAAAGTATTCAATGAATACACATCACAGTCCAACAAAACCCTCTTTGCCACAAAGGAAGAACTATACAAATAACACCCACACCAAAACTACTCACGGAAAAAAAAGATCTTTCTACTTGTCCCTCCCTCCCTCCCTCTCTCTCTCTCTCTCTCTCTCTCTCTCTCTCTCTCTCTCTTTCTCTCTGCCCCAGTACTCACACACGCAAACCCACACAAACCATACACCACTGACGCCAAATACAATTTCAAACTCGCGCGCCTCATCAAGCAAAACACGCTACGAAACAAATGAATACCATACAGCCACAACAACACGTAATGGCAGCGAACACTACGCCTAAGTTCTGAGAAACCGAAAAAGTGTAGTGCCAGGCGACCATAGGTTAAGAAGTAAGTCTATTTACTTCGCCTACAACGCAGGGGAACGCACCACAACTTCAAAACTGTAAGTTACACACAAACCTGATACAGACTCATTTCCGTTCGTAAATGCATAAGAAACAGAAAAATAAATTACGTTTTTGCTGTTTGCAGTTGACAAGTTGTATATTGTGTAGCAGACTAGCTACCAAAATAAATGGGCAATAACATCATGTAAGATATTTTAACTAATGCTTACATCCACTTTAGCCAATTAAGCTATAAACGGAACTTTTACGTAATGTTGTAAACAACAGAAATGTTAATATAAAATAACAACTTTACAGTCAAAAATAAAAATTGAACCCACTGACGATAGCACAAAAGTGCTGAAACATGTATGGGTGAAACAAAACAAAAAAAGGTGTCTTGCATAAGGCGGAACTTCTCATCCCATCAATATATTCTATTTATTAATATTTTCATGAAACGCATGAAAAGAAAGGCATATGAAAACGTGGCATTGCAAATAAATTTTCAGAAAAGAATTGTAAGGCGTTCCTGAGAACTTTGTATATAAAATTACTTTTACTGCTTTACAGTCGATGATTTACACGTGCTGGGATCCACACCTTAGAAATGACACGTTTTTACAATTATCTTGTTGTTTTGAAGTTTCTATTCATGAAAGGTTCTCCCTCATCACACAGTTTGGCAACAAAATGTCTCTGAGCACTATGGGACTCAACATCTTAGGTCATAAGTCCCCTAGAACTTAGAACTACTTAAACCTAACTAACCTAAGGACATCACACACACCCATGCCCGAGGCAGGATTCGAACCTGCGACCGTAGCAGTCCCGCGGTTCCGGACTGCAGCGCCAGAACCGTTAGACCACCGCGGCCGGCGTTTGGCAACAAATGCACCAAATACCGTCGAGGGTAGCTGGCGATGTACAGTGGAGTCTTCTTGGGAATTGATTTCTTTTTCTGTTTCGATGACACAGAAGCAGGTTTCAATTTTTTGATCAAATTATTTACATGACCATAAAAATATACTTCGTAGGGTTCCACTAGGGGAATGCATTTGACATGAATCACTTGATTACTGCAGGATGGAACTCCTTCTAAAGCTCCAAACATCTTGTCGGGTAATTGTGGATCTCTTGGTCCTTCCGAAGAGTCGATAAGCGGAGGAAATTCTTTCTCCTAGACGTAGGACGTCATCACACCAGTCAAAACTTTCTTTGTATCATGCTGTCGTAAGATTCCCAGATTTTGTTGGAGTAATGACAATATTCCTATATTTTGCTGTGTGGTCGTCAATGATTTTTTGAATCCTCAGTCGAAGTGTGTCAGCGCTCTATTGCAAGCATACGTAGGCTGTTGGCGACAATTTTGCAGAAAGGTCTGTAACATCGTGTGCTATATAAGAGTGGGCTACTTTGCTCATATTTCGGTTTATCTGTAGTGTAAGAAAAGAAATACAACAAGAAATATTGATTTTCCAGAGAGACGCCAAATTGCGACCCGGGGATTACGGCGCTGTACTTTTCCCGCTGCGTCAACCTTTGCTTGCTGCGCCACACGGCTCGTCACCGCAGCGTCCGGTGAGGGCGCCAGACCAGTTTCCAGCCCGTCACTCACCCACCGGCTGTGTTGCGACGTCCTGCTGACACGTATTATTGATTTATCTGCATCCAGAAGTGTTCGGACGCCTACACTTTCCCTCTCTGCTGTTAAAAGGATACAGTCTGGAACCGAGCGACCGCTACGGTCGCAGGTTCGAATCCTGCCTCGGGCATGGATGTGTGTGATGTCCTTAGGTTAGTTAGGTTTAATTAGTACTAAATTCTAGGCGATTCATGACCTCAGAAATTAAGTCGCATAGTGCTCAGAGCCATTTGAACCATTTTTTGTTAAAAGGGATGGGCCAAAATTACCAGCTACGATATTCTACTGTTGCATCCTAAACCCACATTACACTTGGAGAAATCACAAGTTTATTACTCTTTTACTCATTCTAGAGAAATATTCCGTACTGATTCTTGACACTACGATGCACTAATCTGAAACATGGTTTACTTCGCCTCGGTTACGAAATTAATATGATTTACCAGTTTGAGGTTAGTTAGAATTAAACGTGACATCCACAAAACTTCACGGGTTAATTATTCCAGCATTGTACATACATTGGTTTACACCAAGAGAAACAACCAGCCAAAAACGCATTTCTGCAGCGTAATATCGAACAACGTGTCTGGGACGGTAAGTGGTGACCTAACAAGGGTACGTGTCTTACAGCACATTCCTGTCTGTACAACATTAAAGAAACAACAAACCGATCTGGTATCAAATATATTATTAAGGCCCTTAGTCCTCCACTTAAGTTGGTTATGACGCCCCGTGGACCAGATTAGGAGAACTTTAAATTCTGAAATGTTTTTTCGCGATGTCAAGCAATTATATTTGTCATATGTAAAAGAAACTCTCCTGAAAGTCAAGGAATAATACGATAACAAAGAAAAATATAAGTATTATTATTATCTTTGTTCTTTTTGGTATAGGCGTGAAACAGAAAGCGCCATTCTCTCTCTTGCTTTGTCTGGTTCGGATAAGACGCCAGTGTGCGCAATCTACATAATAAGGTGTGTACATATTTTATTATATGAGCAGTGAGCTCCAATATATGTCTAATAATTGCTGTTGTTAATTTTAACTGTAACTCGCACCACATATTCTGTTTGCTTGTCCCAAGGATTTCAGACGCCGGATCGGAAACATGCTGAACATCGCTGGACGGCGACAAATGGCCGCCATTAAGTGACAATTTCAAACTATCGTAATTATTATCCCGTTCTTTCCAAAGGCGACGCTGCAGATCGGTGATATTATTTCTTTCATTCATGATCTATAGGAAACTGACATTTTCAAAATACTTAACGATTTATTAAGACGATTTATGTGACGTGCAATAGGACACAGACTTGGCCTGCACTAAGACGTAATTAAATCACACGTAGATCCTTACGTACTGAAAATGATGAAATGCTTTTTTATGTAGTCTCTATTGATTAACTGTTTTTGAGCACGGGTTCGTCTAAGTAACTTCAATAATTATACAGCATCCAACGCTATATTTTTGTGTCAGTAAAATCTAAGAACGATCTGAGCCTTCGCATATCTTTGCAGTGAAACAAAATCAAATTAAAAATAAAACATAAATAAAATAAAATAATAAAACCCCACATTCACATTCCGTTCAGAATAATAGAAAGTATACACGTTAATTTCTAAGTAATAGTTGTATTTTTGTGATTTTATATGTGCATGTTTGTGTCTATAATTGGTATAGTAACCTGAGCCCAGACACCTTTTTCATGAAAATTACTAGCATCTAAGGAATGTTACATGTATGTGAAGAAAACCTACCCTGAGATATATGAAAGAGAGAGCTGCCAAACTGGAAATGAAGACAAATAAACCAATACCGATACAGTAATAAAAGGTAAGGACTACCATGCATACTATCCTGTTGTTGCACTAAAGTTTGACATGCATTGCTTAACTGATGACTCACGGTAACGCAGAAATTCATTTCAAGTTATAATTTTAGAACAATTACTGATATAAAGACAGTGTAATGTTATTGAGTTTAACTTTCACTTTGCCAGAACAAACAAAGCTAGCATTGTGCATTTGTAGTAGTACTCGCTTTTAACGTGTGTGATTATAAGTGCATATGTTTATGTACTACGTCTAAGCGTGTGCAGACTTGTTACAATAGCAAAAGCAAGTTATGGGCAAAATGGGCAGATTTATGGATGCAAAATCATAGATTTTGTTCAGCATGATAACATGCAGGACATGAGTAGATTTGTTGATGATAATACAGCCACTGCCTCAACAGGTGAGATGCTGGAGGCAGCTGGCAGTAGCTATCAGGTGGAACACCTGACATCAACAAATATGTTAAATGTAGAGGATGTCAGACCGTTAACAGAAAAGTTTTGACACCGAACAGGCCAGTGGAGAGAATTTTTAGGTCACCCGTGTGCTCTCCTCTGCCCGATCCATTTGCGGCTTGAAGAACGTGATAAGGAACGTGATCGGTTACAGCCTGAAAGAGATGAAAGGCTGAAACGAGAACTCGAAGAACGTAATCGATTACAAGCGGAGAGAGATAGACAGTTGATGGAAAGAGATGAAAAGTTAAAACGAGAATTAGAAGAAAGTGATCGATTACAATCTGAGAGGGATAGGCAATTTTTATCACAATCAGCTGAGCGAGAATAAACTAATGAAAAAGTGCTATCCGTTTACCTTGAGAAAATTTTCACAGAGGTAACTGAATTAAAAAATACCTATCAGGGGCTGGCTGAGCTAGACAGCAGCTTAGCTTTGGAGGTAAAGGCTATACAGACAGAACAAAAGACTTTGAAGGAGGAGTTAGATTCAATCACGAGTCGCATGGAACAACTAGAAGTTTCACAGCAGTGTGTATTGAAAATAATTTAGCCGTTCAGGCTGACAAAATCGAGAAAGAATTCCAGGAACGGCTGGAATCGAAAGAACAAGCAATAGTACAACAGGTAGACGAAAAAGTAAAGACTGCGATACAACGTGTGACTGGGGGCGTTGGTCTTGCTAACAATCGAGTAACGGAAACGCCGCAAACAGAAAGTCGCACAGCTCAGCGATATGTTACGCGCAGAGCTGCCACTCTGGCAGCGCGAAGTGACAGAGCGCATTGCCAACTAGCGCGAGGCGCTCGGCTGTGAAAAAATTGGAGAAAGTATCGCGCCTACTCGTAAAAAATATCATTGTACCAAGTCTCCACACTCTTCGTTCATTTCCATTGAAAACTGTTGTAAATGAAAGTGGAATAATGGGTTCGACTTCAGAAAATTTAGTTTCCATTCCGCCAGTTTCTCCAAGTGCTCCATGCCTGCAAATTTAGCACAAAGTGCATCTTGATGTCCAGAACAATGAATCCTGTCTGTTGATAGTTGTAATTTTTTGCTCTTTCATTGTCATTTAAAAGTTTAAATCCTTTCTGCGTAGTACAATAGTATCGTTACGTAGCAAATAAGCAGTTCTGGTCGCTTATGCGAATTGAGAATTCTCACCCTCTCCCCTGTCATTCACATCCATTTTAAAGGATTATGACGATGTATCGCTACATTGCCTTTTTTGTGCAAACAGCCACTGGGCCTGTAAACATCATTCATACCACGAATAGCACTGACACCGCGATTCTACCGATATTGGAGAGCTGTGCCGACCGCAAAATGCCGTATTGAAATGCTAAATGAAATGTCGCGTTGTTCCGGGTATTTCCGAGAAGTACCGAGCAAAACTGAGTGACTGGCCAGGCCTTAGCCAGAACGCGGCCCGCACACGCAGCACGCGTGGAGTTTGGCACGCCATGAACTGCCCGCTGTAAGTGATTGGCCTAGAGACATCCTAGACAGCTAGAGAGCGTTATGTAAAAATAGACCCAAACGTGAATGGCGTGGACAAAAGTGACCACAGGAGATTAAGTGTAAATATAGGCTTGAAAGAGTTGCGCCACAGGTGTAGAAAGTAGTAGTGCTCTATTACAATTTTCAACACTGCCGTCAGCTGTAATTTCATTATTAGTTTATTGGCAACAGGTTTCGACGATACACTTTCATCAACAGGCCCTCTAAATACACTACTGGCCGTTAAAATTGCTACACCAAGAAGAAAAGCAGATGATAAACGGTTATTCATTGGACAAATATATTATACTAGAACTGACATGTGATTACATTTTCACGCAATTTGGGTGCATAGATCCTGAGAAATCAGTACCCAGAACAACCACCTCTGGCCGTAATAACGGCCTTGATACGCCTGGGCATTGAGTCAAACAGAGCTTGGATGGGGTGTACAGGTACAGCTGCCCATGCAGCTTCATCACGATACCACAGTTCATCAAAAGTAGTGACTGGAGTATTGTGACGAGCCAGTTGCTCGGCCACCATTGAGCAGACGTTTTCAATTGGTGAGAGATCTGGAGAATGTGCTGGCCAGGGCAGCAGTCGAACATTTTCTGTATCCAGAAAGGCCTGTACAGGACCTGCAACATGCGGTCGTGCAATATCCTGCTGAAATGTAGGGTTTCGCAGGGATCGAATGAAGGGTAGAGCCACGGGCCGTAACACATCTGAAATGTAACGTCCACTGTTCAAAGTGCCGTCAATGCAAACAAGAGGTGACCGAGACGTGTAACCAATGGCACCCCACACCATCACGCCAGGTGATACGCCAGTAGGACGATGACGAATACACGCTTCCAATGTGCGTTCACCGCGATGTCGCCAAACACGGATGCGACCATCATGATGCTGTAAACCGAACCTGGATTCATCCGAAAAAATAACGTTTTGCGATTCGTGCACCAAAGTTCGTCGTTGAGTACACCATCGCAGGCGCTCCTGTCTGTGATGCAGCGTCAAGGGGAACCGCAGCCATGGTCTCCGAGCTGATAGTCCATGCTGCTGCAAACGTTGTGAATTGTTCGTGCAGACTGTTGTTGTCTTGCAAACGTTCCCATCTGTTGACTCAGCGACCGAGACGTGGCTGCACGATCCGTTACAGCCATGCGGATAAGATGCCTGTCATCTCGACTGCTAGTGATACGAGGCCGTTGGGATCCAGCACGGCGTTCCGTATTACCCTGCTAACAGTCATTGGATCTCGACCAACGCAAGCAGCAATGTCGGGACACGATAAAATGCAATCGCGATAGGCAACGATCCGACCTTTATCAAGCAATGTCGCGATACGATAAACCGCAATCGCGATAGGCTACAATCCAAGTCGGAAACGTGATGGTACGCATTTCTCCTCCTTACACGAGGCATCACAACAACGTTGCGCCAGGCAATGCCGGTCAACTGCTGTTTGTGTATGAGAAATTTGTTGGAAACTTTCCTCATGTCAGCACGTTGTAGGTGTCGCCACCGGCGCCAACCTTGTGTGAATGCTCTGAAAAGCTAATCATTTGCTTATCACAGCTTCTTCTTCCTATCGGTTAAATTTCGCGTCTGTAACACGTCATCTTCGTGGTGTAGCAATTTTAATCGCCAGTAGTGTATTTTCGTTGACCTAAGCTAATTGAGTTCTGTACATTGTAATGGAAATAATTACAACAAGAGATTGGAAAAACGTCTCTTCTCAAGGATGGCCATCGCTCTCGGGTGGAGATAAAATGCGAAGAGCATACGAACTGCTTGTGCAAGTATTCCGAACAGAATAAGTCCTGAGGACGGTTAAAAACTACAAATGGCAAAATCGACGCTCAACAGCAACATTCGTGCCTACCTGACGAAGAAGATGTGCAGATTGAGAAACGAATACATAACTGCAGGAAAGGAGTCCACGATGGAAACAAAGTGCCTGTTTTCCAGATTTTTAAAGAGAAATTTCATGATTTGAAAGATAAAGATTTAGATTTCGTCACAATCATGTCAAATTAGAGAACTCTAAAACTGTATTGAGTAATGTAAGTAGGGAAGCTACTAGTACAACCCAGACCGTAGCAGTAGGTCGGAGACTGAAATGAGCAAAGGCATTAAGAAATTAACTAAGGGTAATAGCTTTTTTCAAAATCGACAGTGGTTCTGTTCCTGCTGATAAAACGACCCTACTTTCAGCTGTGAAGAAGCGAATAAAATTCTGTGAGAAAATGGAAATGTTCACATGGATGGGACACTCGACAGTTGTTCGAAACAGCTGAAACAACTGTACACCACACCCACACACGTCGGCATTGGAAAGATAGAAGAATTTTTTCTGGATTGAAAAGTAAGTGGCCTGGGCGGTCACTGAAAATTGCAGTGCTAGATTCTGAAACGGCTACAGTTGTTATGAAAACAGTGTTCTAGGAAAAATCCCTTTCGCGTTGCAATTTTCACTTCGTTCAATGCCTGTGGAAGAAAATACAATGCTCGGACTTAGGGAGGAATACAGGGATGCAGAAGCAGTCGAGGTTTTTTTTTTTTTTTTTTTTTTGCAAATGAGTGTTGCAGTAGCACATCTTCCGTCTTGATGGAGCGTGGATGGAGCGTGGATGGTATTGATGAAGGAATGCGCAGTGGTGAAAAGGACATGAAATTCGTTGGCTATGTAGTCAATTAGCGGATGGAAAACCCTAGTATAACAGTTGAAATGTGGAATGTTTTTAACAACCGGCACAAGACAATATTGTCGAATGTTGGTATAAGAAATTCAACTTCTCAATAAATCGAAAAGTTTTGAACATAAACTTTCCGATAAAAAAGATGAAGAAGGAAGCAGTGAATGCTATGTTTGAAATTAAAAAGTATTCAGTTGGTCTGCCTCGCCAAAAAAGGAGAAAAAGAAACATAGATCTTGACAAAAGTTTACAATAGTTATAATTAGATGTTTAAATTCTCTAACGTTCTTACAAAAAACTGAGTGATAATTAAAATTCATAAAATAAACAAGCTCTTTAATCATTTATTGCAGTAATGTTGTAGGAAGAAGAAAAAGATAAAAAATTTTAAAAAGTAAAAAGTGAAAAATAAAGAGAGGTATTCTTAGCAGTCATAAGCCTGGATAACATGTGAATTAAGTAAAGAGTGTGTCAGAACGCTCCATTACATTAATCAAAAGTTACATTGAATATCGAAAACAATGTAGTCAACTTAGGCTATACTTTGCATTGTGTAAGATTGGAAATAAATAAGCACTCAGATATCGACAGTAACACTCAGAGGGCGAAACATGGGAGCCCGATTCTAAGTCAGTAATGATGGTCGAGAGCTCGTAGACAGAAGACGTGTCACATTGCCCTCAGGTCGGTGATGGCAGATCTTACCATATTCAAGGTTTGATTTCCTTTATGTGGCCAGGGGAGATTTAGATGGCTTCACTACGCTTGAAGATCGAATTAAAGGTAAAATTCGCAAGCACTGCGTAAAGCGCAATTGCAGTGTTAAGTTCGTGATTGTTAGTCCAAGTTTGCAATAATCCTATGTTTTGCTTGTCAGTTAAAGAGCCTCCTTATCCTCCAAATAATAATTATTATTCTCCACATCAAATTCATAAATATGCTGTGATTATTAAATGTTAATGTAATTTTGAAATTGAAATAATTTGTTAATCTGTCATTCAGCCATTATTGATACGTATAAGACCATTGTGAGGCATTTCGTCATTATTAATACTTATCAAACTATTATTGGTCATGATGATTTCTGAAGTTTTTGAAGTGACTTAATTTATGAAATCCTTCTTACAAGTTATTTTGTAGTTGACAGGACCTAAGCAAAGTCCTATTTATTAAATTCTTTCTGGATAACAATAAGCTTTAGCCGCTGCTGCTGCATGCTGCTAGGAATTGCTGTAAACCACTTGGAAAAAGGCAGTCATCTAATGAGGTGAGTGCCAAACGTAGGGCCAAAACAGAGACACTGACACGCCATAACATGTCATGTACTCTAAACGAGTAAATCCCGTTGCACAAGTCAGATTCTGTATCACTTGTAAATTCTTATTCAAATACGCAGTCAGCTTAGGTATTCATTGTTACAGGTTCATTTGTTCCTGTTGTGTTTCATATTCATTTACGCAGTTAGCAGCTTATCCAAACGTTAGTTTTAAGTTTTTCATATAACCATCTGTTGAGGGCTTAAATGACAGTGAAACTGACACTCATACTGTAACACCCCACCCGTAACTTAGCTGGTTTTGGCGTGTGTACACCCCAACTAATTGACTAACAGATCAACAGAGAGTGCAAAACTGCCACACGCAAAAAAGTAATATGGCCCTGTGACTCCTGATTGAACTGCGGTGGCAATGTTGACACTAATTTGTTCAGAACTGAACACTTTTAATTAAAATGGGGTGCACATTGATGTTATATTCAGCTATTGAACACCAGATGCAAATGTTGAACATAAAATTAATTAAGAAAGTGACTTGGGATTGCAACTACTTGATTGAAAACAGATGCAGTCAATTAGCACAAATTTATTTTAACTCCCGACCTTCAATCACCACATTACAAGACTCTCCTATCAGGCAGTGGTAATAAATTGCGTTTGCGTGGAGTAAAGCGCGATAACTCAAAAGTAATTCCTATCGACAGACCCAGGCATAATGCGAAGTGCGAGAAGAATTCTACAATATTCGGCCCATGAAACCCTCGTGGAAACTTTGCCAACGTGATCCAACAAATTAATCAGTGACCGAATACAGCGTGGCGGAGCAGTGTCATTGTGCGGACGTCGGCCGACCTCGTGGTGCTGCAAGGCTGCGCTCATCTATTCACTCCTAGCTATCTTGTTCAGTACATAGCTGAACCAAAACTTTCTATCTCCAAGCACAATCGTTCCGTTTGCTAAGTCCTAAACTGTAGAGATGCTCACTCTCTCTCAGGCAAGCTGAGTAAAGAACGCCACGTCCGCACTGTAGGCAAGCTGGGAACGGAAGGCTTCTACGGAGACTTCTCCCAGTCCACTCTTCACCTCGGTTTCCCCTCCAGCAAAATCACTTACGCCAATTGCAGTGCAAGTCGCGTTAATTAACCGTCGCTTCCCAGCGCCGACCAATGTCTGCTCTGGGAAGTGAACAAATTCCCACAAAATTTCCCTTCCTCTCAACTTCTGCTATTTAGCTCCTCCCAGGCCACCCTCAAGGTTAGCATCTGCACAAACACCAATTTTTCCGGAATTCTGACTCCCAGGAGAGTACTTCAAATTCCTTGGTCCTACGTTCCCATCGGAGGCCGGCGTATTTCATTCTGTCGCTCTTCACCTGATTTACTTCAGGCTCTGTGGACTGTGAATTCAGCGTGAAGTTGCTATAGTCACGAACAGGCATATTTTGACCTCTGTTGACCACTCCACCATAGCTTTGCGTGGCTTTCTCGTATGTTTCACTGAAAACGGGACGACGGACATTTATCAACAGGTGTACAAGTTCTCCATCCGCTTGCTGGTACACCAGCATGGAGTCGGGGTCAACCACCGACTCACTGTCACTCATCTTAAGGCAGCTGGAGGCCGCACCCCATTACCGCTTTCGCAGAGCTAGAGCCGCCCTAAGCTGCCTATTGTCACTTCCCTTCGCCGCTCCCCCGCCGGCCTGCCACGGTCACTCTGTATACTTCCCTGGGTTAAACTAGCTTCCAGTAAATCGACGCGTTTCCACAAAGTTTTTCGTGTCATGTGAATTACTTTAAAACCATCACTCGACGTTAATTATTCCAATACGTCCATAAGATGCATTTTGCCTTGTCAGTCATTTTTGTTCAGCCTTACTGTTCGCTCAATGTGAGTTAGGTGATCTATAATGACTTCATGTAAGGGGCATAGTTCTTGCCATCTTACAATACAACACGCGCACATCGACCAGCTATAGATTGCTTGCCTGTAGTCATATTATAGCGTTTATTTTGTTTAAATATAAGCACTAGCGGCCAAAACCCAGGAAATCTAGAAAATCTAGGAAATCATATTCCATTATGAATAAATTAATCATGCAGAACACCAGCACCGTTAATTTTACAATAGGTGCAATAATTGAGAAGTTGCAAACTAGAAGATGTTTGAAAAAAATCATGATTACTCCAAAAGCAATTAAGTCAAGTCGGGGCTTGTGGAATTCCCTGAACTGCAGTGCCGACATGGGATTTTGTTTCGCGAACTTCGAATTCGTTTCGAGATTTTTTGGGACTAACATAATTTGTTTTTGATGGATCCCCGTGAGAAACGACTTTACATACAATTCCACACTTTATTATCGCCGTCACGACGGTTAAGAGCTTTAGTTTGACCAAATGAACTGAACTGTCCACTTAGAGCGCAAGCTTTTCAGTGTTAGCTACAGTTATTGGCAATCTCTTGCCCCATCTGTAATTAATATCATTGAAATTTATAAAAAAACTGGAACATGCTGCACCTGCTCCCCCCACCCGTGACAGAATTCTTGCGAATTTTGCATGAGAGCTAGACATGCACTCGATCCCCTTCATACCTACCACCTAATTGATTATGTGCACAACAGTAACGAAAGGAAATTGATGGTGGACCTTGTTAGTTGGTAAAATAAGGCTTGCACACTCACAATATTTTAATAAAAATCATAACCTACTCAGTAAAGAAGGGGAATTTTATTACAATAAACGTCAGGAAATGGATTCTACATCTATCTACAAAATGATATGCGAATTAAATGTTACAATGAGATTTATTATTAGTTAGAACATAAAGGTACTGCATTGTCAATACAAACAGTAGGCTACAGGATAGGGTATACTGGACTATTATGAGAATAAGAGTTTCTCGAAAACAAGAGGCTCCTACTCTCTGTTATGCAATAGATTACTGTAATGACTGGTGGTCCTAATGAATCAAATATTAGTCCCTAGACTATAATGCAGTATTGCGATTAGTAGTGAGAGCTCAAATGGGAACACGTGGAGAAACAAACAAGGTGGACTTGTAGCAAAGTGAGCATACATGTTGCTGAGGACTTCAGTATAAAAATGATAGGTCCTACAATGCCAATACTTTACCAGTCCTGAAACCTGCAGGACGTCGTCGGTGGCGGCGATCTGATGATGAAGGCGCCGACTCCAGCAACTCCGTTTCAAATATTCAAAAGTGTGTGAAATCTTATGGGACTTAACTGCTAAGGTCATCAGTCCCTAAGCTTACACACTATTTAACCTAAATTATCCTAAGGACAAACACACACACCCCTGCCCGAGGGAAGAATCGAACCTACGCCGGGACCAGCCACATAGTCCATGACTGCAGCGCCTTAGATCGCTCGGCTAATGCCGCGTGGTACTCCGTTTCAAAACGTGGCCTCGAATGCTGTCCGACAATTCTAAGTTCTGCCCGTGTGGCCAAAGCAGAGAAACCACTGGATGCACGAGGATGTATCTCTAGGAAGAGACACAAAAAAAACAGCCGAAACTCGCCCTGTCGGTACAGAAGCTGTAAGTAGGCTGTTTAGGTTTTTATGTTGGTAACGCCACGTAGCGCTCTGTATGAAAATCACTGACTGTGCTGTGTGCAGTCTGTGGCTGGTTGGCATTGTTGGAATATTTGCTATTGTAGTGTAGGGCAGATGGATGTGAACAGTGTGAACAGCGCAAAGCGTTGCGCAGTTTGAGGTGAGCCGCCAGCAGTGGTGGATGTGGGGAGAGAGATGGCAGAATTTTGAGAGCGGACGATCTGGACGTGTGCCCATCAGAAGAAACGAAATTTGGAGGTCTGGATGTCATGAACTGATGTTGTTGTTGTGGTCTTCAGTCCTGAGACTGGTTTGATGCAGCTCTCCACGCTATTCTATCCTCTGTAAACTTCTTCATCTCCCAGTACCTACGGCCGCCTACGACAGTAAAGCTGCACGCACTCGGGAAAGATTACGGCTGTAGTTTCCCCTTGCTTTCAGCCGTTCGCAGTACCACAACAAGGCCGTTTTGGTTAGTGTTACAGGGCCAGGTCAGTCAGTCATCCAGACTGTTGCCCCTGCAACTACTGAAAAGGCTGCTGCCCCTCTTCAGGAACCACACGTTTGTCTGGCCTCTCAACAATTACCCCTCCGTTGTGGTTGCACCTGCTGTACGGCTATCTATATCATTGAGGCACGCAAGCCTCCCCACCAACGGCAAGGTCCATGGTTCATAGGGGAAGAACTGATATATATATATATATATATATATATATATATATATATATATATATATATATATTTATCCTGGAAATTGAAATAAGAACACCGTGAATTCATTGTCCCAGGAAGGGGAAACTTTATTGACACATTCCTGGGGTCAGATACATCACATGATCACACTGACAGAACCACAGGCACATAGACACAGGCAACAGAGCATGCACAATGTCGGCACTAGTACAGTGTATATCCACCTTTCGCAGCAATGCAGGCTGCTATTCTCCCATGGAGACGATCGTAGAGATGCTGGATGTAGTCCTGTGGAACGGCTTGCCATGCCATTTCCACCTGGCGCCTCAGTTGGACCAGCGTTCGTGCTGGACGTGCAGACCGCGTGAGACGACGCTTCATCCAGTCCCAAACATGCTCAATGGGGGACAGATCCGGAGATCTTGCTGGCCAGGGTAGTTGACTTACACCTTCTAGAGCACGTTGGGTGGCACGGGATACATGCGGACGTGCATTGTTCTGTTGGAACAGCAAGTTCCCTTGCCGGTCTAGGAATGGTAGAACGATGGGTTCGATGACGGTTTGGATGTACCGTGCACTATTCAGTGTCCCCTCGACGATCACTAGTGGTGTACGGCCAGTGTAGGAGATCGCTCCCCACACCATGATGCCGGGTGTTGGCCCTGTGTGCCTCGGTCGTATGCAGTCCTGATTGTGGCGCTCACCTGCACGGCGCCAAACACGCATACGACCATCATTGGCACCAAGGCAGAAGCGACTCTCATCGCTGAAGACGACACGTCTCCATTCGTCCCTCCATTCACGCCTGTCGCGACACCACTGGAGGCGGGCTGCACGACGTTGGGGCGTGAGCGGAAGACGGCCTAACGGTGTGCGGGACCGTAGCCCAGCTTCATGGAGACGGTTGCGAATGGTCCTCGCTGATACCCCAGGAGCAACAGTGTCCCTAATTTGTTGGGAAGTGGCGGTGCGGTCCCCTACGGCACTGCGTAGGATCCTACGGTCTTGGCGTGCATCCGTGCGTCGCTGCGGTCCGGTCCCAGGTCGACGGGCACGTGCACCTTCCGCCGACCACTGGCGACAACATCGATGTACTGTGGAGACCTCACGCCCCACGTGTTGAGCAATTCGGCGGTACGTCCAGCCGGCCTCCCGCATGCCCACTATACGCCCTCGCTCAAAGTCCGTCAACTGCACATACGGTTCACGTCCACGCTGTCGCGGCATGCTACCAGTGTTAAAGACTGCGATGGAGCTCCGTATGCCACGGCAAACTGGCTGACACTGACGGCGGCGGTGCACAAATGCTGCGCAGCTAGCGCCATTCGACGGCCAACACCGCGGTTCCTGGTGTGTCCGCTGTGCCGTGCGTGTGATCATTGCTTGTACAGCCCTCTCGCAGTGTCCGGAGCAAGTATGGTGGGTCTGACACACCGGTGTCAATGTGTTCTTTTTTCCATTTCCAGGAGTGTATCTGGTAAGACAGTAGGTGTCCTTTGCTTTAGGGACAGAAGTTCAGGCTTAGAGTAGATTGCAATATCAGACAATCACAGATTAACCTCTTAATATGATTACTATTATTGTTGTTGTTGTTTTCATTACAAACAGTTCTTTCATGACATTCGTAAGATTAATGTTTTCAACTTTGTCCTGGAAGTTCGAGTAACGAAGATCTTTGTTAGGTAAGTGATTCATGAAAGGTATAGGTTATTGTTAGTCAGGGCCATTCCTTTAAAGGGATTATTGAAAGTCAGACTGCATTGCGATAAAATTATTGTGTGTCAGTTTATTGATGATCAGAATAAGTAAAGAGAGAAATGTCTGAGCATGTTCAGTTTTGCTCAGCTGTTTGAAAATCAAATAACGTAGAGGTTGTGAGCGTGTGGGTGCCATTCTGTCATTCTGCGCAACGGATTAATCTGATATGTACCCTTTACCCTGTGGCTCCTGCAAGATGCAATTTCCACCCCCACACTACTACAGAAGTCAGACAGACGCACCTAACGTTCTAAAGAAAAATGCCTGAAAAACTTTCAGCAACTAATATATTCTGGAGATGACACAAAAATCCACAAAATGTCTTACGTAACTAGTAGGATACTTGAGTACTGGAGTAGTGCTAATTAGTGTAAGAAAAACATGAAACTAACGAAAATTATTATTTATTTTGCAAAAATTCTGAGAAATCACAATGGCACTTTTAGTTATGAATTGAACAAGTTATATTCTGGTTCTTTTCCGAATGTGAAGTTACCTATCAAGGATAGGATTCGCTAATGAAATTTCTATACAGAGTTTAAGATTGTTATTGACTTGGCAGAATGGCTGAGAGCCGCGCCTACTCAACTTGAATAATTATCCGTTAGAATGTTGCTAGGTATGGTAGAGGCTGTTGCGCGTGAAATGCAGTGAAGTGTACTGTTGTGCAGGAAATATGGGGCTCGCAAGAGCTGCAGCGCACAATACCGTAAGCTGTGATGACTGCTGTCTGCGCCGCTCGCTGCCGACAATTAAGATAATTCTCATTCTATCTGGATTGGCCTTCGCCAATCAAACTCTCCCTACGCCTTGATGAAGTCAAGGACTCTTATTCGCTCTTACTCTAACTAATGGCATGGTGCACCGGTCAGATAACCAGTCCACCGCGATGCCACTAAAAAATTCGCTCGCAGGCATTTAACTACAACTACACAATAAGTGTGTCAGCCAACACAGTCAACAACACACCTCGCCGGTAAGTCTCACCGCCACATCTTCACCTGCCCATGTTAGGTAAAATTTTGTGCTTGACTCGTGTAGTACTATCACCATCAGAGGGTGGTACAGGACTGCAAGTCCACCGCCACACCTCCAAAGTGAATTGCAGTGACGCAGTCACTGCCCTGTGGAAATTTACTGCCTCACCAACACAGTTAGACCGCAATAGACCGGTCGCGTGCTTCAGGTTGGATCCCTGAAAGTGTTATTTAGTACGAGTGCGTTACCGTGTCGTATCGTTAAAGTTTTGCATCGCGTAACAGCGTTGGTATATTTGCTATTTCGGCGTTGGTGTCTTAGTAGTTATTACCCCAGGATAGCTGGGAGTTTTTTGGGTGCGTAGTCCTCTCTTGCCGGGCCCCTGGCCATGTCAGGCGGACCCGAGTCCACTATGGAGAGGCTCGCGGAGCAGCCTTCGCGACCCTCCGACCCTTGCACCGCCGCCCCTCGGGGTGAACCGCGTCGGATACGCCGCTCGTCCCGGCCTCCCGTCGCGCACAATGCCCCGCCCACTTCACAACGGGCGAAGGATCGCTTGAATCGCGCCAACCGCCATAAATCGCCGGTTGATACCACCGGCACTGAAACCGATCATCATGAAGACTGTCCACCGTCGCGTGTCAGGGTCCGTTCATCCGCGTCGTCGTCGTCGTCTGACGATTCACCTGACCGCCTAGTAATTGACCTCTCTTGTAGTGAGGCGGCGAACACATCGGCTCTGTATGACCACCACCCGGCTGTACCTGCACCTCGCTCTACGCCGTCCCGCCACCGTGGCGAGTCTTCTGGACACCCTGACCCAGTCCGGAGCAGCCTTCGCGACCCTCCGACCCTTGCACCGCCGCCCCTCGGGGTGAACCGCGTCGGATACGCCGCTCGTCCCGGCCTCCCGTCGCGCACAATGCCCCGCCCACTTCACAACGGGCGAAGGATCGCTTGAATCGCGCCAACCGCCATAAATCGCCGGTTGATACCACCGGCACTGAAACCGATCATCATGAAGACTGTCCACCGTCGCGTGTCAGGGTCCGTTCATCCGCGTCGTCGTCGTCGTCTGACGATTCACCTGACCGCCTAGTAATTGACCTCTCTTGTAGTGAGGCGGCGAACACATCGGCTCTGTATGACCACCACCCGGCTGTACCTGCACCTCGCTCTACGCCGTCCCGCCACCGTGGCGAGTCTTCTGGACACCCTGACCCAGTCGGAAAGTCCTCTGGCCGTCGCTCCAGACGCCCCTCCGCCCACGCGGGCTGTGGTGGCAGCGGATCGTGTTCCGATACCCCCCTGCCGGGGGACGCCACACAGGATGGTCCCGTTGATGAGGAAATGGCTCATGCTCCCGACCGTCCTTCTCAAGAGATCCCGTCAAGCCCTCTGAAGAAAGAGAAGATACCCCCCATTGTGGTATATAATGTCACTAATTATACGAAACTGAACACTGAGCTCCAGCGGCTCATTGTCGGCCAATTGAGAGCTGTTTACCAAAAAGATCATGTGAAATACCTGCTTGACAGTAGGGACGACTATCTTACCATTCTCGATTTCGTAAAATCAAAGGAGATGCCTTACTTTACCCACCAGACGTCGGGTAATCGCCGCACCAAAATCGTGATCAAGGACTTGCCACCAGAGGTTACGGCAGAGGAGGTCAAGGAGGAACTGCTTCGACTCGATTTCGAAGATCCTTTGGTCCACCAGTATAGCAAGAGGAATCCTGAGACCAGGGCATTGATCCCCTGCCCTACCCACGTCGTCTCCCTTTCCTGGAGGGAGGACATAGAGCGGATTTACCAAATCCGGTATCTTCTATACACGAAAGTCCGGATTGAATCGTACGAGGGCCGCAACGGGCCAGCCATCTGTCGAAAATGCCAACGTTTACGACATACTGGGAATTACTGCTCCCTGCCGTTGCGGTGTGTTAAGTGTGCTGGCCCACATTTAGTGGAGAACTGCACACTCCCTGCTTTGGAGAAACCTACCTGTGCCAGATGTCTGGGAACGACGCACGATCCCCACCGCATGGCATCCTGGAGGGGGTGCCCTGTTTACCAGAAGGCACTGAAGTCTTCTCGTCCGCCCAAAAAGAAACCGAGAACAAATCGACCTCCCCCACCGCTACGGGACATGACCAACTATCCTGTTTTGCGGGGTCAGCCTAGTGCACTGTCCTCAGCAGCCACTCTGGTACCAGCCACTCAGCCACCAGATGGCTCGGTGGCACCTGTGCCGCTTCCTGCCCGGGCTGCCACGACATTCTTTGCTGCTGCAGCCCGGTCTCCTCCTCATTGTCTGTCTTCCGTGACAGCTCCCACTGCTCACCAACTACAGGAGCCAGCTGCAGTTCCCTCCAGTCCATCTGTGGCTCTATCTCAGCCCTCTGCCCCTACCTCCACTCTGCCTACTACTACACCTGCACCTGCGCGCCGTAGGGGCAAGCAGACCACCCGGGACCCTCCCCCAGTGGTGGAGACTGATGCGTCTTTTCGGGTGACATGCGCGAAATCCTCCAGGTCATCTCCTTTTTCACGAAACCCCACATCTGGGCTGTTATTCGTGACACTGCACAAAAAATCCGTCAGTCGGAGGACGGGCTCTCCAAGGTCATCACCCTAGTGGAAGGGCTTAGTCAAATATTGTTGTAATGGCGAATGGACCTCCACACCACCACCAGCCCCCTCGGGATCTTGTCACTTGCATTTTTAATGCCAATGGCATAAAACGTATGAAGACGGAATTGAACACCTTCCTCCATGACTATCGTGTGGATGTTTTACTGGTCACAGAAACACACCTGAAACCGGCAGACGATTTCCGCCTTCGCAACATGGTATGTTACCGCTCTGACCGCCACGACCGCCGTGGTGGAGGCACAGCTGTATTCCTCAACAAAGCTCTTGTCCATACCCAAGAGCCCCTCCAGCCAATGGAACACATAGAGGCCACAGCGGTTACCATCTCCACACGCCTTGGTGCCATTACCTTTGCAGCAGCGTATTTGAGCCCAAACAAGCCGCTGCTGGAAGCAGACCTCCGCACATTGTCATCCTTCGACAGGCTCATCATTGGGGCAGATCTCAATGCCAAGCACCCAGCTTGGCATTCTCGCATGTCTAACCCCAAAGGCCGGCTCCTCCTTGACCTGGAGGATACTTTAGCACTATCAGTCTATGGCCCCCATGAACCTACCCATATCCCAGTCTGTACTAACTGCCAGCCAGACGTTCTGGATGTGGCCATCTTCGAAAACATCACCGCTCAGTTTTCACTGGAAGTTCTCCACGAACTGGCCTCTGACCATGAGCCAGTACTTTGCACCTCACCAATGCTGCCCTTTCATTTGATGTTCGTTCCACTGCGACCCTCACCAATTGGGACAAGTTCGCCAGGGTACTAAATAACACCACTCGACACGACCTCAATTTGACAACACCGGCCAATATAGTCCGTGCTGTGGATTACCTTACCGCCAAAATACAGAAAGCAGTGAAACTCTCCACCTCCACTGCACCTCGAAATTTAACACCCCTGGACGACTTGCCCCCTCTGTTACGAGAGCTGAAGGTGCAGAAGAACCGCTACCGCCGGAGGTGGAAGCAGTTTCGTGACCCTCAGGACAAACGCCAAATGAGACGCCTCCAACGCGAATTCAGCCACCGGCTCGCCGAATGGAGGTCTGAGCAGTGGGAGGACAGGATGTCCACTTTCCTACTCCACCAAAAATCTGACTGGGCTGTCATTTGCACCCTGTGGCGTTCTAAGCCAGCGACTACCCATCCTATTCGCACAGCAGCGGGCTTGTCTTATGATACCCTGCAAATTGTGGAAACGCTGGCAGATGCGTTCGAGGCCCAAAACCGCCCTCTGGTCCAAGACCTTTCTCCGAACGAACTACAGGAAGAACATGAAGTCCTGACAGCTGTTGCTGCTTTCCGCAACCGCCCACCCCAGTCTGCTCCCCTTCTTACGTCCATGGCAGAAATTCAGCGCATCCTTCGACGGAAACGTTGCCGGTCGGCCCCTGGATTAGACGGAATTTTAAATGAACATCTTTGCCACCTTCCCCGCACACCACTCATCTTGTTCACCAAGATTTTAAACTGTTGTCTCACATCTGGCCTTTTCCCCCCTCAGTGGAAACAAGCAAAGCTAATTGCGATCCCCAAGAGGTTCAAGGACCCTACAGTCCCCACCAACAACAGGCCCATCAGCCTCCTAAACACTATGGCGAAGGTCCTTGAATCTGTGATCCTTCACCGACTTTCCCAACCTCTTGCAGCAGCTGGGACGATCCGTCCTGAACAGTTTGGATTCACTTCGCACCTCTCTGCTGAACTTCAGGTCCTACGGATCACTGAACACATCAGCAAAGGCTTCAACACTGCCAAGTCGACAGCTGCCGTTTTTCTGGACTTGCAAAACGCCTGCGACAAAATCTGGCAAGACAACCTCGTACACAAGATGCTGACACAGACCCCTATACCGGATACTTATGTCAAGATCGTTGATGACTTCCTCCGTGGCAGGACTTTCCTAGTGGCTCAACGGGGAATGCGTTCTGGCATTCGCCAATTGTCGGCAGGCACTCCGCAAGGATCGGTGCTATCTCCCATCCTTTTTAATATCTATGTAAATGATATGCCGGTCATCCCCGAGTACCACCTTGCACAATACGCTGACGACACAGCACTATACACCACTGGCCGCATTACTGAGGCCGTCGTCGACCGCCTCCAGCGACAGGTGGACGCCACTATCACCTGGTGCCGGACAAACAAAATAGCTCTCAATGCCGCCAAAACTACGGCAGTTTACTTCACGAAACGGCGCCCAGTCCTCCGCCGCAATATCTCGATTGCAGGTGTGCAGGTGCCCTGGTCCCCGACAACCACCTATCTCGGGGTACAGATGGACCACAAGTTGCTCTTCCACTGTCATGCGGAGTATGTCACCAACAAGGGGCAAAAGCTAACCAGGGCTTTGTACCCGCTCTTTCGCAGTAGGGAACTTAACCTGCATACCAAGCTCCGCATTTACCGAACAGTTATCCTGCCTGCCCTCACGTATGGATCTGCTGCATGGGCCACGATTAGTGTCACCAGGATGCGGACATTGCAGCGCCTACAGAATAAGGTGCTCAGGTGGAGTCTGCACGCCCCGCCACTCACGAGAATTGTCACTCTCCACGAGGAAGCTGATATCGTCCCCCTAAAGACGACCATACGCAACAACGCGCGGCGGCTCTATGAGAAAGTGGATGCCTTGCGGGACACTGTCCATGGGTTACGCCACGTTGGGACCACACTTCCACGCCGCTGGCATCGACATCCGGTTCCCCTAACCATCCTAGAGGAATCGGATTCCGACCATGGCTAACGATAGGTCTGGCACGCCCACCACGGACGCATCATTTGGCGGGACTAGCCCCCATTCTACGTCCAATACTTTCCAATCATACCTGCCCACGTTAGGCTAAATTTTTCTGCCTGACTCATGTAGTACTGTCACCGTCAGAGGGTGGTACGGGACTACAAGTCCCACCGCCACACCTCCAAAGTGAATTGCAGTGACGCAGTCACTGCCCTGTGGATAAATTTACTGCCTCACCAACACAGTTAGACCGCAATAGACCGGTGATGCTGTATTGTAACATATCACAAAAAAAAGTCAACAACGCTTAATCGCAAGGACTCAATTTAGAGTCGCACTTCGATTTGCTCTCGACAGAGGTGCTCTCTCAGTGAAGTACTAAGGAGAGACTTGTTCCTTGCTCTTTGAGTACACGTACGAGCGCGCACGCTCCCGTTACATGCTCTCGATCCAAGAGCGACAATGGAACGGCCCCTCTCCATGCCAGACGTGGAGGGGTATATCTTTCGGTCTCTTCCACTACTCCTTCAGCTCAAGGCGTGAGAAATATCGTCTGCCAATCGGCATTGCTCTTCTAAAACGGGAAAATGACGTTTCATTTAAGGCGATCAATCCGGAAACCTGTAGTATCGGCGTTTGGCGTTTGCTGGCTCCCTGTGAAAATCTCTGAAACTGCGTGTTATGTGTAAAGAATGCGTAGGCTGGCCGCTCCCACACAATGTAGTGGAATTTGCTTTTAAGCTGAACACGGGGTTGTTCCTTCTTTCCCTCGGGCAAACGCTGTCCACTCCACGGGTGGTCACCGGCCGACGTAGATAGGCTGAGTCGTCCTCTGAAGGGATCGGCGTCCCGTTGTGTGGTTTCTCTCCCGAACTAAAAGCTCCTGTGACCGTCATTTCTTGAATGTGTATGTGTGTGTGTGTGTGTGTGTGTGTGTGTGTGTGTGTGTGTACGCCAGCCTCGAATATTTCAACCACGGTGCGGTTACTTGTTATTTGCATATAGTTTCCATGAGTTCATACAACATTGACTTTATCTTATCGAGTTTGGGTTCGAATGAAGCGTCTTGAGGTTCGGAATACGATTGTGAATGCGGAATATGTAAGCAATGACAGTCAGGAGACCACAACATCTTACATACCTTCTGACAAAATTTTTGTCTGGGATTTGTCAATGCCGAGGAAAACATTGACAAAGTCAGGCAAAAATTGTTCTTTTAGATTTTCCAATAAACTTTTCTCAGCCATTCTTAACAATTTGTCTAATGATTTCTTTATAGTTATTGTTTCTATTTTTTAAATTCTACAATTTAAGTTTTGTTGTTAGGCAAATATAGACTTTAGACAGGTTGTTATTCTTTGTCGTTGCCAGTATGTGGCACTGTTTTTCATTTCCAAAAATTGTTTTTACAATATTAATTTTTTTAAACTCCTACGTGTACAGTGTATCATGTTTTAGTGTGGTTATATCTTTTCTTTAGTTAAGCTTCGCGTAAATGTTCGCAAAAGCTCTGTTGTGTTACTTTGTTTTATTTATTTAGGCATTATCATTTTCTTTATGTGTCATTGGCTGTTTTTTTTTTTTTTAGAATGAAGATGCGTTTCCTCTTAATTCTATCCTTGGTATTAATATTATTACCCCAAAAAGGTGGTTTTGAATGTTACTTAAAGAAGAAAAACCCTGCATAAATCCTTTTCTAATTATACAAATGAAAGAAATAAATAGACTTTCCATGAGTTTGTAAGATTATATGACTATACTAACCAAGTTTCTTTACAAAAGGTTTTAAGGTATCTATAAATTATGGACTTTACATACATAATAAAATAATTACTTGTACAAAAAAAGGAAAAAAATATTTTTACAAATATATCATATTCTTAACTCTATATTTGTGTTTTATGAGGTTTTTTTTTTTGTTTTGTGCTGTGTCAGTTTCTGTGCTCGACGATCCCCACTGAAATACTGGAAGGCGTCGACTCATTTGTATGGGTGTCACAAATCATGAGAGAAGCACTCTAGCATGTGATGCCGGGTCTTACTTGTTGACATTGTCATCATGGAGTGGTATTTTTAACCGATGATGATGACTGTGGTTTACTGCATAAAGAGTGATGTCTTGGTACTCCTTTGCTGTCACACCTGGGACGGTATGGCAGTTCGATTATTGTAGTTGACTACCGACGATCGTCACCCAGTGTTGTGCTGTGATGTCTTGTTACTTCACACCTGGTTCGGTATGGCAATTTGATGATGTGGTAGGGAGAATACTGTTCATTTTGCTGAATTTATTTCTAGATAATGTTGGTTGGTTGGTACTACTTAATATTCCGTTTGCCGTTCGCTTGTATTTGTTTGACGATTCAAGGTTTATTTTTGGAGAGATGGTTGTAGTAGTTGCCATGCCTCAAAGTTCATGGAAAGGCGTTTGTAGCAATTTGCTTTGTAGGATAGGAGAGAAAGGTATCTTGCTGTCTTCTGCCATTCTTCATCTTGCATCTTCTGTTCTTCTCTGCTTTCTTGCATTCTTCTGTTCTTCTTGGGCTAGGAATATGTGAATTTTAGTGTAGGAGTGATATAGAATTTGTAGGATCTGACTGCCTTTCCAAATGTTACTTGATGAGTTTGTAGATCTTAGTAATTTTTTCTACCTTCATTGTCGTCTCGTCGTATTATGATTCTCCCTACGCTCTTCCATTGTGTAGCAGTGTCGTGACATATGAAATGTCTGTGCTGAGTGTTGTCCTCCTGAAGTCCGTCCTGGTTGCAACCTGCGTTTCCAGTGTGGCGTTGGTCTTCATGTTGTTATTATTACCCTAAGTGCTTTGTCAACATGTCTGTACCCTCTCCGTCGCTAAGCATCTGGTGTTAAGGGAGCTGGTGATTGGTGTTGGTGGCGATGTCCCTCTGATGCGTGGAAATATTTACAATTTTTGTTTTACGTATATTTGTTATTTACAAAAAAAACTCTGATTTTATATAATGCAAAAATTTTCTGATAGTGGCAAAAATTATTGTATATATATGATTTCTTTTCTTTATTCTAATTATGTCCTACCACTTCTTCATTCTTTCACTTGTTGTGTACCATTTATTGTTTGTGTGCATGTTTTAGTGTACTTGATACTACAAGAGATTGTTAGTGTGTATTGTGTCTCTTTTTCTTTTAATTAATGAGTTATTTTGTTGAGCCTTAATTTAACTTTTATTTAGTGGTTAGTATAAGATAGGGTGGTCATTAGTTTGCCTAACCTCTTCCGCATTTTTCAATTCAATTTTTACGTTTTGCGGTATTCGGTGGCCTAACTTCTACATCTGGTTTCTCTTTGCTGTGTTGTTCTTGTCTCTGTGGACCACAATTTCCTCGGTAATTATTCGCGCCCTGGTCTCGCAAGTTGCTGTTTCTAACATCGTGACCTCTTTCAAAGTACCCTTGACTGTTGGCATTCTGATTCCTAAACCCATATTCGCCACTGTATGAGTGTCCATTACCGTTTGTAACGCCGGAAATGCATATCCTCCTATTTCCATCTATTGTGCTATTTTTTTCCTTGCTTTGTTACCTCAAGATATGACATTTCTGTCTCTTTGTATATTGTAATTGTTTTACTATTTGTATATTTATGCATTTATGTCGATGTATAATTGGTTTGTTTCGTAAATATTATTTGTATTTTTACGCTGGGTCTTGCCTAGGGAAAACTGCTATCGAACGATTACGTCGATAGGTCGTGTGAAGAATCAAAGTGTGTAAGATCTTTGGTAGTGTTAACTCTGCCGCGTGGAGCGCGGGCTGAGGGAAGGAGTCTGGCGGGAGTAGCGAGTGGAGCAGGTGTGTTGTGTGACGCTCCCGCGAGTTGCCGCGCTTTCGGGGTTTGGCAGCATGTAATTGCGCTCGACTTGCGATGATAGTTTCTGACATGGTGTCGCGGACGGGAAACATTAACTAGCGCACATCAAGGGCCCGTTTCGTCTGGTGACCGTGTCGAGAAGAAGGCGCGCCAACATCCAGCTTCTGCAACAGCGACGGCCGACAATGAGTGACTGTCGCCACCTCCTCGATCGACGGCTTCAAACCTTCAATCAACCATCAAGGAAGACTGGAAGCAAGTAAAGTTTTAGAACTGTATGGCAGACCTCAGCTTTTCAAACTGTACCATTTTCGTAACTATAATAACAGCAACTTAGCATGAACCTTTGTTGCTCATTGTCCCAATTGCATTACCAAGCAGGGTCCCTTCCTTTTCCGAAATGAACCCGAGTGTCTTTGAAATTCAAACGCCAGCATTAAAGTAATATAGCTAATTCTATTTCACTGCTTTAATTTCAAAGTTCAGTTAGCTGGCTACAATATTCAGATTACACAAGCACAAATTAAGAGTGCGAGTTTTGTTACCATATTTTAGCTTACCTGTGACTGCAGCTCAGCTTGGTACGTACTAAATTTTACTATTGTTAATTGTTCAGAATCATTTAATTCAGGCTCAAAGTTAAATCTCTTCTTTCTAAATTGCGTAGATTCAAGTAGCCTTTGAAATGATTGTTGAGGTAGTCCAAGACTAACCGTATTTTACTGAATTTCGATGTGCTTCAGAAATAAAGCAACCTTCAGTTGCCACGCTTCTAGTGCTAATTATATGTGTAATAACCTTTCTTTTTCAGTTACTATAGTAATTGTCCTTGGGACTGGCGACCGTGATTTCCCCCAAATCTCAAATACCTAATTACCGCTAGTTAATTGTTAACGTAATGGCTGCACATTTACTTTCTTTATTAACCTTACCCCTTTTCAAAATTAATTTCCACCAGTTTCATTAGCACATTTCCGTTCATCTAGATGTAACCCTTTCCTCCCTCTTTACCGACAGGTTAACTTCGGTGACGATTGCTTTTCCAAAACTCCCATTAGGTACACGCGGTTTCATCTTTCACTGTCATTAAGGTCGGTAAGTGAGGGGGAGGTTACACGTTCCTGTTTCGGTACCAATTATTCTGGTTATCGTTTCTATGCCAATTGTCTCCATTGTGCCACTGTCCTTGTCTGTTAAATTGTCTGAAATTATTGGTGTTAGGATTACGATTATTATTATTGGAATATTCGTTCCTAGTCCTCTCCTTTTGCTGTTCCCTTTCCTTTCTTTTTTCTTTCACCTCGTCTTCTTTAAACATAAATTCAAGTTCCCTTAAAACCTCTTTGAATTCTTCGGTATTTTCATTTTTTCCTACTGTCGCCTGTTGATACTTAACCGGTAATTCTATTCTACACAGACGTATCAGCTCTCCGTTACTGTATGGTTTGTCTAGGCATTGATTCTTTTTGTCCATTGTATCAAAGAATTTTACCACGCTTTTCTCTCCTGAGTTTTCATATGGTGTCATCTGAAGTAACTCGTATTTAATTTTGTTTTGCGCCTCCTTAGACCAATATCTTCCGAGAAGTGCTGTTCTGAACTGTAGGTAAGACATACAGGTAGCCGCGATCTTTTGCATCACCTCTGCTACTGTCCCTGACATATGTGCACAAAAGAAATCAATTTTGTGAGCTACGCTCCAGTGGTTTAGTAAGCCTACTTGAAACTGATGGATAAATGTGCGTGCATGCAAGCTACCGCCTTCTTCCTTGAAATGTTGAAATTTTCTAACTGTAAGGAAGTGGTCTGTATCATCTCTACTCATAAATCCGCTTTGTGGCTGATTCGTGGACTCAAATAATCTTCCACTGCTTGTGTCTTCGTGTTTATTCTCTGGTAATCTACTGCCTGTCTGCCTATTCTCAATTTCCTGACTCATATCAGCATCATATCATATCATTGGTGAACAAAAGTGTTGTTCGTGTGTTTCTACTCTCGTCGTTCGCGGTATAGTACCTGTGCTGCTACTGTGTTGTGTCACTGGATTTACTGGTTCAGTTACCTGTCTTTCGATTGGTATCGGCTGAATGTATGTGTTCCGTTTATTTAGGTACTGTGCCTAGTCCTGTGGCATGTCATGTATTACTTTAATCGGGGTTTTCTGTTTCGATTTCTGCGCGAGTGTTACGTCTAGCCTTGGTTCTACTTGAATTTTCTTAGACGGCGCGTGTTCATGTACTGAATTAATACTAGACATGTCAGTTGTTTCGCTGCAGGTGTAATTGGTCTCGATCTTTTCTTCGATAGTTTGTATCAACTCTGTTCGAAGCTTTTCAAACTGATATTTGTTTTTAAGTTCTATTTTATTGATCCGCTGATCATATTTTTTTCAGTGCAACCTTTGCGACCTTGCTTTGATTTGCTTGTTCTTCCGAAATTTGTATTGCTGTTCGAGTGGCTTTTTTCGTAAAACGTTCCACTTTTTTGTCAATGTTTACGATGTCCAATTGGACCTTGTCCACGTCAGTGCGTAATTACTGCTGACCTTGCGTTAGTACCTGAATTCTTTCCCTAGATTCTTTCGCGTCTTTGTTTATCTGAGTGATCTGACTATCAATTCTGGCGATCCCTTCTTCCATCTGGATTTTAACCTGTTGGATGTGTGTCTTAATGGCCTGATTATCTTGTTTCAATTCCTGATTATTCTGTTTCATTTCTGTTTCAATTCCTGATACTGTTTTGTCATCTGTGTATTCTGTTTCGTTATCTGAGTATTAATATCCTGATTCTGCGTATTAATATCCTGATTCTGTTTCGTCATATTAGCGATCATTTTTTGTAACATCTCCATGATCGCGTCCTGTCCTGTAACACTACCTTCTGCTGAACTATGTATTCTCGATCTATTGTTTTCTACTCGGCCAGTTACGTCGTTTACTGGGCTATGCTGTGGCGTTTCTAAGTTTGATAACTGCAATAACCCGTGCTGTCTGTGTTGAGGACTAGTTGCGTTTGTCATTGAACCATGACGTGGCGCAAACAATTCCGAATTCTGCCCCCTCTGTTGTGTATGTATTGTGTTTGCAGGTACAGTTGCGTCTGTTACGGAACCTTTTCGTGGCGCTCATAACTCCGCAAAATCCCGTATCTGTTGTTGGGGCATGTTTAGAATGTGTACTATAGGTTCGACGTATTCTAAATGTTCCTCCTGTTCCTCACTGTCTACTTCTCTTTGAACGTTAGCTAACTGCCGGTTCATTGACCGTATTGACGCGTATTCTGTCCCTGAATATGTGGTAAACAAACGCGTTTCCTGTGCTCGTTTCGCTTCTAATCTTTGCCATTTCCTACGTTGGCTGCCTATTTCTGGCTCAGAATGTGCCCTACCTGGGATTTCATATTCTGGAAATTCGATGTTCTCGTCCCCTCGATTCCCGTCTGTCTGATCTGTCTCAATTTCATCCCAGTCTAACTGAGTCTGCTGATTCTGCAGCTCCCCGACTGTCCTATTCTCTGATTCACCTTCTGTCCTATTCTCAATAAGCACGTTTACTTGCTGTCTATCTGGTTGATTCTCCCCCATCTTGTCTACTTGCTGTCTCTCACGTAACCTTTTGGCTTGTGCTCTCGTTAACATGGAAATTCTTTCATCACACCACAACCCTATCTACAAAACTGTACGACCACTTACCAGTTGGTTGAACCAACAACAACAACAACGTCGTGACTTCTTGGCTAATGTTCTATCTGCGGTGCTACAGTCTCCAATCTGCACCTGTGCGCTTGCAAAGGGAGAAAAATGTTATTTCTTAATTCTAACTTATATGATGCAGCGTCACACTGCGTCTCTGCGTCACTCTGCGTCTGTGCCTATCACCTGAAAATCCTATGCCCTAACAGCTACACGAAAATCGTAAAAAATGCAAAACGTTCCAACACAATAACACACGCCCTTTTCCCTATAATTCTGCTTTCTTCACTACCTGTATCTATTCTGATCCCAAACTTTGCAAATAGTTATTTAATACATGAAAGAAAGTTCTTCAAAGTGCTACTGCTGCGACCTGCCGTACCTAACTGTCCTGACACTTTCCTATCCTGGTAGCTTACTTATTTTACCTATCCTGGCAGGGTCGCCATTTTCTGTGAGTGTGGGATTGATATGAGATGTTATTCTACGCAATGGATTATTCTGAGATGTACCCTTTAACCTGTGGCTCCTGCAAGATGCGATTTCCACCCCCAACTACTACAGAAGTCAGACAGACGCACATAACGTTCTAAAGAAAAGTGCCTGAAAAACTTTCAGCAATAAATATCTTCTGGAGTCGTCCGCTGTAAGGATATGACACAAAAATTCATAAAATTTCTTATGTAATTAATGGGATACTTGGGTACTGGAGTAGTGCTAGTTAGTGTAAGAAAAACATGAAACTAACGAAAATTATTATTTATTTTGCAAAAATTTTGAGAAATCACAATGGCACTTTTAGTTATGAATTGAACAAGTTATATTCTGGTTCTTTTTGGAATGTGAAGTTACCTCTCAAGGATAGGATTCGCTAATGAAATTTCTATACAGAGTTTAAGATTGTTAATGACTTGGCAGAACGGCTGAGAACCGCGCCTACTCAACTTGAATAATTATCCGTTAGAATGTTGCTAGGTATGGTCGAAGCTGTTGCTTGTGAAATACAGTGAAGTGTCCTGTTATGGAGGAAATAGGGGGCTCGCAAGAGCTGTAGCGCACAATACTGTAAGCTGCGATGACTGCTGTCTGTGCTGCTCACTGCTGACAATTAAGATAATTCTCATTCTATCTGGATTGACCTTAGCCAATCAAACTCTCCCTACACCTTGATGAAGTCAAGGACTCCTATTCGCCCCTAGTCTAACTGTTGGCATGGTGCACCGGTCAGATAACCAGTCCACCGCCATGCCACTCAAAAATTCGCTCGCAGGCATTTAACTACAACTGTGTCCGTTCACACCACACAATAAGTGTGTCAGCCAACACAGTGAACAACGCTTAATCGCAAGGACTCAATATAGAGTCGCACTTCGATTTGCTCTTGACAGAGGTGCTCTCCCAGTGAAGTGCTGAGAAGAGACTTGTTCCTCGCTCTTTGAGTACACGTACAAGCGCGCACGCTCCCATTACATGTTCTCGTTCCAAGAGCGACAACGGAACGGCCCCTCTCCATGCCAGACATGGAGGGGTATATCTTTCGGTCTCTTCCATTACTCCTTCAGCTCAAGGCGTCAGAAATATCGTCTGCCAATCAGCATTGCTCTTCTAAAACGGGAGAATGACGTTTCGTTTAAGGTGACCAATCCAGAAATCTGTAGTATCGGCGTTTGGCGTTTGCTGTCCCCCTTTGAAAATCTCTGAAACTGCGTGTTATGTGTAAAGAATGCGTAGGCTTGGCGCTCCCACACAATGTAGCGGAATTTGCTTTTAAGTCAAACACGGGGTCGATCCTCCTTTCCCTTAGTCAAACGCTGTCCGCTCCACAGGCGTTCACTGGCCGACATAGATAGGCTGAGTCGTCCTCTGAAGGGACCAGCGTCCCGTTGTGCGTTTTCTCTTCTGTACTAAAAGCTCCTTTGACCGTTGTGTCTTGAATGTGTGTGTGTACGCCAGCCTCGAGTATTTCAACCACGGTGCGCTTACTTGTTATTTGCATATAGTTTACATAAATTCATACAACACTGACTTTATCTTATCGAGTTTGGGTTCGAATGAAGCGTCTTGATGTTCGGAATATGATTGTGAGGGCGGAATATGCAAGCAATGATGGTCAGGAGACGACAACGTCTTACAAGGTTTACCAGCACAGTCATTCATAAATTTTCCTAAGGGGACGTTTCTATTTGCTAACTACGCCTATCAGTAGTTAGTGTCTTCAGTAGTTGGAATCTTTTATTTACCTGGCAGTATTGGCGCTCACTGTATTGCAGTAGTTCGTGTAACGAAGATTTTTGTGAGGTAAGTGATCAATAAAAGGTATAGGTTATTGTCAATCAGGGCCATTCTTTTGTAGGGATTATTGAAAGTCAGATTGCGTTGTGCTAAAAATATTGTGTGTCAGTTTATTGATGATCAGAATAAGTAAAGAGAGAAATGTCTCAGTATGTTCAGTTTTTCTCAGTTGTTAGAAAATCAAATACCGTAGAGCTTTACCAGCACAGTCATTCATAAATTTTTCTAAGGGGATGTTACAGTGCGAAAACGGAGTGTAAGAAACTGGAGTATAACCGAAGTCATGCTCCTCAACGGTTCCGAAAAAGTGCCACTAAGTCGCAAGACCATCCGATTCCGACGAAGATCAGATCCCAAATGCCATGCGCCTGCGCAACGCAAGAGCGAAGCCTACGTTACTCAACTCCCCACTACCCCCGAAAAGATGCGAATCCGCATTTGTTGCTGACTCCAAAATTCCCCCACACTATCTTGGAAAATGATCCGCTTCAATAGAGATCGTTCCCTCCAATTTCGCGCAGGGCTTTATGACGTCAACTGGCCCAGTTTAAGTTGACCAGTCATGCCTCTGCTATTTAGCTGGGGGCACTGAACTTGCCATTTGACCGGCTACAAAAACAGCATGCCAACACCACCTGCCATCTAGCGCCAGACAGTCGCGTCCAGCAGGGCACGGTCCACAAGTATTCTCAGAATCATGAAAACAATACAGTCAGTCGGCGCCAGCAGTGTTTGTTCCAGACGCGCCGGAACGGTAAACACATAAACTGTGGCGACACTCAGACGGCTCGAAGGTCGTTTCACCGTCCTTACAATAGGCGAAACTCGACCGATGTCACTCACCCTGTATTCACGGAAGTGCAGCCCCTTACGAAAACGCAGTGTGTCGCATCCTCTAGTGCTCGCCTCCTAACAATCCACCCAGGGAAGTAACAGAGAAAACTAAAAGCAAGACCATGTACAGTTCCCAACATGCATAGCAATCAAGTGAAAAGTAATTTGAGCTCTGTGTACAAATACTGTCATCAGAATGACCTTATTTGGCCCATTACCACCGTGAAATGATACAAAATATTAATAAAATTGATGAAAATTGGAGCTGACAAGCAAAAAAAGGCATGGAATCTCTCAAGACTTAACGACTTTGGATGAGATGCCTATTCGGAGTAGGCCACACGTAGAGCCGTTGTGGTCGACAACAGTTAATGGAGATTTCATAGGGTCAAAAATCAATGAATTGCAAGCAAAGTGATAATTCATACTAATTGTTAGATGATGTAACTTCATTCACAACTTGTAAATGGTACATTGTATTGTATACCCCTCATGTGTACCCCTCCAAAGTTGCTTCTTCTTTTGCAAATTTAAAATTCGTGGTTTTCCGTATGTGTTTGCTGATAACATTTAGTTAACAATATCCATAGAAGGCTGACAGGACTATAGTTTTCGATGTCTCCTTTCATGTGAAGATGAATCATTTGAGTATTGTTACAGTTTTGAGAAGTTGTCCTCTTCCGTAGAAATATTCTGAATAAATTTTAAAGCTTCTTTTGTATTATTTTTCCCTCAAGCTTTAACCGTTTGAAAAGAACCACCATCATAATTGAGTGTGGAATTGAAAAGGAGCTCAAATCGCTCGATGGATGGTGTTGAGTTCTACACTGAAAGTGCGAAAGAATTGGCCTCTCTTCTAGCATCTGTTTACTGTAAATCGTCCGCGCCATGTGGAAAAGGTACCTGTCTATAAGAAGGAGTGCAAGACACATGTGCAAAACTATAGGCCTATCTCACTGTCAATTTCCTGTAGAGTTGTGGAACATGCAATGTGCTCGCGAGACCGAGGATGTCCTACATGGCCTCCGCAACCACCGGTCGCGGAAAACGTTAATTGCTCCGTTCGTTCATGAGATACCGAGGTAGTAGGTACATCAGCTCAGGTGTTGTCACGTTTTTGTCGTCTTCCAGAAATTCTTCTACACAGTTCACATAGTAAACAAAGTAGACTTACCATCAATATCCTAACTGGTAGTGTACTGTACTGAAGACTTGCTAGAGAACAGGACTGAGTACGTTGTTTTCAGTAGGGAACGAAAGCACTCTGGGGACTCTCAGAGTACTGCGGTAGGACTAATGTAATAAACGATATACACTAATGATCTAAAACGTCACGAGCACCTGCTTAACAATGTCTTGGCACACATTTGGAAGACAACAAAGAAGCGATTCTGCATGGCATGGAACAACAAGTCCGGAGGAATGTGTCACCAGATATCTAGGAACAGGTGCCTAAATCCGAGTAAATTATGGTTTGAGGGCGTGGAGCTTGGGACAGATAGCGTTCCGGGTGTGTTCCATTGGGTTCACATCAGGCGGATTTATGAGCAAGACATCAGTGTGAGGTCACTACCATGCTACTCAAACGACTGTATAACGAGTCTGGCCTTGCGACGTAGACCTTTGTCCTGCTGTAGGATGTCACCGCCAACAAGTAAGACGTTGTTTATGTAGATACCCACGACAGTAGCACGAATAGCAGACCAGCTTCGCCGTTTTCGAGATACTCTTTCCCAGTTACTGGGCCACAACAATCTGTGTTAATATCAGTGGAGAACCCAGTGTGCAGCCTATGCCATTGATGCAGTGAGTCCCCATTCGTCTCTTCTCCGCTGATATAGATTCCTTAATATGTTTCGTGCCAAAAGAAGGCAGCGGGCGGCATTCAGTATTGCGGTGGGCAGTGATTGTAGTGTTTTGGCTCATCATTGTATGTATACACTTAAGAGAGATAGAAAAATACTAAGCCTGGTTCTATTAGAAACTACCTAGCGCATGGAATCGATCAGTAGCATAATTTAGCTCCTTCAGTTAATTAAATTCTGCCAATAACTACGTTCAGGCCTATATGAGAAAAGTGAATAATTACAACTATAATACACTACTGGCCATTAAAATTGCTACACCACGACGATGACGTGCTACAGACGCGAAATTTAACCGACAGGAAGAAGATGCTGTGACATGCATATGATTAGCTTTTCAGAGCATTCACACAAGGTTGGCGCCGGTGGCGACACCTACAACGTGCTGACATGAGGAAAGTTCCCAACCGATTTCTCATACACAAACCGCAGTTGACAGGCGTTGCCTGGTGAAACATTGTTGTGATGCCTTGTGTAAGGAGGAGAAATGCGTACCACCACGTTTACGACTTTGATAAAGGTCGGATGGTAGCCTATCGCGATTGCGGTTCATTGTATCGCGACATTGCTGCTCGCGTTGGTCGAGATACGATGACTGTTAGCAGAATATGGAATCGGTGGGTTCAGGAGGGTAATACGGAACGCCGTGCTGGATCCCAACGGCCTCGTATCACTCGCAGGCATCTTATATGCATGGCTGTGACGGATCATGCAGCCACGTATCGATACCTGAGTCAACAGATGGGGACGTTTGCAAGACAACAACCATCTGCACGAACAGTTCGACGACGTTTGCAGTAGCATGGACTATCAGCTCCGAGACCATGGCTGCAGTTACCCTTGACGCTGCATCACAGACATGAGCGCCATCGATGGTGTACTCAACGACGAACCTGGGTGCACGAATGGCAAAACGTCATTTTTCGGATGAATCCAGGTTCTATTTACAGTATCGTGATGGTCGCATCTGTGTTTGGCGACATCGCGGGGAACGCACATTGGAAGCGCGTATTCGTCATCGCCATACTGGCGTATCACCCGACGTGATGGTATGGGGTGCCATTGGTTACACGTCTCGGTCACCTCTTGTTTGCGTTACGGCACTTTGAACTGTGGACATTACATTTCAGATGTGTTACGACCCGTGGCTCTACCCTTCATTCGAGGCCTGCGAAACCCTACATTTCAGCAGGATAATGCACGACCGCATGTTGCAGGTCCTCTACGGGCCTTTCTGGATACAGAAAATGTTCGACTGCTGCCCTGGGCAGCACATTCTCGAGATCTCTCACCAATTGAAAACGTCTGGTCAATGGTGGCCGAGCAACTGGCGCGTCACAATACGCCAGTCACTACTCTTGATGAACTATGATATCGTGTTGAAGCTGCATGGGCGTCATCCAAGCTCTGTTTGACTGAATGCCCAGGCGTATCAAGGCCGTTATTAAGGCCAGCTGGTTGTTCTGGGTACTGATTTCTCAGGATCTATGCACCCAACTTGCGGGAAAATATAATCACATGTCAGTTCTAGTATAATATATTTGTCCAATGCATACCCGTTTATGATCTTTATTTCTTCTTGGTGTAGCTATTTTAATGGCCAGTAGTGTATGTAGAGGCTGTCCCAGAAAACATCGATAAACTTTGAGGACAATTTCCTTACACTGAAAAGAGAAAAAAAGTCTAGTAAACTAGGGCTCTAAAGCGCATGACTTCAGAGGTAGGAACGCTTGTTCATTTTCGGTACTATGAAATATATCCCTCCTAAGGTAAGCTCTTCGCTTTTCATATTTTGGGAGGAGGTAGTATGGACCAAAGCAAGAAAAAAAGTCTAGTAATCATGGGATGTAAAATGCATACCTTAGGAGCTAAGTTTACTTGTTCAGTAGAAGAGTTGTGTTTCACACTAATGAAGATGAGCAAGTGCTCATAAAAAAGTATACATTTTAAGGGCCTCTGTTAGTTGTTTTTTTTTTCCTTGTTTTGGTAAACATTTCCTCGTCGCATAATATGGATGGGAAAGACCTTGCAGTTGAAGACATCTGTTTCGTGCTATCGAAGATCAACAAGAGCTCATACCTCTTAAGATATACATTTTAGAGCCCACGCTTACTAGACATTATTTACTTATTTGTTTAAGAAACCTGTCTCTAAAATTTGTCGGTGTTCTTTTGGATACCTTGTATACTTACAAGATCGACTTCCTGTTTGTAAATACCTTAACCTCTGTGTTATCTGCTGTCTCTGTTTCTCGTATCTATTATTTCATTTTAATTATTATATCGTTTAGCCAATTACCGAAGCAGAATTTAATTAGTAAATCGCTTCTCTCTCGTATTTACCGCTGAGTGACAGTTTTATTTCTTTTATTCAGTCTTTTAATTTCATTGGTGATTTTATTGTACGAATTTAGAATTCAGCAGTGCAAGACAAGTAGCGCAGGTCCTTGCTGCTGGTAAGACAAAAGCTCACTTCGCTTGCAGAACTATGTGCAGCTAAGCGCAGACCGAAGTTCCTCAACAATTCTAATTTCCAGTCTGCTCGGTGGCTGCTTGCCAACGAGTTTGTTGTCAGCTGTTGGAAGTAATTATACAACTGAATCTGCGGAATGCATGCAACATTGTCCTTTTAGAGTGGCAAGCCAAATGTTGCTCTCTTAATCTGTGTCTTGTCCATTAATGAATCAGAACGAAATTGTTTTCTGTTGACGACAATTTGGAGCATAAGATATTGAGTAAAATACAGAATACTAATAGCTGAAGCATACAGGATGCATAAAAGAAAATGGTTGAAATGGCTCTCAGCACTATGGTACTTAACATCTGAGGTCATCAGTCCCTTAGACTTAGAACTACTTAAACCTAACTAACCTAAGGACATCATACGCATCCATCCGCTGCCGGCCAGGATGCATCCTTTCGTATCCAAAAATTCGTGTAACGGCTGTTCCAAAAGTTTCCATCATATTACTGATAATATTATTTACTGACTAGACACGTTCATCAGATGCTAGTATCCTCAGATACACAGTGCCTTGATGGTAACACGTTAGAGGATTGAAGCACCGCTCGCATTATCGTCAACGCAAAATTCTCGAAGATGCATAACAGTTACCTCTTTGGGGGGATATGGTTTTATTTGAAGTCTGGACAAGTTACGACACTTATTAGTGAGATTATTGAGTTCTTCAAGCATTTTATTTGGGTACCAGAACAACGGCGTTATTCCAAAATTTGCCAGATTTGCACATTTTATAAAATGAAGTTTCATGAATAAAATTTTACGAAAGTCTGTTATTGTTAAGGAAACGTTTGCGCATCGATAACTGAACTTGGTTGCTGAACAACTGAAGCTGTATGTGGAGTTATCGGAAAACTGGGGGAACTCGATAGATGGAATTATATGGGCCAAATTCATTTTGGTTTTGTGAGGTTGTCCCAGTCGGACTGCAAAATGTAACAGATATGAGATGTAATCGCAGTAAGAAACCGCAATTCGACACTCCATCATTAATAGGATGGGTGGAGACCTGGATGATGCTACTATGATGTTTTCAGGTAAATGATTGAACTTTGGAACTACAGCGAAAGTATCGCTGACACCGACGTTCATCAACGCTGTTGAAGCTGTTTGGCCACTTTCCACGGATTCAGTACAAGAAATCTGATGTGATGTATGCCGAGCTATTATGAAAGTTCGCCCGCCAGACAGAAATACGTCTGCAGCAGAATGGCCTGCTCTGTGTAACGCAGCAAGTTATTACGAGATGACATTCGTTGCAGTAAGGCACGCAGCCGCCTAGTACGGTGGCTGCAGGATGGCTAAGTTTTTTCGCCCTGCTCACTGCACAGCTGACGCTGCCTGCCGTGAGAATTGCATAGCGTATCATTCAGTCGATACGAAGATTCATACCCTCTACAAATCTAAATAATTCATATTAGTTATTACCCGATTTTGTTCAAATTTGTTACACAGCCTTTTTTTATTAACGGAATGATGCTGTCAAAATGTCAGATTTTTATTTATTATAGTTCTGGAGATAAAGAGAATTACCTAAAAGTTCTAAAACCTACGCTTGTTTTTTTAAAACCAAGTTAGGAACAATAACAGATTGACTTTCATTATCATTGGAAGCCATTGCAAAGGTGTCAGTGCATAAAATAAATTAATTAGAATTTTCTTTTTAAAACTTTAGTCACTTTGCATTATGTGCTGTATGAGGGCATGAGAATGATTGAGTGTATGTGGGACACACGTTAAAATTTAATATTTCATTTACATAAAACCTTGTACAAACGAACAGTGGGAAAGGTATGTTGCAACCACGATTCAGGTGACATATGTCTGTGTGGGCATGCTTTTGTATAAAAGCAGTCAGAATGGCAGTTAGAGACGGAATAAGTTTATTTATCAATTTTGAAGAATATTTCATACTTTGCTTATTTTGATTAAACATAATACAAGAAACTGAAGTTCTGCTGCCGTTAATTACTATCAAATTAGTGATTGGCTAAGGCCAGATTTGCCACGAGAATCATCAGGAAGGAACGTTTTGATTGGTCGTTTAGATCAACAGCCAATCAGAATTAAGCTGTTCCTGCAGGAACAGAGGAGTGTGCAGAGAGGAGAGTACCTCGCGGAGTTGTTTGCTAGCCGGCCTACGAATATGGTTCAAATGGCTCTGAGCAATATGGGACTTAACACCTGTGGTCATCTGTCCCCTAGAACTTAGAACTAGTTAAACCTAACTAATCTAAGGACACCACACAAATCTATGCCCGAGGCAGGATTCGGACCTGCGACCGTAGCGGTCGCGCGGTTCCAGACTGTAGCGCCTAGAACCGCTCGGCCACTCTGGCCGGCTGGCATACGAATAACACGAAGTTAGATCGCTCCTTAAAAATAGTCTGTAAGGTGAGCAAATAGTGAGCTAATTTCGGTTCGAACATATCGTGACTGAAGCGACTGGAGTTACGAACATTTTAATGAAAGTTTGGTGTTTCTAAGTTAAACAATTCGAGAGGTATGAGCGTGTGAACTTTCTGGTCGTAATAACAACTCCGCGTGGCCTGTTTCGTGCTCTGTACGGAATATTTTGGCGAGCACTTCTTACGAAGAAGACCACTAAAACGACCGAATGTTTAACACGCGAATAGTTGTGGGTCTTTGACTGGTAGAACGTGAAAATTAGTCGGGTTGAACTTGCTAAAATTATGGCTGCTTTTTCGAGTGAATATTTGTTATACAGACAGTGAACTTAAAATAACGTTTTACCATATGAAATATGGACTTGATAGCCATTCCATGTCTTTCAATATAAATAAAAATAACAGAGTCAATTTAATTTTAAACGCTTTTCTGCAAGTAGACTGAATATCTCGAACGCTCGATTTTTTAATCATGAAATTTCAGGAGCCGACTTTCAAATGGTTCAAATGGCTCTGAGCGCTATGGGACCTAACATCTGAGGTCATCAGTCCCCTAGAACTTAGAACTACTTAAAACTAACTAACCTAAGGACGTCACATACATCAATGCCCGAGGCAGGATTCGAACCTGCGACCGTAGCGGTCGCGCGGTTCCAGACTGAAGCGCCTAGAACCGCTCGGCCACACTGGCCGGCGAGCCGACTTTCAACTAGAGTAATGTGGCCGCTGTGTGGTAGGTATTAGGTAGTTGTTTCATCAACGTTGCTTTATACTGCCTAGCACGTATCTGCTACCACAGAGTGAAGGGACATCGGCAAGAATCCTATCGAGGTACCGCAACTGCATGAACTTCGCCAAAATACTCACACGGTGCTTCGTCCATCTCATAAAGGTAACGCCACTGTTTTAATGTCACGTTGTGACTGTCATGATAGGATGTATAGTTTATTGAGTGACTGCATATACCGAAAGTTTGGTAAAGACCCAGGTGATAAGGTAAGCTGCTGCGATTGTGAAAACCTCACCTTTCGCACTGAAGGTTGTGCGAAGATTGAAACCAAATGACGGTTTCCATCAGACGCTTTATGGATTCCCAAAATTCCACAAGGAAAATTTTCCTATGCAACCAATAGTGAGTAACATCGGCTCTCCAAATTACGACCGTGTGAAGCATTTAGCCTCTAGAAGGAAAATGTACTCCTCGTAGTTGCAACACTAGTGACTTCATTGGAAAACCTTAAGTACTCTGACTGAATAGTTCTATTAGCCAGCTTTGATGTAGCGTCCTTAATCACCAAGTCCTCTTTCAGAACAATTATCACTTATTGGAAAAAGTATTGATGAAGTGTTTACAAAGAAATGGGTTCAAACATATTTTGATCACTACTTATTTTTGATTTAATAAAGAATTTTTTAAAGAGACTGATGGTCTCGCCATGGGCATTTCTTTTTCGTCCTTAGTGGCCAACTTGTTAATGGAAAACTTCGAGGTAAAGACTCTGGAATTTACTAACTTGAAACAGACTTTGGAGAGATGTTGACGACTCTTCGTGAGAATAAAGCTACAAAACTTTTAAAGCAGCTAAATTTCATCCATGGAAATCTTGATAACCTGCCATTGTAGCAGCCGTAACCGACACAACTGCGTTTTTTTTTCCTTTATTGATTTTCAATTCCCCCGAAGGGGGCGGGCTGGCAGCAGCTTAGTACGCTGCTCTACAGCCTACAGACTTTTATTTTAAAAACGGAAGAAGAAAAGAAACAAGAAAAACAGGCGATAAAACGGTGACGTAAAGTGTAAAATGGCGGAAAAATGCGGAAAGTTGAAACAGAAAGCAAAAGGAGTTGGCAATGTTAATAAAAGACACAGGAATCAGACAAGTAACATAGTACACACACAATTAAAAAACACGGCGACAGTCTGGTTTCTGTTTGCAAGAGATAAAAAGCACACTCAGCGACAGTATGATGGCCGTTCGCAACACTTCCCAAAAAACACAACACAGATCACTCACTGTAAAACACTCACTGTGAAACACTGCACGAAAAGGGCGGCACAAAGATGACACTCCCGAGCCAAAGGCAGATGGGGGGGGGGACCTGGAGCAGGGGGAAGAACAAGGAGGGAGGAAGGAAAAAAACGAAAAGGGGAGGAACCAAGGAGGGAGAGGACTAATAAAGGGGGAGAGGGGTAGGGCAGACGCGAGAGGGAATGAGAGGAGGCAGAGGAGGGAAATGCAAAAGGACTCGGGGGAGAGAAGGGGGCAGAGAGAGGGGAAGTGGGGAAAAAAGAGGATGGAAGGGGGGGAGAGGGAGCCCAGGAAAAGGACAGAGGAAAGGAGGGGGAGTGAGGATCAGAGTTGATAGGAGGGATAAATGGAGGGAGAGAGGGCATAATCTGGGAGGTGGATTTGATGGAAGCCACCTTGGGAAAGGAGATGAAGGGTGTAGAGATGGAGGGTAGGGGGGGACACAACAGTGAAGACGTGGCAGGGGGCGGGGATGGGAGAGGAGAGGAGCAACCAGGGGGTGAGGGGAATCAAGGCGGCGGGAGGTGTAGAGGATGCGGATATGTTCGAGGAATAGGAGCAGATGGGGGAAAGGAATGAGATCATAGAGGATCCGCGTGGGGTACGGGAGGCGTATACGGAAGGCGAGGCGGAGTGGATGACGCTCAAGGCTCTGGAGGGACTTATAGAATTTGGGGGGTATCGAATTTGGGGGGACAACTGCGCCAAGCACTTGCCTTATATAGGCATTGCCGACCGCAGCGCCTTATTCTGCCTGTTTACATTTCTCTGTATTTGAATACGCATGCCTCTACCAGTTTATTAGCGCTTCAATGTAGTAGTGGTAGCACATCGAACGACAACGCACAGGTGAAGATTGACAAACATGGAATAAGCACTGAATGTATAGTCACCAGAATGTCTCGAAAACAGTTGTTCAGTTTTAGTTTCATGTTCCATGTTGCACGATAAATCATAATGACGTAGAAAATGTGATTTTACATTTACTTCAGAAATTAATCTGTAAATATGGCTACACGCTGACATTTATAAGGTTTTTTTTAAAAAAAGATATGGGTTAGTAATTTCTAACCACCATCTTCTACGGAATTTGGGGAACTGTGAAAGAGAAACATTTGCACTTTGTTTTCAAATTTTTACTTTGTTGTCTGTCACACATTTTATATCACTGGGTAACTGATCAAAAATTTTAGTTCCAGCATTGTGAATCCCTTTTTATGCTAAAGAAATCTTAGTGTGGAACAACGAATGTCATTTTGCAATCTGGTATTGTAATTATGTACCTCACTGTTCCTTTGGAAATGCAAACTTCGTGAGGGAATAAATATACTGTAAAGTTCTAGTCAGAATGGCCAACTCCTTAGATCGATGTCTGGAAGATGGTCATGGATGTGCACCACATGTTATTCTTACAGCGCATCATTAAGCAGTGAAGACTATCTTTCTTAAAGATCAGTCACCCCAGAACGTAATTCCATAAAACATTACTGAATGAAAATAAGCAAAATTGTCAACATACTGACGTCCTCCCCAAGATTTTGCAATGATTCTAAGCGCAAATGTGACTGAATTGACTACGGGAAACATCAGACCTGTTAACCACGGATTCTGATGAATCTTAGATATGCTGGAGAGTACCTAGCTAACAGCTTTTCACACAACGGCCCCTAGTTTCCTAGAAAATCGACGTTGAAGTTTTATGTATACTTCCTATAGCTGTAACGGTGTACCCTTCTCGAGAAAGCGAGCATAGAGCAGCAACTAAGGTTCACAGCGTACCAGACTGGCGGTATAGGTTCAATCCTACCGATATTATGATTATTTGTAATTTAATCTTAAACATTATCATTAAGTAGTATACACCAAGCAAAATTGAAAATCCCTGTCTGCCGGACCGAGACTCGAACTGGGGACCTTTGCCTTTCGCGGGCAACTGCTCTACCATCCTCTCTCTCTCTCTCTCTCTCTCTCTCTCTCTCTCTTTTTTTTTTTTTTTTTTTTTTTTTTTTTGTTCGATGCTGTTCGTCGTGCGTTGTTTCGTCGTAGGGGATGTCACATAACATCCGTTGAAGTTCGTTGTAGATCTCATCACTCAGTTTTTTTTATTACAGAGAGCGACCAGCTGTCTGACCAAACAGGCTAAGCTACCATGACGGCGTGCTCTACATCTGAGCTACCCAAGCACGACTCACGACCCGTCCTCACAGTTTTACTTCTGCCAGTACCTCGTCTCCTACCTTCCAAAGCTCTCCTGCGAACCTTGTAGAACTAGCACTCTTGAAAGCAAGGACATTGCGGTGACATGGCTTAGCCACAGACTGGGGGATGTTCCCAGGATGGTCTTCATTCTTCTACCAAGCAAAATTATTCAAAACGATCATTTTAGCAGTACGAGTTTCATTAAAGGGAGGTTTACTATTTTTTGGTTCAAAAAATCGATTTTTTTTAAATTGCATTTTTGTATCCATAAAAGTGTATAGAATCCATCCCTGAAACGGTTTTTCCGAATACGGAACGGAAATGTTTGTTATTCGCGGTTGAACAAAAACTGCACCTGCCTGAAATCGGCCTTTTTCACGCACCAGTTTGTTTTCGGGAATTTCGACTTTGTAGCCGCGAAAAATTATTCTGTGTGCTTGCCTATGAATAAAACTGATAAAGTGATCAAGGAGCTTACAACGTACTCCGGCTTGGCAATCCGACGGCATTCCAATTCGGTGGAACAGACGAAGAAGGCAATTTGGGCAACGTATTTCCACAAGTGTTCAATGGATGGCCAGCCACAACACCAAAATTGTCCGGCTGGAGAAACTAGTAGGTGCAAGTGGTGCATTGCAGAGGCTACCGGACATCTGGACGAATATCAACACGACCAACCGCTCTCCAAAGAAGTTCAAAAAGTGATTCATCCGATCTACGAGGCCCTTTCGGAGGACGAGTTATTGTACCGGTGCTTGAGAGGAAACACACAAAATTCAAATGAAAGTTGAACGCTTGTGTTTGGAAGTTAGCCACCAAGCATTTGCTGTCTGGTATGAAGACTGTGGAGATTGTGACTTTCCTGGCAGTGAGCAGCTTTAACGAAGGGTATTCAGCAATTGTGAAGACCATGACAACGATGGACGTCAACCTGGGACTCTATTCGACGCAGTTCGCCAAGCATTCGGACGACCACCGGATTCAAGCGGCCGAAAACCGCTTGTCACCGGTCGTACGAGCGGCTCTGGAGCAACTCAGGATGGCCCAGATCGAGCAGAACGCCCTCTTTGAGGAAGAGGGAGGACTAGTTTATGGACCCGGAATAGTAGATTGAACGTAAGCTGCATAATATTGCATTTGTATGTGGTCAAAACTTCAAACGCGTATTTCTCGAAATGACTTTTTTTTATCGCGCGGTAACTTCAAATCTACTGAACTGATTGGCATGATTCTTTGTTTCGATGAAGCTAACTAAATTGTCTAGGAGTTGCAGCACTTTTATTCCGATCCATCAACTATAAATATTTTTACTTGGCCGACCAAGTCGAAAAATCGATGAAAAAAAAAACATTTTTTTTTCAAATGGTCGCCATTTTGTTTCCTGTGGTCCAAATAACTTAAGCGAGGTACAACTCCTAAAGAATCTTATATACTTCGCTAACGTCAACTCAATTTTGATTTTAGACAAGCCGGCTGACCTGTGACATATCGCGTGTGGAGGTCTAAATCGAAATTTTGTTTCGTTCCGACGGCACTTCCGCCTTTGCTCTTCGACATTTCCGGTCGAAAAAAATTTCAGTTAGTAGAGGAAATACCAATAAGCATTTTGACCAAATTTGACATTGATATCTATAACACGTACAAAGAAATAAATTCTCAAAGAACATGCTTTTTTCGGGCCAAAGATAGTAAACCTCCCCTTAACAAAACAATCATTACAGCACACCTTCAATTGTGTATTCTGTTTGCGGTTCGCAGTTAAAATTCCAAGTATTTGTATACTTCAAAGAGTTCCCAGCGATGAGAAACATAGAAGTAGATATGAAGATGGTGATCTTGCAGCTCTCGAAGAATGAAATAACAATGAATCTAAACCATTAACTGCTTACAGGCATTGATCAATATCAACGGGGGTAGTTGAAAATGTGTGTCCCGACCGCTAAATTTCGATTACGCGATAAGTCACACAAATCTGAAGGCTGTAAATTCAACTAAATACTTGGGGTTACAATTACAAATAACCTAAATTGGAACGATCACTCAGATAATGGTGTGGGTAGAGAAAACCAAAGACTGCGATTCGCTGGCAGAACACTTAGAAGATGCAACGGGTGTACTAAAGAGACTGCTTATACTACGCTTGTCCCCTATTCTGGAGTACTGCTGTGCGGTGTGGGATCCGCATCAGGCGGGACTGACGGATGACATCGAAAGAGTTCAAATAAGGGCAGCTCGTTTTGTATTATCGCGAAATAGGGGAGATAGTGCCACAGACATGATACGTGAATTGGAGTGGCAATCATTAAAACAAAGGCGTTTTTCGTTGCTAGGGTCTTCTCATGAAATTTCAATACCAGATTTTTTCCATTGATTGTGAAAACATTCTGTTGGCACCCACCTACATAGGGTGAAATGATCATCACTATAAAATAAGAGAAATCAGGGCTCCAACAGAAAAATTTAAGAGTTCGTTTCTCCCTCGCGCTATTTCGAGAGGGGAACATTAGAGAGACAGCTTGAAGATGGTTCATTGAACCCTCTCCCAGGCACTTAATTGTGAGTAGCAGAGTAATCACGTAGATGTAGATGGAGGAAACATCAGCAGCTGGGGAAGGACTCTACATACAAATGAAATACAATTTTGATCTCAATTATGTAATTAATACTCATGACCCCAGCTGCCAACGTCAAGCAACGTCCAATAGAGCCCTTGTGGAGAAAGGCGCGAAAGCCTCCACTGTGTGGAAACAAATATTAGTCGTTCTTTCACAGCACAGTATATTATAACAGTGTCAGCGTAGATATTCCCTTGCGTTATCTAATGTGTGCAAGAATCATCTAGGAAATTTGTTCGGACTGTTCAGAAAAGAGTTGGCGGGTTAAAATATAAATTAATAAATGTACACTACTGGCCATTAAAATTGCTACACCACGAAGATGATGTGCTACAGACGCGAAATATAACCGACAGGAAGAAAGATGCTGTGATACGCAAATGATTAGCTTTTCAGTGCATTCACACAAGGTTGGCGCCGGTGGCGACGCCTACAACGTGCTGACATGAGGAAAGTTTCCAACCGATTTCTCATACACAAACAGCAGTTGACCGGCGTTGCCTGGTGAAACGTTGTTGTGATGCCTCGTGCAAGGAGCCGAAATGCGTACCATAACGTTTCCGAGTTTGATGAAGGTCGGATTGTAACCTACCGCGATTGCGGCTTATCGTATCACGACATTGCTGCTCGCGTTGGTCGAGATCCAATGACTGTTAGCGGAATATGGAATCGGTGGATTCAGGAGGGTAATACGGAACGCCGTGCTGGATACCAACGGCCTCGTATCACAAGCAGTCGAGATGACAGGCATCTTATCCGCATGGCTGTAACGGATCGTGCAACCGTCTCGATCCCTGAATCAACAGATGGGGACGTTTGCAATATAACAACCATCTACGCGAACAATCCGACGACGTTTGCTGCAGCATAGAGTGTCTGCTCGGAGACCATGGCTGCGGTTACCCTTGACGCTGCACCACAGAATGCCTGCGATGGTGTACTCAACGACGAACCTGGGTGCACGAATGGCAAAACGTTATTTTTTCGGATGAATCCAGGTTCTGTTTACAGCATCATGATGGTCGCATCCGTGTTTGGCGACATCGCGGTGAACGCACATTGGAAGCGTGTATTCACCATCCCCATACTGGCATATCACCCGGCGTGATGGTATGGGGTGCCATTGGTTACACGTCTCGGTCACCTCTTGTTTGCATTGACGGCACTTTGAACAGTGGACGTTACATTTCAGATGTGTTACGACCCGCGGCTCTAACCTTCATTCGATCCCTGCGAAACCCTACATATCAGCAGGATAATGCACGACCGCTTGTTGCAGGTCCTGTACGGGCCTTTCTGGATACAGAAAGTGTTCGACTGCTGCCCTGGGCAGCACATTCTCCACATCTCTTGTAAGTAGGCTGTTTATGTTTTCTTTATGTTAGTAGGCTGTTTATGTTTTCTTATTGGCAACGTTACGTAGCGCTCTATATGAAAATCACTGGCTGTGCTGTGTGCAGTCTGTGGCTAGTTTGCATTGTTGTCTGCCATTGTAGTGTTGGGCAGCGGCATCTGGATGTTAACAGCGCGTAGCGTTGCGCAGTTGGAGGTGAGCCGCCAGCAGTGGTGGATGTGGGGAGACAAATGGCGGAGTTTTGATATTTGTAAGAATGGATGTTATGAACTGCTATATATATTATGACTATTAACGTCCGGTGACATTCCTGTAACACTGATGTATATGTTTATTTCTATTCTGTTGTAAAGCCTGTACTACAAATGTTATCTGTATTGTTATGTTCTTTAATTATGTATTTTGTACCTTTGTAATTGTATTCTTATGTTATAAAATTGTAATTGACACTAGTTCATCAAATTATTAACTTGTAAGTTACATTTCACTGCACACGTTTCTGTTGGTCATAGTATATGGACAATATGTGAGAAGCAGAGACTGTTAGTGTTTGCACGTGTGTTGATAATTCAGCAAGGGACTGGATAACAGCATTGCTGGTTCTAGGGACATTTCCAAAAACTTTGTGAGTGCACAAGTGGTGGTTATGGACTTGCTATATTATCCGCAAGACTCTTCAATGGTGATTGTGCACCTGCACAGTCACAACAGATGGCTGCTGGCCATCTCTACAAGGACTACAGTGGGTCTGCATCTCTGATGACCCACCAGTACCATTATTTCTACAAGGACTACAGTGGGTCTGCACTGCACCTCTGGTGGCCCACCAATACCATACTCTCTACCAGGACTACAGTGGGTCTGCTCTGTGATGACCTACCTACCAATATTCTTCAAAACTTCGACTGACTCTGCTGTGAGTTTGCTCTGTTGTGGCCCATTACCTGTCTGCGTGTCAAGAGTCAGCACTGTCTTTCAGTTGGAAGGACAACACTACTTCTTCAAGATTGCATGGAAATCCACTACTTCTGTGTGCATTGTCTTTTACTGCTCAGACTTTGAAAAAAAAAAACACTGAAATTTTACTGTGATGAACAATCTGGACTGTCTTTATGGACTGTGAGAAAATTTTAGCTTTTGACCAACATTGTATAAATAAGTGTGTGCATTTGATATCTCTGTTATTGTAATTATGAAACATTTTTTCCAATCATTATTGGCCACTGCCCAAAACAATTTGTAAAATTTTTTTTTGGGGAGCATGGGGGCTATGTAAGTAGGCTGTTTATGTTTTCTTTATGTAAGTAGGCTGTTTATGTTTTCTGATTGGCAACGTTACGTAGCGCTCTATATGAAAATCACTGGCTGTGCTGTGTGCAGTCTGTGACTAGTTTGCATTGTTGTCTGCCATTGTAGTGTTGGGCAGCGGCAGCTGGATGTGAACAGCGCGTAGCGTTGCGCATTTGGAGGTGAGCCGCCAGCAGTGGTGGATGTGGGAAATGAGATGGCGGATTTTTGAGTACAGAATGGATATTATGAACTGCTATGTATATTATGCTTTTTCAACACTATTAAGGTAAATACATTGTTTGTTCTCTATTAAAATCTTTCATTTGCTAACTATGCCTATCAGTAGTTATTGCCTTCCGTAGTTTGAATCTTTTATTTAGCTGGCAGTAGTGGCGCTCGCTGTATTGCAGTAGTTCGAGTAACGGAGATTTTTGGTGAGGTAAGTGAGTTGTGAAAGGTATAGATTAATGTTAGTCAGGGCCATTCTTTTGCAGGGATTTTTGAAAGTCAGATTGCGTTGCGCTAAAAATATTGTGTGTCAGTTTCAGCACAGTCGTGTACAATTGTTCTAAGGGGACGTTTCACTCTCACCAATTGGAAACGTCAGGTCAATGGTGGCCGAGCAACTGGCTCGTCACAATACGCCAGTCACTACTCTTGACGAACAGTGGTATCGTGTCGAAGCTGCATGGGCAGCTGTACTTGTAAACCCCATCCAAGCTCTGTTTGACTCAATGCCCAGGCGTATCAAGGCCGTTATTACTGCCAGAGGTGGTTGTTCTGGGTACTGATTTCTCAGGATCTATACACCCAAATTGCGTGACAATGTAATCACATATCATTTCTAGTATAATATATTTGTCCAATGACTACCCGTTTATCATCTGCATTTATTCTTGATGTAGCAATTTTAATGGTCAGTAGTGTAATTTTGACCCGCTCAAAAGCAGGAAGTTTCCGAAAGTGGTCTGTAAAGAGTTTCTGAAATCTGTCATTCTTCCCTATGTGGGACAAGAAAAGTTCTTCTCATGATTGATTCGTGGAGAGGTCAGACCGATCATACACTTTACTATCAGATCTTTGCAGAAGAGAGAAAGTATGCACCCGCACCGTAAAAATTATCCAACCCAAATGTACTTCACTTTCCCAACACAGTAGTGTTCATGTTTACAGGCACGTTAAAATTCTCACGAACATTCAAATGCTCTAGACACGCTAAAGACTAATACAGAAATGTCTTCGAGGGAAGATTTCAGACGTATTTTCTGCATCACTTTAGTACGGCGCGTTCAACATATATCACCATCCGGAATTCTGTTGTGGCACAGCAAGCGATGCAAGCGATAGCGAGTAAGACGATTGTGTAATCTATTCTGTAAAAAACGCAATAGATATTCGAAGAAAGTTTGCTGTAATAATTGTATTAATGGGATCACAACTGTGAAAATTATTTTTGAATAATTTTTCATGACATACACTATTTAATGTTATTCTGTTCGATAACTTTTTTTATATAAAAAAGAAGAAGTTCACACGCGTGTTTTGAACCCACACCGTCAACACTGAGGCCATGAAATAACGCCGCTGAGCTACGCTCACTTGCTCGAAAACTGCAGTTATCCATAAAACTTCAGTGTCGAATTTCTCGGTAGCTAGGGGACCGTAGCACGAAAAGCGATAGCTAGGTACACAGCTCAGGCTCCTCTACAACGTACCTAAGACTCATGAAGTCCCGTGATTGACAGTTCTGATGGTCCCTTGTAAGTTGTTCTAGAAGTTCCAAAATGTATTTTTTCCATTTTAAATTCTCATGAATATTGGCACCTAAGAATTTTGGAGTCCACTCTATTTGTTATTTCTCACCATGTGTTACACTTATCATTGGTGTAATACCCCTAGAAATGCAGAACTGAATATGCTACATCTTTTTAACACTGAGGGTAAGACCAGTCGCAGAAAACCAGACAGTGGTAGTTTTAAGATGAATGTTTACCATTTCTTCTGTTTCTGTGTGTACACTTGGATTGAATATAATACTAGTGTCATCTGCAAAAAGAATTAATTCTGCTTGTTGCGATCAGACAGTACCGTACTATTGTCGCAGAAGAAACTGAGAAGCACAGTCACCGTGGTGTCGTGGTTATGATAGTAGACTGTAGCATGGAGGGTCCTGAGTTCAAAACTCACCTGAACTGTAAAATTCTAATTTCTATATTCGGTTCGAGGACATTCTAGAAGTATCCACAAATATCAAGAATCATTGTAATGGAATGTTCTGTAACTATATATATACACTCCTGGAAATTGAAATAAGAACACCGTGAATTCATTGTCCCAGGAAGGGGAAACTTTATTGACACATTCCTGGGGTCAGATACATCACATGATCACACTGACAGAACCACAGGCACATAGACACAGGCAACAGAGCATGCACAATGTCGGCACTAGTACAGTGTATATCCACCTTTCGCAGCAATGCAGGCTGCTATTCTCCCATGGAGACGATCCTAGAGATGCTGGATGTAGTCCTGTGGAACGGCTTGCCATGCCATTTCCACCTGGCGCCTCAGTTGGACCAGCGTTCGTGCTGGACGTGCAGACCGCGTGACACGACGCTTCATCCAGTCCCAAACATGCTCAATGGGGGACAGATCCGGAGATCTTGCTGGCCAGGGTAGTTGACTTACACCTTCTAGAGCACGTTGGGTGGCACGGGATACATGCGGACGTGCATTGTCCTGTTGGAACAGCAAGTTCCCTTGCCGGTCTAGGAATGGTACAACGATGGGTTCGATGACGGTTTGGATGTACCGTGCACTATTCAGTGTCCCCTCGACGATCACCAGTGGTGTACGGCCAGTGTAGGAGATCGCTCCCCACACCATGATACCGGGTGTTGGCCCTGTGTGCCTCGGTCGTATGCAGTCCTGATTGTGGCGCTCACCTGCACGGCGCCAAACACACATACGACCATCATTGGCACCAAGGCAGAAGCGACTCTCATCGCTGAAGACGACACGTCTCCATTCGTCCCTTCATTCACGCCTGTCGCGACACCACTGGAGGCGGGCTGCACGATGTTGGGGCGTGAGCGGAAGACGGCCTAACGGTGTGCGGGACCGTAGCCCAGCTTCATGGAGACGGTTGCGAATGGTCCTCGCCGATACCCCAGGAGCAACAGTGTCCCTAATTTGCTGGGAAGTGGCGGTGCGGTCCCCTACGGCACTGCGTAGGATCCTACGGTCTTGGCGTGCATCCGTGCGTCGCTGCGGTCCGGTACCAGGTCGACGGGCACGTGCACCTTCCGCCGACCACTGGCGACAACATCGATGTACTGTGGAGACCTCACGCCCCACGTGTTGAACAATTCGGCGGTACGTCCACCCGGCCTCCCGCATGCCCACTATACGCCCTCGCTCAAAGTCCGTCAACTGCACATACGGTTCACGTCCACGCTGTCGCGGCATGCTACCAGTGTTAAAGACTGCGATGGAGCTCCGTATGCCACGGCAAACTGGCTGACACTGACGGCGGCGGTGCACAAATGCCGCGCAGCTAGCGCCATTCGACGGCCAACACCGCGGTTCCTGGTGTGTCCGCTGTTACGTGCGTGTGATCATTGCTTGTACAGCCCTCTCGCAGTGTCCGGAGCAAGTATGGTGGGTCTGACACACCGGTGTCAATGTGTTCTTTTTTCCATTTCCAGGACTGTATATGCCGTATGTGTTCTGGCCAGAGGCAGTTCGATCCACGCTCTTGTGTGTGCAAGTGCTGAATAAACCTCCGTTAAGTGAAGTTAGTGTCCGCAGCTCGTGGTCGTGCGGTAGCGTTCACGCTTCCCACGCCCGGGTTCCCGGGTTCGATTCCCGGCGGGGTCAGGGATTTTCTCTGCCTCGTGATGACTGGGTGTTGTGTGCTGTCCTTAGGTTAGTTAGGTTTAAGTAGTTCTAAGTTCTAGGGGACTGATGACCATAGATGTTAAGTCCCATAGTACTCAGAGCGTTCGTCATTCATCTAATTACACCTTCTCTACGTGACATTATTCTGGTGGAGACGTTGGGTATTGGAACTTGTGATAGCGCACATTATCGACGACACAGTGGCTCCCATCAGGCCACGACAAAGCCGCCGTTTATTGGCGAGAAACTCGAGTTCGGGCCATATTTAACAGATCGCAATCTACCGGAGACAGAGAAGAACAGGACGTTACGATGACAGCAGCTGTGTGCCTCCACATGAGACATCCTTCCGGGTTCTCTGGTGAAGATAGCTAAGATCCAAACAAGCGGCTGCATGTATATGAGCGTATAGCCAAATTTAACTAATGGGATGACACCGTGTGTTTGGTTAACGTATTTTTCTACTTGGAGGGCACTGCCAAGCGGTGGTATGAGAACAACGAGGAGAAGTTCACAAACTGGGAAGTATTCCAGGCGGGACTGCACAAGTGTTTCGGCGACACACAACAAAAGAAGTGTAAGGCTGAAGATAAATTAAAGTGCAGGGCACAGCGTCCAGAAGAAACTACAGCATCCTACATTCAAGACGTCTTGGAGCTGTATAAAATAGTGGATCCGAGAATGAAGGAGGAAGATAAGGTTGCACATCTCATGAAGGGTGTTGCTGAGGACATGTATCCTGAAGGAGGTTTCGACAGCAGACGACTTCATAAAATGGTGTCAGTATATCGAGACAATGCATCAAAAAGAATTACACGCAAGAAGGTTGAACGGCTTCCAAACGTCGTATCGATGTCTGCGATGGAGGAAGGAACTGATTTCACAAGTGCTCTTCTCCGATAGTGAGAGAGGAAGTGCAGAAGGCACTTGGATTGCACGGCTAGCAAAAAACCTACACGCTTCAAGAGGTCATAAGGGAGGGAATGGAACAGACATTGAACCTAATCTCCCGTCCTTCATTTCCCTTTAAAACGGTGAAACAGTCGAGGCCCAGGTGAATTTACGTTCCGACAATGCCGCATGAGGAACATGTTTGGGCACCAAGGAAGACTGACATCTGGAGGACCCAGGATAACCAACCAGTATGTTTCCACTGCAGACGACCGAGACATGTGGTGCCCTATTGTCAAGAAAGGCGGCGGATATTTGATGACACCCGCGCCAGAAGACAGCAGACCGATCTTAACTGACGCCAACTCCGGGACGACGAAGATGAACAAGATTGGGGTGCAGGACGACGTAGGTCACCATCGCCGCAAGCTAGCAGGTGGGGAGGACGCTCCCTAACACGCCGATCAAGGTCTCCATCGCCGTTTAGAAGCTCCAGCCGATCACCTAGCAGCCGCAACCTGGAAAACTAAAGGGTGCGACCTTCCTTGGATGTGAGGTCGCCGAAGAGAAAAATCCTCTGCCGTCGATCACTACAAAAATGATAGGAAACTACGTCGATATCCTCATGGATGGCCGACCAGGCCAAGCTCTTGTGGACTCTGGGCATTATATTCAGTCATTTCGGAGAAGTACCGTCGCCTGTTGCAGAAAACCGTATTCGTCGGCACCAAAACATCTCTGCTGAAGATGGCTAATGGGAAATACGTAAAATCTACAGGAAGATGTGTCATTTATGTGGGTACTATATACACAGTCCTTAGAATCAATCGTCTTACAAGAGTGTAGTCATAAAGTCATTCTCGGATGGGACTTTTTGGAAGCTTCTCAGGCAATTATAGATTGTCGTCGCTCGAAGATAATGCTTGACGAGATGAGATACTGTGGACAGGAATATGCTTATCCGAGTGTGTGGAGACTACGTGTGCTGGATGAAGTGGTCATTCCTGCAGTCAGCACTAGAAAGGTAACAGTCATGTGTCATGCCATGTATAAACCCATGGATCTTGTATTTGAATGTAAGAGAAGCATACCACTGAGGAATAACTTCGTCATCCCAGCCTCTGTCGTCTCGTTTAAGAACGGATTCGGTGAATTGTGGATAGTGAACTGTCACCGAGAACCGCAGAACTTTCCAAGACGCATGTGCGTAGCAAACACTGAGCCGTTAATTGCCGAACAGCTATTATGTCATAGAAACCTCCCATGCCGAGTCTGTGGGTGAAATTGGCGCCACCACTACGAGATAAGATCTTCTAGCTCCACTATCACCAGATCTCACTAAGGAACAACAGAAGAAGCTACTTGCCATTCTTCAGGAGTTCTCGGAATGCTTCAATCCATAGGCTAAGAGCAAATTAGACAAATCGACGGTGAAGCACTGGATTAGCACTGGAGACCATCAACCAATAAGCCAGAGGGCATACCGTGTGTCAGCAAAGGAACGTCGAATAATTCGCGACTAGGTAGAAAAATGATGATGAATGACATCATTCAGCCTTCACAGAGCCCATGGTCGTCACCAGTGGTTGTCGCTAGGAAGAAGGATGGCAGTTGGCGCTTTGTGTTGATTGTTGTTGTTGTGGTCTTCAGTTGTGGTCTTCAGTCCTGAGACTGGTTTGATGCAGCTCTCCATGCTACTCTCTCCTGTGCAAGCTTCTTCATCTCCCAGTACCTACTGCAATCTACATCCTTCTGAATCTGTTTAGTATATTCATCTCTTGGCCTCCCTATACGATTTTTACCCTCCACGCTGCCCTCCAATACTAAATTGATGATTACAGGGAGCTTAATAACATAACTAAAATAGTCGTTTACCCCCTTCCACGAATTGACGATACACTAGATTGTCTGAAGGGGGCTACGTTTCTCTCAACCATGGACATGTACTCGAGATACTGGCAGATCAAAGTAGATAAGGCTGATCGTGATAAAACTGCATTCATCACCCCTGAGGGCCTGTATGAATTTAAGGTAATACCGTTTGGTTTGTGTAATGCAGCAGCATTAGGGTACGATTGATAAGAACAGGGGAAAGAAATACAGTAAAAGAAGAACGGGTAGCTTTGAGAGATGAAATAGTGAAGGCAGCAGAGGATCAAGTAGGTAAAAAGACGAGGGCTAGTAGAAATCCTTGGGTAACAGAAGAAATATTGAATTTAATAGATGGAAGGAGAAAATATAAAAATGCAGTAAATGAAGCAGGAAAAAAGGAATAAAACGTCTCAAAAATGAGATCGACCGGAAGTGCAAAATGGCTAATCAGGGACAGCTACAGGACAAATGTAAGAGTGTAGAGGCTTATCTCACTAGGGGTAATATAGATACAGCCTACAGGAAAATTAAAGAGACCTTTGGAGAAAAGAGAACCACTTCTATGAATGTCAAGAGCTCAGACAGAAAACCCAGTTCTAAGGAAAGAAGGGAAAGCAGAAAGTGGGAAGGAGTATATAGAGGGTCTATACAGGGGTGATGTACTTCAGGACAATATTATGGAAATGGAAGAGGACGTAGATGAAGATGAAATGGGAGATATGATACTGCGTGAAGAGTTTGACTGAGCACTAAAAGGCCTAAGTCGAAACTAAGCCCCGGAAGTACACAACATTCCATTAGAACTATTGATAGCCTTGGGAGAGCCAGTCCTGACAAAACTCTACCATCTGGTGAGAAAGATTTATGAGACAGGCGAAATACCCTCAGACTTCAAGAAGAATATAATAATTCAAATCTCAAAGAAAGCAGGTGCTGACAGATGTGAAAATTACCGAACGATCAGTTTAATAAGTCACGGTTGCAAAATACTAACACGAATTCTACACAGACGAATGGAAAAACAGTTAGAAGCCGACGGCGGGGAAGATCAGTTTGGATTCCGTAGAAATGTTGGAACACGTGAGGCAATACTGACCTTACGACTTATCTTCGAAGAAAGATCAAGGAAAGGCAAACCTACGTTTCTAGCATTTGTAGACTTAGAGAAAGCTTTTGACAATGTTGGCTGGAATACTCTCTTTCAAATTCTAAAGGTGGCAGGGGTACAGAAAGGTAAACGTTTCTACCTTTTGTAGACTTAGAGAAAGATTTTGACAATGTTGACTGGAATACTCTCTTTCAAATTCTGAAAGTGTAGGGGTCAAATACAGGGAGCGAAAGGCTATTTACAATTTGTTCAGAAACCAGATGGCAGTTATAAGAGTCGAGGGGCATGAAAGGGAAGCAGTGGTTGGGAAGGGAGTGAGACAGGGTTGTAGCCTATACCCGATGTTATACAATCTGTATATTGAGCACGTAGTAAAGGAAAGAAAAGAACTATTTGGAGTAGGAATTAAAATCCATGGAGAAGGAATAAAAACTTTGAGCTTCGCCGATAACATCGTAATTTTGTCAGAGACAGCAATGGAGTTGGAAGAGCAGATGAACGGAATGGAAAGTGTCTTGAAAGGAGGATATAAGATAAACATGAACAAAAGCAAAACAAGGACAACGGAATGTAGTCAAATTAAGTCGCGTGATGCTGAGGGAATTAGATTAGGAAATGAGACACTTACAGTAATAGATGAGTTTAGCTATTTGGGGAGCAAAATAACTGATGATGGTCGAAATAGAGAGGATATAAAATGTAGACTGGCAATGGCAAGGAAGGCGTTTCTGAAGAAAAGGAATTTGTTAACATCGAGTATAGATTAAGTGTCAGGAAGTCGTTTCTGAAAGTATTTGGTTCAAATGGTTCAAATGGCTCTGAGCACTATGCGACTTAACTTCTGAGGTCATCAGTCGCCTAGAACTTAGAACTAATTAAACCTAAGGCCGTCACACACATCCATGCCCGAGGCAGGATTCGAACCTGCGACTATAGCGGTCGCTCGGTTCCAGACTGTAGCGCGTAGAACCGCACGGCCACTCCGGCCGGCTATTTGTATGGAGTGTAGCCATGTATGGAAGTGAAACATGGGCGATAAATAGTTTAGACAAGAAGAAAACAGAAGCTTTCGAAACGTGCTGCTACAGAAGAATGCTGAAGATCAGATGGGGTTGATCATATAAGCAATGAGGAGGTACTGAACAGAGTTGTGGGGAGAAGTGAAAATTGTGGCACAACTTGACTAGAAGAAGGGATCGGTTGGCAGGACATGTTCTGAGGCATCAAGGGATCACCAATATATTATTGGAGGGCAGCGAGGGTGGTAAAAATCTTAGAGGGAGATCACGAGATGAATACACTAAGCAGATTCAGAAGGATGTCAAACGAAACTTCCTGGCAGATTAAAACTGTGTGCCCGACCGAGACTCGAACTCGGGACCTTTGCCTTTCGCGGGCAAGTGCTCTACCAACTGAGCTACCGAAGCACGACTCACGTCCGGTACTCACAGCTTTACTTCTGCCAGTACCTCGTCTCCTACCTTCCAAACTTTACAGAAGCTCTCCTGCGAACCTTGCAGAACTAGCACTCCTGAAAGAAAGGATATTGCGGAGACATGGCTTAGCCACAGCCTGTGGGATGTTTCCAGAATGAGATTTCCACTCTGCAGCGGAGTGTGCGCTGATATGAAACTTCCTGGCAGATTAAAACTGTGTGCCCGACCGAGACTCGAACTCGGGACCTTTGCCTTTCGCGGGCAAGTGCTCTACCAACTGAGCTACCGAAGCACGACTCACGTCCGGTACTCACAGCTTTACTTCTGCCAGTACCTCGTCTCCTACCTTCCAAACTTTACAGAAGCTCTCCTGCGAACCTTGCAGAACTAGCACTCCTGAAAGATAGGATATTGCGGAGACATGGCTTAGCCACAGCCTGTGGGATGTTTCCAGAATGAGATTTTCACTCTGCAGCGGAGTGTGCGCTGATATGAAACTTCCTGGCAGATTAAAACTGTGTGCCCGACCGAGACTCGAACTCGGGACCTTTGCCTTTCGCGGGCAAGTGCTCTACCAACTGAGCTACCGAAGCACGACTCACGTCCGGTACTCACAGCTTTACTTCTGCCAGTACCTCGTCTCCTACCTTCCAAACTTTACAGAAGCTCTCCTGCGAACCTTGCAGAACTAGCACTCCTGAAAGAAAGGATATTGCGGAGACATGGCTTAGCCACAGCCTGTGGGATGTTTCCAGAATGAGATTTTCACTCTGCAGCGGAGTGTGCGCTGATATGAAACTTCCTGGCAGGAGAGCTTCTGTAAAGTTTGGAAGGTAGGAGACGAGGTACTGGCAGAAGTAAAGCTGTGAGTACCGGACGTGAGTCGTGCTTCGGTAGCTCAGTTGGTAGAGCACTTGCCCGCGAAAGGCAAAGGTTCCGAGTTCGAGTCTCGGTCGGGCACACAGTTTTAATCTGCCAGGAAGTTTCATATCAGCGCACACTCCGCTGCAGAGTGAAAATCTCATTCTGGAAACATCCCACAGGCTGTGGCTAAGCCATGTCTCCGCAATATCCTTTCTTTCAGGAGTGCTAGTTCTGCAAGGTTCGCAGGAGAGCTTCTGTAAAGTTTGGAAGGTAGGAGACGAGGTACTGGCAGAAGTAAAGCTGTGAGTACCGGACGTGAGTCGTGCTTCTGTAGCTCAGTTGGTAGAGCACTTGCCCGCGAAAGGCAAAGGTCCCGAGTTCGAGTCTCGGTCGGGCACACAGTTTTAATCTGCCAGGAAGTTTCATATCAGCGCACACTCCGCTGCAGAGTGAAAATCTCATTCTGCAGAAGGATGTCGGTTGCAATAGGTACTGGGAGATGAAGAAGCTTGCACAGGATAGAGTAGCATGGAGAGCTGCATCAAACCAGTCTCTGGACTGAAGGCCACAACAACACAATGCACCAGCAACTTTTGAACGGATGATGGATAATCTTCTAAGTCACCTGAAGTGGACGATGTGGCTTTGTTATTTAGATGACGTTATAGTGTTCTAAGAGACATTTAATGAACACGTAAAAAGACTGAGGGTCGTTCTTAAGTGTCTTCAACAAGGCGGACTGAAAATTAATCCAAGAAAGTGTCTCTTTGGAGCATAGGAAATCAAAATACTTGGAGATCTTGCGTCAAAGTAAGGTGTGCTGCCAGAGCCAGAAAAGGTGAGATCTATAACGGAATTTCCTATTCCTAAAAGTATTAGAGATGTGAGAAGCTTCATCGGATTATGTTCTTATTACCGTCGCTTTATCAAAGACTTTTGTACCAAAGCCAGGCCACTCCAAGAGTTGTTAAAAGCCGATGCTAAATTTATTTGGGGTGGTGCTCAACAAGATTCTTTCGATGTGTTGCGAAAAGCTCTGACGACTGACCCTGTACTTGGTCTGTATGATGAGAGAGCACCTACAGAACTACACACAGATGCCAGTGGGTATGTGATCTGTGCTGTTCTGGTGGAAATTTCGGATGGAAAAGAGAAGGTTATAGCCTATGCTTCTAGGAGACTTACAAAAGCCGAGAGAAACTACTCAACTACAGAAAGTGAATGTCTTGCTGTGATCTGGGCCATGTGCAAATTTCGACAGTACAGACCATCATTCACTTTGTTGGTTGACAGGTCTTAAGAACCCAACAGGACGACTCGCCAGGTGGGCACTACGTCTTGATATTACCATAGTGTACAAAAGTGGAAGAGAACACCAAGATACCGACTGTCTCTCAAGAAACCCTGTGCAAGACCATCAAGACTTTGATGAAGATAGTGACTGTATCGCTGCACTCCAGGATCGCTCTGTTGAGCAGAAGATGGACGCCAAGATATCTCAAATTATGCTTACCTTAAATCGGTCAGAGGATGTGAAAGGACAATTTAAGGTATTTAATGGATTACTTTGCAAGAATAACTTTTATCCGTTTGGAAAGAGGTGGGTACCAGTGATTCCTAAACACATGCGCTTAGATTTTCTACAGGAATTTCATGACACACCTGAGGCCGGACATTTAGGATTTATTAAGACATACGATAGGATCCGCAAGAGATTTTTCTGGCCGGGTTTATTCAGGAGTATCCGTCACTATGTGTCGTACTGTCGAGAGTGCCAGAGGAGAAAGGCAGTTCCGCAGAAACCACTATGCTGACTCATACCAATTCCACTAGCCGAAACGCCTTTCCAGCATGTTGGGATTGACCTCCTCTGAAGATTTACAACGTCTGCTTGTGGCAATAGATGGATTATTGTTTGCACTGATTATCTATGCTATTACAAAAGCCATGAAAACAAATGAAGCATTCGAGGTAGCCAAATTCATCGTGGAAGACATTGTATTAAAACACAGTGCCCCAAGGTCCTTAGTTACGAATCGAGGGAAAGTTTTTCAATCGAATCTTGTTGTTGTTGTTGTGGTCTTCAGTCCTGAAACTGGTTTGATGCAGTTCTCCATGCTAATCTATCCTGTCAAGCTCCTTCATCTCCCAGTACTTACTGCAACCTACATCCTTCTGAATCTGCTTAGTGTATGCATCTCTTGGTCTCCCTCTACGATTTTTACCCTCCACGCTGCCCTCCAATACTAAATTTGTGATCCCTTGATACCTCAGGACATGTCCTACCAACCGATCCCTTCTTCTAGTCAAGTTGTGCCACAAACTTCTCTTCTCCCCAATCCTATTCAATACCTCCTCATTAGTTACATGATCTACCCACCTAATCTTCAACATTCTTCTGTAGCACCACATTTCGAAAGCTTCTAACCTCTTCTTGTCCAAACTATTTATTGTCCATGTTTCACTTCTATACATGGCTACACTCCATACAAATACTTTAAGAAACGACTTCCTGTCACTTAAATCTATACTCGATGTTAACAAATTTCTCTTCTTCAGAAACGCTTTCCTTGCCATTGCCAGTCTACATTTGATATCCTCTCTACTTCGACCATCATCAGTTATTTTGCTCCCCAAATAGCAAAACTCCTTTACTACTTTAAGTGTCTCATTTCCTAATCTAATTCCCTCAGCATCACCCGACTTAATTCGACTACATTCCATTATCCTCGTTTTGCTTTTGTTGATGTTCATCTTATATCCTCCTTTCAAGACACTGTCCATTCCGTTCAACTGCTCTTCCAAGTCCTTTGCTGTCTCTGACAGAATTACAATGTCATCGGCGAACCTCAAAGTTTTTATTTCTTCTCCCTGGATTTTAATATCTACTCCAAATTTTTCTTTTGTTTCCTTTACTGCTTGCTCAATATACAGATTAAATAACATCGGGGAGAGGCTACAACCCTGTCTCACTCCCTTCCCAACCAATGCTTCCCTTTCATGCCCCTCAACTCTTATAACTGCCATCTGGTTTCTGTACCCCTGCCACCTTTAGAATTTGAAAGAGAGTATTCCAGTAAACATAGTTAAAAGCTTTCTCTAAGTTTACAAATGCTAGAAACGTAGGTTTGCCTTTCCTTGATCTTTCTTCTAAGATAAGTCGTAAGGTCAGTATTGCCTCATGTGTTCCAACATTTCTACGGAATCCAAACTGATCTTCCCCGAGGTCGGCTTCTACCAGTTTTTCCATTCGTCTGAAAATAATTCGTGTTAGTATTTTGCAGCTGTGACTTATTGAACAGATCGTTCGGTAATTTTCACATCTGTCAACACCTGCTTTCTTTTGGATTGGAATTACTATATTCTTCTTGAAGCCTGAGGGTATTTCGCCTGTCTCGTACATATTGCTCACCAGATGATAGAGTTTTGTCAGGACTGGCTCTCCCAAGGCCGTCAGTAGTTCTAATGGAATGTTGTCTACTCCCGGGGCCTTGTTTCGACTTAGGTCTTTCAGTGCTCAGTCAAACTCTTCACGCAGTATCGTATCTCCCATTTCATCTTCATCTACATCCTCTTCCATTTCCATAATATTGTCCTCAAGTACATCGCCCTTGTATAGACCCTCTATATACTCCTTCCACCTTTCTGCTTCCCCTTCTTTGCTTAGAACTGGGTTTCCATCTGACCTCTTGATATTGATACAAGTGGCTCTCTTTTCTCCAAAGGTCTCTTTAATTTTCCTGTAGGCTGTATCTATCTTATCCCTAGTGAGATGGGCCTCTACATCCTTACATTTGTCCTCTAGCTGTCCCTGATTAGCCATTTTGCACTTCCTGTCGATCTCATTTTTGAGACGTTTGTATTCCTTTTTTCCTGCTTCATTTACTGCATTTTTATATTTTCTCCTTTCATCAATTAAATTCAATATTTCTTCTGTTACCCAAGGATTTCTACTAGCCCTCGTCTTTTTACCTACTTGATCCTCTGCTGCCTTCACTACTTCATCCCTCAGAGCTACCCATTCGTTTTCTACTGTATTTCCTTCCGCCATTCCTGTCAATTGTTCCTCTATGCTCTCCCTGAAACTCTGTACAACCTCTGGTTCTTTCAGTTTATCCAGGTCCCATCTCCTTAAATTCCCTCCTTTTTGCAATTTCTTCAGTTTTAATCTACAGTTCATAACCAATAGATTGTGGTCAGAGTCCACATCTGCCCCTGGAAATGTCCTACAATTTAAAACCTGTTTCCTAAATCTCTGTCTTACTATTATATAATCTATCTGATACCTTTTAGTATCTCCAGGATTCTTCCATGTATACAGCCTTCTTTTATGATTCTAGAACCAAGTGTTAGCTATGATTAAGTTATGCTCTGTGCAAAATTCTAACAGACGGCTTCCTCTTTCATTTCTTAGCCCCAATCCCTATTCACCTACTATGTTTCCTTCTCTCCCTTTTCCTACTGTCGAATTCTAGTCACCCATGAGTATTAAATTTTCGTCTCCCATCACTACCTGAATAATTTATTTTATTTCATCATACATTTCTTCAATTTATTCGTCATCTGCAGAGCTAGTTGGCATATAGACTTGTACTACTGTCGTAGGCGTGGGCTTCGTGTCTATCTTGGCCACAACAATGCGTTCAATGTGCTGTTTGTAGTAGCTTACCCGCACTCCAATTTTTTTATTCAATATTAAACCTACTCCTGCATTACCCCTATTTAATTTTGTACTTTTAACCCTGTATTCACCTGACCAGAAGTCTTGTTCCTCCTGCCATCGAACTTCACTAATTCCCACTATATCTAACTTTAACCTATCCATTTCCATTTTTAAATTTTCTAACCTACCTGCCCGATTAAGGGATCTGACATTCCACGCTCCGATCCGTAGAATGCCAGTTTTCTTTCTCCTGATAACGACGTCCTCTTGAATAGTCCCCGCCCGGAGATCCGAATGGGGGACTATTTTACCTCCGGAATATTTTACCCAAGAGGACGCCATCATCATTTAACCATACAGTAATGCTGCATGCCCTCGTGAAAAATTACGGCTGTAATTTCCCCTTGCTTTCAGCCGTTCGCAGTACCAGCGCAGCAAGGCCGTTTTGGTTAATGTTACAAGGCCAGGTCAGTCAATCATCCAGACTGTTGCCCCTGCAACTACTGAAAAGGCTGCTGCCCCTCTTCAGGAACCACACGTTTGTCTGGCCTCTCAACAGATACCCCTCCGTTGTGGTTGCACCTACAGTACGGCTATTTGTATCGTTGAGGCACACAAGCCTCCCCCACCAATGGAAAGGTCTGTGGTTCATGGGGGGGGGGGGGGGGGAATCGAATCTTGTGACAGAGATAAACCGTTGGTGCAACGTTACTCATCACATGACGACTGTATACCATCCGCAAACTAACGGGCTTACTGAACGCCTTAATAAGACCTTGGCCGACATGCTATCAATGTTCGTCAATGTTGAGCAGAGCAACTGGGATGAGGTGCTACCTTTCGTGACGTTTGCCTACAACACCGCCAAACAAGACACCACAGGATTTACGTCATTTTTCCTGGTGCATGGGCGTGAGGCGATTATGACGATGGACACTGTGTTTCCGTTACATCCTGATAACGTGGACGACGACTACATCGGCCAGGTGTTAACCAGAGCTGAGGAAGCTCGGCAGTTAGCTCGACTCCGCACGCTGCAGGCTCAAGAAAACGATCGTCGAAGGTATGACACGAGCCACCGTCCTGTTGTCTACCAGCCTGGTGACCTCGTCTGCATCTTAACTCCTGTTCGGAAGGTTGGTCTCTCTGAGAAGCTCCTCAGGCGCTACTTTGGACCTTATACGGCTGTAAGACAGTTGTCTGATGTTAGTTATGAAATTGAAGATTTACATCCCGACACAAGACGACGAAAGATCAGAGATACGGTCCACGTCCTGCGAATCCTGCAACCCAGGGTAAATTCGAAGCACCAGCGACAGGCAGCAAGCGGAAAGGTGACGAAGAGGGTAGCGGCAAAGGAAGTTCTAAGATCACCGCCAGGGTGAACATCAGTCATCGGGAGTCGGAGAATGCAGGACTGATGACTGATGACTCGTTCCCGGACACCGGAACTGTAAATTTTTAATTTCTATATTCGGTTCAAGTACATTCTAGAAGTATCCACAAATGTCGAGAATCATTGTACTGTAATATATATATATATATATATATATATATATATATATATATATATATATAGTGGATCGGATAGTGTCTACCTACCAGCGAGAGGCTCAGTGACTTTCTGAGGTACTTCCTTGTACACACCATCGGTTGTGGTATTCTATAAAAATCCTTTCTATTTTCCTATCTCCTTAATATATGAATTAGTAATTTTAAGTATTTATGTTTACCATTTAGTTTCATGTTTGCAAGTATTTAAAGCTGCAACATTATTAAGATAATAAGGAATCAAATAAGCTTCATAGTGCATATGTACTGTTCAATACTGCGAAAACGCGAACTATCTCAGTCACTTCGTGGCAAGTCGTTTGGCATCAAATAAATAATAATAATACTCTGGCGCTTGGGTATCTGTGGTCGAACGCGCACCGATTTAAAAGTTCGGTGCGAGCACTGTCGCTTCAGTCTGTTGCCTCATTCGGAAGATGGTCGAAAGATATGCGGCTGACATTTAGGAGAAGAAGTTTCAGCGGCTACACGCCCAGAATATAATGGACCCAGTTATGTTTCCTCTGTCTTCCACTTGTCCTGCTGCTGGAAAGTGCATCTGTGCTCTTCACGAACTCCAAAAATGTAAGTACGTCATCTGAGGATGATGATGCGATCCACTGAAACGCGTAGTGATACAATAAGCAAGTTGCTGATGCAGAATGCTGCTTTATTTATGTTTCGTTACTAGTCGCAGGCCTCGTGCTGCCTGAATAATTAAATTATCTACAGCTGTTTTTAAGAACCTTTCCCAGCATTCGTCTCAGCTGAGTGATTTTTCAAAACATAAATTTATCTGTAGAGCTTCCCTCATCTCTCAGTTACAGACGATGGAGTGCCTGGGAGTTGGAATAACGTGCTCGATTACCTGTGCTCTCGCTGTGTTGAGATAGACTCTAGCTCGTTATTCTGGACCGAGGCTTTCGTGTAGCGAGGATAGATGCTAATTACAACCCCGCGGCTAATGAACAGGTCGGAGGCGGCGGCGGCAGCGGCAGCAGTAACACAATTACCCGCGGCTGCAGCCCCCTAAGTGACCCCGGCCATTCGCGTCTTCCGGCACGCGGGTTAAAGTTTAACGCGACGCCGCGCCGTCTCGGGCGCACACTTAAACACGGCCAGAGTGCGAATGTGAGCTCCTAAGCGGGAATCGCTGCTCTCTTCTGCCGGCGGCGCAATTATTCATGGCTCGTTGCCGCTGCCGAATAGCCTGCTATATTATTAAACGATGAGCTTGGGCTGTTGCGCGTGCACGAACCACACCAGCGTCTGGTGCGTCCGGCCCAACACCTGCTGGATCGCTCCCGAGAACCAGCTTATTACTTCAGAGATCGGAAAAGATGCAAGTTACAGTTGTTCATATTTGTAGCCATTCTTCCTTAGTGGCTATTTAAATACTACCAATCTTAAAGATAAGAATAGTAATCGCTCGTCTTTTCCGACTGTAATGTCATTTTTGTTTTCAAAAAATGGTTCAAATTGCTCTGAGCACTATGGGACTTAACATCTGAGGTCATCAGTCCCCTAGAACTTAGAACTACTTAAACCTAACTAACCTAAGGACATCAAACACATCCACGCCCGAGGCAGTATTCGAACCTGCTACCGTAGCGGTCGCGCGGTTCCGGACTGTAGTGCCTAGAACCGCTCGGCTACACCGGCTGGCTTTTGTTCTCAATCAAATATAATTTGTAAGGCGTTTTTTAGCGGTTTTTATGTTGCCTATGCTTTGTGGAAAACCAGTAACAAGCAAAGAGGATAGCTGAAATGTGGAAGGAGTATATAGTATAGAGGATCTATACAAGGGGGATGAAGTTTAAGGCAGTATTATAGAAAGGGAAGAGGACGTAGATGAGGATGAGATGGAGGGTATGGGGTATGATATTGCGAGAAGAATTTGACAGAGCACTGAAAGACCTAAGCTGAAACAAGGCCCCTGGAGTGGACGATATTCCGTCAGAACTACTGATAGCCTTGGGAGAGACAGCGACGATAAAACTATTCCTTTTGGTGTGGAAGATGTATGAGATATGTGAAATATCCTCACACATCAAGAAGAATGTAATAATTCCAATTCTAAAGAAAGAAAGTGCTGACAGATTTGAATACTACCGAACTTCCAGTTTAATAAGCCATGGTTGCAAAATACTAACACGCATTCTTTACAGAAGAATGGAAAAACTGATGGAAGCCGATCTCGGGGAAGATCAGTTTGGTCTCCGGAGAAATGTAGTAGCACGCGAGGCAGTACTGACACTATGACTTCTCTTATCAGATACGCCGAGGAAAGGCAAATGAATGTCTGTATCGTTTGTAGACTTAGAGAATTTGTAGACTTAGAGAAAGCTTTGAAAATGTTAACTGGAACAATCTGTCTGAAATTCTGAAGGTAAGTGGGGTAAAATATAGGAAGTGAAAAGATATTTATAGGTTGTTCAGAAACCAGACGGGAGTTTTGAGTCGAAGGGAATGTAAGGGAAGCAGTGGGTAAAAAGGGAGTGAGACGGAGTTGTAGCATATCCTCGATGTTACTCAATTTGTACATTAAACAAGCTGTAAAGAAAACCACGGAAAAATTTGGAGCAGGAATTAAAGTTCAGGGAGAAGAAATATAAAATCTTCTAGGTTTGTCTGTGACACTGCAGTTGTATTGCAGACAGGAAAGGAATCGGAAGAGCAGTTGAAGGGCATGCACAGTGCCTTGAAAGGGGAATATAAAATTAACATCAACAAACGCAAAGGAAGGATAATGGAATGTAGTTTAACTATATCAGGTGATGATGAGGGAATTGGATTAGAAAACGAGACACGTAAAGTAGTAGATGAGTTTTGCCATTTTCGCAGGAAAATAACTGCTAATGACTGAAGTAGCGAGGATATGAAAAGTAGATTGGCAATGGAAGAAAAGCGCTTGTGATGAAGAGAAATTTGTTAACAGGCAATATAGACTTAAGTGTCATAAACTCTTTCCTGCAGGTATTTGTCTAGAACGTAGCCATATATCGAAGTGACACATTAACGCTAAACAGTTTGGTTTAAAGAAAACTAGAGCCTTTCGAAACGTGGTGCTTCAGAAGAACGCTGAAAACTTGATGGGAAGACCACGTCACTAATGAGGATGTACCGAGAAGAACTACGGAGACAAGAAATTTTTGACACTATTTGACTAAAGGAATGCACAGGGTGAAGAGGTGCATCAAAGTAGTCTTCGGACTGAAGACTACGGCAACAACATGCTCTATGTGTGTTCTTTGGCCCTCGTGTAAGCGAATCAGGAGTTTCCAGTCAACTGCAGGTTGCATCCTTGGCTTTTCCCTATATTTATCGTTGCTGCTACAACCTTAGAGTTCACTGCATGTGACCTTGTTACCTAATACAAGTAGGTAAACGAGACTGATTAATATTAACAAGAAAAATTCAATTACAAAGGAAGAGTAAGAGCTTTTCTTATCCTCAAGAAAAACAGTACACAAATTAAAATGTAAGTCTCTATACACTACTGGCCATTAAAATTGCTACACCAAGAAGAAATGCTGATGATAAACGGGTATTCACTGGACAAATATATTTTACTAGAACTGACATGTGATTACATTTTCACGCAATTTGGGTGCATAGATCCTGAGAAATCAGTACCCAGAACAACCACCTCTGGCCGTTATAACGGCCTTGATACGCCTGGGCATTGAGTCAAACAGAGCTTGGATGGCGTGTACAGGTATAGCTGCGTATGCAGCTTCAACACGACACCACAGTTCATCAAAGGTAGTGACTGGCGTATTGTGACGAGCCAGTTGCTCGACCACCATTGAACAGACGTTTTCAATTGGTGAGAGATCTAGAGAATGTGCTGCCCAGGGCAGCAGTCGAACATTTTCTGTATCCAGAAAGGCCCGTACAGGACCTGCAACTTGCGGTCGTGCATTATCCTGCTGAAATGTAGGGTTTCGCAGGGATCGAATGAAGGGTAGAGCCACGGGTCGTAACACATCTGAAATGTAACGTCCACTGTTCAAAGTGCCGTCAATGCAAACAAGAGGTGACCGAGACGTGTAACCAATGGCACCCCATACCATCACGTCGGGTGGTACGCCAGTATGGCGATGACGACGAATACACGCTTCCAATGTGCGTTCACCGCGATGTCGCCAAACACGGATGCGACCACGATGATGCTTGTAACAGAACCTGGATTCATCCGAAAAAATGACTTTTTGCCATTCGTGCACCCAGGTTTCTCGTTGAGTACACCACCGCAGGCGCTCCTGTATGTGATGCAGCATCAAGGGTAACCGCAGCCATGGTCTCCAACCTGATAGTCCATGCTGCTGCAAACGTCGGCGAACTGTTCGTGCAGATGGTTGTTGTCTTGCAAACGTCCCCATCTGTTGACTCAGAGATCGAGACGTGGCTGCACGATCCGTTACAGCCATGCGGATAAGATGCCTGTCATCTCGACTACTAGTGATACGAGGCAGTTGAGATCCAGCGTGGCGTTCCGTATTACCCTCCTGAACCCACCTATTCCATATTCTGCTAACAGTCACTAGATCTCGACCAACGCGAGCAGCAATGTCGCGATACGATGAACCGCAATCGCGATAGGCTACAATCCCACCTTTATCAAAGTCGGAAACGTGGTGGTACGCATTTCTCCTCCTTACACAAGGCATCACAACAACGTTTCACCATGCAACGCCTGTCAACTGCTGTTTGTGTATGAGAAATCGGTTGGGAACTTTCCTCATGTCAGCACGTTGTAGGTGTCGCCACCGGCGCCAACCTTCTGTGAATGCTCTGAAAAGCTAATCATTTGCGTATCACAGCGTCTTCTTCTTGTCGGTTAAATTTCGCGTCTGTAGCATGTCATCTTCGTGGTGTAGCAATTTTAATGCCCAGTAGTGTATATTCAAGTAAATCTGGCGTCCATAGAAATTTATCCAAGACGATAAAGGCTCCAAAACTGCAATTTTGATATAACAGATTAGTTGTGGCACAAGCAATAAATCTGACAAGAAGTACACGGAGCTTATTGTATCTTAAACGTTTCATAGATATCCAGTCAATTTTTTTTAGGTCCATTATGTTATACTTTAAAGGTAAGCGTATTTCATAAGCATATCCAAATTACATCTTTCTGTATTATCAATGCGAATATGGATGTATGCGACCTTCGGAAACAACAGTTCAAAAATGGTTCAAATGGCTCTGAGCACTATGGGACTTAACTGCTGTGGTCATCAGTCCCCTTAGAACTACTTAAACCTAACTAACCTAAGGACATCATAAACATCCATGCCCGCGGCAGGATTCGAACCTGCGACCGTAGCGGTCGCGCCGTTGCAGACTGTAGCGCCTAGAAAAACAACCGTCAAATTAGCCAGTAGAACGAATCCTTACTGAACGAAAGGAGTCCTCGTCTCCCTTGTTTGGCTCTTCATTCTGTAACCACGACAACTTCACTATAGAACCATATACATATTTTCAGAAGGATCGACCTCGATATTTCATTATTTCTTCGGCATCTGGCGCCACGCCTACAATTTACCTACAGCTGTGTGTGAGTGAGTGTGTGTGTGTGTGTGTGTGTGTGTGTGTGTGTGTGTGTGTGTGTGTGTGTGTCTTGAGGCAGCGTAACTAACGCCGCGCAAATATCGGCTCTATATTTATCCAGTCTTTGTGAAGGTGAGCACTTAGCGCTTTGCAACAAACCTTGCTTATAGTGTGAAATCTTTACGAAACATCATCTTGGCTGACAAAAGCCACAAAACGATGAAAGGAAAACAGTTTATCACTTACTACTTTTTCGCTGTTCATACAGTCAGACTTCAGCATCAGGTAAGACGTTTTATATTACTACTTCTTTACTACCTACTCAGTTCGCAACGCAGTATGCAGGCAGTATTCTCAGTGAATGCGCGTGCAAGATTATATCATCGTACGACATTTACTTGAGGAGATATTACGTCATAAACATTTAGATGCATGAAAAACTAGCTGTTGATTGAAGTGGAGCGTCAATTGCGCAGATTATATTGATTGAGTGTTTCGTAACGAGAGGAGTTAGCGACTTCCAAAAAGATTCAAGTAGAATTTCAAACCTTTCCTGAACTTTTTCTCACTTACATGCATGAAGTCAACTACTTAATATACACTCATCCTCATAAATTAAGGATAATGCTGATACATGGTGAAACAACGCTCTGGTGGGCGGTTTGCGGGTTTAAATCATCTTGGGGTATGACCATGCGGTGCATTTGACCTGCGGTCGTCGCACGGTGGCGCTGGCAGCAGTCCACATACACAGAGGTGTGTTGGTGCGTGTCAGAGTGCGAGGCAGCTGTGACGCTACAACGCAGTCCTTGCTGTGAATTTTTTCGCTTACTTAACACATGAAACTGTTTGTATACGATGTATTGTCTAGTGTAAATATGACTTGTAAATACTATGTTTAAATTATGTAATATTTAACACTGGCAAGTCAGGGCATATATAGTTAACGTTAAAGTCAGAGAGATTGTTTTGTCGCGCCTCTGGGCGCGGGAGCGTGCCAGCGGATAGTAGTAGCAGTAATGCCGTGCTCGGAGTAAGAAGTACAGTCGAGTGCTGCTAGTCCCAGCTGTGTTACATCTAATGGCTAGTGTGTGGATGTAAGTACGACGGGAAAGTAATGGTCGGCATATCTGGAAGCATGGCCGGGCAAATTATTATGGAGTAATGGGCATAGTGCTGAAGAAACGAGGACTTAAATGTGAAGCGCACTGTGGGTCCAAGTCGCAACAGTAAAAGCCCGATACCACATTGTGTCGCTGCCGTGGACTTCTGTCGATCCACCGACAACGAGGGAAGTAAGATCTACGTAATTTTCCTAGGATAAAATTGTAGAAGGCTTGCCAGTGACTGTGCTTTTCTCTGAAGTTGAACAGTTAATAACAAGCACTTTATAATCGAAGTGTTGCAGTTACATTCCACCCGACAATAACACCAAGTAGGTTCCTTCCAATCCTTACCTTATTGAACCGAGTGTGTCACGCCATTATCAAGAGAAAGTATGTTAATTATCAAATTATTTGCATAGACGGTGAAGAGTAAATTTCAGACTAGTTATCATAGTTACTTGTTGCACTTAATAAGCTTACGCTAGCCGTAGTAACTTAATAATAGACTGAATTAATAAATTTGATTATTAAGATTTATTTCAATGCATATTCAGCTGAAGTTAATTCAAGGATATTTCATGAAACTATAATGCTTATTCCACCTGACAATCCCCCAATTAATGAATTATTATCAGTCAAAAAATAGTTAATTAATTATTGGCAATATATTTCATTATCAGTAGATTAAACTGTGCAATGTACCTAATTTTAAAGACAGAATGACAGTCCATTATTCAAAATCTCGATAGATAATTACCTGTGTTGTCAGCATTGCATTTAGCTGACAAATTATGAACAAATAAGTGTAGTTAGATTGTTATGACATTGTTTTATATGACTACTGTGCCTGACACAGCACTTATGTAAAAGTTCCCGTTCCACCTGCCGTGCTACAAACAGGCAAACTTTATTTTTGACACAATCATTCACGTACTTAACAGTACTGTCGCTCATCAGTTGAGCTGGCGAACGATTTTTTAATTGCTTTTACAATTTAATCATTTCTTTCTGCAAAGTTTCCACTGGCAAAATTTATTTCCAAATTATTTCCATTATTTCATATACCGATCGTTATTGAATGAAATTACTCATTCCGTAACGATCAAGTTATAACGTCTCCTGTTTCCCGCGGAATAATCATTATTTACTTCGGATTCGGTTTCCTTATCCCGACGCGGGTCAAAATTCATAATTCACGGTCATTGTCAACTTGTAATTTCGCAAATCCCGGGAAGCAGGGGGGTGTTCTACAGCGAGTAATTGTGCAGACGATTTCAGACGTACTAATGGTGACTATGTGTTGAAAATGGCTCAAAGAGCCCTCCGTGTGCCACAAAGTGTATCTCAAGATTATGGCAACGATTCCAGCAGGGAGGAAACGTGTCCAGGCGCTACAGTACGGGACGTCTACAGTGTACACCACCACAAGAAGACCAGTATCTCACCATCAGTGCTCAGAGACGGCCACGGAGTACTGCAGGTAGCCTTGCACGGGACCTTACTGCAGCCACTGGAACAGTTGTCTCCAGACACACAGTCTACAGACGACTGAACAAACGTGGTTTATTCGCCCGGAGACCTGCAAGGTTCATTCCACTGAGCACTGGTCACAGGAGAGCCCGTAAAGTCTGGTGTCAAGAACACAGTACACGGTCATTGGAACAGTGGTCCCAGGTTATGTTCACAGACGAGTCCAGGTATATTCTGAACAGAGATTCTCGCCGGGTTTTCATCTGGCGTGAACCAGGAACCGGATACCAACCCCTTACTGTTCTTGAAAGGGACCTGTATGGAGGTCTTGGTTTGATGGTGTAGGGTGCGATTATGACTGATGCACGTACACCCCTGCATGTCTTTGACAGAGGAACTGTAGCAGGTCAGGTGTATCGGGATATCATTTTGCTCCAGTAAGTCCGCCTTTTCAGGGATGCAGAGGGTCCCACCTTCATCCTGATGGATGGTAACGCACGGCCCCACCGAGCTGCCATCGTGGAGGAGTACCTTGAAACAGAAGATAGGCGAATGGAGTGGCCTGCCTGTTCTCCAGACCTAAACCCCTTTGAGCACGACTGCGATGCTCTCGGTCGACTTATCGCTGCACGTCTTCAAATCCCTATGACACTTCAGGAGCTCCGACAGGCACTGGTGCAAGAAAGGGAGGCTATACCCCAGCATCTGCTCGACCACCTGATCCAGAGTATGCCAACCCGTTGTGCGGCCTGTGTACGTATGCATGGTGATCATATCCCATATTGATGTCGGGGTACATGCGCAGGAAACAATGGCGTTTTGTAGTACATGTGTTTCGGGACGGTTTTCTCAACTTATCACCAATACCGTGGACTTACAGATCTGTGTCGTGTGTGTTCCCTATGTGCCTATGCAATTAGCGCAAGTTTTGTGTAGTGCCACGTTGTGTAGCACCACATTCTTCAGTTATCCTTAATTTACGAGCATGAGTGTATCAACTCACCTGTAGAGAAAGCAAACGTTTGAAGTTGTTTAATAGGGCTGGATCTGCTGTAGACTGTCTCCCTATGCACACTGACTAGGTCCCGCCTTCCTGTCGTGCCTATTGTTTTCAGCAACGACCGGTCCTGTGGTCAGCAAGTTCTACACACGCGTATAACTCTCGCACTTTTGTATCGTTCCTTTTCTGGGTTATAACAAATCATTTGTTCGACTGGCGAATGGCCCGTAATTAGAAAATGAACTGCGTGGACTACGACAAAAACAACACTTCACCGCCTCCTCCGGGACCTGCACCGGTACAGTTTCAAAGACGTTACCGTGCGAGAACGTAACTGGAGAGCGCGTTGCGAGCACTGGTCCCCGGGGCACAGAGCGGCCGTCCCGTTGCCGCCTGGAGGCGGTGCGGCGCTCCAGAGGGAGGCGAGTGCCGGTAATTGCCGGCCTCGCGCTCGCCCGGCGCCGTCAATTAACGGCGCGGCCGGCCTGATGCGCCTCGGCGTGGCGTGGCGTGGCGTGGCCGCAAACACCGCCCCGCGGCGCGGCCGGCGCACCTGCTTTTTGCTGCGGCCGGTTCGCCGAATTACCGCTGCGCCCCCACGGCGCTCCCGTCCCTCGTTACAACCTGCCGGCCTGCCCTGCCCTGCCGCGCTGTGAATTGTTTTAGCCGCGTTAACGCTGTCCGCCGCGCTTAGCGTCTGCAGACGAGGCGCTACCTAACCTCGCCGTCCCTGCCACGCCTTGTTGTTAGCGGGCTGGGGCCACTGCCTCTGGCGTTTCGCCGCAACTGCTGGATGAAGTACCTGCCGGCGGATTATACAGGTTGGTCCACTGATCGTGACCGGGCCAAATATCTCACGAAATAAGAGTCAAACGAAAAAACTACAAAGAACGATTCTTGTCTAGCTTGAAGGGGGAAACCAGATCGCGCTATGGTTGGCCCGCTAGATGGCGCTGCCATAGGTCAAACGGATATCAACTGCTTTTTTTTAAAAAAAATAGGAACAACCTTTTCTATCACATATTAGTGTAGTACGTAAAGAAATATGAATGTTTTAGTTGGACCACTTTTTTCGCTTTGTCATAGATCGCGCTGTAATAGTCACAAAAATATGGCTCACAATTTTAGACGAACAGTTGGTAACAGGTAGGTTTTTTAAATTAAAATACAGAACGTAGGTACGTTTGGACATTTTGTTTCGGTTGAAACGTCCCCTTTTGAACATTTATACAAGACTGTCCTTAAACTGACACACAATATTTTTAGCGCAACGCAATCTGACTTTCAAAAAACCCCTACAAAAGAATGGCCCTGACTAACATTAACCTATACCTTTCACAAATCACTTACCTCACAAAAATCTTCCTTACTCAAACTACTGCAATACAGCGAGCGCCACTACTGCCAGCTAAATAAAAGATTCAAACTACGGAAGGCACTAACTACTGATAGACATAGTTAGCAAATGAAAGATTTTTGTAGAGAACAAACAATGTATTTACCTTAATAGTCATAATATATATAGCAGTTCATGACATCCAGTCTAACAAATTTCAAAACTCCGCCATCTCTCTCCCCACATCCACCACTGATGTAAGTAGGCTGTTTATGTTTTCTTATTGGCAACGTTAGGAAGCGCTCTGTGTGAAAATCACTGGCTGTGCTGTGTGCAGTCTGTGGCTAGTTTGCATTGTTGTCTGCCATTGTAGTGTTGGGCAGCGGCAGCTGGATGTGAACAGCGCGTAGCGTTGCGCAGTTGGTGAGCCGCCAGCAGTGGTGGATGTGGGGAGAGAGATGGCGGAGTTTTGAAATTTGTTAGACTGGATGTCATGAACTGCTATATATATTATGACTATTAAGGTAAATACATTGTTTGTTCTCTACAAAAATCTTTCATTTGCTAACTATGTCTATCAGTAGTTAGTGCCTTCCGTAGTTTGAATCTCTTATTTAGCTGGCAGTAGTGGCGCTCGCTGTATTGCAGTAGTTCGAGTAAGGAAGATTTTTGTGAGGTAAGTGATTTGTGAAAGGTATAGGTTAATGTTAGTCAGGGCCATTCTTTTGTAGGGATTTTTGAAAGTCAGATTGCGTTGCGCTTAAAATATTGTGTGTCAGTTTAAGCACAGTCTTGTATAAATGTTCAAAAGGGGACGGTTCACGGTTGTTCCAACGTGATACATGTACCTTTGTGAATCATTTCTGAGAACGCATGCTGTTACAGTTTGTTTACCTGTAAATACCACATTAATGCAATAAATGCCCAAAATGATGTCCTTCAACCTCAATGCATTTGGCAATACGTGTAACGACACTCCTCTCAACAGCGAGTAGTTCGCCTTCCGTAATGTTCGCAAATGCATTGACAGTGCGCTGACGCATGTTGTCACGCGTTGTCGGTGGATCACGATAGCGAATATCCTTCAACTTTCCTCACAGAAAGAAATCCGGGGGCGTCAGATCAGGTGAACGTGCGGACCGTGGTATGGTGCTTCGACGACCATTCCACCTATCATGAAATGTTCTATTCAATAGCGCTTCGACCGCACGCGAGCTATGTGCCGGTCATCCACCATGTTGGAAGTACATCGCCATTCTGTCATGCAGTGAAACATCTTGTAGTAACATCTGTAGAACATTACGTAGGAAATCAGCATACATTGCACCATTTAGACTGCCATCGATAAAATCGGGGCCAATTATCCTTCCTCCCATAATGCCGCACCATACGTTAACCCGCCAAGGTCGCTGATTGTTGCAGTCAGCGTGGATTTTCCGTTGCCCAGTAGTGCATATTATGCCGGTTTACGTTACCGTTGTTGGTGAATGACTCTTCGTCGCTAAATACAAAGCGTGCAAAAAATCTGTCATCGTCCCGTAATTTCTCTTGTGCCCAGTGGCAGAACTGTACACGACGTTCAAAGTCGTCACCATGCAATTCCTGGTGCCTAGAAATACGGTACGGGTGCAATCGATGTTGATGTAGCATTCTCAACACCGACGTTTCTCAGATTCCCCAGTCTCGCGCAATTTTTCTGCTACTGATGTCCGGATTAGCCGCGACAGCAGCTAAAACACCTGCTTGGGCCTCATCATTTGTTGCAGGTCGTGGCTGACGTTTCACATGTGGCTGAACACTTCCTGTTTCCTTAAATAACGTAACTATCCGGCGAACGGTCCGGACACTTGGATGATGTCGTCGAGGATACCGTGCTGCATACATAGCACACGCAAGTTGGGCATTTTGATCACAGTTGCCATACATCAACACGATATCGACCTTTTCCGCAATTGGTAAACGGTCCATTTTAACATGGGTAATGTATCGCGAAGCAAATACCATCCGTATTGTTACGTGATACCACGTACTTATACGATTGCGACTATTACAGCGCCATCTATCACAAAGCGAAAAAAGTGGTCCAACTGAAACATTCATATTTCTATACGTACTACACGAATATGTAATAAGAAATGGTGGTTCCTATTTAAAAAACGCAGTTGATATCCGTTTGATCTATGGCAGCGCCATCTAGCCGACCAACCATAGCGTCATCTGGTTTCCCCCTACAAGCTAGACGAGTTTCGTTCTTCGTAGTTTTTTGGTTTGATGCGTATTTCGTGAGATATTTGGCCTGGTCACTATCAATGGACCACCCTGTATATTTGTAATCTCTTCAACGATCTTGCCGATGGCATTTCGAAGACGTGCAGCCGCATTTTATTTTATAATGTGAAATAACACAGACTTCCCGAGATTGGATTTTATTGGTATTGATTACTCATACAACATCCATGATCGATCCCAGGATACTCATTTTATCATAAGATGTATTTGGGAAACCAGTCACATCTTAATTGATTCAGTGGAATGCGTCCATGAACTGACAACCGCTAACCTCAGGTACTTTACTACGCGATTTTCCGGGAACAACTGTTTTCTTATTCAATTTTTTTTTAAAGTCATCAAAAATACCTGTCTGCGCTAACCGTCTCATCTCAGAGTAGCACGTGAACCCTTACTTGTTGGGTGTTTACCAGTCTTTGTCTTCCTCTACAATTTTCACCCTCTACAATTCCCTCTAACACCATGGTAGTTATCCCCTGCCTTTGAAACCCACCTGTTTCTTTAGATATGTTGACGATACCTTTGTTGTTTGGCCTCATGGTAGGGAGAATCTGAATGTCTTTCTAGAACATCTGAACTCGATCCACCCGAACATTCGTTTTACGATGGAGGGGAAAGAGGATGGTTGCCTTCCCTTTCTCGGCGTGTTGAGAAGGAGGAAGGATGATGGATCATTGGGACATGCAGTCTACAGGAAACATACTCACACCGACCTGTACTTACAGGTTAATAGCTGTCACCATCCGGCTCAGCGTGTAAGTAGACTGTATAGGTTTTTTTATTGGTAACGCCACATAGCGCTCTGTATGAAAATCACTGGCTGTGCTGTGTGCAGTCTGTGGCTGGTTTGCATTGTTGTTGGCTACTGTAGTGTTGGGCAGCTGGATGTTAACAACGCGTAGCGTTGCGCAGTTGGAGGTGAGCCGCCAGCAGTGGTGGATGTGGGGAGAGAGATGGCGGAGTTTTGAAATTTGTAAGACTGGATGTCATGAACTGCTATATATATTATGACTATTAAGGTAAATACATTGTTTGTTCTCTATCAAAATCTTTCATTTGCTAACTATGCCTATCAGTAGTTAGTGCCTTCAGTAGTTTGAATCTTTTATTTAACTGGCAGTAGTGGCGCTCGCTGTATTGCAGTAGTGCGAGTAACGAAGATTTTTGGTGAGGTAAGTGATTTGTGAAAGGTATAGGTTAATGTTAGTCAGAGCCATTCTTTTGTAGAGATTCTTGAAAGTCAGATTGCGTTGCGCTAAAAAATATTGTGTGTCAGTTTAAGCACAGTCATGTATAATTGTTCAACGGGGACGTTCCATAGTTTCTTTCTTGTCAGTCACGTGGTGGAGAATTTCTCCCTGAATTGTAACTGCGCGCTGGACCGTTGCGTCTAAAGTTATTCTGTCTCCCTTGATAATAATTATTTTGGTTCCCATATTGTCTGTTTCTCTGATTGTCTCTGTGATAGTCACTACTGCGGAGAGGTGATCTTTCCCTGTAATTAGTACCACTCTGCCAACGGTTGTCATACGGGTGGTGTCTGTTTTGGTCACGATTTGTGTTGTGAGAATAGTCTCGTCGTGTCCAGTTATTATTTCTTTCATCGCGGAATTGCGACGGATGTGACCTGTAATTGTTGTGTTCCTGTTTTCGCGTTCCCCGATTGTCAGTGTCAATTTCTAATTCTTGTAAGAGTCCCTGAAAAGCTTCAATGTCGTCTTTGCAAAGTCCTGCCAAAATAATATGTCGTAAATGTTCAGGTAATTTGATTAAGCATATGCGGATGGTTCTGAGGGGCTGTATGGGTTTGACAGGTACTGATTCTTGTGCAACATGTCTTCAAAATATTTCACAAGACTGGAAAATTCAGATTGTTCGAAATGTTTCATCATTATGATGCTATGTTCTACTCGGTCTTGTGTAGCTTGAGACCAATATGCTGAGAGGAAGGCATGGTAAAATTCTCCCTCACTGTGACAATCGTGAATGACCGATCGCATTCTTACAGCTGGTTCATTCTCTAAATAGCCACACATAAATTCTAATCTGTGCTCTAATGACCAGTTGGGAGGGAAACAATGAGAGAATTGATGGAGCCACGCTCGTGGATGAATGTCGTTGCCAGAATTCTTAAATGTTTTGATTTTACGTGTAGTAATGAACAGCTTATAGTCAAAATCATTGTGTCGGCGAGTCGCACATTGCTCATTGTTACGTCGTGTCGGCGGTTCCATCTCAAAATTCGGTGCACATTGCCAATTTCTTTCATAACTTCCGAAATTCCCTGTGTTATTATTTTGCGGCTTTTCCGTATTTCTATGTCCCTCTTCCCGTATTGGGGCGCGAGTGTCCTCTGAAATACGTAATTCTTGTATTATCTGTGTCAGCTGATCTTGTACTTCCCGGATTTCTCTTTATTGTTGCGTATTAATTTGATTCTGATTTTGTTTGAATTTCCTAATTTGTTCGCACTCTTCTGTGTCATTAAAGACTACCGGTTTTGTGTTATTCAGATTATTATCTACCTTCGTAGATAAATTATTTAGCTGATCCGAAAGTTCAACTACTTTCTCTGATAATGAACTAATTTCCTCCGTGTGTCTTTCTGAACCAATTTTCAGAGTATCTACTGTGTCCTTTAAGTTTTCCTGAGTTTTTGCAAGTTGCGTAACCGAATCGGTAGATGCAACCGAGTCAATTTTAGCTTGCAAGGTCTCATGATTTTCATGAACAATAGTTTGCAGTTCTTTTATGGCTGCTTCGTGATTCTGTAATGCATTTTCATGCCGCGAAAAAATAGGTTGAAAATGCTCACAAATTTGTGTTTTTACGTCGTTCCAGACTTTTTGACATTTCGATTCGATTTTATGTAACTCTGTAGTTAAATCTTCACGTGTTTGTTCAAGCGTGGTGTGAAGATTTTGTTCCATTGCGTGTTTGTCTCTGGTGTTGTTCCATTGTGTCTAACTTTTGAAGATTTTGTTCCATTGTGTCTAACTTTTGAAGATTTTGTTCCATTGTGTCTAACTTTTGTAGCCTTTGTCCCATTTGTTGCATTAACTGTAATAACGATGCACTGGTGTCTGAAACATGTTCCTCAGTGCTATTCGGCAGTGCATTTGAACCGGCAATATTTGCATTTTGAAAAGCAGAAAATGTGTCTTGATTTATTTGAGAAAACGGTGAGGACGCAAAACCTGAATCTACAGTATTTGCAAGATTGTGTCCTGTCATTTCAGAATCCTGAGGCGAGCTGTTGCCGACCGATCGATCGATAATGCCTCCCTGTTCACTAATTGTTTCACTCTCTACACCATTATTTGCCGCCCGCTCCATTTCCCTATGCACAATTACCAAATTACTACTTTGAATGTCTGTTAATTCATTACACAGTGGTGCTGATAAGCTACGCTCGTCGTCACTATTATTTCTCAGTTTACTTTGGAGCCTAGTGTTACGTTTTTCACACGCCATTATTGTCACAATATTTCACACGATAACACAGAAAAGCACAATTTGAAGAGCAAAAATAAGAGAACACATTAACATAGCACTGAAAAAAATATCTAGTTAATTGCAAGCGCAGCTGCGAAATACTTGGTGCAAATTTACATGCATGCCACAACTGTTTTACTGTACAACAATGAAAGACTGCAACTACAAAGGAGATTCTCTCTACAATTACGCGCTAGCAGTAAACTAAAGCTACACTAATTACACAAACTACAAGACAAAATCAGAAGATTCCAGTGAGGTATCTTCGGCTAAGGGTCGACATATGGAACGTCCCCTTTGAACAATTGTACATGACTGTGCTTAAACTGACACACAATATTTTTTAGCGCAACGCAATCTGACTTTCAAAAATCTCTACAAAAGAATGGCTCTGACTAACATTAACCTATACCTTTCACAAATCACTTACCTCACCAAAAATCTTCGTTACTCGCACTACTGCAATACAGCGAGCGCCACTACTGCCAGCTAAATAAAAGATTCAAACTACTGAAGGCACTAACTACTGATAGGCATAGTTAGCAAATGAAAGATTTTGATAGAGAACAAACAATGTATTTACCTTAATAGTCATAATATATACAGCAGTTCATGACATCCAATCTTACAAATTTCAAAACTCCGTCATCTCACTCTCCACATCCACCACTGCTGGCGGCTCATCTCCAACTGCGCAACGCTACGCGCTGTTAACATCCAGCTGCCCAACACTACAGTAGCCAACAACAATGCAAACCAGCCACAGATTGCACACAGCACAGCCAGTGATTTTCATACAGAGCGCTATGTTTCGTTACCAATAAAAAACCTATACAGTCTACTTACAAGCGTGAAGGGGTACTTAGTACCTTGGTACACAGGGCACATGTCGTTTCCGACTCTGAGACTTTGCCAGCTGAGCTGTCCCATCTTGAAGATACGTTTCGTCAAAATGGTTATAGTGATAGACAGACTGAACATGCGTTGCGCTATCGAGCAACTGTACATCGGGTGACTGATGATAATTCTGAGTCGACACCTAAGTCTACTGCCTTTTTGCCTTACGTAGGAAACACTTCCAACGAGATCGGTCGTATTTTACGGAAATACGATGTGAAATGTGTTTTCCGACCTCCATCTAAAATTAGAGTGCTTTTGAATTCTCTTAAGGATGATTTTGGTCTGCGTAAGGCGGGTGTATTTCGCATTCCTTGTAGCTTCAGCATGGCATATATTGGTCAAACTATCAGGACCGTGGAGGACCGATGTACTGAGCATAAACGGCACACACGATTACAGCAGCCAAGTAGACCTGCTACTGCCGAACGTTGCTTGGATACTGGTCACCCCATGTTATATAATAACTCCGAGATATTGGGACAGTGTTATTAAGGAGGCAGCTGATATTAAATTAGAGAGCAACCTCGTTAACAGGGGTGGAGGTTTTTGTTCGAACTCTGGAATCCGGCTCTCTCCCTTGTCAAAAAGAGATGGTTCAAATGGCTCTGAGCACTATGGGACTCAACTGCTGAGGTCATTAGTCCCCTAGAACTTAGAACTAGTTAAACCTAACTAACCTAAGGACATCACAAACATCCATGCCCGAGGCAGGATTCGAACCTGCGACCGTAGCGGTCTTGCGGTTCCAGACTGCAGCGCCTTTAACCGCACGGCCACTTCGGCCGGCGGTCAAAAAGAGAGAGTGAATGCTACCTCACCTGTGAGTTCGTAGTCTCACTATCGATTGTTCTGACTTTGGTCATCTTTGGTGGGACTAGTTGTTCAGTATGTGTGTTATCTTTCCTGCATCACTCCAAGAACCGAGGTTTTAAATTTTCATGTACGTCGCCTGTCCGTTGCAGTTTGCCTCGAAAATGGCGGGGTGTTCTCCCGCCGAAATATCGGCAATCGCTGAAAGTGTTACCTGGCTGAATTCCCGGAAGTTATTTGAAAGTTGTATACGACAGGAGAAACTCAAGTCCCCTGATGTTTTAACATATGTCCTATCATCCTATCCCTTCTTTCAAATGTTTATCCGTCGATTCTGCGGAGAACCTCCTCATACCTTACCTTATAAGTTCACCTGACTTCCAACGTTCTTCTGTAGCACTAAATCTCAAGCGGTTCTATTCTCTTCTGTTCCGGTTTTCCCACAGTCCATTTTTCACCACCATACAACGCTGCGCTTCAAAAGTACATTCATAGAAATTTCTTCCTGAAATTAAGGATTATGTTTGACACCACTAGACATCTGTTGGCCAGGAATGCCCTCTTTGCCTGTGCTAGACTGCTTTTTAAGTCCTTCTTGCTCCGGCCATCATGAGCTGTTTTGCTTCCAAGATAGCAGAATTCCTTAACTTCGTTTACTTCGAGCGAGGTAGCTCAGTGGTTAACACAATGGACTTGCATTCAGGAGGACTATTGTTGAAATCAGCGTCCGGCTATCCTGATTTAGGTTTTCTGCAATTTCCCTAAGTCGGTTCAGGCAAATGTCTGGATGTTTCTCTTGAAAGGGCATGCCCAACTACCTTCCTCATCCTTGCGGTCCGATGGGACCGATGACCTCGCTGTTTGGTCCCCTCCCCCAAATCAACAAACCAACGAACCAATCATCTACTTCGTGACCCCAATTTGGATCTTAAAATCTCTCACTGTGGTGACTTTTGCTACTTCTAATTACTTTCGTTTTTTTCCGGTTCATTCTCAATCCATATTCCGCATTCTTTAAACTGTTCATTCCATTCAACAGGTCCTGTAATTTTTCTTCACTTTCGTTGAGGATTCAATGCCAGCATCGAACTTGTCATTCGTGTCATCTACCCTGAATTTTAATCCCATTCTTGAACGTTTCTTTTATTTCCGCCACTGCTTATTTGGCGTATTGATTGAACAATAGGGGCGGAAAACTGTATCGTTGTTGTACACCCTTTTTAATCCAAACAGTTAGTTCTTAGTGTGATTCTTCTCTCTTGGATCTTGTCTTTCCCTAGAGCTTACTCCTATATGTCTCAGAATTTCGGAAATGTTGCAAGATTTTACAGTGTCGGACGCTTCTTCGAGGTCGACAAATCTTCCGAACATGTCTTGATTTTTCTTCAGTCTTGCTTCCACTATCGAGCGCAACGTCAGAACTGCCTCATAGGCGTCTTTTCCTTTCCTAAAGCCAAACTGGTCATCATCTGACAGATCCTCAATTTTCGTTTCCATTCGTCTGTGCGTTATTCTGGTCAGCAGCTTGGATGCGTGAGGTATTAAGCTCATTATGGGATACTTTTCGCACCTATCTGCCCTTGCTATCTTCGGAATTGTGTGATGATATTTTTCCCAAGTCTGGCGGGACGGCCGAAGTGGCCGTGCGGTTAAAGGCGCTGCAGTCTGGAACCGCAAGACCGCTACGGTCGCAGGTTCGAATTCTGCCTCGGGCATGGATGTTTGTGATGTCCTTAGGTTAGTTAGGTTTAATTAGTTCTAAGTTCTAGGGGACTAATGACCTCAGCAGTTGAGTCCCATAGTGCTCAGAGCCATTTGAACCATTCTGACGGGACATCCCCAGTCTCGTAGACTTCATTTATCCCCAATTATTTTAGAAATTTCGATGAATGTTATCTATCTCTTCTTCTTTATTTGAACTCAAGCCCTCCGGAGCTCTTTTAAATTTTGACTCTAATGCTGGATCGCCTATGTCTTCCTTATCGACCCCAGTTTCTTCTTCTGTGATCAGACAATTCCTCCCTCTCACATGTCTATTGATTCAATGAAATACGTCCTTGCATTCATAGCCGCCGCTAACCAGCGGTACTTTACTTCGTGATTTTTCCTACTTGATTTATCAGGTATATCTAACCACGAAACGGGTATTCCAACATCTGTAATGTGTATTTTAAGATAATCAGCATGAATGAAGCACAGATTGGGGAATCATAAATTTGACTGGCCGGGAGTCCCTTTCTGGGGTGTTCGGCAGCCTGGTGCAAGTCTTTTTATTTGACGCCACAGAGACGATTTGAGCGACAATGATGATGATGATATGATGATGACAACACACAAGTCCAGTCCCGAGAGAAGAAAATCCCCAATCTAACTAGGAATCGAACATGGAGCGCTATGATCGATAATCAACAACACCAATTACAAGACCTCGAGCTACTCACTACGATTCCTTAGCCTTTCGATGATGTTTCAAAAGTGCAGGCAGTCATCGTCTTCGCTTTTTATGTCTTCTCGGATTATCAACTGAGTAACAGCGTAGTCCTGAAGGAAGATTTCGCCAGAAAATCTGATGGGGATGTTCTTCAGAACGACAATGTTATTCAGCTTATAATTCGAGAAACTTCCGCATATAATTTTTCGCTTAAAAAGGTTTGTCGCCAAGCGACAATCATCTAAAGCTAGTGAACTGTTGGGAGGCGTGTACTCCGCCAGCTGTGACAGTTAAAAAAATGGACATCTGATATTAAACATAATCGCACTTCTCTCGAAAATAGTCTGTGGCATAGGCATGTCAAAACTGCATCCCTAAGAGAAGATGTCAAGGTGGGCAACACTACTGGAATAGGCGATTAAAGATACTTCAAATGGCCGACGTATAGTCACATCAGAGGAGAGAGTACTGGACTTTTAATATCAAAAATTAATTACGAGAAAACATTTTGCAAGGGGCTTGCGGTATTTTTTTGAATGCTGGTCTGAAACAAATGGAAAAAGGACCTTTTCATCAAAATTTGGAAGAAGCAAATTCATTCGATTGAACAGGATGATGAAAAAAATCAGCCATGTCCTTTTGAAAGGAACCATCCTTAAGCTACACACATCAAAAAAAGTTTTGCATCACCCCGGTTCCCAGAACTCCTGAAGACAGACGTTGGCTGTGGATATTGTATCACAGACACAGTCTTTTTGACTGTTCAGAGATGTCACTAAACCCGACCAAGGACGTAAAAAACCATGCATGAGCAGCGCTTATTAGACGGAGGGGATCCGACAGCCGGTCAGTTCCAGTCATTCCACCAGGAAGGAGGTACACGGTTCGCGTTGTCTGTAGTTCAACCGTACCTAGACGGCCAATACTGCGATTCGATCGCGTCCGCATTGTTACTTTGTGCCAGGAAGGGTTTTCAACAAGGGAAGTGTCTAGGCGTCTCGGAGTGAACCAAAGCGATGAAGGAGATACAGAGAGACAGGAACTGTCAATGACAAACCTCGTTCAGGCCGCTCAAGGGCTACTACTGCAGTGTATGACCGCTACCTACGGATTATGGCTCGGAGGAACCCTGGCAGCAACGCCACCGTGTTGAATAATGCTTTTCGTGCAACCACATGATGTCGTGCTACGATTCAAACTCTGCACAATAGGCCGCATGATACGCAACTTCACTCCCGACGTCCACGATACCACGAAGCGCGGTACTGATGGGCCCAGCAACATGCCGAATGGACCGCTCAGCATTGGCATCACGTTCTCTTCACCGATGAGTGTTGCATATGCATTCAACCAGACAATCGTCGGAGACATGTTTGGAGGCAACCCGGTCAGGTTGAACGCCTTAGACACACTGTCCAGCGAGAGCAGCAAGGTGGAGGTTCCCTGGTGTTTTGCGGTGTCATTATGTGGAGCCGACGTACGCGGCTGGTGGTCATGGAAGGCGCCGTAACAGCTGTATACGATACATGAATGCCATCCTCCAACCCATAGTGCAACCATATCGGCAGCATATTCGCGAGGCATTCGTCTTCATGGGCGACAGTTCGCGCCCCCATCGTGGCCATCTTGTGAATGACTTCCTTCAGGATAAAATCACTCGACTAGAGTGGGCAGCGTGTTCTCCAGACATGAACCCTATCGAACATGCCTGGGATAGATTGAAAAGAGTTGTTTATGGACTACGTGATCCACCAACCATTTTGAGGGATTTACGCCGAATCGCCGTTGAGGGGTGGGACAATCTTGATCAACAGTGCCTTGATGAACTTGTGGATAGTATGCCACGACGAATACAGGCATGCATCAATGCAATAGGACGTGCTACTGGGTGTGTACAGCAGTCTGGACCACCACCTCTGAAGGTCTTGCTGTATGGTGGTACGTCGGCCGTTGTGGCCGAGCGGTTCTAGGCACTTCAGCCTGGAACCGCACGACCGCTACGGTCGCAGGTTCGAATCCTGTCTCGGGCATGGATGTGTGTGATGTCCTTAGGTTAGTTAGGTTTAAGTAGTTCTACGTTCTAGGGGACTGATGACCTCAGATGTTAAGTCCCAAAGTGCTCAGAGCCATTTGAACCATTTTGTATGGTGGTACAACGTGCAATGTGCGGTTTTCTTGAGCAATAAAAAGGGCCGAAATGGTGTTTATGTTGATCTCTGTTCCAATTTTCTGTACAGGTTCCGGAACTCTCGGAGCCGAGGTGATGCAAAACTTTTTTGATGTGTGGTTAAAAAATGGTTCAAATGGCTCTGAGTACTATGAGACTCAACTGCTGAGGTCATTAGTCCCCTAGAACTTAGAACTAGTTAAACCTAACTAACCTAAGGACATCACAAACATCCATGCCCGAGGCAGGATTCGAATCTGCGACCGTAGCGGTCTTGCGGTTCCAGACTGCAGCGCCTTTAACCGCACGGCCACTTCGGGCGGCTTTTGATGTGTGTAAAAATGTTCAGATGTGTGTGAAATCTTATGGGACTTAACCGCTAAGGTCATCAGTCCCTAAGCTTACACACTACGTAACCTAAATTATCCTAAGGACAAACACACACACACCCATGCCCGAGGGAGGACTCGAACCTCCGCCGGGACCAGCCGCACAGTCCATGACTGCAGCGCACCAGACCGCTCGGCTAATCCCGCGCGGCTTTTTGATGTGTGTATTTAGATAAATTGCGGAATACCTATATTTTGGATGTCTGGATGGGGGATTGGATTTCAGTTCACTGTATTATCGATTACGTCACCGCGTTGTTTCGATGACATATGGCTCTATCACTACAGCCGGGTCTATCACTACAGTAAAGAAACTAAACAGCATTGAAAACGTCGGGTAGAACCAGGCCACCGTGCACCAAAGAAGACAAAGGCAGTTTTATAGACCAGAAAGGACTGCAGTGTTTCCTGCGTGAAGTAATGTACGTCCGTCCATCCAAAGGAACTCTTCGGTTTACTCCTTTCGATCGTCTCCAGCACGTTTTACCTCAAATTTGTTGATGAATCAGCGTGCGAACGGCCTATTCACTGTTTCACGATAGACGTCGTTTCCATCACTCGGACGGCAATGGAGTTGTGACTGTCGACCATGCAGGACTCGGGGTTCGGAATATACGAATATTCGATCTGGTGTTTGAAGTTCCGGCCAGGCTCGTTGTGTGGCTTTACGGGGAGGTACTAAGTCACGTGGAAGAAAAGTGGCATACGTTCGAAACATATCGTTTTGAATCAAGTGCATCAGGTGCGAATCAAACTGCACAAACATAGCAAGTCGTACGTGACCGTTGGTGGCTATCGAGCGTTCGTCATTTATACGGTCAACTGAGGAGTTGTTCGGGGTGCTGGCAGAAAAGGGCGCCTTCGCTCCGAACGCCTGCAGAGACGCCTCGTCCAGATATATCGTGCTGACACGACGTCTACATCATAACCGACGACGCTGCATATTACATACGCTGATACAGCGAGGAACATGACGACGCGGACGTTGTTCCGTTCTTGTTACTGACCGCCGAGGGCCCGGTTTCCGCGCCAACGACCCCACGGCCTGCGTCGGAACCGCCGACGTGCTCGAGAGCAGCGACCAAGTCTGCATTTCGTCCGTGTGAAGGGGAGCAAAAAAAAAAAAAAAAATGGTTCAAATGGCTCTGAGCACTATGGGACTTAACAGCTATGGTCATCAGTCCCCTAGAACTTAGACCTAATTAAACCTAAACCTAAGGACAGCACACAACACCCAGCCATCACGAGGCAGAGAAAATCCCTGACCCCGCCGGAAATCGAACCCGGGAACCCGGGCGTGGGAAGCGAGAACGCTACCGCACGACCACGAGATGCGGGCGAAGGGGAGCACCTGAAGCTCGATTCAAGCGCGGACACGGAGATGTTGGAGGTGCCTGTTCGTCGTGATCCACAGGCCGCAGATACGCGTTCCCGTAAGCAGCAGTCACTCAGGCAACGAAAGAAGAGGAGGCTGTCTGGAGGAATCGCTTTGCAAGACGGTTACACGTTGCAGAAAGATGACGACGATCCCCTGCGGCCAGGGCTGTGAACCACGCTCCAGCAGTTCCTGCTTTACTGCTGGTAGCGACCGCCCACGGACAAAGACAGTTTGACGAGGCTATCCCACTGACCAGCTCCCTGGCGATGTTGCGGCTAAGGCACCAGATGAACGTCATCCGTCGCCTAACGTACCGAACCTCCAGCTTGGTGATTGGCTGTCTGAAGTGGGGATGGAAAGAATGATGTCAGACTCGAGCGACCACCCGACGCCCGCGGCCGGTGGATCGTCGGACGGACATCTTGTCATCACTAATACACACGTTGCCGGTGACGGGGATGGTCAGATGGGCGACGTAACGCTTACTGGCTTAAATGACTGCAGGATACGTAATCGTGCTCTCCAGTGATCCAGATGTATCGGATAGGAACAGTCAATGTCAACGGCATTAGTTCCACGATCAAAATCCAAGTATTAAAGGACAATATTCAGGCAGCGGACATTGATTCCGTGCTTCTTCTGATATGCATCTGGATCTTTATGGCTACACGTTTTACGTCAGTCCAACTACGGTGGTGGTTGTACGGCCATACTAATACGTGATGGCAACGGATATTCAGTATTTGGCACCAGTGCGAGGCGTTGTACTCACCATCGGCGCAGTCCACTTTGCGAATCTGTACGCTCCTTCTGGTACTGCGAAGCGTCGGGAGCGAACAGTCTATTACTCTTCTGAGGTAGCTCAATTGTTTCAAGGCGCTCCAAAGCACCTAGTGGTGGGTGGGGACTTTAACTGCATTTTATACCCTGATGAACAGATCCCTCACCATGTCCCATATCCGCCGGCCGGTGTGGCCGTACGGTTCTAGGCGCTTCAGTCTGGAAACGCGTGACCGCTACGGTCGCAGATTCGAATCCTGCCTCGGGCATGGATGTGTGTGATGTCCTTAGGTTAGTTAGGTTTAAGTAGTTCTAAGTTCTAGGGGACTGATGACCATAGATGTTAAGTCCCATAGTGCTCAGAGCCATTTGAACCATTTGTCCCATATCCGGCCTTTTACGCAATGGCTAGGGATCTAGCTTTGCAGACACATGGAATATTTCAGCAGTCACTCGGTGAGTAGGTTGGATAGGATTTACGTTTCCCGAGGTTTTTGTACAGTGGCTGTTGGTATCGAGCTGTCGCCCACAGCGTTAACCGACCATCAGGCCTTCGGCTGCACCGTGATTGTGCTGCAACAGCAAATGAGCCGTAGCAGAGGACCATGGAATCTTAACGTCAGCATTCACTGGGAAGAGACTTGCCATCTAGCTGTCACTGATACCTGGTCGAGAGTGAACGACGGTACATACGTATCATTGTATGATATGATGGTAGACACACTGTGCCAACCAGCTATTCGCCGCACACTCATATGGACGAGACAGGGCGATTTGGCAACTATCGATCTCTAAGTTTTAGTACATGGTCTTGAGGGAACTAACGTCGCATCCAGCTTCGCTAGAGCACCAAGCGGTCGTCCACTGGACAAAGATTCGGCTCCTGCAGATCACAACTGCCAGACTGGAAGGCACGCGGGTTCGAGCTAGACTGCGTGATTCCTTTCGAAAAGACCGCGCATCTCTTTAGAATACCTTCAGAAAAAGAATATGTCGTAAGAGGCGACTCATCACCGCAGTTAATGCGACCGACAGTTAACATGCAGAGACAAACACCGCCATCTCCCGTGTCATCACAAATTACTGCACCATCTGGCCTGACAATGACGTTGAGGACGTGCTGCACGACCTGCCGTCTTTGGGCAGGGCACAAGGAGACGTCACATTCGTGGAGGCCGTCACGCTGGAAGAATTGCGCATGACCCTGTCGCGGCGCACAAGAAATAAATCCCCTTGACCTGATGGTCTGCCGCTTGAATTTTATTGCATCTTTTCTGACCTGACGGGGGATGCCTGGCGGCAGATATGCTGCGAACTCCTGGATCCTGAAGTTCGCGTCCCCTTTCCCGCCCCGAATTTTTGGAGGGCGTCGTAATCCCTGTGCAAAAACCAAACGGAGGGTGCAGACCGCAAGACTTCCGGGAATTGACGTTAGTGAATTCGGATTACGCATACTTCGTGCTCGCCTCCTCGCTATTGTCAAAGACACCATTCATCCCGACCAACATGTCTGGGAGGTGGCAGCAATATATACACCACATTAAGATCTTATAGAGATGTGGTGGCGCTCATGTCGGCGATCCGTTTAGAAGGTGCCCTTGCGATAGCTGACCTACACCACACATTTGACTGATTTGAGCATGGTATTTGCAAGCTGTCTTAGAGAAGATGGGTCTGTCTCCAGTATAGGCTGGGGTGGTTCTTCGTCTCATCTTTAGGGCCTGTTCCATAGTCCTGGTGTAACACGCCCGGGAGTACGAATGGGTGGGGTACTTTAAACTGACTTCTTGTTTCGTGACCGTTTCTTTTCTTGACCGTGCGCCCTGTCCACACAACGTACCTGGTAATCCCGCGGCGGTCGTACTGTTCTGCTCCACACTGCTGCTGGCTTGCCTGAAATTATTTATCGAAATATGCTAGCGAATAACGGGAGCCACTCAAAGTTAAAACACAACACTGTTCGACGTCTAGTATGAACAACTATATTTTGAGACGATTAAAGAAAATCGCAGGTTGCACTGTTTACATTCCAATTCAGAAGTGTTATCCCAATTAATGGATGATTAACAGTCCACAAAATATGATTTACACGAGCGTACGCGTAACCGACACGACGAGGGTGATTGTTGATAATGCGGAAGCCGAATGATCGCACGAAATTTCTTACGCTCTCACACATACAGATATCTGGTAATAGTCCTCCTTGTCACTAGTAATGATAACGCTGTTCGTAAAGTTAATTTTTCAGTTCTCAGTTCTCACTTGTACGAGCGTGTGCGTAACCGTTGCGGCGCGGCTGATTGTTGATAATGCGGAAACGCGATGATCGAACGCACATCCTCACGCTCGCTACAAGACACTGGTACTTAACTGCACTCTTTTATGGTAACTAATTTTTACTGATTCACATTGGTTCGTTCTGGGAGACCGAACACGGCGCGGATGATCGATGCTGTGCGACACGCAACGAGAGGACACGTTATCGACGGCACTGCTCATTTTTTCATTACTTCTTGACACACTTTCCTCTGAATCACTTCCATATTTCATCACCTTACTGTAACAGCACTCGTAGCAACACTTCAAAATGGTTCAAATGGCTCTGAGCACTATGGGACTTAACAGCTGTGGTCATCAGTCCCCTAGAACTTAGAACTACTTAAACCTAACTAACCTAAGGACATCACACACATCCATGCCCGAGGCAGGATTCGAACCTGCGACCGTAGCAGTCGCGCGGTTCCGGACTGCGCGCCTAGAACCGCGAGACCACCGCGACCGGCAGCAACACTTCAACCTGAGTACTAACAAAGCCTCTCACATGCAGAGCTACACATTACACAACACAACAGTTCCGTGTCCCGCGCTCGACTCACCACAGACGCGGCTGCCCGCAAAGATACTCCACAAGCCAGCGATATAATACGCTTACACTGGTCAATGGCTACCGCTTGCCACCATTCGCTATTGAGCGCTCAGTGTGACAAGGACGCCCTCCGTCAGTCTTTCTCTTCGCTGTCGCCCTCGGGCCTGCATTTCATGGTCTACATCAGCGTCTGGAGGGTATTCGCTTCCGCAGTGTGTATTTTAATTGTAGGTTTCTTGGCAACGTCGGCAGAAGATGTATGTACGGCGATCGCGAGGCTTCAGCGCTACGGCGAGTGGCCGGCAGCCGTATCAAACTGCGGAAATCGCACGAAATGCATTTGGGCAGGCGATGACTGTCCGTACGCCGATTCTCTTTTTCAAGATCCTGGCGATGAAATGTTAGGCAGTGACCTCCTATCAGAACGTGCAGTTTACGGCGGCAGTTACATAGCCTACGCATCTCGCATTACTTGATGTGATCCGCACGCAAGTCGTATCCATACCTTTCGAACATGCAGGTACAGTCATGCTCAAAAGTATCCGAACGACCTGATTCGCATGCAACCCACATAAGGCAGCTGTCTAGCAGGTCCTCTAATCGCTCCTTGGTACAGTCGTTTGACTATTGAAAATGGTTCCAAAAAGTCACCACTAGAAAACACTGCTCTGTATCGCAATAACTCAAGATGTAAAGTAATACTACGACACTACAAATATCAGGGAACACCTTATCACAGGTAAGATTGTCCTTAAAGCTTGTAAGCTCACATTTATTACAATAAATCACATATCTGAAATGTTACCACTCTCATTATTACGTCAGATAGGGAATGCACGTAGTAAGTTCGTCGTATTCATGATTTCCTCTTCAAAGTAACATACATGAGTGTCGATAGTGGTGCACCTGGGTCAGAGGGTCGTCGGCAAGATCCATAATGTATAAACGTTGTTATTATATAACACAGGCGAGTATATGTTACTCCACACCCGCTTCCAGCCAGCCGCCGGATGCCGGCGTTCAATCACATTGGAAGGTAGTGTCTGTTGAAAGCAGCGGTAGAATTCCTTAGTTCTAGGAGCCCGCGTGAACAGTAGGATATCCAACAGATATGCCGATCACATAAGTGCGAATATGATACAGTAGTGACGCGATATGTCCAACAGGAATCGGCGGCCGGAGAGGTTGAGGCGCCACCTCCTCCGTCACATTACCAGCGAGGGCGTAGTCTGAAGCCATGTCCGCAGAAAGAGAATGAGCGAACATTCTGTGCGTTTATCATTCCAATGCCGCCCGCATATGTGGGCAACGTCAGTGTCTCATAACGCGTCGTGAACATCCTAACATCGCTTGGAACCTGGCAACCATTTTAGCGGGTAGTGGAAGAAAGTGTGTAATGATTAACTTTCGGGGCGAGGTAGACGTTCACAAAATGTACAGTAATGCTCAAAAGCATCCGAACGACCTGAATTGCAATTCGCCTGATTCGCATGCAACCCACATAACGCAGCTGTCTAGCAGGTCCTTTAATCGCTCCTCGGTACTGTCGTTTGACTATTGAAAATGGCTCCAACAAGGCGTCACTAGAAAACACTGCTCTGTATCGCAATAACTCAAGATGTAAAGTTATACCACGATACTACAAATATCAGGGAACACCTTATCACAGATAAGACTGTCCTTAAGGCTTGTAAGCTCACATTTATTACAATAAATGACATACCTGAAATGTTACCACTCTCGTTACTACGTCAGATAGGTAATGCACGTGGTAAGTTCGTCGTATTCATGATTTCCTCTTCAAAGTAACATACCGTACTAATTATTTAACACAAAATGACATTAAAAATTTAAGTTATTCACGAGCAGCTAGTTGAGAATATGTATGAACTTCAAATGACACGAAGAACCGTCTCGTTCTGCATATGGATTCAAACTCAGGTCATGCAGACTAAGCAAAGATTTCGTGACTGACGGAAACTAACAGTCATACCTGATTAGGCATATAGAGAGTGATATACCTCGATTTTAGACAGTATCAGTTTGCAAATACCAACTTTAAATTACATAACGCAAACATTTTTAACAGACGCGAATCCTACGCAGCACCTATTGTCCCTGTTAACGAACTACGATAGATGTTAAATATTGCTTCTTAACAAGTAACTTACTTGAAATGCCGTGAGGTAAAGCTTTGTGTTGGACAAAGATTCGAACCCAGAACCTAATCGGATAGATATCGAAGCACAATCAACTGTGACATATCGCATTTTCTCGGCAGTAGCTAGATGTTTTAACTGAAATGACGAGACTAAACATTTTTTCCTTCCCAGGACTCCAACCCGACACCTATCGCTGTTATATTCTAGAGAAAACGAATGTTAAATATGGGTTTGTTGCACCAGCAGCGACATGTGAGCATGTTTGAACTAGAAATAATATGACGAAGAGTTCAGTGCTGACTGGGAATAGAGCTCCACGCATATCGTTGTTGACTACACGCAAAGAGACGTCAGCTACCGAATTTTTCTCCACCAGCAGCTCGGAATAACAGCTTGAACTTACAGTGATCTCGCAAATCGTTCAGTGTCTCACTGGGAGTCAAAAACATCAAATATCGTTAGTGTTGACAAAGAATGAAAATACATTAAAATTGAAATTATTATCCACCAGCAGATAGGTGTTCTAATGCTAGAGCTTGATAATACATAATGAAATCTTTAGTGCCGGGCCAGGATTCGAACCCATTCACGCGCAATATGTGGAGACGTTGTGGAATCTCGAGTAAACTGTAGCCGAGTTGTATTGTCACAAAGGGATCAAATTCCGCGTTAAGGGCGGTCTGAGTTGCATTCCCAGTTCAGAACCAATTTTATCGACATACAGAAGCTCAGATAGAAGACGGAATAAGTGTCCTGTGATCTTACGTAGCGTTTGTTTCGTCACTAGAAATAAATTACTAGTATAAGAAAGGTTACTGATGACAGAGTTTCTACATGTCGCCACTCCAGACTTTATTGTGGTTCAACCTAACGTCTACTTGGTAGAGAAGGAATATCACTTTTAATGTGAATTTCAGAGCGCAATGCCATTATATCTTCTTCACTGTGTGTAGCCAGAAGAGAATAGAATCTGTCTCTCCCTATCTAAAATCATTGACCGAAGTTGGAATCGAACCCAGACCATAGATATAAGAACCTATCATCAGCACCACATGCCACCAAATCCTCTCCCCAGGGGCTCATTTTTCTATCATAACGCCGTTGTACCACACTGGCTGAGAATTCTGACACACAGGCTTCCTGTATCAATTTGCAGTATGTTCAGTAAATTCATTTACTTGGTTGACCGAATCACCATGAACTAGCTGCCTCGGCTACCCAGTGCATCCATTCATCTTTATTTTGTAATCACCAAAATAAAATAACGTAACTGTCACCAACGCAGAACTGCCAACAGTGTAGGATGCAGAAAATGAAATAGGAAGTGTTCCTTTCAAAATGGTTCAAATGGCTCTGAGCACTATGGGACTTAACTTCTAAGGTCATCAGTCCCCTAGAACTTAGAACTACTTAAACCTAACTAACCTAAGGACATCACACACATCCATGCCCGAGGCAGGATTCGAACCTGCGACCGGTGTTCCTTTCCACTTGAGCTACTCTATTGCCCTATCGGTTTGTTGAAAACGTCGTGCAGTGCAAAAGAAAAGGTATAACTGTTTGTCTGTCATAATTGTTGACCTGGCGACATGCATTATCCCACAGCGCTGTGGAGTGCAGAAGTTCTGGAGGAATTGTTCTTGACTTTTGGAGCTGATATAGCTACGTGTTAGCTAGATGCGTAATGGTAAGTATCGCGCGTGGTAGATAAGATGTCGCGAGTTCGAGTACATTCACTGCTATATTTTTTAAACGCAATTCTGCTGTCTGCTAATATTATTAATCTAATGGAACTTGTAACATAATTGCCTTCACTTCTCGACCCAAAATAGTCGTATGTGGAAAAAGGGATAACTTCTGCGACATTTTGTTCATTTCAGGTTTAATAGACAGCCAGACAGTAGATGCATCTCGAAACTTTTGTATTATGTATGGGTAGAGCGCATCGTGCCAAAATACGTCGGAAAAGTATTTTCTACATTAGCTGTCGTCTGGTAGTGGAATTTTATTCTTCTTCAAACCTTGTTTCACAGCTTTAACTCAGAACAAGTTTTCTACATGCATGTAATCAATAAATTCCATGTGCATTTTCAGACTGTTATAGATGACATCAGAGAATTCCCATATATCGTTGATGATTAATTTCTCTCTCATGTTTACTATTGTTTTAACAACATTAAAGAAAACCTTACGAAAATTGTGAACTGTATTATAAAAAATGAAATAAAACTACCAATGGTAACCTTACGACGAAAGTCTGTTTTAATAAAACAGAGTATCTGTACACAAGCGTGCCTCTATCGTCACGAATTGGTAAAATACTACTCACTTAGATTTTGATTGGGTCTCTGTTCAATTGGTATGTTGTGTCATACTCAAGAGGTATGCAAATGTGGCATTTCATAAATAAAGTTATGTATTCCTAGAAACCCAAAATTTGCTTGTTACAGCGGAAAGAGGCGTTACCTGTTGTGCAGCATTGTAAGTTTTTCACCATTGCACTATGAGCCGAAAGTCTTTTCTTGCGATTTCCATATAGATGTTTGATCTGACTGTTTGTAGCTCTTTCGCAGAAGGGATAAAAACGCTACACTCAGTGAGACTGGAACTGCGAACCATATCAGATGCCTTTTCACGGGTCAGCAAGTTACCACAGAGCTGGCGAAGAAGTATGTGTCTGAGCTTCCTCTTACGAGACCAATAGTGGCTAGAACTCGTAAACCGCTATTTGAAGGACGAGATTAGATGCGATTTCCACGTGCAACGACTTTCCTGGGCTGAAAACCGTAAATTTACAATCTTTTCTTACACCTCAAGCGATAATAACTCAGATTATTCAATAGAAATGACAGGTAAAATCAAGTGAACTTTGAGACTTAATTCCGTGCACATCAGGAAGTAACTCGTCGATCACAGAGTTACCAAACATACGTTGCCCTGTTGCCAAATCTCAGTCACAATACCAGCAGGAAGAAGACGAACCGATGTGATCTTACAGCGGGCTGGGAAGTGACCATAGCTGGTGTCTCCAAGTCGCGGCTGCTACGTAATGCGTCTGATTCGCATTTCTGTAACTAGGTTTAGGAAGTGGAGCGTAGTTACTAATAATAGTCAGAACTGACTGCAAACTAAGCATTATAAATCATTAACTCTCATAGTTGTTTTTATATTTATTTCGTAAGTGTACTCAAAACTAAGAAATTCATTCACAGACGTTTCGGTGCCTCGCCGATAGTCGAGCACAACAAACAAATAAAAATAAAAAAAGAATGTGTGTGTGTGTGTGTGTGTGTGTGTGTGTTGCCAAAATGCAAAGAGATCTTACTGCCTTCCGACATACGTCGCTGTCAGTTCTTCCATATGATTTGGTCGACATGACCTGTTTCAAGTTGTGTATGACAGACAATGTTTCAGAAAATCAATTGTTTTCCTTTGCAATAAACAGAAAGATATTCATTGTAAGCTATCCAAGTACAAAATTTTCGCAATATTAGTTCAAATTTAATATTCGCTTCTATAATGTAGGAAAGTATTTCACAGTTGCAAAACTCGCAGCCGACTAATTGACCTTACACTTAGTCGCTGACCATAAATTCTAGCTCATAGTGACACCAGATTAAGTAACCTAATGTAGCGAAGATTGTTTGCCAGTGATCTTTCTCACCGGGAAATACGCAGTTCACTCATTGGGCTCCATAAGTACACTGTAACAGTAATTTCTGTGTGTATGGAATGCATATGGATCAGAATTTAGTGGTGCTCTCTCTTCCACTTCTGTATACAATATGCCTGACCTAAACGGGCCCTTTGTCATTGCAGGCCCTGGGCAGTGCAAAATCATGCTGACAACAGTAATGTGCTTATACTGACAACCTGAGTGTTCGTTTTACCTGATTTTGTAACCATTTAAATAAAACAACATGACCTTTCAGTGGGAGACATTTCGTCCCTCTTCCTTCTGTGAAATTTGTCAGCAAGCTTTTTGCCTTTCAGCCACCAAAATTGTGCAGAGTACGGCCGGTAAACGATTCACAAACCACGTTTTAGTGCCGTTAAGACGATTTCTTTAAACATCGCCGTAGCTGAAGGAATTTAGTTTCGTCCTAAATCATCTCAAGCAGCAATGTTCACAGACATCTCAAATAGTAAAAAGCTCATTATCCAGTACGAATGTTGTAATACAAACTTCCCACAGTTTGTTTCAGCTTGATCTTTTCATCTGATAGCACTGCGTAAGTATTTTGTCTATGAGATATCACAAGTAGTGTTCCTGTAGCTGCGGGTATCATTGGTTGAAAACGAGTTTAACACCAATGGGTACTGCTAAATATTCAAAATGATTATCAACCTAATTCTGAGTTCATCCGCAAACAGAGGAGAATTTATAATATTGAAGCTAGACTGTGTATCCTTGTCTTCCTTGAGCGGGAATTGGAAGGCATTGACACACACGTATACAATACTATGAATACTTCGAACGCTATAGTTAACGTTGCTCTCATAAACTACTTTTGTTTTTTAATTCTTCTGGGTCTTCAGCGTGCAATATGTGTTGTAGATACAGTCTTAGAGCAATAAATTGACCGCCGAGTCGTTCACGTAAGGTGGGCAATACGGTTATGCTCCTCTCAGAATCCTATGTCCGGCAATATGCTCGATCTGGCAACATTGTAGACTGCGGCACATCCCAGAGGAAGTCTTGACTTCAGTCTTAGTACTTTATTCTTGACTACGTCTGTAGTCTTGAGGTAAAACGCGAGACTAGCTAATACGACGTCCGATAACTAAAAGCACACGTCGACAAAGTTTTTATCGCCCCTTGCCTCTCGGTGCTGAAGCTATGAGTGTAATTCAAGAGAATCTACAATAGATTCCTCTTTCTGTCACACTGGTAATAATAGTTTGGTCCAACAATGTTTTAGCGAAAGATTTCTTTGCCGACCATCAGCCTCTGAACACCGCATGCGTCTGAGTTCTCTAGGACCCGTTTACTGCCTACCGGCGGGGGCTGAGGCACTGCATTGTCTCGCCTTATGCCGACGACGTCTGCTCCACTCCGCACTCTCGACCATGTAAAGTGCTTTAATGTTGTTGAGTAATGACCCATAAAATCTGTCTACGATTTGTGTTCCACTCTTGATAGCAAAGGAGGCACAAAACCGTTTTTATTTGATGATTATTTTATTATACTAGAATGCAATACATCAATGTGGCACAGAATTAATTTCATTGTTTCTGATCCAGTGCACTACAATTAAAGCGTCACATTCTGTTCTTTTTCCTTTCACGGGAGGTTCCTCAAATAATTTATTATTGCATGGATTCATATGTGTTAGTCAAGGCACAGAGAGTAAATGCAATGTAATGTGTTTGGTTTCTTTCTTTGATTCTCTATGGTAAATGGATGCAAAAGATTGTGTAAATACCTATCAGAACCTGCTCTATAGCTACTCAGGCAAATTGCTTGTTTTGAGGTCTATACCTTAATTAATTGAGAAGTGAACGCTGTTCACAAGTGATATTTAAAATATTCAATTGGATTTAAGGCGACAAAATTGCCCATATTTGAAGCTACCCAGAGAAAAAGGAAGTTGCTAGAGCCGCTGCTAGCAAATGTCTGCAGGGAGTTCCTAATTGCTACTGTGGAAATTTAGCATACAGGCCCTATAGTAATCAAGAGGTTCATTTCCTTCATACTTATCACCCTGGCATGTGAGTCTTAAGTGAAGAACGATATTGAAATTCGTATCGCTGATGGTCAATTCGAATTTCTTCAGAGACTCTGGTATTGCGAAGCAACTTGGCAGTCACAAAGCCAAGATCTATGACCATTGACACAACTTACTGAGTCGAACTACCAAGAGGATTTGATGTGTAAAGGTTTTCTTCTGATTTCGATACAGAATTTTTTCTGGAAATTCGCAGCTCCATAAAATATATCAGAAAAAAAGCTCGCACACGCTGGCCCCTACCACAGTTAGAACTGACGACTGATTGAGCCGTTCTGACCCGAGACACGGGCGGTAGCACCGGGCTACGGACACACTGCTGCCTCTACACCGCTCTCATCATGGTATTGGTCACTCAGCCTCATAACGCATCGTGAAAGATAATAAAGTTGTCACTTATGTGAAGAATAGCATTTCTTTAGGCAAAAAACTGAATTTTCTGTCTCAGTGTCTTAGTTTACATGAGGATTACATAGCACGAGTCATTCAAATGGAAAGAGAATATCAAGTGAATTTAGCGAGTCAATTCAGTACCATAGTAGTGATTGCCCTGTCACAGTGTTGCCTAATGTTTGTGACGATGTTGCCAATTCTCAGCTGTGCTAGGAACAGCTCTGTAGCGGTATGCAAGGAGAATCCTGTGCTCGTGTCATAGGAGGATACGGAGAGGAGGCGCGGGGTTTGGTTAATATGCAGCGTTTTTTTCCTACCAGTTGTGTCAAACATTCAGGTGTATAATCTTCCATCACGATTACAGTTTCCTACAAAATAGATACGAATTATACACTTACCTTGCTACTTTGTGACAAAATATTATTTCAGTACAATAAAAAGTCTTTGTAAATCACTTATTCCCACCTGTCACAAAAGTAAGATAACAAACACTTTGCACCTCGAAATCGATTGCACCTATGTGCAGTCTTGTGACGTTTAAATAAATCGTCTTAACGGCACTAAATCGTGGTTTTTGAATCGTTTACCGGCCGTACTCTGCACAATTTTGGTGGCTGAAAGGCAAAAAGCTTACTGAAAAATTTCACAGAAGGAAAAGGGGGACGAAATGTCTCCCACTGGAAGGTCATGTTGTTTTATTTAAATTATTACAAAATCAGGTAAAACGAACACTCAGGTTGTCAGTATAAGCACATTACTGTTGTCAGTATGATGTTGCACTGCCCAGGGCCTGTAATGATAAAAGGCCCGTTTAGGTCAGGCATATTGTATACAGAAGTGGAAGAGAGAGCACCACTAAATTCTAATCCGTTGTAAGTAGGCTGTTTATGTTTTCTTTATGTAAGTTTGCTGTTTATGTTTTCTTATTGGCAACGTTATGTAGCGCTCTCTGTATGAAAATCACTGGCTGTGCTGTGTGCAGTATGTGGCTAGTTTGCATTGTTGCCTGCCATTGTTGTCATGAACTGCTATAGCTGGATGTGAACAGCAGATAGCGTTGGGCAGTTGGAGGTGAGCCGCCAGCAGTGGTGGACGTGGGGAGAGAGATGGCGGAGTTTTGATAATCTGTAAGACTGAATGTCAATTATGAATATTAAGGTAAATACATTGTTTGTTCTCTATTAATATCTTTCATTTGCTAACTATCCCTATCAGTAGTTAGTACCTTCAGTGGTTTGAATCTTTTATTTGGCTGGCAATAGTGGCGCTCGCTGTTTTGCAGTAGCTTGAGTAGCGAAGATTTTTGTGAGGTAAGTGATTTGTAAAAGGTATAGGTTAAAGTTAGTCAGGGCCATTGTTTTGTAGGGGTTATTGAAAGTCAGATTGTGTTGCGCTAAATAATATTGTGTGTCAGGTTAAGCACAGGCTTGTATAATTGTTCTAAGTGGACGTTTCACATGTAAAATTGTTCAAAGGGGACGTTTCATATGTCGACCCTTAGCCTAGGATACCTCACTGGAATCTTCTGATTTTTTTCTTGTAGTTTGTGTAATTAGTGTAGATTTTGTTTATTGCTAGTGCGTAATTGTAGAGGGAATCTCCTTTGTAGTTGCAGCCTTTCATTGTTGTACTGTAAAACAGTTGTGGCATGCATGTAGATTTGCACCAAGTATTTCGCAGCTGCAATTAACTAGATATTATTTTCAGTGCTATGTTAATGTGTTCTCCTATTTTTGCTCTTCAAATTGTGTTTTTCTGTGTTATCGTGTGAAATATTGTCACAATAATGGCGTGTGAAAAACGTAACACTCGGCTCCAAAGTAAACTGAGAAACGACAGTGAAGACGAAAGCAATGTGTTAGCGCCACTGTGTAATGAGTTAACTAATGTTCAAAGTAGTAATTTGGTAACTGTGCATAGGGAAATGGAGCGGACGTCAAACAATGGCGTAGACAGTCAAACAGGTAGTGAACAGGGAAGCATTATCGATCGGTCGGTCGGCAACAGCTCGCCTCAGGAATCCGAAATGATAGGACACAATATTGCAAATACTGTAGATTCAGGTTTTGCGTCCTCACCGTTTTCTCAAATAAGTCAAGACACATTTTCAGCTTGTCAAAATGTGAATGTTGCCGGCGCAAATGCACTGCCGAAAAGAGTAGAGGAACAGATTCCAGACACTAATGCATTGTTATTACAACTAATGCAACAAATGGAACAAAATCAGAGACAGATGGGACAAAATCTTCAAAAGTTAGACACAATGGAACAAAATCTTAAAAAGTTAGACACAGTGGAACAAAATCTTAAAAAGTTAGACACAGTGGAACAAAATCTTCAAAAGTTAGACACAATGGAACAAAATCTTCGGAAGTTAGACACCACACTTGAACAAACACGTGAAGATCTAACTACTGAGTTACATAACATTGAATCGAAATGCCAAAAAGTCTGTAATGACGTAAAAACACAAATTTGTGAGCATTTTCAGCCTATTTTTTCGCGGCATGAAAATGCATTACAGAATCACGAAGCAACCATAAAAGAACTGCAAATTATTGTTCATGAAAATCATGAGACCTTGCAAGCTAAAATGGACTCAGTTGCATCTACCGATTCGGTTACGCAACTTGCAAAAACTCAGGAAAACTTAAAGGACACAGTAGAAAGACACATGGGGGAAATTAGTTCATTATCAGAGAAAGTAGCCGAACTTTCGGATCAGGTCACTAACTTATCTACAAAGGTAGATGATGATCTGAATGACACAAGACCCGTAGCCTTCACTGACACAGAAGAGTATGAACAAATTAGAAAATTCAAACAAAATCAAAATCAAATCAACACACAGTACAAAAGAGAAATGCGGGAATTACAAGATCAGCTGACACAGGTAATACAAGAATTACATATTTCAGAGGATACTCGCGCTCCAACACGGGAAGAGGAACTTAGAAATACGGAAAAGCCACAAAATAATAGCACAGGGCATTTCGGTAATTATGAAAGAAATTGGCAAGGTACACCGAATTTTGAGATGGAACCGCCGAAACGACGTGACAATGACCGACATGCTACTCGCCGACACGATGATTTTGACTATAAGCTGTTCATTACTACACGTAAATTCAAAACATTTAAGAATTCTGGCAACGACATTCATCCACAAGCATGGCTCCATCAATTCTCTCATTGTTTCCCTCCCAACTGGTCATTGGAGCACAGGTTAGAATTTATGTGTGGCTACTTAGAGAATGAACCAGCTGTAAGAATGCGATCGGTCATTCACGATTGCCACAGTGAAGGAGAATTTTACCATGCCTTCCTCTCAGCATATTGGTCTCAAGCCACACAAGACCGCGTAAAACATAGCATCATGATGATGAAACACTTTGAACAATCTGAATTTTCCAGTCTTGTCAAATATTTTGAAGACATGTTGCACAAGAATCAGTACCTATCAAACCCATACAGCCCCTCAGAACTCATCCGCATTTGCTTAATCAAACTGCCTGAACATTTACGACATATTATTTTGGCAGGACGTTGCAAAGACGACATTGAAGCTTTTCAGGGATTGTTACAAGAACTGGAAATTGACACAGACAGTCGCGGGATGCGAAAACAGGAAAACAATCACTACAGGTCACATCCGTCTCAATTCCGTGACGACAGAAACAATAAATGGCCACGACAAACCTATTCTTACAACGTAAATCGTGACCAAAACAGACACCACCCATATGATAACCACTGGCAGAGTAATAGTTACAGGGAAAGATCACCTTTCCGCGGTAATGACTATCACAGAGACAATCAGAGAAACAGACAATATGGGAACCAAAATAATTATTATCAAGGGAAACAGAATAACTTTAGACGCAACGGTCCAGCACGCAGTTACGACTCAGGCAGAAATTCTCCACCACATGACCGACAAGAAAGAAACTATCGAACCTACCGACATGACGACAGACGATATGATCGTAACGACAGACCTGAATTGCATCAGAACTGGCGAGTTTTAAACAGAGCTGGGCCCTCTGGGCAAGGCGAATTTGTGGAAGTTAGGCCTCCAAATCCCAATAACGACGCGCGCCAACAAAGAGACAATAGGCGATGACTCACACCACTGGCAGCCACAAGACGTACTTATGAAACTGACGACGGAGCTGCCGTAGCTAGTAATTACGTAAAAATGGAAGACATTAGGGACATCTTACTCCAGGAACACGACGTAAAACATAACAACATTGCATATCCTGTGATTCACATTACTGTAAATGACGTAAAATTTACGGCAGTACTTGACTCTGGCAGTCCCATTTCAGTAATTAGTGAAACAGCTTTTAGCAAATGCAACAAATCGAACGATTGCCCCACACTTCCGTTACGTAAGATTAAATTACAAGGTGCAATCTTTGGAAAAAGTGTAGATGTACGCCAACAAACCAATTTAGAATTCTTTTGCCAAAGCCACAGCTTCTCTATGAACTTTCTTATTGTTCCATTATTGTCGACGGAAATTATACTGGGAGTAGACTTTTTGAATGAATACAAAGCAATTTTAAGCTTTCACGATGCTGAAATAAGTTTAGAGAAAGAAGGTATGTCAATAGCTTTGAAATTTGAAGACTGGCTCTCAAACCATGATGAGGAAATTAATCGGCTTTACGTTCTGTTAGACAACAGTTCGGAATTTTCTACGGAAGTAGACACCAACAATCACTCTGCAAGTACTGACAGGGTTGACATCGACGGCATATTTGAAATTAATGAGTTAATTCAGAATAAAATTCAGACAATTGAGAATTGTAATGACACTGATAGGCAGGACCTTTTTGAGATTTTACAAGCACATTCCACAGTTTTTACTCACAAAACAGGAACAATCAAGGGGTTTCAATACCAATTTCGTGTTCGTGAGCATACTAAATTTTGTGTTAGACCATACGTAATTCCGGCGCATTATAGGGACCGTGTTAGAACAGAAATACAATCTATGCTTGACGAGGGCATTATTGAGCCTGCAGTAAGCTCATACAACAATCCGTTACATGTTGTTGAGAAGAAAAATGGATCGATCAGACTTGTCTTAGATTCGAGACAAATCAATACTATCATTATTCCTGAAACAGACAGGCCGCAGACGATGGAAGAACTTCTTCAAAATTTTAATGGTGTAAAAGTGTTGTCTTCCATTGATCTCAGATCCAGCTTTTATCAGATCGAACTTCATCCAGAATGTAGAAAATACACAGCTTTCCTTTGTTTCGGCGTTTGTTATCAGTTTCGGAAACTTCCTTTTGGTTTGAACATTTCTTCAGCAGCATTCATTCGCGGGTTAAATTCCATATTACCTGAGTTCTTAAAACGTCACATCACCTTATATGTGGACGATATTCTAATAGCAGAAGCTTCATGGGAACAACATAACCGCATACTCAACAGTTTGTTACGTATTTTTGCAGAATCTGGAATTACAGTTAACTTGGAAAAGTCTGAATTCGGTAGGACAAAGGTGAAGTTTTTGGGACATATTATTTCTTCTGAAGGCATTCAGCCGGATCCTGAAAAGTTAGAAGCAATTAGAGCCATTCCAGTTCCATCCACAAAAAAACAAGTCCGCAGTTTTCTAGGTCTCGTAAATTTTTACCGTCGTTTTCTGAATATGCAAATTCTAGTTACACCAAAACTTTGTTCTCTCACTGGAAAAAATACTATTTGGAACTGGGACGAACAAGCACAGTTGGAATTTAATTCTTTGAAAGAAGCGTTACTTCACGCGCCAATACTAGCTCATCCAGATCTGTCACAAGATTTCTGCCTTAGCACTGATTCTTCCAAAGTTGGTCTTGGTGCCCATTTATTTCAAGAAGCCATAGAAGATGACATTACTGTTCAGAAAACCATTGCTTTTGCTAGCCGAGTGCTAACAAAATCTGAAAAAAATTATTCCGTTACTGAATTAGAAGCTTTAGCTATCGTTTGGGCATTTAACAAATTCCGTTTCTTTCTTTCTGGTAAGCACGTAAAAGTATACAGTGATCACCGTGCATTACAATTTCTTATGTCTTCAAAATTAAATCATGATAGGTTAAAACGTTGGGCATTGTTTCTGCAAGAATTCCGCTTCACAATAGTCTACATTCCCGGAAGGAGAACATTGTTGCGGACGCGCTGTCACGCGCACCGGCTGGGCTTGAGAAAAGTAACACAGAAGGCAACCTCGAGAAAAATTTCAGTATTCTTTACATTCAGAAAGTCGCCTTTGAAAACTTCATCACCACATCTTTAAAGGACATTGCTCATGAACAAGATAAAGATCCGATTTGGAAAGATATCAAAAGTAAATGGCATGAAAAGACACACACTCAGATTCGGCATTATTACCTGGTTAGAAACAACATACTCTTCAAACGCTGCACTGTTGATGACAAGCTATGGGTACTTTGCATTCCAGACGATTTTGTTAATAAGCTCATTTGGTACATTCATTTCAGCTACGCACATTTTGGTCCACGAAAATGTTATCATATTCTTCGAACGACTTGTTATTTTAACAATATGGAAAAGCGAATTCGAAGAGTCTTGTCTATTTGTAAACTTTGTCAAAAGGCGAAACCATCTACTATCTCACATCGTGCTCCGTTGTTTCCTATTATTCCTTCCAAATTAAAAGAATTTGCTGCTGTTGATCTCTTGGGACCCCTTGTCACAACATCGAATGGATTTTCGTACGTTCTAGTCGCTGTTGAACTTACTTCAAAATTTGTTTCTTTCACTCCGTTACGTAAAGCCACTGGACGGTCTGTATCCAACGCTTTTGTTAAAAATTTCTTACGTGAAGTGGGACACGTTAGTAAAGTCATTTCAGATAACGGACCGCAATTCAGATCTGCTGTTTGGTCACGCATGCTTCGGAATCATAGAATCAAACCTGTTTTTATTTCATTGTATTCACCACATTGTAACCCGTCTGAACGGATTATGAAAGAAATCAATAAGCTTTGCAGACTTTATTGTCACAGAAAGCATCAGCATTGGGACAGATATTTACACTTATTTCAAAATGTGCTGAATGAAATGCCTCATGATTCCACTGCTTTACCACCTACTCTTGTACTGAAGAATGAAGAACCTCCGAACAGAATCAGAGAGCTTGTACCTTTCCCGAATACACGTAAACTTCGACACAAAGACATAATTGATTTGGCTCTTAAAAATATAAAATCTGCAGCAGACAAAAGGAGAAAACTACACGGTAAAGCAAATGCAAAGAAATTATGTATTGGTCAGAAAGTTCTCATTAAAGCTCATTCATTGTCACATAAGAAGAAACACTTGAGTCACAAATTCTTTCTAGTTTACAATGGACCTTACAGAATCCGACGTATACCACATGATAATTGCGTTGAAGTTGAAACTCTGCGTACTAGGAAGAGTAAAGGTTTACACCACATTTCTCATGTAAAACCATTTATTGACAGATAATCTGTTTTTAACTTAGTCTTTGCAATTTTCACTTCACGCTACTTGTACAATTTGTCAGACTTAAGAAACTGTTAACATGCAACATTTTGGTTTGCATACGAGTGGATTCTGGATTTGAGGTGCTTTCTGTGAAATGCCAGATGACACAGTGGTTGGTTTGTGTGACAGCTACACGATTATATCACGACGTTACTAATGAGTGACAATTTACAATGTTGCTTTTGCGGTGTATCTGTTTGATATCTGCACAGTTTTTCTGAATTCTTCTGTAAAGTAAAACATGTTTTAGTAGTAACTTTTGTGCTATTGCTACAAGGAGACAGCCTTTTCCGTAGGACAACAATACGTTACAGCACAGTACTTTCCTCATCACGGCAATAAGCGTAATAACTAAGTTATCTATACGCAAAGCATTTCACTTTTGTTTATCATGAGGTAAGTACATTGGCTTCTGCTGAACTTAGCTTTTGGAGGACGATAACTACGACACTTCCCAGAGATTATCTTAGAGCAAAACGCACATTTAGCGCTACAGGACACGTACTTGAGTGATTAATTTTGTACTTAAAACATTTATTTTTAAAGATTTTTGAATTACAAAGAAAGTTTTTCGTGATACATTTCATTCCATTGCTGTAATCTGTAACACCTGAGGGTATAATTACAATAAACCTCAGGGGGGTACACGCCTACTTTGTGTACCATGTGTTTGGCAAGCACAAGGAGCCCTAGCTAATATGGTATTTGCTTATACAACTTTACACATCGGTACCATATTTCTCTAACACATAAATTACACACCTATCTGATCATTTAACAGAGAAACAAACATCCTTTTACTACGTCAGTGACACATGTTTACGCCATTACAGAGTTGGATTACTTCACACTTAAGAAATTGTACTTTGTCTGTACTTTGTGCACTGTTCATATTTTTTTTTGGAACCATTGTGATACTATGAGAACTTTGAATGATGTATTTGGTAAGGGAGTATGATTTTAAAGTACGTTGGAGGCAGATGACACTTTTGACATGAGCAGAGAATTTTGTTAGGTTTTGAAATTATTGGAGGAAGCTACGACGATTTTGAGATTTGACTGAGGTTTTATGATGTTATTTTTACGACGACGATGTGTATTATGCTGTTGCGGTAAGTTTATGATCCATAAGCTGATGCTATATGAGTTATTTGATTATGCTATGTATCTGTTATGATGAAATATGGAAAAAGTGTCGACGAATAAGGTAAGGAGTAATGAATAGTGGTTAGGGACTCTTGACCTGTGAAATATTTTTATATGAGACTGTCACTGTAGCGGAAACTGCTGTCGTAAATATTTCCGTAAGAAAGTTAAGTGACCACCTGCAGATAATGTGACGTGGGCACCCAGGTGTGTCAGACACCTGGAGAACAAGCCTTTTCAGACGCTCAGGTAGAAAAGAAAGCCATTAGGGTGTGCCAGAGGCACAGGTGGAAGAGAAGGACAAAGAGAGGGCTACACCACTGTTAATGACATTCCTTTGTAGAGGGCATCGCTAATGCGACACGCTCGCTACTTGAAAACATATGATTTTTGTAATGCGTTGTGGGCACACAGCTGTGTCAAACACCTGGAGAATAAGCCATTAGGATGTGCCTTTCATCGCTAATGCGACACCCTCGTTACTTAAAAAATTTATGATATTTACTGAAATGCCTAACAAAATGACAAGAAATATTTTTACATCTGCACACCTGATTATGACAAGAGTCTTTGTACGAGAGTTGAGAGCAATTAACTTATGAAATGAAATGTCACATGACTACTGAATGACATTTTTATGCTTTGGTTTGCGTAATTGCTTATTTCATTTGATATCTGGTTTCCAGCTGTGTTGCAGCATTGCTTTTATAAAATGAAATGCATTTGCTAATGTGAACTCTTTCTGTCAACAGATTTATTAAATAATTATTTTATGATCCACATTCTTTAAAAAAGGAGCACTTGGAAAGGAAAGAACAATAAGAAGGAACTAGCAACAGTAAAACAAAATTTTCTTTTCAAGTACATGGTAATATTTTTTTTACAATAAGTTGTTATGGTGCACCACTTTAATTACATAGACATTAAGATGACCACTTTAATTACATAGACATTAAGATGTGAATATGCATTTCCCTTGTCTGCATTGTTGTTTTTACTGTAATATTTTTTCTGCTTGAGCTATGTCATGTTTAGGTATAAGTTGCTGCTGTTTGCCAGGCATAGTGTTATTGAATTTGACTTTTGCTAATTTATGCTGCTAGCTTTGCCAATTTGCATTTTTGTCATTTTTGTTTGTGTTGATTTGTTGTGATGCTGCATTGCCTCGTCCCTTGATATATATATCTGAACTCAGTTGATTTAAGTTAGCTTAAGAGGGGGTAGACTATATAAGAAACTGACTATGGAGAATAGGTAAAGAATGCATTGCGAAGAAAGATTTGGGCCCCAATGAGTATTGTACAATCAGAAATAATTATTTTGAAAGAAATATGAATAGAATACAGGAACGAGGTATAGGTAGGATTTTCTTGGAAATAAATGATGAGGTAAGCAATGTGTGAACATATAAATACAGAAAGCATGCTTAGATAGGATTTTTTGGTGGAAGCAAAGGTTGAAATAAGACGAACGATCTATGGAATGAAGGGAGATCTCCAAGCAAAATACTGCAGTAAAACAAACCCTGTCCTTTCCTCTTTGCTGCTTTTTCCCAATATGTAATTGTGTGTTGTCCTTTCTTTTTGGTGTTATTCCGCTATGTGTTTGTGTACCCTTGTGTATTTGTGTTTTTCCTGTCTTTATGTGTTTAGCTGATGAGAGCTGTGTTGTAGAATTTTTCTAATACTCTGTTATTTTCTTTGTAAAGATGCTTAGACATTATTTATTCTGTGTTGTTTTAATGCTCATGTGTGAAGTTGAATTTTTAAGAGTGATTCTGATCTTTTATGTATGTACTCATGTCATCATTCCTGTAACACTGATGTATATGTTTATTTCTATTGTTTTGTAAAGCCTGCACTACAAATATTATCTGTATTGTTATGTTTTAATGATGTATTTTGTATCTTTGTAATTGTATTCTTATGTTATATAATTGTAATTGACACCAGTTACTCAAATTCAGTAACTTGTAAGCATTCATTTCACTGCACACATTTCTGTTGGTCATAGTATATGGACAATATGTGAGAAGTAGGGACTGTTAGTGTTTGCACGTGTGTTACTAATTCAGCAAGGGACTGGATAACAGCATTGCTGGTTCTAAGGACAATTCCACAAACTTTGTGAGTGCACAAGTGGTGGTTATGGACTTGCTCTATTATCCGCAAGACTCTTCAATGGTGATTGTGCACCTGCACAGTCGCAACAGATGGCTGCTGGCCATCTCTACAAGGACTACAGTGGGTCTACACCTCTGGTGGCCCACAAATACCAATACTCTCTACCAGGACTACAGTGGGTCTACTCTGTGATGACCTACCTACCAATATTCTTCGAAACGTCGACTGACTCTGCTGGGGGTTTGCTCTGTTGTGGCCCATTACCTGTCAGCATGTCAAGAGTCAGCACTGTCTTTCCGTTGGAAGGACAACACTACTTCTTCAAGACTGCATGGAAATCCACTACTTCTGTGTGCAATTTCTTTTACTAATGAAACTTTGTAAAAAAAACTGTAATTACTATTATGATGAACGATCAGGACTGTCTTTATGGACTGTGAGAAAATTTTAGCTGTTGACCAACATTGTATCAATAAGTGTGTGCATTGGATATCTTTGTTAGTGTAATTATGAAAAATTTTATCAAATCATTATTGGCCACTGGCCAAAAACATTTGTAAAATTTTTTGTGGGGAGCATGGGGGCTATGTAAGTAGGCTGTTTATGTTTTCTTTATGTAAGTTTGCTGTTTATGTTTTCTTATTGGCAACGTTATGTAGCGCTCTCTGTATGAAAATCACTGGCTGTGCTGTGTGCAGTATGTGGCTAGTTTGCATTGTTGCCTGCCATTGTTGTCATGAACTGCTATAGCTGGATGTGAACAGCAGATAGCGTTGGGCAGTTGGAGGTGAGCCGCCAGCAGTGGTGGACGTGGGGAGAGAGATGGCGGAGTTTTGATAATCTGTAAGACTGAATGTCAATTATGAATATTAAGGTAAATACATTGTTTGTTCTCTATTAATATCTTTCATTTGCTAACTATCCCTATCAGTAGTTAGTACCTTCAGTGGTTTGAATCTTTTATTTGGCTGGCAATAGTGGCGCTCGCTGTTTTGCAGTAGCTTGAGTAGCGAAGATTTTTGTGAGGTAAGTGATTTGTAAAAGGTATAGGTTAAAGTTAGTCAGGGCCATTGTTTTGTAGGGGTTATTGAAAGTCAGATTGCGTTGCGCTAAATAATATTGTGTGTCAGGTTAAGCACAGGCTTGTATAATTGTTCTAAGTGGACGTTTCACATGTAAAATTGTTCAAGGGGGACGTTTCACCGTATGCATTGTATACACACAGAAATTACTGTTACAGTGTACTTATGGAGCCCAATGAGTGAATTGCTTATTTTCCGGTGAGAAAGAGCACTGGCAAACAGTCTTCGCTACATTAGGTTACTTAATCTGGTGTCACTCTGAGCTAGAATTTATGGTCAGTGATTAAGTGTAAGGTCAATTAGTCGGCTGCGAGTTTTGCAACTGTGAAATACTTTCCTACATTATAGAAGCGAATATTAAATTTGAACTAATATTGCGAAAATTTTGTACTTGGATAGCTTACAATGAAAATCTTTCTGTTTATTGCAAAGGAAAACAATTGATTTTCTAAAACATTGTCTGTCTTACACAACTTGAAACAGGTCATGTCGACCAAATCATATGGATGAACTGACAGCGACGCATATCGGAAGGCAGTAAGATCTCTTGTTTTTTGGTTTGGCAGTACTCGATAGCCATTTCTAGGCGCAGTAAATGAAGAAAGACAGCGCGTTTATGTTATCAAGTAACGTCTTCATCAATTACTTTAGTATTAATGTAATCTACGAGTTATTACTGATATTTGATATTAACATGAAAAGGATTCCGTAGACAGGGAAAGAACCTGTTCTTGGGAAACTACTTCTATAATGACCAAAAAGCATCAAATGATCTTCAAGTACAGTGTTCCAGCAGCGGTATGAAGAAAATGATAGTAATAATGACGGTAAAAATCGAATTATCCGGTAACTTCACACTTCCCAGTGGATTTTCTCGAACTAAGAAATTTGCTGCATTTGTGAATATTTCAAAATGGCTTCACATCGAACCTATGATGCCTAGAAGAGTCTTTACATCCTGCTGACATGAGAATAGCATAATCTCCGCTTTAGAAGCTTGCTTCTACTTAACCATTTAATAGTCTCGCGTTTTTTCACCGTGACTAATTTTGTAAGCTAAGAACATCACCTGTTACAGCACACTCCTGGGGCTGGAAAATGTGGCCACAATGGTCTCGCGGAACGAACTATCACAGGTGCAATGCATGGGTTCAGGCATTTACTTTTAAGAGGCACAAACAGATTTACTTTACCCCCGGTAACATCAAGAGAAAGACGTTATAATCCAGAATCCGCATTAAACATCACGTTCCTTCATTACCAACTGGGCAGAGCCGGTTTACGTTGGGAAATGACATAGCGGAAGTCATGGTAAACACAAATACAGTCGCCAGTAAACTTACTTACATTAGAAAATTTTATTTTATTTGATGAACCGATAGCCATTTAAAGGAACAGGGTTCTTACTTTATTTGTACTTGATGGAACTAGGGACATTGAAAATTTTGGTGCTGGACTGTGATTCGAATTCATATCTTCTCTTTCGAGAATCTGAATCTCTCTGAACAGTATAGTTCAATCATTTTGATCCTTTTTTCTAGGTCTCCTCCAAAGGAACCAGTACAAAAATATTCATAATTTCATTTCAAGCCCTATCACGTGCACACCGGCCTGTTAGTGAAAATTAACGTGCATTTTTAATGTCTGTTCATGTGTTGCCAACAATCGCAATAGGTGTCATTATTTCTGGTCAAAAACGCACACATCTCACTATTAGCGAGTAAGTAACTGATACTTAAGCTATATTCGTGGATACACGGTAGGTGAGCAGTTAGATTGTCGCTTGGCACAGAAGTTTGTATCCTTACTTTAGAGTCAAGCACCTAGCAGCTGGTAAGAAAAACCGATACGTAACATTTGATTTTACTTAGTGAACAATCCGATTACGTGTTGGGTTCGTATCTCCGTCACAGAACTTCACATCATGCACTTCATCTTTAAATGCATGCACACTTTGTTACTTCTCAATAGAGGTATATCAGACATCTTTCGTGGTTAGTTAACAGGGACGAAAGGGTTTAGATAGAAGTCCCGGTTTATTACAAAAACTGTCGTCTTTTATTTTCAAGTTTAGATTTGATTACTGGTATTGGCAAAAAATTCGGTAATTCATGACTCTTCATGGGTAGTCATAAATATGATATGATTAGATTAGATTAAATTGGATTAATTCTTATTTCATAGATCATGAATACGATATTTCGTAATGATGTGGAACGTGTCATTTTAATGAAAGATTCCTTTACATACCATGATTCAATTTTTTTACAATTTTTTACTCTCTCTCTCTCTCTCTCTCTCTCTCTCTCTCTCTCTCTCACACACACACACACACACACACACACACACACACACACACACACATTCTTTTTTTTTTTTTATTTGTTTGTTGTGATCGACTATCGGCGAGGCACGAAAACGTCTGTGAATGAATTCTTAGTTTTGAGTACACTTACGAAAGAAATATAAAAACAACTATGAGAGTTACTGATTTATGATGCTTAGCTTGCAGTCAGTTTTGAGTATTATTAGTAACTACGCTCCAGTCCCTAAACCTAGTTACAGAAATGCGAATCAGACGCATTACGTATTCCAGGCCGTAGCAGCCGCGACTTGGAGACGCCAGCTATGGTCACTTCCCAGCCCGCTGTAAGATCACATCGGTTCGTCTTCTTCCTGCTGGTATTGTAACTGAGGTTTGGCAACAAGGCAACGTATGTTTGACAACTCTGTGATCGACGAGTTACTTCCTGGTGTCCACGGAATTAAGTCTCAAAGTTCACTTGATTTTACCTGCCATTTCTATTGAATAAGCTGAGTTACACTCCTGGAAATTGAAATAAGAACACCGTGAATTCATTGTCCCAGGAAGGGGAAACTTTAGTGACACATTCCTGGGGTCAGATACATCACATGATCACACTGACAGAACCACAGGCACATAGACACAGGCAACAGAGCATGCACAATGTCGGCACTAGTACAGTGTATATCCACCTTTCGCAGCAATGCAGGCTGCTATTCTCCCATGGAGACGATCGTAGAGATGCTGGATGTAGTCCTGTGGAACGGCTTGCCATGCCATTTCCACCTGGCGCCTCAGTTGGACCAGCGTTCGTGCTGGACGTGCAGACCGCGTGAGACGACGCTTCATCCAGTCCCAAACATGCTCAATGGGGGACAGATCCGGAGATCTTGCTGGCCAGGGTAGTTGACTTACACCTTCTAGAGCACGTTGGGTGGCACGGGATACATGCGGACGTGCATTGTCCTGTTGGAACAGCAAGTTCCCTTGCCGGTCTAGGAATGGTAGAACGATGGGTTCGATGACGGTTTGGATGTACCGTGCACTATTCAGTGTCCCCTCGACGATCACCAGTGGTGTACGGCCAGTGTAGGAGATCGCTCCCCACACCATGATGCCGGGTGTTGGCCCTGTGTGCCTCGGTCGTATGCAGTCCTGATTGTGGCGCTCACCTGCACGGCGCCAAACACGCATACGACCATCATTGGCACCAAGTCAGAAGCGACTCTCATCGCTGAAGACGACACGTCTCCATTCGTCCCTCCATTCACGCCTGTCGCGACACCACTGGAGGCGGGCACGATGTTGGGGCGTGAGCGGAAGACGGCCTAACGGTGTGCGGGACCGTAGCCCAGCTTCATGGAGACGGTTGCGAATTTTCCTCACCGATACCCCAGGAGCAACAGTGTCCTTAATTTGCTGGGAAGTGGCGGTGCGGTCCCCTACGGCACTGCGTAGGATCCTACGGTCTTGGCATGCATCCGTGCGTCGCTGCGGTCCGGCCCCAGGTCGACGGGCACGTGCACCTTCCGCCGACCACTGGCGACAACATCGATGTACTGTAGAGACCCCACGCCCCACGTGTTGAGCAATTCGGCGGTACGTCCACCCGGCCTCCCGCATGCCCACTATACGCCCTCGCTCAAAGTCCGTCAACTGCACATACGGTTCACGTCCACGCTGTCGCGGCATGCTACCAGTGTTAAAGACTGCGATGGAGCTCCGTATGCCACGGCAAACTGGCTGACACTGACGGCGGCGGTGCACAAATGCTGCGCAGCTAGCGCCATTCGACGGCCAACACCGCGGTTCCTGGTGTGTCCGCTGTGCCGTGCGTGTGATCATTGCTTGTACAGCCCTCTCGCAGTGTCCGGAGCAAGTATGGTGGGTCTGACACACCGGTGTCAATGTGTTCTTTTTTCCATTTCCAGGAGTGTATTATCGCTTGAGGTGTAAGAAAAGATTGTAAATTTACGGTTTTCAGCCCAGGAAAGTCGTTGCACGTGGAAATCGCATCTAATCTCGTCCTTCAAATAGCGGTTTACGAGCTCTAGCCACTATTGGTCTCGTAAGAGGAAGCTCAGACACATACTTCTTCGCCAGCTCTGTGGTAACTTGCTGACCCGTGAAAAGGCATCTGATATGGTTCGCAGTTCCAGTCTCACTGAGTGTAGCGTTTTTATCCCTTCTCCGAAAGAGCTACAAACAGTCAGATCAAACATCGATAAGGAAATCGCAAGAAAAGACTTTCGGCTCATAGTGCAATGGTGAAAAACTTACAATGCTGCACAACAGGTAACGCCTCTTTCCGCTGTAACAAGCAAATTTTGGGTTTCTAGGAATACATAACTTTATTTATGAAATGCCACATTTGCATACCCCTTGAGTATGTCACAGCATACCAATTAAACAGAGACCCAATCAAAATCTAAGTGAGTAGTATTTTACCAATTCGTGACGATAGAAGCACGCTTGTGTACAGATACTCTGTTTTCTTAAAACAGACTTTCGTCGTAAGGTTATCGTGGGTAGTTTTATTTCGTTTTTTATAATACTGTTCACAATTTTCGTAAGGTTTTCTTTAATGTTGTTAAAACAATAGTAAACATGAGAGAGAAATTAATCATCAACGGCCGGTCGCGGTGGCCGTGCGGTTCTAGGAGTTGCAGTCCGGAACCGCGGGACTGGTACGGTCGCAGGTTGGAATTCTGCCTCGGGCATGGATGTGTGTGATGTCCTTAGGTTAGTTAGGTTTAAGTAGTTCTATGTTCTAGGGGACTGATGACCACAGATGTTAAGTCCCATAGTGCTCAGAGCCATTTGAACCATTTTTAATCATCAACGATATATGCGAATTCTCTAATGTCATCTATAACAGTCTGAAAATGCACATGCAGTTTATTGATTGCATGCAGGTAGAAAGCTTGTTCTGAGTTAAATCTGTGAAACAAGGTTTGAAGAAGAATAAAATCCCACTACCAGACGGCAGCTAATATAGAAAATACTTTTCCGACGTATTTTGGCACGATGCGCTCTACCCATACATAATACAAAAGTTTCGAGATGCATCTACTGTCTGGCTGTCTATTAAACCTGAAATGAACAAAATGTCGCAGAAGTTATCCCTTTTTCCACATACGACTATTTTGGGTCGAGAAGTGAAGGCAATTATGTTACAAGTTCCATTAGATTAATAATTTTAGCAGACAGCAGAATTGCGTTTAAAAAATATAGCAGTGAATGTACTCGAACTCGCGACATCTTATCTACCACGCGCGATACTTACCATTACGCAACTTTTTTTTTTTTTTTTTTTTTAAGGAGGTGGGGGAGGGCGAGGAAGGCAGAGCAATCAGGGATCGTAACCCGAGGCCTGTTCACTGTGTCCCCCTCGTCCGTCTAGGAATCAAGGAATCAGGGATGGGAAGGGGAAATCTTTTGTGGGAATCATTATTTATTTTTATTTACTGTTCTTAATACATTCTTAATGTGGTTTTACTTCATACGCCGGCCGAAGTAGCCGTGCGGTTAAAGGCGCTGCAGTCTGGAACCGCAAGACCGCTACGGTCGCAGGTTCGAATCCTGCCTCGGGCATGGATGTTTGTGATGTCCTGAGGTTAGTTAGGTTTAACTAGTTCTAAGTTCTAGGGGACTAATGACCTCAGCAGTTGAGTCCCATATTGCTCAGAGCCATTTGAACCATTTTTTACTTCATACCACAACAAAAATAAATGTATCTAGCACCGCATCATCGTGCTCTGAGTAAAAAAAACAATATCTCGGCACGTTACTACACCGAGGTAATGTATATGGGGAAAACGAAAAAAAAAGTGCTTCACACAGGATGCAGAAGGGTGTGTCGCTAATCTCCTTACGCTTCATCATCCAGGTACGTCTTCACGTATATCATGTTATTCCACAGAGAATCGAAGTTAGTCTTGTCAGCTCACTCAATGGGTGTCTTCTCCTACCTGTTGATGATCCAGCTGCGTGGAGATTCGCGTAGGGCACTCCCTAAGTAATTAGAAAAATACTGTCTGTATTTTGGGTTCCGTACGATCTTGCAATGACGTTCTTGTACGTAGTCCCAAAAGTCGAATACATCTTTAGGTCCATCGTGAAATAAGTAGTGTACCGCATGCGCACGGTTCCACGTGACAGCGTTGGTCTTGGCGCGCGGGAAATACTGTTGATCCGGAAATAGTAGAAACCGAGGTGTAATGTGTTCCGGAGTCACTCGTAGAAAAAACGACAAAATTTGTCGCACCAAGCGCCATACGTCTTCTGCGACGCCACATGTGAGACGGTGTTCGTGCGTGTTGGTATCCCGCAGTCTACGCAGAGAGGCGATTCCGCCATGTTTATCTGGTGGAGGTGTGATCGGGTGATATGTTTACCATTGACTGTGCTGTACCATGTGGATCGGACGACTGTGTCCAGTGTAACCGCGTGAATCGTCTTCCACACCACCTTCCAATTAACCTGAGGGCTTTTGGTCTCCACGATGTTTGGTGGGCGCCTCTGCTGTTTCGTCGGCGCCTCTGCTGTTTCGTCGGTGGTACTGCGATACGGACATAGCTGTGTTCAATGTAAAAGTTCCCGAAGTAGTAGAAGAGTGGGGGTATGTCTTGCGTCGTCAGTGGGGGCATAAGGGAGGGCGGATCTAAGGACTCCAACAGCAAACCTGTCAATCTTTGCGGGTGGTGGCGCCACAGTTTGATGTGTGAGTTGACATACAGGGCCACAGCTCTGTCGTGGACATGGACTGGACCAAGACCTCCCCTTTCTGGGGGAAGGGTCTCATAACTGACTTTGAAGAGCATGCCTGTACTGACGTAGGCTCCTAATGCCGCTAATAGACGTCGAGCCATCAGTAACGGTATTGGAAGAACACGTGCTATGTGTGGAAGGCGCGATGCGAGGTAAACATTGACGAAGTGTGTCCTTTGGAGAATGTCGAGGGTCCGCTGACGAAGGTTGAAGATCTGGACCCGAATTTGTTGTAATAAGCGGCGGTAGTTAAGAGCCGCAGTGCGCCGTATGTCGTCGTGAAACTCTATTCCGAGACGTTTTATAGTGCCACGAAGCTGTAGGGGTTCGACACACGCTGGGGTCAACCCGTCTCCTATGGCCATGGCGACTGATTTGGCGACGTTGAGACAGCTGCCGGAAGCCACACCGTACGTGGTAATCCATTCTAGTGCTCTGTTGACATCGTCGCGATTTCGGAACACGAGAACCAGGTCGTCTGCATATGCTGTACAGCGAAATGTGACGTCACGTAGGGTTAGACCGGTGAGGCGTTGACGGAGGCCACAGAGGAGCGGTTCCAGTGCCAGAGCATATAGTAACGTCGACAAGGGGCAGCCTTGACGCACGGAGCGGAAAATTGGGACGGACTGCGAGAGACGCCCGTTAACGAGCACTTTGGAAGTCGCCCCTCGGAGGAGGCGCATCACGACGTCTGTGAATTTCTGTGGGTACTGCATGTGCTGGAGAACGGACGTTAGGTACGCGTGATCCACTCGATCAAAAGCTTGGCTAAAATCTAGTGATGCCAGCGCTCCCGGTTCAAAAGTGGTTCAAATGGCTCTGAGCACTATGGGACTTAACATCTGTGGTCATCAGTCCCCTAGAACTTAGAACTACTTAAACCTAACCAACCTAAGGACATCACACACATCCATGCCCGAGGCAGGATTCGAACCTGCGACCGTAGCAGTCACGCGGTTCCGGACTGCGCGTCTAGAACCGCTAGACCACCGCGGCCGGCAGCGCTCCCGGGATGCGGCGTGCCCTGGCTAGGGCTATGAAGTCACGGTATCGACACAGTGCTGTGTGGATGTTGTTGATACCCCCTAGGGAAGTCTGATCTGGCGAGATGACGTAAGGTAGGGTCGGTCGTAGACGATTTGCTAATAGTCTGGTGAATATCTTCATGTCGCAGTTGGCGAGTGTTAGCGGGCGGTAATCTTGTATTCGAGATCCACCTTTAGGTTTGTGAACCGGTATAATTATTCCTTCTACGAAGGTCGCAGGGAGCGGCACCGCGAGGGACATAAGCTCCCGACAGATGTCTGTTAACTTGGGAGCCAGTAAATACTGGAAAGTTCTATAAAACTCCACAGGGAGCCCGTCGGGGCCAGGAGACTTATTCGCCGCTCCTTTACCGATGGCGTCGACAACTTCGTCTTCCGTAATGTCGTTCAATAATTCAGTTTGTAAAGCCTGTGGGACAATGGTGTAAACCAGTTGTGAGACTGCTGTCACCGTCGTCGGGTCGGAACATTGAGCAGGATAAAGTCGTGCGTAATGGTCAAAGAAGGCTGCAGCAATATCGCGTTGTGTGGTGTGATGACGGCCGTCCTCAGTGGTGATGGCATGTATCAGCGCCCGTCTTCACAGTGTACGTTCTCGGATGACGTGATACATGGTGGGTCGTTCCGTTGTGAGTCTGTCTTGTGTTCGCGCTCGGACGATCGTCCCTTCGAGGTGTCGGCGCATATGGCCTACGATCTGTGCTTTCGCGCGCTGAACTGTCAACTGTCGTTCCGGTGTGGCTGGCAAGGAGGCGCATTCGCGAAGGACAGTGAAATAAAAATCAAGGGTCTGCCGCTTCCAAGCAGCAGTCTCACGACCATACGTAATAAAGGTTCGCCGTAGGGCCGGCTTGGCGCAGGTTAACCACCAACTAATCGACGTAGGATACGTTGGGAGGCGGCGGACGCACAAACTCCACGTGTCTTCGATGGCGCGTCAACAATCCGGAGACGCGAGATGAGCAAGGTTTAATTTCCGGGGATGTTGGCTACGCCACACCCGTTGGCGACGAAGGGTGATGGCACATATATAGGCCTCGTGATCAGAAAAGGCTACTGGCCACACCTCCGCGTCACTCACCGTTACCGCGAGAGAACGGGACACGTAAATCCTATCGATGCGACTAGACGAGTGACTCGTGAAATGGGTGTATCCCGGTCTATTTCCTCGGACGTGTTCCCATGTATCTACCAGCTGGAGATCGCCGATGAGTGTCCCAGGTTCGGGGCACGGTGAATGGCGTGGCAGCTGATCTTTAGGTACTTGGGTGCAATTGAAATCGCCCCCTAATATCAAGTCATCGTGCCTGCCTTGAAAAAGCGGTGCTATTTCTTCTGCGAAGAAGAGCGATCGGCCACGACGGCGATTCGTTCCGGAAGGGGCGTACACATTGATAAACCGGACGCCTTGCGCCGTTACGGCCATTCCTCTAGCGTCGGGGAGATAACGGACTTCGTCCGCCTCGAGGCCCTCTCTGAGGAGAATTGCGACTCCACTGTTAGTTGGCGAGGCGTGGAATACATGAGCCGTATAACCATACATACCCGGGAAATCGGCGACGAAGACTTCTTGGAGAAAGACAATGTCAACGTCTGCTGCACTGAGCATGTCTCGGAGCAGCTACAACTTCGTACGTGTCCGAATGCTGTTAATGTTGATGTTCGTTAAGCGATAGGTCTGTAGATCGTCTCCTGCGGTGGGGGCCGCCGTCAGTGTCACCGTAAAAGTTGGGGCCTGTGATCTGCTGGCCGCGTCCGCGCCGTCATCTGTTGCTACTCGGAAGGGGCCGAGGTGTGGGAGGAGAGACTCCTCTCCTCATCCACCACAGCGGGCGTAGAATCGTCTTCAATGTCATCCGCCCAAGGTCCGTAAGTTAACGGTGGCTGCGTTAGAACACTTGTGGGCTGAGTGACTAAGGGTGAATCCGCAGTTGTTTCCGGTTGTGTACCAACGGTGGGCGCTGTGCTGGCCATCCGTTTGTCCGAGAGAGCGGAATAGGGTTTGTCAAAATAAGACAAAGTGACAGGTGAGGGCGATCTCGTGTCGTCCATTTTCCTCGTCGTTTCGTCGGCCGTCCGGTCGTCAAGTGGAGAAGACGTCCGCTGGAGGCAATCGTCTGAGGGTGTGCGACGTCGCTTTTTATGTTTTCTCGGTGACATTTGTTTGCGGAAATGGGTTTCTGTGTCCGAAAGAGTTTGTGGTTCCCGTATAGCATCCCCCTCAGGTAGAAAGGCAGAGGTCGGTACAACCCTAGCGTCGAGTTCCATTCTCTCGTCCGAATCTTCATGTGGAGTCGATGGGTGGCGTTCTTCAACCTCTGCAGACACCGTAATGGTGTTGGTCAATCCAGGACCGGCGACAGGTGCGCATTCTAACGCTTCCTGTCTTCCGGGGGGGGGGGGGGGGGTCGTCGTCTGTCATGACGGTCGATCGTGTCACCTCTGCGTAATTCAGGGGGAGGGCCGTGAGCGTAGGAGGTGGTGTCGTGTCATGTAATGGAAGTTGTGTAACCCGACGCTGAATACACGCCGAGCGCACATGACCCTCCTGGCCGCAACCAGAACAAGTACGAGGTTGTCCGTCGTACATTACTATTGCGCGACAGCCACCTATGACTAAGTAGGATGGCACATGTTTCTTTAATTCAGTTTTCACTTGTCGGACGCCGTTGAGTACCTGGTACGTCTCCAAGGTGTTCCATTTTTCGGCCACGTGGCTAATTACCGTCCCATAAGGGCGGAAAGCTGAGGTAACGACGCCCGGTGGTACTTCGAAAGGGAGTTCGAAGGCTCTTAGTGTGCGTAATCCTAGTCCAGCATGGTCAACAGTAACCTCTCCAATGTGACCATCGGAGTGTTTGAACTTGAGAGTGTTCGCGCATGTGTTCACAACAGCGTGACATAACTCGTCATCGACCATCTTGACGTAAACGACGCTACTTGTGATGGATAGGTGGATACCGATGATGTGCTGTGTTGGAATTTGAACTTCGTCACGGATGAATCGTTCGACTTCAAAGGCTCGTGGTCGTGCGTAATCGGGCTGAAAGCTGATCTGGATGGTAGCTTTTCTGTACGAATGAGCCATGGCGACTCAGTGTTAACGGACGCGAGTACTAGCTGCGGCGAGGAAGTAAACAAACTACGCGCGCTCGCGAGTCTGCGGACGGGACGTAAACAAGACGTCCTCGCCGCTCACCGGCCGAAAGCAGACTGAGTAACTAGCTGACACATAGCTATAACAGCTCCAGAAGTCAAGACCAATTCCTTCAGAACTTCTGCATTCCACAGCGCTGTGGGATAATGCATATCGTCAGGTCAATACTTATGAAAGACAAACAGTTATACCTTTTCTTTTGCACTGCACGACGTTTTCAACAAACCGATAGCGCAATAGAGTAGCTCAAGTGGAAAGGAACACTTCCTATTTTAATTTCTGCTTCCTATACTGTTGGCAGTTCTGTGTTGGTGGCAGTTACGTGATTTTATTTCGTTGATTACAAAATAGAGTCGAATGTCTGCACTGGGTAAGTGAGGCAGCTAGTTCATGGCGATTCGGTCAAACCAAGTAAATGAATGTACTAAACATGCTGCAAATTGATACAGGGAGCCTGTGTGTCAGAATACTGATCCAGTGTTGCCCAAGGGCTTTATGAGCAGAGGATTCATTGGTCTTTTGGATTGATAATAGGTTCATATACTTATGGTCTGGGTTCGATTCCAACTTCTGCCGATGATATTTGATAGGGAGAGACAGATTCTATTCTCTTCTGGCTACGCCAAGTGAAGAAGGTATAAGGGCATTGTGATCTGAAATTCACATTAATCATGATACTCCTTCTCTACCAAGTAGACGTTGGTTCAACCACAATAAAGTCAGCATTGGCGACATCTAGAAACTCTATCACCAGTAACCTTTCTTATACTAGTTATTTATTTCTAGTGACGAAACAAACGCTATGTAGGCTCACAGGATGCTTATTCCATTTTCTATTTGAGCTTCTGTATGTCGATAAAATTGGTTCTGAACTGGGAATGAAACTCAGACCGCCTTTAACACGGAATCTGATACCTTCATGACAATACAGCTCGACTACAATTTGTTCTTTGTTCAAAACTGCAGATTGTCCAACATCTCCACGTACTGTGCGTGAATGGGTTCGCATCCTGGCCCGGCACTAAAGTTTTCATTATGTGTTATCAAGCTCTAGCATGAGAACACCTATCTGCTGGTGGATAATAATTTTGAATTATAATGTATTTTCATTCGTTCTCAACACTAACGATATCTGACGGTTTTGACTCCCAGTGAGACACAGAAATATTTGCGAGATCACTGTAAGTTCAAGGATGCTGGTGGAGAATAATTCGGTAGCTGACGTCTCTTTGTGTGTAGTCACAACAACGATATGTGTGGGGTTCGATTCCAAGTCAGCACTGAACTCTTCGTCATATTATTTCTAGTTCAAACATGCCCACATGTCGCTGCTGGTGTAACAAACCCATAATTAACGTTCGGTTTCTCTAGAATAGAACAGCGATAGGTGTCGGGTTGGAGTCCTGGGAAGGAAAAAAATTATTGTTTCGTCTCGTCATTTCAGTTAAAACATCTTAGCTACTGCCGAGAAAATCCGATATGTCACAGTTGTTTGTGCTTCGATAACAATCTGATTAGGTTCTGGGTTCGAATCCCTGTCCAACACAAAGCTTTACCTCTCGGCATTTCAAGTTAGTTACTTGTGAAGAAGGAATATTTAACATCTCTAGTAGTTCCTTAACAGGGACAATAGATGCTGGGTAAGAATTCCCGTCCGTTAAAAATGTTTACATTATGTAATTTAAAGTTGATGTTTGGCAACTGAAACTGTCTAAAATCGAGGTATATCACTCTCTATATGCCTAATCAGGAATGACTGTTAGTTTCCGTCAGTCACGAAATCTTTGCGTAGTCTGCATGACCTGAGTTTGAATCCATATGCAGAACGAGACGGTTCTTCGTGTCATTTGAAGTTCATACATATTCTCAACTAGCTGCTCGTGAATAACTTAAATTTTTAATGTCATTTTGTGTTAAATAATTAGTACGGTATGTTACTTTGAAGAGGAAATCATGAATACGACGAACTTACCACGTGCATTACCTATCTGACGTAGTAACGAGAGTGGTAACATTTCAGGTATGTCATTTATTGTAATAAATGTGAGCTTACAAGCCTTAAGGACAGTCTTATCTGTGATAAGGTGTTCCCTGATATTTGTAGTATCGTGGTATAACTTTACATCTTGAGTTATTGCGATACAGAGCAGTGTTTTCTAGTGGCGCCTTGTTGGAGCCATTTTCAATAGTCAAACGACAGTACCGAGGAGCGATTAGAGGACCTGCTAGACAGCTGCGTTATGTGGGTTGCATGCGAATCAGGCGAATTGCAATTCAGGTCGTTCGGATGCTTTTGAGCATGACTGTACATTTTGTGAACGTCTACCTCGCCCCGAAAGTTAATCATTACACACTTTCTTCCACTACCCGCTAAAATGGTTGCCAGGTTCCAAGCGATGTTGGGATGTTCACGACGCGTTATGAGACACTGACGTTGCCCACATATGCGGGCGGCATTGCAATGATAAACGCACAGAATGTTCGCTCATTCTCTTTCTGCGGACATGGCTTCAGACTACGCCCTCGCTGGTACTGTGACGGAGGAGGTGGCGCCTCAACCTCTCCGGCCGCCGATTCCTGTTGGACATATCGCGTCACTACTGTATCATATTCGCACTTATGTGATCGGCATATCTGTTGGATATCCTACATATCCTACTGTTCACGCGGGCTCCTAGAACTAAGGAATTCTACCGCTGCTTTCAACAGACACTACCTTCCAATGTGATTGAACGCCGGCATCCGGCGGCTGGCTGGAAGCGGGTGTGGAGTAACATATACTCGCTTGTGTTATATAATAACAACGTTTATACATTATGGATCTTGCCGACGACCCTCTGACCCAGGTGCACCACTATCGACACTCATACGCACCGTTTCTTTTGTGATATGGTTGCCGACTGTTGACTCCTTACAAGTCACATGTTGCCATTGTTGCTGCGACGGATACCTCAGTCCGTAGAGTTCACCGAACTGATCCATTTTGACATCACTTACTACCCTGTTACTCGACATAACGCCACGATGTGGGCTAAACCTATGGCGTTGTCGCGCTTTTTAGGTGAGGACATTGCAGAGCTGTTAGATTTTTGCACTACTTAGCGATCAACACGTAGTCATATGGTAGTGCGTCGTATGGTTCGCTCTTTGCGAATTATTTGGGGTCGTTGTTTACGTATCCTCGAGAGCGTCGGTGTGTACAGGGTGTGAGAGGAAATTGAAGATGTAGCACAGGACTGATGAGAGACATCAACGGTAGTGGTGAACGTGAAGACGACTTGGACACAGACCATCTGGCTGCTGTGTACGCCCCAGGAAGAAGGTTTATACAAAAAACGTATGAAACAAATAAAATTAAATTAAAAAAGCATTGAACCCTTTTATCTATCCTTCTTTTTTTACAAATCGAACGGAAGCCAATTTCATTTTTGTTGTAGACTTAGCTTACAGTGCTGGCAAACATCATTGCTAATTAGCTTTAAGGATGAAAGTGACGGTGGCACTACATAATTAGATAGGTTTTATGTGTAGTATTGGTGTTAGGAGCGAACGCTTGAAGGGGAAGAGGTGTAGATAGAGGGGGGGGGGGGTTGCGGGGAAAGTGGCATGTTCGGCTCAAAGCTTGTACACTAGTTGCTGCTAACATTATTACAAAAAAAAAAGTCTCTAATGGGTGCCAGTGCTGTGGCGTTCGAAACCGAGAAAAAAAGGGGTAGCGAATTTGACCAGTAATCAAAATGTCATGGGCCCATTGTCGAATCTCATCACTGCTTAAATTTTGAAAAAAAGAAAAAAAATCCATCAGCAACGGCGGTCGAGGACATTACATATAAGAAGTCACCCTCGTCCTGCCAACGGCCTTGTCAAAGAGGACGGAGGAGCGAGCAGAGTTTCCCGGCACTCTCTTGCACTTCGGGTGGGAAAATGCCCCTGGTTTCAAGCAATGATCAACAGCATGAGGATACAGAAGGCAATGGAAATCACTGCACAAGACATGTGGCCTGTAACTGAAAAACTGTCATGCCCGGATCTCCGGGAGGGAACTGTCAAGAGGGAAATGACCATGAGAAAAAGACTGAATAGTCAACGAAAGGGTAAAGTTCTACGAGTCGGGAAGTGGAATAACCGAAGTCTGAACTTGGTTCAGAACTATAAAATCTGAAAAGGGAAATGCTAAGGCTCAGTCTAGATATGGTGGAGGTCAGTGAAGTGAAATGGAAAGACAAGGGATTTTTACCATAAGAGTAAGGGTGATATCAACACAGAAGAAAATGATATAACAGGAATATGGTTCGTTATAATAAGAAGGTAGGGCAGATAGTGATTTAGTCTCAACAGTTCACTATTAGGGTGATTCTGATCAGAATCGTCAGCAAATCAACACCAACAACAATAGTCCAGGTATACACGCCCACGTCACAAGCGGTTGATGAAGAGATAGTACATCAAGATACTGAAGAAGTAATTCAGTACGTAAAGCAGATCTAATAGCCACGAGAAATTGGAGTGCCATTGTAGGGGAAGGATTGGGAGAAAGGGTTTCGAGAGAATATGGGATTGGTTGGAAGAATGAGAGAGAAGAAAAACTAACCGAACTCTGCAATAACGTTCAGCTTGCAATAGCGAATACTCTGTTCAAGATTCACAAGAGGAGGAGATATACTTCGAAAATGCCGGGCAATAGGGGAAGATTTCACTTACATTACATCGTCATGAGGCAGAGATGCTGAAATCAGATATTGGATTGTGAGGTATACTCAGAATCAGATCACAATTTAGGAATGATGAAGAGTATGCTGAAGTTTAAGAGACTAGTCAGGAATAATCACTGTGCAAAGAAGTGGGACGCAGAAGTACTAAAAATGAAGAGATAGACTTGATATTCTCCGAGGCTGTAGATACTGCGATAATGAATAACTCATCAGGAAGTTCAGTTGAAGAGGAATGAACATCTCTAAGAAGGGCAATCAGAGTATTTGGAAGGACAAAAGAAGGTAACTGTAAAGAAACCATGTCAAATCTCTAAATACAGATCAGGATAGGAAAAGAATCACATAGAAGGATGGGCCCACAATTCTTGCATCATTTGTCCTTTGATTGATGACATTTATTTACAATGCACATGATAGCGCAAAATTATAAATACAAAAATCTCGAAATGTCTCTGATTACAAACCTTTTTAAATTTAATCACAGATTGACATTATTAAACTTTAAATTCTTGTTATCCCAAGGAATCAGAGCCGGCAACAAATAAAAATATAAATCATAATACAAGCTCTCTTAAACAATAAGTAAGTAAAGATAACTCTTACACAATCTTCTTAGACATTCACAGATATTAAGTTAAAAACTGGTAATTTTAGAATAAACACCCAGGCATGGCAGATGTGAGAAATTTTTTTACATCCATAGGAAGTATACAATGAGAAATTAAGCTCAACCAAAGGACAGTGAGTTACAATTAAAAATAGAAATCTAAAGTGATGACAATCAGGAAGGATACAGTAGAGGTTTTCTCAGCACACCATATATACGAACAAATATTTGAACAGATAAAGGAACTACCTCAAAATTTAATTACTACATCGCTCACACATAGGTCATTTGGCAGAATATTGAAGCAAGTACATCAGAGCCTTGAGAAGAGAAAGGCGAAACTTAACTTAAAAAAGGCAAGCCGCCAAGGTGAACAGCAATAGCAGACACGCCTCAAACACAGCCGGCAGGCACGTCCCGCGGCACAACAGCGACACGCCATCACGTCCATCAGCTGCAGAAGTGTCGCGATCGCGTTTCACAAGGCTAAGGGGCGCTGCAAACTAAAAGCACATACGTTACATAAAGACTACAGAAATACAAATTACATGAACAACAATCGACCTTGTTAAGAGATCATGGCCGTAAGCCCAAAAAATCCGTCATAAAATAAGGTAGCAAATATTAGTCCAAAAAACTGCCTAAAGGAGATAGATCTAAAATCACTGGTAAGGGAATGTAAAATTATAATAGTTAACGTTGTAACTAACCTGTTTCTACGGGTTATTACGTTAAGAGTGGAAATGGAAATGCTTATTGATTGTGAAATTAACGTGAGAAGATTAGGGTCACCACCGGCTCTAACCATACAACTAATCAAAGGTTTGGCCGAGTCGGAAAATAAATTAATTTGATCACAAACCAAAAACTCATAAAAATACGCACGTCGTGATATCGCTCATAGGGGATGCGATGTAATTAATCGTATTTCCCGTGTACTGTCCACGAGAATCAACCATTTAAAATAAAATAGCACATGCATGAACACTGTGCAGAAGATCAGCTCCCAGAAACACACCTGAAAATAAGACTTAATCTAAACCATTTATTTTAAAATAAAAGGGGAAACTAATCACTGGACCTGTGCGTAAGAAAACGCGTTGGATGTGCTAACAGGAAAGCTACGAGGTGAGTGGCTTAGGTGCAAAAATGTAACCTCGGAATGCAAGAGAAAATTGTGTATAAAATCACTTATTCCTGAGATATGGATGTGAGGCATGTACACAATTCCTGATAACATTAATTCCTAAAACATTAAAGAAAAGCATCGATACATACACCGTTATAATCTACACCTAAAATCATTGGTGTGAATCATTCATACAACTGCTGTTGCCTGATAACTGATCGCAATAACTCGTGTAATGGTACACGTTTCGCAGTACACCCGCGTGCCCACGTGGTTTGTGGAGACACAATTTTTTAAGTATCGTGGCCAACTTGCAACAATATCACATCACACAATCATGAACAGTTAACGTTCTGTAAAACAAACATGAGACCGGACAGTTAGTGATGACGGTAGCCCAACAAACTCTAATGTTCAACCACGTGGTAGTCTCCTCACGGATGAAAGATACATAAAGTAAGGAAAATTTACGAGAAGGAAAAGCTATTAATATTTAGAAAAATGAAAGCTTATACAGGCACAGCTGAAGGCAAACAGACATTCATACAGAAGCGAGTGCTCACTTCTTATCGACACCTTTGTGTGGCGCTTTTCCGGTGGATCCAAGTCTGCTATAGAAGTTTACTAAAAGAAAAATCTGCCAAAGTTTTGCATTCCTTGCTGCGTCAAGGCAAAGCAATCTTTCAGAGGTGAAAAGCGCGAGACCAAAAGCTAACAGCTCTCCCCTCGCCAAGTAACAACGACGCGGTCAGTCTAACTCACCCTTCTTCGACTGGAGCACAGCTGTGGACGCTTCCCGTACCGACGGCAGACTGCCTCCCTTTTTCTTCTCCAGCCTCTCCCACGCTCTGCGTGGCCCGGAAAACCCAAAGATGCCATTTCCGCCACCAACCTAACGCAGGCGGATTTCTCACAAGTAGCGCAAACCTCTTTGCCTACTTGATCATTACCAGAGTTGGCTATTTTGTACAACTGCTGCTGAATCTGTATGACTATCGCAGACTTTCTGCAGCAGACTACGCCACCGTCTAGCAACGTGACACACAACCACATTCATTCAATCACACCACTATCAGAGTTATGAGAAAATATAAACAAGGAAAAGAAAGAGAAATGCTAGTGAAAATGGGCTACCGGACTAATGAAAGGTGGCAACAGGACCCTTTCAACGTCTCCATAAAACAATTTATGTAAATTTCATACTAAAATTATACGGTCAGGTGGTCACTTGAATCAAACAGGTGGAACAAATAAATGATTAATTTCATCCCTCCACGGGAACAGTTAGTGATTAGGCATTTCCTTGAATCAATCCTCAGGCTTGGCAACCATCTAGAACCTAGTTTCAAAACAAACATATTAACAGACAGAATTCCCCTTAAAATAATTAAAAAGTAAAATTACAAACGTTACAAAACGTAAAGAATCTCAGACTCAGTGAACAGGAATTATGCCCTACAGCTCATGACCCAGTTAATAAAACTGAGTAAAGAATTTCATTAAACACTAAAGCTTAAACAATAAATCCCAACACGTGAGGCGAAAGTTAGTTTTCACTAGTAAGCGACCGAATCTGAAAGTGCTGCATGGCTTATGGCCTTGGTAATCCACAGCAAGTAAAGGTCTTAGTAGTACACTTTATCGCCAGCACAGGGACAGTGACTAATGTACACCCAAAACTTCCACAAGTGAAACAAACGCAAAGCTACAACATGCTTGCGGCCAATCGCAATAAATTAAAATGTTCCAGTGATTCACAAGGCACCAACAGCAGAGGACAGATACCAGAACGCGACCGATACTGACAGCAAAACTTTACAGTAATTTTCCGTGCATTCGTGGAACGACGAGGGGAAAGCTGCAAGCGCTAGGTCCGCACAGCAAGGATAAAAAGTGCAAATCCACTGAGGCCGTAGTAGAACGCCGCTGATACAGCTATATGATTGACAATACCAAGAACACTGACAAATCAGTCTCGGCACAAACTGAGCTACCGGCCGAAGGAACCGATGCGCGCGAAGATCCACGCTTGATATGCATCGGCTACGCCCCTCCAGCATATTCTCACCTCACCTCACAACCCATTACCGGCCTGGTACGGACTCTCTGAGCCAGCGATCATCTACGAAAACTGTGAGTTAAATTCGCGCCGCCTATCGGTGTGCCAGTCAGAGAAGGCACCGGGAAGACAAAAATAAAATGAACTGGAGCTGCCACTGCTCACCATGGGTAACAGAAGAAATACATCAGTTGTTCAGAGGAAGAAGGAAGCACAAAAATGATCAGGGAAATTCAGGAATACAGAGATACAAGTCACTTAGAAATGAAATAAATAGGAAGTACAAGAAAGTTAAGGTGAAATGGCTGCAAGAAAGATGTGAAGTAATCGAAAGAGAAATCGTTGACGGAAGAACTGACTCGGCATATAGAAAAGTCAAAACAACCTGGGGTGACATTAAAGGAAAGGTCTGTAACATTGAGAGAGCATGGGAATTCCACTGCTAAATACGGAAGAGGGAGCGAATAGGTGGAACGAGTACTCTGGAGGCAGAAGGGAAAAATAACATTCCATCATAGTTTCCAAAACCATTGCGGGAAGTTGCAGCAAAACTCCTATTGACATTGGTGTGTGGAATGTATCAGACTGGCGACATATCATCATATTTTTCGAAAAACATCATTCACACAATTTGAAGATAGCAAGAGCCGATTAGTGCGAGAATCATCAGGTGAACACCTCACGCATTCAACGTGCTGACGAGAATAATATACAGAAGAATTGAAAAGAAAATTGGAGGCCAGTTAGATGACGATCAGTTCGGCTTTAGGAAAGGTAAAATCACCAGAGAGGCAATTCTGACGTTGCGGTTGATAATGGAAGCAAGACTGAATAAAAATCAAGACAGCATCATACAATTTTTCGACCGGCTACTTAAATTGGTCCCCCCCATGAACCATGGACCTTGCCGTTGGTGGGGAGGCTTGCGTGCCTCAGCGATACAGATGGCCGTACCGTAGGTGCAACCACAACGGAGGGGTATCTGTTGAGAGGCCAGACAAACATGTGGTTCCTGAAGAGAGGCAGCAGCCTTTTCAATAGTTGCAGGGGCAACAGTCTGGATAATTGACTGATCTGGCCTTGTAACATTAACCAAAACGGCCTTGCTGTGCTGGTACTGCGAACGGCTGAAAGCAAGGGGAAACTACAGCCGTAATTTTTCCCGAGGACATGCAGCTCTACTGTATAATTAAATGATGATGGCGCCCTCTTGGGTAAAATATTCCGGAGGTAAAATAGTCCCCCATTCGGATCTCCGGGCGGGGACTACTCAGGAGGACGTCGTTATCAGGAGAAAGAAAACTGGCGTTCTACGGATCGGAGCGTGGAATGTCAGATCCCTTAATCGGGCAGGTAGGTTAGAAAATTTAAAAAGGGAAATGGATAGGTTAAAGTTAGATATAGTGGGAAATAGTGAAGTTCGGTGGCAGGAGGAACAAGACTTTTGGTCAGGTGATTACAGGGTTACAAATACAAAATCAAATAGGGGTAATGCAGGAGTAGGTTTAATAATGAATAAAAAAATAGGAGTGCGGGTTAGCTACTACAAACAGCATAGTGAACGCATTATTGTGGCCAAGATAGACACAAAGCCCATGCCTACTACAGTAGTACAAGTTTATATGCCAACCACCTCTGCAGATGATGAAGAAATAGATGAAATGTATGACGAGATAAAAGAAATTATTCAGGTAGTGAAGGGAGACGAAAATTTAATAGTCATGGGTGACTAGAATTCGTCAGTAGGAAAAGGGAGAGAAGGAAACATAGTAGGTGAATATGGATTGGGGGGAAGGAATGAAAGAGGAAGCCGCCTTGTAGAATTTTGCACAGAGCATAACTTAATCATAGCTAACACTTGGTTCAAGTATCATAAAAGAAGGTTGTATACCTGGAAGAATCCTGGAGATACTAAAAGGTATCAGATAGATTAGACAATGGTAAGACAGAGATTTAGGAACCAGGTTTTAAATTGTAAGACATTTCCTGGGGCAGATGTGGATTCTGACCACAATCTATTGGTTATGAACTGCAGATTGAAACTGAAGAAACTGCAAAAAGGTGGGAATTTAAGGAGATGGGACCTGGATAAACTGAAAGAACCAGAGGTTGTAGAAAGTTTCAGGGAGAGCATAAGGGAACAATTGACAGGAATGGGGGAAAGAAATACAGTAGAAGAAGAATGGGTAGCTCTGAGGGATGAAGTAGTGAAGGCAGCAGAGGATGAAGTAGGTAAAAAGACGAGGGCTAATAGAAATCCTTGGGTAACAGAAGAAATATTGAATTTAATTGATGAAAGGAGAAAATATAAAAATGCAGTAAATGAAGAAGGCAAAAAGGAATACAAACGTCTCAAAAATGATATCGACAGGAAGTGCAAAATGGCTAAGCAGGGATGGCTAGAGGATAAATGTAAGGATGTAGAGGCTTGTCTCACTAGGGGTAAGATACACTCCTGGAAATTGAAATAAGAACACCGTGAATTCATTGTCCCAGGAAGGGGAAACTTTATTGACACATTCCTGGGGTCAGATACATCACATGATCACACTGACAGAACCACAGGCACATAGACACAGGCAACAGAGCATGCACAATGTCGGCACTAGTACAGTGTATATCCACCTTTCGCAGCAATGCAGGCTGCTATTCTCCCATGGAGACGATCGTAGAGATGCTGGATGTAGTCCTGTGGAACGGCTTGCCATGCCATTTCCACCTGGCGCCTCAGTTGGACCAGCGTTCGTGCTGGACGTGCAGACCGCGTGAGACGACGCTTCATCCAGTCCCAAACATGCTCAATGGGGGACAGATCCGGAGATCTTGCTGGCCAGGGTAGTTGACTTACACCTTCTAGAGCACGTTGGGTGGCACGGGATACACGCGGACGTGCATTGTCCTGTTGGAACAGCAAGTTCCCTTGCCGGTCTAGCAATGGTAGAACGATGGTTCGATGACGGTTTGGATGTACCGTGCACTATTCAGTGTCCCCTCGACGATCACCAGTGGTGTACGGCCAGTGTAGGAGATCGCTCCCCACACCATGATGCCGGGTGTTGGCCCTGTGTGCCTCGGTCGTATGCAGTCCTGATTGTGGCGCTCACCTGCACGGCGCCAAACACGCATACGACCATCATTGGCACCAAGGCAGAAGCGACTCTCATCGCTGAAGACGACACGTCTCCATTCGTCCCTCCATTCACGCCTGTCGCGACACCACTGGAGGCGGGCTGCACGATGTTGGGGCGTGAGCGGAAGACGGCCTAACGGTGTGCGGGACCGTAGCCCAGCTTCATGGAGACGGTTGCGAATGGTCCTCGCCGATACCCCAGGAGCAACAGTGTCCCTAATTTGCTGGGAAGTGGCGGTGCGGTCCCCTACGGCACTGCGTAGGATCCTACGGTCTTGGCGTGGATCCGTGCGTCGCTGCGGTCCGGTCCCAGGTCGACGGGCACGTGCACCTTCCGCCGACCACTGGCGACAACATCGATGTACTGTGGAGACCTCACGCCCCACGTGTTGAGCAATTCGGCGGTACGTCCACCCGGCCTCCCGCATGCCCACTACACGCCCTCGCTCAAAGTCCGTCAACTGCACATACGGTTCACGTCCACGCTGTCGCGGCATGCTACCAGTGTTAAAGACTGCGATGGAGCTCCGTATGCCACGGCAAACTGGCTGACACTGACGGCGGCGGTGCACAAATGCTGCGCAGCTAGCGCCATTCGACGGCCAACACCGCGGTTCCTGGTGTGTCCGCTGTGCCGTGCGTGTGATCATTGCTTGTACAGCCCTCTCGCAGTGTCCGGAGCAAGTATGGTGGGTCTGTCACACCGGTGTCAATGTGTTCTTTTTTCCATTTCCAGGAGTGTAGATACTGCCTACAGGAAAATTAGAGAGACCTTTGGAGAGAACAGAACCACTTGTATGAATATCAAGAGCTCAGATGGCAACCCAGTTCTAAGCAAAGAAGGGAAGGCAGAAAGGTGGAAGGAGTATATAGAGGGTTTATACAAGGGCGATTTACTTGAGGACAATATTATGGAAATGGAAGAGGATGTAGATGAAGACGAAATGGGAGATAAGATACTGCGTGAAGAGTTTGACAGAGCACTGAAAGACCTGAGTCGAAACAAGGCCCCGGGGGTAGACAACATTCCATTTGAACTACTGATGGCCTCGGGAGAGCCAGTCATGAAAAAACTCTACCATCTGGTGAGCACGATGTATGAGACAGGCGAAATACCCTCAGACTTCAAGAAGAATATAATAATTCCAATCCCAAAGAAAGCAGGTGTTGACAGATGTGAAAATTACCGAACTATCAGTTTAATAAGTCACAGCTGCAAAATACTAACGCGAATTCTTTACAGACGAATGGAAAAACTGGTAGAAGCCGACCTCGGGGAAGATCAGTTTGGATTCCGTAGAAATGTTGGAACACGTGAGGCAATACTGACCTTACGACTTATCTTAGAAGAAAGATTAAGAAAAGGCAAACCTACATTTATAGCATTTGTAGACTTAGAGAAAGCTTTTGACAATGTTAACTGGAATACTCTCTTTCAAATTCTGAAGGTGACAGGGGTAAAATACAGGGAGCGAAAGGCTATTTACAGTTTGTACAGAAACCAGATGGCAGTTATAAGAGTCGAGGGGCATGAAAGGGAAGCAGTGGTTGGGAAGGGAGTGAGACAGGGTTGTAGCCTCTCCCCGATTTTATTCAATCTGTATATTGAGCAAGCAGTAAAGGAAACAAAAGAAAAATTCGGAGTAGGTATTAAAATTCATGGAGAAGAAGTAAAAACTTTGAGGTTCGCCGATGACATTGTAATTCTGTCAGAGACAGCAAAGGACTTGGAAGAGCAGTTGAACGGAATGGACAGTGTCTTGAAAGGAGGATATAAGATGAACATCAACAAAAGCAAAACGAGGATAATGGAATGTAGTCAAATTAAGTCTGGTGATGCTGAGGGTATTAGATTAGGAAATGAGACACTTAAAGTAGTAAAGGAGTTTTGCTATTTAGGGAGTAAAATAACCGATGATGGTCGAAGTAGAGAGGATATAAAATGTAGACTGGCAATGGCAAGGAAAGCGTTTCTCAAGGAGAGGAATTTCTTAACATCGAGTATAGATTTAAGTGTCAGGAAGTCGTTTCTGAAAGTATTTGTATGGAGTGTAGCCATGTATGGAAGTGAAACGTGGACAATAAATAGTTTAGACAAGAAGAGAATAGAAGCTTTCGAAATGTGGTGCTACAGAAGAATGCTGAAGATAAGATGGGGAGATCACGTAACTAATGAGGAGGTATTGAATAGGATTGGGGAGAAGAGAAGTTTGTGGCACAACTTGACTAGAAGAAGGGATCGGTTGGTAGGACATGTTTTTAGGCATCAAGGGATCACAAATTTAGCATTGGAGGGCAGTGTGGAGGGTAAAAATCGTAGAGGGAGACCAAGAGATGAATACACTAAGCAGATTCAGAAGGATGTAGGTTGCAGTAGATACTGGGAGATGAAGAAGCTTGCACAGGATAGAGTAGCATGGAGAGCTGCATCAAACCAGTCTCAGGACTGAAGACCACAACAACAACAACTTAAATTGGTACAAGTTGATCGAAATTCTGAGAAAAATAGGTGTGAGCCATAGGGAAGATGAGTTGTAAGTAGGCTGTTTATGTTTTCTTTATGTAAGTAGGCTGTTTATGTTTTCTTTATGTAAGTAGGCTGTTTATGTTTTCTTATTGGCAACGTTACGTAGCGCTCTGCAATCACTGGCTGTGCTTTGTGCAGTCTGTGGCTAGTTTGCATTGTTGTCTGCCATTGTAGTGTTGGGCAGCGGCAGCAGGATGTGAACAGCGCGTAGCGTTGCGCAGTTGGAGGTGAGCTGCCAGCAGTGGTGGATGTGGGGAGAGAGATGGCGGAGTTTTGAAATTTGTAAGACTGGAAAATCATGAACTGACATATATATTATGACTATTAAGGTAAATACATTGTTTGTTCTCTATTAAAATCTTTCATTTGCTAACTATCCCTATCAGTAGTTAGTGCCTTCCGTAGTTTGAATCTTTTATTTAGCTGGCAGTAGTGGCGCACGCTGTATTGCAGTAGTTCGGGTAATCAAGATTTTTGTGAGGTAAGTGATTTGTGAAAGGTATAGGTTAATGTTAGTCAGGGCCATTCTTTTGTAGGGATTTTTGAAAGTCAGATTGCGTTGCGCTAAAAATATTGTGTGTCAGTTTAAGCACAGTCGTGTACAATTGTTCTAAGGGGACGTTTCATATGTCGACCCTTAGCCGACGATATCTCACTGGAATCTTCTGATTTTTTCTTGTAGTTTGTGGTAATTAGTGTAGATTTTGTTTATTGCTATTGCGTAATTGTAGAAAGAATCTCCTTTGTAGTTGCAGTCTTTCATTGTTGTACAGTAAAACAGTTGTGGCATGCATGTAGATTTGCACCAAGTATTTCGCAGCTGCGCTTGCAATTAACTAGATATTATTTTCAGTGCTATGTTAATGTGTTCTCTTTTTTTTGCTCTTCAAATTGTGCTTTTCTGTGTTAGCGTGTGAAATATTGTGACAATAACGGCGTGTGAAAAACGTAACACTAGGCTTCAAAGTAAACTGAGAAATAATAGTGAAGACGAGCGTAGCTTATCAGCACCACTGGGTAGTGAATTAACAGACATTCGAAGTAGTAATTTGGTAATTGTGCATAAGGAAATGGAGCGGGCGGCAAACAGTGGCGTAGGCAGTGAAACAATTAGTGAACAGGGAAGCATTGTCGATCGATCGCTTGGCAACAGCTCGCCTCAGGAATCCGAAATGACAGGACACAATTTTACAAATACTGTAGATTCAGGTTTTGCGTCCTCACCGTTTTCTCAAATAAGTCAAGACACATTTTCTGCTTGTCAAAATATGAATGTTGCCGGTGAAAATGCACTGCCAAAAAGCATAGAGAAACAGATTCCAGACACTAATACATTATTATTGCAATTAATGCAACAAATGGGACAAAATCTTCAAAAGTTAGACACAATGGAACAAAATCAGAGACAAACACAGCAAAAGCTTCAAAAGTTAGACACAATGGAACAAAATCTTCAAAAGTTAGACACAATGGAACAAAAGCTTCAGAAGTTAGACTCAGTGGAACATAAGCTTGAACAAACACGTGAAGATTTAACTACTGAGTTACATAACATTGAATCGAAATGTCAAAAAGTCTGTAATGACGTAAAAACACAAATTTGTGAGCATTTTCAACCTATTTTTTCGCGGCATGAAAATGCATTACAGAATCACGAAGCAGCCATAAAAGAACTGCAAACCATTGTTCATGAAAATAATGAGACCTTGTGGGCCAAAATTGACTCAGTTGCATCTACCGATTCGGTTACGCAACTTGTAAAAACTCAGGAAAACTTAAAGGACACAGTAGATTCGATTTCAACACAAATGGACACTCTGAAACTTGGTTCAGAAAAACACATTGAGGAAATAAGTACACTATCGGAGAAAGTAGCTGAACTTTCGGATCAGTTCACTAACTTATCTGCAAAGTTAGATGATGATCTGAATGACACAAGACCTGTAGCCATCACTGACACAGAAGAGTGCGAACAAATTAAGAAATTCAAACAAACTCAGAATCAAATTAATACGCAACACCAAAGAGAAATCCGGGAGGTACAAGATCAGCTGACACAGGTAATACAAGAATTACGTATTTCAGAGGCCACTCGCGCTCCAATACGGGAAGAGGGACATAGAAATACGGAACAGCCACAAAATAATAACTCAGGGCACCTCGGAAATTATGAAAGAAATTGGCAAGGTACACCGAATTTTGAGATGGAACCGCCGACACGACGTAACAATGACTGATATGCTACTCGCCGACACGATGATTTTGACTATAAGCTGTTCATTACTACACGTAAATTCAAAACGTTTAAGAATTCTGGCAACGACATTCATCCACAAGCGTGGCTCCATCAATTCTCTCATTATTTCCCTCCCAACTGGTCATTGGAGCACAGGTTAGATTTTATGTGTGGCTACTTGGAGAATGAACCAGCTGTAAGAATGCGATCGGTCATTCACGATTGTCACAGTGAAGGAGAATTTTACCATGCGTTCCTCTCAGCATATTGGTCTCAAGCTACACAAGACCGAGTAAAATATAGCATCATAATGATGAAACATTTCGAACAATCTGAATTTTCCAGTCTTGTGAAATATTTTGAAGACATGTTGCACAAGAATCAGTACCTGTCAAACCCATACAGCCTCTCAGAACTCATTCGCATTTGCTTAATCAAACTGCCTGAACATTTATGACATATTATTTTGGCAGGGCGTTGCAAAAACGACATTGAAGCTTTTCAGGGACTCTTACAAGAATTAGAAATTGACACAGACAGCTGCGGGATGTGAAAACAGGAAAACAATCACTACAGGTCACATCCGTCGCAATTCCGCGATGAAAGAAATAATAATTGGACACGACAAGGCTCTTCTCACAATACAAATCGTGAACAAAACAGACACCACCCATACGACAACCACTGGTAGAGTAATAGTTACAGAGAAAGATCGCACTTCCGTAACTATGAATATGACAGAGATAACCATAGGAACAGACAATATGGAAACCAAAACAATTATTATCAAGGGAGACAGAATAACTTCAGACGCAACAGTTCAGCTCGCAGTTACGATTCCAGGAGAAATTCTCCACCACATGACCGACAAACAAGAAACTATGTAAAGTACCGACAAAACGACAGGCCTGAATTCTATCAGGCTGGGCCCTCTCGGCAAGGCGAATTTGTAGAAGTTAGGTCTCCTAATCCCAATAACGACGCGCGCCAACAAAGAAACAGACAATGATTCGCACCGCAGGCAGCCACTTGCGCCCGCTGGCTCAGGGAAAAATAACATTGACGCTAACCTTGAGAAAAATTCCAGTATTCTTAACCGACGTATACGACATGATAATTCCGTTGAAGCTCGAGCTTTGCATAGTAGGAAGAGTAAAGGCTTGCACCACATTTCACATGTAAAACCGTTTATTGAAAGATAATCTGCTTTTTAACTTTGTCTTTGCCATAAAACGTTTCACTTCACGTTACTACTATGCTTTAGAAACTGTTACCATGCAACAATGTTTGAAGTTAAATATCCAGTCAAGAACCAAGAGAACTTATTTAAACAGAAATTATGAATGCATTGTTATTGCGAACAGATGACACAGTGTTATTGTGTGTGTACATTCTTGCTTGTTAGTTGCACGATTACGTAACAACTATAAGGCTCACATACTTAGAACATTTACCAGTACTGCTAATGAGATTTTAATGCAACATTTTGGTGTACTTGAAAATAAATTCTGAATTAAAGTACTTTCTGAGAGATACCAGATGACACAGTGGTTAGTTTATGTGACAGCTACACGATTATATCACGACGTTACTAATGAGTGACAATTTACAATGTTGCTTTTGCGGTGTATCTGTTTTATATCTGCACAGTTTTTCTGAATTATTCTGGAAAGTAAAACATGTTTTAGTAGTAACTTTTGTGGTATAGCTACAAGGAGACAGCCTTTTCCATAGCACAACAATACGTTACAGCACAGTACTTTCATCATCTCAACAATAAGCGTAATAACTAAGATATCTCTACGCAAAGCATTTCACTTTTGTTTATCATCAGGTAAGTACATTGGCTTCTGCAGAACTTAGCTTTCGGAGGTAAATAACTACGACACTTCCACAGAGATTATCTTACAACAAGATGCACATTTAGCGCTACAGCACACGCATTTCAGTGATTAATTTTGTACTTAAAACATTTATTTTTAAAGATTTTTGAAATACATAGAAAGTTTTCCATGATACATTTCATTCCATTGCTGTAATCTGTAACACCTGAGGGTATAATTACATTAATCCTCAGGGGGGTACACACTTACTTTGTGTACCATGTGTTTGGCAAGCACAAGGAGCCCTAGCTAATATGGTATTTGCTTATACAACTTTACACATCGGTACCATATTTCTCTAACACATAAATTACACAGCTATCTGATCATTTAACTGAGAGAGACAAACTTTTTTATTACGTCAGTGGCACATGCTTACGCAATTACAGAGTTGGATTACTTCACACTTATGAAATTGTATTTTGTCTGTACTTTGTGAACTGTTCATATTTTTTCGGACCCATTGTGATATTATGAGAGCTTTGAATGATATATTTGGTATGGGATCACGATTTTTAAAGTACGTTTGAGGCAGATGACACTTTTGACATGAGCAGAGAATTCTTTTAGGTTTTGAAATTATTGGAGGAAGCTACGACGATTTTGAGAGTTGACTGAGGTGTTATGATGTTATTATTACGATGACTATGTGTATTATGTTGTTGTGGTATGTTTATGATCATTAAGCTGATGCTATATGAGTTATTTGATTAAGCTATGTGTCTGTTATGATGAAATATTGAAGAAGTGTCGACGAATAAGGTAGGGAATAATGAGTCGTGTTTAGGGACTCTGGTTTGTGAAAAAGGTTGTTGGAAGCCAAGAATCGTACTTTAAGAGTTATGAAATGTGTGTAAATGCGTGAATGTATCACAATGCCGGGGAAAATTTTTTGGACACTGTTATATTTATAGGATTTTGTTTCTACAGATTTGTAACGCAAATTCTTGACCTGTGAAATATTTTTATATGAGACTGTCACTGGTGCGGAAACTGCTGTCGTAAATATTTCCGTAAGAAAGTTAAGTGACCACCTGCATGTAATGCGTCGTGGGCACCCAGCTGTGTCAGACGCCTGGAGAAAAAGCCATTAGGGTGTGCCTTTCCAGAGGCACAGGTAGAAAAAAAGGGAGGCCATTATCCTCGCTGTTGACATTCCTTTGTAGAAAGCATCATAAATACGACACCCTCAAACTTGAAAACATGATAACACTGTGGAGCTCTTAATTTATGATACTTACTGCAATGCCGAATGAAATGACGAGATATATTTTTATGTCTATACACCTGATTGTGACTACTGTCTTTCTAGTTGAGAGAAATGCCATATGGCTTGCTTTATGTATTTATTTGCTCATTTTCTTTAATATCTAGTTTCTAGCTGCACTGCAGCATTGTTTAAAATAAAATTTTATGAATGTACTAATATAGATATTTTATGCCTACAGATCCAGTAAACAATAACTTTAAAAAAAATCGAAGGAGCACAAAACGGCATTTCCCTTCACAGGACTTGCATACATAATTTTCTTTTCAAGTACTTGGTAATTTTTTGTAGAATTAGTTTTTGTGGTGCACCATTTTAATTACGTAGACATTAAGATGTGAATATACATTTCCCTTGTCTGCATTATTGTCTTTAGTGTAATATTTTTTTTCTGCTTGAACTTTGTCATGTTTAGATATAGGTCATAGTATTTGGTGCTGCTGTTTGCCAGGCATAATGTTACTGAATTTGACTTTGTACTATGCTGTTAAGCCAGTTTTACTACGGATTTATTTTTCTTGTTATCTGCACAGTGCCCTATATTAGTTGTAATATTGCAATTGCTATGCCAATTTGAATTTTTTGTTATTGCTGTTTGTACTAATCGTTTGTGCTGCTGCATTGCCTCGTCCCTTAGTTTAGCATCTGAGCTCAGTAGATTTAAGTTAGCTTAAGAAGGGGTAGACTATGTAAGAGAATGAGTTGTGATGAATTTGAAGAAATGCACTGAGAGGTTATACGAGAAAAATACAGAAAGCATGTTTGGATAGGATTTTTTTGGTGGAAGCAAAGGTTGAAATAAGACGAACGATCTATGGAATGAAGTTTTGGGTTGGACTGCAGTACCAAATGTTACACTGAAAACGAACCCTGTCCTTTCCTTTTGTGTTATCCTACTATGTGTTTATGTACCCTAGTGTATTTGTTTTCTTCCTGTCTCTGTGTAGTTTCATAGAATTTTTTCTTCTTTTAATATTAAGCTACATTCACTATGATGAGGAATACTGTTCTCCTCAAATATAATTGGCATTAATAATATGTTATTTACCTTGTAAATGTGCTTAGACATTAATTATTCTGTTTTGTTTTAATGCTCATGTGTGAAGTTGATGTTTCAATAATTATTCTGATCTTTTATGTATTTACTTATGTCATAATTCCTGTAACACTGATGTATATGTTTATTTCTATTCTGTTGTAAAGCCTGTACTACAAATGTTATCTGTATTGTTATGTTCTTTAATGATGTATTTTGTACCTTTGTAATTGTATTCTTAAATTATAAAATTGTAATTGATACCAGTTCATCATATTATTAACTTGTTAGCTACATTTCACTGCACACTTTTCTGTTGGTCATACTATATGGACAATATGTGAGAAGTAGGGACTGTTAGTGTTTGCATGTGTGTTAATAATTCAGCAAGGGACTGGATAACAGCATTGCTGGTTCGAAGGACATTTCAAAAAAAATTTTGTGAGTGCACAAGTGGTGGTTCATGGACTTGATATATTATCCACAAGACTCTTCAATGGTGATTGTGCACCTGCACAGTCACAACAGATGGCTGCTGGCCATCTCTACAAGGACTGCAGTGGGTCTGCATCTTTGATGACAAACCAGTACCATTATTTCTACAAGGACTGCAGTGGGTCTGCACCTCTGGTGGCCCACCAATACTGTAATCTCTACCAGGACTACAGTGGGTCTGCTTTGTGATGACCTACCTACCAATCTTCTTCAAAACGTCGAATGACTCTGCTGTGGGTTTGCTCTGTTGTGGCCCATTACCTGTCAGCATGTCAAGAGTCAGCACTGTCTTTCAGTTGGAAGGACAACACTACTTCTTCAAGACTGCATGGAAATCCACTACTTCCGTGTGCATTGTCTTTTACTGCTCAAACTTTGAAAAAAAAAAAACACTGAAACTTTACTGTGATGAACAATCTGGACTGTCTTTATGGACTGTGAGAAAATTTTAGCTTTTGACCAACATTGTATAAATAAGTGTGTGCATTTCATATCTTTGTTATTGTAATTATGAAAAATTTTTTCAAATCATTATTGGCCACTGCCCAAAACAATTTGTAAAATTTTTTGTGGGGAACATGGGGGCTATGTAAGTAGGCTGTTTATGTTTTCTTTATGTAAGTAGGCTGTTTATGTTTTCTTTATGTAAGTAGGCTGTTTATGTTTTCTTATTGGCAACGTTACGTAGCGCTCTGTAATCACTGGCTGTGCTGTGTGCAGTCTGTGGCTAGTTTGCATTGTTGTCTGCCATTGTAGTGTTGGGCAGCGGCAGCAGGATGTGAACAGCGCGTAGCGTTGCGCAGTTGGAGGTGAGCCGCTAGCAGTGGTGGATGTGGGGAGAGAGATGGCGGAGTTTTGAAATTTGTAAGACTGGAAAATCATGAACTGACATATATATTATGACTATTAAGGTAAATACATTGTTTGTTCTCTATTAAAATCTTTCATTTGCTAACTATCCCTATCAGTAGTTAGTGCCTTCCGTAGTTTGAATCTTTTATTTAGCTGGCAGTAGTGGCGCACGCTGTATTGCAGTAGTTCGAGTAATGAAGATTTTTGTGAGGTAAGTGATTTGTGAAAGGTATAGGTTAATGTTAGTCAGGGCCATTCTTTTGTAGGGATTTTTGAAAGTTAGATTGCGTTGCGCTAAAAATATTGTGTGTCAGTTTAAGCACAGTCGTGTACAATTGTTCTAAGGGGACGTTTGAGAGTGATACACAATATGTACAAGAAAAAATAAGACTGGAAGACCAATAACGAAATGCTCAGATTAAAAAGGGCGTAAGACAGGGATGTAGTCATTCGCTGCTACTGTATCGAAGAAGCAATGACGGAAAAAAAAGAAAGTTTCAAGAGCACGATTAAAGTTCAAGGTGAAATGATATCAATGACACGTTTCGTAGAGACATTGCTATCTTCAGTGAAATTGAAGAAAAATGTGTTTAATGGAATGGTCTAATAAATAGGGAATATCGACGAAGAGTAAATCGAAGAAAGATGAAAGTAATGAGAACAATGAGAAACCTAACATCAGAATGGGGAAGTAGACGAAGTTATGGAATTCCACTACCTTTGCGGCAAAATAACTCATAACAGAAAAGCAAGGAGGACATAAAAGCAAACTGGCACCGACAAAAGGCATACATGGCGAAGAGAAGGTTATTAGTATTTAACATATGTCCGTCCCCAGTAGCTGAGTGGTCAGCGCGACAGAATGTCAATCGTAAGGGCCCGGGTTCGATTCCCGGCTGGGTCGGACATTTTCTCCGCTTAGGGACTGGGTGTTGTGTTGTCCTAATCATCATCATTTCATCCCCATCGACGAGCAAGTCGTCGAAGTGGCGTCAAATCGCAAGACTTGCACCCGGTGTACGGTCTACCCGACGGGTAGACATATAGTATTAAACATAGACCTTAATTTGAGGAAGAAATTCATGAAAATGTACGTTTGGAGCACAGCGTTGTATGGCAGTGAAACATGGACTGTGGGAACACCGGAAAAGAAGAGAATAGAAGCATATGAGACGTGATGCTACAGGACAATGTTGAAAATTAGGTAGACTGGTGAGGTAAGAAATGACATTCTCCTCAGAATCGTCGAAGAAATGAATGCGTAGAAGAGGGGTAGGGTGGTAGAACATAAGGTAAACCATCAGGGAATAACCTCCCTATTAGAGGGAGCCATAGAAGGCAAAAGCTGTAGAGTAAGACACAGATTGGAATACATCCAGGAAATAAGTGCGGACGCAGGCTGCAAGTGGTGCTTCGAGATGAGGTTGGCCGAGGAGAGGATTTCGTGGCTGGCCACATCAAACCAGTCAGAAGGCTGATGGAAAAAAAGTGACGCACAGGTCGTTGAGAAACCTTTTCATATTTTTGAAACAATAACGATCCATTAACTTTTGACATTAAAAACACTGTCTTTCACTGCTAGGCCGGTAACGTTTCACACTGCCCTCTTACACTGTAACCGAGCGGGATGGCATACAAGAGGAAGAGGAACACTGGACTCACACACGAAAGAGCATAGCGTTCAAGTCTCCGTCGTCAGTCCAGACTGAAACCCTCTGTGGTTTCTTTAAATCAGGTAAGACAAGTACCAGATTGTTCCTATGCGAAAGGCACAGGCGATTTTTCTACCCGGCCTTCTACAATTGAACGTCTGCTCTAATGACGTCGTCGTAGGTAGGGGGATGATCCTACTGTTGCCTCGTTCTTCCCAATACTGTGTTGCTGTTCCTCTTTACAGCAACTTTATCAACATTCGTCGTATTAGTGTAACAGGGCGGTAGGTAGAGAGCTGTCGCAGCGCGGAAGTCACTATTCTGGGAGACCACCTTGGGTGCCAGTGCTGCCCTCGCTCTGCTGCGCCGCAAACGAGCCCTCAGGAGCTGCTTTCAGCGAGAGCGTTTCGCTTTATTGGGCGACACATCGGGCAGCCGGACAGCGGGCTATCAGCGCTCCTGTTTGCTTACAGAAAACCGTCACTCACGCTGAGCGCCCCCCCCCCCCCCTTCCCCCCACCTCGACACCAGCAGGCTAGCAGGCATGTCCAGTGGTGGCAAAAATCTGCGGCTGCTCCATAATACTGTATGAAGGGAACGGCAGGGCAAGTGATCCGGCACTGCTCTAATTGTAGGCGGGGGCAGTGTCGGAGGCGGAGTGGAGGTGGAGGCGCCAGCGACTCAAACGGCCACCGCTAATCACCGGCCCCAATTACGGCGGCGGCAGGCGTGGTCACCGTGGCGCCCCGCGCTCCTTAAAATGCTAATTTCTGATTGAGTTATCCGCCGCGCCAATATTAGGTTTGCGCCCTACACGTCTGAGGGACGCCGCCGGTTTCGGCCAGTGCCTCTCGGCGGTACTTGGCGCGGTCAGCCATCGACACGGAAGCTATGTCATTAGTAACATGTGCCATCGCTCTCTTTTGGCGGAGCGTTAACCCAGCACTGCTTAAGACGTACAACGCGATAATACACGACGTTTCCAAAAAACCTCGAGCGTGTACACCGATATATATACAAATGGAAACGTGTTGAATCATCTGTAGAAGCGCCACGTGATAGGAAAACTGATACATCCTTGTTTGCTGTGCTCGGCTGAACGTAGAAACTCTGTAGAATTGAGTCCTAGTATTAGGGGACATAGTAATAAAGCTGTTTTTAATTTTTTAGTTTCTGAGTCATTAGTCTTCTGACAGTTTTAATCGATGCGGCCTGCCACCAATTCCTCCTCTGTGCTGTTCTCTTCATCTCAGAGTAGCGCATACACCCGACTCGTCAGTTATTTGTTGGATATATTCTCTTTCTTTCCTTACTAATTTTTACCCTCTGGCGCTACCTCTATTATGCTACTATAAAGTTGTTTCCTTATATCTTAACACGCGCCCTCGCAACCTGTCCCTTCTCCTTGACATTGTTTTCCACGTGTTCCTTTTATTGCTCATTCAGCGGAGAGCCGCTTCAATCCTTATCATATCCATCCACATGGCAGATGCTTCGATTGTTTTCATTTCCGATTTTCCCACAATTCACGACTCATTACAGTACAGCGATGTGCCACACACATGCATTCTAAGAATTTTTCCCCTGAAATTAAGGTCACTGTTGGATACTAGTAGATTTCTTGGGGCCGGCATGCTCTTTTGGTCCGTGACGGTAATAATAAGCTCACCGCTGACAGCCCATAAACTAGAAACACAAACACACACTCTTCGCCTGCGCTTCTCTGCTTTAAGTCCACCTTAGCTCGTCCGTCATGTGTTATTTATTTTCAAGGTAGCAGATTTCATTATCCCCAATTATAAAGGGCAGTCGCAGTTGGGGGCAAAAAACATAGGTACCAGTAAGGTGTCTGCGAAGAAACTTTGTTTAACAGAGGAAATGCCTCACGTGATCGACGAAAGAAGAAAGTACATAAATGTTGAGAGAGAGACAGAGAGACAGAGACAGAGAGAGAGAGAGAGAGAGAGAGAGAGAGAGAGAAACAGGAATACAGCAGAATAAACCACTTCCGAAGGAAATAAATAGGAATTACAGGGAAGAAAAGCGTAATGGCTGCAGTAAAAATGTGAAGAAATCCAAGTTTATCAGTAAATCTCATTTGTGTTACACCTCTTTACATCACCCTTCTACGGTTCTCAGTTCATATTCTGTACTCATTAGACTCCTTATTTCATTCAACAGGTCCTGCAGTTGCTCTTCCTTTCTTGAAGATAGAATGTCATTGTCAAATCTTATCACTGATGTTTTAATCACTCTCTGGAACTTTTCTTTCATTTCCGACATTGCATTTTCGATGTACTGGTTAAACAATAGGAGAGAAAGACTGCATCCTCGAACCGTAGCAAGGCGCCCTAGACAGCGCGGCTGCACCCAGCGGCGACAATATTTTTTCGAAAGCCTTACAGTACTAGTATGTCTTGACTATTCAGATTGGTGTGTACAGTCTTTGAGAGTAGTTTGGGGGGTTTCGTTAGTAACAGCGAAGGAATGTGAAAGGTGGCTACACTGAGTCACAGCACCAGAGATTGCGCCAAAGATTATTATTCCGCCGCCTCCACTGGTGCAGTAGCAGTTCAGAGGATGTCGAGGGCAGTAGTAGTTCAGAGGATGTCGAGTGCAGTTGTTCTATTGGGCGAGAGAGTAGATGCTGTTCGGTTGGTGTAATGTATAGATGGAAGATGTTGCAATTATCACAGTGTATTTTTCGTCAATATATATTGAGGTAAAAAAAAAGTTATTACAGATTTCTTTAATGACAATGCCTCTTGGTCACAGGTTCAGTCAACAAAGCATCTGACTCGTGTCTATGTATTAGACTTGTAATTCTGGTTTCTATGTGCAATTATAGTATTTCTGGTTTTTCAATTAGTTCATAGTAAGTGTTGTTTAAAATATCCTGTCATATTGAGGAAGAACCGAGCCAGATACATGTACGTTGAGTCACACTACCACACACAGAACAGTTACACTTGTGCCTTGTTGTTTCGTAGCTTTAATAGTTGCAGGGGACTTAATTAATCAATTGTGTTAATGGAAATTTCTTGTCATTCTTTATTTTTATTTTATGCAGTCAGATTGCGTGCTAATACTAGCCCTTGCCAACCGGTTACGAGACTTCGTAACTGGACACACAGCTGCTAAAATTATTGCATTTCAATTAAGCCCCCATGCACCAGGCGTTTGAGTCCATAGGCTTTGGATTGATTTGAACCCCCCTGTTAATCCATGCTATGCGGATCTGGACGCTTGCAGTTTTTCCCTCATCATTTGCCCATATGCGCCCAGTATTCTTCACGCTCTGATATCTGGGCCTCTGCTGTTTATGCTTTATGGTTCACTAGAACATTTTATTTTATTATGATTAGGTTGGCCACAAACGTCTTGTGCCTTTGTGTTCATTTCATTGGTGGAAATTTTGAGTGTAAATTAATGACTGTCCCTGCGTTGGCTATAGCATGTAACACTAAGACCTTTACTTGCTGTGGATTACGAAGGCCAAAGGCCGTGCAAGACTTTCAGATTCAGTGGTTTACTAGTGAACTTCAACTTTCGCCTTGTGTGTATGGTAGTTTGCTGTCTGAACTTTAGAGTTTAATGAAGTTCTTTAATCAGTTTATTAACTGGGTCATGAATCGTGCAGCATAATTCCTGTTCACTGAGTTTGACATTTTTTATGCTTTGTCATGTTTGTAATTTTACCTTTTAATTATTTTAACGAGAATTCCCTGTATAAATATGTGTGTTCTGAAACCAGGTTCTAGATGTTTGTCACACCTGAGGACTGATTCAAGGAAACACTGTTTGTAATGCCTAGTCACTGAGTGTCCCCGTGGAGGGATAAGTCTAATCGTTTATTTGTTCTATCTGTTTGATTCAAGTAGGCACCTAGCAGTGCCGTTTTGGTGTAAAGTTTACCTAAACTGCATGGTGGGGCGTTAATTATTATATTTGTATACTCCCTTTCCGGTGATTTTAGATCTATTTCTTTTAGGCACTTTTTTGGGAGTAATGTTTGCTGCCTTATTTTATGCTCCATTTGTTTTGGCTTACAGCCGTGATCTTTTAAGAAGGTTTCTATTGTTCTTCACACAGTTGTATTTGTATAGCCTACATTTCACCTATGTGATGTCTGTCTGCAGCAGCTGTTAGCAATGTGAAACCCGAGCGCGACTTTTCTGCGGCTGCCGGCCGCGAGGTCCTGCAGGTGTTGTGGCCCCGGACGTGCCTACGAGATGTGTTCAGGCGTGCCCGCTACTGCTATAGTGGAACTGTTCACGTTGCCAGATAGCCCTCTCTAAGTTTCGCCCTTCCCTTCTTAAGGCTCTAATGTACTTGCTTTATTATTCTGCCTGAAGGCCTACATGTGAGCTATATCGAAATTAAATTTTGTAACAGTTCCTTTGTCTGTTCAAACATTTGCGTATATACTTGGTGAGCTGAGAAAAATTTTAATTTCCATTCTGACTGCCATCTCCTTACATTTCTACTTTTAATTATAATTCTTTGCTCGCGCTTAGTTTTTCATTGTTCTATGGATGTAAGGAAATTTGCACTGCGTGGGTTCTTATTCAAAATTACCAGTATTTTACTTAATAACTGTGACTGTTTAGGAAGATTGAGCAAGAGTTATCTTTTACGTACACTACTGGCTATTAAAATTGCTACACCACGAAGATGACGTGCTACAGACGCGAAATTTAACCGACAGGAAGAAGATGATGTGATACGCAGATGATTAGCTTTTCAGAGTATTCACACAAGTTTGGCGCCGGTGGCGACACCTACAACGTGCTGACATGAGGGAAGTTTCCAACCGATTTCTCATACACCAACAGCAGTTGACCGGCGTTGCCTGGTGAAACGTTGTTGTGATGCCTCATGTAAGGAGGAGAAATGCGTACCATCACGTTCCCGACTTTGCTAAAGATCGGATTGTAGCCTATCGCGATTGCGGTTTATCGTATCGCGACATTGCTGGTCGCATTGGTCGAGATCTAGTGACTGTTAGCAGAATATGGAATCGGTGGGTTCAGGAGGGTAATACGGAACGCCGTGATGGATCCCAACGGCCTCGTATCACTAGCAGTCGAGATGACAGGCATCTTATCCGCATGGCTGTAACGGATCGTGTCACTACTCTTGATGAAATGTGGTGTCGTGTTGAAGCTACATGGGCAGCTGTACCTGTACACGCCATCCAAGCTCTGTTTGACTCAATGCCCAGGCGTATCAAGGCCGTTATTACGTCCAGAGGTGGTTGTCCTGGGTACTGCTTTCTCAGGATTTATGCACCCAGATTGCGTGAAAATGCAATCACATGTCAGTCCTAGTATAATATATTTGTCCAATGAATACTCGTTTATCATCTGCATTTCTTCTTGGTAGCAAATTTAATGGCCAGTAGTGTACTTGTTGATTAAGAGAGGTGTTGTTGTGATTTATTTTGTATTTGTTGCTGGCACTGACTCTCTAGGGTAAGAAGAATTTAATGTTTAATCATGTCAAATCGTGGTTAAAACTTAAAAAGGCTTACTTTCATTTAACAACCTTTTATTTTCTGAAATTCTTGATGAGTATTGTAGTTTATTTGGTACAGTAATGTGGCACTGTAAATAAATGTGGTCATTCAAATGAAAAATGACGTAAGGATTGTGGACACACCCTTCCATGTGATTATTTTCCTACCCCAGCCTGTGTCTTGAGGTTTCAGTAGGTATAAAACATCGTCCAAAATTGTACTGAATGAATTCTCCGAAAATTATTTTGAACAATTAGTTCAGCAGTCCACTGGAAGTGTAAGTGCTTGCAAAAACAGATTTGACCTCTTTCCGACAAATAACCCTGAGGAATGAAATTTCAATCACCAAATTTCTCCTGTGAATGCGAAAATATTTTGGCGCACACTTGTATCGGGAGATATGATCATCGAAATAATAAAAAATGGAAACAGGAAGATTTAAGTGTTATTTTTTGCTGCGTACTGTTCGAGAGTGGAAGGGTAGAGAAATTGCTTGAATTTGGTTCCTTTGAACACTTTCCGATGACCTTAATTATGAATTACGGACTAGTGATATAGAAGTTGATGCTGCAGCCTGAATGTGTCACTTAAAAGAGGGAGAGTTTCAACAGAGTTCATTTATTGAACAAGCAATACGAGCTGACGTTTGCCCAACAATGGAAGGTATTACATTCGAAGGTTAGATCCTGGAGAAAGTAAATAGTCTAGAAAACATCACTGCAGGACAGAAGGGGTATTTATCAGATCTATTAAACAAATGCGAACAGGTTTTTCCGATCGACCAGGAGTAATACGCAATTTTGAATATAAACTCTAGGTAAAGTTACATCAGCCATTCGTTGTAAATCTGTATCCTGTACCATCATCAAAGGAAGCAGCTTCGAGAAGAACTGACGAGAATGGAGTAGGAGGATGTGCTGAATAGGACAATTTCACGCACAAAAGTATGTTAGTAATCAGGTAGATAGATGATTGCAATGTGCCAGTGTTTTAGAGCTAGACTCTATAACAAAACTACAGAAAGAGAGACTGACAGATCTGAAATAATATCAGAAACTACGTAAAAGTTAAAGGCATAAGATATATCTCTTTTTATTTTATTTTGTACGTTTTTTTTCAGGTGCCATCGGCTAAACTTGCCAGAAATATACATTTTTATTCGGTGGAAACTGTTATCAATACAAGTAATACCATTTGGTATTAGTGTGTCAATGGATATATTTATAAGAGCATTAGATAAAGTTCCGTGAATTGAAATTAATCTGTTGATAGGTGCTAGCTGATTAGAGGAACACTGCCAACTACTATAAGGAGCGATAAAAATGTTTCCCTTCAAAGGCGATACAGTCCAGAATAGATACGCCAATCAGGTAAAATCGCCATGATCATTGAGGCAGTCATCCCACTGACGCACCGTGCTGAAGATATCCGTTTGATAAAACACCATGTTCTGCTGTATGAAGAAGTTCGTAACTAACTGCTGCACTTTCTCCTCAATCAGAAATCTTAGATCGTTCAAATACTTTCGTTTTTAAGGCACCAAAGGCCTGATAATCGCGCGGGGAAAGATTAGGACTATAGGGCGGGAGCCTGAGTGTCTCCCAATTGATTGAGCCTAGGCTTCCAGATCGACCGGCATTTTGCGTCGAACGGCGACCATTATAGAATTTGGCGCACCATCCCACAACGAAGGTTTTCGACAGACATGCTGTCTCATACACACTCTTCATTCTCCGATGTATGTCTACGATGTTCGACCTTTCGCAGTCAAGGAAGGAATAAGAGCACATTGGTCCTGTTTGGACCAGTTTGGTGATAAATTCGCCATAATTCACGTTGCCACATTTACCGCATGCACATAAGAAAGACACGCCTACATATCAGGGATTATATTCTCACACTGGATTCGCACTAGCACCACCACAGCAGATGGACCAGAAACGTGGGAATTCTGTGGAAAATTCGTCTCTAATCAGTCTACAAATGATCAACATTTAACGAAATCACACAAGAAAAATAGTATGTGGCCATGGACTCCTGGATATCAGAAGGCGTTTGGTCCAAAAAAGAAGAGTTTAGACAATGCCAAAATTTTGCACTACCCTGACGTAAATCTACTTTTTTTGTCTTACTGCAGATGGCTGTAATTATGGGATTCGTTTCAAAGAGTAGAGGAAGATTTAAAGAATCAGCTAATGACCACAGTGTTTGCCATACGGACTATCCAAGTGCAGAAATGACTACATCATCTCTGAAACGGAAGCTCTTGCAGTGGTATGGAGACTGAACAGTTTTTTTTACTATGTATGGTGGCATTGAACTATTGCAATTATTGATCACAAAGATCTGATATATCGTAAGGAAAGTACGCTGGTACACGATAGTCTAGTCAGGAGGGCACAGTTATTCAACAGTTTGACCTGGAAATAAGGTAAAAAGGTTTAGAACAGTGTAGTAGTGGATGTGCAATCTCGATTCCAAATAGGTGCTGATACCGAGGAAAGCACTACTGATTTCAAAGATAAATACAAAATGATGTACATCAGATGAGTCCCACAGGAAGCTGACAACAAAAATATATGCCAGCATTTAAATTAATTACAGAATGAGGACCAAAACTGGAGGTTGGTTCTAATACAGTTGGAACAGGGAGAAGGTAAAGTGCAAAAGCGTTATCTTGTCTACGAAGGAATATTATTTGCTAGAACAGAAGTATGGGACGCTGACTAGAAGATATGCTGGTCTGAGAAGTACATAAACAAACTGATCGAATGTACTCATGTAAGCCATAGTCACTATACAGCAAGAAAAGTCTGAAAAATTAAACAAAATGGCCACCTTTAAAATACGGAAAAAAGAGCAAAATTGTGACAGATGTCAAAGGGGTAAACGAATATAAAAAAAACTGTCCAAAGTTTGAAGCGTTTCTAGCAGCACAAATCTGCCACAACGCACCGCCAACAGCAAAATCCATAGATAGAGACCTGTCGACACAGCAACCCTCCGCTGTTGGCCGCTTTCAAGTCGATCCGAGAGACGATACCTATCCCTAGAACACTGGCCCTATTTGCGACGTTACGACATGACCCAGAAACATCGCTCCTTCCGCGGTGGTCAGCACTGGACGTGCTATTTCAGCCTTCAGGACTAGCTCCTCATCATCGAACAGCAGGGAGCGAGCCCTCACCATTTTACGCAAACTCAGTTTGTGTTTTTAAATTGCGAAGACTGGCGTACAATCGCTTGAAGTTTCTTATTTGACAGTTGTTCTAAAACTTACTTAATAAAAGCTACCTTAAACTTACTTATCTCGTGGTTGATCCCACTTGAAATCACGCCTGCGAGTGAAATATCTGCAAACGCTATTAGCAATTTTACGGTACAATGCACTTTCGTGGAAAACGTGTACAAGTCAACTGGACTCGAAACTGATGCTTGGATACGTGATGTTTTATGTTTGGCAAGAGACGAATTGGTAAACACGCAGTTCAGTTTCTACCTGTATCAGTATTTTCTCAAGTTAGCAAACTGCGATATCCGTGAAAGGCCAATGTCGGAAAATGACGGAGTTCGTAAACTGAAGCAAATTAACGTGACGTGATGTAACCGTGCAACTTACAGGTTATGGAATTCGAACTGTGCGAGTTTTTAACGCACCTTTTGAGTATCCAAACCAGAAGATGCTAATAATTTATGTTCGGCCAGACACATCTTAGTGTAACACATGACAAGTGATCCCGTACATACTACTGTCAAGTGGACAGCGGTGTTCGGTGTATTCGAATTGACTTACAGGATTATGTCCTGTCATGCTTGTTCGTCAGTGTGTGTAGGGCGTACATGTCACATAACGGTCATCACGCAAACACGCGGAATTTCTATCTCGTGGAGCACCTTCGCAATAACTTTCCAACAGAGAGCGATGCCCTGTCCAACTGCCAAGGGAAAACTCAATCGTCGATAGAACTATGTTACAGCCCCTGTTAAACGAGATAGTCCAAGATATTGCAGCACCACCCTCACAGTCACCGTATGTACAGCAGGTGAAAGGGCAACCACAACTTGATGTAGTTGAAAACAAAAGTTCAGTTACCGTTCATGATTCAATGGATACTGGCTCTCCGTCTCAGGTTGCCCCAACATACTTCTGGCGACATTCTAATGGTTACCAAAGTCTCGAAAACAAAAATAAAGCGGGAACGTACGACAGCTAAGAACGCCTCACACACGGAGGACAGCAGTAACGAGAGCAACCAATAAGCCTCCACTCCTACGCCGTTCGTGATACCAACGAACGCACGACTTAGGCACGGACACAGAGAGCAAAAAATATTGCAGAGAGCCCCACGCGAGAAATGTCAAATACGGGTAAAATGTAAAAGCGAGGACTGCACTACGTTCCAGTTCCATCGCTCGTCCCGGCCGTAGTACAACGGAGGCCCCAGGAAACCAAAATACAACCGGCTGCTGAAAACTTCGAAGTAGAAAACCTGATTACCATGAACTGGACGAAAGAAGTGGTGGGGCGATACGGCACAGGAGCAGGTGTTGAATTTAAACATCATTTTCAGCTTGTTTACGTGTACCCTAGGTGACAAATGTCCTAATACCGTGTCGGACCTCCTTTTGCCCAGTTAGTGCAGCAGCTTGACTTGGTATGGACTGAACGGGTCGTTGGAAGTCCCCTGAAGAAATATTTAGCCATGCTGCCTCTATAGCCGTCCATAATTGCGAAAGAGTTGCGAGTGCAGTATTTTGTGCACGGACTGACCTCTCAAAGATGTCCCATAAATGTTCCATGGGATTCATGTCGGACAATCTGGGTGGCCAGATCATTCGCTCGAGATGTACAGAAGGTTCTTCAGACCATTCGCGAACTATTGTGGCTCAGTGAGATTCGTCATTGTCGTCCAATAAAATGAAGTGCATGAATGGCTGCAAATGGTCTCCAAGTAGCCGAACATAACCATTTACAGTCAATGATATGTTCAGTTGGACCAGAGGACTCAGTCCATTCCATGTAAATACAGACCACACCATTATGAAGCCACCACCACCTTCCACAGTGTCTTGTTGACAGCTTGGGACCATGGTTTCGTGGGTCTGCACCACACTCGAACCCTACCATCATTTCTTATCAACTGAAATCGGGACTCATCTGACCAGACTACGGTTTTCCAGTCGTCTGGGGTCCAGCCAATATAGTCACGATTCCAGGAGAGGCGCTCCAGGTATTGTCGTGCTATTAGCAAAGTCAGTCGCGTCTTTCGTCTGCTACCATATCCCATTATCGCCAAATTTCACCGTAGTGGCCCAATGGATACATTCATCGTACGCCCTACATTGATTTCTGTGGTTATTTCGCGCATTGTTGCTCATCTGTTAGCACTGACAGCGTTACGCGACCGCTGCTCTCGGTTGTTAAATGGCCATAATCTATTGCGTTTTCCATGGTGAGAAGTAATGCCCGAAATTTGGTATTCTCCGCACGCTCTTGACATTGTGAATCTTGGAATATTGAATATCCTAACGATTTCCGAAGTGAAATGCCCCATGCGTCTAGCCTCGACTACCATTCCGCGTTCAGAGTGTATTAATTTTCGTCGTGCGGCCACAATCACGTCGGAAACCTTTTTTCATGAATCACTTGAGTCAGAGCGCCGCCCTTTAATATCTTGTGTACGCGGTAATACCGCCATCTGTACATGGACATGCCACTATACCATGACGTTTCTCAACTCAGTATATATCCCACTGTGCACCGGAATGTTCTTGTTTTACGACTCTGAACATCGTTATAATTGAATGTACCATTAAACTGGCGTCCTTGATATATTTTTAAAGACAGTTAAACTTTTGCGAGTACCAATAAAGTCGAGTTCCTGTCAAATTTTAAGACGCTTTTAAATCTCGACCCAGAAACAAAGTGCTGAATTACACTTTTAGACAACCAGACGCTAGATTTAAGAAAAAAATTCTGCGTTACCAAATGGACGCGGCATACCCTATGCTGTGGTGGAAGTGTTGATTGTTAACGTTTATGCTCCATTAGGAACACACAACAGACGCGCGCGTAGTCAATTATTTAACTGCAGATGCAGGTCCACTAGTAAAAATGGTTCAAATGGCTCTGAGCACTATGGGACCTAACTGCTGTGGTCATGAGTCCCCTAGAACTTAGAACTACTTAAACCTAACTAACCTAAGGACATCACACACATCCATGCCCGAGGCAGGATTCGAACCTGCGACCGTAGCAATCCCGCGGTTCCGGACTGAGCGCCTTAACCGCGAGACCACCGCGGCCGGCTCCACTAGTAAAAAATGACGTTAGTCACAGAACTGGGGGGAGGGGGGGGCAACTTCAATTCTATTACAGACGATGCGGAATAACAGCCGAGGCCTAACAAGTGTCAAGCTCTGAATACGTTCATAAATGACCTCCATTTATAAGACACTTGGAGACTGCTCCATCCTACCCACACGAAGTTCACTCGTTACTACCCCACAGAGCAGAAACGAACTGATCGCATTTACGTGATAATAAATTGCGTCACAGCTAAACTGAGATACAACCTCTCGCATTCTCTGATCACTGTGCCTACAGCTGCCGAATACATTTGCCGCAACTGGTGAAGCAGAGGCGACCCTGAATCTGGAGACTCAGTACCCAACATCTACAGGATGTTGCACTCTGATCAGAACTCCAGCACACGTAGTATCAGTCTCTCCACAAACACACTAACTTAGATAGCACCATAATCTGGTGGACGACTAGCACGAAACCAGTTTTGAGATCGACCAGGAAAATCTATATAGCGGAGAAAGCATTTTTACGAAAGTCTATCACGTAGTTCTATTTTCAGTGCTTAAGGATGCCGTACAACCGGCTCTCAGACACTCATCCGACTTTTTGCCTCGATTAAAACATACAAAGGCGGGGCGACATATGGTAGAAAGAGCTGTTAGAAGTCAACCAATCGACGATACCTTTGTGGAAGAACTATCTGTTTACCTTATTATGTAAATTTGTGGTAAGATCTTATGGGACCAAATTGCTTAGGTCACCGATCCCTAAGCTTACACACTACTTAATCTAACTTAAACAGACCTACGCTATGGACAACACACACACACACACACACACACACACACACACACACACTCATGTCCGACGGAGGACTCGAACCTCCGTAGGTGGGAGCCCCGCGGAACATGACAAGACGCCCAAGACCGCGTGGTTACCCAGCGCGGCCGTTATTATGCGGGAACGCAAGAGCCCCACCAAAGTATGCTGGTTGAACTAAAAGAGGAAAACGGAGAAGGTCTTACCAGATTTATTATGGGAAGTGCATGTATATTTCACCAATTTGTTTCAACAAAAGAAATGGATAACACAGCCGTGAATAGCTTTGCTAAAGACAACCAAAATACTCTCATCAGAACGGATACGGCACATCTCCATGAACACTTCAGGGCCGATGAGCTTCGAAGCGTTCTGAAAAACAGCGCCAGAGGGAAGGGGTCAGGGGTGGAAGGCCTGCTCTTTGAACTCTACCTGCGGTTCTGGGAAATTCTGCGCGCAACAACATAGCTTGTCTGTGAAATGGTTAATGGCATTCCATTTCCCTCCTTAGAAGGTATCATAGTTCTACTAGCGAAAAGCACACGAAAACGGCGAATAGAAAACTGACGGCTATTGACTCCACTGAATGCAGACTATAAGCACGTTGCTCGCTGTTTTGCTGTTTTCCTAAAAACACCGATGATGATAGTACTTAGCGAGAATCAGTGCTGCGCGATCCCGGGCCGTACCATCTTCGACGCCCTGCTTACGCGCAGAGATGGAATATCCAATTTCACAACTACTTGAATATGAATACCTTTGGCGATCTTTTCAGCAGACTTTGAGAAAGCGTTCGACAAAGTCAGTGATAATTACTCGAAGGAGCGTTGAAATTTGGTTTTGGTACCAAGTTTACTAATGCAATCATGAACCAGTTGTCAAGCTCAGTCAAGGATTATGATTGTCGGAAAATCCATAAAGCTCCAAACTTAAGTACAGCAGGGGTGTGCACTTTCCATGGGGGTTTCGCGATCTTTCTGCAACCTCTTTAGGCGAGCGTCAGGGTCTGACATCAGTCGGTGTAATAAGGCGCCATACGAATTATTAGGCACCGTATTGAACGTACATGGTTCCAGATCAACGATCAACACACAATCTTTAGTTATTTTTTCAGGCCAACTTGCAGAAAACTACAACCTACTATCAGCGCTTGCTTCTGAACTCCATTAGGACTCTGACAAAAATGCATTCCAATAGAAACCTCGTGCCAGCACAAAAAGTCCAACTGATCAACATTTTCCTATAGTCAAAGGCCTGGTTTTTAGCACAAATTTCCAACTTGGCACAGGAAATACGCAGGGCCATAGCACAAGCTGTTTGCTGGTTGCCGGGGGTAGGGGGGATGGAGAAGATGTTTAAAGTTTCCCACGCGATCTGCACGCTGCCACACGAGGAGGGAGGGTTACTACTCACAGACCTGTTGACCAAATGTGCTGCATATTCGTGCAGAGAACAAAGACCGTATGTGCAAAGCATCCAAACAGTCGCACAACGGCCGCGCGGTTAGAGGCGCAATGTCGCTGAATGCGCGGCCCCTCCCGCAGGAGGTTCGAGTCCTCCCTCGGGCATGGGTGTGTGTGTTGTTCTTAGCACAAGTTAGTTTAAGCAGTGTGTAAGACTAGGGACAGATGACCTCAGCAGTTTGGTCTCTTGAAATTCACACACATTTGAACAGTTTTTTGAGTCCCACAAAGGTACTGTTCAGGAAACACCAGGCGACTTTTCAAGTGGCTCCAATCGACCCGTCGATGAAAGAGCTGCGTGGTGCAGCACTATGCACCGGAAGAGCACAGAAGAGCAAGTAAGCTGTTTGAAGCTATCAGAGTTATGCCTACGAGGAACAGCCACGAAATCTGGACCCCACAACGTCAGTGGAAAGAAGCGTGACAGAACATCTCTGCCCTTACCTCTCACCACACGTGAAGGCCACGTGGTATAACGTGATTAATAAAACCGTATCAACCGAGAGACAGCTCTACTGTATCATTCTCATGTCGTGCAATTCGTACAACACTTGTGGTCGGATAGACACACTGGAGCACTACGTCACGTGCCCTTCGTAAAAATCGACGTAGGATGCTGCCAGCGAGATAGTGCGGATTGTCAATCTCACTTCGATAAACAGTTTTGACGCCTCTACAATTGTGATCCAGGTCTTCGTTCCAGTTCCAGACTGAAAAAGTGCGGCAACTAAATGGGTAGTTGCTGACGCAGTTTTTGGTCTAAATACTCGTACAGCAGATACGGTCCAGTTTCTAATGTACGTGTGGGAGTAGCACCGGATCCTACAGGGACACAAGCGATATCAGGAGGCTTTTAAAAATAGCTATTCAAACAGCTTTCAGCAAATTCATGAATTACAACTGTAGAATGTGAGGACACGTAAGAAACAGAAACAAGAATATTTTGAACTCAGTATCTGTAGCATAGGCTTTTCAGAGTTCGCAATCCTGCAGAAGCCATTTTCTTTGATGATTTCTTACAAGAAGATAACTATTTTAATTTTGTTTAACTATAATAAACTGTATCTTTCCCCCTAAGCAGATAGTTCGTAGAGGCACTTTTTAATTTTCTTCACATCTTTTAGGAAGATACTTATTTCCGTCCGCAAACATGTGTAAGATTTCATTTTTGTCATTCGAGAATGAAATCTGTTCAGTGAATTTACATTGCAGGCAAGTTTATGGCAACGAATGAAGAGGCACTTTTATTCATTTTTACAGTTTACATTAAAACTTTGAAGTTTCTTTCGAAGAAGTGTTTTAGATCAGAGATTCCTAATGCTTCGATATCAGCAACAATTCACTCGAAAATGCAGAAGTGCCATCCCAGTTTACTACAGTTTTTTGTCACGAATATGTACTATCAACTTTTGGTTTCATTTGGACAGTAATTAGTACAAAAGAATTGAGGCGCTGCGAACCATAAGGGTCTAGAGCACACCATAGTCTAGTTGTAGACTATAGCATGACATCTACTGATCTAACGGTGAACCAGATTTATCTGTGCTGTACTGCTACACATTTGGAAAGCTGTCTCACCGATTTCTCTGGCATTAACTTCCATATGGGCTCAAAGCACAAATTTTCGTAGTTGTAGGAACGCTCACTGGATCCACTGACATCCAATTCTTCATAAAAGCTGGAAGCTCTTGAAGGAATGGCCCACAAGAGCCTTACGTTCTATGGTTTGAGCATTCCAGTCTGTACGATGGACACAAAAGGATTTCAGAAACATAAACTGTTACCGACCTTGCTACCAAACGAAAAGTTGGTGTTCATGGTAACAACGTACATTTCAGAAATTTCTTAATTTCCACAAATTGTCACGAGCTGCTGTTTAAAGTAACATATTATTCAGTATAGTCTTGGGAGGCCTCCAGTTTCTTCAAGTCACGTTGAGACAGACCATAATTTTTAATTTCCCCACAGTTTATAGACGCCTTGCTAAATTTAGTGGACAAACACGTAGGTGGAAGGCAAAAATCAATTTTCGAAACACAAAGACTTAACAAATCTTCAACATCAAACTTGAAACGCAGAAACTTAACAAAAGTACTATATTTTATGCCTGATGTGAAGAGCCAGATTTATTTGAATCTCAAGCCAGGAAATGTGCTTAAGGTAAATGATGATAACGAAGACCATTAATTGTTGGGATAGGTGATAATTGTGTGTGTGTGTGTGTGTGTTCGTGTGTGTGTGTGTGTGTGTGTGTGTGTGTGTGTGTATGGTGTGTTTAGTATCTGTTCTTTATGTTCTGATTCTGGTTTCATATTAATTGCAAATTACACAACAGTCAAAAAAACACTGTTGCAACTAGCCTATACATGAAATTTTGTAAATTAACATTTATCCTACATATTAATTAAAATTTCATAACATAAAGTGAATTCATATTTTTATAGGAAATACGGGGTGTCGAGACTTGATTAAAGAAACCTATGAGACTGGGGGTTTACCCATAAATCTGATTTTCACAAATGTCTGTTATTCTCAAATCTTTGTGTCTGTGCTTTGGGCCCTTACGGTTCTCAGTAACTCAATTATTTTTATTTCTGCGAGGATTCTCTGTTTTACAAGGAAGGAAAAAGGCACCCTTTCAGGAAAAACAGAGTGCTACAGTGGCGGATAAAAACCAGGCTAATGAAAACAACCGAACCCCACGTATCGTGAAGAGTCGTGGACGTCCAACCGTTTAGCGCCTAGGGGTAGTTTCACTGTCCTTCTACCCCTTTCCTTGGAGGCTCACGACAGTAGCACGTCAACATTCGACCAACTTAGCCGTTTTCGAGATGCTCGTTCACAGGCTCTGCATAACAATAATCTGCCTTTTATCAAAGTCGCTTATCTTACTGGATTTCCCTATTTGCAGCCCACATCTTCGCTAGGGTGACCCCCCGTCCATGTCTGCTCCGTTTACATACTTTTATTACCGCGTCACGTGCCCGCAACGCCACCAGGGGGCATCTAACGTCACCGCGGTCAGTGGTCATAATGTTCTGGCTTATCAGTGTGTAGAGGGTCGATAAGCTGAATGGGAACAATGGTTAGAGAGAAATTTCGTTGAATAGAGTAAGTATTGAAATACTAAATACGTCTGACCACAAAGACAATAGCTGAGTTAAAATGGCAGTAAAATCTGTTAAGCAATAGCTAAACACTGAGACTGAATTGCACTTATCATTATTTTATAAAACGATAGTCGTCCATAATAAGAGTCATCAGTCCAGGTAAGTTTACCTCGTTTTAATACAAAAAAGATGACAGTAACGGGACGGGAGGATAGAAAGCTATAAGAAAACGCAGCCTCCAGGTAGTATGATTGTGTGGGCGTTACTGTGATAGTGAACATTTAATGAACTGTGTGCGCTGTCGTAGGTTCCTAATAGGATAATTTTGGAAAATGTTTTACAACAAACGCTCAACGTAAAATCCTCTTTACACACGGAATGCAAGCAAGCCTTTTAGTTCCCAGGAAGTAACTTCGGAGCTTTTCTTTTAAAATCATGATTACTACTGATTTCTCGCATGTGGCCTTTGTTTCGCTGCTACATAAGGCAATGTATGCGGTACTCTCTATGTCCTAACAATCTCAAGTTTGCGTCTGGCGTCACGGAAAGTTAATATAACGATTTCTTTGTTCATTTAAAGCACTGGCAGTATTTACCCATTACGTATTGATTACAAAAATTCTGGCTCCCACATGAAAACAAGGAAACTTAGAACCGTATTTTCGCTCATCTTTAAACATTGCGTGGTAGATCTTTGACTGCTTGTTGTTGTTCAAATGGTTCAAATGGCTCTGAGCACTAAGGGGCTTAACTTCTAAGGTCATCAGTCCCCTAGACTTAGAACTACTTAAACCTAACTAACCTAAGGACATCACACACATCCATGCCCGAGGCAGGATTCGAACCTGCGACCGTAGCGGTCGCGCGGTTCCCGACTGTAGCGCCTAGAACCACTCGGCCACCCCAGCCGGCTTGTTGTTGGTGTTGTGGTCTTCAGCCCAGAGACTGGTTTGATGCAGCTCTCCATGCTACTCTATCCTGTGCAAGGTTCTTCATCTCCCAGTACCCACTACAACCTACGTCCTTCTGAATCTGTTTAGTGTATTTGTGTATTTACTGTATCTTAGTCTCCCTCTGCGATTTTTACCCTCCACGCTGCCCTCCAATACTAAATTGGTGATCCCTTGATGCCTCAGAATATGCCCTACCAACCGATCCCTTCTTCTAGTCAAGTTGTGCCACAAGCTCCTCTTCTCCCCAATTCTATTCAATACCTCCTCATTAGTTATATGATCTACCCATCTAATCTTCAGCATTCTTCTGTGCCACCACATTTCGAAAGCTTCTATTCTCTTCTTGTCCAAACTATTTATCGTCCATGTTTCACTTCCATACATGGCTACACTCCATACAAATACTTTCAGAAACGACTTCCTGACACTTAAATCTATACTCGATGTTAACAAATTTCTCTTCTTCAGAAATGCTTTCCTTGCCATTGCCAGTCTTCATTTTATAACCTCTCTACTTCGACCATCATCAGTTATTTTGCTCCCCGAATAGCAATACTCATTTACTACTTCAAGCGTCTCATTTCCTAATGTAATTCCCGTAGCATCACCCGATTTAATTCGATTACATTCCACTATTCTCGTTTTGATTTTGTTGATGTTCATCATATATCCTCCTTTCAAGACCATGTCCATTCCGTTCAGCTGCGCTTCCAGGTCCTTTGCTGTCTCTGACAGAATTACAATGTCATCGGCGAACCTCAAAGTTTGCTTGTTATCATTACCAAATCTTCATAGTTATCCCTTACTAGACGTCTTATTAATTGTTTATCGTTTCTAAGGTAGGCAAAAAATTGGTTTGTTGCGGACAAAAGACGTTAAAACAGTCCATACATTGTCTTGTTGATTTGGCCTTCTGTACACGCTGTAGCTCACTCAAATGGCTCACAGTTGTTTAGCTGGAGTTTGTTTGTTACCGGCTGCGGGCACAGGTCCGCTCGGGATCAAGAGCGAGCACACACGGCGCAGTTCGTCTAGAAACGAGAGTTCATCGCGATAAATCCCTGTCGGACATAATCAGGAATAAAGCGCATGGCGGCGCGCTGCGATACAGCGTTCGTCACTTGAGCAGTGTCAAATCCGATTGCATTTGGGTATGACGGAAGGCTTAATGCCATTTAATTCCATTTCAATTAACCAGCGCTTGTGCAGACAACTGAGTGACGCGCTGATGACATTCTGGGCAGGGCCGCTGTGGGGTGTGGGTGAGGCGGGGGTGCGGAGGGACAGGGGAGGGTGGCATGGAAACGGCCATGTGGGAGGGAGGGTCGCGGCGCTGCAGACGTTGTCCAGCACTGTGAGCACAGCAACGTGCAACGAGCTCTGCTACATAGCTCACTGACTCTCATTAAAATTAGAATTTCGTATTCAATGCCTGAAAGAAAATATATATCTGTCCGAGCAATGCAAATGTTTCTCGTGTTTTACTTCCTGTGATTTCTGTCAGCATCAGTATGAATCTTTACCTACACAACGATGTACAAGATGCATCGAAGAACGTTCGGACAGCGAGGCTAGAAAAGGGGGGAGGGGGGAGGAAAGAAAGAGAGAAGATGCAAGTAAAATTCTTCCCCTTGGCCGCAAAATATTGGTAACAAAGTTGATAAAGATATAAAGATACTGGAAATTACTAAGTGTTATGTTATTTTGGAAGAGAGAGAGAGAGAGAGAGAGAGAGAGAGAGAGAGAGAGAGTGTTCGCGCATGTGCGTCTGTATGTGTGTGTTAGTTGTGTGTGTGTATGCCTCCTCACGGTAAAATTGACAACAACGTTTCATCCCCTATGAGAAACTTTCATCGGTGATGGTACGACCGCTGTCCGTCCCATTCGTAATAATAAAGATGGCACATAGTCACAAGTATTCTACCTCTTTGCTGTGGCCGACTATAGTGGATAATGGAGCTACGAGGTTCACTCCCAAAGAAATTCAGACTATTTTTGTAAAAATACAGTTTTCATTGTGCATGTGTGAAGGTTTTACAGTTTGTAGATACACCCTTCTCGCTTGTTTTCAAATTTAGTTCAACCTGTTCCTGTGAGTGACGCCGTCACAGCATGTCTTCAAGATGGCTGCTACACTTGACGTTCGTCAGAAGCAACGTGTTGTCATAGAATTCCTGTGCTGTGAAAACAAGACAGTGGGAAACATCCACAAGAGGTTGAAAAAGGTCCATAGAGATGCTGCTGTCGATTGCAGTACAGTTAGTCGGTGGGCAGGCAGGTTACGTGATGAAAGCGGGCACGACAATATTGAGGATTGTCCTCGCAGCGGCAGGCCTCATACTGCACACACTCCAGACAATGTGCAGAGAGTTAACGAATTGGTGACTGCTGACAGACGCATCACAGTGAACGAATTGTCACGCTACGTTTGGATAGGGGAAGGAAGTGTTTACAGAATACTGAAAGTGTTGGCGTTAAAAAAGGTTTGTGCCAGGTGGGTTCCCAGGATGTTGACAGTGGCTCACAAAGAAACAAGGAAAACGGTATGCAGCGAAGTTTTGGAACAGTACAAGAATGATGAAAATGAATTTCTTGGAAGAATAGTGACAAGTGATGAAACATGGCTCCATCATTTTTCACCAGGGTCGAAGAGGCAGTCAATGGAGTGGCGTCATGCAAATTCACCCAAGAAAAAAAAAATTCAAAACCACACCTTCTGCTGGAAAAGTTATGGCTACGGTTTTTTTCGATTTCGAAGGACTCATGCTTGTGGACATCATGCCAAGTGGAACCACCGTAAATTCTGATTCATATGTGACAACACTGAAGAAACTTCAAGCTCGACTGAGTCGTGTTCGACCACATCGGCAAAAGCAGGATGTTTTGCTGTTGCACGACAATGCACGGCCACATGTCAGTCAAAAAACCATGGAAGCGATCACAAAACTAGGATGGACAACACTAAAACACCCGCCTTACAGTCCTGACCTGGCTCCATGTGACTATCATCTCTTTGGGAAACTGAAAGACTCTCTTCGTGGAACAAAGTTTGAAGATGATGACTCCCTTGTGCACGCTGCCAAACAGTGGCTCCAACAGGTTAGAGCAGAATTTTACCGTGCGGGTATACAGGCGCTGGTTCCAAGATGGTGTAAGGCAGTTGAGAGGGATGGAAAATATTGTTCCTAAAGGACGTATCTACACACTGTAAAACTTTCAAACATGTAGAATAAAAGATGAATTAAAAAAAAATAGTGTGCATTTCTTTTGGAGTGACCGTCGTACAATGGCACATTTCATCAGCGTTAAGCGTTGGTTTGCAATAATATAAATAGTTTTGGACGCACAAAAATCGTTCCTTTAACACTCTCTCTGTCCTAGTTTCCTTCTGTCGTCAATTACACTCATTGGATTCGAAAAATCGGCGGAACAAGTATGAGTTTGACTGTAACACCGCTCATTTTTAGGATAATATATTTTTTGAATAACACACAAATAAATTGCATATCTTTTTATATCTCTCCTCTTTTAACGCTGCCGCAATAATTTTACTGTATCCAACGGTCATTTCATAAACAAGGTTAAATCAGAATTGTTTCCCATAATCAAATGAGCCCGCCACATAAGCCTGTGTAGCCTCTTTCTCTGGGGATGTAACCTTAAAACTACAGCATGCCGCAGGCAGCCGCCAATTCGCTAATTTTTAGTTCATTTCACACTCAACAATAAGAGGAAATATTCAAGGGAACTTTGGGGCATCGGTTTCATCTATATACTTGGTTGCTGTTTATGAGTTAGGGCCCACCGTTATCATGCTCACACTGACACCTTGTTTCGTGAAGCAACTAGCCACTTCCCTTAAAAGTCTGGATTGAGATGAAGTACCCGTCAGAATGATTCCTTTCTTTGAATTCTAGGGTCCTGAAACTGAAAAAGTTTCAGGGCGGGATCCACGACATTCCTGACATAACTCTGTTTAAGGACCTCGATAATTTGTGTGCAGCATTTTCTTTTATACTTTTCTTATCTGATCTTTGTCAATAATTTCGGGGTACATATTATTTTAAGATAGAATGCTATTAATTGCACGTCTCAACTGAGCGCGGTCCATTACGTTTGCTTTGCTAGCAGCAACATCCATACAAGAAAGAAAACTTATCATTTTATGGCGGTATATATTTTCCAGTATTTGTCTTAGCTTACGCTTATCTAGAGTTACTTTTGGTGAGATATCTCAACCATGTCTCAATACCTTGAACATTCCTTTTGGCTTTTATCGCTATAAGAGCTTGGCATTTGGCGTGTCTAGCATTCCGATTGTACAAGAAACAATCTTCGAGAAGCCCCCAGCGGACTCGCCGCTCTTTGGCGGGTTTGTCCTTGTATACCATGGGGCCTCAGCCTTTGCAGCACCTTTTCCCTTCAGTGTTGCGTGTCTATCCTCTTGCTATTCTTTTCCCCTCCCGTGGGGAAGAAGTTAAGGATGTTGTTGGAAATGTGTTCTGCATATTCAGTCACTGATATCACAAGTCTCTCCACGGTCTTTCGTTTCTTCTTTCTTTTTTTCGTTCCCCTTCTCCTATCCTTCGGCGTCTGAGGTTCTTCTGAAGGTCAGCCCACGCGTCTGACACATAACAGGTGATTGGGTAACGCATAATTGCCAAGTCTGGGTTGACAGGTAGGGTTTGAACGTATGGTAAAGGCCATACCCAGCGAGGGGTGAGCGCCTGAGCAGATACTTTCTTAAACTATCGATTGGCCCCTCTGTGAGGTGTTCAGGAGTTGTGAACAGTTGTGAACAATCAAATAGGCGGGAGCGCCACCTTCTGAGGAGGGCCACCAGTTGGAAGGAGCGCGCCATCGGAGACGCTGGCATGGGGGATTTTCTTGCAATGAGCCAATCACCTTTTTCACCGTCAACGTCTAGCAAATGTGACGGAATGAAGCTAACGATTCAAAGACCCTCCCAACTGCACCATGGTTCCTCGTGGTTTCACGTACTGAAGACGGTCAGTCTTTTGCTACAGTAAATCCATTCATTATTCAGGAATGTATTGATGCAACTGCCGGCCCTGTGAAATCCTACTCTCGTTTACGAAATGACACTTTGCTTTTGGAGACTACTTCTGATTCTCAAGCACAACAACAGCTTGCAGCTTCGCCCCTCCATCGCTATCCTATTCGTGTAGAGGCCCATTGCACGCTGAATTTTTCCCGTGGTGTTATTTACACTAGGCCACTCGATGGTCTGACTGAGGCAGAAATCCAAACTTACCTCTCTGATCAGGGTATGGCTGCAGTCCATCGGATGATGAAAAAAGTAGATGGATCCCTAGTGCCCAAAGCACTTTTTCTCACTTTTGATAGAGTGGTGCTTCCATCCAAGATCAAAGGAAGCTAGGAATTATCGCCACAGAGCGACCGTACATCCTGAACCTGATGTGCTGCTACCACTGTCATCATTACAACCACACTCGACGGGCCTGTAGATGCTCGGCCTAAAGTATCTCCTATGGTAGGGATGCTCACGATGACGATTGTCCACCTCCTTCTCCCCGCTGTATCAACTGCAATGGCGACCACGCCGGCTTCTCCCGAGACTGGCCCGTATATCTCGACGAGCGGGCTGTCCAGTAGATCCGTGTGAAGGGTAAAGTGCCTTACCTGGTCGCTCTCAAGTTGTTGGCTATTCGAAAACCCTGCATTCTACTGTCTGGCACCTACAGTACTGTTCGTGCTACATCTCGCTCCACAAAGGACATGGCCACGCAGACAAGAGACTCCAAATTTAGCACCGTGAAATCGCCCAGCGTCACAATAGCGTCCCATCTCCTCCTCCAGCTGTCCAACAACCCAGCAAACTTTCACTTCACGGGGCAAAGTCACCCGCTGCACAACCAGCAGGCTGGAAAGGACAGAAGGAATCTCCCACAAGTACTTCCTACATCCCTCCAGCCAACGAACATTTGAGTCTCCTTCTGCCAACCGGAAAGGCTCCAAGAAGTCAAAAAAAGAAAACGGTCTTCTCGTTTGCCGACTCGAATATTCTCTTCGATGCTATCGCCACGTGATACACTCGCTTGGCTCACCTCTATGTCGCCCATGTGCACCACCAACCGTTTTCCTGTCCTGGACTCCGCAGACCGCCAAAAGAAGAATGCTGACGCCTCTGTAGACCTCATGGAGCTGGATCCTACAGTCCTACAGTCTCTGTGCCCTGCAGCAGTCAGAACCGACCAACGAAGAATGTCAATACCTCTGTAGACCTCATGCAGCAGGACCCTTCAGTCTCTGTACCCTGTAGCGGTGAGACTTCGAATGCTGGCATTCGGCAACTGCCGAGGTAAACCTCTTAATTTTTTCCTTATCATGACTCTCCTCTCCAATGGAACATTCGCGGCCTTCGATTCAGCAAAGACGAGTGGTTCTAGGTGCTACAGTCTCGAACCGCGCGACCGCTACGGTCGCAGGTTCGAATCCTGCTTCGGGCATGGATGTATGTGATGTCCTTAGGTTAGTTAGGTTTAAGTAGTTCTAAGTTCTGGGGGACTGATGACCTCAGAAGTTAAGTCCCATAGTGCTCAGAGCCAAAGACGACTTACAACTGCCCTTAGAATCACGGCGTCCACTTTGCTTCCAGGAAACAAAATTCCATCCTCACTTCCTTCAGCTTATTGGGCAGCTAGCTCACCGCTTTCTGCTACTCAGTGACTTTAATGTGCACCATCCCCTTTGGGGTTCTCCCAGAATCTGTCTGAGAGTTGCCCTCTTAGCTGACCTTCTCAATCAACTTAACTTCATCTGCCTTAACACGGGAGTACCCACATTCCACAGTCTTTACTCCTCCCCGGCGACCTTCGACGAAAAACATTTCCCCATTTCTGATTACCAGATAGAATATCTTACAAACGTTGCCCTTACCGCCACAGAACGTTCCATTCCTTGCACTTCCTCTTTATCGCGCCGTGTCCCAGTCCCTAAGTGGACTGAGGCGTGCCGCGACGCATTCGCGGGCAGAGACGTACTCTCCGCGTTTTTAACTGGCGTCCTACGTTGGCAACTGCATTTATTATAAACAGTCGTGTGGGCCAACCTCCGACGGCTCAAGGTCCATTCCCCAATTCCGGCCTGACTGTAGCAGACGATGTCACAGTGGACTCTATTGCTACCTCGAACACCTTGGGCGGCCATTTTGCGGAGATTTCGAGCTCCTCCCACTATCACCCTGCCTTCCTCCATCGGAAACGAGCGGAGGAGGCTCGGGCGATATTCTTCTCAGAATAGTGAGTGCTATAACGCCGTCTATGATGGAGCTAGCTCGTTCTCTCACTCCATCCCGATACTCCGCCCCAGGGCCAGACGATGTTCACATTCAGATGTTGCAGCGACTTTCTCTTGTGGGCAAGCGCTTTCTCCTTGATATGTACAACTGCGTCTGGGCAGAGGGCACGTTTCCCAGACGCTGGGGTGAAGCTGGTGTCAAATCTATATCTAAGCCTGATACGGACAACCACCTTTCTTCTGGTTACTGCCCCATTTCTCTCACCAGCAGTGTACGCAAAGTGATGGAATGTATGATTCATGCCCGGCTGGTATGGTGGCTGGTATCTCGCAATTTACTAACTACTGGACAGTGTGGATCTCGAGCGCGCCTTTCTTGACCATCTCGTCACTTTGCCCACCCATGTCATTAATGGTTTTCTGCCGAAATCCCAGACTGTGGCCGTGGTTTTCGATTTGGAAAAAGCCTACGACACCTGCTGGAGGACTGATATACTCCTGATGTCTCAAAAGGTGTCCCATCATCCTGTCCCGTCTTCTTGTCAGTGTTCTCCACATATTCCTTTCCACTCCGATTCTGCGCAGAACCTCCTCATTCCTTACGCATCAGTCCAACTAATTTTCAACCTTTCACAGAAAATGTCTAGTTTCTCTATGAATAGGCTGTTCACGATTCGTGATGAGGGAATCATTTCTCACTTCCTGCATTTAGCCCCCTCCGCTGCAGGGAGAAAGATTCTAGAAACAATCGCAAAGTTGTGGCTGAGCTATATCTCTGCGGTTTCCCTTTTTACAGGAGTGTTAGTCCCGCAATGCACGCAGGAAAGCTTCTGTGCAGTTTGGTGAGTAATCAAGACGTACTGATGGTCTCTGTATCTCCATTTCCATCTACAGGGTGGTCCATTGATTGTGACCGGGCCACATATCTCACGAAATAAGCGACAGACGCAAAAACTGCAAAGAAAGATAATTGTCTAGCTTGAAGGGGGAAACCAGATGGCACTATGGTTGGCCCGATAGATGGCGCTGCGATAGGTGAAACGGATATCAACTGCGTTTTTTTTAAAAATAAGAACGCCCATTTTTAATTACATTTTCTTGTAATATGCAAAGAAATATGAATGTTTTAGTTAGACCACTTTTTTCGCTTTGTGATAGATGGCGCTGTAATAGTCACAAACATATGGCTCACAATTTTAGACGAACAGTTGGTAACAGGTAGGTTTTTTAAACTAAAATACAGAACGCAGGTACGTTTGAACATTTTATTTCGCTTGTTGCAATGTGATACATATACCTTTGTGAACTTATCATTTATGAGAATGCATGCTGTTACAGCGCGATTACCTGTAAATACCACATTAATGCAATAAATGCTCAAAATGACGTCCGTCAACCTCAATGCATTTGGCAATATGTGTAACGACATTCCTCTCAACAGCGAGTAGTTCGCCTTCCGTAAAGTTCGCACATGCATTGACAACGCGCTGACGCATGTTGTCAGGCGTTGTCGGTGGATCACGATAGCACATATCCTTCAACTTTCCCCACAGAAAGAAATCCGGGGACGTCAGATCCGGTGAACGTGCGGGCCATGGTATGGTGCTTCAACTACCAATCCACCTGTCATGAAATATGCTATTCAATACCGCTTCAACCGAACGCGAGCTATGTGCCGGACATCCATCATGTTGGAAGCACATCGCCATTCTGTCAAGAAGTGAAACATCTTGTAGTAACATCGGTAGAACATTACGTAGGAAATCAGCATACATTGCACCATTTAGATTGCCATCGATAAAATGGGGGCCAATTATCCTTCCTCCCCTTAACGCCGCACCATACATTAACCCGCCAAGGTCGCTGATGTTCCACTTGTCGCAGCCATCGTGGAATTTCCGTTGCCCAATAGTGCTTATTATCCAAGTTAACGTTACCGCTGTTGGTGAATGACGCTTCGTCGCTAAATCGAACGTGTGCAAAAAATCTGTCATCGTCCCGTAGTTTCTCTTGTGCCCAGTGGCAGAACTGTACACGACGCTCAAAGTCGTCGCCATGCAATTCCTGGTGCATAGAAATATGGTACGGGTGCAATCGATGTTGATGTAGCTTTCTCAACACCGACGCTTTTGAGATTCCCGCTTCTCACGCAATTTGTCTGGTACTGATGTGCGGATTAGCCGCGACAGCAGCTAAAACACCTACATGGGCATCATCATTTGTTGCAGGTCGTGGTTGACGTTTTACATGCGGCTGAATACTTCCTGTTTCCTTAAATAACGTAACTATCCGGCGGACGGTCCGGACACTTGGATGATGTCGTCGAGGATACCGAGCAGCATAGATAGCACACGCAAGTTGGGCATTTTGATCACAGTTGCCATACATGAACACGATATCGACCTGTTCCGCAATTGGTAAACAGTCCATTTTCACACGGGTAATGTATGGTTCAAAATGGCTCTGAGCACTATGGGCCTTAACAGCTATGGTCATCAGTCCCCTAGAACTTAGAACTACTTAAACCTGACTAACCTAAGAACATCACACAACACCCAGTCATCACGAGGCAGAGAAAATCCCTGACCCCGCCGGGAATCGAACCCGGGAACCCGGGCGCGGGAAGCGAGAACGCTACCACACGACCACGAGCTGCGGACACGGGTAATGTATCACGAAGCAAATACTGTCCGCACTGGCAGAATGTTGCGTAATATCACGTACTTTATGTGGTCCAACTAAAACATTCATATTTCTTTACGTACTACACGAATATGTAATTAAGTATGGCGGTTCCTATTTAAAAAAATAAAAACGCAGTTGATATCCTTTTGACCTATGGATCTAGCGGGCCAACCATAGCGCCATCTGGTTTCCCCTTTCAAGCTAGACGAATTTCTTTCTTTGTAGTTTTTTCGTTTGATGCTTATTTGGCCCGGTCACTATCAATGGACCATCCTGTATAGGATGCTGCAGTGGTGCCACGCCGTGATGAATGGCTAGGAAGCGGCTTGTGGGCCGGGGCTGGTTCGGTTTTCCACTTATATAGGCAGAGTGCAGCATTTGTCATTAGTCAGAGGACTGAAAAGACGCAAGTGCGGAAGGTGATTTGGGCAGTTCATAACAGCTCCGGCCTGCCGCGGAACCGAGTGACGTCAAGTGGCACGAGGGGTCGGCGCCACGTTTGAAATTGCCGCTCCCACTACTCTGCAAACATGAATCATCCGCCTTTGCTCTCTTTCAATATCCAAAGCCCCCTCCCACCCCTGCTAAATGTGAACCGTTTGTCTGTGTTAAAATTGTTGCTGTTTATTCTATCCTCAGCCACCTTCTTTGTAATGGAATCCCAGTATGTTGATGCCTGAGCCAGGACTCCTGTGTGTTCAAACTGTGTTTTGTGTCCATTTTCCATCCAGTGCTTAGCTGTGGGTGAGCTATCACGCTCCCTTTGTTTAATGTCGCTTGTGCTCTGTAAACGCCGCTAACTCTGTGAACTGTATCAATCCTTTTAACTCGACAGGTGGTACCACATTCGAAAGGGACACAATACACACCAGGCACACGAAGAGCTATGTCATCTTTAACAGGGCACAGTATATCTCGTATCTAGGGTGTGGGCCTTAACACTGGTCTTAGTCCATATCTCTGCAGCAAACGTCCCAACTTGCTGCTCGTTGCCCCACAGAACGGTAGGAAAGCAGCTGGCTTGGCCGCTTCTGTGTCTTCCTTCGCTGGCACCTCAAAGCGTTTTCTCTGTCTCTCTTCTTATACTATAACCATTCTCTCTGAAAGTGTCTCAAATGCTGCACTTCAGACTGTAGAGTGTCGTGTATAAATAATTTTGGCACTGTGTACTAAGATGTTCAGGGTGGTGAAAACTATTGGCCTTGAAGTATTGTAGACTGAAGAGCAAGCTGGTATCCAAGGGTGGTAGTTTGGCATCCTTCTCGCTCTCGATGCTAAATTTAGTGTTAGGATAGATACTGTTCATGTGATCGACGAACTGCAGCAGTGCATTTTCACCGTGAGACTGTATCAGGAAGGTGTCATCAACATACTTTAGGAAGCAAGATGGACGCAACGCCGTAGAGATATAGTGAGCTGCCCAACTAGTCTTCCGCGCACGCGTCGTTTTGGCCCTCTGCGGTTGGTGCCAGATGCTTCAATCGTGCCTTTGCAAGCGGAAAACCGTTCCAGCCCCAGCAGCCTGCCGTGCGGGATTAAACGAGCGGTCTAGGGCGCTACAGTCAAGGACTGTGCGGCTGGTCCCGGCGGAGGTTCGAGTGCTCCCTCGGGCATGGGTGTGTGTGTTTGTCCGTAGGATAGTTTAGGTTAAGTAGTGTGTAATCTTAGGGACTGATGACCTTAGCAGCTAAGCCCCATAAGATTTCACACACATCTGAACGTCCCAGCAGCCTGTGGTTTTTACTCCTGATGACGATGTCAGAGATAGCCATCGAAAGCTCGAGAATTTTGAAGCGACTTGAAAACCGAGAGGATTTTACGTATTCAGACATGCCTCTGCGGTAGATTACGAAGACATAAGTCGTTAAATATGGCTAATTTATCTTTCAACACAAATATATAGACACAATTAAACATTACTCTAGTTAAATGTAAGCTAGTATATAAGCTTCAGTTGTCCAAAATATAAAGGCAGTTCGACCAGCACTAAGGACTAAATAGTATTTGAATGAAATGCCAAAATGAGCTGATGTTGACTTCGTTAAAGTGCAAGATACTAAATCATAAGTACTAAAAGTCAAGGCAACTTAAAGAAAACTAGCAAGTATGACACGAAAGATCGCGGCAAGAAATTTACTGGGTGAAATTAATATACGCACCATGAAGACATTACAAGCCGCCCATGCTGTTCAGTAACGTGGCCCCGTAGACAACAAACGTAATGTACACTCTTTGACATAAAACTCGACCGGCGACCGGCCGCTTCAGAGGCTAAGTCCGCGCTGATCGCGACATGGGACAAAAAAACTGGCCAACTCGCTAATTCTCTAAGTCCGGTTATCTGCACAATCTGGCAACACTATAGACTGCGGCACTTCCTGGAGGAAAACTTGTCCCAAGATAGAGCGACTCTAGGCTGATTACGCCTGTGGTCTAGCGGTAGCGTGCGTTGTTTCTGTTCCTAATGTCAGTGGATCGAGAGCAGCTGGCATAAAATATTTTTATACCCTCTTCTGTCTGAATGCTGAAGACGTGAATGTAATGGTAGCGCAGATTCAATCTATTTCGTTTTGTGACACATCGATATCAAAATTTTATCTAGCAACGATTTTGCGGCAGATTTCCTGCAGACTGTCCTCCTCTGGACGCCGTATGCGGCAAAGCTCCGGGATCCATTTGCTGGCTACTGGCAGCGGCCGTGGCGACAGCAGCGGCGCTGCACTCCCCCGTTCTTTATCGAAAGCGCCTGCTACCGCTCATCGCTTTTGATGATTTAAAACGCTTTATTATTAAATGTTGCTCCACAGAAAATTTCTACAATTTCCATTCACGCTCAAAAGCAACGGAGACAGACGCCCTGATTAGTAGGCGGGTAATCGGCAAGAGCTGAGTATGGCCCGAAATTAATTTTATAGACTGGGACGAAATTAAACCACCTCACTACATTCGATGAATTTATAAATGCTTCATACCTCGTTTCTTTTCCTTTCAAACTTAATTATTTGTGCAACTTTTGGTCAATGTTTGGATGTTTTCGTCAAGCCAGAGTGAGCGTCTGTGGTGTAAAGTGTATTACAGTTCTTGTTTCATTCCTTATGGTAAGTCTATGCGATAAACTGTGTGAATACCTTGCAATGCATGCTCTGTAGCAGTGCAGGCACACTGCACATTTGGAGTTCCATGTATGGGTTCATGAAGTATTTATTGTTGATCGGAAGTGATAGTTAAGGTCATCAGATTTAAACCAGAAAAATTTGTCGTTTTGAAGGTTTCAGAGAAAGGAATTGCTAACGCCGGTGTTAGAAAACGTCTACAGTTAAATGCTATTGCAAAAATTTAGAAGATGGGAACTATATTAATGAACATGTGCACTTCATAAACAACCTTCCGACATGTTAGACCTATATGACGAACAAAGCTCAAATTTATATCGTTGACAGTCGGTTTGAATCTTTTCAGGACCTATTTTACAGTGAAGCACCTTGGAATTTGCAAAGCAGAAATCCATGATATTAACTTAATTTACTAAGTCGAAATCGGACGAAGATTGATGTTTAAAGGCATTCTTCAGATTTCGCATAAGAAATTTTTACTAGCAGTTTGCAACTCCATTAATTAAAATGGAAAATAAAAGGTTGTAGTCAGCGGCTTCTGCCGTGATTCGAACTTGTAGTACAAGCACTGCAACGCACAAGGGAACCTCTGAGCTAACGACACACTGGCGGCCAGAGGCGGACTATAGTCACTGCGATGTTGCCTGAGCCTCAAAACGCAACCTTAAACACACAAACAGAGGAAGTGGAGATTACTGTTTTAACGTCCCGTCGACAACGATGTCATTAGAGACGGAGCACAAGCTCGGATTAGGGAAGGATGGGGAAGGAAATCGGCCGTGCCCTTCCTAAGGAACCATCCCGGCATTTGCCTGAAGCGATTTAGGGAAATCATTGAAAACCTAAATCAGGATGGCCGGGCGCGGGATTGCACCGTCGTCCTCCCGAATGCACACACAAACAGGTGTTACTTATGTGAAGAACGCCGTTCTTGGAGTCCAGAAATTAAATATACTTTCTAATTGTGTCATCTTGCAGTGGATTATATCGTACGAGTCTTCGATGTGGAAAACGAATGTCAAGTGAATTTAGCGAGGTAACGCCGACCTACACCCGGAAGTAAATGCACTATCAGAGTGTTGACAAATACTTGCTACGACGCTGCCATTTCTCGGCTCTCTGACGAGGCAGCTCTTCAGCGAAATGCTTGCCGTGATTCTCCGATACGGTTCTTCAGAGTGGAGACGCGCGCGCACGTTTGGTTTTTATGCGACGTTCTCCCCTGATGGTTTCTGACGTCGCGTTGTGGGCTATGTATACATATGAGACATTCAATTATCATTAATCCAGAATGATACAAGTTTCAGCTTCCGGCGTGGAAGAAGGCTGTTGACGCCGACATTATATCATTTCAACGTAGGGAAAGCAAAACGGATCATTCAATGTTTCTCATTCAACATAAAGCATGTGAGATAAATTTCCGTAACGTTCATAATCATCTAAAAATACAAACGAAGTAAAAATACACCGGAAGCTTATTCGAATTGAATATAATGTAAGATACCAAACGCTTTGCACCTCGATGTCGAATTTGTCCACTTGCAATCGTTTGCAGCATGCACATAGAATGTCATGATTACCACGAGAATGAAGAAATATGTTGGTAAGGATGGAAGCAAGAAGAGACGCAGTCAACAAATATTCTATTCCTCATGGCATTCATTTCATTTGACACGTAAGAAGAGGTAAAGCGGGAATTTACTTTCGTTAACACGAAAGATATGCCGCGGAATAACCTGAATTATTAACTGAATAACGAGGAAGTCTGCGTCTTCATACGTTTCCTCCTTGAAATCTGTATGCTCTAATATATACTAAGTAGCCCGATCATTGTTTCAGTAATGTTACCATCTTGTTTGACCCCGTAACGATGAACAGATTCCAAATGCATGTCTCTGCGTGAAAGTAGCTGTTCGAACCCTTCCTGGGTTGGTTTTTGTGTTTTATTGCTTGGAATTCCTGAAGCAGACCACTGTGCCTTCCCCCCTCGTGGGATAGGTCTCAAAACTAAACCGCTTTGTATCCAATGGCAAAATTTATTCATACAGCATCAGCATAAGACTCTTGCGAGTGAGAGAATGACAGTAACAATCGTAACAAGAACAAGCAAATAATGAATGATGTTTATTCCAACGCAGAACGAGAATGGCTTTAAATATAAAAATCTATATCTATATCCATATCTATTGATCTTTGAATTGGCACAATGCAAATATATTCTTAGCATTTAGTTACTGAATTTAGTTCTGGATGTTTGCAGAGAAAAGGAAAAGTCGGTACTTCTCGCTAGTGTAATATAATGTGAACCAGCAACTACCCTTTCCTTAGAACACGACTCAAGCAGGTCCTCAAGTAGGCACTGCTGCATTCTGTTCCCTGACATTGCTCTGATGACGGTTAATGCAGATAGTTCCGATTATGAAATACAAGACGTATTGCAGGTTTGTTCCTAGGATAGTAACATTAAATTTGCGTTGTAGACGGCACATGAACGTGACGACTATCCATATTACTCATCAATATAAAAAGACAATATTTTGGGAATTTAGCAGGATTACTCAAAATGAATTCTGAAATTGGGTGACTGACCGCACAGGTGCTAAACGTCGTCAAGAGCATACGATGTCCTAATCGCATTAGGAATATGAAGATCGTCTTCGACAGCTCGCAACTTTCACATTGCTATCTCCACCCTACTCCAGACAGCTTTCGGTGGAGTTGCACTACGTTGCCGATGTTATGGAAGGCCTTCAAACCGATAACAGACCACATATTGAAAAATACAAGCGAATTCTCTTGCAGCGTAAGCTTATCGTAACTAATCTAAAAATTATTGGAGAGGAACATTGTGCTATTCAAAAAAAGTAAAATGTTACACACTGTTGACGTCAAACGGACATTATCTATGTCCTGTCTTGTGTCCTACTCATCTATAATATCAAGTGTACTATGAAAATGATTATATATAATGGATTATAAGGTAATGCATTGATACCAGATGGTGGGGGCCGGCCGATGTGGCCGTGTGGTTCTAGGCGCTTCAGTCTGGAACCGCGTGACCGCTACGGTCGCAGGTTCGAATCCTGCCTCGGGCATGGATGTGTGTGATGTCCTTAGGTTAGTTAGGTTTAAGTAGTTCTAAGTTCTAGGGGACTGATGACCTTAGAAGTTAAGTCCCATAGTGCTCAGAGCCATTTGAACCATCTGAACTATTTAACACAAAATGACATTGAAAATTTAAGTTATTCACGAGCAGCTAGTTGAGAATATGTATGAACATTAAATGACACGACGAACCGTCTTGTTCTGCATATGGATTCAAACCCAGCTCATGCAGACTAAGCAAAGATTTCGTGACTGACGGAAACTAACAGTCATTCATGATTAGGCATACAGAGAGTGATATACCTCGATTTTAGACAGTATCAGTTAGCAAATATCAACTTTAAATTGCATAACGCAAACATTTTTAACAGACGCGAATTCCTACCCAGCATCTATTGTCCCTGTTAACGAACTACGAGAGATGTTAAATATTGCTTCTTCACAAGTAACTTACTTGAAATGCCGTGAGGTAAAGCTGTGTGTTGGACACGGATTCGAACCCGGAACCTAATCGGATTGCTATCGAAGCACAGTCAAATGTGACATATCGGAATTTCGCGGCAGTAACTAGATGTTTTAACTGAAATGACGAGACGAAACATTAATTTTTTCCTTCCCAGGACTCCAACCCGGCACCTATCGCTGTTATATCCTAGAGAAAACTAACGTTAAATATGGGTTTGTTGCACTAGCAGTGACATGTGAGCATGTTTGAACTGAAATAATATGACGAAGAGTTCAGCGCTCACTGGGAATAGAGCCCCACACATATCGTTGTTGACTACACACAAAGAGACGTCAGCTACCGAATTTTTCTCCACCAGCTGCTCAGAATAGCATCTTGAACATACAGTCATCTCGCAAATAGTTCTGTGTCTCACTGGGAGTTAAAAACGTCGGATATCGTTAGTGTTGACAGCGAATGAAAATACATTAAAAATCAAAATTATTATCCACCAGCAGATAGGTGTTCTCATGCTAGAGCTTGATAATACATAATTAAATCTTTAAAGCCGGGCCATTCACGCATAATATGTGAAGGTGTTGAGGAATCTGCAGTTTTGAACAAACAACAAATTGTAGCCGAGCTGTATTGCCACGAAGGGATCAAATTCCGCGTTAAGGGCGGTCTGAGTTGCATTCCCAGTTCAGAACCAATTTTATCGACATACAGAAGCTCAAATAAAAGATGGAATAAGTGTCCTGTGACCATACATAGCGTTTGTGTCGTCACTTGAAATAAATAACTAGTATAAGAAAGGTTACTGGTGATAGAGTTTCTACATGTCGCCACTCCAGACTTTATTGTGGTTCAACCTACCGTCTACTTGGTAAAGAAGGAATATAATCTTTAATGTGAATTTTCAGACCACGCAGCCATTATATCTCCTTCACTTGGTGTAGCCAGGAGAGAATGGAATCTGTCTCTCCCTATCTAAAATCATTGACAGAAGTGGGAATCGAACCCAGACCATAGGTATAACAACCTACCATCCGTCCAACAGACCACGAAATCCTCTTCTCTGCGAGTCATTTTTCTATCGTAACGCAGTTGCGCCACACTGGATGAGAATTCTGACACACAAGCTCCCTGTAGTAATTTGCAGCATGTTCAGTAAATTCATTTACTTGGTTGACCGAATCACCATGAACTAGCTGCCTCGGCTACCCAGTGCATACATTCGACTATTTTGTAATCACAGAAATAAAATCACGTTACTGCCACCTACACACAACTGCCAACATTGTAGGATGCAGAAGTTTAAATAGGAAGTGTTCCTTTCCACTTGAGCTATTCTATTGCGCTATCTGTTACTAGAAAACGTCGTTCAGTCCAAAAGAAAAGCTGTAACTGTTTGTCTCTCAGAAGTCAAGACCTGGCCATATGCATAATCTCACAGTGCTGTGGAATCCAAAAGTTCTGGAGGAATAGTTGCCGAGCTCTGGAGCTGTTGTAGCTACGTGTCAGCTTGTAGCATAGATAAGATGTCGCGAGTTCGAATACATTCAGTGCTACATTTTTTAAAACGCAATTCTGATCTCTGCTGAAGTTATCAATCTAATGGAACTTTGAACATAATTCCCTTCACTTCTCAACCCAAAGTAGTCGCATGTGGAAAAAGGACTAACTACTGTGACATTTTGTTCTGTTCAGGTTTAATATACAGCAGGCAGCAGATGCATCTCGAAGATGTGCAGGGAGAGCGCATCGTGCCATAATATGTCAGACAAGTATTTTCTACATTATCCGTCGTGTGGTAGTGATATTTTATTCTTCTTCAAACTTTGATTGACAGCTTTAACTCAGAACAAATTTTCTACATGCATGTAATCAATAAACTGCATGTGCATTGTCAGACTGTCATAGGTAACATCAGAGAATTCGCATATATCGTTGATGATTAATTTCTCTCTCATGTTTACTATTGTTTTAACAACACTAAAGGAAACCTTACGAAAATTGTGCACTGTATTATAAGAAATGAAATAAAACTAACCGTGATAACCTTACGACGAAAGTATCTGTACACAAGCATGCCTCTATCGACACAAATTAGTAAAATACTACTCACTTAGATTTTGATTGGGTCTGTGTTTAATTGGTATGCTGTGTCATACTCAAGAGGTATGCAAATGTAGCATTTCATAAATATAGTTACGTATTCCTAGAAACCCAAAATTCGCTTGTCAGCAGCGGAAAGAGGCGTTACCTGTTGTGCAGCATTGTAAGTTTTTCAACATTGCACTATGAGCTGAAAGCATTTTCTTGCGATTTCCTTATTGATGTTTGATCTGACTGCTTGCAGCTCTTTCACAGAAGGGATAAAAACGCTTCGGTCAGTGAGACTGGAACTGCGAACCGTAACAGACGCTGTTTCACAGGTCAGCACGTTACCACAGAGCTGGCGAGGAGGTATGGGTCTCAGCTTCCTATTACGACGGCAATAGTAACTAGAACTCGTAAACCGCTATTTAAAGGTCGAGATTAGTTGCGATTTCCACCTGCAACGACTTTCCTGGGCTGAAAACCGTAAATTTTCAATCTTTTGTTACCCTTCAAGCTATAATACCTCAGATTATTCAATGGAAATGACAGGTAAAATCAAGTGAACTTTGAGGTTTAATTCCGTGCACACCAGGAAGTAACTCGTCGATCACAGAGTTGCCAAACATACGTTGCCTTGTTGCCAAATCTCAGTTACAGTACCAGCAGGAAGAAGACGAACCGATGTGATCCTACAGCGGTCTGGGAAGTGACCATAGCTGGTGTCTCCAAGTCGCGGCTGCTACGGCCTAAAATACGTAATGCGTCTGATTCGCTTTCTGTAACTAGGTTTAGGGACTGGAGCGTAGTTACTAATAATACTCAGAACTGAATGCAAACTGAGCATCATAAATCAGTAACTCTCATTGTTGTTTTTATATTTCTTTCGTAAGTGCACTCAAAACTAAGAAAGTCATTCACAGGCGTTTTCGTGCCTCGCCGATAGTCGAGCACAACATACAAATAAAAATAAAAAAGAATGTGTGTGTGTGTGTGTGTGTGTGTGTGTGAGTGAGAGAGAGAGAGAGAGAGAGAGAGAGAGAAATAAAAAGCAATGAGAGAGAGTGTAAAAAATTGTTGTAAAGAAATTGAATCATGGTATTTAAAGAAATACGTTCCACATCATTACGAAATGTCGTATTCATGATCTATGGAACAAGAGTTAATCTAATGTAATCTAATCTAATCTAATCACATCATATTGATGATTAGCCATGAAGAGTCATGAATTACCGAAAGTTTTGCCAATACCAGTAACCAAATCTAAACTTGAAAATAAAAGACGACAATTTTTGTAATAAACCGTGACTCCTATCAAGACCCTTTCATCCCTGTTATCTAACCACGAAAGATGTCGGATATACCTCCATTCTGAAGTAACAAAGTGTGCATGCATTTAAAGATGAAGTGCATGATGTGAAGTTCTGTGACGGAGATACGAACCCAACACGTAATCTGATTGTTAACTAAGAAAAATCAAATGTTACGTATCGGTTTCTCTTACGAGCCGCTAGGTGTCTGAATCTAAAATAAGGATACAAACGTTTGTGCCTAAGCGACAATCGAACTGCACACCTACCGTGCATCCACGAATATAGCTTAAGTATCAGTTGCTTACTCATGAACAGTAAGATGTGTGCGTGTTTGACCAGAAATAACGACACCTGTTGCGATTGTTGACAACACATGAACAGACATTGAAATTGCGCGTTAATTTTCACTAGCAGGTGGGTGTGCACTTGATAAAGCTAGAAATGAAATTATGAATATTTTTGTACTGGATCAGGTTTCAGACCCACATACTTACCTTTGGAGGAGACCTAGAGAAGATTGCAGTCTTGGGAAAAGGAACGAAATGACTGAACTATACTGTTCCGAGAGATTCAGATCCTCGAAAGAAGAGATACGAATTCGAATCACAGTCCAGCACCAAATTTTTAAACGTCTCTAGTTCAATCAAGTACAAGTAAAATAAGAGCCCTGTCCCTTTAAATGGCTATCGGTTCACCAAATAAAATAAAATTTTCTAATGTAAGTAAGCTTACTGGCGACTGTATTTCTTTTTACCATGCCTTCCGCTGTGTCATTTCCCAACGTAAACCGGCTCTGCCCAGTTGGTAATGAAGGAACGTGATGTTTAATGCGGATTCTGGATTATAACGTCTTTCTCTTGAGGTTACCAGAGGTAAAATAAATCTGTTTGTGCCTCTTAAAAGTAAATGCCTGAACCCACGCATTGCACCTGTGATAGCTCGTTCCACCAGACCATTGTGGCCACATTACCCAGCCCCAGGAGTGTGCTGTAACGGATGATGTGCTTAGCTTACAAAATTAGTCACGGTGGAAAAAATGCGAGTCTATTAAATGGTCAAGTAGAAGCACGCTTCTGACGCAGAGATTATGCTATTCTCATGTCAGCAGGATGTAAAGACTCTTCTAGGCATCATAGGCTGGATGTGAAGCCATTTTGATTTCCATTTCCATTGAATAATCTGAGGTATTATAGCTTGAAGGGTAACAAAAGATTGAAAATTGACGGTTTTCAGCCCAGGAAAGTCGTTGCAGGTGGAAATCGCAACTAATCTCGACCTTTAAATAGCGGTTTACGAGTTCTAGTTACTATTGCCGTCGTAATAGGAAGCTGAGACCCATACCTCCTCGCCAGCTCTGTGGTAACGTGCTGACCTGTGAAACAGCGTCTGTTACGGTTCGCAGTTCCAGTCTCACTGACCGAAGCGTTTTTATCCCTTCTGTGAAAGAGCTGCAAGCAGTCAGATCAAACATCAATAAGGAAATCGCAAGAAAATGCTTTCAGCTCATAGTGCAATGTTGAAAAACTTACAATGCTGCACAACAGGTAACGCCTCTTTCCGCTGCTGACAAGCGAATTTTGGGTTTCTAGGAATACGTAACTATATTTATGAAATGCTACATTTGCATACCTCTTGAGTATGACACAGCATACCAATTAAACACAGACCCAATCAAAATCTAAGTGAGTAGTATTTTACTAATTCGTGTCGATAGAGGCATGCTTGTGTACAGATACTTTCGTCGTAAGGTTATCACGGTTAGTTTTATTTCATTTCTTATAATACAGTGCACAATTTTCGTAAGGTTTCCTTTAGTGTTGTTAAAACAATAGTAAACATGAGAGAGAAATTAATCATCAACGATATATGCGAATTCTCTGATGTTACCTATGACAGTCTGACAATGCACATGCAGTTTATTGATTACATGCATGTAGAAAATTTGTTCTGAGTTAAAGCTGTCAATCAAAGTTTGAAGAAGAATAAAATATCACTACCACACGACGGCTAATGTAGAAAATACTTGTCTGACATATTATGGCACGATGCGCTCTCCCTGCACATCTTCGAGATGCATCTGCTGCCTGCTGTATATTAAACCTGAACAGAACAAAATGTCACAGTAGTTAATCCTTTTTCCACATGTGACTACTTTGGGTTGAGAAGTGAAGGGAATTATGTTCAAAGTTCCATTAGATTGATAACTTCAGCAGAGATCAGAATTGCGTTTTAAAAAATGTAGCACTGAATGTATTCGAACTCGCGACATCTTATCTATGCTACAAGCTGACACGTAGCTACAACAGCTCCAGAGCTCGGCAACTATTCCTCCAGAACTTTTGGATTCCACAGCACTGTGAGATTATGCATATGGCCAGGTCTTGACTTCTGAGAGACAAACAGTTACAGCTTTTCTTTTGGACTGAACGACGTTTTCTAGTAACAGATAGCGCAATAGAATAGCTCAAGTGGAAAGGAACACTTCCTATTTAAACTTCTGCATCCTACAATGTTGGCAGTTGTGTGTAGGTGGCAGTAACGTGATTTTATTTCTGTGATTACAAAATAGTCGAATGTATGCACTGGGTAGCCGAGGCAGCTAGTTCATGGTGATTCGGTCAACCAAGTAAATGAATTTACTGAACATGCTGCAAATTACTACAGGGAGCTTGTGTGTCAGAATTCTCATCCAGTGTGGCGCAACTGCGTTACGATAGAAAAATGACTCGCAGAGAAGAGGATTTCGTGGTCTGTTGGACGGATGGTAGGTTGTTATACCTATGGTCTGGGTTCGATTCCCACTTCTGTCAATGATTTTAGATAGGGAGAGACAGATTCCATTCTCTCCTGGCTACACCAAGTGAAGGAGATATAATGGCTGCGTGGTCTGAAAATTCACATTAAAGATTATATTCCTTCTTTACCAAGTAGACGGTAGGTTGAACCACAATAAAGTCTGGAGTGGCGACATGTAGAAACTCTATCACCAGTAACCTTTCTTATACTAGTTATTTATTTCAAGTGACGACACAAACGCTATGTATGGTCACAGGACACTTATTCCATCTTTTATTTGAGCTTCTGTATGTCGATAAAATTGGTTCTGAACTGGGAATGCAACTCAGACCGCCCTTAACGCGGAATTTGATCCCTTCGTGGCAATACGGCTCGGCTACAATTTGTTGTTTGTTCAAAACTGCAGATTCCTCAACACCTTCACATATTATGCGTGAATGGCCCGGCACTAAAGATTTAATTATGTATTATCAAGCTCTAGCATGAGAACACCTATCTGCTGGTGGATAATAATTTTGATTTTTAATGTATTTTCATTCGCTGTCAACACTAACGATATCCGACGTTTTTAACTCCCAGTGAGACACAGAACTATTTGCGAGATGACTGTATGTTCAAGATGCTATTCTGAGCAGCTGGTGGAGAAAAATTCGGTAGCTGACGTCTCTTTGTGTGTAGTCAACAACGATATGTGTGGGGCTCTATTCCCAGTGAGCGCTGAACTCTTCGTCATATTATTTCAGTTCAAACATGCTCACATGTCACTGCTAGTGCAACAAACCCATATTTAACGTTAGTTTTCTCTAGGATATAACAGCGATAGGTGCCGGGTTGGAGTCCTGGGAAGGAAAAAATTAATGTTTCGTCTCGTCATTTCAGTTAAAACATCTAGTTACTGCCGCGAAATTCCGATATGTCACATTTGACTGTGCTTCGATAGCAATCCGATTAGGTTCCGGGTTCGAATCCGTGTCCAACACACAGCTTTACCTCACGGCATTTCAAGTAAGTTACTTGTGAAGAAGCAATATTTAACATCTCTCGTAGTTCGTTAACAGGGACAATAGATGCTGGGTAGGAATTCGCGTCTGTTAAAAATGTTTGCGTTATGCAATTTAAAGTTGATATTTGCTAACTGATACTGTCTAAAATCGAGGTATATCACTCTCTGTATGCCTAATCAGGAATGACTGTTAGTTTCCGTCAGTCACGAAATCTTTGCTTAGTCTGCATGAGCTGGGTTTGAATCCATATGCAGAACAAGACGGTTCGTCGTGTCATTTAATGTTCATACATATTCTCAACTAGCTGCTCGTGAATAACTTAAATTTTCAATGTCATTTTGTGTTAAATAGTTCAAATGGTTCAAATGGCTCTGAGCACTATGGGACTTAACTTCTAAGGTCATCAGTCCCCTAGAACTTAGAACTACTTAAACCTAACTAACCTAAGGACATCACACACATCCATGCCCGAGGCAGGATTCGAACCTGCGACCGTAGCGGTCACGCGGTTCCAGACTGAAGCGCCTAGAACCACACGGCCACATCGGCCGGCCCCCACCATCTGGTATCAATGCATTACCTTATAATCCATTATATATAATCATTTTCATTCCATGAGGAATAGAATATTTGTTGACTGCGTCTCTTCTTGCTTCCATCCTTACCAACATATTTCTTCATTCTCGTGGTAATCATGACATTCTATGTGCATGCTGCAAACGATTGCAAGTGGACAAATTCGACATCGAGGTGCAAAGCGTTTGGTATCTTACATTATATTCAATTCGAATAAGCTTCCGGTGTATTTTTACTTCGTTTGTATTTTTAGATGATTATGAACGTTACGGAAATTTATCTCACATGCTTTATGTTGAATGAGAAACATTGAATGATCCGTTTTGCTTTCCCTACGTTGAAATGATATAATGTCGGCGTCAACAGCCTTCTTCCACGCCGGAAGCTGAAACTTGTATCATTCTGGATTAATGATAATTGAATGTCTCATATGTATACATAGCCCACAACGCGACGTCAGAAACCATCAGGGGAGAACGTCGCATAAAAACCAAACGTGCGCGCGCGTCTCCACTCTGAAGAACCGTATCGGAGAATCACGGCAAGCATTTCGCTGAAGAGCTGCCTCGTCAGAGAGCCGAGAAATGGCAGCGTCGTAGCAAGTATTTGTCAACACTCTGATAGTGCATTTACTTCCGGGTGTAGGTCGGCGTTACCTCGCTAAATTCACTTGACATTCGTTTTCCACATCGAAGACTCGTACGATATAATCCACTGCAAGATGACACAATTAGAAAGTATATTTAATTTCTGGACTCCAAGAACGGCGTTCTTCACATAAGTAACACCTGTTTGTGTGTGCATTCGGGAGGACGACGGTGCAATCCCGCGCCCGGCCATCCTGATTTAGGTTTTCAATGATTTCCCTAAATCGCTTCAGGCAAATGCCGGGATGGTTCCTTAGGAAGGGCACGGCCGATTTCCTTCCCCATCCTTCCCTAATCCGAGCTTGTGCTCCGTCTCTAATGACATCGTTGTCGACGGGACGTTAAAACAGTAATCTCCACTTCCTCTGTTTGTGTGTTTAAGGTTGCGTTTTGAGGCTCAGGCAACATCGCAGTGACTATAGTCCGCCTCTGGCCGCCAGTGTGTCGTTAGCTCAGAGGTTCCCTTGTGCGTTGCAGTGCTTGTACTACAAGTTCGAATCACGGCAGAAGCCGCTGACTACAACCTTTTATTTTCCATTTTAATTAATGGAGTTGCAAACTGCTAGTAAAAATTTCTTATGCGAAATCTGAAGAATGCCTTTAAACATCAATCTTCGTCCGATTTCGACTTAGTAAATTAAGTTAATATCATGGATTTCTGCTTTGCAAATTCCAAGGTGCTTCACTGTAAAATAGGTCCTGAAAAGATTCAAACCGACTGTCAACGATATAAATTTGAGCTTTGTTCGTCATATAGGTCTAACATGTCGGAAGGTTGTTTATGAAGTGCACATGTTCATTAATATAGTTCCCATCTTCTAAATTTTTGCAATAGCATTTAACTGTAGACGTTTTCTAACACCGGCGTTAGCAATTCCTTTCTCTGAAACCTTCAAAACGACAAATTTTTCTGGTTTAAATCTGATGACCTTAACTATCACTTCCGATCAACAATAAATACTTCATGAACCCATACATGGAACTCCAAATGTGCAGTGTGCCTGCACTGCTACAGAGCATGCATTGCAAGGTATTCACACAGTTTATCGCATAGACTTACCATAAGGAATGAAACAAGAACTGTAATACACTTTACACCACAGACGCTCACTCTGGCTTGACGAAAACATCCAAACATTGACCAAAAGTTGCACAAATAATTAAGTTTGAAAGGAAAAGAAACGAGGTATGAAGCATTTATAAATTCATCGAATGTAGTGAGGTGGTTTAATTTCGTCCCAGTCTATAAAATTAATTTCGGGCCATACTCAGCTCTTGCCGATTACCCGCCTACTAATCAGGGCGTCTGTCTCCGTTGCTTTTGAGCGTGAATGGAAATTGTAGAAATTTTCTGTGGAGCAACATTTAATAATAAAGCGTTTTAAATCATCAAAAGCGATGAGCGGTAGCAGGCGCTTTCGATAAAGAACGGGGGAGTGCAGCGCCGCTGCTGTCGCCACGGCCGCTGCCAGTAGCCAGCAAATGGATCCCGGAGCTTTGCCGCATACGGCGTCCAGAGGAGGACAGTCTGCAGGAAATCTGCCGCAAAATCGTTACTAGATAAAATTTTGATATCGGTGTGTCACAAAGCGAAATAGATTGAATCTGCGCTACCATTACATTCACGTCTTCAGCATTCAGACAGAAGAGGGTATAAAAATATTTTATGCCAGCTGCTCTCGATCCACTGACATTATAAACAGAAACAACGCACGCTACCGCTAGACCACAGGCGTAATCAGCCTAGAGTCGCTCTATCTTGGGACAAGTTTTCCTCCAGGAAGTGCCGCAGTCTACAGTGTTGCCAGATTGTGCAGATAACCAGACTTAGAGAATTAGCGAGTTGGCCAGTTTTTTTGTCCCATGTCGCGATCAGCGCAGACTTAGCCTCTGAAGCGGCCGGTTGCCGGTCGAGTTTTATGTCAAAGAGTGTACATTGACCACATTTTGCGAAAATGTGCTTCGGATCAAAACCTCGAACGAGCCCTTTTCGCTCACAACACCAGAATGGAATAATGAGGAAAATAACAAGCTGGCGCAAAAGGAACCAGAATGTAGTTACCGAGCACACAATCAATGCCTGTTATCAAAAGACCTCACAATGATTGACAATATGAGCAACCAACCGGTTCCCCGAGCAGACTTGTTTCCTTCAGTAGTCAGGCTGCTGCCACTTAAATTTCCAATCGGCGAGGCCGCCGCCTTCCAGCAATGTTCGGCCATAACGGTGCGCTCTCACGTTTCTGGTGAACCTTCAACCGCCACTGCTGCCAACCAATCACTGTCCTATAGCTAGCAGAGCACGGGCATATATTCCGTCAGCCGCTGTTCACGAGCACACTCTTGCGGCCAAGAGTCCTCTGTTCTTCCAGAGATAAACTTCACGCAGATACAATTGATACTAGAAAAGACGTTGTGTGCGAACGGCACAATTCTCTTGCTCCGAGTGAGCAGAGATGACGTCACCGACTCGATCTCTAAAACAGCCCGATTCGAGGAAGGACTGTATAAATAAGGAAGACGCCTTCAAAAACCCTATTCATTGAGCCGACTGAGGATAATACACCTCCAGTAGGCTCTTTCAATATCAAAAAACATATCCATTAATTGATACCAGCGCTGAAAATTGTGATGTACAGCCCCTTCCAGGTGGGTGAAATTATCAAAAGTGATGGCTCCTGAATACACACTGAAAGTTACTAAGATCCAGACAAGGCAGTGGTTGATTACCCGCTCCAACGCGTTATCTACGCGGCTACGGAGGGGCGACTCTCCAATAACTACTCGGCTGTCCGTCCCAAGTGGAATGAGAACTGCGTTCCGGCATGAGTTGGAGAAATGTCCTGACGCCCAAATGAAGTTCAAAAGGGCAAGGAGGATATCTTTGCTCTTCCGTGTACAGTGCCGCAACATACTACACTGGATCCTATCATGACCATGTGAGGTGTGGTGTCACCGCCAGACACCACACTTACTAGGTGGTAGCCTTTAAATCGGCCGCGGTCCGTTAGTATACGTCGGACCCGCGTGTCGCCACTGTCAGTGATTGCAGACCGAGCGCCGCCACACGGCAGGTCTAGAGAGACGTCCTAGCACTCGCCCCAGTTGTACAGCCGACTTTGCTAGCGATGCTACACTGACAATTACGCTCTCATTTGCCGATACGATAGTTAGTATAGCCTTCAGCTACGTCATTTGCTACGACCTAGCAAGGCGCCATGACCAGTTTATATTGAGATTATATAATGTATCAACAAGAGCGATGTTCACCAATTGTGGATTAAAGTTAAGTATTCTACCAGTTACTCTTGTTTGGCTAGTCTTATTTCTCTGACCTGTTCCAGACCTCACACCAGCCTGCGTGAGCTTAATCGCGTGCTATTCGGCTACAAGTCATAGTGGATTGGCTGTCGGGTCAGTCCACTACATGAGGCATCACGAGCTGCAGATAACTCGGAATGCAGCTCCAGCATGGAGAAGAGGAGTCGCATTCTTTATGGAATGAAGTCCCAGCTGTCCTCTCAGCGGCCACTCTGTAATGTCTGGAAGCTGAATCCTGACTGGAAATGACAGTAGATAAGCTTAATAGGCCACCATAGTCTGGACAACGGCTCGCGGGTTGGTCTGGAGACTTGTGTTCCACATTACAGCAGCCTCTGGGCCCTCCATTACCCGAAACCCTACTGACGGTCTCCCTATGACTGTACTTTAAGTGCAAAGGTTTATGGAGGCCAGAAACTGCTGCCACGATCTCGTTTTTCATACTCCAATAATCTGCGACATTTCGTTCTCAGCATCCGAGAGGCTGCAAGGTTATCTGTACTTGGGCGGCACTTCAACCTAGGCAGGACCACCCTTTTCGTCCCGAGTGCGGGGCGGGATTGGTCGCTCGACTAAGAGACAGGCTGCGTTTCAAGCCGCTCTGATGACTGCACAGCGGATGCTTTAGGGGCATGGTGGATTATTTTGGTAGTATGATCCATCCATTCCCCTGGACTCTGTCATGCTGTTCAAACACTGCAAGTTGGTTATAAACCAAATTCTTCTGGCTTGTTGGGCCGCGTCATATTTCCTTCATTGAGTGTTCTAGCAATAGCGGACACCGAAACATCTTGAAGAAGATCCCAGCAGAGGAGTCGAAACGCCGATTATTTTAGAAGGAAATATGACGAGGCCTGACAACCCAGAAGATTTTAACTTTAATGACAACGGCCACGAAAGCCTGCAGACTTACATGGTTGTAAACCGTCCAGTCTGCCCTAACGAGCACCCATCGTGGCGGCTTTCTTTTGGAGATCTCTCTGTCTGGCAGGTTAATGCTTGACTATGGCTGCTCTCGAACTTGTTTGTGTCACAATCATAATAATTCTAAAGTTCTTGAATTCTGAAATCTACTCTAGGTGTTATACATTGAAATTTTCGACTTCTATCATTTTCCTCCCAATATCACGCTTTTTGTGTTTTTATTTTTTATTGCCGCTCTGAATTCTTCGCATCTGGTATTTAGGTCTTTCCTGAAAACACTAATAAAAGTATAGCAGCAATATGCTCTTTCAAACGAGAAGGATTTTCTTCGTAAATAACGGTATTACTAGAACCGGAAGCATCTTTAGCTGACTAGGTTACTCTCCTGTTACAGTTTCGTTACGGCAATGTCTTCCTCCTAGCAGACGAGGCTATTCCTAGCAAGCTCGTCAAAACTGCATATTGTTTACCAGTGACTCGTTAAGGTGGGAGAGCGAGGCTAGGAACGAGAAACAGAACAATCGCGGTGATTACCTGCCGCCGCTGTCGCCGTTGGCGCTGGTGTCGGCGGCAACTCCGGGCAAACTGCGTGCGTTCTTTTCACGACAGTGTAATGAGATGGCGAGACGGCAGAAATTAAGCGGCGTTCCACCCGCCTCTTGGCCACAAAACTTTTATGTTCCGGTTGGCTGCTAGGTTCGCGACTGCGAAAATACGCAGAAAAACACGAGCTTCCGGCACATTAAAGAGCGAGGCGCAGATAAGGCGGAGTAATGCTCGCGGGAGGAAGGAAGGCGAGGCGCCCCCTGCGCGCAGATAGCGGCCGTAATGAGTGCGCACATATCAGCCGCCTCCGCCGACGGGAAATTGAATTGCGGACCCTGCGGCACCCCGACAAACGCCGGCGCGTATTTAGATGCCAGATGCAACGCTCCTCATACACACTGTGCCTGGCGAGTCGTCCGCCACCAAGAATCTTATAACACCACTGCACAGTCTCCTTCTCTTTTTTCTGCCTCAGCACCAAATACGAAATAAACGAGCCGCCGTTCGCGAGCGCATCCGACGGCTGCCGAGCGAGTTGGCACATTGCTTATGACGCGTGAGAAGATTATACTGTAGCAGCGGCAGAACAGCTTGCTGTCCAGGTCTGTGGAAATGTTTGGAGTGTGCAGTGGAGTGTGCGTTATTTTGAAACTTCCAGGCAGACTGAAACCCGGACTTGACCTTTCGCAGCAATGCTCTTACCCACAAAGCCACCTAGCTCGAGTTCTGCTGGTACCCCTCACCTATATTCGAAGCCGCGCGGAATCACTCCTGCGTACCTTTCGGGACTATCACTTTTAAGAAAAAATATATCCCGTACAAATAGCTTAGCCAAAATCTAGAAGCTTCTTTTCGTATTGAATTTTCACTCCTTCTACTGATACTGTAGTTAGAGACCCATACAGATAGGATAGAATAAGTACGAGAGATCCAAGGAAAAACGGCGTGTTGCATCATACGAGGGGCGTTTCGAAAGTCAATGCAAAGTCCGAGAGATGGCACCACCGGCGGGTATTGAGGTCATGTTTAGTTAGCAGCATCTTTGGAAAGAACGCACACCAAGTTTCAGCCATATTGGTCTATTTGGCATTCGTGTGAATCAAGGAAGTCGTGTGATTCTCAAAAAAAGGATGAGAAAGAATTTTGTGTGGTGATTAAACATTACTTTATGAAAGGCAAAACGCCTCAGGAGACTAAAGAGACGCTCGACAAACATTTCGGTGACTCTGCAGCTTCGATTAGAACACTTTATAAGTGGTTTCAAAATTTTCGGAGTGGCCATATGGGCACAAGTGATGCTCAAAGTTCTGGGCGCCCTGTGGAGGTTACGACTCCAGAAATCATTGATAAAATGCCATGATATGGTGATAGATGACAGAAGCGTTAAGGTGCGTGAGATTGCTAGTGCTGTGGGCATCTAGAAGGAACGGGTACATAATATTTTGCACAAAGATTTGGACATGAGAAAGCTATCCGCAAGATGGGTTCCGCGATTACTGATGCTTGACCAAAAACGGAATCGTGTGAAGTGTTGCAAGGATGGTTTGTAGCTGTTCAGGAAGAATACGCAGGACTTTAAGCGTCGTTTCGTCACTGTGGATGAACCATGGATACATTACTATACTCCTTAGAACAAACAGCAATCTAAACAATGTGCTACCAAGGGAGAATCTGCACCAAAAAAGGCGAAGACAATTCCTTCGCCGGAAAGATTATGGCGACCGTCTTTTGGGATTTGCAAGGAATAATCCTCATCGACTATCTGGAAAAGGGTAAAACTATTACAGGTGCATATTATTCATCTTTACTGGATCGTTTGAAAACCGAGATGCAACAAAAACGCCGGCGATTGGACCGCAAAAAAGTCTTTATCCATCACGACAATGCACCAGCACACACAACAGCAGTTGTGGTCGCAAAATTATTGGAAATGGGATTCCAACTCGTTTCACATCCCACCTATTCTCCAGACTTGGCTCCCTCGGACTACTATTTGTTCCCCAATTTGAGAGAATTGGCTGGCGGCACAAAGATTTTATTCAAACGAGGTGGTGATATCAGCAACTAATAGCTATTTTGCAGTCTTGGGCAATTCCTATTATTCGCAAGGGATCAACAAATTAGAACGGCGTTGGACGAAGTTTATAAGTCTAAAAGGAGACTATGTCGAAAAATAAAAAATGTTTACTCCAAACACGTAAGTAGTTTTTATTTTTGCACGGACTTTTCAAACGCCCCTCGTAGGGGTCCGTTTAGCAAGCGCTACGGAGATACTCACCCAACTGCAGTGGCAGACGCGGAAGGAGAGACGCCGTGCACCACGATTTTGTTCCGAGAGCTTACGCTCACACGGAGGCTTATTGACCATCGTTCTACGTGTAAAATCATTCGCGACTGGAACGGCAAAGGGATTGTATGTGTGTATCTGATCTGTGCACTAATTTTTGTCTGTAACATCACACTTTGTGTATCCTCTGTGACGTCGAAGACTATATGTATTTCATTTCGCTGTATTTACAAATTTTATTTCATATTTAATGCTGGTCAAAAAGTCATTTGTGTTTTATTTAAATTGAAAATTTTTGATAAGATTTAGTTGTGATAATGTCTGAGAGAGGGAGAGCTTATATCTGTATTTGTAAGTAGCGAGTTTTGATGTAACAACGAGACGACGATAGTTGGGCAGGTTGGTTGTCGGCCGGTGGACTGGCATGGGTGGCAAATTTGTAACTGCGCACGTACAGACTGTTTTCTGGTGTATTTTGTACTGTAAAAATAATGGACAAATTGCTTTTAAATGCTATGCGTCCTCAATAAATTTTCCACACAATATTATAAAGGCTGAGACCCTGGAATAGTGCAGAGACACGTATATTAACGGGACACAACGCGCTCTGCAACGATAAAATTTAAAAATATAGCTGTGCTTTTTATCGTGGAGGAATATGAAGGGGGTTACTCTACGCCAAACGCTATAACCCTTAGGGAATAGTAATTACAAGTTGAATAATGTCTTTATGTTACAAGTTGCAGTCACCGCCAGGTGGGACTACTGCTGTAATCATTCCCATCACCACTCAGTTCGTGTCAGAGCACTCTGCGTGAAGGTGGGAGTGCGCGGCAGCTTGTTGACAGTTACCCTTTTTCACCTGCCGTCGGCATCGAGCTCTCTCTGATTGATGAACAGCGCGTCAACATCAAGTTTCATGCAAAGCTAGACAAGAATGGCCATGAGATTTTTGAGTGTTTGAAACAGGTTTACGGAGACAATTCTCTGAAGGAACCAACCGTGAACAAGTGTTTAAAAAGGTTCCGGGATGGCCGAGAAGTGAACGATAACCCTCGCCCAGGACGCCCGTCGACATCGAGTTCCGATTCAAATGTTGAACGAATTCGGGCTTGTGTTCTTAAAGACCGTAGATTGACAGTCAGAATGATTGCTGACGAGCTGTCAATCCCCAAAACAATCGTTCACGAAATCCTGACACAAAAACTTGAAATATGGAAATTGTGTGCGAGAATCGTACCGAAGCTCTTGACGCCAGAGCAGAAAGCAAAGAGGGTTGAGTGCTGTGAGGATTGGTTGGAAGCAGAGGAACGAGGGGACTTTCTCAACCGAGTCATCACTGGAGACGAGTCCTGGTTTTACGAATTCGATGTGGAGCTCAAATCTCAAAGCAAGGAATGGAAACTAGCAGGAGAACCGAGAACAAAAAAGTCGCGAAAATCAAGGTCCAATGTGAAGACAATGTTGATTGTTTTCTTTGATTTTAGGGGCATTGTTCTCAAGGAATTTGTCCTTCCCGGCCAGAGAGTGAACGGAAATTTTTACGTTGAAGTTCTGACACGTCTCAGAGCTCGTGTGGCCCGAGTTCGACCGGAGTTGGCAAAAGGGGGCAGGTGGATCCTTTATCACGACAATGCGCCCGCTCACACGTCGTTCGTTGTGCGCGAGTTTTTGGCCGGAAGCTCAATCACCGTGACAGACCATCCGCCTTATTCATCTGATTTAGCCCCGTGTGACTTCTTCATGTTCCCGAAATGCAAAATGGTGCTTCGGGGGCGGCACTTGGGAGATGTGGAAGCCATCAAGGCGGAAACGACACGGCAACTGAACAACATCACAACTGAAGACTTTCAGCAATGTTATCAACAGTGGAAACGGCGTTGGCAGACGTGTATCGCGTCTCAGGGCGAGTACTTTAAAGGAGACCATATTGTAATACCTGAATAATTGTAAAATAAAGTTATTATTCAACTTTTATACGTATTTTCCGGACAAACCTCGTATATTGCTTCTTTTTCTTCTTTTTTACATCATTCATTTTGTTGTATTCACATGCATGCTTTCTCATTGTTATTATCCACTTCCCGTCACTGCTGATCCATGATTTCCTTCAGTAGTAACAAATATTCTACTCGTTTTGTGCTGTCTCATTATATATAAATTTACATTAACAGTGCTTGTGAGTGTTATTTTTTTATTTTACGTGTTTGGTGGTATTTTGCAGTGGACCGTACAATATTTCATTTGAAGTGGTAGTGAAATATACGCATTATAAAGTGATCACCTTTAAACCACTTAGCGTCAGGATCACAGCAGAGTAGATGGATTTTCATTGGTAGAACGTTTAGATAGGGTGCTGAACAAAGTTTGTTTACATAGAAAAAATTATCATATTTCAGTATTTCAGAGTCATCGTGGAAACTTGCCTGCTTGTGAGGAAGAGTGCTTGTGATCACTCTAATATATGTGCGAGTACTATTCGGTAATGTTAGGAACAGTCAAATATAATATTTTTAGTTATTCCAAAATTACGGACGACAGATTTTGTACTCACTTCATTGAGTAGGAACGTGGTTTCTACTACGTTTCTCTAAAGTTATTCGCCACTTTTAGCATTTACTCCAGTTACCAATTAACTTTTGTTAGATGTTGCATTAACATCGTAATTTCTGGTAGAAAGATTAATTTGAGGGGATCCTCTTTCAGTACTGGAAGAAATGACAAAAGTACAGAAACTGCGCTCCCCACACGCCATAAATTGGCTTGCGAAGTATAGATGGAAATGGAGATACGGAAACCATCAGTACGCCTTGATTACTCACAAACTGCACGGAACCTTTCTTGCGTGCATTGGGGTACTAGCACTCCTAAAAAAAGGGAAACCGCAGAGATATGGCTCAGCCACAACCTTGGGATTGTTTCCAGAATCTTTCTCCCTGCAGCGGAGGGGACTAAATGCAGGAAATGAGAAATGATTCTAACAGCCTATTCATAGAGAAACTAGACGTTTTCTGTGAAAGGTCATTTAATAATACATTGCAGACTTTCACGGCCGGCGTTCACTTCATTTAAAACATCCGGGTAAGAGAATGTAATCGATGAATAAAACTATTCACAAACGTTTCTCTCTGAAGACGTCTTCACAGACGGGGACGAAACGTTGATGTAGTTTTATACATAGAGCACTGCATCTCAACCCAGAAGTTCTAACTGAAGGAGGTTGTATACGTTTATGGCGCTGATGGCTTGTGTCCGATGTAGAACAGGATTGGATTTTATTTTATTATCTATGACGACCTCATTAGAGACTTAATGACAGTTCGGACTGGGCGAAATTGTGAAAAAAAAGTTGGTTGGTTGGTCGCACACTTTTGAAAGGTAACATCTCGACATTTGGCGTGAGCGATTTAGAGAACCCAATGAAAACCTAAATTTGGATGGCCAGAGGGCGATGATCCCAGCTCTGTCGAAGGTGCCAGCTCGGACTGGGCGAAATTTCGGGAAACTAGTTAGTCGCACACTATCCCGGCATTTGGCGTCGATTTAGGGAACCCAATGAAAACCTAAATTTGGATGGTCAGAGGGCAACTATCCCAGCTCTATCGAATGCGAGTAAAGAATCTCAATCGATGCTTCGCGTAGCTCAGCATCTGGTTAGTACCCAGCGCAGACTTTTGTTTCCAAAACATGTTAACTTAAGTACGACTTTGCAGTTGACAATGGAAGTCGCCTGCTGTAACGATATTTTATTACAAAATTTGGATTGACGAAACAATACCCTAGAAATAAGCTCAAGAATTAAATTTTAATTAATGTACCCCACAGACATGGAAATGGTGAAGTACGCTAAAAAAAAAAGAAAAAACAAAAAGACGCACCACAGAGAAATTATCCGAACAAGACGGAAATTGGTGGACGTGATTTACAGACAAAAAAATGATTACAAATTGAGAAAGGAACGACGATTCATTGAAGAGAAAGAATTTCACAAATTGAGCGAGTCAGTAGCGCTTTGCTCCACCTCTGGTCCTTACGCAAGCAGTTATTTGACTTGGCAATGATTGACAGAGTTATTGGCTGTCCTCCTAAGAGATATCGTGCCAAGTTCTGTCCAATTGGCACATTAGATCGTCAAAATTCCGAGTTGGTTGGAGCTCCAAACGTTATCAATTGAGGAAAGATCAGGCGACCTTGCAGCGCAAGTTAGAGTTTGGCAAGTAGGAAGACAAACAGCAGAAACTCTGTGTGCGAGCGAGCATTTCTTGCTAAAATATAGGCGGCGGATGGCTTGCCACGAAGGGCAACACACGGCGTGTGGGGTATCGTCGACTTACCACTGTGCTGTAATGGTGCCGCAGATGACAACCAAAGGGGTCTGCTGTCAGAAGAAGACCATCGCTTCTGGTTGTCGGGCAGTATGACGAGCGACATCAGGGTGGTATCCCACAGCTGTCCAGTGTGTCTCCAAACACGTCTTCGGCCTGGAATCTCATTTGCTGGAGAAGGATTGTCTTCACTGATGAGTTCTGCCTTGAACTGAGCCCAGATATCCGGAGAAGACGTGTCTGGAGACATCTCGGACAGCGGGTGGACTACTAGCCTGACTGTTGCCCACCATACGGTCTTTGTGGTGCGTCGTTTTTTTCTTCTGAGAGTGTAAATGTTACTAAGAAATGGAAGTAACTGAGACTACCACACTCTAAAGCCAGAATGAATTAATTCACATGGGCAACACAATTCTGCAAAACTAGAAAATTTCATCCAAGATTACTATCTTTTGAAATATAGCTTTATTGGCGTAACTGATGTGATGATAGAAAATGGTTGCGATAAATTCGAATATCAATTTTTTGCCATAGTGAATATCTGTTCACATATTTTGTGTTTAATTTCTGTTGTCATACTTTAGAGCAAATTCTCAATTTTCTCCCTTCCTTCACTTTGTAACGCAGAAACTTTTCGACGTCAAACAATGCCCAGGGCGCACCCTTATTGGGTACATTGACCAGTTCCCATTACAAAGAAAGAAATGGAAATAAAATTAATTTGGTAATTCCAATCACAGATTCGAGTTACCAACAAAATTTTGAAATCATTGGTAATAATCTGAGGCCGGAAGGATCAAGTCATAAACCTAAATCAGTCATTTTATGCAATTAGAGAAATTATCAGCAGCCAACGAGTATCACCGAAGGGTTCCTTACATGGATGACTATCACATGGAGAGGACAGAGTAATTTTCGCATTCTCCCTTTGGTTACTGTAGAAAATGCTCAAAATGGGGAATTTTCTTAGAAGTTACATTTGAATATAAGGTGAAGCCACGCAGTGCCTTAGGCATACCAGTTTTTCCTCGTTTAGAGAATTTGTGCCCAAACAGGTGTTCCGACCTGAGAGGCAAAGAAACCGACCCCCCTCCGGGGCGAGGGTGCACCAACTGCTGGTTCTCTGATGCTGTCATGTTGGCCGCTGAAATCTGCTTATGAACTGCTGTGTGGTGCCCGAGTTCACATACAGCACCGAAAACCACGCTCCGAGGTCATTCGGTTGCGGTTCTCGGACGTTTTCACTTCGCGAACAGTAGTATTGCGAAAATTACCGCCATTTTATTATCAGGTGTTGTCGCTGAATCAACTTGGGAGCGGACATGTGTTAGGGCTGTACGTGTAGATCAGCATCGCGACTTTACAAATAGTAATGAGGAAAGATTTGTCATTTGGTCCCTCCTCCTGTTTTTGTAATACGAATCTGTTGGCGGCGCATCTTATCATTCTCTCTTTCAACCATTTCTCGCTCTTTAGGGACTGGACTTAATCTCGTTTAGCTTCAAAGTGTTTTGACGTATTTTCTTGTGTTACTTCCTTGCCCTACACCACGGCGGTTTCGTACCAAGTCACTCACATTCGTGAATGCATGCTAGAAAACTTGTGACAGGGCTACTTCCCATTCGTGTATATTTGTGCAATATATATGTCAATTTTTAGCATATTTACTGGGTATCATATTCTGTAACTTTCTCACTGTCCCTTAGACCTTAAGTGGAGCTGTCAGTTAGGCGACGAAACACCAGCTGAAAGCAGTAGTCCGACACCTCTATGGCCCAGAAACTGTAATCAGCAGGCGAGTCTAACTTCCTATCCGAGAGGGAAAGGTGATAGACGAAGCAACATACCGTATCTGTTTCCCTGTTCAAACGACAGATCAACGTTTACAAACTGTGTTAGCTATTCATCTCTAATGATCTCGACGAGGAGGAGACGTTGCGGTCCAATCCTCCTTCCTTCTAATAATATTCAAAAGTATAATTCTCTTAACGAAGAATCTTATTGCTAGGGGACGGGCAAGAAATACACGCAAGTCTCGAAACTATGACTGTGAGTCATAGCAAAGGACCAGCAGGCGCAGCACGAAATATCTACTGCCATTTATCACAACTTGAAAGGGATTTGTTAGCATCAAGTCTCGTTAATAACTAAGCTTATCTGAGGAGGGAGAGCAATCTCGACTTGTAGTAATGAAGAATGATATCTTGTTAATATGTAAATTTTATTTCCGTTGTTTGTGTGACTGGAGTAATCTCAAGATGCTAGATAATAACGCAAGCCAGAGTTATTCATCAAGGGAACGGAAAAAGTATAAATTTAGGGCTTTATGTGTATTATTCTTGTACAAAAATGTGTTAAAGTAATAAAAGCAGGAATGCGGATCATTGTGGCTTGTTCGTAGCTGCTACATATAAAACATCAGCATTAAGAATCTTGTTGAAGTTTTATATTGATCTTACATAACTGAATGCTTTTTTCTTCTTCTACGTTCTTGCCGAAATGTGTTATCGGACGTCGAATGAATCATGATTTAGTGCCATACTTGTACTTGTAGGGTATGTAGTGCTTACTATTCTGTTGACGTAGTGTAGTAATGCTTCACGATGCTCTTTCTTTCAAGTATTACCATAAGCTCGCCATTTGATTCTGTTTCTTTACAACTTTGATTTCTCATTGGTACCTGTTTTTAAGCATTAATTACAGATTTTGACAGTCAGTAAAAATCTTTTTCCTCTTGTTATACAAAACCGAAAATATAAGGAAAAAGATAAAAATTCAAAAGGTTGCACAATGTCTGGCAAAGTGTGTCATTGGTAATTGTGAACTTAATCACTACATGAAGACTGCATTTTTTACGACTAAAACATTTCTTTGTTTAAATTCCAGTAACTGTAACCCTGAAACAGTGGAGAGAGACAGAAAAAAAGAAATATGACACGCACTTAAAAAAAAGTAGCTGTTACACTTGTATTAGACCGTTGGGCTATCAATCCTTACGGCACTCGATCTAGTAGTGAACCTTACAATCTGAAGAAATACGCAGTTTATTCCTCTGACACAACTGTACGTGAACAGCTCTTTCAACTGTGAGGCTTCGCTGAAAACTGGAGAATTTCATTAAGGTGAATTCGAGAAAAAACACTAGCGGCCGTCTACATCAGTATCGCGATGGTCCCCCTTAAGGTCATCCACCCTCCCCCCAGTATCATCCCTTCCCTCATCTGCTCATCTGTAAGGTCACTCCAACCCCGCCTCCTCTCGCCTACCCCCCTGTCTTCCTCGTGTTGTCGTAGTAGGGGAAGATCTAGCCACTTGTGCTACTTTAAAAATTGAAGATGGTGGAAATACGTCAGTTAAAATGACATTTATATTCGTGTATCTACTAATATATTGAAGATATTCCCCTTATGCTACTTAAAACATCAAATTGGCAGAAACCGGTCAGTCAAAGTCGCTGAGTTGGAGCTTTGTATTTATTTTTATTATTTATTTATAAACAATTACACTAGATCTGCAACATACAGCATCTAAGCATGAAATGCACAGGTTGGAAACCTCCGAAGGAGTAAAGGGCTCCTGAATAAGCTGGACCTGAACATTTATGAATTATTCCCATACTTCGACTTGCAAGTTTCGACTTGTTGTAAATGTCTGTTGGGAGTTTCATATGAGTTTTCAAGTAATAATAATAATAATAATAATACGCCCCGTGGAGGCCCGGGAAAAGAATAGGCCTTCGATATGTTCTGCCAGTCGTAAAAGGCGACGAAAAGAACAAACCACTAATAGGGCTAACCCCCCTTTTAGTGTGATTAGTTGGTTCAGGACAGAACTAATGAAGCCTCGGACAAGCGTTGTCATGGTCGGGGACGACGCTTGAACCCTATGCCCGTCCACAATGGTAACGACACTGCTAGCCACACGGAAAATGATTTAATTCCAAACAGAGGTGTTTTGCAGGATATGCTTCCTGCAACCACTCTAGAAGGAAAACAAAGACAGAGGATGAGATGGTCAGATGAACTTAACCGACACCACATGTTCTGTTATTACCAAGCAACAAACTTAGGAACCAACACAGCTGGATACAGATCACAAGTATACACAAAATTTATTACCAGATACCCAGAATTAAAATTTTTAACAGAACAACGACTAGCTGATCAGATCCGTGTAATAATCAAAAATAACAGGATACCCCAGTCAGAATTAGAAAACATCAAACAACAAGTACAAGAAATACTGGAACAAAATAATGTGCAATCAGAAGAAGAAGAAAATACAGTAATTGACTCAAAAATCCCAGAGCAAACAAACAAAGAACACCACACATCAATTAAATAATCAGAGGAAACGAAATCTTAAGACAGCCACCAGAACAAGCACAAATAGATCATGAAGTGACACACATGTTAGATATAGAAGAAAAATTTCAGCTAACATATATAGAATACAAAGACACAAATACCATTCTTGCATAGACCACCAAATAACTCACAAGTCGAAACAACAATAACAACTATCAACACAATCATACACAATAAAATAAATGAAAATACAACTACGGAAGAGTACAACTACTGGTTTATATAGGAGCACTCACTACACTAAATATACACATTAGGCAAAGATCAGAACAAACCAACACACAGAAGAAACCCACAAAACCAGCATGGCAACACAGACTACAGATCAGAAGAGAAAAACTGAGAAAAGACATCGGACAGCTAACACAATTTATAAGAAATGAAATATCAGACAAAAAACGAAAAAGGTTTGGTAAAAGCTCACAACAAGAAGCGATAGAGCAATTAGATGAAAAGAAGCAGAAATTACAAGCATTGGCCAAACGACTTAGAAGATACAAAAAAGTGAAAATAGAAGTAAACAAAACCAAACATTCAACACAAACCAAAAGAAATTTTATCAGACAATAGATAACACACACATTAAAATAGACAACCCACCAAACATAACAGACATGGAACACTTCTAGAGCAACATATGGTCAAACCTGGTACAACATAACAGGCATGTACGGTGGATACAAGCAGAAACAGAAACATACAAGATGATACCACAAATGCCTGAAGTGATAATTTTGCAACATGAAGTCACCCAAGCAATTAATTCCACTCACAATTGGAAAGCTCCTGGAAAAGATAAAATAGCAAATTTCTGGCTAAAGAAGTTCACCTCAACACATTCACATCTAACTAAATTATTTAACAGTTACATTGCAGACCCATACACATTCCCTGATACACTTACACATGGAGTAACTTATCTGAAACGTAAAGATCAAGCATACACAGCAAAATCAGCAAAATATCGCCCCATAACATGCCTACCAACAATATACGAAATATTAACTTCAATCATTACACAGAAATTAATGACACATACAACACAGAACAAAATTATAAATGAAGAACAAAAAGGCTGTTGCAAAGGAGCATGAGGATGTAATGAGCAACTGATAATAGATGCAGACGTGACATATCAAGCTAAAACCAAACAAAGGTCGCTACACTATGTATACACTGATTACCGAAAAGCTTTTGATACTGTACCTCACTCATGGTTACTACAAATATTGGAAATATACAAAGTATATCCTAAATTGATACAGTTCCTAAACATAGTAATGAAAAATTGGAAAACCACACTTAATATCCAAACAAATTCAAATAATATCACATCACAGCCAATACAGATTAAGTGTGGAATATACCAAGGAGACTCATTAAGTCTGTTCTGGTTCTGCCTTGCTCTGAACCCACTATCCAACATGCTAAATAATACAAATTATGGATACAATATTAGTGGAACATACCAACACAAAATCACACAATTGCTATACATGGATGATTTAAACTACTGGCAGCAACAAATCAAAAACTCAACCAATTACTAAAGACAACAGAAGTATTCAGCAATGATATAAATATGGCTTTTGGAACAGACAAATGTAAGAAAAATAGCATAGTCAAGGGAAAACACACTAAACAAAAACATCACATATTGGATAACCACAGCGACTGCATAGAAGCGATGAAGAAACATGCCTTTAAATATCTAGGATACAGACAAAAAATAGGAATAGACAATACAAATATTAAAGAAGAACTAAAAGTAAAATATAGACAAAGACTAACAAAAATACTGAAAACGGAATTGACAGCAAGAAACAAGACAAAAGCTATAAATACCTATGCTATACCAATATTGAACTACTCATTTAGAGTAGTGAAATGGATTAACACAAACCTAGAAGCACTCAATACAATTACACGATCACAATGCCACAAATATAGAATACATCACATACATTCAGCAACAGAAAGATTCACATTAAGCACAAAGGAAGGAGGAAGGTGATTTATCGATATAAAAAACCTACATTATGGACAGATAGACAATTTAAGAAAAATTCTTTGTAGAACGAGCAGAAACTAGCAAAATACACAAAGCAATCACTCATATAAATACATCGGCTGCACCACTGCAATTTCATAACAACCCTTTAGATCACATAACATCAACAGATACGAAGAAAGTAAATTGGAAAAAGAAAACACTACATGGCAAGCACCCATATCATCTAACATAGCCACACATCGATCAAGACGCATCCAACACATGGGTAAGAAAAGGCAATATATACAGTGAGATGGGAGGATTCTTGATTGCAATACAGGCTCAAATAATAAACACCAGATATTACAGCAAGCATATTATTAATGATCCCAATACCACAACAGATAAATGTAGACTTTGCAAAAAAAAAAAAAAATAGAAACCGTAGATCACATCACAAGTGGATGTACAATACTAGCAAATACAGAATACCCCAGAAGACATGACAATGTATCAAAAATAATACATCAACAACTTGCCATACAACATAAACTAATAAAACAACACGTTCCCACATACATGTATGCACCACAAAATGTACTGGAGAATGATGAATTCAAATTATACTGGAACAGAACCATTATAACAGATAAAACAACACCACATAACAAACCTGACATCATACTCACCAATAAAAAGAAGAAATTAACACAACTAATCGAAATATCCATACCCAATACAACAAATATACAGAAGAAAACAGGAGAAAAAATTGAAAAATACATCCAACTGGCTGAGGAAGTCAAAGACATGTGGCATCAGGATAAAGTTGACATCATACCAATTATACTATCAACTACAGGAGTCATACCACACAATATCCACCAGTACATCAACGCAATACAGCTACATCCAAACGTATATATACAACTACAGAAATCTGTAATTATTGATACACGTTCAATTACCCAAAAGTTCCTAAATGCAATGAAACATATACCGTACAGTTAAAAGGAAGTCACGCTTGATCCAGGTCCGCGTCACTTTCCATTTTTAACCAGACATAACGACTGAGACAGGAAAGAGAAATAATAATACATTACCTCAAGTTATAATTCAGCTTATCAAATAATTGTTCAAGTTTATTTAGGTCACTTCATTCTTCTTTATATTATTGTGACAGTGCTGGGGAGTCAATGCGTACATTTTTCCCTTGTAAATCTGAACAAGGACACAGGCTGTTAAATTATTTTGTTTATTAAATTAATAAAAGCAGATGTTTTATGCAAAATTTGTATTAAAATTTATATTTATGCAGTACAATTTATAGACATTACGAAAATGGCACAAACATCCAATCTACTTTAATAAACATGTATTCAATACAGTCACAGACATAAAGCTCCCTATAAACAAACTGTATACAGTCTTTCATATTACCAAAACCAGCAGCATGACTAAAACAAAGAAACAAAACAAAAAAGAAGACATGTGCAATGTGTGTGCATTACAAATTCTTTTTACTATAAATTCTATAATAATAGGGCATGCACTCTTCTCATCACTTACCTACATAATCTCTAAATCTATACAACACATCACCAAATATTGCGATTCTTTAAGCTGCTTAACATTTTTTTTCTTTTTGAGTCATCAGTCTTCCGACTGATCTGATGCGGCCCGCCATGAATTCCTCCCCTGCTTCCACCTCTTCATCTCAGAGTTTCACTTGCAACCTGCATCCTCAATTAATTGCTGGTTGTGTTCCAATATCTGTCTTCCGCTACAGTTTTTTCCCTCTACAGCACTTTCTAGTATCGTGAAAGTCATTCCCTGATGTCTTAAAAATGTCCCATCATCCTGTCCCACCTCTTTGTCAGTGTTTTCCTCATATTCCTTTATTCCTTTCCCCTCCGATTCTGTGCTCCATCCAACATGTGTTATTTTGCTGCATAGGGACCAGAGTTGTTTAACTTCACCTCCTTCCTGACCATCAATCCTGATGTTAAGTTTCTCGCTATTCTCATTTCTGCTACTTCTCATTAATTTAATCTTTCTTTGATTAACTCTCAGTCCATATTCGGCACTGATTAAACTGTTCATTCCATTTAACAGATCATGCAATTCTTCTTCGCCTTCACTTAGGACAGCAATATCATCAGCGAATCCTACAACTGATATCCTTTCACGTTGAGTTTTAATTCCACTCCTGAACCTTTCTTTTATTTCCCTCACTGCTTCTTCGATGTACAGATTGAACACAGGGGCGAAAGGCTACATCCTTGCCTTACACGCTTTTTAATACGAGCACTTCGGTCTTAGACGTTCACTCTTATTATTCAGTCTTGGCTGTTGTACATATTGTATTTGACCCGTCTCTCCCTATAGCTTACCCCAATTTTTTCAGAATTTCGGATATTTTGCACCATTTTATATTGTCGAACGCATTTTCCAGGTCGACAGATCCTATGAACGTGTCTTCATTTTTCTTTAGTCTTGCTTCCATTATTAACCGCAACCTCAGAATTGCCTCTCTCATGCTTTACCTTTCCTAAAGCCAAACTGATCGTCATCTAGCGCATCCTCAATTTTCCTTTCCATTTTCTGTATATTGTTCTTGTAAGCAACTTGGATGCATGAGCTGTTAAGATGATTGTGCGATAATTCTCTCACTTGTGAGCTCTTGCCATTTTCGGAATTGCGTGAATGGTACTTTTCGGAAAGTCAGATGGTATATCGCCAGACTCATACATTCTACACACCGACATGAATAGTTTGTTTCTTGCCACTTCCCCCAATGATTTTAGAAATTCTGATAGAATGTTCTCTATCCCAGCTGCCTTATTTGATTTTAAGTCCTCCAAAGCTCTTTTAAATTGTGATTCTAATATTGGATCCCCTATCTCTTCTAAATCGAATTCTGTTTCTTCTTATATCACATCGACAAATCTTCCTCCTCATAGAGGTTTTCAATCTATTCTTTCCACCTATCCGCTCTCTCCTATTTATTTAACAGTGGAATTCCCGTTGCACTCTTAATGTTATCACGTTTGTTTTTAAAATCACTGAAGATTGTTTTGTCGCTGCTGTATGCTGAGTCTATCCTTGCGACAATCATTTCTTTTTCGATGTATTCACATTTTTCCTGCAGCCATTACGTCTTTGCTTCCCTGCATTTCCTATTTATTTCATTCTTCAGCGACTTGTATTTCTGTATTCCTGAGTATCCCGGAACATTTTTGTGTTTCCTCCTTTGATCGATCAATTGAATTATTTCTTCTGTTACCCATGGTTTCTTCGCAGTTACCTTCTTTGTACCTATGTTTTCCTTCCCAACTTCTGTGATGGCCCTTTTTAGAGATGTCCATTCCTCTTCAAAAATGTTCAAATGTGTGTGAAATCTTATGGGACTTAACTGCTAAGGTCATCAGTCCCTAAGCTTACACACTACTTAACCTAAATTATCCTAAGGACAAAAACACACACCCATACCCGACGGAGGACTCGAACCTCCGCCGGGACCAGCCACCCATTCAACCTTATCTCGTCATTCCTTAGTTCTTCCGTATCCCACTTATTTCCGTATTGATTCTTCCTGACTAATGTGCTAAACTTCACCCTACTCTTCATAACTACTATATTGTGATCTGAGTCTATATCTACTCATGGATAGGCCTTACAATCCAATATCTGATTTTGGAATCTATGACTGACCGTGATGTAATCTAACTGAAATCTTCCCGTATCACCCGGCCTTTTCCAAGTATATCTAATCCTCTTGTGATTCTTGAACAGAGTATTCGCTATTACCAAATGAAACTTGTTAGAGAACTCAATTAGTCTTTCTCCTCTCTCATTCCTTGTCCCAAGCCCATATTCTCGTATAACCTTTTCTTCTACTCCTTCCTCTACAATTGCATTCCAGTCCCCCATGACTATTAAATTTTCATCTCCCTTTGCGTATTGTATCACCCTTTCAATATCCTGATGTACGGTACTTTCTCTGTCTCATCATCTTCAGCTTGCGACGTCGGCATGTATACCTGAACTATCGTTGTCGGTGTTGGTTTGCTGTCGATTATGGTAAGAACAACTCCGTCACTGAACTGTTCACAGTAACATACTCACTGCCCTACCCACCTATTCATAACGAATCCTACACCTGTTATACCATTTCTGCTGCTGTTGATATTACCCTATACTCACCTGACCAGAAATCCTTGTCTTCTTTCCACTTCACTTCACTGACCCTTACTATATCTAGATTGAGCCTTTGCATTTCCTTTTCTGATTTTCTATTTTCCCTACCACGTCCACACCCCGACTCGTAGAACATTATTCTTTCGCTGATTATTCGATCTTTTTCTCATGGTAACCTCCCCCCAGGCAGTCCCCTCCCGCAGATCCGATTGGGGGACTATTCCGAAATCTTTTGCCAATGGAGAGATCATCATGACACTTCATTAGATACAGGCCACATGTCCTGTCCATACACGTTACGTGTCTTGAATTCAGTGATTTCCATCGCCTTTTGCATCCTCACGCCGTTGATCATTGCTGATTCTTCCGCCTTTAGGAGCAGTTACCCACCCATAGGGCAATAGAGTGCCCTGAACCTCTGTCCGCTCCTCCGCCCTCTTTGACAGGCCGTTGGCAGAATGAGGGTGACTTCTTATGCCGGAAGTCTTCGGCCGCAATGGTGTTTATTAATTGAAATTTAATAATCGTCGGGATTCGAACCCCGGACCATAGACGTTTTGGTTAAGAATGAAAGACGCTACCCCTAGACCACAGATCTTTAATCGATGTTTAAGAATTACTCTCAGCAGGAGCTCTGATTGAACTGTGTGATGTGAATGACTGTGATCAGTTCCGTATCCAAATTGAGATACTGACAGAGGTTGTTATACTGTATAATATATATCGTTTTGGTTCTCCTTGTGTTTCTATCAGCTTAGGGAGACGCCAAGTCGCAAAAATTCGTGCCCAGGAAATCGCTGCGCTCGCGATGATAACTGTTAGGATAAGGCACGTATACCACCAAGGCATATTCTAAGGAAGAGTGTTGTACACTCATCAGAATCCGTACATTGAAAGTCTTTACAGCGTTTCTGTTCCTGGCGGTGGATCGCAACATTATTTTGTAATCCTCAGAATAACACTTCTGCTCGACTACAAAGCACCGTGACTCATGACGAACTACTACGAACTAGCTCCGCTCTAACACTGCTTCTCTGTAGCCCACTGTTGGAAGTCAGTGATATACTTTTCTTATTTTCTGAATAGCTTCCTATCATTAGTCCAGCTATCTCATACCTGCCACTGTTGTCGTGACATTCAGGCCGAAGATGGACGTTGCTGCGCTCCACGCTAGTCTATCCTGTGTAACCTAAATCCATTTGAACGTGCTTACTGCAGCCACACTTTGGTTTTCCTCTACTTTATCCCCTACTTCTTCCTGTACTTCCCTCCTTCCTTACCGAATTGAAGATTCCTGGATGCCTCAGGGTGTGTCTTACCAATGGATCCCTTTTTTTAGTCAAGTTACAATCTTGATTTATTTTTCCCTCGTTTAATTCAGTAGGTATTCAATAGTTATCCTACCTCTCCATATAACCTTCAGAATTTTTTGTATCACATTTCAAATTCTTCTATTACCTTCTAGACTAAAGTATTCATCTTCCACTTTTCACTTCCTTAGAAGTATACACTCCTGAAAAACTTCAGAGAAGAGTTCCTAGGACTTGAATTACTCCCCTTTTGTAGAAATCGTTTTCTTTATATTGCCAGTGTGCGTATTAGCCCTGTATCCTGTATACATAAACCAACGTCAGTTATTTTTTAGCTGCCACAGTGGCAGAACTGATCTACTGCTTTCAGTGTCTACTAACTCCATCGACTGCATTTCATTATCCTTGTTCTATTATTCTTGACGATCATCTTATAACCTATTTTCAAGACAATCTCCACTTCGTTCTACTGGTCTTTTAAGGGGTGGCCGAGCGGTTCTAGGCGCTTCAGTCCGGAACCGCGCTGCTGCTACGGTCGCAAGTTCGAATCCTGCCTCGGGCATGGATGTGTGTGATGTCCTTAGGTTGGTTAGGTTTAAGTAGTTCAAAGTCTACCGGACTGATGACCTCAGATGTTAAGTCCCATAGTGCTTAGAGCCATTTTAACCATCTTACAAGGGTTTTTCCGCCTCAGACAAAATTACTATGTCATCGGGAAACCTAAGAGTTTAAATTTTTCCCCCTATATTTTATTTCCCTTTCTGAAATTCTCCTCAGTTCCCTTCATTGCTCGCTCAGTGTGGAGACCGAATATAATCTATGATAGACTACAGCCCTGCCTCACTCCCTTCTCTATCATTGTTTTCCTTTTACGTCCTTTGATTCGCTTAACTGCATCCTGGTTTCTGTACAAGTTGTGGGTAAGACTTCTCTATCTTTATTCTATCCATGATAACTTCAAAATTTCAAAAAGTGTATTCCAGATAATATTTTCAAAAGCCTTGTAGAACTCCAGAGATGCTACAAACGAAAATGTATCTTTCTTCTACCTACACTACTCAATTAAAGTATCCAGAAATCCTGCAGTCAACATTAATAGGGGTGTGCCCACCCTTGGCCCTTATGACGGCTTCTACTCTGCTGGAAACACTTTAAATGAGGTGTCTGAATGCCTGTACAGGAATGATAGTCCGTTCTTCTTCAAGAGCCAAAACCGGAGAAGGTAGTAGTGATGGATGTTGGTGTGTGGAGCGAAGTCGACGCCCTGACTCATCCCAAAGGTTTTCCATTTGGTTCAGATGGGGACCCTGGGCAGGCCAATCCACAGCCACTGTCTCACAGACGATGCTTTATGATAGGGTACATTACCATATTGATACAAATAATCATAATGGTCGAACTGCTCCTCTACAGTAAACAGTACACAACAGAGTAAAATATGTAACCTCATAAGCACGAGAAACACCCCCCCCCCCCCCCCATAGCGTAACAGTACCTCTTTCACTCTTGACACCACACATGATGGAAATTAACGTTCTCCATACATTCTCCAAATCCAAACCAATCCATCGGGCTACCGCAAAGTATTGCGTGATTAATTGCTCCAAATCACTCATTTCGAGTCATCCACTGTCCTGGGGCGTCGGTCTTTACACTACTTTAAGCTCGGCTTAGTACTGAGTATAGGACTGTGTGGCTTATGAGGATGTGCTTGACCATTGAATCCCATTCTTTTCAATTCCCTACGCACGCTTATTAAGCTAACTGGACTACTGGTAGCACATTGGAACTCACGAATGATTTCTTTCTCAGATTTTGTGCAGTTTCTCACATCCAGCCTCTGCAGTGGCCACTGGACCCTGTCTGTCAGTAAATGAAGTCCGCCTTGCGAGCTAATATCCCAAAGATGTTCTGGCTCACATGCGGTTTCTCTTCGTCGAAATGTCTTGGCTCAAACTCGTCTAGGGGTTGAACCGCACGTGTCGCATTACATGCACTAAATTAGACACTTGTGACTCTCTGGTTAAATTGTCTGGATGATGGCAAGTTTGCGAAATACAAAGTTAACGTAACATACGGTATAATAACAGTAATAATAATGTCGGGAACTAAATTAACGACCTTAAATGATGTAGACCACACAGTTGCGATTTGGTTAGAATAATATTTATTCAGAAAGAAAACTAATAGCGAAAGCGGTCGTATTTAGAGTTACTGTTACACTCCAGCTCATATCCATTTGACACGGTTCGATCATTCACAATCCCATCGCGAAGCACAAGTCCAGTACTCCACCTCTTTATTTACGCGAAAGGTTAGAGTTCACACCAGGCCTGAGGACTTCGCTGCAACAGTTATGTTACCAATAGAGAAAAAGAGATATACTAAAAAATGTGAAGAGCACCGGTCCATCAGTCTAATTTCTCATGCAGCTAAAGTCTTGCTGAGAGTGTTGAACAGGAGGTTATATGGCAAGCTAGATAGAGGGATTGCAGAGGAGCAGTTAGGATTTAGAAGAGGAAAAGGAACAAGAGATGCTATTGGCCTGCTAAGAACTATAGGGGAAAGATATATGGAAAAGGGTAGAGAAATCTTTGCTGTTTTTATAGATTTAGAAAAGGCTTTTGACAGAGTTCAGTGGAACAAGGTGATGGATATCTTGAAGAGGAAAGGAGTAGATTGGAAAGAGAGACGACTGATACAGAATCTATATTTACACCAGAAAGTAAGGATAAGGATTGGAAATGAAATGTCAGAAGGAAGCAGCATTGGACGAGGTGTTAGACAAGGTTGTTGCCTTTCCCCACTGCTGTTTAAAGTATACCTTGTAGAGATTATTGCGAAAAGTTTAGACGGGAAAAGAGGAATATGTATTGGTGGAAAGATGCAGATGACATGGTATTAGTGGCAGAAAGTGAGCGGACAGTGAATAACATGATCAAAGATCTGAATGAAGCTTGTGTGGAATATGGGATGCAAATAAACACAGCAAAAACAAAGAGTATGGTCATCAGTACAAGACGCAGACTGTCAAATATTAAAATAGGACAATTTACCATTAGCCAAGTAAGTCAATTTAAATATCTCGGAAGCACAATAACGGAAGACTTGAGATGTCACCAGGAGGTGAAAACCCGAATTGCCATAGGGAAGGAGGCATTCAACAGAAAGAGGAGACTCTTATGTGGTAAATTAGATAAAGGACTAAGGAAAAGGCTTGGCAAATGTTTTGTCTGGAGTGTGGCACTATATGGGGCAGAAACATGGACACTGACACGAGAGGATGAAAAAAGGTTAGAAGCATTTGAGATGTGGATGTGGAGGAGAATGGAGAGAATAAGCTGGATGGAAAGAGTGAGTAATGAAAGAGTATTGGAAAGGGTTGGTGAGAGAAGATGTCTGCTGAAGGTTGTAAGAGAAAGGAAAAAGAACTGGTTTGGACATTCATTGAGAAGGGAGTGCTTGCTAGTAGATGCTTTGGAAGGATTGGTTTGTGGGAGAAGACTGAGAGGAAGAAGGAGATACAAGGTGACAGACGACATAAAGGGAAGAGGAAATTTTGCAGACCTGGCGAGGACGGCAGAACACTGATGATGATGATGACACCAGATGCGCGGCTGCTCACCGCTCAGAGTCCCACGATACCACGCAACGCGAAATTGTCTAAATCGTTTCACTTCCTAGCTGCCTAAAGACCGACTGCCCACTTTCGCTTCCGCATCCGAACTGTCCCTTTTGGTGTCTCCAGCCGAACTGTATTCTTTGGTGTCTAGACCAGAACTGCCCGATTTCGCTTCTGCGCCAGCAATCCCTCTGCCTATCCCCGGCCACGTTTCCCGCGAGGCCGAATATCCTCGATCAACTGACAAGGGCTGTTCACTTTCCTGAAGCCGTCCATCTGATTGGCTACAGCTTATTCTACATTATTTTACATTTTAACATATTTAAATAATCAAAGCTTGACCACTTTCACGTTCTAAATAAAGTAACAATAATATCCGTTACATAATAAACGTTAAATTCTTTTACATAAAACCAATACAATTTCCTTCTTAGCTTTGAATGCCTCAACCAGTAGCTTTGCACCAATGTGCTTTCTGATAAATAAATAAAGAACAAAAGTAACTATTATGCTCTAAACTTTACTACTAATATTCTATTACCTAATGATTCAATAATGTGTCGTGCTGTCATCGTTCAATGTAGTTTGTATGGAGGAAATGATGATCTGATGCTTAACTGAAAATACTGATAATTTAAATTTACTATATCTTTCAAACAAATAAAGTTACAGAGTTGCTGTTTACAACGTTTGTCATTTTTAATGGTGCGCTTCTATATGAAATCTAGGTCGTTAAGATCGAGCAAAGCGCTCAGATTTTAGCCTTCAGGTCTTTGTTACAAAACTTATTAATTTCACCTTAACAGTAAATCCTAAAACATTATAGATGTGATCAATATTCAGGTTTGCCGCGCGGGATTAGCCGAGCGGTCTAAAGGCGCTGCAGTCATGGACTGTGCGGCTGGTCCCGGCGGAGGTTCGAGTCCTCCCTCGGGCATGGGTGTGCGTGTGTGTTTGTCCTTAGGATAATTTAGGTTAAGTAGTGTGTAAGCTTATGGACTGATGGCCTTAGCAGTTAAGTCCCATAAGATTTCACACACATTTGAAAATTCAAGTTCTATTCGGATCACCATGAAAATTTATGGAGGAAGGCAGATTAAAATTACTGATGCTTCATTCCCTGATTTACTACAGAATTAAATAGTTTCCATAAATGTTTTCCTTTATAGCCGATCTTAGATCCGGCATATTTAACACTGCTACATCTCCTTGGCTACAAAGGTCTTCTACTGGGTTTCCCTATCACTTATGTTCTCATCTGTCTCACTCGCACCCTACAGTCCTTAGGCCTCAATAGACAATAGACGCCTGTGAGTTTCCTCATCTCGTGTTGAATCTGCGCCCTTTGTGGCATCCGGTCGTGGACGACAGGGTTCGTTTCACAATTCCTGAAGGCTGACTCTTTCGGCCATATACTTAAACGTGAGCGAAATGCTCGTTAACCCACAGCCTGCCTTGATTTAGCCTTACCTTGCACGACACAAAGCCTCACCTGGGCCCGTCAACACCGACATTGGACTGTTGATGACTGGAAGCATGTTGCCTGGTCGGAAGAGTCTCGCTTCAAACTGTATCGAGTGGATGGAGACAAGTTCATGAATCCACGGACTCTGCATGTCAGCAGGGGACTGTTCAAGTTGGTGGAGGCTCTGTAATGGTGTGGAGCGCGTGCAGTTGCAGTGAGATAGGACCTCTATTAAGTTTAGATATTACTCTGATAGATGACACGTAAGTAGGCACCCTGTCTGATCACCTGCATCCACTCATGTCCATTGTGCATTTCGACAGACTCGGTCAATTTTAGCAGAACAATGCGATACCTACACGTCCAAAACTGCTACAGAGCGGCTCCACGTACACTCTTCTGAGTTTAAACACTTCCGCTGGCCACCAAACACCCCAGACATGACCATTATTGAGCATATCTGGGATGCCAACAACGTGCTGTTCTGAAGAGATTCCCACCAGCACGTTGTAACAGAACATATTAAAGGCTTTACTGTACCGAAGTATGCGATACCCTCCAAATTCAACCAGTTTAACGAGTATTTATGATTATAGAAAAGTTATTGTGTATGTTAACAATGATTGCGTAACATGTCTCCATAAACAGTCAACCCATTAAATTATACTGAATAACTAACCCACACAAAAGTTAATATCACTTGATCACTGATACAGCAAATGTCATCATGTAAAAACACTGAGTTCATCTTAAATAATTAATATGAAGTACGAAAAATAGTGTACAACTTAGGTATTTTGGATCTCCTTAAATAAAAATCACCCAGTGAAACCTATTTGTTCACTAGGAGCGGTTTCACTTAGTATTCACGAAATCAATCCTGTTTTAGACGAAAACCAATGTATTTCTTAATAATTCATGTTAATTACTTATTTATGCAAATTAGAGAAGTCAATTGACAAACTTCCAGAAAACGGACTTTTTGTAACAAAGAATTATTCTGTCAAGTCAACAAATCTGTCTGTCATTTTAATAACATGTTAAATTATGTCACTCGATGCAAATTGATAACATTTCTGCACAAATTATGATAACAGATGTACATGTGACTTGTAAACTATATCTCTTTTTAGTAGTTCTTTGACAATGTTATAAATACGAGCAGCAAGAAGGGTCAAGAGGCAGTCGGAATGTCACTTTGGTGCAGTGTGTTAGTGTGTTATTGTTTGAGGTGGATAAACAATGCAAAGAACATGTAAAGGAAGTTGTGTTGTGTCATAGTCTTTGGTGGACAGTGGAATTAAGATGGCCACCAGAGAAATAAATATTTGAAGTTTACATATTTGTTGGTTTCGTTCATCCTTTATCATCAAAAGCACATAAAACAAATCACGAGACCTCATGTTTTTAACCCTAGACGACCAGATTTAGAGCCAGCATCAACATCGAGACACAGCAGCGATCCAGCAAGCAGCAATGATTACTACAATGCATTGTAATGGCGCCAACCTAACATCAAGTGCTAACAAGCTCCGTAAATGGGAGTGAAATAGTGCGATTATAGCAATTAGCAATATCTACGACCAGGCGACCATTACAAAAGTGGGGGTTCGTCCGGGATCTTTAAGTGCATCGATGATAATAGTGCAGTGATAAATTTCGTAAGTGCTTAGCATTCCAAAAAAAAAGTTTATTTGTGCAGTGTGGCAACAGTGAAAATATGTCAAAATAAATAAATAAATAAAGTGTGTTTGTGCGACTACCAAAAACCATCATCACACCGCTCGGAAGATTAACGTGTGTATTATGTCAACAGAAGTCATCAATCAAGACCTCAGCTTCAATAAAACCAAACAGAAGTGAAGAAACCAACAGGAACACCGATCACGACATCATAGCATAAAGCAAGGTATTTTGTTGTTGTTGTCATTTAAAATAATTAATAGTTAACATGTTTCTACCTGAGAGTGATGAGATCGTAGGAAATGTAAAAATTGAACCAGGGGATGGTGAACAATTAAACTTAACAGAGTGGCTAGCAGGGTTTGCAACTCAAATAAGCTCGCAACTTAAACAATCCAGTGAAGAAATAAGTGTGAAACTGAAAGAAAACACAGATAGACTGGATAAGTTAAGTTTCAATTTTGATGGATTAAGTACTCATCTCAATGAGAAGTGTGAGGAAATTAAAACTACCCTCAGTAAGGACACTAGAGAACAGTTGATACACTTCAGAAAAGAATTTCAAGTTAAAGTTGAAAGTTTAAATGAAAACATACAAGCTAACACAGACAGCATTGCTGTCATCTACAACAGAGTAGATACTGAAGTTGAAAGATTAGATCAGAGAATAGACAAAACTTCAGAAAACCTTAAACAAGAATACAACCTGTATACCACTAATGTAGATACAAAAGTAGAAAATATGCACACTAAATGTACACAATTGGAGGACGCATTGATGTCCAAACAAACGATTTACAATCAAAATACAATGTATGGGCACATCCAAGAGAAATGCTTTCCTGGTGAAAATCTGCACCCTATTGACTTTATTCACCAATGTAAGGATATGTTTGTGGTAGGAATGTCAGATAACATAAAAATCAAGTTAGTAAAACGGTTTCTAGAAGGGGAGGCCCTATCCTGGGCAAATGAGAATAATGATTCTTGGAATACTTTTGAAGAGTTTGAAGCTAAATTTATTTGCAAATTTTGGTCACAATCCATACAAGCCAGATAAAGTCAGAATTTCTAAATGGACCAGTGTATAGAGGGAAAGTAGGGGGAATGCAAAAATTTTGCAGAGATCAATTGAAAAAGCTTGCTCACTTGAATACCTCTTTTGATATTATTACACAAATTGATGTTTTAAAAAGAAGGTTACCAGAGAGACTGCAGTGGGAATTGGTCCATGGACCAGACGATTCAATGGAAGAGTTCCTGAAATTTGTAGATAGATTAGATAGGGCCTTGGAAAGAGAAAATAACCAAAGTTTTGGCTCTGGCAACAACCAGTATGGGGGGTGGAACAGGAATGTAAATAGAGATTATTATGGGAGGAGAGACTTTGAAAATTCTGGAAATAATGCTCCAAATAGGGGAGATAGGAGATATGAAAATGATTTCAGAAACAATACACAGGAGGGAGGATGGAGGAGAGATAACAGGAATGATAGAAGTAGATATTGGGGAAGAGAACAAGATAGAAGGGGGTTTGCGGAAACTAGTGAACAAAACGACAACTACAAACGGACAGACCGAGGGAACCAGCCGGGAAACGGTGGACAGTCCCACTAGATGTCCATAGTTTTGGGGCTAGACAATGTTATGATAGGACAACACATAACCGAAACTGGAAAAGGAGAGGATACAATGTAAAGAGTAAGTACCATGAAAACACTGATGCTGTTAGAATGAATAAATTAGAATTTAATAAAAGGTTTTGGGATACTATGAGTAAAAGTGATACAGTTAATAAAAACAGTGTTCAATCACAGGTAGTTAGTGAAAGTGCAGAAGTTGAAGGTATTGCAGAGTTCCATAGTTGGGCTGAAAAAGATACTGGAGTTAATATCAAGTCAGACACACCACAAATAGAATCTATTTTGGGGGGTTTATTTGATAAGAAGGGGGATGACGAAGTGTTTAATGGAGCCAAAGACTCAATTGCTGAGATTCAGATGCATAGGGGGGAAACTGAAGATGGGGTTGTTGCGGAGGAGGAGGAAGAAGTAATAGAGGGACATTTAAATAATGATCCTAAATCAAGTGATGTTGTTGATGAGAGTGAGGAGGAAGAAATAAAAGTATTTGTAGAATTGAAAAGTGATGATGAGGTAAAGGTAAGTGATGTGACAAACATGGGTAATAATGAGGTTAATGTAAGTGAAATGCAGACTAGAGAATGTGTATCTGAGGACAAGCTATTGCCTATTGGGAACTATGAAACACTAATCTATGAGAGTGGTAATAATAATAATATTAAAGAAAATATAAAGGGATGGAATGTAAATGTGTGTTTTCAAGAGAAAGGGGAAAAGTTTTTAGAAGTTTTGTGGAACAACTATGGAAACTGTATAAACAAAGGTGCCTTTTGGAAAGAATTAGCAAAGGTAAGTGCAACCCTGTATCCTACATGGTGGACAAGAATCCGTAGTGGACTTTATAAAAAAGGGGTGAAAACAGTAGTTTGTTAAGTGACAACACAGTGTTAAAAGGAACAGGTGAAAACAAAGGTTTATGTTTAATTCTCAATGCTTTGCAAACAGAGAGGGGTGTGTCTAAGTGTAGGAAAGAGACATTAGACTTAGGAACTAAAGAAATTGAAAATGATCTATTGTTTGAAAATACTGAAATAGACAAAGATGTTGAGCTAGGTTGTCCATATGTTAAAGTAAACATTGACATTTGTCCATTTGAAATAAAAGAAAGCCCACATCCTAATTCATATAGACTTATCTTTCCCAGATCAAGAAGGTTATTTGGATTAAGAAACATCACTGAATTGAAACCATATAAACATGGTTAAGCACATTTCCCTGTTTGAATACAGTTACTTACCCATTTTCCATAAAGCATGTTATCAGCAAAGATTTTACTGGGTGTGTCAAATAGCAACTACCACTCATCCTACAGACCCAGGAGAAGTTCCAGATCTCTGAGAGAATGTTTTTATATTTATATTGTCACTATTGAATATTAAATTTTGAGACATCTTCTTTACTTGCAATGGGCAAGAAGGTGACAAACATTTATTACTTTCCTTTTGTATTGTTGAATATGGGACATACTTGCACCAAATAAAAGACAATGAAAAAATTGTTGTGCAAGACCCATCATTTTGTGACTATTGTGTTCTTAGGCATAAGATTTGTGTACAATTTTCTACAGTTAATCAGATGTTCACCAAATTTGATGTTTGTGTTATGTTGTGACCAATTTAAGTGTCCAATTTTAGTATTAATATGTTCTTGTACTGTCTTGACTATGCGTCTCAATGGGAGACAAGTTTTTTTAAATATTTCCTTTTTTTGCAAGTGCATATTATATTCATACATGTGACTTCTCTAGTGTTTGTGTTTATATATTATGTCCATACTTATATTTATGTTCTTTGTTTTCATTTCTTTTATGTGGCTCAAAAAGAGCAGACAGTTGCAATATTTTCCTATGGACATATGACCTGTCCATCTATGTAATATATTTATGTTCCTTCTATTATCTTGATTAATCTGTGACTCAATGAGAACTGACTTTGAAATAATTTACATATATTTTAGATATATCTTAAAATCGCATGTGATATATTTGTGTCTGTTTTTAATCATTTTCCATGTGGCTCACTGGGAGCAAAGATTAAAAATTTTTTTACTTTCATATATTACTGATTATTTTTATTATGCTGTCATACTGAATGACATAACACAAAGTGCATTTGAAACAACACAACTAAAATAATTGCGGGAAAAGGTCATTTTGGAATGGTGTAACTGTCATTGCATACATTCATATTATGCATAGTAAAACAAAAAAAAAACAAAAAAATTTTATTAAAGTAGTACTTTTCCAAATTTTAACCATTTGACACATTTGTCCTAGTCGGCTAATATCATTAACATTCTGTAAATGATATTACCCGAGGGGGGTATTGTAACGGAACATATTAAAGGCTTTACTGTACCGAAGTATGCGATACCCTCCAAATTCAACCAGTTTAACGAGTATTTATGATTATAGAAAAGTTATTGTGTATGTTAACAATGATTGCGTAACATGTCTCCATAAACAGTCAACCCATTAAATTATACTGAATAACTAACCCACACAAAAGTTAATATCACTTGATCACTGATACAGCAAATGTCATCATGTAAAAACACTGAGTTCATCTTAAATAATTAATATGAAGTACGAAAAATAGTGTACAACTTAGGTATTTTGGATCTCCTTAAATAAAAATCACCCAGTGAAATCTATGTTCACTAGGAGCGGTTTCACTTAGTATTCACGAAATCAATCCTGTTTTAGACGAAAACCAATGTATTTCTTAATAATTCTTGTTAATTACTTATTTATGCAAATTAGAGAAGTCAATTGACAAACTTCTAGAAAACGTACTTTTTGTAACAAAGAATTATTCTGTCAAGTCAACAAATCTGTCTGTCATTTTAATAACATGTTAAATTATGTCACTCGATGCAAATTGATAACTTTTCTGCACAAATTATGATAACAGATGTACATGTGACTTGTAAACTATATCTCTTTTTAGTAGTTCTTTGACAATGTTATAAATACGAGCAGCAAGAAGGGTCGAGAGGCAGTCGGAATGTCACTTTGGTGCAGTGTGTTAGTGTGTTATTGTTTGAAGTGGATAAACAATGCAAAGAACATGTAAAGGAAGTTGTGTTGTGTCATAGTCTTTGGTGGACAGTGGAATTAAGATGGCCACCAGAGAAATAAATATTTGAAGTTTACATATTTGTTGGTTTCGTTCATCCTTTATCATCAAAAGCACATAAAACAAATCACGGGGCCTCATGTTTTTAACCCTAGACAACCAGATTTAGAGCCAGCATCAACATCGAGACACAGCAGCGATCCAGCAAGCAGCAGTGATTACTACAATGCATTGTAATGGCGCCAACCTAACATCAAGTGCTAACAAGCTCCGTAAATGGGAGTGAAATAGTGCGATTATAGCAATTAGCAATATCTACGACCAGGCGACCATTACAACGTACTCTTACGCATTTATGGACAGCCCTGCAGGATTTGTGCTGTCAGTTCCCTCCAGCATTACTTCAGACATTAGCCGAGACCGTGCCACGTCGTGTTGCGGCACTTTTACGTGCTAGCGGGGGTCCTACACGATATGAGGCAGATGTATCAGTTTCTTTGGCTCTTCAGTGTAGATGTTTCATTACAATGTGTACAGTGTGTCATTTATCTTTCCCAAACAAATATTTTTAATTAATTACAATTCTGTCACTATCCAACCAACAATTTCCAAGGTTCTTGCCGAATACATACTAACATCCCAGCTGTAGGTTAATCCCGCAATAGGACATGAATATACGGCCAAACGCTACCCACCTGTAAAAACCGAAACAAACAGTAGTACTTCAATGATTTGCCACAAGTCTGTTACACGTAAACCAAGTTAAGTACTTAAACAAACTGTCGTGCTCCTAAAACAATGACAATTAAACCCCTCTTTTTAGGAATGAAGAAATTCAGTGCTCAGTTTGCCCAGAAGCTTTCATCACACGCCCACAAGCACTGTACAATAATAGAAGCACTGAATAAATTTCTTCCTAATTTAGCTGCACCACCACCGCGGCACGATGCTAAAAGAATGAAAATAAACTACTCAAGTTGAGGCTGGAACGGGAGATCCGCCGAAGCGCGTGGGACACTCCAACACTTAGACCTCGTGCGATGACGAGAAAGCCGCCGAAGCAGAAGGAGAACACGTCCATGCCACGGACCAGCAGAACAGCAACGCGTCAACCGCTGCAGATACAAATCCGTCAACATATACCAAACAACAAACAGCAAACAAGTTTCATAGAAATTAAAATACATAGTAATACTTAAAAAGGCCAACTAAAGATTATTTTCAAGGAAACCAACTATTAAAACTTCAGTATAGGAGCACCCAGCTCATAAACATTACAAATTAATCTTCCTCACAATAACGAGAAACAATGTACAAAGTCATTTAAAAAATAATTACATAATAATTCAAACCCGATTAGATAAGTCAAAGTGTACTTCTGCTAGGGCGTCTTAGAGACTAATAGACACTGTAATTTGGATACGCACCAAATGGTGTATGGCCGGTTAAAATGTATAAACCGAAGGGCTCCTCAAAACAGAGTAAGAGACTGTGCAAATACAATCACGCTCACACACATTACCCACACTTGCGTACCTTCAGGCTGAGCGTACACAACCTTAGTTAGAGGCCAGATCCAATAACTTGACCCAGGAAGGGCCATAAGGTCTACAACAAACAGAAATTACAATCAGTAGCATCAAATACTCAATGATAACAAACATTGATTTCAAGTACCAGATTAAAAATTGCCAAATAGTAGCTTGGCGTTTACAGAAAGCTCAAGATTGACACCCACAGCGCCAAAAGGGATCATTGAAACGACTTAAGGAAACGGATTCTGGCCAGCTCGCACCGTGGTAGAATTAACTATCTTTAAGTACAGTACTTACTGAGCAGTCTTCACAAATAATTTCAAATAAATGCCAAAGAGGCCAATATATTCAGGATTCTAGATAGGCGCCGGATAATACTGCCCTCCTGCTCGTCGTTGCTAACAAGTTGTCTATTACGTCTCGGCGTATTTAGCACACCACAACTAGCCGATGCACTTCGTAACCGTGTTGCCGCTCCTTGCCCTCTAAACTCGACGGTAGTAACGGTCAGTGCTGCAGGAAACGTGGGCGCCCATAGCCCAACGATGAATGTTTTCAACTCGCTGCAATCGCCAGAACCCCGAGTACTCAGACATTCCCGTCCAGCTCCGTTCCCACCATCCACTCACTACCACACAGCCCCAGAGGGAACACAAAATCTAGCAAAGACCGTACGACGGTGGCCAGAATCGATGGAACACGAGCACAAGTGGCGCCAGTACAATGGTACGCGCGCTCTCACAGAAGCAGCCACGGCTCAGGGTAAGCTCGCTTTTTTCCTTGTTCGTAACAGGCTTATGGAGGGCGCATGTATCAGTGAAACCTTGTAGTGGTTGCTGTTAATACTAGTCTGTTTCAGGTACACTATAAGATTGTATTCTGTCATATGAAGGAACTCGAAGGTTGATGATAACAAACATTGCATGTAACCTGAGCAAGCTATGCACAAAGGAAAGAAACCTTTCCAGACATTATTTTTGTTCTAGATTCACTTGTGGATTCTATATTAAGCCATTTAGAAAGCTTATGGGTGAGTTAAGTAAAGCCGGCCGGTGTGGCCGAGCGGATCTAGGCGCTACAGTCTGGAACTGCGCGACCGCTACGGTCGCAGGTTCGAATCCTGCCTCGGGCACAGATGTGTGTGATGTCCTTAGGTTAGCTAGGTTTAACTAGTTCTAAGTTCTAGGGGACTGATGACCTCAGCAGTTAAGTCCCATAGTGCTCAGAGCCATTTGAACCATTTAGCTAAGTAAAGTCTGAAGAGCTCCATAAGTAATTCAAGTACATTTCAGTTCCAGCAGACCTGTTACGTTCAGAAGTAAGATTCAGGTACATTTTAGCAATGTTGAAAGTTTTCTTAAATCTGGATTCCAGTATTGAATAATTGTCATGGTTCAGCTTCATTAATTTGCTAATTGTTTGGGTTGTGTGTAAAACTTACGAAAAATTGTTGTATAGAGCACAGGTTGGAAATTTGTTAAAACTGTGAGACTATTAATACACGTCTTCTTTTTCTTCCTCTTCTTCCTTGGCTGAAGCCTGATTTCTGCAGTGCCCCTCAGTCTATTCCGAGTTGTTCGCACCATCTTTCCACTGGACGGCCAATATTCTCTCACCAGCTGGTAATTTATTTCTTACGATTTCCACAATCTTTCGCTCATCCATCCTGTCTGTGTGTTCGTTCCATTCGCGTTCTCTCATGTACCCACTCATTAATGGACTCAACTTTACATGCTCTTCTAATGGTTTCTTTTGTCTATGTCGCAGTGTCTTCACTATAATTCTTCGCAGAATTTTCATTTCCGTGGTTTCCAGCAGTCTTTATGTTTAATGTTTCCGTTCTTCTCTCAGCTGTATATGTCATAATTGATCTCACTATTGTTTTGTATGTTGTTGACTTTGTATCTTTCTCTGTACGCTTATTTTTCCAAAGAGTGTCATTTAAACACCTTGCCAACTTATTTGCTTCTGTTTCTTGTTCTCTACCTTTTCTAAGTTTCCACTGCTGGACAGTTCAATACCAGGATATTTAAATGTCATTACCCCCTGAACAATTTTTCTATCCACTTCCAGTTTGCGTCTAATTGCCTCCTTATATGTGGTCATACATTTGGTTTTTTGAGAGGTTGTGATCATATTTAGGTTTCTGACTGCCACGGCCGGCCGGTGTGGCCGTGCGGTTCTAGGCGCCACAGTCTGGTGCCGAGCGACCGCTACGGTCACAGGTTTGAATCCTGCCTCGGGCATGGATGTGTGTGATGTCCTTAGGTTAGTTAGGTTTAATTAGTTCTAAGTTCTAGGCGACTGATGACCTCAGAAGTTAAGTCTCATAGTGCTCAGAGCCATTTGACTGACACGTTGAATACATGTAAAATTTTCTTCATGGTTTCCTTGTTTGCCAGCAGATCTGCATCGTCAGCATAACAAATAGTTTTTATTTCTTCGTTCTCCATTCTATAACAACTTCCAGCCCACACTTTCTTTATCACCTCGTCTACGACTATATTAAAAAGTTGTAGGCTTAAAGAGTCACTTTGTCCAAAATCACTATTAACTACTACACAGCTTGTTAACCTGAGACTGATTTTCGCCTGGATGTCGATGGTGGTATAAATGTCTTGATTTGCTTTTATTAAGTTGGAAGGAATCCGCCGACAGCAGAGCAGGTTTACACATCTGTCAACTGAATCCTATCTAAAGCCATGTGTAGATCAATAAAACAAAGATAATCTGGCCTGTTGTATTCGATGCACTTGTCTACGACCGTCTAAGAATGGAATCTGCATTGTGCACGGTATGCCGGATCTAAAACGCTACTGCTCCTCTGCGAGGGTTTTAATGCTTTTTATCTCATTTCGTATTTTTTATGAGTTTAAAGAGTGAACAAAGTATATTTATCGCCTTGTTGTTGGCTGTGTCATTCTTATCTGCTTTTTTTGTACATGAGAATTGTTATACTAGTTCTCCTTTTAACTGGAATTTTATATTAGTTGTAACACTGTTAATCAACTTGATTAATTGTTGAGGTGGTGGATATCCTCCATACTACAGTAATTCATTGTATCATTCTCCAGGTTTGTTTCTGCAACCCACAGACGTTATGTTCTAAAATGTGCGGTGTGTGAATATAGCTGCGACTCAATCAGTCGTTTCCACCCTTTCTTATCATATGGTCCCAGTAAATGGTACAAAGGAAATATCTTGATTTTGACGAAAGTCTTTTACGAACACGATCCTGGCAGGGCGGCTGTCCGCACGGCCTGACTGGTGTGCGGAGGAAAATATTACCAGGCGGATACAACAGCATCTACTAGTTTTTACATCCTTTTGTAAATGATCTCTGTCAGTCTTTTGTACACAACCTAAAATAAATCATTGAAATCAACGCTGACTCTGAGCCAAGCTGGGGTAGCATTCTCCTTGCCCTCATATTAACTTCAGTTTGGGTGTATAGAACACAGGTTGTAAATTTGTAAAAGGGGGGAAAATATTACAAATGTGTGGTGCGTTAATGTAGCTGTGATTCAATCAACCGTTTGCAGCCGGCGGGTGTGGCCGAGCGGTTCTAGGCGCTTCAGTCTGGAACCGCGCGACCGTTACGGTCGCAGGTTCGAATCCTGCCTCAGGCATGGATATGTGTGATGTCCTTAGGTTAGTTATGTTTAACTAGTTGTAAGGTATAGGGGACTGACGACCTCAGATGTTAAGTCCCATAGTTTTCGAGCCATTTAAAGCATTTTGAACCGTTTCCACCCTCTCTCATCCTGTGGCCCCAGTAAATAAGCTCCGTCTGAACAGGCCTCGGAAGGCCCAACGATACCGACCCACCACTGTGTATCCTTAGAAGTTAGGCGTCACTTGATGCGGACATGGAGGAACTTGTGGTCAGCACACAGCTCACCCGACCATTGTAAGCTTTCGTGACCGTCACCAGAGGCGCTACTTCCCACTCAAATATCTCCTCTACTGGCCTGACAAGGCTTGCATGCACTTCTCTAGCCAGCAGTGCTCGGCCGACTCGGACGGTCACCCATCCAACTGCTAGCCAAGCCCGACAGCGCTTAACATCGAGGATCTGTCCGGAACCGGTGTCACCACTGTGGAAAGGCCGTTGTGTTACCCCAGTAAATGCTACAAATGAAATATGCCTGTTTTGATGAGCGTCCTTTACGCATATTCTCCTGGCGGGCCGGCTTTTCGCACAGCTTACTGGTGTGTGGAGGAAAACTACTACCAGGCGGATACAACAGCAACCAGTTTTTCCATTCCTGTGTAAATAATCCCTGCCAGTGTTTTGTACACAACCTTTAAAAAAATCATTGATATCGACGCTATCTCTGTGCCAAGGTGGGGTAGCTTGCTCCTCAGCCTGGTATTAGCTTCAGGGTCGGGAAGGGTGCAACTGCCGCAGTGATTTACTGAGTACCGTTGCAATCTGCAATGAGCCGTGCCCGCTCGGGCCAGTCGACCGGCGTCCGCATTAAATGCATCGAGCGCCACGCGCCCCGCGGCCCGCCCCCGGATGCCACGGCGGGCAGAATTTATGCGGCTCCGCTCGGCCCCGGCTGCCTGCTGCCGCCGCCGCCGCCGCCTCTGCCCGCTGCTCTTATCGGCGGCCCTGACAGCCAGGATTAATCGGCGCGGCCGCGCCCCGCCCAGGCGCCGTACCGGCAGCAGCGGCTATCGGCGGGGGTCGCACCGCCACAGCCAGCGCTCCGCGCTTCGTTACGCCTCTCGCGGAGGGTGGCGAGGCCGCGGCACGCGTAAGCGGGGATAAGCACCCTATCTGCCGCGCCACGGTCTTACTGGGCGGCCCCCGTATAAATTAGCAGCCTCTGCTGCGGTCGGCCCCCGCGCGGCGCCCGATCCATCACGATAATTACGGGGCAGCCGCGCCATCTGGCGCCCGCCGAGGCGCAGCCGCGCAAATCGTCGCCCAGGCGAAGGGAAAGGCCGGAAGACACCGTCTGTCTTCGGGCAGAGATCTGCCGTCCGTGCCTAGATCTGGCGGACTCTAGAGGGACGCAAACAGCAATTCCTCGTTCAGCGGATAGGGTGCGACCACGGCAGTTTACATGCCATGACGGCGAGGAGACACGTAGCCTTGTTCCGTCGTTCAAGCGGATGTCTCGGCCCACTCTGTGGGAACTGCCCAGTCAGTGCCTCCAGCATCGCGTATGGAATCCCTTACTGCAAAGGGCACTCTGCTATGTAACCAACACTAGCCAAGAGAACAGTCAAAGGAGTGCAAAATCCTGCAGTCTGGAAGTTCAGGAGACGAGGTACTGGCGGAAATAAAGCTGTGAGGTCGGCTCGTGAGTCTTCCTTTGGTAGGCTAGTCGGTAGAGCACTTGCCAGCGAAAGACGAAGGTCCTGATTTAGAGTCTCAGTTCGGCACAGAGCTTTAATCTCCCTGGAAATTTCATATCACCGCACAGTGCACTGCGGAGTGAAAATATTTCTGAAATGCTGAGGTAACCGCCATTTCAGTTAGCTACAAACCCCGTTCTCGCAGTTGTAAACTTATTTCTGTATCCACATCTATATCTCAAACAGTACAGCATACGGAAACGTGAACCCCACCCTTCCCGACCGGCCGCTGTGACCGAGCGGTTGTAGCCGCTTCAGTCCGGAACCGCGCTGCTGCTACGGTCGCAGGTTCGAATCCCGCCTAGGGCATGGATGCGCGTGATGTCCTTAGGTCAGTTAGGTTTAAGTAGTTCTACGTCTAGGGGACTGATGACCTCAGATGTTAAGCCCCATAGTGCTTAGAGCCATTTCAACCGCCACTCCCGAATGCGAATGCCTTAACGACTGCATCACCTCGCTTGACCGTTTTCAGCTACATTCACGACAGTAATTACTCGATAAATCCTTACGAATTATAAAAATATACATACGTACGTACATATGTATATACTGCTTGTTCACAAAAAGAAGAGCCAGGCCTCAAAATTCGGTCCCCTTCGGTCCACTTCGGTTCACTTGCGTTCAATCGTGTTTAGCGTCCGGCCGCTGCCAACCTCAGTGATGTAATACTGAACTGTGCGTAGCCATTGTAAAGTGAATGGTGACCTGCGCTACGTTCCTTAGTGAAGTTTTACACTGCATTATGAGTGACGAAGAGGTTCCTGGCCCATCGCGGGCAACGCCAAATACTCCATCCTCTTCTCAGAGAAGAGCAAGGGGTAGCACACTACGGAGTCCAGAAAGAAAAATAATTAGTAATGTCGCTAAATTCTCCGAAGAGGAGAGCAAAAATAAAAAATAGCTCCACCCTCTTTCGCAGCCAATAACACGAACAGTTACTTATACAGGGGTGAGCTTCAGTTCCGAGAGAAGAATATGTAGATTTTCTAAAGACAACCCTGGAAAATAACCAAAAACTCCCAGCCAAAAAAGGTAAATTTCAGTTCAAATTTTTCAGTTCGACATTGCTTTGAATCTGCCTTACCGTTTGTCTGAATTACTGTAGTCGTTTTGTTTGTATGATGTGAAATTAGTAGCAATAGTCAGTATCATTCAATATGAAACTTTCGATTTCACTTCATAACGGCCAACCATCGAAATTACAATATTGGGTTTTACACATAAATAATTTGACGTATCCTGCAATTTTTTATTATGCCGCTGTCCGCTTTTGCGCTGGTATATGCGCAACATTAACAGTTGCTGCTGCGGCTAATAGATGGCATTGTGTATACCGCTTGGAGCACAACTTTTATGTGGACGCCAGAATGTTGCCAGCACTGCGTAACGTTAGCGCGACTTATTACCCCGCCAATATGCTGTGTGCCGCTGGGCGGAGCTTACCTCCTCTATACCCTGCACCCTCCATCAGAATTAGCTCTTCTTTTTGTGAACAAGCAGTATGTATCTTCTATATCTCTGCCTAAACCACTGGACCGGTTTCAGCCCAAGTTGGCACGTTCATCTTTCACAGTCTGGAAACAATAAGTGTGTTGGTAAGAACTGCTCGCCTATCAAAGAGTTGAACGTTGCAGTCAAAAAACAGTGTAGCCCACGGCGCGAAAATACTCATGATTTAATTATGCAGTATTTGAGAATGAGAGAACTTATACACTTCCAACAAAGTTTATACATAATTTGAAACCTTTACGAAACATTTTTTGGCTAACGGCTCCCACAAAATGACGAAAGGAAAGACGTTTGTCACCTGCTACATTTTCACTGTTCATGCAGCCATACTGGCACACAAAACATGACGTTTTAATTTATTACTTCTATACTACTAACTATATACGTGACACAGTTTGCAGACAGTATTCACGTATAGCACTGAATCTACCAGAAAGGTTACATCATTGTACGACACTTAGTTCAGAAGATATAACGTCATAAACACAGAATGCGTGAAAAACTGCCGAATACATTTAAGTTTATTACGTCGTTGTTACTAACACTATTTACAACACTCTTCGCAGGCAGTATCCACACTTGCTGCCGAATGTACCTACAAAAATATATCATGTTTCGACGCATAGTTCAGGAGATATCATGTCAAATACTGACATGCGTGAAAAACCACCACATCCCGCATCACGTTTTAATTTAGTACTTCTTTGGTACTAAATGAATTCGGAATACATTTCGCAGATGGCATTCATATATGCCACTCAATGTACTTGAAAAAATCATCATTCTACGACACATAGTTCAGGAGATATGGCGTTATACACACTCAGACGCATCAAAAACTGCCGCATCATGCATGACGTTTTAATTTACTGCTTCTTTACTATAAACTTTATTTGGAACAAATTTCACGAACAGAAGGCACATACATCACTAGATGTAACTGAAAAGTTACCATTGTACAACACATACTTCAGGAGATGCTCCCCAAACGTTGTCCACCCCGATAGCTGAGTGGTCAGCCGGCACGGTAGCTCAGCGTGTTCGGTCAGAGAGATGGTTGGCCTCTGTAATAAAAAACTGAGTGGAAGGATCAACAAAACGAACTTTAACGGATGTCATGTAACGACCAAACACAACGATCAAAAAAGAAAGAAAGAAAAAAAAATTGGTCAGCGTGACGGATTGGCGTCCTACGGGCCCAGGTTCGATTCCCGGCTGGGTCGGGGATTTTCTCCCCTCAGGGACTGGGTGTTGTGTTGTCTTCATCATCATTTCATCCCCATCCGGCGCGCAGGTCGCCCAATGTGGCGTCGAATGTAATAAGACCTGCGCCAAGGTGGCCGGACCTGCCCCATAAGCGGCCTCTCGGCCTATGGTGCCAAACGCTCATTTCCATTTTTTTCCAAACGTTAAAATGCTTGAAAATGAAACTGCAGAGTGAAATTCGCTAGATATGTAGGGTGAAATATGTGCACAAATACGCCTAAAATATGTTAAGTACGTGTGAAATATATTTGACATGTGCGTGTGCGAGGAAAGCAATGGGAAAAATGTCATCCTAACCGAGTGGAACGAGTTAAATCAAATTTGTTACACATGTTAGTTACAGTCTAGAAAGAGGTACTATAGGGGTAAGGACAACCAACCTCCCACTGGTCTGAGTGTGATAGGGTGGAGAGAGAAGGGAGGACGAGGAGACGGAGAGACAGCGAGGGAGAAGGAGGAGATGGACAAGGATAAGAGGCAGGAAGAGACAGACTTATAGAAGATTGGGATAAATGAATACCCGGTCAACGCCGGGTTTCTCAACTAGTCTTGTATAATAACTACGTTACGGAACTCTAAGGGCAAGCTTAATTTGTTTAAAAGTGGAACTTTTTTGAGTCATCAATATTGTGACTGGTTTGATGCGGTTCGCCACGAATTCCTGTCCTGCGCCAACCTCTTCATCTCAGAGTAACAATTGCAACCTACGTCCTTCATTATTTGCTGCATGTGTCCAATTTCTGTCTCCTCTACAGTTTTTGCACTCTACAGCTCCCTCTGGTACCATGGAGGTCATTCCCTGCTGGCTTAACATATGTCCTATCATCCTGCCCCTTCTCCTTGTCAGTTCTCCACATATTACTTTCCTCTCCGATTCCTTACCCTGCCAGTGCACCTAGTTTTCAGTATTCGCCGGCAGCACCACTTTTCAAATGCTTTCATTCTCTTCTGTTCCAGTATTCCCACAGTCCACGTTTCACTATCATACAATGCTGTGCTCCAATCATACATTCTCAGAAATTTCTTCCTCAAATGGAGGCCTATGTTCGACACTAGTAGACTTCCCTTGGCCGCAATGCTCTTTTTGCCAGTGCTAGTCAGCGTTTGGTGTCCTCCTTGTTCCGTCCGCCATTGGTTATTTTGCGGCTTAAGCAGCAGAATTCCGTAACTACAACTACTTCGTGACCATCAGTCCTGAAGTTAAGTTCCTTGTTGTTCTCATTTCAGCTACATGTCATTACTTTAGTCTTTCTTCGATTTACTCTCAACCCGTATTCTGTACATTCCATTGAGCAAATAATATAATTCTTCTTCGCTTTCTCTCAGGATAGCAATGTCATCAGCGAACCGTATCATTGACACGCCTCCCAGTCTTACTATTCCCTCTTGGCTCTTTCACTGTATTACCCGTCTCTCTGTATAGCTTACACCTATTTTTCTCAGAATTTCGAACATCTTGCACCGTTTTACATTGTCAAACCTTTTTTTCCAGATCGACAAATCCTATGAACGTTTCTTGGCTTTTCTTTAGTGTTGCTTCAGTTATCGACCGCAACGTCTCTTTCTATTCTTCTGTAAACAATTTTTGGCAGTAACTTGGATGCTTTAGCTGTTGAGCTGATTGTGCGATAATTCTCGCGCTTGTCTACTGTCGCAGTCTTCGGAATTGCGTGGATGATATTTTTCCGAAAGTCAGATGGTACGTCGCCAGACTCATACATTCTACAAACTAACGTAATAGTCGTTTTGTTGACACTTGCTCCAATGATTTTAGAAATTCTGACGGAATGTTATGTATCGCTTCTGCTTTATTCGATATTGTCCTCCAAAGCTCCCTTAAATTCTGCTTCTAATACTGGATCAACTGTCTCTTCTAAAGTGGCATTGTAAACAACCAAATTGCTTACCTTTACTGTATGATTCCGTCATGAACCATAGCTCAGAGTGTATGAACTGCGAACGCTGTACAAAGCGTATCTGTCTTCACAGCAGGGCACTGAATAGTGTTGGTGACTGGAAATGTAAAGTATGAGCACACTGGCCGTGTGCTGTCGTCGGAAGAACGAGGTCACGTGGCAAAGATAGTACCTCGCGACGGAAACACTAGTAAGCATAGTCGCTTCCAGACGATACGACGAAGGAGGGACGTCACAGTAGGCACTCTCTCAAAGATTTCAATACGCTACAACCGCAGCATGCTCTCTTAACGACAGCGCTGAGTGCCACTCAGCCATCTGCAATCATCGCTCCAGATTACACCATCCTCCCACAAACGAGCCAGCTGGGCGACGGTTATATTAGACGGAACCGTGTAGCAAAGTTTATAATCAACTGTACTTTGAGAGAGAAGACTATTATCTTGTACTGTATCGAATGATATGTTAGCGTTCTTTGACAGTACCTACACTACTGGCCATTAAAATTGCTACACCAAGAAGAAATGCAGATGATAACCGGGTATTCATTGGACATATATATTATACTAGAACTGACATGTGATTACAGTTTCACGCAATTTGGGTGCATAGATCCTGAGAAATCAGTACCCAGAACAACCACCTCTGGCCGTAATAACTGCCTTGATACGCCGGGGCATTGAGTCAAACAGAGCTTGGATGGCGTGTACAGGTACAGCTGCCCATGCAGCTTCAACACGATACCACAGTTCATCAAGAGTAGGGACTGGCGTATTGTGACGAGCGAGTTGCTCGGCAACCATTGACCAGATGTTTTCAATTGGTGAGAGATCTGGAGAATGTGCTGTCCAGGGCAGCAGTCGAACATTTTCTGTATCCAGAAAGGACCGTAGAGGACCTGCACCATGCGGTCGTGCATTATCCTGCTGAAATGTAGGGTTTCGCAGGGATCGAATGAAGGGTATAGCCACGGGTCGTAACACAACAGAAATGTAACGTCCACTGTTCAGAGTGACCGAGACGTGTACCCAATGGCACGCCATACCATCACGCCGGGTGATACGCCAGTATGGCGATGACGAATACAGGCCTCCAATGTGCGTTCACCGCGATGTCGCCAAACACGGATGCGACCATCATGATGCTGTACACAGAACCTGGATTCATCCGAAAAAATGACGTTTTGCCATTCGTGCACCCAGGTTCGTCGTTGAGTACACCATCGCAGGCGCTCCTGTCTGTGATGCAGCGTCAAGGGTAACCGCAGCCATGGTCTTCGAGCTAATAGTCAATACTGCTGCAAACGTCGTCGAACTGTTCGTGCAGATGGGTGTTGTCTTGCAAACGTCCCCATCTGTTGACTCAGGGATCGAGACGTGGCTTCACGATCCGTTACAGCCGTGCGGATAAGATGCCTGTCATCTCGATTGCTAGTGATACGAGGCCGTTGAGATCCAGCACGGCGTTCCGTATTACCCTCCTGAAGCCACCGATTCCATATTCTGCTAACAGTCATTGGATTTCGTCCAACGCGAGCAGCAATGTCGCGATACGATAAACCGCAATCGCGATAGGCTACAATCCTACATTTATCAAAGTCAGAAACGTGATGGTACGCATTTCTCCTCTTTACACGAGGCATCACAACAACGTTTCACCAGGCAGCGCCGGTCAAGTGGTGTTTGTGTATGAGAAATCGGTTGGAAACTTTCCTCATGTCAGCACGTTGTATGTGTCGCCACCGGCGTCAACGTCGTGTGATTGCTCTGAAAAGCTAATGATTTCCATATCACAGCATATTCCTCCTGTCGGTTAAATTTCGCGTCTGTAGCACGTCATCTTCGTGGTGTAGCAATTTTAATGGCCAGTAGTGTAAAACACATAACGTTCCTATAAATATGGATTCATTCAAAGCTAAGCCTTCCATTTAGTTCAAGGTAAAATTGATCTAATATGAGGGGCGTTCAATGAGTAATGAACACTTTTTCCTGAAAGAAGATTTGTTTTATTCGGGATTCAATACACCATGTAATTTGCCACTCTATTTTTCAACATAATCTCGAGCGACGGCCATATGCCGTCTTACTTTCGAGGGTCTGTATGCCCGCATGGTACCACGTACTGCTTCCAGCCGGTTGCCGCTTTTATTGAGCCAAACAGACGTAAGTCGGATGTTCGGAAGTTACGAGATCCGGGATGTAGGATGGATGAGGAAGAACAGTTCAATGAAGTTGTGATCTAAATCTACATCTACATTTATACTCCGCAAGCCACCCAACGGTGTGTGGCGGAGGGCACTTTACGCGTCACTGTCATTACCTCCCTTTCCTGTTCCAGTCGCGTATGGTTCGCGGGAAGAACGACTGTCTGAAAGCCTCCGTGCGCGCTCTAATCTCTCTAATTTTACATTCGTGATCTCCTCGGGAGGTATAAGTAGGGGGAAGCAATATATTCGATACCTCATCCAGAAACGCACCCTCTCGAAACCTGGCGAGCAAGCTACGCCGCGATGCAGAGCGCCTCTCTTGCAGAGTCTGCCACTTGAGTTTGTTAAACATCTCCGTAACACTATCACGGTTGCCAAATAACCCTGTGACGAAACGCGCCGCTCTTCTTTGGATCTTCTCTATCTCCTCCGTCAACCCCGATCTGGTACGGATCCCACACTGATGAGCAATACTCAAGTATAGGTCGAACGAGTGTTTTGTAAGCCACCTCCTTTGTTGATGGACTACATTTTCTAAGGACTCTCCCAATGAATCTCAACCTGATACCCGCCTTACCAACAATTAATTTTATATGATCATTCCACTTCAAATCGTTCCGCACGCATACTCCCAGATATTTTACAGAAGTAACTGCTACCAGTGTTTGTTCCGCTATCATATAATCATACAATAAAGGATCCTTCTTTCTATGTATTCGCAGTACATTACATTTGTCTATGTTAAGGGTCAGTTGCCACTCCCTGCACCAAGTGCCAATCCGCTGCAGATCTTCCTGCATTTCGCTACAATTTTCTACTGCTGCAACTTCTCTGTATACTACAGCATCATCCGCGAAAAGCCGCATGGAACTTCCGACACTATCTACTAGGTCATTTATATATATTGTGAAAAGCAATGGTCCCATAACACTCCCCTGTGGCACGCCAGAGGTTACTTTAACGTCTGTAGACGTCTCTCCATTGATAACAACATGCTGTGTTCTGTTTGCTAAAAACTCTTCAATCCAGCCACACAGCTGGTCTGATATTCCGTAGGCTGTATGAGACCTTGCGTTGTCGCCAAGAAGGAGAAGTTCGTTTGCAACTTTGTGGCGACGAGCACGTGGATGTCCTTTCTTCAGATTAATGAGAGTAGCACAATACACTTCACAGTCGATCGTAGCAGCATGAGGGAGGACACCAAACAGAATGATCCCTACAGCGTCCTTGAAAACAGTCGCCGCGACTTTACCGATAGAGGTTGCGGCTCTGAATTTTTTTGTTCGGAGGAGAGGTACGTAGTGTGGCGCCACTCCATGGGTTGCCGTTTTGTTTCTGGGTGAAAGCGATGAACCTATTTCGTCGCCTGTGACGATGGTCGACAAAAAAATGTCACGGGCAGCCTCGTAACGCGTAAACAATTCCGCACAGTAGGTCTGTCGTTGTTTTTTATGGTCTTTCTGTTAGGCGGTGAGGAATCCAGCGGGCATATACCTTTGAGTACCCCAATTGGTGGACGAGTGTATCACCACTACCAACAGAGACGTCCAGTTGAAATTGACAGAGAAGGGAAAATGTGTTGCATTACTCATTGAGCAACCCTCGCACTTTTGTGTGGTGTATTATCCAATCGGCCTTTTTCAGCAGTAATTCTAAGAGCTCACCACAGTGCCGACGAGTGTGTTTTCTTCTGGCACAACAGGCCGAACACTTACAAACTAATAATACGCCATTTCCTTACGTGTGTGGTATATTAATTTAAATTTCATCCTTATGAGAGCTTATTTTTAGCTTTTTGAGTACAGAAAAAAGCGATTCCTACAGATGATGAATGGTATGAGTGCATGACGGGTATTGGGTGTATCTAATAACATTGCTGGAATATTTCGTACACGTGCAGCTTATCACCATCTATCGGACTCCGAGGAATGTCGAATTACTGTCGTGGGCATTGTTCAGACAGACAGTTGGCTGCAGAACGAATTGTGACGAGATGGACTCAGGAGAACATTGTATCAAGAAGAGCAGGCTTTGGCCTTTTCAGAAAACCTACGACACGAAAAGATCGTAGGAGTGTTCGACGGGCTCTGATGATTAAATAGATTACAGCTGAAATCCGGGCAGAAGTCACAGGAAGAGTTGGCTGGTTGATTCAGATGGCTCTGAGCACTATGGGACTTAACAACTGAGGTCATCAGTCCCCTAGAACTTAGAACCACTTAAACCTAACTAACCTAAGGACATCACACACATCCGTACCCGAGGCAGGATTCGAACCTGCGACCGTAGCGGTCGCGCGGTTCCAGACTGAAGCGCCTAGAACCGCTCGGCCACTACCGGCCGGCCACAGGAAGAGTGTCACCACGAACCGTAGTGCACATACGGGGTCCAGCAGAATGAATAGCATCATTTGAGTCATTTAGTACGGCATCGTAGATGCACCTGCGCGAAATACACTGTGCAACAGCGATATGTACATACACGGACGGAGGTAGTATAAACAAGGTATAAAAGGGCGGTGCATTGGAGGACCTGTCGTTTGTACTCAGGTGATTCATCTGGAAAGGTATCCGACATGGTTAAGGCCGCACGACAGAATTAACAGACTCTGAACGCGGCATGGTAGTCGGAACTTGACGCGTGGAGCGTTCCATTTCGGAAATCGTTTGCGAATTCAATATTTCGAGATCCACAGTGTCAAAAGTGTGCCAAGAATGCCAAATTTCAAGCATTAGATATCACGACGAACAACGCTGTGGCCTTTACTTAAGGACTGGGAGCAACGGAATTTGCGTAGAATCGTCAGTGCTAACAGACCTGCAAATCTGCATGAAATGATGTGCAGAAGTCAATGTGGGAAGTAAGAAGATCGTATCCGCTAGTGCAGTATGAAGAAATTTGCCATTAATGGGCTGTGGCAGCAGACGACACGACCGACGCGACTGCCTTTGCTAACAGCACGACGTCGCCTGCAGCGCCTCTCCTGGGCTCGTGATCATATCGGGTGGGCCTTAGACGATTGGGAAACTGTGGCGCGGTCGGGTGAGACCCGATTTCAGTTGGTAAGAGCTGTCGATGAGGTTAGAGTGTGGGACGGACCCAACGAAGCCACTCACTCAGGTTGTCAACATGGCACTGTGCAAGATGATGGTGGCTCGACAATAGATGGGCCGTGTTTACATGGAATGGACAGGGTCCTATTGTCCAGCTGAACCAATCAGTGACCGGAAATGCATGCGTTCGGCTACTTGGAAACCATTTGCAGCTTTTCATGGACTTCTCGCTACCAAACAAAGATGCCATGTCACCTGGCCATTATTCGCGATTGCTTAGAAGAAAATTCTTGACAATTCGAGCGAATGACTTGGCCACCTAGATTGCCCGACATAAATCTCATCGAATAATCATGAGAATAATCCAGAGGTCAGTTCACGCGCGACATCCTGCACCGGAAAGACTTTCGTAATTGTGGCAATCTGTAGAAGCGGCATGGCTCAATATTTCTACAGAGATCTTCCAGAGACCTTTGAGTCCATGCCATGTCCAGTTGCTGCGCTACTCTGGGCAGGAGGAGTCCCGACACGATATTAGGAGGTATACCATGACTTTTGTCACCTCAGTGTATGTATGCGAGCTGCATTAAGAAAGGAGTTCCATCTGTAATTATGGTCTTTTGGACTCCAGAACATCGACGATTCACCGTCAAGGCGGATTTAAAAAATAACGAGTCACCCCTCACAAATCAGAGACTCTTTTGTCGCTATTTCAACCTGAAACGATATGGCAAAGTACCGGATAATCGGACGACTGTACGGTGGGTGCAACAATTCAGAATTACTGCATATTGTGCAAAGAAGAAAAACCCAGGCGAAAGAAGGAAGCAGCGGGCAACGCAGCGAGTGCTGAAGGCACGTGAAGCACTCATCCGAAGTCTTCACTAAATGCTGCTGCCAGACATGCTTTGATGTTAAAAATGACAGAGCAGTTCCTACGGCGTATCATCCCCCATAAACTGCACTCCCCCCCACCCCCACCCCCTCCCGTTCACACACACACTAAACACACGTCTTACAGAAACTAAATGAACACTATGTGTCGCCCGGCGAAACATCGCTTTGCACTTCCTGACTTCGTCCTGATTTCTGCTTGTGGAGATATTTGAAGAGTCAAGTGTACGCCACACGTCCTCATACCGTGACTGAATTCACGGAAAGGACACGTACAGCTGTGTAGGAGATCCCATTGCACCTGCTGTATCGGTTGATGGAATGTTTCGTTCACCGCCTGGAAGAACGCACGGAAAGAGTTGGCGACTATCTGTACGGTATTATATTAAAAAACTATTGTGTGTTATGCTTTTTATATCCTACTATTCATTCTACCGGACACTGTTACTGGAAGCAAGGTTGAGCTTTCGGGTTGCCACTTATCGTTTACCGTAGACACCATCCTACAGACAGTTTGGATCTGGGCGGTTTAGGGTCAGAGTCAACTACGACACTCATAACGTAAAATTCCCAAGTGCCAATAAATGATCTTGATGAAACTCGGCGGGTGTACAGAGTGGGTAACAAAGTGCTATACGCACATTTTTGTTTGTGCCCAGATTCGTTTTTAAGGGGTTAAATAAACCCTGAAAGGTCATTTGGCATTTTGGGTTCAGAGGGAAAATCTTAGAAATGATATACAAAAAATGATTTTCATAAAAAAATTGGTATGTAATTAATGTTCCTGAAAACTATAATAATTTTTCGTAATGATCTGAAATTTTGTAAATTATCACACCACCTTTAATTAATTTTGAAATATGAAAACTTTTGTTATTAGACAAATTAAGGAAGCTTTCAAGCCACAACATCCCTCTGCAATAAAACTGGTTTCTGAAACAGCGTTTAGAGAATAACATGTACACAACGTACTGTCAGAATATTTTCAGCATACTTAACTAATATATCTAAACAATCACTACTATTCTAATTATTTATTTACTTATATTTATTTTATGTTTCAAATTGTTATTTTACGTTTTACAGTCATGTTTTTTTTGTAATTTAGTTTACCGTTTCACATATGCGTTTATTGAAAATAAAAAGTATCACATTATTATGATAGAAAATAATCACAGTAACGATAATCTGAAGAAAATGCTTAAAATATAACGTTTTTTACGCCATGAACATGAAATTGACGAAATTTCTTTACGTAATATATTCGACGGAGAAGATAACATCATTTTAAATTCAACAGGATTTTAAATTGTCACGAGTGATTCTCTAAGTATCCTGATTTGTATCAGGTATTGTTCAATACATTGGCAATCCTTGGTAAGAGAGTTGATTGTGTACTAGTGACTGTAGTTCTATTGTATTATTTCTCTTGTGGAGACTGACGTCGTAATCTTCAAACAAACCTAGATCTGAAAGTCTTCTCACAAAAGTTCTTCCAATATCGAAAGCTGTTTACGTGTCCCACTGTTGTACCTGTGCCGTCGTGTCCTTTGGGATCCTGCGATGAATTTCCTTATTTTAGAAGAAATTCCTTGTTCTCAGGTAACATGCTCTAAATAGTTCTTTTATACTGACGACCACAAGAATCTAACAATAATACAGATATTTCTCTTTCACTGGGAAAGAAAACATCTTTCAGATATCGATTGACGTGGTCAGATGTTTGTTCACCAGATTTCGATACTGTGACTAGGACAATTGGGTCTCCAAAGAGATTCTCAAATTTTCGGTCCAAACACAGCATTAATATCTTTTAAAACTATGAGAAGGCGGGCGGTCATTGTGAAAAAAAAAGTTGTGAGCATCTTATCCGAGAACAATAAACATCTAGTGACCCCAAAGGGCTTGATGGTTCAGGTTCAGCTGTGGGACCTACACAGCTTTCGATGTTGGAAGAACTTTGTGAGAAGACTTTCAGATATATTTCTGTTGAATGTTTATGATGTCAGTCTCCACTTGAGAAACAATAAAATCAAACTGCAGTCATTAATACGTCATCAACTCTCTTCTCCAAGGCTCCCAATGCACTGAATATGTCTGATACAAATCAGTGTATTTAGAGGATCACCTGTGACAATTTGAAATCCTGCTGAATTTTATGTTGTCTTCGCTGACATATATATTATGTGAAGAAATTACGTTCATTTTATGTGCACGGTGTAAAAAAGTTATGTTTTAAACATTTCCTGACAGATTTATTATTTTCAATTAACAAAATACACGTGTGTTAAAGGGCAAATTAAAAAGCAAAAAAGTACACGAACGTAAAACATAAAATAACAATTTAAAACATAAAAATGTGCAAGTAAAAGAAATAATTAGAATAATAATGAATGTTTAGAGATTTCATTTAGATATGCTGAAAATTATAAGTGCAGCAACGCAACAGCCATTCAATGGAGTATGTTGAAAATACTCCAGCAACACATTGTTTACAGTTTATTTTCCAAAAATTTTATTTAAGGAACCAGAGTTATTGCACAGGGATGTTGCGGCTTGAAATCTTCTTTAATGTATGTTTAAGAAAAGTTGTCATTTTTCAAAATTAATTGATTTTGGTGGGGTAAATTGCAGAATTTCAAATTATTACAAAAACTGATCATACAGTTTTCAGGAACATTAATTACATATCAAGTTTTATATCAAACACTTTTTCATGTATCACCATTTCGAAGTTATTCCCTCCAAACCTAAAATACCAAGTTACCTTTAGAGATATGTTTTACCTCTTAAAATGAAATTGGGCAAATCAAAAAATACATATTATTTTAATCTCCCTACACACTCACCAAGTTTCATTAAGGTCGTTTACTGACACCTGGAAATCTTAGCTCGTGAGTGATATTCTGTGGCGTTTAGAGATGAATCTCAGTTCTGCTCGTGGCGGTCAGATCAACGATAATGTGGCTCTAGGCGACTTGGTAATTTCACAGAAACATGGTTTTTAGAGAACCATAGTTTTCTAACTTCTGTAATCAAGGTGTGGAGAGTTATTAGATACATCAACAGAACTGATTTGGTGATTGTGGAGGTGGAACCTAATTGCTCGCCAGTATATGGGAAGGATATCGAGAAACATCTGAAATCGCTAAAATTGAAAAACTCTCTACGGCCTAAGAGGACGCCAATCAGATTCTACAAGAATTTAGTGACGTATTAGGTCCTCTTTACCGTAGCTTTCTTGGGAAAACACTGTAGCCAGTAGCTGGAAGAAAGCACAAGTCAATACTATTTATACGGAAGATAGCAGAAGCAACCTACAAAACTGTCGTGCATTATCTTTGAAATCCATCGTTTTACAATTTTAACACATATTCTAAGCTCATACATTATGAGCTACCTCGAATAGAACGACTCTCTCCGTGCCAACTGGCCTTGCGAATCCCAATTCGCGCTTTTCTCACATCAAATCTTGAAATCCTTGATCAAGGTAGGTAGACGCTGTATTTCCTCACTTCCGAAAAACGTTTGAATTGGTGTCACACAAACGTTTGCTAACGAAAGTACGATCATAAGTGATATCAAAAGAAATTTGTGACTGAACGAGAATTTCTCGTTTGGGAGCATGCAGCATGTTCCGTTGGACAGAGAGCCATCGGCAGATGTAGAGGTAATGTCAGGTGACCTCCCAGACCCATGCTGTTCGTGTTGTATGTTAATGGCCTGGCGGAAAATACAAGGGAGATTCAAACGGAAACGAGACAGATGGAAAAAGTAAGTAACTTATTTATTGTTTCAAAAGTAATCGGCATAGCTTTTAATACATTTATTCCATTGCGAGACAACACGGCCAATGTCCTCATGGAAAAACATTTGTGGTTGTCGACGGACCCATGATTGTACCCAGGCGTGCACCTCTTCGACCGATGCAAATCGACGGCTACTAATGTTTTTCTGCATGGCTCTGGAAGTATGTAAATCATATGGGAGATGCTGGGACTCTATGGAGGACGTGTAAGGGCTTCCCACCGAAATTTCTGCAGAGCCCTCAAAGCAAGCTCCAACAAAATGTCCGCTTAGATGTTGCCAGAGCTGTTTCGAATAAGCTTGCAGAAGTTTCGGTGGGAAGCCCCTAGACTTTCTCCATACACTCCCGATCTGTCCCCATATGATTTACATATTTTGAGAGCCTTGAAGAAAGACATTCGTAGTCGTCGATTCACTTCGGACGAAGATGTACACGCATGGGTACAATCATGGATCCATAAAAATTTGTCCATCAGGACACTGTCCGGATTGTCTCACAGTGGGATAAATGTATTAACAGATATGTCTTTTACTTTTGAAATACTAAACAGTTTACTTACTTATTTCGACCTGTCTCGTTTTCTCTTCACTGCCCCTTATATTAACCATAACATCAAGATTTTAGTCAGATGATTCAGTTATCTATAAAGAATTACGACCTAAAAAAACTGCATAATACTCAGTCAGTTCGTGATAATGTTTAAAAATGGTGCAAAGTTTGGCAACCTACTTTATAACCAGAAATGTAAAACTGAGTCCATCACAAAATGCAAAACCGTAGTATCCTATGATTACAGAATCAGTGAGCCACATTTAGAATCAGTCAACTCGCGTAAACACTAAGGTGTAACAATTTGTAGGGATATGAAATGGAATGATCACATACTTATTTATTTAGCCTGACAAGATTAGGGTTATCAGGCCCTGTATTACATGTAACCTGGCATTCTACGTATTTTACATAGCATAAGCAGTAAAAATATCATACTAACTTTAGAAAATAAATGTTACAATAGAACAGATGAAAAAAACACACATACATCCAGTTTGTATACATGGTACATACACTACTGGCCATTAAAATTGCTACACCAAGAAAAAATGCAGATGATAAACGGGTATTCATTGAACAAATATAATATATTTGTCCAATGAATGCTAGAACTTACATGTGATTACATTTTCACGCAATAGATACTGAGAAATCAGTACTCAGAATAACCACCTCTGGCCGTAATAACGGCCTTGATACGCCTGGGCATTGAGTCAAACAGAGCTTGCATGGCGTGTACAGGTGCAACTGCCCATGCAGCTTCAACACAGTACCACAGTTCATCAAGAGTAGTGACTGGGGTACTGTGATGACCCAGTTGCTCGGCCACTATTGACCAGACGTTTTCAATTGGGGATAGATCTGGAGAATGTGCTGGCCAGGGCAGCAGTCGAACATTTTCTGTAACCAGAAAGGCCCGTACAGGACTTGCAACATGCGGCCGTGCACTATCCTGCTGAAATGTAGGGTTTCGCAGGGATCAAAGAAAGTGTAGAGCCACGGGTCGTAACACATCTGAAATGTAACGTCCACTGTTCAAAGTGCCGTCAGTACGAGCAAGAGGTAACCGAGACGTGTAACAAATGGCACCCCAAACCATCACGCCGGCTGAAACGCCAGTATGGCGATGGCGAATACACGCTTCCAATATGCGTTTACCGCGATGTCGCCAAACACGGATGCAGCCATCATGATGCTGTAAACAGAACCTGGATTCATCCGAAAAAATGACGTTTTGCCTTTCGTGTACCCAGGTTCGTCGTTGAGTACACTATCGCAGGCGCTCCTGTCTGTGATTCAGATTCAAGGGTAACCGCAGCCATGGTCTCCGAGCTGATAGTCCCTGCTGCTGCAAACGTCGTCGAACTGTTCGTGCAGATGGTTGTTGTCTCGCAAACGTCCCCATCTGTTGACTCAGGGATCGAGACGTGGCTGCACGATCCGTTACAGCCATGCGGATAAGATGCCTGTCATCTCGACTGCTAGTGATACGAGGCCGTTGGGATCCAGAACGGCGTTCCATATTACCCTCTTGATCCCACCGATTCCATATTCTGCTAATAGTCATTGGATATCGACCATCGCGAGCAGCAATGTCGCGATACGATAAACCGCAATCGCGATAGGCTGCAATCCAACCTTTATCAAAGTCGGAAACGTGATGGTACGCATTTATCCTCATTACACGAGGCGTCACAACAACGTTTCACCAGACAACGCCGGTCAACTGCTGTTTGTGTATGAGAAATGGATTGGAAACTTTCCTCATGTGAGCACGTTGTAGGTGTCGCCACCGGCGCCAACCTTGTGTGAATGCTCTGAAAAGCTAATCATTTGCATATCACAGCATCTTTTTCCTGTCGGTTAAATTTCGCGTCTGTAGCAGGTCATCTTCGTGGTGTAACAATAAATTAAAATTATTTTAATGGCCAGTAGTGTACAACACTAATTACAGATTACAGTATGGTAGCTTTTCAGTTATGAGTGTTAGCAGCAACGGGGTAGATGAAAGGAATGGACGAGGGAGGGAGCGATGAATGTGATAAGATACAGTTAAAGAATGTAAGAGAAGAAAAGACGGCGTGACTCATACAGAAGAGAAAAGACAAAGAAGCGTACGATAACTGGGAGAAGCTAGGAGTATTGGCTTCATTATTTGACAGGGGGAAAGTTGACCATGTACGATAATTTTTGGGGGACGTGGTGCAAGTGACAGAAGGAAGCGCTTCAACATATTATTAAAAGTAGCAGATCACTGAATTGTAAGAAGGGTGCAGAGCTCCTTGGTGCTGAGGCGGGCAGCAGCGACAGCGAAGGAGTTTGTAGAAAAAAAAATGGCTCTGAGCACTATGAGACCTAACTTCTGAGGTCATCAGTCGCCTAGAACTTAGAACTAATTAAACCTGGGGGTTGGGGTTGGGGGGGGGGGATACTGGACATATTAAAAGGAGGGCAGCACGAATGATCACAGATTTTTTGGCCCATGGGAGTGATTCACCATCATGCTGAAAAACGTGACCTGCAGACGCCTGAAAACGACGCCGTTGCTATCCCGAGAATGCCTACTTACAAAGTTTCAAGAGCGAGCAATAAGTGACGAATATAGAAATGTACTCCAACCGCTACGTATCGCGGGACTACGAAACCACCGTTTGTCTAATTGCACAGGCAATGAAACAATCATTCATTCCGCGCTCTATAGCAGGAAGTGACCCTGATAAACAGTGCAGTGGGAAGTACCCTATAACACCTACTTTATAGTGTTTGCTAAGTATAGTCATAAATGTAGACGTAGAAAACAGTAGACTTGGAAATATTGTGGAGCAGACGACATAAATCAGTCTTGAATTCGTAAACTGAATCTTGTTCCTGAATAAATAAAGGGATCAGCAATTTAATTAACAAACAAATATTCTTCTCAACATTTCTACGTCGCTTTATATTCTACTATCTGTGTCTGTACACCTACTGGAAACTGATCCCAGCATTTGATTCCTCCCCCCCCCCCCCCCCTACTATTATGGTACGTATTTGATAGATGAGCCGTGTGTGTTTGTGATGCAAGCTGTAAGAGATATCATTGGCTGCTGGCTATGACAGGTGGCCTGTTTTGAACCAGCAAGCACACCCAGAAGAATTCATTAACTCTGTGTGTCTGTTTAAAGTGTGGCTAAAAGTTACACTCACTCACTCACTTACTGGAGCGTATGTTCCCATCACATTAGTACAGTCCTTGCACAAGTTGACAGGCTACGCGCTGGCTGCACTGCTATCACCATTCTGTTTGTAAAGGAGTGATGCTCTATTTCTTATTATTGATTTATTTGCTACTCTAGACGTTTTCCTGCCTTACAGCTACAAAAACGAGTAGTATTTACTAATATCAAAACTGTGTATTTGCAGACATTAATAGAGACTAATATTTTATGTATAATGTAAAAGGAAATTATAAAACCTATATAGTTTATAGCAAATTAGTAGCACGAGGCAAAATTCGCAATAGGAGGAGAGACTGAAGAACTGAGAATGAAATGGTGAATACGACGTTGCATAATTTCATGATTTTGATACTGTATGAAAGATAACTACACTTTTTATAGGTAAAATTTTAATTAATAATGAAGAGAAACACTTAATAGTTGAGAATAAAATCGTGAATAAAAGTGAATGGCTGCAGAACCTTACACTGTAAGAGAAATAGCACTCACATTGTGAGTGAAATAGCACTCAACGGAAACAGCATTTCTGCTGATAAACTAGACGATTCTTGCAAAGTGATTGCCAGTCGATGTCCACTTTAGACTAATTGTCTAAAAGCAGACATGTTTAATGTAAACTTAAAAGTTTTTCTGATTGCAAACTAGATTATTACGAAGTGAATGGCATTACATGACCACTCTGTCGTTATTGTATTGTTTGTAAACAGATATGTTGTTGAATTTCAGTTATTGATGATGATGAAGAAGAGAAATGGGAGAGAGTGATACATAATGTTAGTAACAGACTACCGCTATAATTCGAACTTAACAGACCGAACGATAAACGAATCATCAACAAGGTCATGTACTCTCATTCCATAGGACAGTTGATAGAGGTTTGGTGTTTAATCCAGAATATTAGCACACGAAGTGATCAGTCAACGATATGGTCATTTTTTTCAGAGTAGCGCTTGTAACCTACATCCTCAGTCATTTCCTGAATGTATTCCAATCTCTTGCCTTCCTCTACAATTTTTACCGTCTACAGCTTCCTCTTGTACCATTGAAATTACTCCCTGATGCCTTAAAACATAGCTTATCATCCTGTCACTGTTTTCCATATATTCCTATCCTCACCGATTCTGTGGAGAATCTCTTCATTCCTTACCTTACCAGTCTACCTAATTTTCAAAGTCTTCTGTAGCACATCTCAGATGCTTCAATTCTCTTCTATTTCAATTTTGCCACAGTTCATGTTTCACTACCAGAAAATGCTATACCACAAACATACATTTTCAAAAATTTCTTCCTCAAATTAAGTTCTGTGCTTGATAGTGGCAAATTTCCCTTGGCCAGGAATACCCTTTCTGCCAGTGCTAGTCTCATTCTTATATTCTCATTGCACTGTCCGTCATGGGGTATTTTGCTGCCTAGGCAGCAGAATTCTTTAGCTTTATTTACTTCGTAATCACCAGTTATCATGATATGTTTATCGGTACTTCTCATTACTTTCGTCTTCGATTTACTGTCAATGCGTATTATGTACTCAATAGACTGTTCATTCATTTCAACACAGCCTGCAACTCTTCACTTTCAGTCAGGATAACAATGTCATCAACGAATCTTATCACTGATATCGTTTCACCTTGAGTTTTGACACTACTCTTGAACTTCCCTGTTATTTCCGTTATTGTACTTCTTCTCAAGGCATCACAACCCTCTGTGAGTTTTAGCCTCATTATGTCCTCTCCAGAGCGATTCTCCGTCGTCCTCGGACTCTGAGAAATTTTATATCTTCTTCCACGTTATCTATCCACCGTTTTCGTGGCCTTCCTCTCTGTCTTCTTCCGGTTGGCCTCCATTCAAAAATCTTTTTTAGTTGTTCTTCCAGTATCCATCCTGAGGACATGCCAAAGCTACACTATTTTCCTACTTTTTATAATTCTTACGATGTCAGCTCCTTGTATGAGGCGGTTCAGGGTAGTATTCGTTCTAGATCTCCAGAAACCATTATTATCCTGAACTACCCCAGAAATCTTACGCAATACTCTGCGTTCAAATATCCTGAGCTGTTGCTCGTCAACACTCGTTAGCGTCCACGTTTCGCATCCATACGTTACAACTGGCCTGATGAAGACCTTATATAGTTGCAACTTCAGCTGCCTATTTAATAACCTAGAGGCCAACCATTTCTTAAACGTGTGGAAGCATCTATTACCACTTAGGATGCGCAGTTTTATTGCATTTGACATGGAATTTGTACTATTAATATTAGAGTCCAAATAGTCAAAGATATGCAGATGTTCAAAATTGAAACCGTCTGCTGATAGTCTATCCAAGTTATTATTTTCCTTCCTGGTGAAATTCATGTACTTAGTCTTTGTTTCATTTATAGAAAGGTTTATAGGTCCTGTGGATTCTTTCAGCTCACATATTGTCTTCTCTAGTGATACTCTTCTTCTACTGATAGTTGCTACATCATCAGCATATGCGCATATCTGAGTCGATTTTTTGCCTATGTAACCAGATATCTGAAGCATTCGCATGTCTGCTTCAAGAGTCAGATTGAAAAGCATTGTAGAGAGTGCGTAACCTTGTTTGACTCCTTTACTAATGCTAAACCAATTGCTCAAAATGGCTCTGAGCACTATGTGACTTAACATCTTAGGTCATCAGTCCCCTAGAACTTAGAACTACTTAAACCTAACTAACCTAAGGACATCACACACATCCATGCCCGAGGCAGGGTTCGAACCTGCGACCGTAGCCCAATTGCTCAGTTCTCCATCCACTCGCGTTTCAGCCTTGGAACCAGCCAATGTTGCTTCGATGGTATACTAAGCAGCAGCAAACCATTTAGCATTTGTGCTCTCTCGAGACTATCAAAGGCCTGCTTGAAGTCTACGTAGAGGATATGAAGCTCAATGTTATACTCATATGCCTTTTCATGTATTTGTCTCAACACAAATATCTTGTCCGTTGTTGATCTATTAGGCCGAAATCCACACTAATACTCCCCCAGAATTTCTGCTTATGGTTGTAGATAATACTAGAGAAGATCTCATAGGTTACGTTCAGCAGAGTAATTCTTCGGTAATTTGCACAAGAGGTCTTGCCTCCCTTCTTGTGTATTGGTTGGATTGCACCTAAGGTCCATTCTTCTGGGATTCTTTCCTGATTCCATATCAACTTAAAAAGTTTGTGGATCCACTTGTGAAGATCAGTTCCCCAATTTTTAGCAGTTCTGCATTTATTTCATCATTTCCTGGTGCTCTATAATTTCTTAAACAATGCACTACCTTCCGTATTCATCTAATGTTGGTTTCTGTTTTTCTGGATCTATGGTATAATAGAATGGCTGTTCATTCCGGGTAGGAATGCCCTCCAAAATTCCCTTGAAATATTCTCTCCATCTGTCTTGTTTATCTGTCAGCAAATTTCACTCTTTGTCCTTACAAGCTGTTATTTTTGGTCTATATTCTCTAGTTCCTTCTTTAATTTTCTTTTAGAATTTTCTGCTTTCATTCCTTTGGTCGTGTTCTTCCGTCTCCTCTATCTTTCTCTTCATGGCTTCTCTTTTTTTCCTCCTGCATGCCCTTGCTGCCTCTATTCTCTTTTCATTATATAATGCCTGATTTGGTCTAGCATTCCGCTGCAACTATTTAAGCCTTGCTTCCTTTTTCGGTTCCACTGCCTGTCTACATTCATCTTGATACCCGTCTTCATTCCTAAGTCTCCCTGTTTCCCCCAGCATTTCATGTGCTGTTGTCCTAATGGCATCTTTAATAGAATTCCATTCTTTGTCTATGTCACCTCTATCTGTATATCTTATTCCATATACAGGCTGAACAGTAGGGGCGAAGGACTACATTCCTGTCTTACATTCTTTTTAATCGGAGCACTTCATTCTTGGTCTTCCAGTTTTATTGTTTCTTCTTGGTTCTTATACATACTGTACAGTATATCAACCGCCTTTCTTTACAGGTTACCCCTGTGTTCCTCAGAATTTCGAACTTCTTACACCATTTTACACTGTGGAACGCTTTCTCCAGGCCGACAAAACCTATGAACGTGTCCATTATCAACCTTTCATAAGGCGAACTGATCATCATCTAAAGGATACTCAGTTTACTTTTCCATTCTTCTCTGTGTTATTGATGTTAGCAGCTTTCGTGCATGAGATGTTAACTGATTGTGTGGTAATTCTCAAACTAGTCGGCTCTTGCTATCTTTGGAATTGTGTGGATGACGTATTTCCGAAAGGCTGATGGTGTACAGCCAGTCACATACATTCTGAGGACCAACGTGAATAATAGTTTTGTTGCCACTTCTCCAAATGATTTTAGAAATTCTAATGGAATGTTATGTATCCATTCTGCTTCATTTGATCTCGAGTCCTCCAAATCGCTTTTAAATTCTGTTTCTAATACTGGATCTCTAGCCATTCCCTACCGACTCCTGGAAAATCCTTCCCTCATAGAAGCCTTCAATGAACACTTTACACCTATCCGCTCTCTCCCATGCATTTAGCTGTGGAATTCCCATTGCACTCTTCGTGTTACCCCCTTGCTTTTAATTTAACCGAATGCTGTTTTGACTTTTTGTATACTGAGTCAGTGTTTACGAATATCATTACTTTTTCGAATGATTATACCTCCATTTGACTGTAAGAATTTTTATTTTCTTGAAATACGATTCAGATTTAGGTCTTAGGCCATTTTCAAGTACAAAAACTTAATTACGTCAAAAGTAATCAGACTGATATGAAATAGAAGTTGTTGTCTTCACATCTGTCTGATTTCTTTTGACGTATAAATATGTTTTCGTACTTGAAAACGCCCAGAGGCCGAATTCCGGATCGTATTTCAATAAAATAAAAATCATTACAGTCATATGTCGGAAGCATTATTCAAAAAATTTGCCATGACTGTGGCTCCGGCCAAAATAAAAATTATGAATTTCTTTATCGATTTCTTCACATTTTTCATGCATCCATTTCTGCAGAGCTTCCCTGCACCTCCTATTTACGAGTATTTCGTTCCTAAGTGACTCGTATTTCTGTATTGCTGAATTTCCATGAACATTTTTGTACTCCCTTCTTTCGTCGATCAACTGAAATATTTCTTCTGTTACCCATGGTTCCCTCGCAGTTACTTTCCTTATACCTATGTTGTTCTTTGCAAATTCTATTGGCCAAATACTGATGAGCACCAGGTTTCGAATCGGCTCTCTCTTAAGCGAGCGCGTCCCTAGCGAACTCTGCTGCGAGACGGGATGGCGTTGTTTCTCGTAAGTAATTATAAGGCTTGGTCTGCCACTCCTGCGACTAGTACCTGCCTTAGAGGACCCCAGAACTGTAAATTAGGACTGCGTAGTCTGGTTGTAAGCTTTGCAGTTGCTTCCATCACACAGTAATGTCGGACAGGCTCACAGTATATACAGACCAATGTATGGGTAAGCGCAAATGTATGTAACTCACAATCAGGCGACTAGTTCTTGTACGGTATAAGACAACTGAGACATCCTTTTTTTTGCCTAAAACGTCAAGCTGTATGGAGCTATGAATGAAAGAGATATGATAGAAAACTGGGCTTTGAAACTCTTCAATTGTAATAAAATACAGTACTTTGCGACCAAGACATTCACTTTTATAACCTGATCCTACAGAGAAGGCATCAGTCTCCTCAGGAGGTACAAATGGCCCTATTCCGAGACAGACATGTACCGTGCCGTGGTAAATTAACTAATACTCAAAATTGGAAGGCGAGCAAATCAACAATTCGTGGTCATGAAACGGTAACTGATTGGTGTCGCGCCTGGTGGGCCATCGATAAAGAGTGTGCCTGAATCCCGCCCGGATCACGGAATATTTTAGTCTACCTTTTACCTAACCTTCACCTCTCAGTGATGTGAGTTAGGATCCCACATTACCCTACAGTCAGCCTTTCCCCGGTGGGACAACTAGGATCGGTTAGGAGCATGCAAGTCGCCGAAATGGGTTCAGATTGACTTGCGCCTGACTGTTGAGTGACACGGAATTATTGCAGTGAGTATTTTGGAACAGTTAACTTACAGAACCGGCTTTCTATAATAATCAGAATGTGGTTGGTTGGTTGGTTACAGTACACATGTATTGACATTATGATTATATCGTCAGAGAAAAACACGCGAGACCGCATCAGAGCTGCTGTGTGAGATATTTTAAGCGAAAGCGTTCACTTTTCATTTTCAGTGTGAAATGCATTATTAACGAGAGATAATGAAGGCGCGTTTCACGCCGCGTGTCTTTAGCACCAAGGGTAATTAAGACCCCGCGTCACACTGCTGAAAAACTATGCAAATGACCCTGTAATTTAATAGCAGACGGGAAACGACAAAATAATGGCGGCCGCGTAGGGGTTCGTCGATGCGATGGGGAGAGCGAGAGATGTCGTGCGAAGGGTGGACGGGGATTAGCGTTTGGGCAAGGAAGGAAGGAATAAATGCTTCACTTGTTGTGCAAAATCATCCGAGGCTGAATATTGATGGTAATGATGTTGGATTTAGGGCATGGTCATCAGCGCTCTTACAGGACATCAACATACAAATCACGTGGTTTTTGACGATGCCAGTTCTTACAAGCTAAATTGCTTCGACGATTCACCAGAAACCCATATGATGAATTTTCGTTTCAATGACTGGCTTTATCGACACAAATACGGTTCGTCGTTGTTAAAATCAATTGTCTTCAGTTATCTTGTCCGGTTTTGAAATACGAACCGCTGGAGAAACATTCTTATGGAGGCACGTGAGCAGAGGCAATTGCTTTCCTCTAATAAACACTTTATGTGGTATGCCCGACGCTCCACACGATTTTAAAATGTGGTTTGCCGTTAGCTAGGTTGCCAGCATGTCAGCGTATGAAACAAATGTAGTTAAAATATGTTCTACCGGGTAGTGATATTCCACAAGCTTCATATATTCGTGGATGATCCTGTCGGAAGTGGATGTGGCGAGCACACTTGCATCCATCGCTGTGACTGACATTTAGTTGCCATCCTACACATTTTCTATTGCAGAATCAGTACACAATTACTGTACTGATTATCGATTGCAGCATGTTTAAAGTTAAACACCGTTTTATCTTAATCTCTTCTATACATAAAGTTTATGTTAGTACGTTTGAACATTACGTCTCTATCCACTATAATAAACAAAGCCTTTTTCATAATTCCATGAGGCTACGATTGCAGTTTCGAATCCTGACTCGGGCATGGATGTGTGTGATGTCCTTAGGTTAGTTAGGTTTAAGTAGTTCTAAGTTCTAGGGGACTGATAACCTCAGCAGTTAAGTCCCATAGTGCTTAGAGCCATTTCAACCAATTCCATGCTGCAACACAGGTCAGACTGCCTCCTGTCCTTCTCATAATACGGCTTCTCTGAAAAGGGCGGCCGCGCGTAGTGACCGTGCAGTCACAGATAGCGAGTCCCCTCCCGCCGCGGTTCGAGTCCTCCCTCGGTCATGGGTGTGTGTGTTGTTCTTAGCATAAGTTAGTTTAAGTAGTGTGTAAGTCTAGGGACCGATGACACCAGCAGTTTGGTCCCTTAGGAATTCACACACATTTGAACATTTTTGAAAAGGGTGTGAATGATACGAGTATTTTGATAAGACTGAACCCCTAACTTGCAATGAAATGAGAATACATTTTTAACAATAACCTATTTCGACAGCAGTAGAGCAACAAAGAATAAGATCTCACAAAAAATAGAAAATTTACGTGTAGACCGGATACTTGAAACTAATTATGCCTGTAATAGTAAACAGACACAAAATGTCCTAAATTTTATCCACAGTCATGATGTTCAACAACAGCACTTATGGATAAAACGAGTAGGTTATCCAGAATCATAAGTACAAGACTGTTGTAACCAAACTCCTTCGACATATTTTACTCATCATCAGAAATCTTTCAATGACTCTTCGCCTGGTTATTGTTTTCCGAAACATTTCATCTTATGTAAATCCGAATATTTCATTCTTGTGGCTTACTTTAATGAGCTATCCACCATTTCATTATCAAACAATTTAATAAATGTTTTCAATAATATGTTTACCGTTTCCTTGTCAAACAAAGAAGATATTTAGGTTGGATTTTTTCAAAACGATGCCACATTAAACATTTTTCTCCTGACGTCGCGTCACTGTAGTATGTGTATTATAACAGAATCACCAACGTCCAATTTCGGACAGATATCTACATTTTTTGCCAAGTAGTCATTTTATCCGCGTAGTAACGGACTCTTTATTTCGAAAAGTCAATGGGTAGTGTAGCATCTCTGGTTGATGAGTGGTGTACATTCAGAGCTCCCGTAAAGATTAATTAAGGCAGTACTACATCGTAAATAAGTAAATTAATAGCTCAGAGCACTTAGAAGCTTGTGCCACAGAAATAGTATTTCACAAAAAGTCCTTTTTAATAGTAAGTGTGTACAGGCCACCTTTAGGAAATTTTAACCTCTTCATAAAAAATCTGGAAGGTCTGTTGTCCCATCTCATAGTAAAAAAAAAAAAAAATATTGTGGTTGCTGGCGATTTTAATATGAATTTATTGACAAGCTCTGTTATTGAACAGTTATTGCAATCAGTAACACTATCATTCTATTTTGTTCCTCCTGTGAACTTTGCAACTACTATATGTAACTGCTCTGAGACTGCTATTGATAATAATTTCTTTGTAGACAAATTTCGGGAAAAGAGTCATATCACAAAACCAATTGTAAATGGGCTATCTGATCATGACATGCAGCATCTTTTGTTAAATGTTGAAACTTGTCGGGACAAAAAATCTATTAAATATGAGTACAGGAGGGTAAAAATTGAGAAATTCAGGAATTTGCTAAAAGACATTAGTTGGATAGATGTTTACAATACTTCTCAGTCAAATGGAAATTACAAAGCATTCATTAATAAAGTGACTTTCACTTTTGAAAACTGTTTTCCTCTAGAGGTAACTAAAATCAAACAGAAGTCAAAACATGAACCATGGATTACACAAGGATTAAAGATATCCTGTAGGACAAAAAGGAGACTGTATCTACCATCTAGGAACAGCTCTGATATTAGCACTTTGATGCATTACGAAGAATACTGCAAAATATTGAAGCAAGAAATCCAGAAATAGAAGCAACTTTTATACGAGAAAAGGATAATTACATCAGGCGCCAAAATAAAAACTGTATGGGATATAGTTAAGACTGAGACAGATGGGGATAAGAAGGAAGAGAAACAGAGAGCTCTAAAAACAAATGATGCTTTGGCAGCAAGTGCATGTAGTGTTACAAACCTCTTAAAAAGTACTTCATTTCTGATGCTGACAGCTTGGGGTTATCAGGTTCAGTGAACAGTGCAATGGAGCATCTGAGACCAGTCTTTAAAGATAACTTCAATAAAACGGAATTGACTCTCACGATTCCCAAAGAAGTAGCATCCATCATAAAATCCTTAAAATCAAAGTATTCTATAGGGTATGATAACATACCAACGAAGTTAATAAAAGTGTGTTCATGCGAGTTGACTTCTGTCATAAGTTATTTGTGTAATCGATCTCTTATCAGTGGAACATTTCCAGACTGGCTAAAATATGCTGAAGTTAAGCCTCTTTACAAGAAGAGGGATAAAGAAATAATCAAACAATCAACCAATTTCTCTTTTTCTGGGTTTCTCAAATATATTTGTAAAGGTTGTGTTCAAGCGTCTCCTTAAGCATATGACTGCAAATAATATATTGTCCAAGTCACAGTTTGGGTTTCTTAAGGGTTCTGATATAGAGATGCTATTTACACATACAGTGACAATGACTTAATTCATTACATAATAAATTAGAGCCTACTGGCATTTTCTGTGACCTATCAAAAGCATTTCACTGTGTGAACCAGCATTCACGTAAGTGAACTAGGATATTATGGTGTCCCCGGCCGTTGTGGCCGAGAGGTTCTAGGCGTTTCAGCGTGACTGCTACGGTCGCAGGTTCGAATCCTGTCTCGGCCATGGATGTGTGTGATGTCCTTAGGTTAGTTAGGTTTAAGTAGTTCTAAGTTCTACGGGACTGATGACCTCAGCTGTTAAGTTCCATGGAGCTCAGAGCCATATTATGGTGTCACTGACAATGCTGCAAAATGGTTTGAGTCTTATCTAACTAACAGGAAACAAAGGATGCCGTTGTGAAATACCTGTGCAGTAAGCAGTCAGTATTCATCTAATTCGGAATTAATTACATGTGTTGTTCCTGAAGTTTCCATCTTGAGTCCATTGCTTTTTTCTTGTATACTTTAATGACCTGTTTCTGTTACATTACCAGGTGCTAAGTTTCTTTTGTTTGCAGATTATACAGATATTGTAAAAAGTAGTAAGACAAGTACAGGTTTAGAAATAAATGCTAATCAAATCTTCACTGACATTAATAAATGGTTTAAAACTAATTCACTGTCATTAAACTTTGAAGAGACACCCACTATGTGTGGTCCAGAACCTGTAAGAGATTTCCTTCCAGCATGTGTATAACATATACATATAAAGACATGCAGATCGAAGAGGTTGACAGTGTTAAATTTCTGTGATTACAATTCGGTAATTGGGAAGGGCACATCACAGAATTGCTTAAGCACCTAAACGTCTGTATTTGCAGTGAGAATGAGGTCAGATGTAGGAGATATAAATATAGAAAAACTTGCATACTTTGCTTACTTTCATTCTGTTATGTCATATGGGATCATATTCTGGGGTAACTCATCAAACTGAGCAAAAGTTTTTCGCGTGGAAAAACGTGTAATAAGAATAATTGTGGTGTAAATTCAAAAACATTCTGTAGAAACCTGTTCAAGGAACTTTGTATTCTAACCACTGCTTCTCAATGTATTTATTCCTTAATGAAATTTATTAGTAAGTAATATATATCTATTTAAAACCAATAACTCAGTACATAATATCAATACTAGAAATAAGAACATTCTATACGAAGACCTAAAATCACTAACCTTAGACCAAAAAGGAGTCCAATATTTAGGAGCACACATTTACAATAATTTGCCAGAAACCATTCAAAATTTGGTTTCAGGTAAAGCACCATTTAAACAGAGTCTGAAAGACTTTCTGATAGGCAACTCCTTCTACTCTATTGGTGAATATCTTACATAGATTGTTACGCCAGCTTAAATAAAAATATCTGTTAGATTTCAGTTTCAGTTTTCACAGCACTTGGTCATAACAGTCAAGATTAGATATTTTGTGTAAACTAAATTTATTAATAGTGTGTAACAATGTTTCATTCTGACAGCGTATTAGTTCTGTATATATTAGCAGTTCCAGTTTACTGTATTCATCTATTTTGACAATCTTCTGACAAATGATCAGGGTAGTAAGTATTATATTCAAATGTTTTATGTTTTTCATGTTATACATTCTGACAAGTTCCACACTCACCAGTATCATCTCATTTTTTGGGTCTATGGAACAAAAACTGGATCTAAATCTAAATCTAAACGTAAACCTAAATGGAAGAAGTGACTTTAAAATGGCAATGAAACTACTGAGAGTACAGCTAATAAAGCCAAGGTTCGCAGAGGAAACGATGCTTCTGGCTGAAAGTGTTGAAGATTTGGACTGTTAAAGTGAAGTGTACTATTTAGAGCAAAATTCGGATTAAATTCAAGGAAAATAAGGGTGAATGCTATGAACAGAAACATCGGGAGAAAAACGACTTCTACACATGGGGAAGACTTAGAAGGAGGGAAAGTATTGTACTGTGCTGTCCATGACGAACGAACGCAGTAAATGACCGAAAGAAGCGATACATGAGAAGCGAACTGTCACAGGAATTAAAAGATTTATTCAGCATAAGCAGTCTTTTGGTCTCAAATATTTACGAGGGTTTGATGAAAAAGTTCTGGGCATCTTTTTATATAGAAATGAAATATAGACGGTAGGATGATAGGAATAGAAATAACAGTAACAACATATGTAAGACAGCATCGGGTGAACGAATAACGTACGAAGGAAAGAGATACTAGAACGAATTACCGACCAGCGACTCAGGCGGGAAGTCCTTAGAAAAATAAATTATAGGTTAGTGGAAATCATGTTATCAGTGTCGACATGTCGTTAAAAAAGGAGACACAGTATCCCAGGATCTGACAAAGATTGTAATATGTTTCACAGATTATCGGGAACTTTAGGTACAGCAAATGTTTTGAGGTATAACGATTGAACCGAGGTAGGAAAATGTTGTCAGCAATGAAACCAGACGAGAGACAAATAACTAAGACAGGAACGTAATTCACAATACGCACGAGGTCGCTTTCAATTCTGAATGCCTCTTCCCCGTGAAATTAGCGTTATTGGTTCTGTGAGTTAGGAATTTGAATTTACATTCATATGCTTAGTCTAAAGAGCACATTTTGTACAGTGAAGACTTTGTGACGAACTGTAGCATTATCAATGAAAATTACTCACTACAGGTAAATGAATGGAAGTATGATGAAGTAAACAAACTTTCTGACTTTTCCATCGTGGAAATCAGCAAAAACACCCAATGGAAAAAAAAAATCTTAAGTTTGCCCTCTATAAATAACTGTTACCTAAACGAATCTTATTGTGTACAGTAATGTGGAAGATTAGAGTTGTTGCTATGAGCTTTGACGGGAAAGGCAAAATTTGGGATTTATGTTAATGTCAATGTGAACAATTAATGTGTTCCACAACATAGTTTCTAAGATGTTATTGCACAATATCTCACGCATGACCTTCCGTAACCTCCACAACTTCGCGTTATTTTGATCGAGAGGCCATGTTTCATCGTCTTTCTTGAAGATAGTTAAGACCCATACTACACTGTCAAAGATCTGTAACAAGTCTTTTATGAAAGCTTGGACCAATCGTTGACGTTCATAAAAGACATAACCGGAGCACACAAGTACGCCGACAAAAATTTTATAGACTATCTTTTATGAGAGTTCTTTTACGGTGTAATACGGGCCTAACTAATATTCTACTCAACACTTTCGAGGTTATGTGACGCAATATACATAACTCAAGCATAACAACTGTTCACGAATGCTGAAATAATGCATACATCCAGTTTTTCAGGTACGTGTTTCATTAGTTTTGTAATTAGAGGTCGTGGTTTCACGGATAACAACGCTGATGTGAATTATCGGGCTTTGTCTGTTCTTGACAGCTGAAAAACATTATATGGCTCTTTGAAATCATGGCGAGCGAGTTTATGAAATTTCGCGACTGGCTGGAACAACTTTACGCCGTGTTAAACACGCTAGTACCAACGTTCCCATGATGCAGAGCTTTCGTGTTTGTAAAATTCGGTAACAGTATTTCGAAATAATTCGGAGGCAGCATCATTACAGCATATCAGCGGAAAAATAAAAATACGTCGGTACTCTTGTCTGTTTGGAATCGTTGTGTGAATATGTAAACTGGAGCAGAACTTATTCAGTGACGTGTGTGAAGGAATAATATGAATAGGCTGCATCCGAGATCAAGTCAGTTTTCTGTACCGCATTTCGGTCGTAACCAGTGAATTTAGAACACACGGCATTCAGCGTTGCATAAAATATGGAAATTCAGCCAGCAGTGAGAAAATCAAAATTGAAAATGAGACACAGTTCACTGGAAAGTCAGTCGTTTTTGTGACCTACTAAGCAGCCATTTTTAAACGACCCCCACTCCTCCTTTTCCCTCCAAGACCTTTCGTAATCACCCGACCCTTGTATCCAAAGATTAGCGAGTATATAAAAATCATTGTTGTGATACTGTGTTTGCCGGACATTTTTTGGTGTGATCTGATCGTGAGACATTATCATACACTATTATTAAATGCCGGTGTTGCTGAAAAAATGTCAAATTATCTGGCGAAGAAGAGCTTTGTCCTGATGCAAAGGTTCGACGAGTTCCTGCTGGTCGTCTTCGGACCTTTAAAACCCTATTATTCGGTTTATAGTAGTAGAAGAGCAATGCGTTTACTCATGTAATGCAGGATACTGATATTTTAATTTACTGGAGGCATAAATCTACATTCTTACTGTCTTTCGAATGACCAACTTTTTCGAATGAGCAATCTAAGTAAAACAGCTCTCACTTAATGATTGATTGTAGTAAGCGCGATTTACACATATGAGATTCAAGGGAATCACGACACTGAAATTTATTACGCATGCATAGGACTGCGACAGAAAGTGAACCAAAACACACAATACTGTTTGCAATACAGAATGTGTACACTGATGGCAAAAAATCGCAACAGCTAGGAGTTGTACGACATAAACGAAGAACACACAATACTGCTTGCAATACAGAATGTGTACATAACGGGAAAAACTGCAACAGCAAGGAGCTGTACGACATAAACGAAAGTTGCTAGGCGTGTTTCCACATCTGGAAGAAGAGTGTATCCAAGTTTCGCGCCAGTCGTATAAGCTAGAAGGAACGTCAGATATCTTTAAGATTGGACATTACAAGTTCTAAATATAAATAATATATGCTGCTGTATCAATTGAATTAAGTTGTGAGGCTGGTCCCGACGGAGGTTAGAGTCCTCCCTCGGGCATGGGTGTGTGTGTTTGTCCTTAGGATAATTTAGGTTAAGTAGTGTGTAAGCTTAGGGAATGATGACCTTAGCAGTTAAGTCCCATAAGATTTCACCCACATTCGAAGTTGATAATTGTGTCTTATCCTTTCAGAGGACACTAAATGATTAGCCCTCTTGTCCATTCAGCATCTATTATACTACTGAAGATGGTAGACAACCTCACCAAGTGTGAGAAGAAATTGGTTTTGTTATTATAGGGAAGATGCATATTATTTCCTGGTACCTTTGTATTAATTATTTTAAGCAATAACCGAACCGCTACGGTTGCAGGTTCGAATCCTGCCTCGGGCATGGGTGTGTGTGATGTCCTTGGGTTAGTTAGGTTTAAGTAGTTCTAAGTTCTAAGTGACTGATGACCTCAGAAGTTAAGTGCCATAGTGCTCAGAGCCATTTTAAAAGTGTTATTTATTCATCTCTAGAACAATTTACATGGTACGGATGTTGCCAATACTTCACACAATGATTCTTAAAATGTTCAAATTTGTGTGAACTCCTAAGGGACCAAACTGCTGAGATAATCGGTCCCTAGACTTACACTCTACTTAAAGCAAGTTAAGCTAACTTATTCTAAGGACAACACACATACACACACACACACACACACACACTTACACACACACACACGAGGGAGGACTCGAACCTCCAGTGGGAGGGGCCGCACAATCCGTGACATAGTGCCTCAAACCACGCGGCCACTCTGCGCTGCAATGATTCTTATATTTACCTCTTAAGCACTTTTCGGAAACACTAATCTTTAGGGGGACTAATGATTTGCTCCTTTACTCAGATGTGTGCTATGTCTTACGTCAACACTGATACACGTCAGATTTTTTTCCACTACAATGTTTTCATCTCCATTCATTTGTATCTGTGACAGTTCAATTCCGCCATGCCATCTAACCATTCGAACACCCGATGAACATTTCTAGCATGTCCAGTGTGTGCCACTGAAGGAATGTGTACTGTACTATTGAGGGGCCACTCCAGGGCCAGTTCTAATGGCGTGGCTTTCCAAGTGTGGTCTTCTCTGCCTAGCGATCAGCAAGGAATCATCAGCTGTCGCCACACCTGCGGCTAGCGGGTTGTGCGCTCCATGTGTTTAGGCTGTTAGTCAATAAACGACATTATTAACACGTCACTGACTTTGAACGAGGTCTTGTAATATGGCTACGAGAAGCTGGATGGCCACTCTGCGATATTGCAGGAAGACTTGGCAGCAATGTAGCCACTGTACATGACTGCTGGCAGTAGTGGTCACGAGAATGTACTGTCACAAGAAGACAGGGCTACGAATGGCCATGTGGCACTGCCGAGAGGAAAGTCCATCGTGTTCGGCGTTTGATTTTGGCTCATCGTGCTGCATCTGCAGCAGCAATCTTAGCAGCAGATGGCGCCACCGTGACACAACGAATGTTACAAATCAGTTACTTCAAGGACAGATCCGTGTCCGACGCCCTGTAGCGTGCATTCCACTGAATCCAAACAAATGCCAATTGCAACATCAGTGGTGTCAAGCGAGAGCCCATGGAGGGCAGCGGGGAGGTCTGTTGCGTTTTCTGATGAAAGCTGGTTGTACGTCGCTGCTAGTGACGGCAGTGTTTTGGTTAGAAGGAGGCCAGTTGAAGGCCTGCAACCGACCTGTCTGCATCCTAGACAGAGCGGACCTACACCTGGAGGAAATTTGTACGTCAGTCTGGTGATTCGACCTACTGTGCTGCCATTCATGAGCAACATTCCAGGACTCCAGTGCGGTTTTCAAAAGGATAACGCTTGCCCACATACCGCTCTTGCAACCCAACATGTTCTGCAGAGTCGACAGGTCACGTATGGGACATCGTCGAACGACAGCTCCAGCGTCATCCACAAACAGCATTAACCATCCCTGTATTGACCGGCCAGGTGCGACAGACATGGAACTCCATCTCACAATTTGACATCCGGCAGCTGTACAATACAATGCATGCACGTTTACATTCTTGCATTCTACAGTCTGTCGGTTACACCGCTTACTAATGTACCAGCATTTCATATTTGCATTGTCCTATCTCGCGCTTACATTAACCTCTGGTCTTGCAATATTAATCACTTAAATGTGTTACCTAGACAAATGTAATCTCGAAATTTCATTTCTTTGCATTAACTACTTTTTGGTGTTGCGATTTTTTCCGTTAGTGTATTATTTTTAAAGATCTATACTTTTCAAAATAATTTATTATACACTCCTGGAAATTGAAATAAGAACACCGTGAATTCATTGTCCCAGGAAGGGGAAACTTTATTGACACATTCCTAGGGTCAGATACATCACATGATCACACTGACAGAACCACAGGCACATAGACACAGGCAACAGAGCATGCACAATGTCGGCACTAGTACAGTGTATATCCACCTTTCGCAGCAATGCAGGCTGCTATTCTCCCATGGAGACGATCGTAGAGATGCTGGATGTAGTCCTGTGGAACGGCTTGCCATGCCATTTCCACCTGGCGCCTCAGTTGGACCAGCGTTCGTGCTGGACGTGCAGACCGCGTGAGACGACGCTTCATCCAGTCCCAAACATGCTCAATGGGGGACAGATCCGGAGATCTTGCTGGCCAGCGTAGTTGACTTACACCTTCTAGAGCACGTTGGGTGGCACGGGATACATGCGGACGTGCATTGTCCTGTTGGAACAGCAAGTTCCCTTGCCGGTCTAGGAATGGTAGAACGATGGGTTCGATGACGGTTTGGATGTACCGTGCACTATTCAGTGTCCCCTCGGCGATCACCAGTGGTGTACGGCCAGTGTAGGAGATCGCTCCCCACACCATGATGCCGGGTGTTGGCCCTGTGTGCCTCGGTCGTATGCAGTCCTGATTGTGGCGCTCACCTGCACGGCGCCAAACACGCATACGACCATCATTGGCACCAAGGCAGAAGCGACTCTCATCGCTGAAGACGACACGTCTCCATTCGTCCCTCCATTCACGCCTGTCGCGACACCACTGGAGGCGGGCTGCACGATGTTGGGGCGTGAGCGGAAGACGGCCTAACGGTGTGCGGGACCGTAGGCCAGCTTCATGGAGACGGTTGCGAATGGTCCTCGCCGATACCCCAGGAGCAACAGTGTCCCTAATTTGCTGGGAAGTGGCGGTGCGGTCCCCTACGGCACTGCGTAGGATCCTACGGTCTTGGCGTGCATCCGTGCGTCGCTGCGGTCCGGTCCCAGGTCGACGGGCACGTGCACCTTCCGCCGACCACTGGCGACAACATCGATGTACTGTGTAGACCTCACGCCCCACGTGTTGAGCAATTCGGTGGTACGTCCACCCGGCCTCCCGCATGCCCACTATACGCCCTCGCTCAAAGTCCGTCAACGGCACATACGGTTCACGTCCACGCTGTCGCGGCATGCTACCAGTGTTAAAGACTGCGATGGAGCTCCGTATGCCACGGCAAACTGGCTGACACTGACGGCGGCGGTGCACAAATGCTGCGCAGCTAGCGCCTTTCGACGGCCAACACCGCGGTTCCTGGTGTGTCCGCTGTGCCGTGCGTGTGATCATTGCTTGTACAGCCCTCTCGCAGTGTCCGGAGCAAGTATGGTGGGTCTGACACACCGGTGTCAATGTGTTCTTTTTTCCATTTCCAGGAGTGTAGTTTTCAGTTATGTTGTTTGTTGTTGCTATGTTCTTCAGTCCGAAAACCGGTATGATGTGGCTCTCCACGCTACTCTGTGCTGTGTAAGCCTCGTCGTCTCTCAATAACTAATGCAACCGATATCCTCCTGAATCTGCTTACTGTATTCATCTCTTGGTTTCTGTCTAAGATTTTTACCCCATTACACTTACTTCCAATACTAAACCGGAGATCCCTTGATGTGTCAGAACGTGTCCTATCAACCGAGCCATTATTTTTGTCAAATTGTGCAACATATTTCTTGTCTCCCCAGTTTTATTCAGAACCACCTCATTAGTTTCGTGATGTACCCATTTAACCTTCAAAATTCATCAAAAGCTTCTGTTCTCTTATTATCTAAACAGATGATCCATCTTTCACTTCCATATGTGACTACACGCCATACAAATACTCTCAGAATAGGTTTCCTTACACTCAAGTCCATTTTCGATATTACCATATTTCCCTTCTTAAGAAACGCTTTTCTTGCCATTGCCGGTCTACATTTTATGTCCTCTCTACTTCACCCATCATATTCCGCTGCTCAAATAACAAAACTCATCTACTATTATAAGTGTCTCGTTTCCAAATGGAATTCTCTCAGGAACACCTCCAATTCGACTACAATCCATTAACCTTGTTTTGCTTCTGTTGGTATCTTACATCCTCCTTTCAACAAGATGTCCATTCTGTTCAATTACTCTTCCAAGTCCTTTGTTGTACCTGACAGAATTTCAGAGTCATCAGCAAATCTCAATGTTTTTATTGCTTCTCCTGGCCCTCATTTTCTATTACAAATAATATCGGCAGAGGCTACCATCCTGACTCAATCTCTTCTCAACCACTGCTCCCTCTTCATGCTCCTCGACTCTTAATACTTACTTTGGTTTGAGTACGAGTTGTATTTAACCCCTGATACCTTCAAATTTTCTAACAGAGTATTCTAGAGAACTTTTTTTAACAGCCTCCTCTCCAAGTCGACTAATGTTATAAACTTGGTAAACTATGGACCATAGGCCTTGCTGTTGATGGAATGACTTGTGTGCCCCCCCCCCCGCCCCCCTCACCACAATTAACCATGGACGTTGCAGTTGGTGGGGTGCCTTGCATGCCTCAGCGACAAAGATAGCCGTAGTGTAGGTGCAACCATAAAGGGGTATCATTTGTCAGGCCAGACAAGCACGTGATTACTGAAGAGGAGCAGCAGCCTTTTCAGCAGTTCTAGGGGCAGCAGCCTGGATGACTGACTGATTTGGCCTTGTAACATCAACCAAAATGGTCTTGCTGTGTAGGTGCTGCGAACAGCTGAAAGCAAGGGGAAACTATAGCAGTAATTTTCCCCGAGGGCATCTTGCTCTCTCTATCTCTGCATCAGATGACTGCATATTCTAAGGTGAAATATTCCGGAGATAAAACAGTCCCTTATTCGGAACTCCGGGAGAGGCTATTTTGGGGGCTGCCGTCATCAGCGGGAACAACACTGGATATCTATGGGTCGGAGCGTGGAATGTTAGATCCCTGAATCGAGCAGGTAGGCTAGAAAATTTTAAAAGGGAAATGGGTAGTTTGAAACTGGATATAGTGTGAACTAGTGAAGTATGATGGCAGGAGGAAGAGGAATCCTACTCAGATGAATGCAGGGTTATAAATAAAAAATTAAATAGGGGTTATGCGGGAGTAAGTTTAGTAGTGAATAAGAAAATATGGATGTGGTTAAGCTAGTACGAACAGCATAGTGAGTGCATTATCATAGCCAAGATGGATACTGAGCCAATAACTACCACACTAGTACAAGTTCATAAGCCCAATAATTCCTCAGATGAAGGGACTGAAGAAACGTATGGTGAGATGAAAAAAATTATCTATATGGTTAAAGAGACGAAATTTCAGTTGTTATTGGGGACTGGAGTCCGATAGTAGGAAAAGGAAGGAAAAATTGTAGATGAATATGGAGTGGTGGAAAGGAATGGAAGAGGAAGCAGCCTGATAGAATTTAACACATTGACTAATTGGTTTAATAATCATAAAATAAGGTAGAGTTCATGGAAGAGACGTGGAAGCATCGAAAGCTTTCAGGTTACATAATGGTAAGACAGAGATTTCGGAACTAGATTTGTTAAGACGTTTCCTGCGGAAGATGTGAACCGTGACCACAATTTATTGGTTATGAACTGTAGATTTAAGGTGAAGAAATTAAAAGTAGGAAATTAAGGAGATGGGTCCTGGATAAGCTGGAAGAACTAAAGGTTGTTCAGAGCTTGAGAGGGAGAATTAGGCAACGATTGACTAGAATAGGTCAAAGGAATACAGGAGAAGACGAATAGATAGTTTTGAGAGATGAAGCAGTGGAGATAACAGAGGATTGTATAGGTAAAAAAACGAGGTTTATTAGAAATCCTTGGATAACATATGGGATACTGAACTGAATTAAATTGATGAAAGGAGAAAATATAAAACTGCAGCGAATGAAACAGGTGAAAGGAAATACAAACGTCTGAAAAATGAGACTGATGGGAAGTGCAAAATGACTAAGCAGGATAGAGGGCAAATGTAAGGATGTAGAAGCATATGTCACTAGGGGTACGATCGATGCCGGCCACAGAGAAATTAAAAAGGCATTTGGAGAAAAGAGAAACAGCCGTATGAATATTAAGAGTTCAGACAGAAAACCCGATTTAAGCAAAGAAGAGAAAGCTGAAAGGTGGAATGATTATATAAAGTGTCTATACAAGAGAGATGAACCTGAAGGCAGTATTATAGAAACGGAAGAGGACGTAGATGAAGAAGAGATGCGAGATATGATACTGAGAGAAGAATTTGACAGAGCACTGAAACACCTTTGCGAAACAAGGCCCCTGGAATTAACGACATTTCGACAGAACTACTCATAGCCTTGGTAGAGCCAGCCATGACAAAATCATTCCATTGGGGTGCAAGATGTATGATAACTTCATAATTCAAAGAAGACTGTAATAATTCCAGTTCCAAAGAAAGCAGAGGCTTACAAGTGTAAATAATACCAAACTATAAGTTCAATAAGTCATGGTTTTAAGTGCTAACACAAATTCCTTACTGAAGAAAAGCTGGTAGTAGTGACCTCAAGGAAGGTCACTAGTATTCAAGAGAACTGTAATAACACTTGAGGCCATACTGACCCTGCACCTTCTCTTCGACGATAGGTTAAAGCAAACCTATTTTTACACTGACGTGAAAAAGACATGATATACCCTTCAGTATCGGTCGGAGCCCCGACGTAGTGCAACAACTCGACGTGACCCGAATTCAACAAGTCATTAGCCGGCCGGAGTGGCCGAGCGGTTAAAGGCGCTACAGTCTGGAACCGCACGACCGCTACGGTCGCAGGTTCGAATCCTGCCTCGGGCATGGATGTGTGTGATGTCCTTAGGTTAGTTAGGTTTAAGTAGTTCTAAGTTCTAGGGGACTTATGACCACAGCAGTTGAGTCCCATAGTGCTCAGAGCCATTTGAACCATTTTTAGCCAACAAGTCATTGGAAGTTCCTTGCAGAAACATTGAGCTACGCTGCCGCTATAGGCGACCATAAAACTGGAACTACTGCCGGTGCAGGTTTTTGTGCACGAACTGACATCTCCATTATTCACCATAAATGTTCGAGGGGATTCATACTGGGTGATGTGGATGGCTAAATCATTAGCTAGAATTGTCCAGAATGTTCTTGAAACCGGTGAGGTGGTGCATTGTCACCAATAAATATTTAATGGTTTTTTGGTATATGAAGTCCATGAATGGGTGCAAACGGTCTCCAAATAGCGAAATGTAACTATTCCTCGTCAATGATGGACTAACTTGGACTCAAAGATCCAGTCCATTACATGTAAACACGGCCCGCCCATTATGGAGACACCACCAGCTTGCATATCGTCTTGTTGACAGTTTGGGTCCATGACTTTGTGGAATCTGCGCTACACTTGAACCCTACCATCATGTCTTATCAACTGAAATCGGGACACATCTGACCATTACACGGTTTTCCAAAGATCTGGTCCAACCGATATGGTCATGAGTTTAGGAGAGGCGATACAGGCGATGTCGTGCTGTTGGCAAAGGCACTTACTGTAGTCGGTCGTCTGTTGCCCGAGCCCGTTAACGCCAAATTTCGCCGCAGTGTCCAAACACATACGGTCATCGTGCGAACGTACTCGTGGCCTAGGGCTAGCGTCTTTGATAAGAAATCAATACGTCCTAGGTCCTGCGTACGAAACCCGTTATAGCTTAGACTTTGAATAAAAATTGTCATCATTGGTGGCGGAACACTTCCGGAATAAGCCAAGTCACACTCATTCTGCCAAAAGGTTCAGGGCACCCTCGTGCCCTCACGGTTGGAAACGGTCCCCGAATGTGGAAGCATCAGCAATGATCAACGGCATGAGGATGCAGAAGGCAATGGACACCACTGCATTAAAGACACACAATCCTGTGTATCCACAGGATTTGTGGCCAGTAATTAAAAAAGTGTCATGATGATCTCTCCATTGGCAAAAGATTCCGACATAGTCCCACATCCGGATTTCCGGGAGGGGACTGCGAAGGGGACGGGACTAAAAGAAAAGAGAAAGAATAACTTTCCACGTGTCGGGTCGTGGAATGTCAGAAGTCTGAACGTGCTAGGGTAGCTGTAAAATCTGAAAAGGGAAATTCGAGGACTCAGTCTAGATACAGTGGGGGGGGGGAGGGGGGAGGGGGGAGGGGGGGAGGGGGGGTCAGTAAAGTTCAATGGAAAGAAGACAAGGATTTCTTATCAGATGACTAAAGCGTAATAACAACAGCAGCAGAGACTGGTATATCGGGAGTAGGATTCGTTGTGAATAGGAAGGTAGGGCAAAGCGTATGTTACTGTGAACGGTTCAGTGATAGAGTTCTTCTTATCAGAATCGATAGCAAACCAACACCGACAACGATAATTCATATATACATGCCAACATCTCAAGCCCAAGACGGAGACATAGGAAAAGTATATGACGATATTGTATGGGTAACTGAGTACGTAAAAGAAGATGAAATTCTAATGGCCAAGGAAGACTGGAATGCGGTTGTAGGGGAAGGAATATAAAAAACGGTTACGGGAGACTATGGGCATTGCACTAGGAATGAGAGAGGAGAAAAACTAATTGAGTTCTGCAGTAAATTTCAGCTAGTAGAAGTGAATAATCTGTTCAAGACTCACGAGAGTCGGAGGTATACTAGGAAAAGCCCAGGAGATAGAGAAGATTTCAATTAGATTACGCCATGGTCAGACAGAGATTCCGTAATCTGATACTGGATTGTAAGGTGTACCCAGAATCAGATATAGACTCAGATCACGATTTAGTAGCGATGAAGTAGGCAGAAGTTGGGATACAGGAGTACTAAGGAATGAAAGAGATACAATTGAAGGTTTCTAAGGCTAGAGGCACGGCAATAAGAAATAGCTGAGTAGGCAGTTCAGTTGAAGAGGAATGGACATCTCTAAAACGAGCAGTCACAGAAGTTGGAAAGAAAAACATAGGTAACTGCGAAGAAACCATGGACAACAAAGGAAATACTTCAGATGATCGATGAAAGAATGGAGTTCACAAATGTTCAGGGAAACGCAGGAAGGCAGAAATACAACTAGCTGAGCAACGAAATAAATAGGAAGTGCAGGGAAGCTAAGATGAAATTGCTGCATGAAATATGTGAAGGAATCGTAAACGAAACGATTGTCAGGAGAACTGACTCAGCGTATAGAAAAGTCAAAACAACCATCGGTGAAATTAAAAGCAAGGGTGGTAACATTGAGGCTGTAATGGGAATTTCACTGTTAAATACAGAGGAGAGAGCGGATGGATGGAAAGAGTACACTGAAGACCTCTATCACAGGGGAGATTTGTCTGGTGTGATAGAAGAAGAAACGGTGTCGATATAGAAGAGATAGAGGATCGAGTATTAGAATCAGAATTTAAAAGAGCACTGGATGGCTTAAAATCAAATAAGGCAAAAGGGATAGATAACTTTCCATCAGGATTTCTAAAACCATTGGGGAAGCAGCAGCAAAACGACTATTCAAGCTGGTGTGCACAACCTTCGAGTCAGGCGATATACCTTCTGACTTACGGAAAACGCCATCAACACTATTCCGAAAACTGAAAGAGCTGAAAAACGCGAAAATTATCGCACAATCAGCTTAACAGCTCATGCATACAAATTGCTGACAAGAATAATATACAGAAGAATGGAAACTAGATAGAGGATGTGTTAGATGACGATCAATTTGGCTTTAGGAAACGTGAAGCCGCCAGAGAGGCAGTTCCGACGTTGAGGTTGATAATGGAGGGAGAGTGAAGAATAATTAAGATACATTTGTAGGGTTTTTCGAAATGTAAAAAGCGTTCGAGAATGTCAGATGGTGCAAGATGTTCCAAACTCTTAGGAGAATAAGGATAAGCTACAGGGAGAGACGGGTAATCTACACTGTGAACAAGAGCCAAGATGGAATAATAAGAGTGGGAGATCAAGAATGAAATGCTCGGATTGAAAAGATTGTAAAACAGGAATGTAGACTTTGGCCCATATCGTTCAACCTGTACATCGAAGAAATAATGATGGAAATAAAATAAAGGGTCAAGGCTGAGAGGATATCAACTACAAGATTCACTGATGACATTGCTATCCTGAGTGAAAGTGAAGAAGAATTAATGACATGCTGAATGAAATGAAAAGTCTAACGAGTACGGAATATGGACTGAGAGTAAATCGAAGAAAGACGAAAGTAATGAGAAGGAGCAGAAATGATAGCAGCGAGAAATTTAACAGAATTGATGGTCAAAAAGTAGATAAAATTAAGGAATTCTGCTACCCAGACAGCAAAATACCCAATGACAGACGGAGTAAATTGGACATCAAAAGTAGACTAGCACTGGCAAAAAGGGCAATCTAGTAATATCGTACATAGGCCTTAATTAAAGGAAGAAATTTTGAGAATGTATGTTTGGATTACAGCATTATATGGTAGTGAACATGGACTGTAGGAAAACCGGAAAAGAGGAGAATCGAAGCATCTGTGATTGGTGCTACAGTACAATGTTGAAAATTAGGTGGACTAATAAGGTAAGGTATAAGGAGGTCCTGCGCAGAATCTGAGAGGAAAGGAATATACGGAAAACTTTGAGAAGAAGAAGAGACAGGCTGATATGACATCTGTTAATACATCAGGAAATAATTTCCACGGTGTAGAGGGAGCTGTAGAAGGTAAAAACTATAGATGAAGACAGAGATTGGAACGTATCCCGTAAATAATTGAGCACGTAGATTGTAGGTGCTGTCCTGAGATGAAGAGTTTGGCACAGGAGAGGAATTCGTGGCGGGGTGCATCAAACAAGTCATAAGACTGATGACTGAAAAAAAGTCCCACATTGGATGTCAGGTTATTTCACGCTGTGCTGTTAGCAGTGATAACTTTGTGAAAAGGCTGCTGATGTCGGCCTTTAGATGAAGTCCTTCGGCCAATGCGTTGTTACCGATCGAGGTGGCGCAGTGGTGAGCACACTGCACTCTGATTCGGGAGGACGACGGTTCAAACCAGCGTTCGCTCATACTGATTTAGGTGTTTCGTAATTTCCCTAAATCGCTTCAGGCAAATGCCGTGATGGTTTCTTTGAAACTATCACTTGGCAGATGTGTGGCCAGCAGTTGCAGGGAGTGTTGCGAAGCCAGTACAAGGTTGGCTCAAGCGACTGTTAACTTAGGGAAGTTATGTAAGAATTTTACGAAAAAAGATCAGGTAGCGATTGACGGTGGAGCTGGTAATAATACTTGTAGGGAGGGGGAGTATGATGTAAGTGGTGACCTAGAAAAGATAGTTACGGTACTCAAACTGGTGACACAAATGTGTTCTTTGTGCAGCTGTTTGATCGGCCTCGTCTTAATGCTGTTATTGTGGGTGTGGACATGGGGCTGGAGAGCTTGGCTCACATTGCAGTGATGCCCTTTGAGTCTATCAATAGATCTGGTTTCACTAGGCGTGGCCTGCACTCAGTAAGTGTGGGAAGGGAAGCTTTGCAAAGCTTCTAGCTGATAGTGTGGTGGAATCACTCATTGCAAAATTTCTGTAGTAGTTGGCGTTAGAGCTGCACCTTTTTGAGACTAAAGTCAGCTGATAGGTATCCCTCCTTAAAGGAAGTCCCTCTAACAGAGGAGCCACCTTCAAAGGTCAGGTATAAGTAGTGAAGAAAGTGGCATATTTCACAAAATATAAGCGGTATTAAAGATAAAGTTAGTGAACTACTTATAAATGTAGACTCTGACATTATTGGTATAACAGGGCAGCACTTAAATAATGCGACAGTTCAGGTGCTTCCTCTTTCAGGATACAGATTAGCTAGCTGTTTTCACAGGAGTTCTTTGTGGAGTGGGGGAGTGGCCGTGTACGTATAACACAGTATTCTGTTTAAGTCCGTGGACGTATCACAGCATTGTATAGAACAGGTATTTGAATGTTGAGCAGGGGCAGCTGAATTGGGTGAAACTAAACTTCTAATTGTTGTTGCTTGCAGGTCTCGTAACTCTGACTTCAGAGCATTTCCCTCAAGGTGGAGAGGGTTCTTGGTTCACTTTACGGGAAGCACCTTAAATTAGTTATATGCGGTGACTTCAATATTAATTTTTCATGTGATTGTGCAAGAAAAAGGATGTTGGAAGATCTCCTATACTCATATGATCTGATGCAAACAGTGGTTTTTTCAACCAGGGTGCAGGGAAACAGTCGCACAGCCACATACAAAATTTTATTCATTCTTCATTATTAGATGGGCATTCTGTTAGTAACAGGGTAAATGACCCCTAAGACTACGATGCACAAATTTTAACGCTAAAAGGTTTTTATACTCAAACAATTGTTACATACAATTAAAAACTATGTATAAGAGCTAATCCAATGACAATAGTGTTTTTAAACATCGTTGAGAAACAAGGGTAGCAGGATGTTTATAGTGCTGAGAACATAGGTGATAAACATAATGTTTTCCTTAACAGCTTTCTCATGCTCTTTGAAAGTCACATTCCATTAGAACGATCTAAACAGGATACTAGCAGTAAAAGGCAGCCTGGATGGCTGACTAGTGGGACTAAGGATATTATGAAGAACAAAGTGGGAACTACATAAGGATCTAAGAAGCATCCGCCATCGAGCTACAGCAGCCCATTGTAAACAGTACTGTAAGGTGCTTAATATGTTATTAGGAAGACAAAGAGTATATAAGTAGAATAGCTAATGCACAGGATAAAATTAAAACCATATGATCAGTTGTGAACGAAATGTCTGGTCAACAGCATAAGGTCGAGGAGATAAACTCAGTACATAGTAAAAAAGTTTCTATTACTGATAAGTCAGATATATGTACAATATTTGAAAGTCCCTTTCTGAACATAGCTGGTGAATTAAATAAAAATTTAGTTTTCACAGGGCATCATATAAATCTCTTGGAAAATGTCTTTCCGAGACTAATACTCCTCTGTGATACTGACGAAAGGGAGATTAAGTCAATATTTAAATCATAGAAGACTAAAGACTCTCGTGGAGCAGAATTATGAAGTACTGTTTTGTGTTCTACACGTGTTAGCCCTGAACTTAACCATATTTGTAATTTTTTATTTAGGAATGGTCAGTTTCCTCAACGATTAAAATAGTCAGTAGTGAAGCCTCTTTATAAAGCAGGAAAAAAGGGATAATGTAGACAATTTTAGACCTATTTCAGTGCCGTCAGTGTCTGCTAAAGTTATTGAAAAGGCTGTGTATGTAAGGATAATTGATCATTTCATTTCACATAATTTGATGTCAATTGTACAGTTTGGTTTTAGAAGTGATTTAACAACTGACAACTGTATATTCTCTTTTCTCTGTGAGGTAGTGGATAGATTAAACAGAAGGTTTCGAACGCTAGGCATCTTTTTTTTATTTAACTAAGGCGTTTGATTGTGTTGATCACAAAACATTGCTCCTGAAGTTGGACCGTTATGGAATACAGGTGTAGCTTGTCCTCACAGTATTGAGAATGCCTATTATGTGCGCTCCGAGTGGGGTGCGGTTAAATGGGGATCAGTGATGGGGCTACTCCTGTTCCTAATTTATATAAATGATATGGTGATGGTGTTGTGTGCAACGCTGGCGCTGTTTCAAAAAGTGCAGTTTAAGATGTAAGTTCATGACTTGTAGAAAACGAACTAACGATAAATCCCTGTAAGACTCAGTTTTTACGGTTTCTAATACACAATTCAAGAAAACCTGATGTTTTAATTGCACAGAATGGGAATATGATTAGTGAGACTGAACATTTCATATTTTTAGATGTTCAGATAGATAGTAAACTGTTGTGGAAATCCCATGTTCATGGATTGTTCAAAGACTTGATGCTGCCCTTTTTACTATTAGTATAGTATCCGAAGAAAGTGATAGATCGACACGAGAAGTGCTTATTTTGCTTATTTTGATTCACTTATGACATATGGTATTATATTTTGGGGTAACTCTTTCCATTCTCGAAGGGTATTTTGGCTCAGAACTGGCGGTTCGGGCAATAAATGATGTAAGTTCGAAAACTCTTGTCGAGCCCTCTTCATTAGTCTGAGTATTCTGGCATTGGTTTTTCAATATATGCATTCTTTACTGTCGCTGCTTGTTAACAATATGAGCTTATTTCCAAGAATTAGCATCCTTCACTCAGTTGATACTAGGCAGAAATCCAGTTTGCATTTGGATCGCACGTCCTTGACTTTTGCACAAAAAGGCGTGTGCCGTTCTGCTGCATCCATTTTCAGTAATCTACCACAATTCAAAAATCTTACCAGTAATCCACGCGGTTTCAAATCTAAAGTGAAGAATTATCTCGTGGCTCACTACTTCTGGTCTGTCGAGGAGTTCCTTGAAAAATTAAGCTGATTCCAGTTTTATATTGTTGATTCCGTATACATAAACTTATACTTGAAAATTTTAAGGATTCATAAACATTTTATTTTATCTGTTATCACTTTTTGTTGTAATTTCATGCGCTGATACGTTCCATGCCCATGGAGGTTTTCTCCTCAGTTTGATCCTGTGGAACTAGACGTTTAAAATAAAATAAAAGAAGTTGGTCTCAGAATATTGGATTCCTTAACGATTACCTAAATGGAATATCTCATGCATTCGAAATCTGTTAATCCCTGTCATCCTGCCATAACCACGTAGGAAACCTTTCCACATGAATCAACTGGGTGCAAATGACAACTCCGTCAATGCACTGTCATCTTACACTTAGTGTACGCGATACTGCAGCCATCTATATATATGCATACCGCTATCCTATGACTTTTGTGACCATTGTGTTGCGTTGTTGAGCGTAGTTGCTTTACAATTATTGAGGATATTTTAGTTCTGTCTTTGCAACTACAAAAAATGCGGTTTTCGCTTTATTGAGGTAAAGCATCATCAGTGGTCTGTAATTATTTACATTTTGATTTGCTTTAAGATCAAAAACAGTTCGTTAACAATATATTGGTTTTTACTTAAGGTAACTTCTGCTTGATTTATCGCATACATCGTGAAATTCCGCCTGCCAGCATATCGTTGATGTTTCTCTTCTTTAGGCACTGATAATTGTAGTCTAATTTTCGCTTGCTCTGCAGAACTATACATATTTTATGTTTTACTTTGCACACTTTTTCGCACACCACTTTTTTCTATTTGTGTTTATACTTTTAAGCATGTATTGTGGTTTGTGTTTTGTAGTGTTGCCAACATAACGTAATTACTAGTTTGTCTTTGACCTATACTATTTTCTTATTTTTAGTTTCTTGTGTGTGTGGAATTCCATTTAATTATGTCGCTGTGTATTAACACACTGTTAAGAGTAGCGAAGGGAAGGTAATGAATTTCTTCTTTTAGAGGGAGAAAGTGTGATGAGTGGACATAAGTATGTAGTAGTGTGATGGAGTGCGAGTTGGAGAAGAACGTGAGGAACATGAGGTGAGGCGGGGATGTTGGGTGGGAGACTTGGAAATGATAAAGGATGGATAAGGCTCTTCTCTTTCTCATGTAATTTCGTCAATTATTTTATGTAGAGTCTGGTTTCCAATATTTATTTGGTCGTTGAGCAACTGTTTATTCTGTGTTAATGCTTTCTGTATTTGGAAATTTTCTTGGAAAGGGTGTTTGTCTTTACTGATTCTTATGATGTTCATATCAATATTGATGTTCATGTCAATAATGTTTGGTCTATGGTGTTCTCGTTTTAGATGATCTGAAAATGTTGAATGATTTGTACTGTATTTAAATGCTCTAACGTGTGTAGAATATCCTGCCAGTCATTTCAGTGTATTATATTTTCGCAATCTCAGCAACTGAGCTGACAGATACCAAATTGTTGGTCTTTGCCGGGTTTCTCTTTTAGTTTTGGAACATGATTTTGTGTTGAGTTGTTTGTGTTGTAAGCAATGTTTATGCCTGCTTCATAACTATTTTATGTGTGAATCTGTTGTGTTATGTCACTGTATGTCTTTTTTTGTTGTAGTACAGATTGTATGGGTTAGTGTGGTTTGGTTAGTTTCTCTCATTATTTGTGTCTTTATTTTTTGTTTAGTTTGTATATTATTATTTCTTTGAGTCCGTTTCTAATGCTGTTTGTTTTATAATGGCTAGCTCTTCCTGGTAATCAGAAGTATTTAGGGGGATTCTGTTCACTCTGTTTCATTTGTATTTGACTGTAGCCTATTTGTGATTCTGCAGGTGGTTTTAAGTTGCATTTAAGACAATGTCACTTGTTGTGGGCTTTCTGTATATGTCAAATGTGTATTTGTTATTGTCTTTTCTTATGGTTACGCCTAGAAAGCTAAGTGAGTTTTCTTGTTCTTCTCCTATTGTGAACTTCGTGCTTTTGTGTACAGTATTTATGTCTATGTAAAGTTTCTGTGTTTATTTTTAGGTTCATCCACCATGCATATTATGTCATCTATGTATCTGTACCAGTAGATGATGCTGTAGCTTTTCTTTGTTACTTGTCTTCAAATATTAATTTTTTCTATATGATTAATGAAAATGTTGGCTAATGTTCCTGAAATACGTAGGTGGACTCATGGATAAACCTTCTTCTTGTATGTAGTATTCTTGAATAAATTCAAAATAATTTTCTTGTTTCATCTATCTGTTCATAAGGTAGCTGGTCGTGTATTTTCAGGTTTTCTTCGATTATTTTTATGGTTTCGTTAACAGGGATGCACCTGCACATACTTTCTACACCAAAGGAGAGTAGTGTTGCTGTGCCTCTTATATGTTCTACTAGTTGAGAGGTATTTCTTATTGTTACCTCATTTTCTATTTTATAGTGGTGGGTGAGCTGCTACTGCATTTGGTTCGCTAATAGCTATGTAGGAGCCTCTCTGAAAGTGACTATGGGATGAACTGAATAATTTTCTTTATGGACCTTTGGTTGGCATCACATGACTCATTCATGACTATGGGTCAACTCGTCGTGCGAAGCGAAGGTAAAACTCAGACATTTTGACTCGGAGATTTCTCAACATTGTCCCTAGTTTTCGGACATGGCATCAAGCGACTTTCTTCTCTTCCCCAACATGAAGATCTGGCTGGCTACTCAGCATTTCATGATCGACGATTAGGTCAAGGAAACTGTTAACAGCTGGTTGCACGTTTGTTTGATAAAGGGGAGACGCTGGTGTAACGGGGAGACAAATGTTTGAACTTGGGTAGCGACTATGTGGATGTAATACGAAAATATAAGTACAGATTTTATACAAAATTTTTAGCTATTTTTTTAATAGTCAAACGGAGGTTAATTTATGCCTCCCCACGTTTTTCCGGTCCCTTCTATTTATTTCGTAGATACGAATTTTGGCCATTAAGTTAAAAAGGAAAGAAGATTAAGGAATGGCGGATTGTCAAGGACAAGAACATTAGAAAATGCGAGAAAGGAAGAGCAGAGTCTTGAATATAATGGATGTGTTGGTGTACGCACCAAAACGGACGAAGCACATCTGACGTGTTTCTCTACAGAAATTACTGAGAACCAAACGTTAAATAAAGAACTAAGTTGTAGCCTAGAAGATTTCAATTACTTATTGTAAAGGAAATAATTACTTGGTGACAAGTTAGACAGGGCTAATCAAAACTGATCGGCTTTTGTCGACGACCACATAATAACAATCACTCAATGCCGTTTTGTTGAGTACTGACTGAGTTAGTAGCTGTGTAAAGATATAGGTTAATTTTACGAAAAGTGGTAAACAGCAATCAACCAATATTTATTAAAAATAAGTAGACCACAACCGATTCCGAATCTACAGTTTCATAATCACATGATTTTTCAAGGTTATACTTTCATTTTGCTTTTGTTTAAAAGCATACGTTGGCTGTTTTCCTTGGGGTGAAGTTACCATAGAAAATGCTTCATTACTCTATGGCATCGCTGCCTCCGACTGAAGAGGAATTATAACCAAATTCAACATTTTTCTTAAACACACTCCTCATTGCTTCAGCCACACGGGATTTTAGTGAAGATTCAGGCATCTTAGCTTCATTTGTCGTTCTATCGGTAGCCCCATATACGAGTAGGTGACGAGCGGCGTTCATATAAGGGTTAATTTATATGAACCGTAAGACTTAGAAGTTGTTAGTGTGTCACAGATATTTTATATGTTTATTTTGTGTAAGTCTCATATATAAATTGTCACGAATGATAATAATTTCGACCACTTAATGATCATTTTCAGATCTATAAATAATGTTATGACTGGAAGTTGGCAGCTGCTATGTTACGAGGAATCGAATGTTATGTCCTCGCTGCTAACGGTAAGTAGGTGGAAGGTGGCCAAAGGGATCTGACTTCGCAAGAACCTAGGCAGGCAAGCAAGAGATTCATTGGCACAAGTTCGCTTTAAATAAAAATAATTTACTCATCTTGGGCGAAAGAACTGCGACACTGTTGACAACTTGCGGCAGAAGCAGCTACCTATAAGCAGCCGCCCGACACGGGCGTGTGTCTCAGTACACTTGCCTGTAGAGATAACTGCCAACAACATGGTGTAACATTCGGTACCAACTAGCGAGACGGAAGTACTCCCGACTAAAAGTCTGGTGCCTAGGTGCTCGCTGCTTATAACACCGTCCCGGCGGTCTCCATTGGTCGGCGGCCTGGAGGTTCTTCGTTTGCGGCCAAGTTCAGAGCGCCGCCGCGGCCCCGCAGTTATATTCGAGGCATCGGCTCCGGCAGTGTCGATATTGGAACGTTATATCTATTCTGAACTGCAATTTCCTTAACCTTTAATATAAAGGGGGGGATGGAAGGACTTGACCCATACAGTGACCATTTCATTTCGACATATTTATTTGCATCATAGATAAATCATTAAGAGAATTACAATCATAAATCAGATAATAATTTCTTTAAGAAACGCCATTCAGGCAAACTTTACAAACTGCTTGTTATATAAAACCACAAATGAATTAATATCTTTAAAAATATTTAAAAACCCGCCACTCAGACCAATTTTACAAACTGCTTGTTATGTGAAACCACAAGCGAATTAATCTCTTTCCAAACATTTAAAAAACCGCCATTCGGGCCAAGTAAATCATTTAAAATAAACTGTACATCAAATAACCAGGAAATCAATTATTATTTCCACATAGATTGAAAACCGCCCCTCCCGGGCGAAATATTACCAAACAACATTACAAGATTATGAACAGTTTGATCAATAATAACCCAGTTATTTCCCCATCAAAACGGACATGCGCCACTAAGGCTGAATTGCACCGCAATTTTAGAAAACGGTTGCAACTAAGCCACATTCTTCTAGAAATCCTTCAAAATTCTTAAGACAAAGATTTAAAACATGTAACCCGGGCAACCTTGCAGAGCCACCACAAGTTTTAGAAAACTGCAGCTTGTACAATAACTGAGGCCCGAGATTGTGAGGCCGCGACTTGGCCACGAACGGCGGGGGAGACTGAGAACTTATCTTCAAATTAAGATGTGGAGTCCGTTTGTACTTCCACCCCGTTCAGAACACCGAAATCGGAACCAAGCAGCACACGCGAGCTCAGGCGAAGTCCACCGCCCGTACGCCCGCTAGTAATTTAAAAGGGGAGGCTCTGCTCTTCGGTTGCCCACTGCTTCCGATCTCTGAAACATAAATCAGAAGCGACAACAGGGAACCAAACAACCCTTCCTTCACCTTAATACTCAAACTTATACAGAAAACTACTTCGATAAAATTGACAATAATAAAACTGATTTCATTCCTTTAAGCAGAACCACGTACACGAATGATGCAAACGGGACTGGCTCATTAAAACCCAAGCATCACATGTAGCACCTTATGTGGGCTGTAAGGTACCACACGACAATCTTTAGACACGGAATATAGATGGTTCAGTAAGGCTGCGCACACGTATCATTGTTTTAGACACTTTCCATCTGAAGTAAGAACAATACTATTAAGGAGCGAAGCACACACTTAATAAGAGGCATGAAATATCACATCACAGTCCTTGCAAGCTTTGCTGCCTCAAGAGCAATCATTATTATATTTCACTAGTCGTTGGTAGGAATTGAATTAGTTAAGTTGATGCCAGCTGCCGGATCGATGTGGCGAAGACACCAGACGTTGCCTGGTCCGATAGTAACAGCATGTTCCTTCACGGAAGCGAGCACATGCATAGCTTCACGAGGTTGCCAAGAATCCACAGCGCCGCCGCTGTTACTGACCCCAGTACGATCAAGCGCTAACTGCCGGCCGTACTCAAGCACACCGTGCTCGCTGTCGTCTCTCCAACGTCTCGCTAATACGCGCACTTCCCCGTGCCGTGCCCAACGTTCTTGTCCCTTTCCACTCGGTACTGCCCGCTATATCCTGAGCCGGCCGAGGCTCCAAAGACAAACTTCTGCCAGAGGGAATCGATGGTGCCTAACCAAAGATAGCCCTGGCACCAGTCCCGCCACGGCTCAGATATGCTACGATATAGAGATAATAATGAAAAGTTAATAAGTACCTATTTAAGTAAATTATACACATTTAAAGTGAAGAATTAAAACAGAATTATAGCTGTTTAAGGACGGGTAGTGAGAAGTCTCTTTTTTTGTTTGGATATAGAACACAAAGGGAGGTCATTGGACACAACAGTGGAACAATTTTGGAAAACTGGGTTGTAAAAAGGCTTTCGAACAAGAGAACGTCTTTGTCTTCAGCTAAACGCTAGTGCATGTAAATGAAATTCTAAGTATTATGCACGAGATATGTACAAAATTAAATTTCACGGCTGTCCTAAACAGTACGTAGGTGAGGCTGGCGGAACTTTACAGATCCATTTTTAAAGAACACACTTCTCTGATAAATCATAACGGAAACTAAACAATCGATACGACCGTCTTGAAATTTTACACACTTCGCCTAAAAGACGTAACATCCTGGAGGAATTTGTAATCTACGGGCGTCGCCTGCAGGAACCGTTTCAAATACTCATTGCCTGGTGTGATTTAAAGAATTCTGTGTACGTGAAGAATTTTGACGATGCACTAAGGCGGCCCAGCGAGCAGCAGCTGCCCACACCTGCCGCAGCCCGTCGGCGGACGACTCCGGTAACGCGTCGCGTCGCGTCCCACTGGCGAGCGACGCGCGGACTGAGTTCAGCGTACACCAGTACACCAGCCAGGACAGAGTAGAGAGCCTGTACACAGAGACAGTGATCACAGATGAAGTTGCCCGTGATTGGTTGATTAGCTTTGGCAGAAAAATGGCGCCAAACGTCTCTCGCGCTTCCTATGTTCACCGTGCTTTTGAGTTGAATCGAAGTTCAGAGAACTTTTGGAAACGATTAAAAGGTATTTGAATTATTGAGAGACTTGTTATGTGTTGTGCATGCATATTCGATTTAGTTGTATATCGTTTTTAGTACGTAATTAGAGTTTGCGATCTTAAATACGAGTTGAAATAATGAAGCGTTTTGTGATGAAGTCAGTAGGACTACATGTTTGAAGTAAACACGTTCGTAATTGTACACTATTGTTTTTGACATCTGTAATTCGTTCTACAGACGTTGTGCTGCATTTGGTTGTTCCAATAGAGTGGAAGGTGGATTTCACATGTTAGCATTTCCACGCAATGAAGAAAGACTAAAGCATTGAGAAGTCGCAGTCAACAGGGCTGACATAAATCAAACAGGAGTCTTGTGGAAACCAACCAAGTACTCTTATCTATGCGAAGTAAGTCGTTTTTGCTTTTTACTACATATAAAACAACTTGCAATATACATGGTTAAATTTGAAAACAGACCTGTAAATTGGCTGTGTGAAAATTATTATAACACATTATTTTTATAAACAAAGGCATTTAACGAATGATTTCGCCATATTGTCTTGTGCTTTTGATTCGGTGAGTGTGTACTCCACTACTCCACTACCGGCCATTCAAAAGTCCCGCCCGCAGTTTGGCAGAAAAGGCCGCCGTATCGTCCGGTTGGCCACTCTCTCCTTATACAGGCTCTCTAGGACAGAGACAGCTCGGGCGCCCTTTGGCGAACACAGCGGGCGCTCGGAGTTTAACAACGATGTTTCAGTTTAATTACGAATTTTAACAAGATACCTCATATGCAAATATTATGTACGTTCATCCAAACAGTTTATGTTTTAATTTAATTTTGGTACATGTTTTAGACAACGCCTATGTTCCTTTGTAATATAACGCAGCATTAATTGCCACTCCTTGCCACTCCTCCCTCCAACTTCCCCTCATAACCACTATCGATGACACATGGATGTGTATTACACAACATGGGATTAGCAAAATGCTGGGCACCACAAAATGTTGTTACGACCTTGCTATCGTGCAACTTCTGTTAATTCACAGCTTATGACAGTGTTATTTTATAAAATAATTTTGATTTCTCACAACTGGTGGTTCATGTATTATTGCTTTAGGAATTTCTGGTTTTTTATTTTCAGTTTGTTTAATCTACTCATATAGATAGTTATTAATTTTTCATTTTTATTTATAGATGTGAAGATGTCTTTAGAGTCAAATACTCCGCTCTGTGAAGGATAAACGCCCTCCTCTGTCGACATGTGCTCTATACGAAATTCCGTGTACGTGTGGTAAAGTTTATATTGGAAATACCAAGAGGGGCGTAAATACACGACTAAAAGAGCACAAAAGTCTATGCCGACTAGGAAAATTAAAGAAATCAACTGTAGCAGACCATGCTCTTCAGTCAGGAAACCACAAAGTGAGGTTTTTTGAAACAGAAATTTTATCTACAACGTCAAATTATTATCAGCGACTAAGTAGAGAAGCCATTGAAATTTATAAGCATCAGGACAATTTTAATTGGAAAGAGGAGGCAATGAAACTTAGCGGCTTATGGACAGTAGCTATTCAGAATCGCTTGACAGTTTTATCTTTGAGAAGACGACAATCGATAGTTAAGTTTTATCTCTGACAAGGGTTATCTCTGCTCATCACGTGTTACTTTGATCCAGGCCCCCACAACCGCACGAGTGGTCGACTGTGAGGAGCGGACAAATTGAATAGCTGGCCGGCGGCCATTAGAGTGGTAAACTGACGCGCGGATTTCGAATGTTGATACATCGCTTTTGGTTATAAAATGCCTTCCCTAGAGTTAGGGTCACAAACATAATGCCTCATTTAAATACGTTACTACAATATAGTTTTTAATTTATGAACAAACAGCAACTAGTCACTGTTTATGAATTTATGTTACGTAGTACATGGAATCTGCCGTAGCTAAAAGTTATGCACTGGACCCCTAGCATTTTTCGTAGTTCATTTGCGATAGATGTACACAAAATGCATCAAAATACTCGAAGATTTGCCCACAATGTTAATAGATATTTTCTGACTCTACCTTGCTTTAGAGTTTATGACGAAAAGTGCATTATATATGGCGTAGTGCTTTGGCAACTCGACCAAATTATCAAGTTTCAACCTAACCTAGACCATGAAAACACTACCGATCAGCCAGCTACAACAAATAAGACTTCAGGCAGGCATCCAGTATCGCATTAGTCACAATATTTACTTTCGAAGATGTACACTTCAGTTTATATGTGTGGTTTTTTCATATAATAAATAAAACTCAACAACTGTTCCATCGAGAGAAGTTGGGAAATCAGATTACAATTACACACATTCAGTTGCATTTTATAACGATAAAAAGCCTGCTAACTCAAATTTCGTGTTGCTTGCAACTCAACTTTTATAGTTAAAGTAAAATGTGGTTCACAAAGAAAAATTTATCTTCTGCTGTATATGGTCTGGAAAACGAAAGATGGATGGAACAGCATCATCTTTCAGCTTTCTGCGATTTACGTAATTTTCAAGGAAACAACTTTCTTCAAAATGATCGGAACATATAAAATGGTATTCTGTCGGTCGGAAATCTTGCCTCCTGACAGCGTGAGCCATTTTTGTAACAGCTGTGGTTTTGAGAAAGGAAACCTGCAAATATATGCACAGACATTATGCTAATACCGTGTTACAAAAACATTTACTAAGCAAGTGCACTGACATACAAAACAACTTAAAATATCCACATACCTGTGAAATGTAATATTCGTTCCTTTCTCGGATTTATTTGTACAATTAATCGCTGCACAACTCTTCACCATTGTACTTCTTTTGACTGGAACGTACAGACAGTAGAATTACGAGTAACAAATACTGTATGTACGCCCCACCAAATATACAGCGTTGAATCAGGGTCTTCATAAACAACAGTACTACACAACACATCAGACTACAACCACTATAATGGCGTCCAGCCGAAGGTTCAAATTATCCCGCGACTGCAGCGCCATCAGTGAGTCTAGTTATTTTTTACAAGGTCTTTGCTTTGATCACGCCCCCTTTCCTACAGTATTTATGTCGCTCTCGGACGTTAGTCGGCAAGACTCAACGGAGGAGCGCCTCTGAGGATGTCAAGCGCCGTCCTGGACGAAACCTCAGGAGCAGGAGGGTTTTTTAGACCACGACCTCACATCCCGAAAGGTTTACCAGGCGCTATCGTCTGTTAAGTCATAACGTGGACGAAAGTGTATGTTGAGTGCTGGTGCCAGAGGGTCACTAAAGATGATAGGGACGTAAAGTAAGAGGACGACATCTACAAAAGTCAGTGCAGAACTGAATGTCGCACTCGCCAACCATGTCAGTACTGAAAGAAGGGAGGTGATAAGCAAGGAACTGTAAAGCGAGCTGGAATTTCAAAACGCACTCATCAGTGATGCAAATATCTGTAACAGGAAAACTTGGTGCCGAAGCCATCAAACCTGGATTTGCTGCTAGGAGTTTTGTTGCATACTGTTTCCAAATTCTGACCATGTGTACGTCCCAAGTGCAGAACATGGTGGCGGTTCCGTGATGATTTGAGCAGCCGTTACTCAGCAAAGCTCGCATTACTGTCAAGCAATCTGTGATCATTTTGGCTGATCAGGTCCGTCACATGATATACAATCTTTGTCCCTCAATGGTGATGCTGCGTTCCGAGAGAGCCGCTGTTCACATAGCCCGCATCGTCCAGGACTAGTTTTCTGAGCAGGAGGATGAATTGACGTTTCTCCCCTGATCACCACAGTCACCAGATATCTCAGTGTTCTTGAGCCTTTGTGGTCTACTTGGTAGAGAAGGGTGCGTGATCGTCGTCTACCTCTATAATCGTTACCTGAACTTTCCAATATTTCGCAGGAAGAATGGTATACGACTCCCTTGAAAACCATACAGGACCTGTATTTATCCATTTCAAGACAACTAGAAGCCATTTTGAATGCCAACGCTTTTTCCCACACTATATTGGGCGAGGTAATGTGTTGTTTTTATGGTGTCATATTTTTGTTCACACATGTTATTGTGTCAAAGCCTTTCCACATGGTGTCACCGGTTCCCGTCAGATCACTTGAGTGGGTCACTGATTGGGTCTGCCGAGTTATGTTGGCAAGCAGCGTGCACTCAGCTCTTTTGAGGCCAATTGAGCAGTTAAGATAGGAAATGAATATTATCAACTCTCAAGTTACTCATACAATATTTGGTATTGTTTGTAAACATATAGAAATCTGCTGTATCACCTCTTTTAAAATCAACTCCTGTACACATCAGGAGGTGTCTTGTCATCTGCATCTCCTCAGTCACACGTTGGATCCTCTGCAGGGGCCCATTTCGCCACGTGCCATCTGCATCTGAGTTCCGATTAGCGTGGTCCGTAGTCTCTGTCGTATGTCATATCGGAACACTTGCTCAAAAACATCATCAATCAGCATTTAGTTACAAACGCATTTCGTCTGCCAGTACTGCAGTTAACAGTTTTATTGTGTTTTGCGCATCTGAGGCAGCTAATCTACTGTATACAGTGAACGAACACATCCACCCTGACTCGAGAACGTTGTTACCGAAGAGGTAGAACTCATTCGAGTGGAATGGTTTCATTTCGAATTCTTCTGGACCTGCAGTGTTACACACTGAAGAGACAAAAAGCTGGTACATCTGCCTAATATCGTGTAGGACCGCCGCGAACACGCAGAAGTGGCACAACACGACGTGGCATGGACTGGAATAATGTCTGAAGTAGTGCTGGAGGGAACTGACACTACGAATCCTCCAGGGCTGTCCATACACCCGTAACACAACGAGGCCGCGGAGATCCCTTCTGAACAGCACGTTGCAAGGCATCCCATATATAATCAATGACGTTTATGACTGGGGAATTTGGTAGCCAGCGGAAGTGTTTAAACTCATAGGAGTGTTCCTGGAGCCTCTCTGTAGCAATTCTGGATCTGTGGGGTGTCGCATTGTCCTGCTGGAGTCTGTCGGAATGCACAATGGACATGAAGGGATACAGGTGATCAGACAGAACGCTTATGTACGTGTCACCTGTCAGAGTCGTATCTAGACGTATCAGTGGTCCCATCCCATATCAATTCATTTGCTCACGCCCTACTCCATTAAAGAACCTCCACCAGCTCGAACAGTCCTCTGGTGACATTCAGAGTTCATGGTTTCATGAGGTTATCCGTAAACGCCCATACAATTTGAAACGAGACTCGTCCAACCAGGCAACATGTTTCCAGCCATCAACAGCCCAATGTCGGTGTTGACGGACCCTGGAGAGGCGTAAAGCTTTGTGTCGTGCAGTCATCAAGGGTACACGAGTGGGCCTTCGGTTCCGAAAGCCCATATCTATGATGTTTCGTTGAATGGTTCGCACACTGCTACTTGTTGATGACCCATCATTAAAATCTGCAGCATTTTGTGGAAGGGTTTCCATTCTGTCACGGTGAACGATTCTCTTCAGTCATAGTTGGTGCCGTTCTTGCAGCTTCCGGTCGCAGCGATGTCGGAGATTTGATGTTTTACCAGATTCCTGATATTCACGGTACACTCGTGAAATGGTCGTACGGGGAAATCCCCACTTCATCCCTATCTCGGAGAAGCGGTGTCCCATCGCTCGAGAGCCGACTATAACACCTTGTTCAAACTTACTTAAATCTTTATAACCGACCATTGTAGCAGCAGTAACCGATCTGACACTTGCGCGAGACACTTGTGTCATACAGGCGTTGCCGACCGCAACGCCGTATTCTGCCTGTTTACATTCATGTATCTCTGTATTTCATTACGCATGCCTGTACTAGTTTTTTTGACCCTTAAGTGTAGATGTCATGTAAGGAAACTATACACTCCTGGAAATGGAAAAAAGAACACATTGACACCGGTGTGTCAGACCCACCATACTTGCTCTGGACACTGAGAGAGGGCTGTACAAGCAATGATCACACGCACGGCACAGCGGACACACCAGGAACCGCGGTGTTGGCCGTCGAATGGCGCTAGCTGCGCAGCATTTGTGCACCGCCGCCGTCAGTGTCAGCCAGTTTGCCGTGGCATACGGAGCTCCATCGCAGTCTTTAACACTGGTAGCATGCCGCGACAGCGTGGACGTGAACCGTATGTGCAGTTGACGGACTTTGAGCGAGGGCGTATAGTGGGCATGCGGGAGGCCGGATGGACGTACCGCCGAATTGCTCAACACGTGGGGCGTGAGGTCTCCACAGTACATCGATGTTGTCGCCAGTGGTCGACGGAAGGTGCACGTGCCCGTCGACCTGGGACCGGACCGCAGCGACGCACGGATGCACGCCAAGACCGTAGGATCCTACGCAGTGCCGTAGGGGACCGCACCGCCACTTCCCAGCAAATTAGGGACACTGTTGCTCCTGGGGTATCGGCGAGGACCATTCGCAACCGTCTCCATGAAGCTGGGCTACGGTCCCGCACACCGTTAGGCCGTCTTCCGCTCACGCCCCAACATCGTGCAGCCCGCCTCCAGTGGTGTCGCGACAGGCGTGAATGGAGGGACGAATGGAGACGTGTCGTCTTCAGCGATGAGAGTCGCTTCTGCCTTGGTGCCAATGATGGCCGTATGCGTGTTTGGCGCCGTGCAGGTGAGCGCCACAATCAGGACTGCATACGACCGAGGCACACAGGGCCAACACCCGGCATCATGGTGTGGGGAGCGATCTCCTACACTGGCCGTACACCACTGGTGATCGTCGAGGGGACACTGAATAGTGCAAGGTACATCCAAACCGTCATCGAACCCATCGTTCTACCATTCCTAGACCGGCAAGGGAACTTGCTGTTCCAACAGGACAATGCACGTCCGCAGGTATCCCGTGCCACCCAACGTGCTCTAGAAGGTGTAAGTCAACTACCCTGGCCAGCAAGATCTCCGGATCTGTCCCCCATTGAGCATGTTTGGGACTGGATGAAGCGTCGTCTCACGCGGTCTGCACGTCCAGCACGAACGCTGGTCCAACTGAGACGCCAGGTGGAAATGGCATGGCAAGCCGTTCCACAGGACTACATCCAGCATCTCTACGATCGTCTCCATGGGAGAATAGCAGCCTGCATTGCTGCGAAAGGTGGATATACACTGTACTAGTGCCGACATTGTGCATGCTCTGTTGCCTGTGTCTATGTGCCTGTGGTTCTGTCAGTGTGATCATGTGATGTATCTGACCCCAGGAATGTGTCAATAAAGTTTCCCCTTCCTGGGACAGTGAATTCACGGTGTTCTTATTTCAATTTCCAGGAGTGTATGTATATGAAGCCAAAATGTTGCTATGTTGAAAGACTGTTTATTAAAAATGTTATTTACTGGAGCTAGAAGCTTATTTCAGCTCCATGGTTATTAAGCCATTTCCATAACACTTTGTTAACGCTGTCGTTGTCTAATGCCTTGTATTGCTAGAGATGTAATGTCTCGTCACTGGAATTTACTGCTGAGCAATATTCGTTAAGGCCTATTTAATATTTCCCGTTTGTTTGACAGTTTCAATCGACAGCTACTCTTTGACCATAGCAGCGTTTATTTACATTACACATATAATATCCTTATAAGGAATGGTGGACGCTACTTGCTAACCTGAATCGAACTGAACACGCTCGCGACCCGTCGAAAGTCACAGAGCGTAGTGACAGCAGCCCTGCTCTTCCACTGTATAACCTCAAGATGGACACCGAGTGGGGTGGCGCAGTAATAAGACCCGGTAGCTTGGCTATTCAAAATCTGGTCCGAATAGTCATATTTACGGCTTTCATGATGTCCCTTGACTTAAACCCAATGCTAGGCTCGTTCCTTTCAAAGGGTACGACTAATTTCCTTCGCCATCTTTCCCCAGTCCAAACTTCTTGTTCGTCTCTCACACCTCATTGACACCTCCTTTTCTTTTCAGAAGGACCTCCGTCAAAGAGAGGGACGGGTTGGAGCGGCAACGTCTCCACCTTCATGCGAACAGCATACCAGGAGGATTAAAGCATGTTTCGGTTGGGGTGTCATGGCAAGATAATGAATGTTTCACAGCAGTAGAGTTATATTTGACAGGTGTGCACGTCAGAGCGCACTGCGTTTATTGCGATCGTTGTTCTGTTTTTATTTCACAGTTGAGTTTTTTTTAGTTTCATAAGGGTTATTCTTTTACTTCCTGCTTACCTTGAATCTATGGCCAGCCAGATTCCAAGATTTGTAAATGGTAAATTCTTTTTAACACATTATACCTCAATAATGGATAGGCAATAATAAAAGTGCTGTGTATGCCACTTTTGGATATCATGCAAAGAAAGCATGCAATTAATGCCTGTCTGTGCTCTTTGAAGGTGGTCTCAACTGAATAAAACCCAGTTTTTGCAAACATGCATCATGAAAATCGCTTTTAATTTGAAGCCGTTTCCTATCTTAACAAATGATACAAAGTTCGTGGACACGATACAGTATAAAATGCTTAGTTGTTAGTCCGTTGCATCTATGAATCAGACTCCGTATCTGTCTTCGACTTATAAATAAAAATCGGGACAATAGCAATGCCATTCAATGGATAAAACGAAATATCAACAAATTCAAAACAAGATAGATACACGATTACGGTAGACAGTCCATTTTCAATTCGTAGTGGAGTCCTTGTACATAAAATCTGTATTTCATACGTTGGTTGTACTCTAGTCGACAAATACACAGCGTGTGTAACATGCAATAAAACCACACTTTTTTATTCCGTCAATACATTTTTCATACAATGCAACCTCACGCGCGGCAGGCCACGTGGGAAAATAAACGTGTATGTGAGAGGGGAATAAAACTGCATCCGCAGCACAGATAGATGTTGCAACTGCTAGTGGCACGTTCCGGTTCCGACACTTGAACGGCACCTCTTCTTTCGCGCTTTCCGAGATGCACTGCACGATGCCTAGTGAAATGGAAGGAGTTACACCATGAACACTTTACCCCACGTTATCAAATTGATGAATACTGCCATGACAATAAGAACTGCTGATCAAAATTTCATCCTTATGCGAACTTATCTTCAGTAGTTTCGGTACAGAAAAAAGTCATTCCTACATAAATAGAGTGGTTTGAGAACCTTGACACACTTCTCCGCCACTGGAGTACTGGGTAATTTGCAACTGCCATTTACGTTAAGCATCACTTGAAGCACTTATTAACAAATTGTTCTTTTGCAGTACAAAATGCAACATTTCCGAAAGTAAATTTCGTCAGAAACAGTAACAAGCGCCACTGCCCCTTCCGATGAGGTTACAAACTGGGGCAGAGCCCTTCCATGCTGAGACATTTAATGGGCTCTGGTGTGAGGGCGCTGAGAGAGGAGACATGGTCTTCAGGAGCTCCTCCCGTATGTCGTTTGGTTTTGCAGCCATACCTCGCTAACGTCTGTGGTATCGATATGTATTGCCGTCATTGGTGGGGTACCGCGATCTGTGTACGATACCATAGATTGCGATTCAGCACACCCAGACGACGCGCACCATCTTTGGCTCTCTGAGAAAGGGCTCGTAAGGATGCGCCAACCGTTCCTGCCTGATTTTTTGAAGTTCATGTTCCTAGATATTTTTTGCTATTGTTAAACGTCCTACATCGAGAAGGTTGAGGAGCTCGTCAACCATTTCAGGGTCTCCGCTGTTATGAAACAGTAGGTAAAACCATTCCGTAACATCATTCTAACCCGGAACATATTTCCTTCGGAGACCACGGGGTATACGCCTTTTAGCTGTTGTTGAAACGGCTTTGACAAATCTGCCTTAGTTGCTGCCTTTTCGAGGGATCCATTGGACGACTGTCTCTAGATGTGCAGCAAATTCTGCGGCTATTTCACTCAGTATTGTTAGCACTGACAACTCGATGCAAACGCCCCTGCTCTCAGTCTTTAAGTGAAGGCCGTCGGCAATTGCATTGTCCGTGGTGAGAGGTAATGCCTGAAATGTAGTACCCTCGGCACACTCTTGAAATTGTTGATCTTAGAATAACAATTCCCTATCCATTTCCTGAACGAAATTTCCCACGCGTCTAGCTCCAAATACCATTCCTCGTCTGTTACGCCGTCGCCTAGGTAGCCCCTGCGGGCCAGCAACACATAAAACACCACACAGGACCGAGTTTGTCTACGCCCAAGACGTAAGCAATGGTAAACATCGGCTGTTTTGGAAACAGGCATTCCGCGTACTACTTCCTGCAGAGGGAGTTCGAGATGGCCTGCAGGAAGTATTACCACACCAACATCTGATTGGCTGGCCAATACTATTTAAAGGCTAGAACCAGCACCGGACGTCAATTCACGCTGAATACCGACCTCAAGGACGTCTCCACGGAAGAATACGGCTTCGCCATTGGAATAGGACTTGGAGTTAAGTGTATGTGTGTTACCATGGACTCTTGAGGGAAACTTAGAAGTTATCTTTTGTTGCCTCTAGTAGGAAATTCTTACTGGCTTTGTGAGTGTGCCTTTTCGTTGTTATTCAGTCATTTCCATGTAGACTCACGCAAATAAAAGTTTTGTTGTAAACACTTTCAAATTGTCAGTGAAAACATCGTCCCTTTAAATAATTTTGATGCTAAATTGTGCGATATGCTTAAATACTGGAGTTTTAAATAAATTTTTATTCTTAAATTGACGTTTCATTCAGTGGTGCTTTAAATATTGGTCTGGGTGTCGTCCTATCAGATCTTTTATTGACACTTCCGAATAATATTGAGTTACTTGTATGTTTCAAATATAATTTGGTAAGTAGTCTACCATGTTTTGTGGCCATTTAAATAATTACTTGACATCGCCACTTATTGGCGCTTCTGAACTATCTTTCATTACTTACGTTTTTAAAGTACAAAAATGGTTCAAATGGTTCTGAGTACAATGGGACTTAACATCGGAGGTCATCAGTCCCCTAGAACTTAGAACTACTTAAACCTAACTAACCTAAGGACAACACACATATCCATGCCCGAGGCAGGATTCGAACCTGCGACCGTAGCAGTCGTGCGGTTCCGGACTGAAGCGCCTAGAACCGCTCGGCCACCACGATCGGCTTTTAAAGTACACTTCACCACAAAATTAAAGGATCACTCTTTTGAAAAACCACTTAATTTTGTCCCATTCCAACGCACAAGTTTGAATTTTTCCTCAAAGGGTGAGTGCAACGTTCCTCTATAGTAGTGCAAAAGCGTAGTGGCCTGCCACATCACCCTCGTGCTCAACAACACTTCAGATACACGAAGGAAAAAGAAATCGCAACACCAAGAAGGAGTTGTGCGACATGAACTAAAAATGGTAGACGTGTTTCTACATCTGAAAAGTGAGTCATTTCAAATATCTCGCCAGTCGCTTAAGTGTGACGCTAGTAGTTACCTTTGAGATTGAACGTGGTGCGTTGATGTTACTGAAGAATACCTTTAACGTGATAAAGACACCATTATCAAAACTTCACTGAGTTTGAACGAGATCGTGTAATAGGGCTACGAGAGCCTGGATATTTCTTCTGCGATATTGGAGAAGGACTTGGCAGAGATACAGCCACTGTACATGATTGCTGACAGCGACGGTGACGAGAACGTACGGGCGCAAGAAGACCGGGCTCCCCACGGGCACGTGGCACTAGCGAGAGGGAGGAACATCGTGTTCGGGGTATTGCTCTGGCGCATTGTACTGCATCTGCAGCAGCAATATGAGCAGTAATTGGTACCACAGTGACAGATCGAACTGTTAACATTGGATACTTAAAGGACAGCTCAGAGATCGACTCCCTGTAGCATGCATTCCACTGACCCGAAACCAGCGCAATTTGTCGTCAGGGGACAGCTTGTCGGAGAACAGGACAGAGTTCTTTTGTGTTTTCCGAGGGCCTGCAACCACAAAGGAAGTTGTAGGCACCTTTGAGGCAAGTTTCAATAATTTTGATAAGTGTTTTAACCAATATTTGGTGCATTTCAATAATTCCTTCACATAGTTTCTTATCGGCGTCTTTGTAATATTTTAATTTTGTGGGCGTTACAGTTCAGTCATTTAATTGTTTTACAAATGTGCTCAGGTTACCAATGTTTGATTGATGTAAACTGATAGGTGCGATTTCGTATGACAGCTGGAGCTCTCTCATGGTTATCCCACGTACCATAACTGCAAATTTGTACCTCAGTCTGGTGATTCGATTTGTTGTGATGCCATTCATGAACAGCATTCCATGGGGTGTTCTCCAACGGAATAAAGCTCGCCCACATATCGCTATTGTAACGCAACATGCTTTACAGGATGTCGACAAGCTGTCTTGGCCTGATCGATCACTAGATCTGGGACATCATCGAACAACAACATTAATCGTGTTTGTATTGACCTACCAAGTGCTGCAGTCATGGAACTCAGTAGCACAAACTGACATCCGTTACCTCTACAACACAGTGCATGCACTTTTGCATGCTTGCATTCAACATTCTGGTAGCTACACCGGTTATTAATGCACCAGTATTTCACTTTTGCAACAGCTTACAGTAATCTTGCAATGCTAACCACTTAAATATGTTACATTGACAAATCATTCCCGACATTTCATTGTCCTACATTGATTACTTTTTGGTGCAGCGGTTTTTTTTCCCATCAGTGCAGCAAGGTGTCGACAGCTCAGAAGTCCATGTGAGCTTTGTAGTGGGTAAATGATGTCACACTAGCACCAAATTCAGCCCAGCGCCACCGTGGGCGTATCACACGATGGGAACGTCGTCACACACTCCCGCTATTACCCACATTAACCCCACGCATCTGTGATGGACGTCAGATCCGCGACACCCAGCACTGAAATCACGCGGTTTTCTTGTGAGTGAGGGAGACAAACACACTGCCGCTGAGAATCGACACGAAATGGCCTCAGCACCTGAAGGCAGGCTAACCACGCGTAATGGTCGTCGAAGAGGTTGCGTAACCATCAGGCGTTAGAGCAGCGACGACGCTGAATCGGTGTCGAAGTTTCTGACTAGTGCATTATTAACTTTCTGCAGCAAACGTGTGTAGGTGGCAGCAAAGATGTTGCCGGACAGGGGGTGTTAGAGGGATCCTTTGCCGTTTTATGCAAGCATGTTTTAATGCAGGACTCCCACATGACCTCGCTACAGTATGTAGCGAAACAGAAGTGCTGGAAAAGCAGAAAAACCCTTTGCTGCTTCGGATCATATTCAAATGTCGAATAGTTCTGAATGGTCGCTAGAGGTTTTACCCTGTATACCAGATCAAAAACTGCGCTCGCACTACGCTCCAAACGAGTCAGATTATGTTCAGTGCTGTTGCAGCCCCACGATGTCCTTAGAGTAGGGTTGAAACACCCAGGGAGTAGCAGCAGTGTCGAACGTTGTCAAGAACGCTGTCCAGTTGCTCATCACACTGTAAACTGTTGTTTCAGACAGAGAAATGTGTGGGAATCAATGCCCCAGTGGAAGGGCTAGTTCCATTGACACCCTATATGCCACCCCTGAGGTCTTTTCGTGTCCGTTCTGAGCGACAGTGTGTCCCCTAGGCCGGGATTTCAACACTGGCTCTCGAGGTTCTGACTTCCATCACAAAGGCGGCAAGAGAAAAGGTGAAATATGAGAGGGGGAGGGGGGTGACGACCTTATTGTTGATATACCTAAGGTGGCCTTGGACAGAAATGCGGTGAAATTTGGTGCTCATCCGATTTCATTAACCCACGTTAAAGCTTCGATGAACTTCTAAGCTGTGGAATTTTTTTCGCATTTGTTGACACCTTGCTATTGGAAGCGTCGCTAACCTCGATGGTGGCGCCACAGGGTGCCATGCTTTTGCAACATCACAAAAGAAGTTGTAGGCACCTTTGAGGCAAGTTTCAATAATTTTGATAAGTGTTTTAACCAATATTTGGTGCATTTAAATAATTCCTTCACATAGTTTCTTATCGGCGTCTTTGTAATATTTTAATTTTGTGGGCGTTACAGTTCAGTCATTTAATTGTTTTACAAATGTGCTCAGGTTACCAAGGATTGATTGATGTAAACTGATTGTACCCAATAAAACTGTCTAAATTTTCTGTTGAGTCTGGGCCCGGCAGTTTACCACTCGGTGAAACCCGTTAATGTATACAGTTTCAGTTATAGGTATTTTACTCGATTATGAATGAAGAGTAAGTTGGTTGTTTGCGTTTCGCTCAGAGTGGCAATGAAATGCTCTTTGATTGACCATGTTCATCTCTGAGAGACAACGTTACCTGATCTACTGAGCAAAAATATAACTTGTAGTGGAACATACCTGTAACATATGTTGCACTTTGTGTATTTTCCAATTGATTGCTTCAGACCACATCTAAATCCACCATTTGGTTCACGAGTTAAAAAAAAAGAAAAGAACAACTTAACTCCACCAGAACAGGCCATGAAGGTCCAACCGTACCGACCGACCGCCGTGTCATCCTCAGCCCACAGATGTTACTGGATGCGGATATGGAGGAGCATGTGATAAGCACACTGCCCCCTCCCAGCCGTATGTCAATTTCCGAGACCGGAGCCGCTACCTCTCAATCAAGTAGCTCCTAAGTTTGCCTCACAAGGCCTGAGTGCAGCCCGCTTGCCAACAGCGCTCGGCAGACCGGAGGGTCCCCTATCCAAGTCCTAGCCCAGCCAGGCAGCACTTAACTTCGGTGATCTGACGGGAACCGGTGTTCCACTGCGGCAAGGCTGTAGGCTTGGTTCACGAGTTAAGTGACCTTTAACTGAGTAGCACATCAGATTTAGGGGAAGTGTGCGATAGTCACGCTGGTAGGCGGGGTGTGCCTGCTGAAGACACGAGACATCTACCTGAGAAAAAGCCAGGGCCCAAAACGGAACGAAAGAGCGGCGTCTCTTATGTTCTGGAAGCTTGGCGTAGGATTACTTCCGTCAAAACTGAAAAATAAGACGCGTTTTTGTTGGAAGACACCGCACGGCAACAGTTTGATACAGTGAAGGGTCGGAGGAACAAAATACGCCTCCCATAAAAATATTTTTTGCAGTAGACAGAGCGGTTGGAAAATTATTGCAAGTATGGAGCATCAAACTATCAAAATTATGTCTATCAGGAAAAGTGATATGTCTGACATCACAGTCTGCGAAACAGTTACAAATATGGGTGGCATCCCCCTCTTCTAGGCAGATCGTGATAGGTGCTGGTTGAGGACACACCTGTAGCAGATGGCAGCTCATACTCAGCAACTCTATAAGCATTTTGGAATTTTCTCTGATGTTTGTAAAGTACAATTATGAAGGGTCATAAAGATCTGACTTTAATTTGTGTTTAAAAATTACTGTTTGGACTGTGAGAATAACGATAATAATTTAGACGTCGTTAGATAAGAGCCACAAAACTTGTCTCGCGCTGTTACGTCATCCCACGCCCTCGTTCCGGTAAGTAGGATAACGCTTATTGTGTTACTAAGACTATAGTCGTTGGTGTGATCGATAATCACAGATGGCATTTTTGTCACGAATATGCGTTGAAATTTAATAATAATAGAGAATCTTGCGGTTTTATAGGTGCTAAGCAATATGAGCACCATTCTGGCATTTCACTTATAGAGTCACGTATGGCAGGATATGGTTGTTTATATGGCACTCGTGTACCTAGTTCGTCAACGTTAAGTTGGGACGACGATTACTTGCACTTAGTGACTTCTGTGCAGGTTCCGTGAATTCTGATGCGTTTCGTATTTATGTCTGATTTGAAATTGTTGCCGATGTACACTAACTTAATAGGACACAGGACCTCGACAATAAGTCAGTTTTTATCAGACACATTATATCCTTATTTATTGGCCAAACAAACCTGAGCCGTGCGCGGCTCGCGTTTAAACCATTTATGTTTGTCATCTTCTATTACGGTACTGCCGCCTCGTTTTCCTATTCCGTTTACTGGCGACACTAACTTCCTGCCTTACTTGCCCGTGAGCGGCAGCAGCAGCGCGTATCAATAAGTACACTGTCGTACCATCTCTGGAGCGACCGTTAGTATTTCTGGGTCGTCGTGTGTCTGGCAGTCAGTTGGAGACTGACCAGCAGTGCAGTCGGGACGCAGCAGCAGTGAAGTGGGGACGGAGCGCCGGTGAGACGCCGACAGCCAGTGCTCGCCGACCGCTGGCGACACACATGAAATGTCCGTCGGAGGGAGATTGGAACAGGACGACCGTTGGTTTGTCGTTCGGTTGGTCGTCTCATCGGCCGACGTATATTTGGTCCTTTCACCGTTTCCGGGCATGGGGAGTTGGTCGGTTGGCGTGGAGCAGCGAGGAAATCTCCGCGGAGCGTAGCTTGGCCGAGGCCACTGCCGGCGTTCACACGCGGTCGGAGTGGGTGGTGCCGTTCCCATTGTTACGAGGTCCGTGGCTCACCGATTCCGGACACGGAAGTTGAGTTTTGACTTAATCTACCAGCAAGTCACGACTGTTCACATTGTCTCGTTTGGATTTCGTTGTCGGCTGTTTGGATATTCCCGCGAACAACAACGTGTGTTTTCAAGTTCGCAAATTTTAGCCACCCTCCGGTGGAGTTTAACTGTACTTGATTATTTTGAATTGAAGTGCACCAGCGGAAGCTTCTGCCTTGTGGTCGTTAACGTTCCGGTTACCTGCCCTGGCCGTTGACGTAAATTTAGGCAGTGTATTTTCCTCATCGTGTTGTCGCTGTCCAGCACGGTGTGTAGTTTGACAGCTCAGTGTATAATTGGTTGTGGGCGCCAGTACCTCCTACGTTGTACAATTGAACTCCCTGTTGTGTGCTGGTCGGGTGGAGCGGAAGTTGTCTCGTCGTTGGGTCCGTTGTCTGTGTGTCGGTTGGGTTGTCGAAGGATCGAGAATGGTTAGGCTAACTGCCTGTCTCACCTGAGCGAGCGTTTTAGTGTTCGAATTCCAAGCCTACCGTCGGAAACTCTTGAGTGCCGTTGGGTGTACTGCCTTTTCTTACTGTTTGCATTTGTACGCCTTCTAGCCGATGTTTAAATTAAGGTTGTTTTTCCCTTAAGGCGTAAGATTATTTGGGCCTTCAGCCTAATTTAAAGAACTGTTTTGAGGTAAAGCCTTTGGCCTTTTAAAAATTTATTTTGGTTTGAGTCTTAAGTTATTGGCCTTCAGCCGATTTTAAATTAAAGTGGTGTTGCCCTTAAGGCATGAGATTGTATGGCGCATTCAGCAGATAATTAAGTTCCAAAAATTAATGCTGTGTTTTTTTTTAATTTTCTTGGCTCTTGCGTTGTTTGGGCCTGCGGATTTAGCAGGGTATTTCAAAACACTTCCCTGGCCTCTGCTGTAATTTAAAGATTGTGCACGTACCACCAGCTGGAGCACAACATCAGAACGAGTGCACACGATGTAAGGCCAGTAGCATTTCATGGGGTGCAGAGGCCTTGATGCGCACTGAATGGACACAAGCGGCAGGTACGTCCCGGATACCCCTAGTTCGCTCGCCCTGTTATTCTGCCAGTTACAGCTGCAGATAATTTGTTCTAGAAAGACGTTACATGATTTCTGTCATTTTTGATTAGGTATTAAAATTCGATGCACAAATATTAATGGACCATATGAAATAAGTTAGAAGACAGCACATTCAGAGTATTAAAGTCAATTTAACATGTAGTTTCTTTATGGTGCAGAAACGTAATTATAAGCTGCGAGAATGAAAAATGCTTCTACCGTAGCACAAAAAAGGCGAGCATTTCCCGAGCAGAGTTAGGGACGTAAAAGAAGAGAACTAGCTTTTCGACCTACCTGGCAGCTTCAAAGACGTTTAAATCATCCTGACATATTCCCGCTTTTTTACTTGTTAAACTGTCATCTAATGTAATTCAGCGTGTCAAGTATAGCATGACACTTGCCTTCATGTCATCTAACTGACTTCGGGCCATTCTATGACTGATGAATCCTGAAGAAGCAAATACTTTTCAATAAATGCTTTTCCAAGTAAACGGGCCGTTTGCACAGCTACAGGAAAGACAACATTCAGTTTAGGAATGAAAATAATTCTATGTATGCCAAACAGGACAGTGCTACATTTCATGATAAACGTTTTGGATCATTTTTAATGTTGTATTCAATCATCACCGGTGACAGATATTTTTAAACTCTTTCGTATTTATCCAGAGTACATGACGTCTCATGCGGTAAACAGGACCAGATTTAAAACGGTAAAATAAATAATTGACGAGCAGTGCGAATAATGGCCATCATCTTTTGTACTGGAAACATAAAAATAATTCAGCCTGAAGCACTCGACCTACCCGTCGCTTCACAAAGGGAGGGGCCCGACGGATGGGTTTTATGGGTCCAAAATTAAATTTTACGGCAGCGCCATAAATGGCTACGCTCTGACGTAGCCCATTGTGTTGAAAATTAATCCTGTGTATGATGAACGCAAAACGTTTACGAACGAAGCAACGTACCACAAAAGAAACGACCAAGTTCTTCTTGAATGGATCACATATAATTCCCAAGCTACATCCCCATTTCTGCCTGAAGAAGCCAAGAGCCCCTCTTGGGGGAAGGACAGTACGATGTAAGACCATTGACGACATATATTACGGTGGTGTAATACGTACGAAATCGCTAACATTCCAGTAGGTTGGTCTACATGCCTTCAGGTTAGAAATGGTGTACCGAAACTTCAGTCAAATCACCTCCACGTGTAAGCACAACGGATCTGTTGAAAAGCTGTATGAAAAGCCGCAAAGTCCAGTAAGGAGCACAAGGTAAATTCTCCCAGAAAAACTGCAGCAGAATGACGCACAGGAATACTCGCACGCATTGGCTGCGTCTGATTTGTCGAATGTGGTATTTCATGAGCCACGAAGTGCGGCACTGCGATGGATTCCACGCTCCTTTCCACACCTTTTCATCTTTACGCAACTTGCCGAGTATAATTTTAACTGCAGCAGGATATTATGAAACTATAGAATGAAGCAGTAACGATTTTTTGTTGTTAATTTGTTTATATCTCATGGTTTTCACGACCTGTGTTGAGCTCAACTTCGTGTAGAAGAGTGTACTAGGGATCAAATCATCAGGAGAGTACATGGCTGACATTACGGCCACTGTTGTTTTTGTCGTTGTGGTCTTCAGTCCTGAGACTGGTTTGATGCAGCTCTCCATGCTACTCTATCCTGTGCAAGCTTCTTCATCTGCCAGTACCTACAGCATCCTACATCCTTCTGAATCTGCTTAGTGTATTCATTTCTTGGTCTCCCTCTATGATTTTTACCCTCCACGTTGCTCTCCAATACTAAATTGGTGATCCCTTGATGCCTCAGAACATGTCCTACCAAACGACCCCTTCATCTAGTCAAGTTGTGCCACAAACTCCTCTTCTTCCCAATCCTACTCAGTACCTCCTCATTAGTTATGTGATCTACCCATCTAACCTTCAGCATTATTCTGTAGCACCATATTTCGAAAGCTTCTATTCTCTTCTTGTCCAAACTATTTATCGTCCATGTTTCACTTTCATGGAGTAGGAGAAGTTCGTTTACATTTTTGTGGAGACGAACCCCCTGAAGCAGTTTCTGCAATTTTATGAGGGTAGCGCAAAACACTTCAGAGTTCATCGTTGCACCATGAACATCAAATAGAAAAATCGTTTCAGAGTTCCAGAAGACCAATGGCATGGCTTTACCGACTGAGTGTGAGACTTTGGACCTGAGGAGAGGCGATACCGCACCACTCCATGCGACTGCCGTTTTGTTTCTGGCTCGAAGTGATGAATCCACGTTTCAACGCTTGTGACGATGCAAAAACAGACAAATATCTTATGGGATAACAGCAATCAGTGATTTTATAATGTTGCTTAAAATCCGTCTTGATTGCAAAAATTTTTTATTATTATTCATATGACCGGTTTCGGTTCATTCAGAACCACCTTCAGATCTGATATTACAGTTACAGGAGTAACTGAAATATCAGATCTGAAGATGGTTCTGAATGAACCGAAACCGGTCATATGAATAATAAAAAAATTTTTTGCAATCAAGACGGATTTTAAGCAGCTTGTGACGATGTTCGACAAAAAATTCTCACGAACAGCCTCGTAACGCTCAAGTAGTTCCGCACAGATGGTCCTTCGTTGTTCTTCATGGTCTTCTGTTAGACGGCAAGGAACCCAGTGGCCAGACAACCTTGGATAGCCGAACTTGTGGACGAGTGACTTAACAGCACCAACAGAGACGTTCTCTTGAGCAGTTAGATGTTTCATTGTGATGAGAGTGTCAGCACGTTTCCACATTGCAGAGGTCACAGCTTTGTGCGACCGGCAGGCGCACGGGAGATTGGGCAGGTTTGTGGGACCTTGCAGCGATGATGATAGACGTCTCGCTCAACGATCTATCGTGCTTTTGCTCAATGCCATGTCTCCGTAGACATTCTTTCTGCAAGCGTCTACGAATATTTGCGATGCTCTGGTTTTCCCCCAAAAGAAACGCAGTGACAAATGACAGCTCTCTGCTTGGAACGCATTCCGCTGCAGTCGCCATTTTGGAGGCCACATATAGCGCTGCTAACTATCGGAGCTTCATGAAGCCATAGGAACTGAAGCGGGAAAATTCCACGATGTCTCACAACGAATTCCGCATATTTTCAACCTAAACTGGGCGAGAAAAAAAATGCCTAGCATTGAACGCCCCTCGTAATATGTAACCCATTCACGCATGTGAGGTTACTAACGGTCTGTAGTATGGTGGTCCCTGAAACAGAGGCTGCAGTTTCAAATTCTGGTGGTAGAAGGTACTTATTACTCCGCTGGGAAGAGGTGAGTTGGTGAAGTACTCTCTGTGTTTGAGAAGCAACACCAGGTCTTCGGTGCGGCAATCTTTCATGCTGGCTACATGAACATGATTTTCTAGTTTTCATACATCATTTCACACAAATACTCTAATAGCCGATATTTTCAGCATTCCTTTCACGTATGTTTTATAATATGAAGTAATTATCATACTGTTATTATTCTAAAATTATTTATGTTGTGGTTTTCCATGTCATTTTATTTTTATTTCTATGTTTCGTGTTTATACTTTCATATTTATGATTTTTTTCCGCGAAACGTTCTTACAATGACAGATTCTGTGATGTTATAGAAATAAGATGTTATATTAAGAAAGTAGTTGGGGACACTTTAATTAACATTAAGTCATGGTAAGAGAATATGTTTATTTTAATAATGCAGGAAAAAGTAAAAGAAATATGCCGAAATAAACTTCGACACTCCTAAAATGTATTTAATATATGTAACTCACAAAAGGTTAATTACTTTTTGACACTTTTCAGTCACCCACTTTTCAAATAGCTAAAATTAGGACTCCTTATTGCCCTCACGGCACAAGAAGCTAAAGAAAATGAATTGTAGAATATGTTACGTGAATGTCCAGTAGCTTCAAGAAAGAACGGAATCTGTGTAGCATCATCGTACTGTTTGGCAAAGTATATAAACAAAACCGTCACACAAGACTATGAAATCGAGAACAACAGTACAGTAACAACCAGACATAAAAAAAATTACAAATTTCACAATCATTTCTTTCAACATAACATACTATTCATACATTGCAACTGCAGATAAAGTAAACGAAGTACAGAAAATTTACTGGCAAGCTACAAATTACCTGTAGAAAACAATAAAGAGGTAGTCATAATCCTAAGCGTAATTGCAAACCAAAAGTACTTCATTTTGAGGAGGAAAATTAAATACAAAAAGATTTACCATTTTGGATCCCCAGTATTGGGAAAATAGGTATAGAAAATGGGGCCTGTCAGACGGCATGTCTTGTTTTCCGCAGCCAGAGATCATGTTCTTCAGAATGTGCTACTGCAGGACACGTGACCGCAGCGAGCGCTGGCATGGCGCACGCAGGAGAGTGGACAGGACGATACAGAGTCATTCTACATCTACATCTACATCCATACTCGGCAAGCCATCTGACGGTGTGTGGCGGAGGGTATCGGTTCTCCCTTCTATTCCAGTCTCGTATTGCTCGTGGAACGAAAGATTGTCGGTATGCCTGCGTGTGGGCTCTAATCTCTCTGATTTTATCCTCATGGTCTCTTCGAGAGATATACGTAGGAGGGAGCAATATACTGCTTGACTCCTCGGTGAAGGTATGTTCTCGAAACTTCAACAAAAGCCCGTACCCAGCTACTGAGCGTCTCTCTTGCAGAGTCTTCCACTGGAGTTTATCTATCATCTGCGCGATTACTAAAAGATCCTGTAACGAAGCGTGCTGCTCTCCGTTGGATCTTCTCTATTTCTTCTATCAACCGCATCTGGTACGGATCCCACACTGGTGAGCAGTATTCAAGCAATGGGCGAACAAGAGTACTGTAACCTACTTCCTTTGTTTTCGGACTGCATTTTCTTAGGATTCTTCCAATGAATCTCAGCCTGGCATCTGCTTTACAAACGATTAATTTTATATGGACATTTCATTTTAAATCAGTGCTAATGTCTACTCCCAGATAATTTATGGAATTCCAGTGGTTGACCTGCTGTATTGTAGCTAAATGATAAAGGATCTTTCTTTCCATGCATTCGCAGCGCATTACACTTGTCTACAATGAGATTCAATTGCCATTCCCTGCACCATGCGCCAATTCGTTGCAAATCCTCCTGCATTTCAGTACAATTTTCCATTGTCTCAACCTCTCGATATACTACAGCATCATCCGCAAATAGCTTCAGTGAACTTCCGATATTATCCACAAGGTCGTTTATATATATTGTGAACGGCAACGGTCCTACGACACTCCCCTGCGGCACACCTGAAATCACTCTTACTTCGGAAGACTTCTCTCCATTGAGAATGACATACTGCGTTCTGTTATCTAAGAACTCTTCAATCCAATCACACAATTGGTCTGATAGTCCATATGCTCTTACTTTTTTCATTAAACCACTGAGGGGAACTGTATCAAACGCCTTTCGGAAGTCAAGAAACACGACATCCACCCGGGAACCCTTGTCCATGGCCCTCTGAGTCTCGTGGACGAATAGCGCGAGCTGGGTTTCACACGATCGTCTTTTTCGAAACCCATGCTGATTCCTACAGAGTAGATTTCTAGTCTCCAGAAAAGTCATTATATTCTAAAATAATACGTGTTCCAAAATTCTACAACTGATCGCCGTTGGAGAGACACGAAGAAGGCTGGTCTGCGATAAGTGATGTCCAACATAAGTCGCGGAGATACCGGACAGACAACGGTCAGCACTGTCGGTGCAAGTGTGGGCAGCTACCTGAGGGAAAGGGTGCAGCAGGTACGGGCGAAAGCCGCTGATCGTTCGTCAGTCCTAGCCAGAGGCAACCGGGGGTGGCGTCATTTCCCAACAGACAACAGCGTTTGCCCTGGTCACCATCACTCAACCCCCCCAGCGTGCACAGCACACTGTAGGTTAGGGTCTCTTTTTTGCATTCTGATTGTCATACCGTTACCCACCCATTAGATATCTACTGCTAGCTAACGGTCTCCTCTAGACTATACCGTGCTTGCTATACATATCTATGTCACTCCTTTTTTCCTTTCTTCTGCGGCATTTGTCCCTAAGATGGTCACCAGAACCAAAAAGTACAAATTGTTGTGACTTGGCAAGACAGCCAAGCCACTATGAGGAAGCCGAAAGGCACGCGTTTAAGCTCACGCAGGCTGGCGTGAGGTCTGGAACAGGTAAAGTAATTATACTAGCAAACAAGGGTACGTAGCTTCTGGAATACTTAACTTTAATCCATAATTGGTGAACATCTGTCTGACGGTACATGCATCACAAGATAAATATCAAATGATAATGGCGCCTTGCTAGGTCGTAGCAAATGACGCAGCTGAAGGCTATGCTAACTATCGTCTCGGCAAATGAGAGCGTAATTTGTCAGTGAACCATCGCTAGCAAAGTCGGCTGTACAACTGGACCGAGTGCTAGGAAGTCTCTCTAGACCTGCCGTGTGGCGGCGCTTGGTCTGCAATCACTGATAGTGGCGACACGCGGGTCCGGCGTATACTAACGGACCGCGGCCGATTTAAAGGTCACCACCTAGCAAGTGTGGTGTCTGGCGGTGACACCACACAAATTATCCTACAAAGACAATAAATTCAGACCGCAAAATTGTCACGAATTTATAAGATATGTCACTCAGCCAAAAGGATAGAGAAAAGCCTTACAGTGGTGTTCAAGTGACAAAAGGTATTTTTGAAGACAAAAGACTTAAATTTTAAATCACAGTCAGTTTAAAGCATATTTCTTCGTACTATCAGAACATTCATTGTTACGATGACAACGCAGCTATTAGGGCATTCTGGCCTTCGTTAATATTTACTGAATTAGAAGTGCGATGATAGTGCAACGGACTCTCAGTGCGGAAAGAGATTGGTGAATTCACATAATGCTCGTCTGGTGTCAATTAAGAGTGCAGTGAACTTCTCATCGATCACTTAACATAATCAGCACCAGCGGTCCTGATACTTCCTTGTAAGTATTGGTAAGGGTGTAATACACATAAATCTTCTTGTGTGCTTTTAGTGATCCTATCGAATTACATCTGTCACCTATTCAAGCACTTGAATTAAATTGAAGAAGGCTTCCGCAGTTTTATTGGAAAGTGGGGGTACATAAGATTATTTAGGACGACCTTCTTAGACTTGTATTTAGTGTTTCGTAGATGGAAGAAACTCGGACAGAACAATAAATGAATTTTTAGCGTACTGCTCCAATAGCGAATTGAGATCTAACGTAGGAAACACATGTGTCCACGGATTTCATGTCCAAAATACGTAATCTCCGAAAAACCATCCGACAGAGGAATGCAGTCCCTGCTACTCCTGAATATATATACGCCACGCTTAACGGATCCTTTATGTATAAGAAACACTGCTAGAATACCATTCTGGTAATATGTGCAGGTTGAGAGTTTTGAAGATGCTTACAATGTCCTGGTGCGATGCAGAAGGCTGCCCTCCACGACGATGAATTGTGGGCTTTTGCAGCTCTGCTGGATACTACACAAGCTCTGATTATTGTACATCATCTCGTGAAGAATAATTCAGTGATTGCACTAAACGGTTATGTAGTTGCCTGAAAGTAGTACCAGAAGAGAGAAACTACACATTCTGGTATGCAACGCACACGATATCATCCGGTGATAATGATATTTTTGTGGGGCGCTCAACTGCGCTGTTATCAGCGGCCGTACAGATTCCCAACCTTTTCACAGTCCAGTCGTGTCACGCTTCCCGAATGATGATGAATGGATGAGGAAAACACAAACACTCGGACCCGGGCGGAGGAAATCCCCGACCCGACCGGGAATCGAACACGGGCACCCCATTTTCCAGAGGCTGAAACGCTAGCCACTAGATCAGGAAAGCTGAAGACTAGTGACATCCAAGGACAGCTGGCAGAAAGCATATAAATTCTATCTGCACAGGGTGGGCTAGATGAGAGCGCTCCCAGAAACCGCGACAAAATCTGGAAACTTGCATCGAAAACGCCCGTCACCACCAGAAGAACAAATACTGAAATCGTAGATAATGGATTAGTACTTGGGAATTCAGAAAGTAAGTCACACGTATCGTTGCAAGGAAAGATCACCGCGCAACAACAATCACGTATTGTCAGACAAGAGTACATATTCCAGGTTTCCTGCAGACTCAGTTCAGCTGCGGCACGGATAACGGATACACCACAGTATGAAGTTGGAAATGTGGTGTCACCGCCAGACACCACACTTGCTAGGTGGTAGCCTTTAAATCGCCGCGGCCCGTTAGTATACGTCGGACCCGCGTATCGCCACTATCAGTGATTGCAGACCGAGCGCCGCCACACGGCAGCTCTAGTCTAGAGAGACTCCCTAGCACTCGCCCAGTTGTACAGACGACTTTGCTAGCGATGGTTCACTGTGTACATACACTCTCATTTGCCGGGACCACAGTTTAGCATAGCCTTCAGCTACGTCATTTGCTACGACCTAGCAAGGCGCCATATTCAGTAATTAGAATGAATTCTGAACAGATAATATTGTGAATCATGTACTGTCAAGAGCGACGTTCATCCTTAATGGATTAAAGTTAAGTATGAAACTAATAACGGGCGCTTTCTGAATTATAATTCCTTGTCATGTTCCAGATCTCACGTCGTTATAGATCTTCCCTCCTCACGCCAGCCTGCGAGAGCTAAAACGCGGGCATTTCGGCCTCCTCTAGTAACACGGTGTTGGCTCTTCTGCCAACCCAACATTGGCGACGTATGTAAAAACGGGGTTCTTATCTATACTGCCCTGTTTCACTGCTTCGCCACTATCTCCAGATGTACTGTCCGAATTTTATCGCTTCCAGAATCAGCAGACGCAGGCATTACTAGATGCCCTTGGACAGCTCGTCCAGGGTCAACGTGCAATGCAACACGATGCGGCAGCCGCCGCTCCACCGCTAACGCAACCACAACACGCAGTTGCACTGACATTCCGACCTTTTGATGCTGCACTGGAAAGCTGGACGGAGTGGTCACGCCAATTTGGATTTCATCTCGCCGCCTACAGAATTTAAGGTAATGAGCGGTAGCCTTTTCTTTTGTCGTCGGTTGGTGTGCAAACCTACCGGGTGATAGTCAAATTATTTCCCTGACACGACATAGCAACTCGGTCCTACAACGAAATTTTGTCTGCTTTAGATGCATATTTCAAAGAATCAGTCAATGTAGTTGCGAAACGGTACACCTTTTTTTCGTACAAAACGTAGAGCAGGTCAGACTAATCGGGAGTGGGTTGTAACCTTGCAAGGACTTACTAGGGATTGTGCTTTTGAGTGTCAATGTGGACTTCCATATTCAGATACTATGGTACGTGATGCAATTGCACAGAACATTTCTGATGTTCGTATACGGGAACAGAGTTTAAAACTAGTCAATCCCTCCCTTCAACAAGTGATGGACATATTGGATCGGCAGGACACACTTGACTTTGCTCAGGAATCATTTGAAACTTCGTCAGCCATGTGTCAGGTTAACTGGCCCGCCAGGCGAGCTGCACGGAGCAGTAAACATCCCTCGCGCCCGGCCGCGCCGCTGCCGCCAGGCTCTCAGCCACGTGCGTCGCGCAGTGTTCGATTTGTGCTTTTACCAGTGGGGGGGATGTCTTAGGGGGTTTGTATAATTATATATGTTACTACCTTGGACCGTGGCGTTACCCATGGTTAAACGGTTATTTACAAATAGATGTTAATGCCGAAACTCTCTATTCACGCGTAAGCACTATCAGAAAAGCCATCCCTTGTTATATCTTTAAAAGTACATTATAGGTAAAGCTTATTTACAAAATCATCTACATACAGGTATACAAGGGGAATTCCAAAAGTAAAGGCACATTTGTAAAAAGCTGTACTTATTCTGATGATAGAAAACTGAAACATGCGTTATTTTTCTGCGTAACCTCCCTGGACTTCAATGCAGTTTTCCCGACGTTTTACGAGTTTTTTTATTTCATCAGAAAATACGTTTATTGGTTGCATCTGTAACCAATTTTGCACCGCAACAATGACGTCATCATCACTTTCAAATCTACTTCCCTGTACTGCTTCCGTTAAGGGTCCAAACATGTGAAAATCGCTTGGAGCGAGGTCTGGACTGTATGGTGGATGTCCCAGCACCTCGAATCTCAACTCCTTTATTGCTTCGGCTGTCCATTTGGCTGAATGTGGGCGAGCGTTATCTTGCTGCAGTATGACACCTCTTCACAGTTTTCCACGACGTTTGGATCTGATTGCAGGTTTTAGTTTCGTACGTAACACATCACATCCACCATACAATACAGACCTGGCTCTAAAGCCTCGTTTACGCTGGGGAGGACGTCTTGCAACATTGTGGCATGCTACGGAAATGTGGTGTGCGCCGTCTTGTCATTTAGTTCTAAATGTTTTGAAATGCTTACCTACGACATAAGACTTTTTCAAAATTAATAAGCAAACATATTAATAGTATTAATAGTAAGACTGTATTAACAACCTTCAGTGTTCGGCTCCACAAATTTAAATTATTTGTAAAGTTTTACTCCAGTGCGTGGGAAATAAACATCCCAGGTTGAGATGCATAAATTAAAACCAGAGGAGGGGATGGTCTGATGCAGAGGGGGGGAAATCCCCCCCATCCCCCCCTGCAAATCTCACTCTGGTGCCGCGCCGGCAAGCAAATACAGTGCTCAAATCATGCCTGCGGTGCGCTACTAAAAATTCGCGTGCGAATTGCCCATCACGCCAAGCTATTTGCTTTTACTGTTGAGAGGCACCCACATGCCTTGCTCATACTGTAGCATCAAGCAGTCAAGCCTGCAAGATGAGTAGTCTGCCAAGCGAGTGGATTCATTCTTATTTGTCAAGTAACATGAGCTCTAGTACTCACAATTAAGTTACAAATTGTTCTCCTGTTTGAATATTACGCAACGGAAACGGATAACGCACATCTGACTATTAGTAATTTACACAACTCTGACTGTTCACTATGCACATGCAATACCACATTTTCTTTCTTACCCAATGGCTTTGGTCAACATGTGGCCATCACACTGAATATGAATGGCGCACACATTATAAATTCTGGATATCATGACAACATACTATTCGAAGGAAAATGCCACCAATCTTTTTCTTTTTACTATCTTTTTTATTCCGATAAATTGTATAACCTAAACACACCATAACATCTTCTACAACAATTCTCTATCTTATGGTCTCGTAATTATCTAATACTACAGTCCACTTTCTGGATAGGATGGTGGATCTTTTGCTATATCTCACACTTCGACTCTCACACCCATCGGCACGAAAATTTCCTCCAGACCGAGTGGTACAAAACGGAACATGCATTACCCACTGCCTCTGAAACTATCTTGTTACTCTCCCATGCCAACCACACTTACTTAAATTTCATGAAACATACAATACTAAGAATAGTCACAACGCTATAATCACATCACTTTCAGCTTTCCCACTTCAATTAGCATTCATCCCAGTTTCACATAACACTGCCCCACTTCGTAACTTTTCTTTGCTACTATGGACTCTGCAGGATATATGCACGTCTTCCTGTGCAATGCAAGCCAAGTGGCGTTGCTGGATAGACGGCTGACTCACCTTGCTTCACTCTCAGAGTATTATAGTTTGAATCAAGCGTCACATGGAAACATAACACGCAAAGTAATATTAAGAACATATTCATCACACACATGAATCCTCAACTGATACCATGGACGAGTACTTCTCCTTATCCTTTGTCTCATACACAGATTGAGGCTCACACAGTACTCACCACGTGGAAGTACTCGTCTCTAATTTCAAGTCCTGCACACGCCATTTCTTAAATATTTCCAACTTATAGTACACACGTCAGTAATTCAGCTTAACTTATGCACTCGGAAGTATTTCAACTTATTGCTACATGTGGTTTCATTGTGACCGTTGGTCACTTCTGAAGATTACTACGATCCCTTAATATTACCTGCCTAACATTTAATTCTCCCCACAAAAGTTCCTGAAATAGAGAAATTAAGTATTCCACATGCATACCATTCTATCCACTCTTTTGTCTTTACGGAGCACACCTAAGACAGGTCTTACCAACACAAGATCCAACGCCAGAATGCTGAAACATGGCCGTTCTTCAGGTCATCTCACACCTCCGTCGAGGTGTGGGAAGACCATGCTACCCATTGGTCAGCCACATTTCAGGCGCTCAAATCTCAGGTAAATTTCATCTCTTTGGTTCCACCAAAGGTGAGCAAAGGACCGTCTCAAAGATGATCATGTATTGCACATTCACTAACTGTGCTTAGCAGACGACCATACATTCATTCATTTCGCAGAGCTCACCAAATTGGATATAGGGATTCATTTTGTGGGAGTGCACATGTGATCAATTAAATAACTAAACTGTCATTGTTTGCTGCACTGGTATCCGGCTTCGGTGTATTAAGTGAAATTGAGTTATTATTACAAAAAATATGTTGTTCTGACAAGAATAACGAAGAATGTTGTACCTATTTTCAATGTCGGACGGTACTGTACCCATGGAGAAAAAAATGGCATGGTACTATCCTTGCAATGCGAGGGTGGTTCCGAACATTTTTTTTTTAAGAAAGCTGTATTAGGGCAAACGTAGCAAGTCATCATAATAACCAGGAAGAGACCTTAGCTCCTGGTGACCTCAAATAGACGACCAAATGCTGTAACTTTACCAAATTATTGACACAGTTGTTGCATTATTGTACTCTCCACAATCCGGAGTAACATACACATACAAATTAGCAACAATCCAAATGACAAATAAAACATTACATCATAGAAATAAAAAATAATGGTGAGATAAAAATTTGCTTAGTTACCGGGATCTCCGTTATTTTTAGGAGTAATCCAAACTTCACTAATTCTATAATAAATACAAAAAATACTAATTGAGCTCAACAAATTTTAAATAGCCCACTGTCCAAACACAGAGCAAGTAATCTGACCTTCATAAATAGCGTTGTAATAATCTTTACATGGCAATGTCTAAATACAAAACAAAATCAACAGAAGAAAATAAATTGCGTATACTAGTTATATGTAGAATGTCAGGCTCCATATCATTACTCTAAAATGTACGTCAATCCTACTGAGAAATTAAACTGAGAAAAGAACAATGAAATATATCATAAGTTACATACTGGTTACCTAATATAGTCTGTCTAAGACATCATGTCATTAACTATCATCACTTAAGCAATTACCACCACTATTCGACTGTGAGTTTTACCTTATCCTTGTCCACTAGTACAAATACCTACAGCTGAGCTAGTCAGTCCCTCAACTTTGATCAATACACGCAGTAGATAGTTAGCAATAAGTGCTCGAATCCACCAGTAGCTCTCGTATTTTACTCTACTACTCATTTCTCTGTTGTTACATATTTAGACAACAAGAATTTGCATTTCGACTAGCCTCCGTTACACTTCAGTGTGAAATATCACCACTGCGATAATGAAAATAAGTGGCTTCAGTCAACACACCAACAAGATTATTACTGTCCACGACATCAAAATGCATCAGTTAATTCCGATATTTGTTGTGCAGTGCAAACTCTTGTCCCCTGTGACAACCTTACTGACCAATGCAACAAGAACCGCTACGTTAGTATTACGACACTGTCTAATAATTAAAGCATCCTTGTACCAAATATTTTAATAAACGTGCTACGTGAACTTGATAACCCAGAACAAACAAAAAAAAACACACTATCTATGCTAAACACATACATTGATGAAATACAATTCCACTTGCTGTTCCTTCGGGAATAAAACGTATAAAAAAAATGTACACTGTTACAAATACAAATACATTATTCCCTGTCTTGCGAGTCACATGGAATCATTTCATTCTGTGATTTTGTTGGGGTCAAAAAGTTGCTTATAGTTGTCCTAGAAACACTGTCTCGGTGTCAAAGCTCTCCCATGGTTACCCGGACGAATGTCTTTAAGTCACTCAAATCGGCATTTTGAACACGCACTGAACAGTAAAGTGTATCTCACACTAAACACGAATGTCATAGTCACTCTCAGAGTAGCATCCACACGAATCTGGTCGTCCAGAAATGGTCCTGCAACTACTATTATCCACGGTCCTGCCCTTTCAGTTCATGATGTAATTAAGTCTTGAGTTCGAACATACAGCACTTATTCCCGCATCAATTAAAGAAATGTCTCCTATTACAAGTGAAAAGTCAATGTCCCACTTTAGTTTCTTGCGTTCATACAATATTAGTCACCAAACGACAACTGTCCTCTTTAAGTATACCAAGCGTCCCACATGCAATCTACAAAGCACACGTAACAAGTCACTGCCAAAAGTTTATGGATCCCACCGTTCAGTGGTCAAGACAAAACAAAGCAATCGTCCTGTCTGCTAAAGACAAAATCTTTTCCACCACTCACAGCGTGGAAACACCAGTCCTTCACTTTCACCTTATTGAGACATACGAGCAGTAATCTTGTTTCACGGCTCCACAGCCCAGTACTAGTTAATAGTTGCTGTTAAAAAATGCCCGCCGGACTCTGCCGCGCATCGTTCATTCTGCCGTTGTGCGAGCCGTTGAGCAGAAAAACCACCGCTGTTGCCTCCACGGGATAATGTCTCCAGTCGTAAGGCTGGCGCAACTTATGAATGGCCAGTGGTAGGTGCGTGTCGCCCCAGGCCATTGACCTGTTGTAGCAGACGCGTGGAGTGTACCCTGACCGACTGAGGAGTGGGGAGCGCCGCGGCTCTGTTGCCTCTCCCATGGCGACGTCAGCTTGGCCTCCTTCATTTTTATGTAGGTACGGGCGCGTTCTGCGTGGGCACCTCAGCGCTACGACACCCAATCAGTCAGACCCTTCCATGCATCTCGAAACATGACAGACAAAAGGATATTCTTACAGTATTTAAATACTCATTGATTACCTGTATGATCTATTAGATACATTGGTAATAAAAGAATCTTTGTTCTAAAAAACATAAAATCATTCACCCTAGTTTTCTGCACATACAACATCAACATTTATCCCTTTTCTAAATACAGCCCACACTTGTGCCACTAATTGTACCTGTCGTCCCTCATACAAAACATGAAAATGTTAAAAAAAAGGAATGAGAAACCATCTATACAGCTCATAATTACAATATCAAATAGTAGACTACTTTAACATCCTATCACAGTGAACATATTACAAACTGTTGATTCTAAAACTACAATATACAACGCACCTTTGTGCTTGTGACAGACTGAAATTAATACCCCTAGAAAGTGTTCTAACAAAAAAAAAATAAGAAACAATCTATAGAGCTCACAATTACCTATCTTTAACATCCTAACACTATAAACATTTTAGAAACCGATGACTCTAAATCTACAACATACGATGCACCTTTGTGCTTGTCACAGACAGAAATTAGTATCTCTTTACATATTTTACCTTTTATTATATATAACAACATTTCTAGGACATGTATGTACCATCCACATGACGTCATATCCTGACCTGCCATCGAGGGTCATCCAAATCAAACGATAAAGCACAATAATGTTTTAGTTATGGATCGGTAGCATCCCCTTTACAGGAGTTTGCGCATTGATCACACTACTCTACGACTCTCACTCAACAGACACCACATTTTCCTTCTCATTCAATCCATTAATACACCAACAGAATAGGTCTAGAAGTCAGCTAACCTTAACACCACCACACTCACGACAACATACCATACCTTTGCTCCCTTATACTCAACCACATAACATATGGAGTTGTTTCGGAGATAGCATTCCAGTCTCTGATTTCGTCCTTTCACTCTGGCCCTCTCTCCATCGGCTTACCTCTGCATTCACTTTACCGCTTATTCATCCTGCTAAATATCAACTTAGAATTGCGACATTTCATCTAAGAAAAAAAATACACAAATTATTCATCCTGCAAAATAACTGTACACATTTTTGGTACCGTTTTGATTAGTTTTACTGGTACCAGGCTTCAACAACAATAAAAAATATTGTTTTTGCCATATTGCAAATGTTATGGTAAGAATTAGATTTACACTTATATTACACCTTACGTCAGTATTCCACAACGTTCACCATCTGGATCTCATACTTCCTTTATGTCCTTTCACGTTGTGCAGTTGTCCTCATCTCGTTATTCGTATTTCGGCTCTCCGTCCGTCCGTTACTCCATCATTTCCTGGTCTTCCTTCGCCATTCGCATCAGTCTCAATTGCAGCAAACACAGGCTTCTCTGTAACATACATCTAAGACATCTCCACATTATTCAATTCTACTCACCTTTATTTACCACTGTTTCATCACGTCGAATCTCTCTTTATTAATCACACTGCTTCACGTCGCTTCTCTCCTTAAATATCACCGTTATCAACTACTATTTATCACGTCACTTCTCTCACTATCTACCACCTTTATCCACTTATTAATCATCGCGTCGTTTCTGCTTGATCCTTATTCATATGACAAAAAATACGTACATACACTACTCTGTCGACTCCTGTTCATGACTCATTCGACCAGTCTATTCCGTCATATTTCCTGACATCCCGCCTGAAAATTCTTATGCTCGATTTGACCCTGCACAACGTTACACACCACAAATAAATACACTATCTACCATAACTTGCCTGCTTTCGATCTATTTTCCATAATTTGATGTTAGAAATGTGATGAAGCCCACGCGATTTTTTTCCCTTGATCGTCTCAATCAGTACAGCATTTTCATGGACAATCCGCCTCACTCTGAATGATCCACTATACACAGTAAAGAATTTGCTAGTTAGGGATCTGCGCTTCTTTGATAATCGATGAGTTTTAATTAGGACCTTGTCTCCTACTGCTAATTCGATTTTACGGATCTTTCCTTTCTGCTTCTCCTGCCTATCCTTAGCTGCCTTCTTAATACGCTCTATCGCAATCTTGACAATTTCCGTGTGCCTTTGCTTTCCTGATCGCGGAAAATCTACCAGCTCCCTGACTCGATTTGGTGGTGGTTCATTCTTTAATACCGTAATTGGTGATAAACCAGTTGCTCCATGTGGTAGCTCATTGACGATTTCCTGAGAATCTTTGAGAAAAATATTCCAACTTCTACGTTGCCTATGGCAATAGATCTTACACAACTTTCCCAGTTCTTTTACCACTCTTTTACTGAGGTTACTTGCAACATGGTATCGGGATATGAACACCGGTTTTATACTTCTTCTCTTCAGTGTGGTTAGCCATTGTCTGGATCTATATTGTGGTCCATTGTCAGCTATGAACTTTTCTACAGTTCTTACTTCTCGCAAAAAGTTTTTAACGATCGCTGCTGCTACTGTCCTTCCCGTCGCACGTTTCAATGCGGTAAAAGTCACATACTTTGACACCAATTCCACTGCTACTAAAACATATCTATATCCCTGCACTGACCTAGGTAGCGGGCCAAACAAATCTGTTGCTCCGAATTCCCTCAATCTGCCTGGCACTATCGGGAAAAGCGGTGCTTTGCATGAGATAGTTAACGATTTTGCGTTCTGGCACAGTTTGCAACTACGAAGCACGTTCTTGATCCTCCTCTCCATACTAATGAAATAAACTGATTCCCTTAATTTCTTACAGCATTTCCTTGCCCCGTAATGCCCATAACTTAGGTGCGTATACCAGATCAGCTTGTTGACTATTTCATTTGGTATACACAACACCCAGTCCTGTGTGTTCGTATTTCTACGGTAGAAAAGGACCCCGTTCTGAATTGTATAGAAGCGCGCTATATTGGCATCTACGTTCGCTCTAACTCTATCCTTCACCATTCGCCATGACGCGTCTTTATCCTGCTCTTTCGCGATATTTGTGAGTACCGCCCCTATGTATTTCTCGAACGGCCCCCCCCTGCATGTACAATATGTCATATCTGTTCTCGTTTACCTCCTCATCAAAGCATTGACCATAACCTATTGGGTTCCTTGACAACGCATCTGCCACTATATTCTGTGGCCCAGGAACGTACATGACTGTAAACTGAAACTCCTGTAAATAGAGTGCCCACCTAGCGAGTCGTCTATGGTTAAGTTTGGCCGACATCAGAAACTGTAGTGACTTGTGGTCAGTATAGATTTTAGTATGCCTCCCATACAAATAGTATCTAAACTTACTTAAACCCCATACTATTGCCAAAGCTTCAAGCTCGGTTGCCGTGTAATTTCTCTCAGCTTTGCTAAGCACTCGGCTCGCAAATGCAATAGGTTGTTGTATTACTTCTCCTCCTTGCTGTTGTTCTTGGAACAATGTTACCCCAAGTCCACTACGAGAACTGTCTGTGGCCATACAAAAAACTTTCCCTAGGTCTGGATGCCCGAGAAGAGGTGCCGATAGCAGTGCCTTCTTTAACGCCTCATACTCTTCCTGCGCGACAGGGTCCCAATTCCATACCGTTTTCTTTCCAGTCAGCTGACATAGTCTGGGTGTCGCTGCCCAATCTTAATAAACCTCCAGTAAAAATTGATTAATCCTAAATAACCCCGTAGCTGACGTTTTGTTCTTGGCACCGGAAAATCTCTGATTGCTTCGAGTTTGTCTGGATTTGGTCTTATTCCCTCTGGCGTCACAATGTGACCTAGAAACTCGATTTCTTTTCGTCCAAATTCTGACTTTCCCAAATTCACGGTTACCCAATGTCTCTCCAAAGCACCGAGCAATATGCTTAACGTTCTATTGTGGTCTTCCCAGTTTCTTTCTGCTGTCAGGACATCATCCACGTACTGTGTTTCCTTATGTTTTATTTAATTAGGAGTGACAGTATTTAGCGCTCTGATAAAGGCCGCGGATGATACATTTAACCCAAATGGTAGTTTCCGGAATTGATACGATTTCCCGTAGCACAAGAAAGCTGTGTATTTTCTACACCCCCTATCTAACTCCACCTGCCAGAAACTCATTCTCAAATCAACTGAGCTGAGAGCTCTGATCCCGTGAAACTTTTGTAGCAATTCGTCAAGTGTCAATGGCCGATCTGTCTCTGGCTCTATTATCTTATTAATCTTTCTTGCGTCCAAAACTAGTCTAATTCACCCATCCTTTTTTTCAACACAAACTAAGGGGCTGTTGTACGGACTGGATGCTGGTTCGATAATCCCTTGTTGTAGCATGCTTTCGATCTCAGCTTCTACTCTTTCTTTGCACACAACAGGTATCGGGTACACTTGGGCCCTAAGCTGTTTATGGGGCTTGACCTTGAATCTATACACAAAATCTCTTATTGTACCCGCATCATGTTTAAATACCTTCCTGTTCTCGTATAAAATTTTCTGCAATTCGCCGTAGACCGTGGTCCCTCGTAAATGCCATATTTTCTCCTTGATCTCCTCCTCCAAACATTTATGAATTTCCTCCTTCTCTTGTTCGAACCGCTTATTCTGTGCCTGTCTACCGGACTTTACCGCGAGACATAATGCTAAGTGTGCGTTATCTTTAGGACATAAGCAATCGTCGAGTCTTAATGTAATTTCCTCCGAATCTCGTTTCAACTCCATCGAACCATTTCTCATGTTAACGACTGCTTTATATTGGTTCAAAAAATTTACGCCTAATATCTCTTCAACAGTTACTGACGACACAATCATGAACACTGTACTAAACCTCTTCGCCTGGCACACAAAGTCTACCTGCGCTTGTAACTTCACCTCAATTCCCTTTCCTGTAACTGCCCCTCTCACTGTTGTTCTTTGCAATGGCAACGTTGGCCATGGTTTTGTAAGACTACAACACTTAACACATCTTCCCTCAAAACACTCATTACACTGCCTGTGTCGATGACACATGGTACGATTTCATTATTTATTTCTACGCTAATTATTGGGTGGACTTCACTCTCCACATCTCCTACCTCCTCTAACAGATTCTCTCTTAGTTTTTCGTAATCGATATACCTAATATTTACATCAATAATAGTCCTGGCTTGTACCTCTCTATCATGTCGTCACCTTCTTGTCCCTCCGTCATTGTGACAGTGATTGTCCTGTCGTGAACCCAATTACTGCCTATCCTCTCTTCGCCCATCATTTTCATTTTCCCTTCTTCTTCCATCTCTGTCCCATCTTCTATTTTCCCGGTTTGCCGGTCGATATCCCCATGAATTCTGCCCCCTATTTCCTCGCCATCTTCTATTTCCGTAATTCCTCTGATTCCATGCTCTCCTATCAGTCTGATAGTTTCTGTCGTTCCTATCCTCGACACTGTCTGACCGATGAGTCGTATCTCAGTTCACGATGTTGCTCTCATTACCCAGTTCCTGTAACAAGTGCTGAAATGACGCAGAATCGTCTAAGCCTCTGCCTGCTATCGCTATATCTCTGCGCAGTTTCACTGGCAACTTCGTTATACAGATCCTAGTGAGCTCCCCAGGTTCGTATGGCACATCCAAATACCTATTTCGTCTCAGCATTTCCTGATATCACGCCAATGGATCTCTTATACTACCTTCGTTACAATTTGGCATCATCAATATGCTTTGCTTAACCTGGTCCTGCTTACTTTTCGACCGGAATTCATTTAAAAACTTGTCACAAAATTTCTTGTAGCTACTACAGTCTTTAATAACTTCCTGTATTTTCGCTCTAGCCTCGTCCCTCAAATGGTTACACAAAAACTTCATTTTGAGGAGCGGTCCCCATGATGTAGGTAATGAATCTTGAAATTGATACAGCCACAGGCATGGATGTTGATAGTTATCAGGATCCGGAAAACAGGTGTACGTTTGTACCGACACGAAGTGCCTCCTACATTCTTCTTCCGCATTTATGTTTTCCGACCTTGGACTATACCCAGTTGGGTTTGCCACCTGTTTTATCCGACACAACCGTTCTTCTAACTCTCTGAGTTCGTCTTCCTCTTTCTGCCTATTTTCTTTTTTTGAATTTATCTCACTCTCCCTCTGCAACCTATCTGGTGGTGTGTCACCTTCACTACTGCACGCTAATTGCAACTGTGCTAGTTCTTCCCTATGTTTCGTAATTTATTTATAATTGTGCCTTTTTAAACTGTAATAATGATTGTATCTCCTCCTGGTCGGCATAAACCTCTCGCTGCGTACTGTCAGAGCCTGTTTCGCCTCTTATTTTCTTTTCTACATCTACGCTAATCGTATTCATTCTGACCACTACCTCCGCAACTTCATCCCTGTGTTTATTTAGCGCCACTTCCTGCCGGGTGACTGGAGCTTCCACGCTGTCTAATGCCCCTTGTTTATCTGCAAGTAAGTCCTCCACTATCTCTTTGACTCGCTCATCCGGCAACATGTCCCTACGTTCTGTAATATCACTCTCTATTACAATTATTCGTACCTCCAAATTATTGGCTTTTTCTTCCATGGCGTCACATACTTGTACCCAGATTCTTCTCCCCCTCATCTAACCGATTATTAACTGCGGACAGACGCTCATCGATAACTGTGTGTAACTTCCTCATTGCCTCTTTATTTCCCTTATCCATTGCCTCCAATCTTTCCTTACTATCTTTATCCATCACTTCCAATCTTTCCGTATTCGCTTCCAATCTTTCCTTAGTCTCTCTATCTCTCTCCTTATAATCTTTATCCATCGCTTCCAATCTTTCCTTATTATCTCTATACATCCTCTGTAAAAACTGCAGTAGCACATTGTCATTTGCTACTTTCGGTGCGCTCACCTCGTTCGCCTGAGAAACCGTGGCTTCGCTAAGGGTAGCTACACTTTCACGGCATACCTGACATAGTCCCGTCTCGCCCGCATCGTCGGAAAAAGCTTCCAATTGTGGACAAAGCCCGCCGCCTAAAGTATCACCTAGCCGCGGTCCGCTGACAAATTCAGCCCCTTCCGAGTGTTTGCCGTTCTCGCTCATTAACCCAAGGTCGACACCTACTTCCTGCTGCACTGCTACGTTCACCCCAGAATCACTATTCTCCATGGTGACTACACTTTTCGACTGCAACCTAGTTACTACGGACATTACGCAAAAAAAAATTATACAACGATCTTCCAGCCGTGGACGACGTAGCAATCAATTACATAAAAAAATAAAAGATCCTCACCAATCCAGAAAGAATTTGCAAACAAAAAAATTTACTTCTTAGCGCTATCACAATATACATAAAAAGCTTGACAAATCCCATCAAAAAAAAAATCTAAACAGCGAACCCTAACAGCACAATCCTGGCAGGGTCGAAATTATGAGAGGCACCCACATGCCTTGGTCATATTGTAGCATCAAGCAGTCAGGCCTGCAAGATGAGTGGTCTGCCAAGCGAGTGGATTCATTCTTGTTTGTCAAGTAACATGGGCTCTAGTACTCACAATTAAGCTACAAATTATTCTCCTTTACGCAACGGAAACGGATAACGCACATCTGACTATTAGTAATGTACACAACTCTGTTCACTACGCACTGGCAATACCACATTTTCTTTCTTACCCAACGGCTTTGGTCAACACGTGGCCATCGCACTGAATATGAATGGCGCACACATTATAAATTCTGGATATCATGATAACATACTATTTGAAGGAAAATGCCACCAATCTTTTTCTTTTCACTATCTTTTTTATTCCGATAAATTCTATAACCTAAGCACACCATAACATCTTCTACAACAATTGCACATGAGAAACTCCGCCCAGTGGGAATGGCTTTACATTGTTGATTCTCTATCTTACGGTCTCGTAATTATCTAATACTACAGTGCACTTTCTGGATAGGATGGTGGATCTTTTACTATATCTCGCACTTCGACTCTCACACCCATCATCACGAAAATTTCCTCCAGACCGAGTGGTACAAAAAGGAACATACATAACCCACTGCCTCTGAAACTACCTTGTTACTCTCCCATGCCAACCACACATACTTAAATTTCATGAAATACATCACACTGGCAACATACAATACAAAGAATAGTCACAACGTTATAATCACATCACTTTCAGCTTTCCCACTTCAATTAGTATTCATCCCAGTTTCACACGACACTGCCCCACTTCGTAACTTTTCTTTCCTACTATGGACTCTGCAGGATATAGGCACGTCTTCCTGTGCAATGCAAGCCAAGTGGCGTTGCTGGATAGATGGCTGACTCACCTTGCTTCACTCTCAGAGTATTATAGTTTGAATCAAGCGTCACACGGAAACATAACACGCAAAGTAATATTAAGAACATATTCATCACACACGTGAATTCTCAACTGATACCATGGACGAGTACTTCTCCGTATCCTTTGTCTCATACACAGATTGAGACTCATACAGTACTCACCACGTGGAAGTACTCGTCTCTAATTTCAAGTCCTGCACAACCCATTTCTTAAATATTTCCTTCCAACTTATAGTACACACGTCAGTAATTCAGCTTAACTTATGCACTCGGAAGTATTTCAACTTATTGCTACACGTGGTTTCATTGTGACCGTTGGTCACTTCTGAAAATTACTACCATCCCCTTAATATTACCTGCCTGACATTTAATTCTCCCCACAAAAGTTCCTGAAATAGAGAAATTATTATTCCAAACTACTCTTAAGTATTCCACATGCATACCATTCTATCCACTCTTTTGTCTTTACGGAGCACACCTAAGACAGGTCTTACCAACACAAGAACCAGCGCCAGAATGTTGAAACATGGCCGTTCTTCAGGTCATCTCGCACCTCCGTCGAGGTGGGGGAAGACCATGCTACCCATTGGTCAGCCACATTTCAGGAGCTCAAATCTCAGGTAAATTTCATCTCTTTGGTTCCACCAAAGGTGACCAAAGGACCGTCTCAAAGATGATCGTATATTGCACATTCACTATCTGTGGTTAGCAGACGACCATACATTCATTCATTTCGCAGATCTCACCAAATTGGATGTAGGGATTTATTTTGTGGGAGTGCACATGTGATCAATTAAATAAATAAATTGTCATTCTTTCCTACACTGGTATCCGGCTTCGGTATATTAAGTGAAATTGAGTTATTATTACAAAAAATATGTTGTTCTGACAAGAATAACGAAGAATGTTGTACCTATTTTCAATGTCGGGCGGTACTGTACGCTTTCACTGTAATAAAAAAGGACATGTTCAGAGTGATTGCCAGAAGAAGCTCCGATCGGAAACTCAAAACCATTCCAGGCCCTTTGCTTCGCGCCGGAATCGGAATCGAACCAAGGATACTCAGGTTCGCGAAACTTCGCCCATGGAAATTCATGTCGTTCATTCCACTCCGCCCAGTGCCACACTCTCTAACAGTGACTGTGTTTGTCCCACAAATAGTGTGCGTCAACATCGCAGGAACTCCCGTTAAGTCGCAAGTGATTTCGTGCCAGTGTCAGTTCACGTTGCGCGAGACAGTCGCTCTTGTCGTCAGCAGGACAATTAACTTTTTGTATACTTGGGCATTAACGGCAAAGTGATACCATTCCAGCTAGATACCGGAGCTGCAGTTTCACTGATCGATCAAGACACTTACAAGCAGCTGGGCACACCTCCGTTGCGTGCCGCAAATGTTAAGTTAACTAGATATTCAGGTCAAAAGATCCCTATGTTGGGACAGTGCAGCCTTATTGCAACATACAAAGGACAAACAAAACCTGTGTCATTTTACGTACTTCGTTCGTCTTCTGCAGTGAACTTGTTTGGTTTCGATTTATTTCAGTTGTTTAACTTGTCTATAGTAAATCAGGTCCTATCAGTGATCCAGACTGTGCCTTCAGACAGTGTTTCTCGTCTATGTGTAGCATTTGCAGACATTTTTGCACCATGCCTCGGTTGCGCTAAGAACTATGAAGCACATTTGGAACTGAAAGTAAACGCGCAACCGAAATTTTTCAAAGCGCGCAATGTTCCCCAAGCATTGCGTGATGATGTCGCAAGAACATTACACGATTTGGAATCACAAGGTGTAATTGAACGTGTGCAGGCTTCTCTCTGGGCATCACCCTTAGTAATTTTGCCAAAACCTTCGGGAATATTGAGACTTTGTGTGGACTTCAAGGCAACAGTGAATCCACAACTAGTGATGGCAACTTTTCCTTTACCCTACCCGGAAGATCTTTTTGACAGACTGAGCCCGGGCAAGTATTTTTCGAAGTTGGACCTTGCAGATGCGTACTTGCAAATACCGGTGGACGAAGAATCCCACCGCGTTTTGGTGGTTAACACGCATCTTGGTTTGTATCGATTCAAACGACTGTCTTTCGGGTGTGCATCCGCCCCTGCATTGTTTCAGCAATATCTACAAACTGTTTGTGCGTTGATCCCTACTGCAGCAAACTATCTGGACGATATTGTGATCTCCGGAAAGACGGAAGTAGAACATTTAGCCAATCTCAGAACATTATTTCAGGTCTTACGACAAAATGGTCTGTGTTTACAGAAGGACAAATGTGTGTTTTTTGCTCGTGACTTGCCATACCTGGGACATGTACTCAATGCCCAAGGCATACATCCCAGTCCCACGCACCTCCGTGCCATACAAGACTTGCCTTCGCCGCAGAATTTGAAGCAGCTACGGAGTGTGCTGGGAAAAATCAACTATTATAACAGATATGTGCCGCATGCCTCTTCCATTTCAGCTCCGCTTCATCGCTTACGCCGTTAAGGTGTTCCGTTCGTCTGGACGACGGAATGCGAACGCGCCTTTCGCCGGTTGAAATCGGCGTTGCTTTCCAATACTTGCCTTACGCCATTCGATCCCCAGAAGCCCCTTTTGTTGATAGTGGATGCATCGGATTTCGGGGTCGCTGCTGTGCTTGCGCACAAAGATGGATCGCACGATCGCCCTATTGCCTTTGCGTCCAAATTGCTCTCGTCTGCGCAAAGGAATTATTCACAGATCGAGAAAGAAGCATTGGCTCTCGTATTTGGTGTTACAAAGTTTCATGACTTCTTGTATGGTCGTCACTTTACCATAATCACAGACCACAAACCTTTGACATCGCTTTTTCATCCGAACAAGCCTGTACCTCCACGTACAGCGCAGAAATTCATTCACTGGTCTATTTTCCTCTCGCAGTACCGCTACGATATCTTGTACCGGTCCCCTGCTAAGCACGGAAACGCCGATGCGTTGTCCCGTTTGCCTGTTGCTGAGGATAGAGCATTCGATTCCTCCGAACTTGCTTGCATGTTCATTCATTTGGAAACCGATGACGTGGTCGAATCGTTTCCGATTGATTTTCGTCGTGTAACTACAGCCACAACTGCCGACCCTGTCCTTTCTACCGTTCTGCCTTTTGTTGCTACGCAATGGCCCTTGTCAAAGTCATGGATCAGGGACCCGTTGGTTCGCCGATTTTTTGCTCACAAGGACAGACTTTTTGTTCGACATGGTGTTTTGCTGTTGCGTTCTGATAATGACCAGTCGAGGGTCGTGGTCCCACGTTCGTTACAGTCCTTTGTCTTAAAGCTTCTCCACCAAGGATTGGGGTATAGTGAGAACGAAACAACTAGCTCGTCAGCACTGTACTTGGTTCTGAATCGGTGCCGCGATTACAAATATGTGCTCTTCTTGCATGGTGTGTGCCGGACAACAATCAGCACCACTGCGGAAATTCTTTGCATGGCCAAAAGCCAATTTACCTTGGCAACGCTTACACGCCGATTTTGCTGGTCCATTCTGGAATGCTCGATGGTTGGTTGTGATAGATTCCTTCAATAATTTTCCTTGTTGGCCGGATGTCTTCCATGACGTCTTCTGCCACAATTCAAGCGTTATCTGCTATCTTTTGCATTGAAGGTCTTCCACAGACAATTGTTTCCGACAATGGCCCACAATTCATGTCCGCAGAATTTCAGTCAATCTGCAAGGCCAATGGTATTCAACATCTGACGTCTGCGCCGTTTTCGCCACAGTCAAACGGTGCCGCTGAACGATTGGTCAGGACTTTCAAGCCACAGATGTTGAAATTGAAAGAGTCGCATTCTCGGGAGGACGCGTTATTGCTCTTTTTGTCCTCGTATCGCCCTCAGCCCCGAGATGGTCTCTCGCCAGCTGAGTTGCTCCACGGTCACCATCATCGAACCTTGATGTCTTTGCTACATCCGCCGCATCCGATTCCTGTGCAGCGTCAGACACCTGCTTTTGCCCCAGGCGACGTTGTCTACTATCGCCACTATCGAGGTTTACGGCGTTGGCTCGAAGGGCGCATTCTTCGCTACCTCGGACGCGCTATGTATCTGGTTTTGGGGGCCTCTGGCGAGGTGCGCCGGCATTTCAATCAGCTGCGCCTCTGTCGTCGCACGGGATCTGCCGCTCGCCGTCTGCTTTCAGCGACGGTTCCGTCCGGTCAGCGCCCCGGGGACCCATCTACTGGCTCGCCTCAGTCCCAGGTGTTACCGACGCTGCCTTCCATTTTGCCCCATGGCGACGCGCCGCCGCCGCTGCCGCCTGTTCTCGCGCCGGCGACGCCCACAGTGGACGCTTCGCTGCAGCCGCCGGGCTCCCCCCTGGGTCACGCGCCGCCGATCGCTCCCCATGACCAGTTGTCCTCCGACATGGAACTCTCGCCCACTCCGGGCCATATGTCCTCTTCGCCGGTCGGGTGCCCCGGCCCGATGGAAGTCGACCTTTCGGCCCCTCCTGTCTCTCTACGGGCGCATACACCGCATGTTGGCGTGCACCCTGGAGTAGGTTTTCAGGCGTTCCTTAGCTCCCCGCGGTCCGAATGGCAGGGTGCGGGTGGCACAGCCTCGCCTGTTGTTAGGCTCCCCACCTCGTCGCATACGTTAACATGGGGTCCTCCCCACGGCGGGCGGAGGCCTTATACCACGACCGTCCGCCGATTTGCGGGGGAGAAATGTGGTGTCACCGCCAGACACCACACTTGCTAGGTGGTAGCCTTCAAATCGGCCGCAGTCCGTTAGTATACGTAGGAACCGCGTATCGCCACTAACAGTGATTGCAGACTGAGCGCCACCACACGACAGCTCTAGTCTAGAGAGACTCCCTAGCACTCGCCCAGTTGTACAAACGACTTTGCTAGCGATGGTTCACTGTGTACATACGCTCTCATTTGCCGAGACGACAGTTTAGCATAGCCTTCAGCTACGTCATTTGCTACGACCTAGCAAGGCACCATATTCAGTAATTAGAATGAATTCTGAACAGATAATATTGTGAATCATGTACTGTCAAGAGCGACGTTCATCCTTAATGGATTAAAGTTAAGTATGAAACTGATTACGTCCGCTTTCTGAATTATAATTCCTTGTCATGTTCCAGATCTCACGTCAGTATAGATCTTCCCTCCTCACGCCAGCCCGCGAGAGCTAAAACGCGTGCATTTCGGCCTCCTCTAGTAACACGGTGTTGGCTCTTCTGCCAACCCAACAGTAAACATGTTCCAAAGCTAAAGTAGGCGGGACATTACTATTCTGGAGGCTAAAACGTCTAATTTGCACACTGAACCACCGTAAAACTCTGACGATATGTGGGCCAAGTGCAATGTCGCGTCCAGCCGTAATGAGATGGTGTCAACAGTTAGACCAAGGTCACACAGATGTGGGCGATGCTAGTCGGAAAGCCAGGTCCTGCACCACGCGATTTCCACCTTCTACAGAAGCTCAAATAATATCTGGCGGGAAATGGATTATCTAGCGTCAGACAGCTGTTGTCGATTGGCTCCGAGACTAAGGAGTGAATTTCTCTCCTCAAGGGATTGAATGATTGACTGAACGCGTTCGCTGTTGTTTACATGACTTCATCGCTGTTGAAAGGTAATGTCATGTATTGGTGCCACTTTAAAGTACCGTGTAGCGTTCAGTGAAAGTTTCTTGGTCTGTCATAATAATGTTCAACTTACTTTTTAAGTCGCCTCATATTCCATTATCAAACAAGAATATTAATAATAACTTTTAAAATAAATGAGGTACTAATGCTTCAATTTATTATTATTATTGTTATTACACATTTCTGCCATTGAGACAGTGTTTAACTTGAATTTACATCTTTATTCAATCTTTCCTTGTTTCCTTCTTCATTTTCCTCTTCCCATAATTCTTTCTATTAATGTACTTGAAAAGTCCCCTCGTACATGCTGAAAGTTTCCCAGTACTATAATACTAGGCAGATATTATAGAAATCTAAATTACTAAATTCTGTTTACATTAACAGATTTATAGAACAAAATCACGACATTGTTTTTAGTCATAACGTCACATAGCAGCATTAATAAAAAAAGAAAAGAAACCAAATTAGTGCGAAACTGGAAACTAGGTGACGTACATGAATAGAGGAAATCCCATGGATATTAAGAGCAGTTTATCGTAAGTCGCTACTTTCTATGTTACTGGAGAAAGACCCAGGCGTTTGGTCTTCAAGAAGGATCACAGCATAGATGTTCAGTAGATCTGTGCCACTGACGCCAATTTCTGGAAGACTCAGAAATGTCTTTTGTGATCCCGTATTATGACCCTCTCGGGGGTCAAATCAGTTTTGATTTCGCAGGCATCGAAAGCGTGGAAGTAAGTATGCTGCTTCTTTTACGACATCGAGAAGGCTATAGCATGGGGACCTCTGGCTGCTGCCATCTTTCTTGTTTCCCGAAACGCATTCGGTATAGTTACACACACTAGTCTAGCGTATAAAATAATGACATCGAATGTTGGAGCAGGTGTGCCTTTTGACAGAAGGCTTACTAAGAAACAGCGGCGGCTCTTAATCGGAAGATTTGGTCTAATGCAACACTAGCGTCTGGTGCACATCAAGGAAACGTGATAGAAACATTACAGTATACCAGATGAGAGGCTTTTTGACTTCTTCTGGTACGTAGGTCCCGATTTTGGCCATTGCCATAATCTATGGAAATTAAATAGAACCGTTGGTGTTAAACAACTGAACCAGCATAGGAAGCCCGGTGCCAACACCCATCACTTACAGAGGTAACTTTCTCCAACACAGCCTCAATCTGTACTAATATAAAGGGTGTCCCAAGAGGAATGATCAATATTCAGGGATAGGAGAAGAAAGATCTTTTAAAGAAAAAACTTCAATAAACATGGGCTGTAAAGTGCTTACCTTAAGAGCTATGAGTACTTGTTCGTCTTCATTATGTGAAACACATCTCTTCTGCTGAACAAAGGCTCATACATTATGTGACCAAATGTATCAGGACAACTGGCTGAAAATGACTTACTAGTTCGTGGCGCCCTCCATCGGTAATGCTGGAATTCAATATGGTGTTGGCCCACCCTTAGCCTTGATGACAGCTTCCACTCTCGTAGGGATACGTTTAATCAGGTGCTGGAATTTTCTTGGGGAATGGCGGCCCATTCTTCACGGAGTGCTGCACTGAGGAGAGGTATCGATGTCTGCGTGTTACGCATTAAGGCCCTCTTCAGATGTCGCCGGTCTCTGTCAGTCAACAGACGAGGTCGGCCTGTACGATTTTGTGCTGTATGTGTCCCTTCACGTCTCCATTTCACTATCACATCGGAAACAATGGACCTAGGGATGTTTAGAAGTGTGGAAATCTCGCGTACAGACGTATGACACAAGTGGCACCCAATCACCTGACAACGTTCGAATCCGTTAGTTTCACGAAGTGTCTCATTCCGCTCTCTGACGATGTCTAATGACTACTGACGTCGGTGATATAGAGTACCTGGCAGTAGGTGGCAGCACAATGCACCTAATATGAAAAACGTATGTTTTTGGGGGTGTCTGGATACTTTTGATCACATAGTGTAGCTTTTAAGGTATGCATTTTAGAGCCTGCATCTAATGGACTTACTAGGTCCTCCAAAATTATGGAAAGCTAAGAGCTTGCAGCAGAAGAGATTTGTTTCACAGTATCGCAGAGTCAGAAGTACCCATATCCCTTAAGTCATCCATTTTAGAGCCCTTGTGTACTAGGCTTTTTGCTTAAAATGGTCGTTCTTATCATATCCCTGAATACGATCCATTCCTCCTGGGACACCCGTGTATAGGGGAAAGCCTGTTAGCTAAAATTTCGGAAACTGTTTAACCGACTGACTTCAGTTTTCTGCATGATACTCTAATAGGCATTCGAAAGGATATACACAGTGTTCAACCTAACTTTTCCACCTCATATACTTCCGAAATTAAACAAAATGTGAAAAATGCAAATGGCGCATGTATGTTTTTCTGATGAAATGAAAACTAGAAGCACAATCAGCCATTCCAGACTTAGTTTCACAGTTCTGAACATTACACCTTCTCGAATACTTAGACTTTATATAATGTAAACGTTGCCACAGTTTCTGCCATAATGCGGAATTGTCATAATGCGAGTTCACTGCACTGTCCTGAAGCCAGCTGTAGAAAACCCTTGCTCTTTTCATTACGACAGGTACTGTAGCCCCGTTACCATCCATTAACGTCAACATATTTCACAAGACATAAGGTTTAGAACAGTGAAAACAAGTCTGCCCTCACTAATTGTACCTCTAGATTCGATTTACAAAGAAAAAAACATAAATGTGCCATTTTAAAAAATGTAACTTTGTATTGAAATTGGTGTTTGTTTATTGTGCATTTCTGCCCATCGTGTGAGACGCTGACATAGTTCCATCCTTGGTGAACTGAACGTTTCACATTTTGTTTCGTTTCGGAAATATATGAGGTGGCAGAGTTAGGTGGAACACCCTGTATATACAGGGTGATTCCGTAACGGTGTTACAAACTTTCAGGGATAATGGAGAACGTTAGATGTATCACTTTGAGGTAAAGGATCATGGATCGCAACGACCGAATCTAAAGTTGTAGTAGAAAATAATTCTGATAATTCTGACAGTGGAAAATATGTACTGGGTCTGTTATTGTTGAGATTGTTGGACAGTCAACTTTCAAGGGTGGTAGTATGGAGAAGGAAAACATGTATAGCCAACAAGGGCTCTCAGACACTTATCTCAAGAGCTGAGTGCACTTGTTCATCTTCGATACTGTGAAACAAATTTCTTCTACTGAGCAAGTGCCCATAGCCCTTAAGGCATTTTAGAAGCCCCGTGTTTTGAAACGTCCCCTTTGAAAAATTGTCAATGAGAGTGCTGGAAAAACACTTACGTTATTTGATACAGAAACAGCTGAGTGAAACTGAACGCACTCAGACAGTTTTCTCTTTACTTATTCTGATCATCACTAAACTGACACACAATATTTTTTAGCGCAAAGCATTCTGACCTTTAATTGTCCCTACAAAAGAATGGCCTTGACTAACAATAACCTATACCTTTCATGAATCACTTACCTCATAAAAACCTTCGTTCTGACCTTTAATTGTCCCTACAAAAGAATGGCCTTGACTAACAATAACCTATACCTTTCATGAATCACTTACCTCATAAAAATCTTCGTTACTCGAACTACTGCAATACAGCGAGCGCCAGTACTGCCAGCTAAATAAAAGATTCTAACTACTGAAGGCATTAACTACTGATAGGCATAGTTAGCAAATGAAAGATTTTGATGGAGAACAAACAATGTATTTACCTTAATAATGTTCAAAAGTCGTCATATATATATCTATCAATCTATGACATCCACATTTTCAAATTTCCTTTTTCTGGCGGACACACGTCCAGATCGTCCGTTTATAGTACTCCTCAAAACTCTGGCACCTCTCTACACACCCACCGCTGCTGGCGGCTCACTTCCAACTGCCCAACGCTACGCGCTATTCACGTCCAACTTCCCGACACTACACTGGCGAATATTCCAACAATGATTCCAACCAGCCACAGACTGCACACAGCGCAGTCAGCGGTTTTCGTACACAGCACTACGTGGCATTACCAACATAGAAACCTAAACAGCCTACTTACAATTTTTCTTTTTTTCCCATCAGTCTTATGACTGGTTTGATGCGGCCTGCCACGAATTCCTCTGCTACACACACCTCCTCGTATCAGAGTGTCACTTGCACCCTACATCCCAATTATTTGTTGGAAGTATTCAAATCTCAGTCTTCCCCTATATTTATCACCCTCTACAATACCCTCTAATGCTATGGACGTTATTCCCCGACGCCTTAACAAGTGTCAAATCCTCTTGTCCCATCTGCTTGTCAGTGTTTTCCTTATGTCTCTTTCTTCGCCGATTCTGCGGAGAACGTCCTCAATTCTGATCTTATGAGTCCACTTTATTTTCAGTATTCTTCTCTAGCACCACATCTCAAACACTGCGATTTTGTTCTGTTCCGGTTTTCTCAATGACATGATTAACAGTCATATAATACTGTGCTCCAAGCGTATATTCTCAGAAATTCCTTCCTCAAATTAAGGTATATGTTTTATACCTTTCGACTTCTTTTGGTCATAAATACCCTCTTCGTCCGGGCTAGCCTACTTTTATGTCCTCCTTGCTTCGTTCGTCGTGAGTTATTTTGCGTCCAAGGTAGCAGAATTCCTTAACTTCGTCTAATTTCTGACCACCAATCTACCTGTAATCGCTCGACACTTTTTTCTCATTTTGGTCCATAGTATTGCTCTTAAGTATGCGTTTTACAGTACATGTTTACTAGACGTTTATTTCTTGTCCTCCGAAAGTTACTTACCCTACAGACTTTGAAGCAACAGTACATGTATTTCATTGTCAGAGATATTAGAAAAATTTTCGATCAGAACTTTTCGCTCGGTCTTTTCCGGACCACAGTCCCTTATCTCTAATTGATACATTTTCAATACTCTGTTAATCTTCAAAGGATATAGTATAAACACGGAATAGCTATGTAAACATCACGACCGGCAGTCAATACATCCCTTGCTTAACATGAGAGGGTAAATCGTTTGGGATAGTATCTTCAATGACATTACATCGCATAGTTTCAATCTGGAAACTGGTAGAGTTACAAAGTTACCAAAGATTCAGATTGCCTAACAGAACTCTAATCATAAGCCGTTATGACGTAAGTACAACTTTCCCAATGTACGAATTTCTGTTGAAACAGGGTGTAAGAGCTAAAAAAAAACAGTACTAACTTTGTACACAACTTTTGTTTGCGATTAGGTAGCCCACGCAAGCCGACCTCTGTAGTTTTGTGTTTCCCGCATACGATAGTTACTTTAGTGCAAGAAGGTTGCATCATCGCTGCTGTCCAAATGGGAAGTCCATGCACAAGGGAATCTCCACCAAGCTGTGCCGCCATCTGCATGCGTTTTCCTCCTGGTTCCGATCTGATAAGGTCGGGTGGCCGTCTGTTTGTAGTTCGAGTCAGGTCTCACAGTCAAACAGGTAATGTACTCCAGCGAAGACTACTCCGATATGATAATGCAATGCAGCTGATGCCCGAAAGCTGTTTACACAACGGTTTCCTACGCGACATCTACCTTTTGCACATGTTTTTAGACGTACAGAGATGCACTTAAGAACCGAGGGAGCTTTTCAGATACAATGTGTCACGGAAAGACCGACCCGCGACGCACACGATGTTGCCCGGAACGATATTGAGTATTTTGGAGCACATCCCACTCACCGTAAGCGTAGCTTAAATGAAAATACCGCATACGTACAATGTATTATAAATGAAAGTGTTACCGCGCTATTGCATTTTGGTCGCAGTGTTATTTGTGTCAATAATAATAACAATATTATTATTGTAATTATTATTGATATTATGAAAGTAATTAGATCTCGCCCGGTAACACCTATTTCTCATAGTAATTACGACAAAGAAGAGCTGCAGCAGACCCAGCAATATCAAGGTCTTCGGTATAAAGGATTCGGTAGGAACAAAAATGGCATCCCTTTAAACTGCAGCATCCCTTTAAACTGCACCTACAACAACGGCTGTATGGAAACGATATCCAGAATCGGGTATCGTTCTGCAGACGTCTCGTAAATAAAGCAGTCACGTATCCGGATTTCGTCAGGCTGCGTTTATGGGGAGATGAATGCTATTCCGCCAATAATGCCACCGTCAATATACGCAATCTACATTACTTGGCTCCTGCAAATCCTCACTGACTACGAGCGCATCACATCCAAGCACACTTGGGTGCTAACGTATGGTGCGGCATTCTAGGAGAACACTTCACTGGACCAGTTTATTTGGCTCTCAGACTATCCGCTCGGCTGTATTTGCAATTCCTACAGAATGAGCGGAATCTCGGGCGTCTCCAAGAAGTCATCCCATTTCAGTTAGCTCTGAGGCACTGATTTCAGCAGGATGGTGTATCACCTCATTATTGTTGAGGGATTAGGGAATATCACAACAACGTATATCCGAACGGTGGATAGGTCGTGGTGATTGCATTCGATGGCCAGCGAGATCCCCTGATTTAACACCATTGGGTTTTTTTCTTACGGGGTTATATCAAAGCTAGGGTTCACGATACGTAACGGGAAAATCCAGATGTGTTAAAAGAGCGAATACGTCATGCTTACGCTGCAGAATCTGCAGAGATGTTAAGAGGTATCCATGCAAAAACCGAGAGGCAATTACATCAATACTGCCAACAAGGTGGACAAGCATTTATATTATGAATAATGCAGTTATAAAGATCTGTCTATGACATAGGTTTAAAGGAACATATGATAGCGTTTATGTAACACTACCAATTGTAAAGAACCCACTAGTGCGTTATGTGTTGTTAATAAATTAGCTTTCATTTGTTGATATGCCTTGAAACAGGTAGTCAATATGCTTTGGCCCTTTTTCTTCATAGCTTTCTCGAGCCTGGGAATAGAACCAGCACTCCTTTTACAACAAGGACGTTTTCTAGCGATGAGTTATAGGACCATTTATAGTTATAAAGAGTTTGTTTTCAATCTTACGTTTAGCAGCAGTCTCTTCTCTGCTGGTGTGGAGTCCTGTTTATTGTTCTGTTTAGGCTAATCTTTCGGCGTCTGTGCTAATTTTTTTATTTATTATTTTTTCCGGGAGAGCTACCATCTTTGAAAACTGGGCTTCCTTTATGTAATGTATTATGAAAAGTTTAATATATTTTAAGTATTACCGGGACGCTGGACTCTCGTCCTATTGCACTAATCATATGATGATTTGTTTAGGTTTTATTTCGTATATAGTATCTTCTGTTATAGCTATTGGTACTTTCATTATCTGTCACCACACAGGTGCAGCAATAGCAATGTATTCTAAGTGTCGTGTTGTAGAACTTAAAAATGCAGTTGCACTTTCTAGTAGTCTTTTCGCGTCGTTCATTGCTATTTCCCTTACAGAGTAGGTGTTCGATTCCTGATGAATATCGCTGGAGCTTTAAGTGTTTATCATAAACATATATTTTTAATTACTCATGGAGTCTTAATGCTGGTAGCGTCAGCAGTCACCATTGACGAACGTCGATAAGTCACTGTTGTGGTTTTGCAAAGTCAAAGCTTAAACTTGTATGGTCAGACGGTCCCTAGTGTTTGGGCGTTTACGAGTGAACATTCCCGCTTTAGCTTTGTCAGCATTTAGTTTGATCTTATTCTTACTGATTCGTCACTCTCTTACAGCCAACTGTCTAGAAACAGTCTGCCTAATGATTGGAATGCCCTGCTATCGTAATAAAACCAACTCTTAGAATGAAAGCGAAATGCACATTTTCATAGCGCAGCACAGAATTTTCTTTACGCACAGAAGATCTGGAAAAGACATAGCCTAAGTACGTCTGAACGTTTATTGGAGGATCGCGTAAAAATGTGAAGTAAATCGTTCATATTCTATACGATGTATTATAATTTTGAGTCCCTTCAAAGTGGGCGAAATCGGAACAAGGGACCGAAATATGTGTCATCATATGATTGCCAGGAACCCTTGCCCCCATGCGTCCTCACGAAATTCCCAAGAATACCTCACATCGCCATCCATATTTAGAATGCCAAAGAATTAACGTGTTCGCTAGTACCTTGACACCAAACCAATTACTACATAAAGACCATGCATAAAGCCTGGCTAAAACTATACTATAATGTATTCATTACAGAGTTTGCTGTGAGTCTTCAGATGAATGCATTATATAGCCTTCACCACTTAAACTCCACACTCCAACAGTCCCATTGTTTCCGTGCCTATACCAATACATTCCACTGTCCTACAACTTCACACACTCCATACTGTATCCCAACGCAATTTCAACCTACTGCGCGTCCCAGCAGAGAAATCCTCTCTGTTTATCTACCTGATCAAATAAAAGTCTTCCCCATCGATCCCACTCCACCAGGCTTCTCCCTTCACTCCCCATCTTTCCCCATCCCTTCCCTTGTTCCTGCCCAGCCCACACACCAAACTTCTTGTCCTTTCCTCTCTTTCGACCGGCCACCCAACAGCTACCTTCATGTCCATAGATAATATCCAAATGACCGTTATATTTATAGACACATTCTTGATGTAGGGAATACCTAACATTTCTCCTCCTCAAAACAGTTTTTCACCCGCGTGGGTCCCTCATCTACTTAATGAAAGTGCCGTGATAATGTCACAATTTATGCAACGTTATTTAAATATACGAGGGTCGTGCAATAAGCAATGGAACACAGTTTTTTTCTTGGCCAGTTCTGGTTGAAAAAATACATAAATAGTTTGGGGACGTCGTGGGATATCCCCGCTTCATCCCCTATAGTTCAATCAAGTTCCGATGGATGGTGGCGGTGTACGTAGCCTCCAAACTAGCGTCCGTCATGAAGCTGTAATTGAGTTTGGTTCAAATGGCTCTGAGCACTATGGGACTTAACATCTGAGGTCATCAGTCCCCTAGAACTTAGAACTACTTAAACATAACTATCCTAAGGACATCACACACATCCATGCCCGAGGCTGTATTCGAACCTGCGTCCGTAGGGGTAGCGAGGTTCCAGACCGAAGCGCCTAGAACCGCTCGGCCACAACGGCAGGCCTGTCTTTGAGTTTCTTTTGACGGAAAACAAGAGCATCGCAGATATTCATACGCGCTTGCAGAATGTCATTGGGGACAAGGCAGAGAACAAAAGCACGGTAAGTCGTTGGGTGAGGCGTCTGTCATCGTCGCAACTACACTACTAGCCATTATAATGGCTACACCAAGAAGAAATGCAGATGATAAACGGGTATTCATTGGACAAATATATTATACTAGAACTGACATGTCATTACTTTATCACGCAATTTGGGTGAATGGATCCTGAGAAATCAGTACCCAGAACAACCACCTCTGGCCGTAATAACGGCCTTGGTACGCTTGGGCATTGAGTCAAACAGAGCTTGGATGACGTGTACAGGTACAGCTGCCCATGAAGCTTAAACACGATACCACAGTTCATCAAGATTAGTGACTGGCGTATTGTGACGAGCCAGTTGCTCTGCCACCATTGACCAGACGTTTTCAATTGGTGAGAGATCTGGAGAATGTGCTGGCCAGGGCAGCAGTCGTACATTTTCTGTATCCAGAAAGGCCCGTACAGGACCTGCAACATGCAGTCGTGCATTATCCTGCTGAAATGTAGGGTTTCGCAGGGATCGAATTAAGGGTAGAGCCACAGGTCGTAACACATCTGAAATGTAGCGTCCACTGTTCAAAGGGCCGTCAATGCGAACAAGAGGTGACCGAGACGTGTAACCAATGGCACCCCATACGCCGGGCGACATGCCAGAATGGCGATGACGAACACACGCTTCCAATGTTCGTTCACCGCGATGTCACCAAACACAGATGCGACCATCATGATGCTGTAAACAGAACCTGTATGCATCCGAAAAAATGACGTTTTACCATTCGTGCACCCAGGTTCGTCGTTGAGTACACCATCGCAGGCGCTCCTGTCTGTGATGCAGCGTCAAGGGTAACAGCAGCCATGGTCTCCTAGCTGATAGTCCATGCTGCTGCAAACGTCGTCGAACTGTTCGTGCAGATGGTTGTTTTCTTGGAAACGTCCCCATCTGTTGACTCAGGGATCGAGACGTGGCTGCACGATCCGTTACAGCCATGCGGATAAGATGCCTGTCAACTCGACTGCTAGTGATACGAGGCTGTTGGGATCCAGCACGGCATTCCGTATTACCCTCCTGAACCCACCGATTCCATATTCTGCTAAGTCATTGGATCTCGACCAACGCGAGCAGCAATGTCGCGATACGATAAACCGTAATCGCAATAGGCTATACAGTCCGACCTTTATCAAAGTCGGAAACGTGATGGTACGCATTTATCCTCATTACACGAGGCATCACAGCAACGTTTCACCAGACAACGCCGGTCAACTGCTGTTTGTGTATGAGAAATCGGCTGGGAACTTTCCTAATGTCAGCACGTTGTAGGTGTCGCGACCGGCGCCAACCTTGTGTGAATACTCTGAAAATCTAATCATTTGCATATCACAGCATCTTCTTGATGTCGGTTAAATTTCGCGTCTGTAGCACGTCATTTTCGTGGTGGAGCAATTTGATGGCCAGTAGTGTAGACAGCGCAGACTTGTCCCATCTCCCACGCGCCAGCCGGCCGCACACAGATGCGACTCCTACAACGTTGGAACGTGCGGAGGATCTCATTCGAGGTGATCGGCACATCGCAGTCAAACACCTCACTGCTCAACTTTGCGACTCTGTTGGTAGCGCTGACACACCCGTCCATCAGTTGGGGTACTCAAAGAAGTGTGCCCGCTGGATTCGTTGCCACCTAACAGAGGACGATAAAGAGCGAGCAAGGACTATCTGTGTGGAATTTCTGGCACGTTGCAAGTCTGATTGTGACAATTTTGCTGTCGAACATCGTCATAGGTGATGAAACATGGGTTCATCACTTCGAACCTGGAACAAACTGACAATCCATGGGGTGGAGCCACATCACCTCTCCTGTGAAGAAATAGTTCAAAGCCGCACCCCCATCACGGAAAGTCATGGCGATGGTCTTGTGGAACGCTGAAGGGCTAATTCTGTTTGATATCCTGCCTCATCGTACAATCGTGAACTCTGAAGTCTATTGTGCTGCTCTTAGGATATTGAAGAAACGACTTCAGCGCGTTCGTCGCCACAAAAATGCGAACGAAATTCACCTACTCCATCACAACGGAGGGCTTTACGCAAGCCTGCCACCGAAAGCAGTTCATAGAACTTCATTCGACGGCTCTTCCTCATCCACCCTACAGCCCGTGTAATGTTGTTGCATTAATTTGTTCTGATAGCGGTGCTGATAGACAATAAAAGCGGGTTAAAAGCTGTGAGCTGTCTGGGGAAGTTAACCTTGCATTACTGAGCAACTGTTTCACCAGGTATCCAATCTAGCTTACCAAATTCCCAACCAGACTAACATTAATTATAATCTTTTAATAGTCATACGACAACTGGTGATATATATATACACACACACACACACACACACACACACACACACACACACACACACACATATATATATATATATATATATATATAAAAGAGAATTTAAATAACAAGAAATAAATCAGTTTATATTTGGAAATTTATTTTAACGTTGATCACTGAAATTTCAGCATATTAAACTTGATATTAAACTTGATTCATAACTAAACTGGTGCCTTATTTAGGATTGTGAAAATGTGAGTTTGTAATCTTACGGAACACATCAAATATGGACCCAAGATTGGGAGACTGCATACAACACTGCATTCATAAAATAACACATGAAGAACGTTGAAACATATGCAAGAGGAAATTAACCACAACCAGCCGATTCAATTTTCACCCAAAGAAGTTACGTTCGTAGCGCAATCCTGTCCGTCATGTAATTACCACACACTGGTATACTAAATTCATACTAACTCTCTGTGAAATCTTCCCAAAAAGAATAGCTGAGGGCTACTTTGACGATTACACCACATGTTTCACGTGGTCAACTTGGTTTACACAAATAGTGTAACTCCACAATAATTTTTATAATTAAAATAAATTAGATCGAAAAGCTATTTACAAAAGAAAAACATCGGAATGGTTACTATCGTCTTACTACTGACCTGATGGGTCAAATAATTGTATAAGCACGTGGTACTGGTCTCACAAAGTACACCCCACGTGGGTTGAACATAAAGAAAAGTTGCTATATTGAAAAATATTGTCAAGACGAGACATTATAATCTCACGCACATTCGCATTTAAGATTGATGATCTTAGTTAGAGTTACTGACCAACACGTGGTCCCACTTTACTCACAAAGTAGTGACAAAGCAACTACCGGAAGATATTCTGAACTTTACACTCGAAATACACTGCGTTGCAATTTAAGATAACATTAGATATTTTAGATCCAAACCTGAAATAAAGGCGATTAAATTTTCAGTTAGGCTGAACTTAAGAAATCCATTGTCCTACGGACTTAGCAGAGACGCGCTTAGCCGGAGATCTTACCACTTCAGATGCTCGCTGCGGACCGACTGACCTTGGCCCCTACCGAGCGTGATTAACCGATACAAAACGGAAGTGACCAGAGAGGCAGCTTTCTATACCAACATGCCAAGGGACGGTCAGGACCATACTAACCTCTCTGGTTTTAGAAAGCGTAGCTACCTGTTCCGACGTTGGTCCTACTGTTCTCTAGCAGACAGGCTTCTCTGCTACCATCAAGCATGCAACTAGAAATACATTTGCTCATTCATCCTCTCACACAGAAGGGAAGGAGGATGACAGTATCTTATCATATACAGTATATAAAAGAAAACGGACGTAGGTTCCGTATGAGACTGTGTGACATGAATTACATATAAACTGTGTTTTAAAGTGTAGTAGTGTGACAGATCGTTCTTGTTTATGTGTAAAAGTAACACGTTTCACTGCTCAGTCTCCTCCCAGACAGTCAGAAACACCACAGTAAATTTAGAAGAGGAATTTATGCTGTAAATGACAACATATTTAAGAAATTAACATGAAAGCAATCCAACAGCGACCTTTCATAACCCCAACGCTCCGGGAAAAGACTGTGCAGGGAATTTTCTGGCCATGCTAGGACATTCCCAAGCAGGCTTCTTACACCCAACTTAAACCAAAAATATAAAGAAAAGGCAAAAGGTCACCAGCTACTTGCTAAAACACAATAATTTCAAGACATCTTTAGAATCTACCAATTTCAAAGAGAAAAACACAATCTGTGACACCTATTTAAAAGATAGTGTAGACCTAATTCGGTAAGCAAGTAAAAACAATGGTTCCTGTGTCATTAATATGAAAACAATTTCTGGTTGTTACCCTTATGGAGTTCACCAGTATTTACTCATTGCAAGAGCCAACTGATCACAGGAAAATTTATGACTGTTTATTAACAAGTAAAATTTATGAAAATAGCAAAGGTGCCACAGCAATTAAAAAAAGAACATGAAAATAACATCAGTATTATAAAGCAGAACATTAGAATGCACAATCCGCAAAAGCAAAAAAATGATAAGAGAAAAAGCATGTTTTACAAAGTGGTTATCGCAAAAAAATTCTATATCTTATAAAACTAATAATTTGTAGAATTTAAGTAACTTTGTGAGACTACTATATTTCAGTTAGTTAGCAAACAATGATCACTGTGTCATTATACTGAAACTACAATTAATTATGTGATTGCTACCCTTATGGGGTTCCTCACTATAAATATGCCCCATGCAAAGGCTAATCGATCACAATCCAATGAGAATGACTGATAAACGAAGCAATGCCACCGGAATGAATTTACGAAACAAAATATCACAAATCTAATACACCACACAAGAACAAACATTGATCAATAAAACAGCTCTGAAAGTACAATAGTCAACGTCTAAAAAAACACCAATAAATAAAACACCTGCAAAAAACAATAAATAGAACACCTGCAAAATGCAAGAGTCAATATAATAAACACCAATAAATCGAACCCCTGCAAAATACACGATCCAAATTTCTCTGAAAGAACACACGTATATGCATTGGACTAAGAACAGTATATTCACTGTTCACTGGCACACTCAGTAGTTCCACTGTTCCGTGGCTCAATACAAGAGGTGGTGGGGGGGTGGTTCATCGCCGAAGCTGTCAGTAGGGATTTTTGTCCATCTGTTGCGTGCAATCCCGCCGTCTCTGCCTTCTCATGGAGTTTCTGTTGGTGGCCCGTGTCACGTACATCTCGATTTGGTTCCATGTTTGTGTTGTCAAATTCGTGCGGCCTCCTCGTTTGACACGCCAGGTTGATGTTTCTGGGCAAGGATGACACTTAATGGCTCTTCTTTGTGCCACCTTTAGCTACCAGAGAACATCGAACTATGATTTACTGTCGCTTGACAGTGGGCATCCGCCAGGAAATGTTGATAGGCGTCGTTGAAGTCTGCCAGTTTCTCTGGACAGTATGTGTCAAAAGGCTCCACGCCCGTTGTGTTGTTACATTCTTGAGTTATCCTCAACTGGCTCGCCTGTTTGATATTCCTGGGCAAGGATGATACTTAGTGGCTCTTCTTTGTGCCATCCTTAGCAATCAGAGAACACCGAACCATGATTTACTGTCGCTTGACAGTGGGCATCCGTCAGGAAATGTTGATAGGCGTCGTTGAAGTCTGCCAATTTCTCTGGACAGTACGTGTCAAAAGGCTCCACGCCCCTTGTGTTGTTAAATTCTTGAGTTATCTTCAATTGGCTCGCTGGCTTGATATTCCTGGGCAAGGATGACACTTAGTGGCTCTTCTTTGTGCCACCCTTAGCAACCAGAGAACACCGAACCATGATTTACTGTCGCTTGACAATGGGCTTCCGCCAAGAACTGTTGGTAGTCGTCGTTGACGCCTGCAAGTTTCTCTGGACAGTACCTGTCAAAAGGCTCCACGCCCCTTTATCCCCTGTCTTCTGTCGTTTCACCGCGGCCATCTCGTCACGGTTGCGTGCATGTGGTGCGTTGCCAGCAAATGGATTTCCGCGCTTTGGACCGCTCGGTCATCTCAGGTCATTGCCTCCACAAAGGGTCGCACTGGTGCGGCCGGCCATTAGCTCCGGGTGCAAGGGAAAGTGTTTGTCCCGTACCCTTTCTTTTGTTGTCGACCGCGCTCCTGGAGTGGTCCGGTTGACATTGTGTCCTGCTGAGAAACCAGCCTGTTTACAACTAGTCCTCCTCCTCGCTGCTCCCGCTGTCTCGTAAGAGTTTAGCTGGTTCGCTTTCACGTTCTCAACTGCATTCACAGAAATTGTTCATCATAGTTATGTGATTACCAAATGTCATACATAATACCACTTAGTATTGTATTTCACAACTTTTAAGAACAAAAGTAAGACTTAAATTTTTTTATATATAAAAAAGTTAGATGAATTGACAATATAAAAATAAAAGTTAAATGACTTGACAATATAAAAAATAAAAATGAAATGACTTGACAGTATAAAAATTAAATGAACTGACAATATAATATCTAAATCCACATCACTAATGTGGTTCACTTGCGTTTTAATAAATCAAATGCTACTTATTAATTCACTAAAATGAATAGGATTATGCCTTGTGGAAGTATAGGTCAGAACAGCATAGGGTTCACATGTTATTTACACACACACACATGCACACCTGTTGTCTATACTACAAACTAACTACCCATAAACATGTATTACTCAGAATTCTACTTCAATCCACTACTGGTTAATCCAACAAGCTACTTCAATGCTACGTCAACACACTGTTTATACCACTACAACATTGTTCTAATTCGTCATCTTCTGGACGCTTGCGGCATATGTCTTGTCACACGATAAATATGGAGAAACTTTCCTTAAACACATAGTAAAAAGAACAGTGGTTATTTACACGCCAAAACATTTATACCAATTGACACACCTGATAAAAGACTCGCAATTATACATTTATCATACTCATATGTTTATATATAAAACAGTAAGACAATTTCATCTAAAATTACGTTCTCAGAAGAATTAATAACATAGATGACTCTGAGAAGGGTAAAAATATTTTCATCATACTGGTTATACTACATTTTCTTACCCATTTCTCTGCAATTTCGTTCCTTCTTTAAGTTACCTTTCGCTTCCAAATCAGTTATTTCGCCTGTGGTGGTTATTCTGGATTCATTTCTCATGAATGGCAAAATTGTGGTCTCCTCTATTCTGTAAAACAGTTTCATCTTAACATCCTATTGAACTTACAACTGACACAAAAGATCCGAATCCTCCTGTAGTTTAAATGCAAATGATTTGCTTCATCCTTATTACATTAAACCAAGCTTTCTTTCGGCCCCTTAGTCAAAATTATTTAATCTTCCTCTACCGTCAAGAGGGAAATTTCCTCAGTACAACTCATATAGGCTGCAGTGCATCCCGCACCAGCGAAAACAGTAAGCAGTAATGCTCACAGCATCAGCAAAACACATAAACGTCACTTTTCTAGGACAAGTATCAACGCAGAGAAATTTTCTCAGGCTCTGGCTCAACACCAATCAAGACTACAAAAAGGATACATATTACTGTCCCATTCTCCATTTGCTGGCAAACTGCTCGTCATTTGACTACCATAATAATATTTCAGGGCCACGTAAATTACACAAACCACAACTGTTCTTTGACCTTGAAGGGAGTCAATCTACTTACGAAATCCACAGACAGCACTTGACGTACTCAGCTATAAAGAACAAAAAAGACATATGTCATCAATATTAACATATTAGCGCATATTGGGAAGCCATTGGTTAAACAATCGTATTACTGCATCCTGTTTTCAAGATTCCAAACTTACTCCTTCCTTTCTCAGAGTTCTCCTATCTTAAAATATTCATACAGCACGCATACTATAGTAAGAGATCCTCATTTATCCTGACAGATATCGAACAGTAATAGATAGATAGTAGCACTGAAAGCAGAAAATCGGAAACAAGGCTACTAACAGCTGGGGACCTGGGATTGCCAGACCCATAATACCCACAGATCGGATATCCCCTGAGTTTTGCATTAATTCAACACAGATCTTGCTTCTCTTAGGAGCGACTCTTTTTCAATTTACACAAAAAACCATAAACAGCATTTCACTCGTTCACAAAGAAACCTTTTATCGTCACATTTGGATCAACCTAAATCCTAATTGCACAAGGAAAGACAGAAAACCACAAACATCAATCAATCACATAGAAACATCGTTATCATTACTTTTACCAACATAGTATTCAAAATGCAGATGTCACAAATGTAAACTACTCAATTCTTTCTCCTCACCGTCCTCTCTATATACCCTATGTACTCATTTGCCATGTCGCTCATTTGTTCCAACTGGGCGCCTTCTGCGCTGATCGTTTGTCATTGCCGGTTTTGTCCATTTCCATTTGCTGGATTATGTCTAGGGTTAGCCGGCTGAATTTCAACATCATGTGGTGCTCCGCCTACAGTCCTATTCCCACCGTGATCACCGTAGTATCGATTCTGGTTGTCGTAACTGTTGCGATCACGATCCTGTCCACGTCCTCGATCATTTCCGTTGTTCCACCTGTGTTCGCGACTGTTACCCCAGTTTCTATACGGCCGGTCCCGATTATTGTTCCGTTCGCGTCGCGACGACCAATCACGCCGTTGATTAGTACTACAGCCACGACTGCGATCGTGCTGCTGTGCCCCTTAATAACTTTGTGCCTGATTAGGCGGGCATTCTGCTGCATTATATTCCAACTCTTGGAGAAGTGTCTTAAACGTTTCCACGTCCTCTTTGCATCGTCCCGCAAGAATGACGTGGCGCAAGTGCATCGGTAATTTGGTAATGCATATCCTAATTAGTTCCGCAGGCCCGTATGGGTCGTATAGAAATTGATTTGCCTGCAGTCTGTGGTCGAATAGGCGTGCTGGGCTGCCGCAACCAGACTGGTTCAAATTTGGCAGCATAATTATGCCATGCTTGACCCTATCTTGTGCCGCTTCCGACCAATAGGTCTACAGAAAGGCTTGTCGAAACTCCCGAGTGTAGTTGCAGTGACGCGCTGCCGACCTCATGCGAATCGCCGCTTCGGCTTCCAAATAGCCACACATATATTCTATCTTATGTGAACTTGCCCAGTTTGGGGCAAGATAGAACTCAAATTGCTCGAGCCATGCTCGTGGATGTATTCCTTTTTGCGAATTTCGAAATATCTCAAACTTTCTCACTGTAAGGAAACGTTTGAAATCAAATCCCCGCATTTCCTCCCGGCGAGGCACTTGAATGTTTCTATTTTTCTCATGTCTGCCCCTCAAAATACATTCTTCCCTGTCATCAAAATCTCCCTCGTGGCTGGAGTCCCTCTCTGCACTGTTCGTACAGCTATTTTTAGTGCTATTGGCGAGTTCGGAATCACACCCCATGCGGCTTTCCAGATGCGCCACGCGTTCTTGTAATTCGCCTGTTACAGCTTTGTGCCGCCTATTCACTTCGAACTGCCCCTTCTGAAATCTAAGAAGCTAACGCACTTCTTCGGTGTCTACAACCGCTACCGGTGTAGTATTGTTATCGCTCTCTGTCACCTTCATCGTGCCTACGATGTCCGCTACTGCCGCAATCTTATCATGTATTTGTCTGTTGTCCTCCGCCCCAGTCTGCTTCAATTGTTCTACTTGCTGTTCGAGTGCGTTAATCGCTTGACTGTTGTCCGCTGCTGTGTTGCCAACGGACGCGGGACAATGCGTTTCCACCTCCTGGACCCTGGATGGTACCTGCTGGTATTCCCTTTGGCATTCTTCTCTCAGAGCTTGGAAATTCCTAAGTAGCTGTTCCTCGTTCTCTTTCGATTCCGCATCGCGACTCCGCTTGCCCTGTTCTAAGGCTTGCAGACGATCATCGATTTGTTCAAATGTATGGCCTAATTCTTTCATAATATCACTTTTTATTTCACTTGCCAGATTGTTTATTCTTTGTGAGATATCATCGGACACTCTCTGCATCGACTTGTCGACTTTATTTGTCTGCTGGATTAGTTTTTCGTCTATTTGTTCGCTTAGCTCGCGGATCGATTTTTCAGATTTCTGCGTCATTTGTTCGCCTAGCTCTCGGATCGATTTTTCGGATGATTCTTTTTGTTCTCGGAACGATTTTTCTGATTTTTCTGTGTTTTCTTTATTTTGATGCAATAAGGCTTTTATGAGTTCTGCCAAATCAACTTGGTTAGTTGGAGGCAAATTAATTTCTGGCTCCGCTGTGAGCCCGTTCGTCCTGTTTTGCATTTCCTCTGAAGTATTCCCCATTGCATTTTCGGAACCATCCGACGTGTTAATATTCGAAATCAAATTATCCCCTTGGTCCATGTTGCTTAAGTTGTTGGACCGCCTACTTTTAGCTTGGTTACGTGTCTGCATTAGTTGAATTTATACCCGGTACGCAACACACTAATCACAATAAAGCTATCCCCCAAAAATTACGACAGTCACACGAAAGGTACCCAACCTAGTACGCACTTTTTCACACGCAAAATAAATTTATAACTTTGATCGAAGTCAGTGCAATTTGCAAGCGAGAAAAAAAAAAACACATACATATAAAACACACAAATATAGAAAACAAAACAAGACAAACAACACAACGCCGCTCAACAACGCCGTGAATCTTTTGAAAGTCTGCTCAGAAAAAACGCAGAAGTTGTTTGAGCGCTGCAGGGGAAAAAAATTAAGATTATACAATGCTCGCAATCTAACGTTTCAGAGATTCCAGAGTCTAGCGGAATCACAGAACAGGGTCGCCATGTGTAATGTTGTTGCATTAATTTGTTCTGATAGCGGTGCTGATAAACAATAAAAGCGGGTTAAAAGCTGTGAGCTGTCTGGGGAAGTTAACGTTGCATTACTGAACAACTGTTTCACCAGGTATCCAACCAGACTAACATTAATTATAATCTTTTAATAGTCATACGACAACTGGTGATATATATATTTAAATAAAAAGAAATAAATCAGTTTATATTTGGAAATTTATTTTAACAATGAACATTGAAATTTCAGCATATTAAACTTGATTCATAACTAAACTGGTGCCTTATTTAGGATTGTGAAAATGTGAGTTTGTAATCTTACAGAACACATCAAATATGGACCCAAGATTGGGAGACTGCATACAACACTGCATTCATAAAATAACACACGAAGAACGTCGAAACATATGCAAGAAGAAATTAACCACAACCAACAAATTCAATTTTCACCCAAAGAAGTTACGTTCGTAGCGCAATCCTATCCGTCACGAAATTACCACACACTGGTGTACTAAATTCGTACTAACTCTCTGTGAAATCTTCCCGAAAAGAATAGCTGAGGGCTACTTTGATGCTTACACCACAAGCTTCACATAGTCAACTTGGTTTACACAAAGAGCGTAACTCCACAATAATTTTGATAATTAAAATAAATTACATCGAAACGCAATTTACAGAAGAAAAACCACGAACTGGTTACTATCGTCTTACTATTATCGTGATGGGTCAAACAATTGTATAAGCACGTGGTACTGGTCTCACAAAGTACACCGCACGTGGGTTGAACATAAAGAAAAGTTGCTATATTGAAAAATATTGTCAAGATGAGACGTTATAATCTCACGCACATTCGCATTTAAGATTGATGATCTTAGTTAGAGTTACTGGTCAACATGTGGTTCCACTCTACTCACAAAATAGTGACAAATCAACTACCGGAAGATATTCTGAACTTCACACTCGAAATATACTGTGTTGCAATTTAAGATAACATTAGATATTTTAGAGCTAAACCAGAAAAAGGTGATTAAATTTTCAGTTAGGGTGAACTTAAGAAATCCATTGTCCTACGGACTTAGCAGAGACGCGCTTAGCTGGAGATCTTACCACTTCAGACGCTCGCCGCGGACCGACTGACCTGGGCCCCTACTGAGCGTGATTAACCGATACAAAACGAAAGTGACCAGAGAGGCAGCTTTCTATACCAACATGCCAAGGGACGGTCAGGACCATACTAACCTCTCTGGTTTTAGAAAGCGTAGCTACCTGTTCCGACGTTGGTCCTACTGTTCTCTAGCAGACAGGCTTCTCTGCTACCATCAAGCATGCAACTAGAAATACATTTGCTCATTCATCCTCTCACACAGAAGGGAAGGAGGATGACAGTATCTTATCATATACAGTATATGAAAGAAAACGGACGTAGGTTCCGTATGAGACTGTGTGACATGAATTACATATAAACTGTGTTTTAAAGTGTAGTAGTGTGACAGATCGTTCTTGTTTATGTGTAAAAGTAACACGTTTCACTGCTCAGTCTCCACCCAGACAGTCAGGAACACCACAGTAAATTTAGAAGAGGAATTTATGCTGTAAATGACAACATATTTAAGAAATTAACATGAAAGCAATCCAACAGAGACCTTTCACCCGGAACTCGCACCTTCCGACTTCCATCGGTTTGGCACAGTGAAGGATACATTCCGCAGGAAACAATACGTGGATGATAGGGAGGTTATTGATGCAGCCACACGCTGGCTCCATCGGCGACCGATAGAGTGGTACCGTGTCGACATACAGGCCCTTCCAGTAAGGTGACATAAGGCTGTCGCGTTGAACGGAGATTATGTTGAGAAATAGGTTTTGTAGCCAGAAGAGTGTATTGGAATTCTGAATGGAACCGATCTGCTTTCAGAAAAAATTTTTTTTGAATTACCTACTGAACGCCGCTCGTATATTTTGGCTTTTACATTTCTCTTTTATCTTTAGATTTTAATTTAAAAAACGAGTTTGATTAACAGGTTTATGTAGTACAATACAGAATACTTATTTTCTTAGTTTTCAAAAAAAAAATTTACAAATGTTTTCACCACTTAATCATCTCCGATGGAAAAAATATCAATACCAAAAAGTAAATAACGTCAAGAAATTTCGGGAATACATTTATCTAGTTCTCTTGAATTGCGAGCAACTGCAGCCAAATGTTCAGAGGAACACAATGTTCCTTAAAGCCAAGACCGCACTGCCTCCAGCTGATATTTTGGGACAGCCCGTTTTATCTTTCTGACAAGCGATTCTAGCGGATTATCAGCAATGTGAAGGACGGCGAGAGGCTTCGACAAAAGCGTTAAGCAATGTTGTCGATAAAATTATATTACCTGAGGATGCGCATAAACTGGCGTGAAACAGGTCGTGGTTTTAATAAATTTTATACAGCCAGAGCGGTGTTTGTAGCTTTTATATACATAAGAATTTGCCTAGGTAACATATTTAAGTGGTGAACAATGCAAGATCAAAGGTTAAAGTAAGCGCGTGATAAGCCATTGCAAATGTTAAATGTTGGTACATTAATAACCGGTGTAGCTGCCAGAATGTTGAATGCAAGCATGTATGCGTTGTGTTGTGCAGGTGCCGGAAGTCAGCTTGTAGGATGGAGTTCGATGCCTGTTGCACTTGTTCAGTCAATACAGGGCCGGTTAATTCTGGTTCTGAATGACGCTGAAGCTGTCGTCCGATGATGTCCCATATATGCCTACACTTCCGTCAGTGTATTTGTTTCGTATTTGTGTGTATTTTAAAGCTATTGATTCGAGAGCAGTAGCAGCCCAACTTGCGCCCGTACAGGGCGAGTGGGTTGATGTAACAATAAAAAGGAAATAAAAGTTGGTTATAACGTATAACAACATGCAAACGTCTGAGGTATTTAAATAACTGGCTATGAGATTTTTACGTAAAAACGACTGGGAAAAAAGTAACACTAGAGGAAAACAAAACAGTGAGAAACTGTAGCGGCAGCCGCCGGGGATGTTATTAGAGAACCACAAGACAGGCTTCCGGCGAGCGATTACGCTGTGAGCGGCGAAACAGAGCAAAAGGCGAAGCAGGGAGGCGCCTGCCCGCGCCCTCTGCCGCCAAGTAGTCTCGTTTGGGGGAGGGCTGGCCGGGCCCCGCCCCGCGCCGCGCCGCGGCTCATTACTCTGTTTCTGGCGGCCGGCGCGTGACCGGCATACCCTCCGCCCTGCGCCTATACCGGAGTTATTCCGGCGCGCCCCCAGCCGCCGCTTCCATCAGGTTCGCTTCTTTGTTCCCGGGGGAGGGGCGCGCGCGCCGGCTCTCTCCGCGGCCGTGTGTATTCCGCAGCAGCCTCTTTGAGAATACTAAACGCCGCGCCGGCTGCTCGGCCCTTCTTCTGCGCGCCGGGTCCCGTACCGGGACCGCCCCTTCACAGCCAGCCAGCGCTTCTCACGAGGTTTCCGCGCGCCGCGAGCTACACTTCCCGCCTTCTCCGTCGCGGGAGCAGCTGGCGGCTCGGAGGCTCCAGAGACATCATCTGCCGGCAGGTGTCAGAGATGAGGCTCTGTTTCAAAATTTCTGTACCTCGAAAGATAAACATTCAGTCTGCCGGTTTTCTACCCTGCCGATAGGAGCACAGTGGAAACACGTTTGCTCAGTCTACATGGGACTGTATGTCATCAGGATACACGGAAATCCCGATAATTCGGAAAGTGAGCGAATACAAGATTCGACCAATAAAGTGTCTTGTACTCACAGACGCCTTTGGTTCACGAGGTGCGTTCATACAGTTGTACAACAGAATGAGATTTTCACTCTGCAGCGGAGTGTGCGCTGATATGAAGCTCAGCGTGTTCGGTCAGGGAGCTGGTTGGTCTCTGTAACAAAGAAACTGAGTGAAAGGATCAACAACGAACTTGAACGGATGTCATGTGACGTCCACAACGACCAAACACAGTGATCAACACCGAACAAAAAAAAGCCGGCACGGTAGCTCAGCGTGTTCGGTTAGAAGGGTTAGCTGCCCTCTGTAATAAAAAAAAAACTGAGTTAATCGATCAACAACGAACTTCAACGGGTGTCTTACGACTTCCGCCCCGAACAAATGCAACGAACAAAAGCGAACAAAATGAGAAAATGCCGGCTCGGTAGCTCAGCGTGTTCGGTCAGAGGGTAAAAAAAATAAAATAAAATTAAAAAAAACGAGTGAACGGATCAGCGAACAACCTGAACGGGTGTCATGAGACGTCCGCCACGATTACATGCAACGAACAAAATAGAACGCTGGTACGGTAGCCCAGCGTGTTCGGTCAGAGGGTTAGCTACCCTCTGTAATAAAAAAACTGACTTAATCGATCAACAATGAACTTAAACGGATGTCTTACGACCTCCACCCCGAGTAGATGCAGCAACAAAATCGAACAAAATGGGATTAAAAAAAAAAAAAAAAAAAGGATGGTGGAGCACTTGCCCACGAAAGGTCCCGAGTTCGAGCCTCGGTCCGGCACACAGTTTTAATCTGCCAGGAAGTTTCAGTTGTACAACACATTTTTTCTGAATAAACGTTGCGTTTATTCAGGATTCCCATGCACCATATTATTCCCCTCTCTTTTGGCTACAAAGTCCTATTTTTCAACACAATCTATGTTCAACGCGGCAGCCCTACGTCACCTAACTCCCCATTATCCACGTACTGCTTCCCGTGGAGTGCTTCCTCCACTGGGCCAGACAGGTGGAGGTCGGAAGGTAGCAGATCCGGGCTGCAGGGTGCCGGAGTCACAGGTGAGTGCAGTCGGCCGGCACGCGGGACATCGGTCTGAGCGATCTTGCTGCTAGGATGACAGAGGCCTCGCCCAGCGACTCAGCGTTTTTTTCTTCGCTGACAGGTCTCCGGGAACATTCTGCAAGCACCTATGACTATCCGATATGCTCTGTTTTCCCGCCAAAAGTAGCTCAATGACAGCTCTCTGCCTGAAGAGGACCTCTGTCACAGACGACAGTTTGAAGGCTACATATAGTGCTGCCACCTATTGGAGCTTTAAGAAACTAACTATAGGAGCTCTGTTGGGAATATTCCACGATGTCCCATAACAAATGCTGCATTCTTGAACAGTAACTGGCAGACAAAAAATATGTGTTTAAATACGTACTGAACGCCCCTCGTACACTACTGGCCATTAAAATTGATACACCAAGAAGAAATGCAGATGATAAACGGGTACTCATTGGACAAATATATTATACTGGAACTGACATGTAATTACATTTTCACGCAATTTGGGTGCATAGATCCTGAGAAATCAGTACCCAGAACAACCACCTCTGCCCCTAATAACGGGCTTGATACGCCTGGGCATTGAGTCAAACAGAGCTTGGATGGCGCCCATGCAGCTTCAACACAATACCACGGTTCATCAAGAGTAGTGACTGGCGTATTGTGACGAGCTAGTTGCTCGGCCACCATTGACCAGACGTTTTCAATTGGTGAGAGATCTGGAGAATGTGCTGGCCAGGTCAGCAGTCAGTCATGTTCTGTATCCAGAAAGGCCCGTACAGGACCTGCAACATGCGGTCGTGCATTATCCTGTTGAAATGTAGAGTTTCGCAAGGATCGAATGAAGGGTAGAGCCACGGGTCGTAACACATCTGAAACGTAACGTCCACTATTCAAAGTGCCGTCAATGCGAACAAGAGGTGACCGAGACGTGTAACCAGTGGCATCCCCATCCCATCACGCCGGGTGATACGCCAGTATGGCGATGACGAATACACGCTTCCAATGTGCGTTCACCGCGATGTCGCCAAACATGGATGTGACCATCATGATGCTGTAAACAGAACCTGGATTCGTCCGAAAAATTGACGTTTTGCCATTCGTGCACCCAGTTTCGTCGTTGAATACGCCATTGCAGGCGCTCCTGTCTCTGATGCAGCGTCAAGGGTAACTGCAGCCATGGTCTCCGAGCTAATGGTCCATGCTGCTAACAAACGTCGTCGAACTGTTCGTGCAGATGGTTGTTGTCTTGGAAACGTCCCCATCTGTTGACTCCGGGATCGAGACGTGGCTTCACGATCCGTTACACCCATGCGGATAAGATGCCTGTCATCTCGATGCTTGTGATACGAGGCCGTTGGGATCCAGCACGGCGTTCCGTATTACCCTCCTGAACCCACCGATTCCATATTCTGCTAACACTCATTGGATCTAGACCAACGCGAGCAGCAATGTCGCGATACTATAAACCACAATCGCGATAGGCTGCAATCCGACCTTTATCAAAGTCGGAAACGTGATGGAACGCATTTCTCCTCGTTACACGAGGCATCACAACAACGTTTCACCAGGCAACGCCAGTCAACTACTGTTTGTGTATGAGAAGTCAGTTGGAAACTTTCCTCATGTCAGCACGTTGTAGGTGTCGCGACTGGCGCCAACCTTGTGTGAATGCTCTGAAAAGCTAATCATTTGCATATCACAGCATCTTCTTCCTGTCGGTTAAATTTCGCGTCTGTAGCATGTCATCTTCGTGGTGTAGCAATTTTAATGGCTAGTAGCGTACTTCGTGAAAATGTGTCACCTTCTGTAATACAAATTGCCTTTTTGGAAGGAATTTCTGAAGAAAAAAATTTAAGAGTCATTGAAATGCGCATAATTTCTGAGAAGTTTAAAATTTTTAAATATCTTGGGCAGACAACTGAGGAAAATGGTTGGAAAAAGCAGCTATAGAAGAAAGGGTACATAAAACAGAAAGGGAGTATGGAAAAACTAAGGGAGTTTTCTGGAAACATGAATTCTGAACTGAACTCCATTCGAACGGGCCTCCGAAGGCTCAACGGTATTGACCAACTACCGTGTCATCATCAGCCGATAGGCGTCCTGAGATGCGGATATGGAGGGGCAGGGGGTCAGCACACCGCTCTCCCAGTCATATGTTAGTTTTCGTGACCGAAGCCGCCTCTCCTCAGATGGGACAAGCTTGCCAACAGCACTTGGGAGACCCGGACGATCACCCATCCAAGTGCTAGCCAACTCCGACATCGCTTAAAAAAAAGTGTGTGGAATCTTATGGGTCTTAACTGCTAAGGTCATCAGTCCCTAAGCTTACACATTACTTAACCTGAATTATCCTAAGGACTCGAACCTCCGTCGGGAGCAGCCGCACAGACCATGACTGCAGCGCCTGAGACCGCTCGACTAATCCCGCGCGGCCAATGCTTGAAACTTTCCCTTTGAATGTTAAGAATGACTGTACTGGTAAAACTTCTACGATACTTGATTTTCAAACTCCAGAGTGAAAGTGAACGTACTGAGACTGTTTTCCCTTTACTTATTCTGATCATTTCTAAAGTGACTTACAACATCTTAGCGCAACTCAGTCTGACTTTTAACAATCCCTACAAAAGAATAGCCCTGACTAACAATAACCTATACCCTTCATGAATCACTTACTTCACAAAATTCTTCGTTACTGGAACTACTGCAATACAGCGAGCGCCAATACTGCCAGTTAGATAAAAGATTCTAACTACTGAAGGCTACTGACAGGTATATAGTTAGCATATGAAAGATTTTGATAGAGAACAAACAATGTATTTACCTTAATGGTGTTCAAAAGTTATTATATATGTGACATCCAGTTTAATAAATTTTCTTTTTCTGACGGACACACTTCCAGATCGTCCGCTCATATTAACATCTCAGAACTCTGGCATCTCTTTCCCCACATCCACCACTACTGGCGGCTCACCTCCAACTACCCAACACTACGGGCTGTTCACATCCAACTGCCCAGCACCACACTGGCGAATAACTTCCAGCAACGAGTCCAAGCAGCCACAGACTGCACACAGCGCAGTCAGCGATTTTAATAGAGACCGCTACGTGGCGTTACCAACATAAAAACCTAAGCAGCCTACTTACACTCTTAACTTTGGTGGTCTAACGGCAAACGGTGTTATCACTGCCGTAAGGCCATTGGCTTTCAATAAAGATGCCTGTCTAAAAAGGCAAAAATAAGGCATTATATTACAATAGTGAAGCCAGAATGTCAGTATGCAAGCTAATTTCCAGTATTAAACAGTAATTTAGATAAGTTAGAAATACTACAAATGTGAATCGTTACAAAAATATCAGACACAAAGGGGTAACTATGGAATATTGGAAATACAAACTGACGAACTATATCGAAAGATAACAAACATATTAGAAATACGGAGAAGAAGGAAACTGGTATTTTTTGGACGTTTATATAGGATGTAAATCAATGAATTAACCAAAACTATTTTCAAATATTTGTGGAATAAAAGGTTAACACATGTTGGATCCACAAAGTAAAAAAGGATTTATTTTCACAATAAGGCACAAATTGAACATCACTTTAACATAAATTCTGTCGAGATATTAGAAAAAAGAAATAGCTAGTTTTATACACTGGAATAATACGTAAACTGCTTTTCAGCGGGATTCGTATGTCGTTCGTGTGCAGCACTGTCGCGTAGGCATTTTAAGAGCAGTACTTTGTCCGAGGCTGTTTCTGCCTGTTGCTCCATATAACCATTACTCTGTCGAGCTGCGTCGTTTGTTCTGTGTGTGCTATAATGTCTTCAGATTAAGCACCAATTTCGTCTATCGTCTTTGTATGCATATGAATCAAACGGCGATAACTTCATCAGCGGGCAGGCGCCATTGACAGGTCGTAGCCACACATTTGTGTCTGTAACAATTACGTCCGAGCGTCCTCGACAACCAATACCATTCCAATACCAAATTCAGCAGCAATGTTTTTCAAGAAGGAACTGCCAACAAACAAATCTAATAGCTGGTTTCCTTATGTCGATTATACGTTCGTGTTGCGAAAACGTGGCAGAAAGGAACCGGGACGCTTCATAAACTTCTCAGTGAGATTAATCGGGAGATTCATTTCATGAGGGAGGTGAAGGTAAACGAGATTTCACATGCGCTAATCCTCAAGAATGACAACGGAAGAGTCCGCGCGGTTGCGGTGGCCGATGCGCAGTGATCAGTTTACGTACGTAGCACTGGACGAGTTCATTTGTTTGTTCGGAAGGGCAGACCGACACTGCCACCTACCGGCCTATCGGCGATGACAGATTCGAGGTTCACGCCCTGCAATTTTTCTCAAACGATCTTACGGAAACTATTTGCTAAAAACCTGTCATATTTGCTTTACTTGTAGCTTTATACTTCAGGTTCATGATGACATGTGCGTTATTTCGTTAATGGACGTAGTTACTGCGATATTTACGTCGAAGTGAGACACTACGCGAAATTCGAAAAAGCTTACAATGAAAGATAAGGTTCGCAACGATTTTCCTCTCGGTGCGTATTGCATGATATGTTGCTGCATATGACATTTAGCTAACGTATTGAATTTTTCTTTACATTCGGGTGGAGGTCTCTATCTATCACCAATCTCGAGAAAATTGATCTTCCGTAGCACACTCATTCGCGATCGCGCCGCGGCAGCGACAGAGCCAGAGTGAAATATCCGCAACATTCCTCATAATTCATAAAGGTTTGAGATATCGAAATCAGATTTTGGCAAATGATAACAAGCAAAGAGGAGAGTATTTTGTCATATGCTTGTTATGAAAAACGTCATTATCTACCGTCTTATTCCACTAACTACAGATTTTTTCGATGAAAGAATGTAATTTTAAGGGCCATCGACAGCTGGTGAAGCGAGAAATGCTATCGGTTTTGGAACAGCATATATGAAGACACTACACGTTTATTTTTGACCGAGGATGTGCTCTTTCATAAGATACTGAAATTAGTTTGCCTCAGTTCCTCACTTAATAAACTTTATAAACCACTACTTCAGAACTCTCTCGCAATTGCGTCTGCACAACATGTTAGTGAGGTGAGATTGTATAAACTCTGCTGCATTTTGGCAAAAGAAGCAAATTTTAATATGGCAACAAGGGAAGTGCGTAGATCCTACTCAACATTCGTTGCTCGTGACGCTTCTCTGAAAATAACAAATATTTAACAACCAGGTGAAAATAAATCACTGCATTTGTTGCATTTTCAGCGGAATTCTTTTTAGACAGAGCAGAGGTGACAGATGTTTTTGAATGGTCACCATTCAAGTGTGGGCATGGAGGTGCACCGCTTAATATTTACAAAAAATATTGAGTGTAGGCTTCAGTTTAGAGCAGTACTTGCCCTCCAGCACTCGGCATGTCCCCCTGGAGCGCCTGCCCGCAGCTCCCACCACTGCTGCTCTCACCAAGTGTGCCCTGCGTGCCGTCTGTGCATCTACTGGCCATGGTCATCTGTGCAGACACTGTGCATACACACAGATCGTTACCTACACAGTGATTCAAATCATCACCAACGACAAAAGCGATCTGTTATAAAAACTTTGGCAGATATAGCGAGGAGCACCTGTGAACAGGAGCTGCTCGATGAAAAACTGGAATGTCTGCATCTACACTCACACTCTGCAAACCGCTGTGAAGTTCATGGCACCGGGCACTTCCTCTAGCCCCTTTTCCCAGGGCTTCTTCCAGTTCCATTCATGTACGGAGCATGGAAAGACTGACAGCTAAAATGCTTCTGCATGCATTGTGCTTAATCTACCCTTGTCCTCACGATCCCTATGAGAACCATACGTACAGGATTGTAATATATTCCTAGAGTCATCATTTGAAGCCAGTTCTCTTTTCAGGTAGGCTTTCTCGACATACTGGTCTGTCTTCAAGCGTCTGACAGTTCAGTTTCTTCAACGTGTCTCTTTTCACGTGTGTCAAACAAATCTGTCCATTCGTGTTGCCCTCCTCTGTATTTGTAAACGTTCATTATCCCCTCTTAGTCCTGTACTTCAAAATACGTTGCTGAAGGGTGAATATTCGACCTCTGAAATTAAAAATAGCATTACGACAGCGACGAAAAGATTGTAGTAGTGCACAGTTTTCCTGCCAAGACGTAACTAGTAGCATAAGAAAGATCTTGATGAAACGGAATTTCGCTGTTCTCTACAGATCTACGCAAGATATACAGGAACATCTAAAGTCGACCAAGGATCCTCTCAGACCCATGGAAAAAGCAGGATTTACAGATATCGTTAGTTGTGGTGACTTGTACGTGGGTACTACTAAACGAACTTTCGAAAAACGACCATAATGTAGAAGGAGAGACAGAGAGAGAGATGAGATGTTTCGGAGCATCCTTTCCAGCCATGAAACTATCGGATTCTACCAGGGAATGATGAAAACCAATGTCTCGAAAATTTTTATATGAAAGCACTTAAAGCCTTTTTAAATAAAAGAAACGTTATTAACATTCTACATCTTTATTATTAATGTCTACATATTTTCAGCTCTCTGCCACTAGGAAGCTCCGAATTGTAGCGTGTGACATGGCGGTTTGAAATGCGTGAAAAACAGCTTGCTGTAATGGAGTTTCGAATAAGAGGAGTTCGTCCACACCTTGAGTGCTCTCCTTCACCATGACAGTGCCAGATCACACACGAGGCCATCTGTAACAATCAGACCAGTTGGATACACTTTCATCGATCATCCTCCATACGTTTACGACATGGCCCTATCCGATTTTCATTTGTTTCCAGTGTTTAAAGAACACCTTCGAGGACTTTACTTTGATAGTAATGAAGCAGTGCAAGCAGAGGTAGGGTTGTGGCTGCGTCAAACATTCTACAGTGACGGTGTCAACAAACTGGTCTCTCGTTGGGAGAAATGTGTTCGACGCCAGGGTGGCTATATTGAGAAAGAAATACGTAGACATGAAGACGAAAGATGTAGAACGTTAATAACGTTTGTTTTATTTAAAATGCTTTAAGAGTTTTCACATAAAAAATTCGGAGGTATTGCTTTCCAGCACTTCCTCGTATTTGATAAGATTCACCGGGCAACCGGAAGCGGGTACTATGATAGGCTGTACAGAGGGGCCGTAAACATTACTAAACAGCCCACTAATTTTAATTGGCATGTCGAGGGTTGAAACGTCCCCCTTAGAACAATTATACATGACTGTGCTTAAACTGACACACAATATTTTTAGCGCAACGCAATCTGACTATCAAAAATCCCTGCAAAAGAATGGCCCTGACTAACATTAAACTATACCTTTCACAAATCACTTACCTCACAAAAATCCTCATTACTTGAACTACTGCAATACAGCGACCGCCACTACTGCCAGCTAAATAAAAGATTCAAACTACGGAAGGCACTAACTACTGATAGGTATAGTTAGCAATTGAAAGATGTTAATAGAGAACAAACAATGTATTTACCTTAATAGTCATAATATATATTTTAGTTCATGACATCCAGTGTTACAAATTTCAAAACTCCGCCATCTCTCTCCCCACATCCACCACTGCTGGCGGCTCACCTCCAACTGCGCAACGCTACGCGCTGTTCACATCCAGCTGCCCAACACTACAATGGCAGATAACAATGCAAACTAGCCACAGACTGCACACAGCACAGCCAGTGATTTTCATACAGAGCGCTACGTGGCGTTACCAATAAGAAAACCTAAACAGCCTACTTACATAGCCCCCATGCTTCCCACAAAAAATTTTACAAATTGTTTTGGCCACTGGCCAATACAGATTTGCAAAAATTTTTCATAATTACAGTAAGAAAAATATCAAATGCACACACTTATTAATACAATGTTGGTCAAAAGCTAAAATTTTCTCACAGTCCATAAAGACAGTCCTGATCATTCATCACAGTGAAACTGCCGTTTCTTTTCTCAAAGTCTGAGCAGTAAAAGACAATGCACACGGAAGTAGTGGATTTCCATGTAGTCTTGAAGAAGTAGTGTTGTCCTTCCAACGGAAAGACAGTGCTGACTCTTGACATGCTGACAGGTAATGGGCCACAACAGAGCAAATCCACAGCAGAGTCAGTCGAAGTTTTGAAGAATATTGGTAGGTAGGTCATCACAGAGCAGACCCACTGTAGTCCTGGTAGAGAATATGGTATTGGTGGGCCACCAGAGGCGCAGACCCACTGCAGTCCTTGTAGAAATAATGGTATTGGTGGGCCATCAAAGATGCAGACCCACTGTAGTCCATGTAGAAATAATGGTATTGGTGGGTCATCAAAGATGCAGACCCACTGTAGTCCATGTAGAGACGGCCAACAGCCATCTGTTGCGACTGTGCAGGTGCACATTTACCATCGAAGAGTCTTGCGGAGAATATAGCAAGTCCATAAACTACCACTTGTGCACTCACAAAGTTTTTGGAATTGTCCTTAGAACCAGCAATGCTGTTATCCAGTCCCTTGCTGAATTATTAACACACGTGCAAACACTAACAGTCCCTACTTCTCACATATTGTCCATATACTATGACCAACAGAAACGTGTGCAGTGGAATGTAATTTACAAGTTACTTAATCTGATGAACTGCTGTCAATTACAATTTTATAACATAAGAATACAATAACAAAGGTACAAAATACATCATTAAAGAACATAACAATACAGATAACATTTATAGTACAGGCTTTACAAAACAATAGAAATAGACATATACATCAGTGTTACAGGAATTATGACATAAGTAAATACATAAAGATCAGAATAACTTTTGAAACATCAACTTCACACATGAGAATTAAAACAAAACAGAATAAATAATGTCTAAACATCTTTACAAAGTAAATAACATATTATTAATGTCAGTTATATTTGAGGATAACAGTATTCCTCATCATAGTGAATGTAGCTTAGTATTAGAAAAATTCTACAACATAAATCGTATCAGATAAACACATAAAGACAGGAAGAACACAAATACACAAGGGTACACAAACATATAGCAGAATAATACAAAAGGAAAAGACAGGGTTTGTTTTAGTGCAGTATTTTGTGAACAAAACTTTCTTTACTTCTTGGAGATCTCCCTTCATTCATCATTATACCCAAAAAGTCCTGTCTATACCTCCTTTCTGTATTCTATTCATATTTCTTTCAAAATAATTATTTCTCATTGTACAAGACTCATTTTGGCCCAAATCTTTTTCATATAACTTCGCAATGCATTCTTTACCTATTCTCCATAGTCAGTTTCTTATATAGTCTACCCCTCTTAAGCTAACTTGAATCTACTGAGCTCAGATGCTAAACTAAGGGACCAGCAATGCAGCAGCACAAAACAATTAATGCAAACAGCAATGAAAAAAATGCAGATTTGCGAAGCAAGCAGCATTATAGAAATTAGCAAAGCAAATGCAATATTACAACTAATATAAGGCAATGTGCAGCAAACAAGAAAAATAAATCAGTAGTAAACTGGCTTAGAAGAGTAACACAAAGTCAAATTCAGTAACACTATGCCTGGCAAACAGCAGCAGCAAATGAAATACTTATATCTAAACATGACATAGCTCAAGCAGAAAAAAACATTACACTAAAGACAATAATGCAGACAAGGGAAATGTATAGTGACATCTTAATGTCTAAGTAATTAAAGTGGTGCACCAGAAGAAGTTATTGTACCAAAAAAATTACCAAGTAGTTGACAAGAAAATTCCGTATGCAATTCCTGTGAAGGGAAATGTCTTTTTATGCTCCTTCGTTTTTTTTGAATAGATCATAAAATTATTTACTGGATCTGTAGGCATAAAATATTTATATTAGTACATCTATTAAATTTTATTTTAACCAATGCTGCTGCAGCTAGAAACTTGATATTAAACAATATGAGTAAATAAATACATAAAGCAAGCCATATGGCATTTTTCTCAACTAGCAAGACAATAGCCGTGAAATGTTTCTCATCGTTTCATTAGGCATTTTAGTAAATATCATAAATTAAGAGCTCCACAGTATAATCATATGTTTTCAAGTTTGAGCGTGTCGTATTTGCGATGCTTTCTACAAAGGAATGTCAATAGCGATAATAATGGCCCCGTTTTTTTTTTCTCCACCTGCGCCTCTGAAAGGCACACTAATGGCTTTTATTTTTCGGGCGTCTGCCACACAGCTGGGTGCCCACGACGCATTACGTGAAGGTGGTCACTTAACACCAGTTTCCGCTACAGTGACAGTCTCATATACAAAATTTCACGGGTCGAGAATTTGCATTGCAAATGTGTAGAAACAAAATCTTATGAATATAACAGTGTCCAAAAAATTTTCGCCGGCATTGTGATACATTCACGCATTTACACACATTTCATAACTCTTAAAGTACGATTCTTGGTTTCCAACATCCTTTTTCACAAGTCAGAGTCCCTAACCACTATTCATTACTCCTTACCTTACTACACATATATATATTCGTCGACACGTCAATCTTGCGACGACACTTCAATATTTCATCATAATAAATACACTCCTGGAAATGGAAAAAATAACACATTGACACCGGTGTGTCAGACCCACCATACTTGCTCCGGACACTGCGAGAGGGCTGTACAAGCAATGATCACACGCACGGCACAGCGGACACACCAGGAACTCCGGTGTTGGCCGTCGAATGGCGCTAGCTGCGCAGCATTTGTGCACCGCCGCCGTCAGTGTCAGCCAGTTTGCCGTGGCATACGGAGCTCCATCGCAGTCTTTAACACTGGTAGCATGCCGCGACAGCGTGGACGTGAACCGTATGTGCAGTTGACAGACTTTGAGCGAGGGCGTATAGTGGGCATGCGGGAGGCCGGGTGGACGTACCGCCAAATTGCTCAACACGTGGGGCGTGAGGTCTCCACAGTACATCGATGTTGTCGCCAGTGGTCGGCGGAAGGTGCACGTGCCCGTCGACCTGGGACCGGACCGCAGCGACGCACGGATGCATGCCAAGACCGTAGGATCCTACGCAGTGCCGTAGGGGACCGCACCGCCACTTCCCAGCAAATTAGGGACACTGTTGCTCCTGGGGTATCGGCGAGGACCATTCGCAACTGTCTCCATGAAGCTGGGCTACGGTCCCGCACACCGTTAGGCCGTCTTCCGCTCACGCCCCAACATCGTGCAGACTGCCTCCAGTGGTGTCGCGACAGGCGTGAATGGAGGGACGAATGGAGACGTGTCGTCTTCAGCGATGAGAGTCGCTTCTGCCTTGGTGCCAATGATGGTCGTATGCGTGTTTGGCGCCGTGCAGGTGAGCGCCACAATCAGGACTGCATACGACCGAGGCACACAGGGCCAACACCCGGCATCATGGTGTGGGGAGCGATCTCCTACACTGGCCGTACACCACTGGTGATCGTCGAGGGGACACTGAATAGTGCACGGTACATCCAAACCGTCATCGAACCCATCGTTCTACCATTCCTAGACCGGCAAGGGAACTTGCTGTTCCAACAGGACAATGCACGTCCGCATGTATCCCGTGCCACCCAACGTGCTCTAGAAGGTGTAAGTCAACTACCCTGGCCAGCAAGATCTCCGGATCTGTCCCCCATTGAGCATGTTTGGGACTGGATGAAGCGTCGTCTCACGCGGTCTGCACGTCCAGCACGAACGCTGGTCCAACTGAGGCGCCAGGTGGAAATGGCATGGCAAGCCGTTCCACAGGACTACATCCAGCATCTCTACGATCGTCTCCATGGGAGAATAGCAGCCTGCATTGCTGCGAAAGGTGGATATACACTGTACTAGTGCCGACATTGTGCATGCTCTGTTGCCTGTGTCTATGTGCCTGTGGTTCTGTCAGTGTGATCATGTGATGTATCTGACCCCAGGAATGTGTCAATAAAGTTTCCCATTCCTGGGACAATGAATTCATGGTGTTCTTATTTCAATTTCCAGGAGTGTACATAGCATAATCAGATTCCTCATATAGCATCAGCTTATTGTTCATAAACATACCTCAACAGCATAATACCCATCGTCGTCATAATAATATCATAACACCTCAGTCAACTCTCAAAATCGTCATAGCTTCCTCCAATAATTTCAAAACCTAAAAAAAATTCTCTGCTCATTTCAAAAGTGTCATCTGCCTCAAACGTACTTTAAAAATCGTGATCCCATACCAAATATATCATTCAAAGCTCTCATAATATCACAATGGGTCCGAAAAAATATGAACAGTTCATAAAGTACAGACAAAATACAATTTCTTAAGTGTGAAGTTACCCTATGGTGTAATTACATAAACATCTGGCACTGATGTAGTAAAATAAATGTTTGTCTCTCTCAGTTAAATGATCAGATAGCTGTGTAATTATGTGTTAGAGAAATATGGAACCGATGTGTAAAGTTGTATAAGCAAATACCATAATAGCTAGGGCTCCTTGTGCTTGCCAAACACATGATACACAAAGTAAGCGTGTACCCCCCTGAGGATTAATGTAATTATACCCTCAGGTGTTACAAATTACAAGAATGGAATGAAATGTATTACGGAAAACCTTTGTATCATTGTACTTCAAATATCTTTAAAAATAAATGTTTTAAGTACAAAATTAATCACTCAAATACGTGCCTGTAGCGCTAAATGTGCGTCTTGCTGTAAGATAATCTCTGTGGAAGTGTCGTAGTTATTGTCCTCCGAAAGCTAAGTTCTGCAGAAGCCCATGTACTTATAACACTACAACTTCGTTTACGTAGCTTACGTAATCAATTACCAAATTTGGTTTACTACGTAGTATGCCCCAACAGAACAAATAGTCCTGTCACGGAAAAGCCACGTATAACACTCCCTTCCTGCTACTACTGTACCATAACCTCAATGCCAGAAGCAGGTTGTAACATAAAACAATTTTGTAAAAGAAACTATGGCACAAAGCAACAGAGCAGTGTTACCCTCTGAGAGGAATTTTGTTAGTTTGACCGTGTTGTTCCTAGCGGAGGTGGCTTATCGGGAATGAAAGTAAGAATTACGTAAATATTGGAATAGTGACAAACAAAATTTTGCCTAGCTATACTATTCCTAAAATAAGGGAAACGGTCGCCAGCCTAATTAGGCAAGAGAAAGATTAACATTCTCGTTTATGAAAGTAGGTATAAGTAACTATAATGGAAAATACAACAGACACAACCTAGACTTAGTAACACGCGAGTGCAATGAACTCTGACGCACATATGTTTTAAGATTGAAGCTAACAGTTAGAGCAGCATGAACTATTTTCAGAATTATAACAGATACCGAAACACACTATTACTTTCAGGGTTTACACAAAGTGAATGGTCTTTATAACATTATTCTTAATGTGCACTTCTAATACACAAGAGAGACAAACACTTGGCAAACATGAGAATGTAACGTTTCACAACTACAGCTTTCTCACTTTTACTACAACGAAACACAATGTTGACAAAATTGCAAGAAACTGACTCTCCTTTTAGAATTTACTACAGGCAACAATGTGTTCATTTACTTTACTTCTCACTTTTACTTTTACCGTTAGCAACAGTACTTTGATAAGCAGTTTTACTAGGAAAATTGTTTTCAGCAATTATCATTGACTTTTTCTCTTTAATAAGTTCAAGAGGCATTATTTAACAGAGCTCTAGGCTTCAATGTACTTTCAGTAAGGACACTCGGTAATCACTTTACTTCAAACGGAGAGGACCCTGAGAGGTGTTATGATGAGGAGTAAAATCAAGGTAGGTAAATAAATTCCGGTATGAATTACCTTATATTTCAGCACACTAACACATCCATTAGGCTGATCCTTCACTGTACATCAATATAGTATTACGTTACAGTGATTGCGCAACGTGGTGGCAACTGCATGTTGGTAGGTGGATTCGCAGACAGAATTGCTGGATTCGTCATTTCTTGGTGGCGATGATAAATACAAATTCCAGACTAGTTCCAGCTATTTATCCACCCATCCGAGGCATTGGAAAGAAGCAGGAAAAGCCTCTCTCTGAATCAGCACAATATGCACCTTTACAATGGCAGTGCACAGACTCGTAGATCGTCTCCGACTGCTGGCTCGTCTCCGACTGACTGCTCGTCTCCGACTGACTATCAGTTCCACCTTTTCCACCTATGCCAACCACAATTTGCGCACGCTACACAGTTCCGTTCCTGAGGGGAACCACTACACCTTTTACATACGAATTAACTAAGAACCCTAAGTGAGGATCAGCAATTTACATAACAGCGAACAAATACATTAAATAAAACAAAACATTTTCACCTATTGACACTTCTACAAAAAATTATTCACACAAAATTACAATTACATACAATAAGTTCTGTTCCCTCCAAATGGGACAAAGAACTTTAAATTACAGATACACTACTTTGCATATAATCAAATCACGACATCAAAGGTTTGACAAAGAAAAGAATACACAATTTTATGTTATCGTTTAAAACACATTTACAGATGATCAACAATGTAACATTAAATAAAGCAAAAAAAAAAAAAAAAATCCATACAGCATAAGAGCTGTGATGTTACATACTTACCTCATGATAAACAAAAGTGAAATGCTTTGCGTAGAGATATCTTAGTTATTACGCTTATTTTTGTGATGATGAAAGTACTCTGCTGTAACGTATTGTTGTGCTACGGAAAAGGCTGTCTCCTTGTAGCTATACCACAAAAGTTACTACTAAAACATGTTTTACTTTCCAGAATAATTCCGAAAAACTGTGCAGATATAAAACAGATACACCGCAAAAGCAACATTGTAAATTGTCACTCATTAGTAACGTCGTGATATAATCGTGTACCTGTCACATAAACTAACCACTGTGTCATCTGGTATCTCTCAGAAAGTACTTTAATTCAGAATGTATTTTCAAGTAAACCAAAATGTTGCATTAAAATCTCATTAGCAGTACTGGTAAATGTTCTAAGTATGTGAGCCTTATAGTCGTTACATAATCGTGCAACTAACAAGCAAGAATGCACCCACACAATAACACTGTGTCGTCTGTTCACAATAACAATACATTCGTAATTTCTGTTTAATTAAGTTCTCTTGGTTCTTGAGTGGATATTGAACTTCAAACATTGTTGCATGGTAACAGTTTCTAAAGCATACTAGTAACGTGAAGTGAAACGTTTTATGGCAAAGACAAAGTTAAAAAGCAGATTATCTTTCAATAAATGGTTTCACATGTGAAATGTGGTGTAGCCCTTTGCTCTTCCTAGTACGCAGAGTTTCAACTTTAATGCAATTATCATGTGTTATACGTCGGTAAAGAATACTGGAATTTTTCGCAAGGTTAGCGTCTATGTTATTTTTCTCTGAGCCAGCCGGCGCACGCGGCAGCCTGCGGTGCGAGTCATTGTCTATTCCTTTGTTGGCGCGCGTCGTTATTGGGATTTGGAGACCTAACTTCTACAAATTCACCGTGACGAGAGGGCCCTGCCCTGTTTAAATCCCGCCAGTAGTGATGCAGTTCAGGTCTGTCGTTACGATCATATCGTCTGGCGTCATGTCGGTAGATTCCATAGTTTGTTTCTTGTCTGTCACGTGGTGGAGAATTTCTCCCTGAGTCGTAACTGCGTGCTGGACCATTGCGTCTAATGTTATTCTGTCTCCCGTGATAATAATAGTTCTGGTTGCCATATTGTCTGTTTCTCTAATTGTCTCTGTGATAGTCATTACCGCGGAGAGGTGATCTTTACCTGTAATTATTACTACTCTGCCAACGGTTGTCATACGGGTGGTGTCTGTTTTGGTCACGATTTACATTGAAAGAATAGCCTTGTCGTATATTATTTCTGTCATCGCGGAATTGTGACGGATGTGATCTGTAATTGTTGTGCTCCTGATTTCGCGTTCGTGATTGTCAGTGTCAATTTCCAGTTCTTGTAACAGTCCCTGAAAAGCTTCAATGTCGTCTTTGCAACGTCCTGCCATAATAATATGTCGTAAATATTCAGGGAGCTTGATTAAGCAAATGCGGATGAGTTCTGAGGGGCTGTATGGGTTTGAAAGATACTGATTCTTATGCAACATGTCTTCAAAATATTTCATAAGACTGGAAAATTCAGATAGTTCGAAACGTTTCTTCATTATGATGCTATGTTTTACTCGGTCTTGTGTAGCTTGAGACCAGTACGCTGAGAGGAAGGCATGATAAAATTCTCCTTCACTGTGACAATCGTTAATGACCGATCGCATTCTTACAGCTGGTTCATTCTCCGAGTAGCCACACATAAATTCTAACCTGTGCTCCAATGACCAGTTGGGAGGAAAACAATGAGAAAATTGATGAAGCCATGCTTGTGGATGAATGTCGTTGTCAGAATTATTAAATGTTTTGAATTTACGTGTAGTAATGAACAGCTTATAGTCGAAATCATCGTGTCAGCGAGTCGCACATCGCTCATTGTTACTTCGTTTCGGCGGTTCCATCTCAAAATCCAATGCGCCTTGCCAATTTCTTTCATAATTTCCGAAGTGTTCTGTGTTATTATTTTGTGGTTGTTCCGTATTTTTATGTCCCTCTTCCCGTACTGGAGCGCGAGTGTCCTCTGAAATATGTAATTCTTGTATTACCTGCGTCAACTGATCTTGTAGTTCCCCAATTTCTCTTTTGTACTGTGTATTGATTTGATTCTGATTTTATTTGAATTTTCTATTTTGTTCACACTCTTCTGTGTCAGTGAAGGCTACGGGTCTTGTGTCATTCAGATCATCATCTACCTTTGTAGATAAGTTAGTGACCTGATCCGAAAGTTCGCCTACTTTCTCCGATAGTGAACACATTTCTTCAGTGTGTTTTTCTGAACCAAGTATCAGAGTGTCCATTTGTGTTGAAATCGAATCTACTGTGTCCTTTAAGTTTTCCTGAGTTTTTGCAAGTTGCGTAACCGAATCGGTAGATGCAACTGAGTCAATTTTAGCCCACAAGGTCTCATGATTTTCATGAACAATAGTTTGCAGTTCTTTTATGGCTGCTTCGTGATTCTGTAATGCATTTTCATGCCGCGAAAAAATAGGTTGGAAATGCTCACAAATTTGTGTTTTTACGTCATTACAGTCCTTTTGACATTTCGATTCGATTTTATGTAACTCAGTAGCTAAATCTTCACGTGTTTGTTCAAGCGTGGTGTCTAACTTCCGAATATTTTGTTCCATTGTGTCTAACTTTTGAAGCTTTTGCTGTGTTTGTCTCTGATTTTGTTCCTTGCCAGCTAAATAAAAGATTCAAACTACGGAAGGCACTAACTACTGATAGGTATAGTTAGCAGTTGAAAGATGTTAATAGAGAACAAACGATGTATTTACCTTAACAGTCATAATATATATTTTAGTTCATGACACCCAGTGTTACAAATTTCAAAACTCCGCCATCTCTCTCCCCACATCCACCACTGCTGGCGGCTCACCTCCAACTGCGCAACGCTACGCGCTGTTCACATCCAGCTGCCCAACACTACAATGGCAGACAACAATGCAAACTAGTCACAGACTGCACACAGCACAGCCAGTGATTTTCATACAGACCGCTACGTGGCGTTACCAATAAGAAAACCTAAACAGCCTACTTACAGGGTTTCAAACCGTATGGTTTGTGAAATCTGATGTAGTAGATGTGTACCAGTCTCACACTACAAATGGTTCAAATGGCTCTAAGCACTATGGGACTTAACATCTGAGGTCATCAGTCCCCTAGACTTAGAACTACTTAAACTTACCTAACCTAAGGACAGCCGGCCGGGGTGTCCGAGCGGTTCTAGGCGCTGCAGTCTGGAACCGCGTGACGCTACGGTGGCAGGTTCGAATCCTGCCTCGGGCATGGATGTCTGTGATGTCCTTAGGTTAGTTAGGTTTAAGTAGTTCTAAGTTCTAGGGGACTGATGATCTCAGAAGTTAAGTCCCATAGTGCTCAGAGCCATTTGAACCATTTGAACCATAACCTAAGGACATCAGACACATCCATGCCCAAGGCAGGATTCGAACCTGCGACCGTAGCAGCAGCGCGGTTGCGGACTGAAGCTTCTAGAACCGCTCGGCCACAGCGGTCTGCGCCTTCCACAACAGGTTGATAGAAATAGCAATAGTGGACGACAGCAACCGACGACCGCCAATTGCATTTCGAGTTTTCAAAACATCACAGCTTTGCACTGGAAATGGTTTTTGCTTCAGCCAGTAGCCATTGAGTCTGTGCACAGGACCTTAGAAAAAAGCTACAACCCCATGAAAGATGTCCTCTGTAGACGAGGGCGAAACGGGTTTCAGCAAGAAGTTCATTCGAAGAAGTACATTCGACCTCGGCGTAATAGCCCAGAATATTTTAATATGTGTGACATTTATGCTTGTGTAGGTCTACATCTGTTGCTCTTAGCGACAAATTTTTGTTGTTGTGAACGATTTTCTATCTGTGGCTCGGCGCATGGGCGCTTCTTATGCCGCAAAGCCAAGGAGGAAAGCCGGAGTGGCCAAGTGAGCACTCTGGTGTGAGTCCTCGAGCGCGAAGGTTGCCCTGCAGAGTAAGAACTAGTGAGTAACTCAGAGTGCTATTTTGCAATATGGGAAGGGGGGCGAGGAAGTTTGGCCTCTGTATTTGCTTGGTCCGAAAAGCTGGCTGCCATGCAGAGGACCCAGGTTCGATTCCCGGTTCTGCCATTTACTTTTCCTTAGCGGGAGGACTGGCACGTGGTGCTTTCAGCCTGACTAGAGGAGCTACTCGACATATTAGTGGCGGTTGCAAGGTCGAGAAAGCCGACAACCACCGACAGAGCAGTGTGTTGACCACGTGGACCTCCATAACGCGTCCATTGATGCCATTGGTAGAAGATGACACGGCGTCTAGGACCAGAACGTGGAACTTTACCTCAACTTTTATCGGGGTAGTGGAGAGACTGCGGATGTACCCGCTGTAAGCCGTTTGTTTTCATGTGCTCTGGAGTTCGGCATAGCGCACTGCGCTGTAGATGTTTGAAACCAAGCTGCTCAATTTAATCTTGCGTGTCTACTTGATGTAGCCGGATTCCAAGAGGGAATACGTTGTGAATAGCTGCACTGCATTAAACCACGTATGACTCGGAGCGTTGTTTGCACATGGGGCCTAGAAATGTGCTCACAAGCGGCGCCATTCTGAATCGGTTACAATGATTACGCTGCATAATAATGTTCACGTCCAAGGAGTGATGGCAGCTAACATTATATTTTAAAAAATGTGAACTCCTAAGTTAATTTATGTACTTCTGCTACATGAAGTTATATAATTTAAAATCTTAGAATTTTGTAATATTTAGTTAATAAATTCTGAGTAGTCATTCTGCACTTCCTATACCCTCTTATTGCTCCCACTACCAAACCGGTGTAACCAAATTTACAACAGTAACAACTGCCCTCATTTTTGTACCCTTACTTCGCTCCATAGCCGCGCGGGATTAGCCGAGCGGTCTGAGGCGCTGCAGTCACGGACTGTGCGGCTGGTCCTGGCGGAGGTTCGAGTTCTCCCTCGGGCATGTGTGTGTGTGTTTGTTCTTAGGATAATTTAGATTAAGTAGCGTGTAAGCTTACCAGTTAAGTCCCATAAGATTTCACACACATTTGAACATTTTTTTTTTCTCTCCATAAGAACGAAGTACTGTCTTTTACTGCTAGACCTCTCCCATTTCCTGAAGTCTCTAGGTGAATCAGTATAACTGACTTCCTATATGTTAGAGCTCACTGTGTCATAATACTCTAATTTTTCGACCTTGTTCATCATCATATCTGCACTTCCTACGGTTGCAAGTTATCATTATTTTTTACTCATTTTGGGCCTTCTATGGACCATATAAATAACTACTTCTAATTTAATTTCCGATTTTCCCAACCATTTGTCATTCAATCGGAGTGCTGTTGTTTCTGACCCTCTAACTGCTTTGTTCTAATTTCCTTATTTCCTTTTGTCCATAGATGGGAACCTGAAACCATCTTTAGAAACATATCTCTCTCGTGAATTTCATGTTCTTCATCTCTTTCAGATCATTTCTGTGTTCTTGAAGCGTCTTTCAGTAAGGAGATATTTTCCGTTCAACGTGTTCAAAAATTCTTTTGCATATGCTTTCTGAATTCAGTTGAATGAGATAATAATGAAACATAATGCGAAGTTTTCTCATTGAGACATTCAATTGTTCAGATTTCTTCTGCAGATATTCATTATTCCTGTTGGAGTATTATTATTATTATTATCTTCTTTCCTTTCTCAGACGTTATGTCTGGTTAAAAATGGAAAGTGACGCGGACCTCGATCGAGCGTGACTTCCTTTTAACTGTACGGTATATATTACATTGCGTTTAGGAATTTTCGGGTAATTGAACATGTATCAATAATTACAGATTTCTGTAGTTGTATATATACGCTTGGATGTAGCTGTATTGTGTTGTTGTACTAGTGGATATTGTGTGGTATGACTCATGTAGTTGATAGTATAATTGGTATAATGTTAACTTTATCCTGATGCCACATGTCCTTGACTTCCTCAGCCAGTTGAACGTATTTTTCAATTTTTTCTTCTGTTTTCTTCTGTATATTTGTTGCATTGGGTATGGATATTTCGGTTAGTTGTGTTAATTTCTTCTTTTTATTGGTGAGTATGATGTCAGGTTTGTTATGTGGTTTTGTTTTATCTGCTATAATGGTTCTGTTCCAGTATAATTTGTATTTACCATTCTCCAGTACATTTTGTGGTGCATACTTGTATGTGGGAACGTGTTGTTTTATTAGTTTATGTTGTATGGCAAGTTGTTGATGTATTATTTTTGCTACATTATCATGTCTTCTGGTGTATTCTGTATTTGCTAGTATTGTACAACCGCTTGTGATGTGATCTACTGTTTCTGTTTGTTGTTTGCAAAGTCTGCATTTATCTGTTGTGGTATTGGGGTCTTTAATAACATGCTTGCTGTAATATCTGATGTTTATTGTTTGAGCCTGTATTGCAATCATGAATCCTTCCGTCTCACTGTATATATTGCCTTTTCTTAGCCATGTGTTGGATGCGTCTTGATCGATGTGTGGCTATGTTAGATGACACAGGTGCTTGCCATGTAGTGTTTTCTTTTTCGAACTTACTTTCTTCATATCTGTTGTTGTTATGTGATCTAAAGGGTTGTAGAGGTGGTTATGAAATTGTAATGGTGTAGCCGATGTATTTATATGAGTGATTGCTTTGTGTATTTTGCTAGTTTCTGCTCGTTCTATAAACAATTTTCTTAAATTGTCTACTTGTCCGTAATGTAGGTTTTTTATGTCGATACATCCCCTTCCTCCTTCGTTTCTGCTTAATGCGAATCTTTCTGTTGCTGAATGTATGTGATCTATTATATATTTGTGACATTGTGATCATGTAAGTGTATTGAGTGCTTCTAGGTCTGTGTTACTCCATTTCACTACTCCAAATGAGTAGGTCAATATTGGTATAGCGTAAGTATTTATAGCATAGGTATTTATAGCTTCTGTCTTGTTTCTTGCTGTCGATTCTGTTTTCAGTATTTTTGTTAGTCTTTGTCTATATTTTTCTTTTAGTTCTTCTTTAATATTTGTATTATCCATTCCTATTTTTTGTCTGTATCCTGTATATTTATAGGCATCTGTTTTTTCCATCGCTTCTATGCAGTCGCTGTGGTTGTCCAACATGTAATCTTCTTGTTTAGTGTGTTTTCCCTTGACTATGCTATTTTTCTTACATTTGTCTGTTCCAAAAGCCATATTTATGTCATTGCTGAATACTTCTGTTATCTTTAGTAATTGGTTGAGTTGTTGATTTGTTGCTGCCAGTAGTTTTAGATCATCCATGTATAGCAAATGTATAATTTGTATTATTTAGCATGTTGGATAGTGGGTTCAGAGCAAGGCAGAACCAGAAAGGACTTAATGAGTCTCCTTGGTATATTCCACGCTTAATCTGTATTGGCTGTGATGTGATATTATTTGAATTTGTTTGTATATTAAGTGTGGTTTTCCAATTTTTCATTTCTACATTTAGGAACTGTATCAATTTAGGATCTACATTGTATATTTCCAATATTTGTAGTAACCATGAGTGGGGTACGCCATCAAAAGCTTTTTGGTAATCAATGTATGCGTAGTGTAGTGACCTTTGTTTAGTTTTAGCTTGATATGTCACCTCTGCATCTATTATCAGTTGCTCTTTACATCCTCATGCTCCTTTGCAGCAGCCTTTTTGTTCATCATTTATAATTTTGTTCTGTGTTGTATGTGTCATTAATTTCTGTGTAATGACTGAAGTTAATATTTTGTATATTGTTGGTAGGCATGTTATGGGGCGATATTTTGCTGGGTTTGCTGTGTCTGCTTGATCTTTAGGTTTCAGATAAGTTAGTCCTTGTGTAATGTATCAGGGACTGTGTATGGGTCTGCAATGTAACTGTTAAATAATTTAGTTAGATGTGAATGTGTTGAGGTGAACTTCTTTAGCCAGAAATTTGCTATTTTATCTTTTCCAGGGAATTAATTGCACTGGTGATTTCATGTTGCAAAATTATCACTTCAGGCATTTGTGGTATCATCTTGTATGTGTCTGTTTCTGCTTGTATCCACCGTGCATGTCTGTTATGTTGTACTGGGTTTGACCATACGTTTCTCCAGAAGTGTTTCATGTCTGTTATGTTTGGTGGATTGTCTATTTTAATGTGTGTGTTATCTATTGTCTGGTAAAATTTCTTTTGGTTTGTGTTGAATGTTTGGTTTTGTTTCCTTCTATTTTTGTTTTTTTGTATCTTCTAAGTCGTTTGGTCAATGCTTGTAATTTCTACTTTTTTCATCTAATTGCTCTATCGCTTCTTGTTGTGAGATTTTACCTAACCTTTTTCGTTTTTTGTCTGATATTTCATTTCTTAAAAATTGTTTTAGCTGTCTGATGTCTTTTCTCAGTTTTTTTATTCTGATCTGTAGCCTATGTTGCCATGCAGGTTTTGTGGCTTTCTTCTGTGTGTTGGTTGGTTCTGATCTCTGCCTAGTGTGTATATTTAGTGTAGTAAGTGCTCCTATATAAACCAGTAGTTGTAACTCTTCCATAGTTGTATTTTCATTTACTTGGTTGTGTATGATTGTGTTGAAAGTTGTTATTGTTGTTTCTACTTGTGGGTTATTTGGTGGTCTATCATTATTATTATCATCATCATTAAAAAGTTATTACTTATTCTTAGTCAGTAACCTTGTACTGAATGCCCTTAAATAAAGGCATAGGTTTAGTCACTGCATTTAAATTTAGAGCTGAGTTGTCTGAAATTCCCTAAATCTCTGGAAATGAATGTTATGATGGTTCCTTCGACAGAGTACAACTGCTTGACTTCTGCACTCTTGTCCAGTTCCAACTAGCGTTCCATATCCAATTATCTTGTCCTCGATGGTACATTAAGTTTGTAATGCGTCAGCCAGCAGGGTCCTAAGTGGCCTGGAGCCACAGATGAGACACTGAGACAGCCGTCACAGAAGAGTCCTCAAGAGACCTGTACTGTTTGGACAGTGCAGATTGTCATCTAGCGAATGATTCGCCTACAGCAACAAATTTATTCAGTAAAGGATAGTTATAGGGACCTGAAAAACTTGTGACTTAATTCAGCAGGCGATATGCAGGTATCAGAGATACTAAACAGTACTGAAAATTATACATGAAAGCTTTTGGAGAGAAACATACTTGGGAAGTATATATATAAAAAAGGGGCGAAAGCTGTTAACAAATAATTCGATTGGCAAGACCAAATTGAATTCTTTGGAGGCATCTGCAGCGTATTATAGTAAAGTAAATACAAACTGACCTACGGTACAGAAAAATTATAGCAAAATTCTCTATACATTGCTGCATGCTGTATGCAGTTCCTGTCCCACTGTTGACGCAGCTCTGTGATAATCTATCACGCCTAACCATCACATTCATGGCATAGATAGGTGGTACTCCTCACTTGTAACCAGCTGAGGCTAACAACTTCCTTACAGCGTTGACAACAGTATCCGAGTATTGCAAATGTTTGCCACGTAATACATCTTTCAGAGGTCCAAAGAGATGTAAGTCTGAAGGTGCTAAAACGTGACTGTACTCTGGATGTAGTAACACAATCCAGTCGAATTTTGCAATGAACTGCGTGGTCGAAAAACTGGTGTGGGCACATGGCGTTATCATTTGCAGGTGAAGGTTGGTCTTCTTCTCTGGCCTTACCCTGGAAATTCGGGCATTCAGTTTAGTCATTGTCGCCTTGTAGAGTGCCGAATTGACTCTTGCAGAGTGCTCCAGGACATCCAAATCAACCGCACCCTGGCTATCCCAGAAGACTGTGCACATCACTTCTCACGTCGCCATTCCGTGGACTGTCTTTTCGATTCCGGCTCGCAGTGGTGAAACCATGTCTCATCACCGGTGACGATGCTATTCCGAAAATTGTCACCTTCAGCTTCATATTGGTCCAGCAGGTCCTGACAAATTTCCAGTCGATGAGTTTTTTGTTCTTCTGTAAGCATCCGCGGGACCCATCTCGCACATACTTTGCGATAACCAAGATGTTTCAGCATTGTTTCCAAGGCATTACAGCCAACATTCAGCTTTGCACACAATTTTCTGGTCGTTATCTGCCGACCAGCACGGATCAGTTGATCAGGACACTCTTCATTGCGGGGATTGACAGTTATAAAGGATCGACCAGGCCGTGGCTTGTCATGCACACCCTTTTCACCACCTTGAAAATGCCATACTCATCGCTTCACATTGCTTACGTCTGTTGTATCATCTTCACATACCCTTAGAAAGCTTCGGTAGATTTCAATCGCTCGAATTTCCTCAGCTTATACGCCCGTCCATATCAGACTTCATTTTGAAACACTCTTCTGCTGGCGCCAACTAACGCAGAACAATGGAAGCACCTGTAAATGGAAGAGAAAGATACAAAGCATTAGCACTACACCAACCATACCTGCCGGCCGGGGTGGTCGAGCGGTTCTAGGCTCTACAGTCTGGAACCGCGTGACCACTGCGGTCGCAAGCTCGAATCCTGCCTTGGGCATGGGTGTGTGTGATGTCCTTAGGCTAGTTAGGTTTACGTAGTTCTAAGTTCTAGGGGACTGATGACCTCAGAAGTTAAGTCCCATAGTGCTCAGAGCCATTTGAACCATTTTGAACCAACCACACCTGTCGCGGACATCCAGAGTCACCACAAAAAATAGGAGGCATTAATTACGGAACGATTTTTGTACATTTGGCAGATGAAATTTCCCCTCGAACTGTGTACGCTGTCACAACACTTTGATTCTGTATCTCTACACAGCTCTAGTGATCAGCGACGACAGTTCCCTGACTGCCCTCATTCAAAGCTCACTAGGTGCGATATTATCGATTATAAGCACCATCATTAAGGTAGAATATGTACGGAGAGAAACAGAACCAAGTCTGTGATTAAGTGGTACTCGGAAACTATACTTCATATCACTTCTTACTTTATCCAACTTACAGAGTTATTTGTGGACCTTTCAGCTCAAATTTATGGCGATTTTGAGACCTTGATATAAATGGTGAGTTTCTGTCAGCACTATGTGTACACTTTTCTAGCTAGTTGCTTGACACTTATTATGAGAGTTCAGTATGAACTAGTTTTCTGTTCTTGTTCATGGCATTAGTACGACATCTGCAGCTTTTTGTTAAGTTCAGACTTAAAAAACTGCAGTCTGCATACGTCTGTACCTGCCAATGAGATCACTTCATTGCACTGGCCAGTAAGAAGTGTACTGATAACAGCTGGGTTTCAGAGTTCTCTATGTAAAGCGACACAATATCACTGCAATTATGTATGGAAAACAATCAAATTCGCTGTACGTATGCACTATCATCAATGTCTTTCCTCCATTAAGATGTACCCACCTCTTTACCCAACATAGTTTCGCGAGAAGAACGCCATCATTATTTAAGGGAATATTAGTTAAATTCACCAAGAAACTGTTATACTTCCACGTGGGTGCTGTATGAACCTGTTAAGATCCTAACTGCTCATCTCTGGGTTCGACATTTGTTGTCAGACCTTCTTGACAATGGCACAAAAATACTTTAACAGTACTCTAGAACTTGCGGCTCCAGTGTCTTGCAAGCGATTTCCTTTACATATGTATTGCATTGTTCTGAACGCATCCATTCACCCTGATGTTGGATTTTAACGGTAATACCGGTAAATACTTGTGTGATGTTCACTGCGAATCTTCTAATGAGATACTATCAGGATCTTTCTCTATGGTACAGCGATCGTCATACATTGTATCAGCAACTGCTCAGGACTGTGTAATGATGGTACTTTTCTCTACACAACAACATCATTATCAAAAAATCTCATGGCTGTATCTGCTAAATAGTGCTTGTACAGGGTGTCTCAAAAGGTATTCTACAACTTCAATGTGTTGTAGCTTTCAAGCTAATTAAGACATTCATTCAATATTTAGCTTATGTGATACACTATTTCACAACGTTCTTATGCGAATCAGTGAATTTCATCATGTACGCCTTTGGTGACACACACAACATCCAGTCTGTATTCAAACTCCACTACAACATACCCACAACATATTGGTTCAATTGTGAAGACATTAGCATCTATTAGAATGTTGAAATGACTGATGTTGTTGATAGGCGTTTGGTAGACTCTGTTCTTGACATACCCCGTAGAAAGAAGGCCATCAGTGTAATTTCAGGCGACCTAGAAGGCGATAAAATACGATTTCGCCTAAATAAACCATTCCACACACTGAGCCTTTTCTTGAAACGTTGTCATTACGCAAGATAATTTGAAACAAAAAAGAAACTTGTTGAGATCGTCCTTCACATAAGCCAAATGGGATGTGAATATGTTAATTACTTTGAGTGCTGTAACACAATGAAGTTGTAGCATACTTTTTGAGACACCCTGTATATCGAGATGTCAGGCACTTGTCATTCGGCATAACACACTGTATTCCAATTGTTTATTCCCCGACTAAAAACTTAAAAAGTCTCAACTAGTATAATATGAGAACGTCTCACGCTCATACCATATGCTGCATACAAAAGTACAATGGTATTTGAGTGCTTCAGATCACACGATAACAATTTTACATCCTCATGTGAGGTTTAACGAAGGAGATAATATTCTAATGAGACCGTTTTCAAGTCTAGAATGATAGTACACTGTTAGTTGCGAACTAGTGGTACCTCTTCTCAGTTTCAGTCACAACCTTTCACAGACTGGCAATGGCTCCATTAGAAGTTTTCGTCAGCGTAGAAAGAGAGTTTTGACATCCAGCATCACTGTTCACTCTGGGGTTTCCATGAGTTAAACACCCCTTGATATTGACGTTGCCAGCCGCTGTGGCCGAGCATTCTAGGAGCTTCAGTCTGGAACCGCGCGACCGCTACGGTCGCAGGTTCGGATTCTGCCTCGAGCATGGATGTGTGTGATGTCCTTAGGTTAGTTAGGTTTAAGTACGTCTAAGTTCTAGGGGACTGATGACCTCAGATGTTAAGTCCCATAGTGCTCAGAGCCATTTGAACCATAGTGACTTTGTTGAAGGAACCACATCGGTACTCATCGTAATGGTTTAGAAATCCTGTGGAAACATCCTCTGTCTTTACTGCGCTTATAGGTGGGTGGGCACACTGCACACGAAGCAACTTTTCCTTTTCAATCAGAGGACTTCTCTCTTGGAATGTTTTATACGAACTGATTTTGACGCAAAATTCGCTGATTTCTACACAAACTGACTGACTTGCTATGCACTGTACTATGTACATTTCCCCTTTTATCGTTTTCGATAGTTGTCTTTCTTTGTTTCGGTATATCTACGTCGTAAGTTCACATACCTTCATTCTGAATCTTTCTGCCTTGCTTTTCGTTGTGCTAGCCATGCAGTTTCCTATCTCTGGTGGCCATTGTAAGCGCCAATGAATCGGTCCTTGGCTTCACAACTACAGCTCTTATTGGAAAATACTACGCATTGCACCGTGGTTAGCGTATTTTTGTGACAAATCTGAAACATAGTGCTGCCTTTTGCAGTTGAGAGTTTTACGTATGTGCTTGCGATGTAAGCTCACCAAAACACTCATTGATAACAAATAAGACACAATGGAATTACAGACCTTGTCTGTGAGCTGATTTCGACCGAAATCAATGGGTAAAGTTGAAAATTTGTGCCAGACTGGACTTCAAACCTAGCTCTCCTACTTACTAGCTAGATGCTCTGACCAAATAAAATGGCAGCTCAATGTTCATCGATTATGAACACGAAAGCCTTTTGTAAATCAGCCACATCTTTAGATTCATCAACTGACGACAAAATCAAGTGAATATGGTACACAGTAAGTTTTGCCCCTAACCGTTGTTTAGGTTTTAAATATCATTACTTCGCTAGTTCAGACAATGCATATCACAGATTTTGCACTCTATGTTCATAGGAAATATTTCTCTAAAAGCACCGGAAATTGTGCAACATTTGTTGGCCCAATCTGTTGAGGCAGTAAAGTTTACATCCTGTTATATTCACATGGGCATCAAATTATCTCATTCTCCGTCTTGTTTTTCGAGACCTTCATTGCAAAAACACTGGCATGTTTGCTTCAATAAAGATTGCAAACTCTGCTAGAATATCGCTCACATTCTAGTAGCTGATTGCTTTGCATTCATGCGCAATCGTGTGGCTGCTGAGTCACTTGGGTGGGTGGCCGGTTCCAGCGACAGACTCAACCCGTGAGGTGCCTTACAACCACTTGACGCATTTGCCTGTTGTGTGTTTATGGACGAACAGTACGCTCTTGTAGTCACTGGACCACTGGTAGCACTCTGAGCTGCTGCACTCAACATCCACCCATTAGGTGGGGTTGAGCTCACCCACTGATGTTAAAATCTCTTTAGATGCGGTATTCAAGAAGACTGCCGACCATTACTCTCGTAAGATGTCGTTCTTTCTCATCATCTGTATTTGTACTGTTTTTGATGGTTGTGAATGAGCTTGTCACTTCATATCAACGTGTTTTATTCTCAACTTTACAGGCAAAATGCCTGGTGTAGCTAAGTTTGGGATTTTTGGTGCATCTGTGGGGGCTGCTGTTGACGAAACTGGCTTGCTTATTGGCTGCCACACATTCCACGTATTAACTTTTGTGGTGAATCTTAAAAAACATTGTACCTGACCTTTCCAGATCCTGAACCACAGCATAATTTCTCGCTAAAGGTCATGTACGCATCTTGCTTTAAAATTACCGTCCAAGACAACTGAAATAACACTGTGCTGCAGCACTTGTGTCGCCCATCACATAACTATTGTCATTTTACAATTAGAGCAATTAGTCTTAGGGGAGAGTTCAGTTGGAGTTTTGAATTTACCCTTGTTTTAAATTTATCGCAAGTGGGTTTTATAGATCCAAACTAGTCACTTGGTACCCATGGTCTATGGGTACGTGGGAGTGAGGCAGGGAGAGACATCTAAGATATTCTTGGAATTTGAATTTCCCATAATTTTTAGCTTCTGACATGTGGGCTCTTGTAGTCTATACGTGGGACTTGCTGACTGTAATCTACAACTACCAGGGGTGGCTACTGCGATGTGTGGTTGGCAGAGACGGTGGTGTGGGTTTGATGGGAGCTCTCCCTATTTGTTTAAATACAGATGCAATTGCTCCTGACCCATTCTTACTGCACACACACACACACACACACACACACACACACACACACAAATCATTTTAAAAATTAGGGCTACTGCGTTCTTGCTACTGGAATGTGGAGTGGGGAAATTGTTTATGTGACATTTTGAACTGTACTCTTTAAATCTGTCGCCAATTGAAGTTGAGCTCTTGGATGACAAGTGCCCTGTGACATCATGGCAAAACAAAGAGACCAGCTTTTTTTTTACTGGTAGCTATCTTTGATCCTATATTTAATACGAGTGACCTGCCGACATGCTGGCTGTCTTCATATGCCCAGTTCTGTCATCTCGGATTGTATACTTTCAACAGGTGCTCTTGCATCCATCCAGGATGTTCCAGTATCGACAAGTCCACCGTATAGATCCGAGCGTTATAGATTCCGATATCGTGGGCCTGGGCAAACTGATAGAGGCTGTGAAAGTTTCCTCGATTCCGTCATCTTTCATCGCCATCTTAGTTTCTGACATCAAAGGGCTCGAGAAAACCCAGTAAGACGAGTAGCCTTGGAGTAGCATAATGAATTCTGTACTTAAGCACAAGTGACCTGACAACTATACAGGCTGAGCTAGTATTCACGATCCACCTTCTTCGATCGCCATCTTGGCGTCTAACGTCATGGAGGCCATCCTAAGGTCCACCATCTTGGATCTGATAATTAAGGCAACTGGGCTAGGTACAGATCTTGGAGTTAATAATTTCCTGTCAGGGCAATTGGGTCAGGGGGTAGGGGGTAAATATAACAACAGTGCATTGCCAAATAATTGATGATATCGTAGAAAATCTGTCACCCAGCGGCATGACCTTTGTATGGTGTCACTGGCCAGCCCAGCACTGGCTTGCAGCACACGCAGTCAGCCAGCGAATCAGGCAGCAGCGACTGCCTAAGGTAGACGCACCGACAGGGAAGTAACCGGCTTTGTGAGTTTTACGAGTTCCTAACCACGAGCGAATTGTATAATTTCATCTATTTGCTTTGATAGTTTGGTTTCTTGAGTTTCTTCGTGTTCATTTAATATCTAATAGCCACAGTTCTCTCGTTTTCGTTTACGTCAGAAAGTAAACCGACTTTGTGACGTATTACAAGTTCCTAATCAGGGGCGAATTGTTTATTTTCACCTAAGTGCTTCGGTAATTAGGTATTTGAATCTCTGTGTATTAATCTAATTTATTAGATACAGTTCCTGTGCTTTCGTTAGGGTCTCTAGTAGAGTTCCGCAGCACGTACCGATAATCTGTTTATCTCGGTAGTTTAGTTTTCCAAGGTCTTTAGTACGGATAGGGGCCGCGATTTTTGTGTGTTGATGCGAGCCGACTTGATGACACTTTGCTCTCAACTCCAGGCCGTTATGGCTTTGGTTATACAGCTTGAAGCTGCAGTGGATGGGCACCACTATGTGGGCCAGCCATGGGGATACAACGGACGTCCAGCACGTCCGAGACTTCTGATGGGTCCTCATCAGTGGCTTGCCCAGTTACCACTCGCTCTGAGGTTGACCACTCACCCATGGGTGAGTGGGAGGTCGCTCGGAGCGTGGCAGGTGGTGAAAGACTTCCCAAAGGGCAGCTCATAGGGCATCCCTGGTTAGTCTAACAAACAGGTTCCAGGTGCTGTCTGTGGCCGACACTATCGCTCAGCCAGATGTAGTCGCCTGTCCTGTTTCAGAGGAAGCCTCTCAGCCTGCAAGATCCTGGCAGTCACAGAGGGTGGGATTATTGATAGTTGGGAGCTCCCACTTTAGGTGTGTTAGTGGGCCCCTTAGGGACATAGCTGCCAAGGAGAGGAAGAAAGGCAGTGTGCACTCCGTGTGCATACCGGGTGGAGGCATTCCAGATGTGGAACAGGTCCTTCCGGATGCCATGAAGAGCACAGGGTGCAGCGAACTGCAGGTGGTGCTCGCATCGGTACCAATGATGTGTGTCACTTTGGATCAGAGGAGATCCTCTCTGGTTTGGAGCGGCTAACGTAAGTGGTAAAGGCTGCCAGTCTTGTTTGAGAGATGAAAGCAGAGCTGACCATTTTAGCATAGTCGACAGGACCGAGTGGAGGGTCTGAATCAGAGGCTCAGACGGTTCTGCGACCGTGTAGGTTGCAGATACATCAACTTACACCATAGGATGGTTGGGTTTCGGGTTCTGCTGAATGGGTCAGGAGTCCACTACACGCAGCAAGTGGCTACATAGCACGAGTTGTGTAAGGTGGACTGGCGGCTTTTTAGGTTAGAGGGTCTCGGGAAAACACGAAAAGGGTTTCAGTCACAAAGGCACAGGACGAACACAAGAGGAACGTAGATACAGGAACCATCGGGATAACAGTTGTAAATTGTCGTATCTGTGTTGGGAAAGTACCAGAGCTAAAGCGCTAATAGAAAGCACTGATGCTCAAATCGTTATAGGCACTGAAAGCTAGCTAAAGCCGGAAATAAATTCAGTCGAAATTTTTGCGAAGAACCTGACGGTGTTCCGAAAGGATACGTTAAACATAGTTGGCGGTGGCATGTTTGTTGCTGTTAGAGGTAGTTTATCTTGTCACGAAATTGAAGTAGATAGTTTCTGTGAGTTAGTATAGGGAGAGGTCATTCTTGGCAACCGGAATAAAATAATAATTGGGTCCTTTTACCGACCTCCCAATTCAGATGATACAATTGCTGAAAGGTTCAAAGAAATCTTAAGTTTGAATTCAATCGCGTACCCATCTCACACAATTATAGTTGGCGATGACTTTAATTTACCCTCGATATGTTGGCGAAACTACATATTTAATTCTGGGGGTTCGCATAAAGCATCATCCTCAATTGTGCTAAACGCATTCTCTGAAAATTATTTCGAGCAGCTAGTTCATGACCCCACGCGAATAGTAAACGGTTGTGAAAACACTCTTGGCCTCTTAGCGACAAATAATCCTGAATTAATAACGAGAATCAAAACGGACACAGGGATTAGTGAACACAGGTTTTTCGTAGCGAGATTGAATATTATAACACCCAAATCCTAAAAAAATAAACAAAAAATATGCCTATTCAAAAGATAAGATAAAAATTCTCTTGACGCCTTCCTGAGAGACAATCTCCAGTCCTTCTAAATAAACAATGTTAGTGTAGCCCAGATGTGGCCTGAATTCAAAGAAATAGTATCGGCAGCAACTGAGAGATTTATACCAATTTAATTAACAAACGACGGAGCTGATCACCCATGGTACACAAAATGGGCCAGAACACTGTTGCAGAAATAACGAAAACAACATGACAAATTTAAACAGATGCAAAATCCCCAAGACTGACGATCTTCTACAGAAGCTCAAAATTTAGGGCGGCCTTAAATGCGAGATGCTTATAATAGTTTCCACAACGAAACTTTGTCTGGAATCTTGGCAGAAAATCCAAAGAGATTATGGTCGTATGTGAAGTCTGCTGGCGGCGAGAAACAATCAATGCGCGATAGCAATGGAGATACTATCGAAGACAGTGCTGGCAAAACAGAGTTACTGAACATAGCCTTCCAAAATTCCTTCACCAAAGAAGACGAAGTATGTATTCCTGCATTCGAATCAAGAACAGCTGCCAACATGAGTAACATAGAAGTAGATAACCTCGGAGTAGTGAAGCAACTTAAATCACTTAACAAAAGCGCCTTCTGGTCCAGGCTGTATACCAATTAGGTTCCTTCCGGAGTATACTGAAGCAATAGCTCCATACTTAACAACCATACACAACCGTGTGCTGACGAAAGAACCGTACCCAAAGACTGGAAAGTTGCACAGTTCACACTAATATTCAAGAAAGGTAGTAGGAGTAATCCACTAAATTACAGACCCATATCATTAACCTCGATATGCAGCAGGGTTTTGGCACATATATTGTGTTCGAACATTATGAATTACCTCGAAAAAACGGTCTATTGACATACAGTCAATACGGATTTAGAAAACATCGTACTTGTGAAACACAAATAACTCTTTACCCGCACGAACTGTTGAGAGCTATTTAAGAGGGATTTCAAATGGATTCTGTATTTCTGGATTTACGGAAGGCTTTAACACTGTGCCACACAAGCGGTTTATAGCGAAATTGCATGCTTATGGAATATCGTCTCCGTTATGTGACTGGATTCGTGATTTCCTATAAGAGAGATAACACTTCGTAGTAGGCTGATTGACGGTAAGTCATCGAGTAAGACAGAAGTGATTTCTGGCATTTCCCAAGGTAGTGTTTTGGAAGACAATCTGAGCAGCCGTCTTAGATTGTTTGCAGATGACGCAGTCGCTTATCGAACTACTTAAGCCATAAGAAGATCAAACCAAATTGCAAAACGATTTAGAAAAGATATTTGTATTGTGCGAAAATTGGCAAGTGGCCCTACTTAACGAAACGTTTGAGGTCATCCACATGAGTGCTAAAAGGCATCCGTTAAACTTTGGTTACGTGAGAGATCAGTCAAATCTAAAGGCCGTAAATTCAACTAAACACCTAGGAACTACAATTACGGACAACTTAAACTGGAAGGTTCAAATTGTATATGGTTCAAATGGCTCTGAGCACTATGGGACTTAACATCTTAAGTCATCAGTCCCATAGAACTTAGAACTACTTAAACCTAACTAACCTAAGGACATCACACACATCCATGCCCGAAGCAGGATTCGAACCTGCGACCGTAGCGGTCGCACGGCTCCAGACTGAAGCGCATAGAACCGCTCGGCCACTCCGGCCGGCCTTAAATTGGAAGGAACACTTAGAAAATGTTGTGGGGACGGCTAACCAAAGACTGCGTTTTACTTGCAGGACACTTAGAAAATGTAACAGGTCTATTTCAGAGACTACCTACACTACGCTTCTCCGTCTTCTTTTAGATTACTGCTGCGCGGTGTGGGATCCTTATCAGATACACAATGTGATCAAAAGTATTCGGACACATGGCTGAAAATGACTTACAAGTTCGTGGCGCCCTCCATCAGTAATGCTAGAATTCAATATGGTGTGGGCCCACCTTGATGACAGCTTCCACTCCCGAGGGCATACGTTCAATCAGGTAACGGATGGTTTCTTGGGGAATGGCATCCCATTCTTCATGGAGTGCTGCACTGAGGAGAGGTATCGATGTCGGCCGCTGAGACCTGGCATGCAGTCGGCGTTCCAAAACATCCCAAAGATGTTCTGCAGGTTTCAGGTCAGGAGTCTGTGCAGGACAGTCCATTCCATGGATGTTACGGTCGTGTAACCTCTCCGCCAAAGGCCGTGCATTATGAACAGGTGCTCGATCATGCTGAAATATGCAATCCTCACCCCCGAATTGCTCTTCAACAATGGGAAGCAAGACGGTGCTTAAAACATCAGTATAGGGCTGTGTTGTGATAGTGCCACGCGAAACAACAAGGGGTGCCAGTTCCTCCATGAAAAACACCATAACACCACCGCCTCAAAATTTTACTGTTGGCACTGCACACGCTGGCAGATGACGTTCACCGGGCATTCGCCATATCCACACCATGCCATCGGATCGCCACATTGTGTACAGAGATTCGTCACTCCACACAACGTTTTTCCACTGTTCAATCGTCCAATGTTTACGCTCCCTACACCAAGCGAGGCGTCGTTTGGCATTTACCGGCATGATGTGTGGCTTATGAGCAGCCGTTCGACCATGAAATCCAAGTTTTCTCATCTCCCGCCTAACTTAGTACTTGCAGTGAATCCTGATGCAATTTGGAATTCCTGAGGGATGGTCTGGATACATGTCTGCCTATTACACCTTACAACCCTCTTCAACTATCGGCGGTCTCTGTCAGTCAACAGACGAGGTCGGCCTGTGCTCTTTTGTGCTGTACGTGTCCCTTCAAGTTTCCACTTCACTATCCCATCGGAAACAGTGGACCTAGGGATGTTTCGGAGTGTTAAAATCTCGCGTAAAGACTTATGACACAAGTGACACCCGATTACCTGACCAAGTTCGAAGTCCGTGAGTTCCACGGAGCGCCCCATTCTGCTCTCTCACGATGTCTAATGACTGCTGAGGTCGCTGACATGGCGTACCTGGCAGCAGGTGGCAGCACAATGCATTTAATTTGAAAAACGTATGTTTTTGGGGGTGTCCGGATACTTTTGATCACATAGTGTAGGACTGGCGGAGTACATCGAAAAAGTTGAAAGAAGGGCAACACGTTTTGTATTGTCGCGGAATAGGAGAGAGAGAGTGTCACTGAAATGATGCAGGATTTGGGGTGGACATCGTTAAAACAAAGGCGTTTTTCATTGCCGATGAATCTTCTCACCATATTTCAATCACCAACTTTCTCCTCCGAACGCGAAAGTATTTTGTTGACGCCGACCTACATAGGGCGAAACGATCACCACGATAAAGTAAGGGAAATCAGAACTCGCACGGAAAGATATAGGTGTTCGTTGTTTCCTCGCGCTACACTTTATTGGAATAATAGAGAATTGTGAAGGGGGTTCGATTAACCCTCAGCCAGGCACTTAAAAATGATTTGCAGAGTATCGATGCAGATGTAGATGTAGATGAACGTAGTGTCATCCAGGCAGCCATCTCCAGTAGGAAGTGTCTGGTGACGTCAGAAGCTCGGTGGCCAGTAGTTTCTGCTTCTCTGGACCCCACAGCAGTTACCTGCTCGACAGCGCCCTTTGCAGGCTGGGGCAATGGGAATTATTTATACACTCCTGGACCCGACATGTTATTGTGTAGACGACCCAAGTGTCTCGCAGTCCATATGTGGTAACTCTGAAGTGACGTAATGGTTGCAATAGTGCGCTGTGGCCTAACAGGTAGAACAGTGCTGGAGCAGCGGCTTGCAGCACCCGATGGCCGTCATGTGGTCATCAGGCAATGAGCGAGAGCTGGCTAGCGGTTCACATTTGTTTCTGGGTAGCAGGACTGATACAGGTATAGCTGGTAGTCACCAGCCCACATCGAGACAGGCACTGGCTGTCGTTCTCACGACTGTAAAATATGAGTGAATTATTGAACGAGGCCCTCAGATACGCTGTGCCTTATATTATCGACAATGTAGATCGACTGGAGTCCTCAAGGAAGGTCAGAAATTTTACATTTTAGAACGTGGAATATCACCATTGAAAAGTATTTTCATAAAAGAACATAGGCATCATGCGCAAAAAACATATTCGGTTTATTTCCGGTTTCCAGTTAGTTTAATAGAATAGATGTATTTAGTATCTTATTCAACCGCTCCCTGAGACTGTTGGGACCAGAAACCATTGGAGGAATTGCAGATCTACCCACAAACTCAACATATGGGACCAATTCTTTCATTCAGTAGAAATTTCCAATACCTTTAGTATGTATGACACATAACTATAAAAGAAACCAAAACAGAAATAAAAATATTTGATTACTAGTTCAAGCAGAAGATATGTTCCTGAAGAAGTTACTAGCCTGTACTATTGGAAGTTTTTAATTATTGTTCAGTTAAGAAATATACACGCTACATGTTTTACGAGCGGTACATGCAACCAAATTTGTTCTTTCCTTGCATGTTACTCTTTTGGTTAATTCATTAGTCATTAGAGTAATTTCTTCCGAATGATGGAATGGCGTCTGTCGCATTGGAGACGCAAACTGATACCAGAAGCCACGCTGTTAAAACATGGGCACCCGGAACCTGACTATCATATTCAAGGAGTAGTGTTCCATACAGAGGTTACCCTACCTACAATGTGCCTTCTGACAATGACGGAGTAAAATATTTCATCGTTTCTCCCGGGAAACCTGCCCACATTGAAAGCTATTTCAGAGTACGACGAGAAGGTTTTTGTTTAAGTATCATGTGCCCAGCAAGTCACACACACACACACACACACACACACACACACACACACACACAAACTGAACCCTCTGTTATTTTACCCCTAGCTGCGAATCTTCCCGCTCTCGGTAATATTCTGCGGAAGAAACAATCACAAATGAGAGCGAAATGACTTCAGTCGAGAAGCGGATAGAGTACGTGGAATGAGAAATTTAAGACTGCGAGCCGGAACGGAAATCGAGCCCGGATTTAATCTCCATTCCAGGCAGGGAGAGGATCGTGCTTCTGTTACTGGAGACTCAGTGGAAGCTGCGCCTGATGGAAATGTCAGGAGTACACTCATCAGCAATCCTTTTTACAAATAGCTAACAGAGAGCAGTCGAAGAAAGAATAAAGGCGAAGCTGAAAGGATGGAAGCTCTCTTCGCGGAGCTGTGGAAAAAACATTTTTCATTTAGAAAATGGTGCATTGATATCGTTTTCGACAGCCCAACATTACTTAAATACAGGGCAGAATTGTATCTCGTATCTTTCAGCGAAGTCTACAATACATAAAGTAATCATAAAAGACAGGTTCGTGGTACATGTCTAGGAGTTTTTCAACTGTAAAGAGCATGTCGTCTTGAAGGGTTTCTTAGAAGGTGTGAAATTTAAGTTTTGGCAACGGTGGGGAAGAGATCTGATCTCTCTGTGCCGAAAACATTCCCACTTTCGACGTGTGTGTTGAATTCAGAGAGTAACGAATATTGCCACGGAGGAAGAGGCAGTAAATGGTATGAAAACGCTGTAATGAATCCCTTCTCCAAAGCAACACTGAGTCCGTCTCTGTGAACATTTAACTGTAATCTTCCTTCGTATTTGATTCTTTATGAGTTCTGAAATATGGTTAAGTTAAAAACGCAGAAGGAAGTACGAAAATGTTCAGGGAAAGACAGGAAACAGCAATACAAATTCGTTAGGAATGAAATAAATAAGAAGTGCGGGCAGTCAAGGTGAAATGGCTGCAGGAAACATGCGAAGAAATCGAAAAAGAAACGATTGTCGGGAGGTCTAACTCGGAATTAGAAAAGTCAAAACAACCTTTGGGGAAATTAAAAGCAAGTGTGGTAACATAAAGAGTGCAATGGGAATCCCCCTCTTAAAGGCAGAAGAGAGAAGGCAGGAGGAAAATGTACAATGAAAGCGTCTACCAGTTGGAGGAATCATCTGATGTTACAGAAGAGGAAATTGGAGTGGATATGGAAGAGAGAGGCGATGCAGTGTTAGAATCGGAAATTTGGAAGAAGACTTGAGATCAAATAAGGCAGAAGGGATAGATAACATTCCATCGGAATTTCTAAAATCATTGGGGGAAGTGGAAACAAAGCGACTGTTTAAGCTGGTGGGTGGAGTCTATGAGACTGGCAACGTACCGTCGGACTGTGAGGAAAATGTCATCCACACGATTCCGAAGATGGCAAGTGCAGATAAGTGCGAGAAGTATCGCACTGTCTGCTCAACAGCTCACGCGTCGAAGCTGCTGCTAGGAATAACATACAGAAGAAGGGGAAAAGAAAACTGAGGATATTTTAGACGACGGTCAAGGAAAGGTAGGACACCAGAGAAGCAGTTCTAATGTTACAGTTGATAATGTGAGTAAGACTGAACAAAAATCGAGACATGTTAATAGGACATATAGACCGCGAAAAAGCGCCAGACGTTGTAAAATGGTGCAAGGTGTTCGAAATTCTGAGAAAAATAGGAGTAAGCTATAGGGAAACACGGGTGATTCACAACAATCAAGAGGTAACAATAAGATTGTAAGACCAGGAACGAAGTGCTCAAATTAAAAAGAGTGTAAGACAGTGATGCAGTCTTTTCTGGAACTTAAGCACTGGTGTCATAAGGAGGTGGGAACAATGTGAAATATTTCGACGTGTGTGGCTGGCGGCTACTTTAATCACCAGCAATTCACGCGTGTAAGTTCGCACCTCCACACTCCCTCGCTGCGGTTACCACTGAAACGGTCTAAATTGATTGATATAGTAACTCTCCTTTGAAGAGAGTGATATTTACCTCTTTTTCCTTCAAGGAAAAGGAAACGCCGTCCACCACCGTGTTAAAGAACGCACTTTAATACAATCATAAGTAATGTCGTAGTTATACCGGAAGATTGCGGGTTATGTTGTATCCAGGTATCATTCTCAGGATGAGCAATTTAAAAATAACAAAAATTACCTCACTTTCCAGAAGATATATTGCAAGAAGCTTCTGCACAAATAAACTTAGCTGTCCGACACACGCGCAACACATCCATCGAGAATGACGGACAGGAAGAGACGGACAGTTGAAGAGGGAAAAATTTGATATCGGCTTAAGGAAACATATAGAACGCAGATATACACTCCTGGAAATGGAAAAAAGAACACATTGACACCGGTGTGTCAGACCCACCATACTTGCTCCGGACACTGCGAGAGGGCTGTACAAGCAATGATCACACGCACGGCACAGCGGACACACCAGGAACCGCGGTGTTGGCCGTCGAATGGCGCTAGCTGCGCAGCATTTGTGCACCGCCGCCGTCAGTGTCAGCCAGTTTGCCGTGGCATACGGAGCTCCATCGCAGTCTTTAACACTGGTAGCATGCCGCGACAGCGTGGACGTGAACCGTATGTGCCGTTGACGGACTTTGAGCGAGGGCGTATAGTGGGCATGCGGGAGGCCGGGTGGACGTACCGCCGAATTGCTCAACACGTGGGGCGTGAGGTTTCCACAGTACATCGATGTTGTCGCCAGTGGTCGGCGGAAGGTGCACGTGCCCGTCGACCTGGGACCGGACCGCAGCGACGCACGGATGCACGCCAAGACCGTAGGATCCTATGCAGTGCCGTAGGGGACCGCACCGCCACTTCCCAGCAAATTAGGGACACTGTTGCTCCTGGGGTATCGGCGAGGACCATTCGCAACCGTCTCCATGAAGCTGGGCTACGGTCCCGCACACCGTTAGGCCGTCTTCCGCTCACGCCCCAACATCGTGCAGCCCGCCTCCAGTGGTGTCGCGACAGGCGTGAATGGAGGGACGAATGGAGACGTGTCATCTTCAGCGATGAGAGTCGCTTCTGCCTTGGTGCCAGTGATGGTCGTATGCGTGTTTGGCGCCGTGCAGGTGAGCGCCACAATCAGGACTGCATACGACCAAGGCACACAGGGCCAACACCCGGCATCATGGTGTGGGGAGCGATCTCCTACACTGGCCGTACACCACTGGTGATCGTCGAGGGGACACTGAATAGTGCACGGTACATCCAAACCGTCATCGAACCCATCGTTCTACCATTCCTAGACCGGCAAGGGAACTTGCTGTTCCAACAGGACAATGCACGTCCGCATGTATCCCGTGCCACCCAACGTGCTCTAGAAGATGTAAGTCAACTACCCTGGCCAGCAAGATCTCCGGATCTGTCCCCCATTGAGCATGTTTGGGACTGGATGAAGCGTCGTCTCACGCGGTCTGCACGTCCAGCACGAACGCTGGTCCAACTGAGGCGCCAGGTGGAAATGGCATGGCAAGCCGTTCCACAGGACTACATCCAGCATCTCTACGATCGTCTCCATGGGAGAATAGCAGCCTGCATTGCTGCGAAAGGTGGATATACACTGTACTAGTGCCGACATTGTGCATGCTCTGTTGCCTGTGTCTATGTGCCTGTGGTTCTGTCAGTGTGATCATGTGATGTATCTGACCCCAGGAATGTGTCAATAAAGTTTCCCCTTCCTGGGACAATGAATTCACGGTGTTCTTATTTCAATTTCCAGGAGTGTATGTTCATCTTCCTTTTCGTACATATATCTGTTTGGCGCGGGCATGTTTATATTGCATCTCGCAGCACAGTATTCCGATACTTATACTTATGGCTAAACCAAAATACAAACTATTGTACCTGGATTTCCCCCCCCCCCCCCCCCCTCTCCGTCCGACTGTATACTGGCGTTGTCTATTATTACTAGCGACAGTATACAATAGAAGTGCTTTTTACAAACATACATAACATAAATAAATAAACATCACATGAAAGTACCACTTACATTACTTTTTTGGCCTGGTTTGGGATCAAATCCCTTTATTTGTGGCCAAATTTATATCTTATTTATACTCTGCACGTATCAGCTTTATTTATATTGCAATTAAATTTAAATGAAATTTACAAAACCTTAAAAGTTGAGTTTTTAGGAGAGGATGACTCGACAAAGGACATTATTGCTCCATTATGGAGACGTAACCGCCACTATTACTTGGTGCGGCTACGTCTCCACACGTTAAGCGGTGTTCGCTGTGAGCGGCCCTTGCGGTGCTATCGGTGCAACTGTGGAGAGGAGCTCAGCCTCGGCTTCATAACTTTGTAGAAGACGACGAACTGACGTCGTTATAGCGTCCAGAGAGTAACTCCGTAGGATAAGCGCACGTTAATGTGTGTTTGGTTAAGAAGTTCGATGCCGCGGCAGAGAAACCTAAGTTTCCGATCGTGGCCATATAGACCACGTAGTAGTTGCAGCATTAGAAAATTGTAGCGAAATGCAGGAAGATCTGCAGCAGATAGGCACTTGGTGCAGGGAGTGGCAACTGACCCTTAACATAGATAAATGTAATGTATTGCGAATACATAGAAAGAAGGATCCTTTATTGTATGATTATATGATAGCGGAACAAACACTGGTAGCAGTTACTTCTGTAAAATATCTGGGAGTATGCGTGCGGAACGATTTGAAGTGGAATGATCACATAAAATTAATTGTTGGTAAGGCGGGTACCAGGTTGAGATTCATTGGGAGAGTCCTCAGAAAATGTAGTCCATCAACAAAGGAGGTGGCTTACAAAACACTCGTTCGACCTATACTTGAGTATTGCTCATCAGTGTGGGATCCGTACCAGATCGGGTTGACGGAGGAGATAGAGAAGATCCAAAGAAGAGCGGCGCGTTTCGTCACAGGGTTATTTGGTAACCGTGGTAGCGTTACGGAGATGTTGAGCAAACTCAAGTGGCAGACTCTGCAAGAGAGGCGCTCTGCATCGCGGTGTAGCTTGCTCGTCAGGTTTCGAGAGGGTGCGTTTCTGGATGAGGTATCGAATATATTGCTTCCCCCTACTTATACCTCCCGAGGAGATCACGAATGTAAAATTAGAGAGATTAGAGCGCGCACCGAGGCTTTCAGACAGTCGTTCTTCCCGCGAACCATACGCGACTGGAACAGAAAAGGGAGGTAATGACAGTGGCACGTAAAGTTCCCTCCGCCACACACCGTTGGGTGGCTTGCGGAGTATAAATGTAGATGTAGATGTAGATATTTGTGTCCCAGAGGCCATCCTGCATCATTTGCGCCACATCGAGAACTCACCATAATCCAGATAAGTCCATAAATTACTTGCTTTCATTCCTGCTTCGCGGATAAAGTTCGACGTTGAACGCCGCTACAAAGAGCACTTGGAACGTTTTCGTCATTGTAGGTACACGCATGTTTGATCACTGCTTCACACAAGTGTGTATTTCTCATTCAACACACGCTAAACATATTATATGTGGATAGTATTCCTTGAGGTCCCTGTTCATTTTCTATACCCTTTTCACATACAATTTTCCTTATATGTGCTTGTACAAGTGCGTAAAATCTTACATGACTTACATAAAGAAATTAAAAAATTACGAAAATTTGTTCCTTATAATATCATTTTAATATTAGCTGACATGCAAGGTCTAATACATTTTACTTATATACAATTTATACATGAATTTGTTACATCCTTTTCGATGTTCGCTTAACGATATTTAAATACAAGTTTTCGCTTCGAGAACTCATAAGGCAACATTTCCGTGACAAGTTGTTTCATGTCATTTCTCATCCTTAATAAATCATTTATGCTTACAACTTCTATGAAGAGCTAATACTCCCTTTAACTTTTAAACTCATGGCGTAATCTTTGGCTACATTGTAACGGCTCCATGTGAATCGCTACATAGTTATATGAATGTTAACAGCAATGTAGCCAACCATTGTGTAGAACTTCGAATACGGCTACGTCGGGTCAGAGAGGCATTAATGGCCACATAGTCAGCACCTATTGTGAAGTTGGTACAGGTAGAAACCGCTTATGCTCTCTGAGCACTTCCGGCCAACGTGTGTGGACACCGGAGGAGAAAGACGATTAGCTTACTCGTCCCTAGGACGCGGTGAGTACTGATGCTCTCAGTAGCATCTCTGTTTGTTGAGTTGAAGTGTGTGGGAGCTTTGTTTGGGTCTCCGATAGTCACTCTAGTGCGTAGCATTGACAACAAACTAATTCAATCAGGGAACGGTGATAATTTCAGTAGCATTCAGTTTATTCGATGAGATCTGTTGTGCAACTGTAACTTGGCGTGGACGAGCGTGCCACCACGCGATGTACAGTTTTAGTTACTTTAGCACATTAAGTATGAGTGTATCGTCTGCTTTGTAGAATGCTTGCGTTAAAAAATTAATTAATTAGCTGACATGACCTTTGACTTTGACATAGATAAGACAGGTACTGCATGTAAACTCTTTTGATTTTTTTGCCTAGATGAATAGATTCTAATTTTTTTAACTGTCTAAGACTAAAATATGGGAAAAAATTTGACTATAGATGATTATGTTTTCTTCGTCGCTGCTGTAAGGAGAGATCGGATTAGGTATAGGACGAGTTGGCGGTCGGAGGTTTCCGTTTCTCTGCTTCTTAGGGAACGCCAGTCAAAGTCAGAGAAAACTGCTACATCTCGCGATGAAGACTCCGTCTCTCTTGGCAGGTAAAGTACTCACAGTCGCCGTAAGGTTTTCTGGAAACGCTTTCAGAAGGAGAAGGTCGAACGACGGTGGCAGTTTGATACCTTCTGACTAACAAACTGGTCGGTTAGGGAACGTCTTGAATACACAAGCTAGCGGCAAAATATTGCGCGTCTTTCGGACCGTGATAGCAGCAGATTCGCCCAGTATTGTTAATTCGAGAAGAAATCATTATGTACTGTAATGCTAAACACACTAATAGTTTTTGTGAAGGTCCGGGGATCCAACATCGTAGACAATATTTACATTGTTTTTCATAAGACAATTTTTATATTCTTGATAATTGTGATAACGGCGATTGCAAGTTGACCTCTGCACTTCAAATTACGTCTATATGCAAACTTATCTAACCTCAAAAAACACAATGTCCAATCGGCGTTTCTTATCTCCAGCAATTGCCAAACAAAAGCTAGATGCTTTTTTTTCACAACAAAGAGCGTTGTCGTCACAGCAAAGACCGTTGTCGTTTCAATTTCTGTGGCGTATCATCGCTGATACTCGCAGCCGGAGTATTACAACCATATTACATTAACTTGGTAACCAGCATGACGTCAAGTGCAAGCTTCTTCATCTCGAAGTACGCACCGCAACCTACATCCTTCTGGATCTGCTTAGTGTATTCATCTCTGGGTCTCCCTCTACGATTTTTACCCTCCACGCTGCCCTCCAATACTAAATTGATGATCCCTTGATGCCTCAGAACATGTCCTAACAACCGATCCCTTATTCTAGTCAAGTTGTGCCACAAACTTCTTTTCTCCCCAATCCTATTCAATACTTCCTCATTAGTTATGTGATCTACCCATCTAATCTTCAGCTTTCTTCTGTAGCACCACATTTCAAAAGCTTCAATTCTCTTCTTGTCCAAACTATTTATCGTCCATGTTTCACTTCCATACATGGCTACACTCCATACAAATACGTTCAGAAATGATTTCCTGACACTTAAAGATATACTCGATGTTATCATATTTCTCTTCTTCAGAAACGCTTTCCTTGCCAGTCTACATTTTATATCCTCTCTACTTCCACCGTCATCAGTTATTTTGCTCCCCAAAAAGCAAAACTCCTTTACTACTTTAAGTGTCTCATTTCCTAATCTAATTCCCTCAGCATCACCCGACTTAATTCGACTACATTCCATTATCCTCGTTTTCTTTTGTTGATGTTCATCTTATATCCTCCTTTCAAGACACTATCCATTCCGTTCAACTGCTCTTCCAAGTCCTTTGCTGTCTCTGACAGAATTACAATGTCATTGGCGAACCTCAAAGTTTTTATTTCTTCTCCATGGTTTCTAATATCTACTCCGAATTTTTCTTTTGTTTCCTTCACAGCTTGCTCAATATACAGATTGAATAACATCGGGGAGAGACTACAACCTTGTCTCATTCCCTTCCCAACCTCTGCTTCCCTTTCATGTCCCTCTACTCTTATAACTGCCATCTGGTTTCTGTACAAATTGTAAATAGCCTTTCGCTCCCTGTATTTTACCCCTGCCACCTTCAGAATTTGAAAGACAGTATTCCAGTCAACATGTCAAAAGCTTTCTCGAAGTCTACAAATGCTAGAAACGTAGGTTTGCCCTTCCTTAATCTAGCTTCTAAGATAAGTCGTAGGGTCAATATTGCCTCACGTGTTCCAACATTTCTACGGAATCCAAACTGATCTTCCCAGAGGTCGGCTTCTACTAGTTTTTCCATTCGTCTGTAAAGAATTCGCGTTAGTATTTTGCAGCTGTGACTTATTAAACTGCTCTCAGCACAGGGCATCTATTGCAGAGGAACAGGTAGAGCAATATAATAAGCTAGTAGATCGTTATCATTTATACGCATTGTTTTTAGAGTTAATGGTCTTCTGACTACGTAATGCTTTTTGAGTATCATCATAATGTCTTTTTGAGTATCATCCAGGAGTAGTAATCGCTATCAACGTCCACAATTATTTGCTGGATGCTTTTCAGTCTCACTCTTTCTCTAAAGAGTTTGCTCTCTACACGTCCCTCCAGTACCATGGCAGCCATTCCCTAATAACACATGTCGTATCATCCTATCCTTTCTCCTTGTCAGTGTTTTCAACATATTCCGTCCCTTTCCAGTTCTACGCAGAACCTCCTCGTTCCTTACCTTACCGCCCCACCTAATTTGCAACATTCGTCTGCAGCCCCACATCTCAAATGGATCGACTCCCTTCTGTTCCGGTTTTCCCCACAGTCCATGCTTCACTACAATACAATGCTGTGCTCCAAACCTACATCCTCAAAAAATTCTTCGTCAAATGAAGAGCTGTGTTTGATGCTAGCAGACTTCTCTTCATCAGGAATGTCCTTTTTGCCAGTGCTAGTGTGCTTTTGGTGTCCTCCTTGCTCCGTCCGTCATTGGTTATTTTGTTGCCTGGGTAGTAGAATCCTTTAACTTCGTGACCACCAATCCTGATGTTAAGGTTCTCACTGCTCTCATTTCTGCTTCTTCTCATTAGTTTCGTTGTTCTTCGATTTGTGCTCAATCCATAATCTGTACTCATTAGACGGTTCATTCCACTCACTTTCACTCAGGACAGCAATGTCATCAGCGAATCGTATTATTGATATCGTTTCACCTTGAATTTTAATCCAACTCCTGAACCTTTCTTTCATTCCCATCATTGCTTTTACGATGTACAGTTTGAACAGTAGGGGCGAAAGACTATATCCCTGTCTTACACCTTATTAATTCGAGCACTTCGTTCTTGGTCGTCCACTCCTATAGCTTCCCCCTATTCTTCTCAGAATTTCGAACATCTTGCTCCATTTTACATTGTCAAACGCTTTTTCCAGGTCGACAAATCATATGAACGTGTTTGGATTTTTCCTTAGTCTTGCTTTCATTATCAACCGAAATGTCAGAATCGTCTCTCGCGTGCCTTTACCTTTCCTAAAGCCAAACTGGTCGTCATGTAACAGATCCTCAATTTTCCTTTCCATTCTTCTGTATATTATTCTTATAAGCATCTTGGTTGCATGTGCTGTTAATCTGTTTGTGCGGAAATTTTCGCTCTTCGGAATAGTGTGGATGATGCTTTTCCGAAAGTCAGACGGTCTGTCGCCACACTTATACATTCTACACACCAACGTGAATAGCCGTTTTGTTGCCACTTCCCCCAATGATTTTAGAAATTCTGATGGAATTTTGTCTAGCCCTACTGCCTTATTTGATCTTAAGTACCACAAAGCTCTCTTAAATTCTGATTCAAATACTGGATCCCCTATCTGTTTTAAAACTACTCCTGTTTTTCTTCTGTCACGTCACACAGATCTTCCCTCTCATAGAGCACTTCAATGTATTTTTTTCACCTATCCGCTGTCTCCTCCACATTTAACAGTGGAATTCCCGTGCAGGCTTAACGTTACCATCCTTGCGTTTAATTCCACCGAAGGATGTATTAACTTTCCTACATGCTGAGTCAGTCCTTCCGACAATCGTTTCTTTATCGATTTCTGCACATTTTTCATGGACCCTTTTCTTCGTAGCTTCCCTGCACTTCCTGTTTGTTTCATTCATCAATGACTTGGATTTCTGTATTCGTGAATTTCTCTGAACGTTAGTGTACTTCCTACTTTTATCGATCTACTGAAGTATTTCTTCTGTTACCGACGTTTCTTCACAGTTACGCACTTTGTGTTTGTGTCTTTGTTTCCAACTTCTGCGATTTCCCCTTTTTAGAGATGTCCTTTTACTTCACTGCTTACTGAGCTATTCCTTAGTGCTGTATCTATAGCCTTAGAGAATTTAAAGTATATCTCGTTATTCCTTAGTACTTCGGTATCCCACGTCTTTGCTTATTCATTCTTCCTGACTAATCTCTTAAACTTCAGCCTACTCTTCATCACTACTACATAATGATCTGAGTCTGTATCTGCTCCTGGGTACGCCTTACAATCCAGTATCTAATTTCGGAATCTCTACCTGATCATGATATAATGTAATATCTTCCGGTATCACCCGGCATTTTCCAAGTATACCTCTTGTGATTCTTGAAAAGAGTATTCGCTGTTATTAGCTGAAATTTATTACAGAAGTCAATTAATCTTTCTCCTGGCTCATTCCTTGTCTCAAGCCCACATCCTCCTGTAGTCTTTTCTTTTACTCCTTACCATACAACTGTATTACAGTGCCCCATGACTATTAGATTTTCATCTCTCTTGACGTATTGTATTGACTTTTCAATGTCCTCATATGCTTCCTCTACCTCTGCATCTTCAACTGGCGACGTCGGCATATCTACCTGAGCTATCATTGTCGATGGTCGTTTGCTGTCGATTCTCGTAAGAATAAGTCTGTCACTGAATTGTTCACAGTAACATACACTCTGCCCTACCTTCTTATTCATAACGAATCTCACTCCTGTTATACCCTTTTCTGCTGGTGCGGTTATTTCCCTATATTCACCTGACTAGAAATCCTTGTCCTCTTTCCATTTCACTTCACAGACCACTACTGTATCTAGATTGAGCGTTTGAAGTTCCCTTTTCAGATTTTCTAGCTTCTCTACCACGTTCAAGTTTCTGACATTCTACGCCCGGACTCGTAGAACGTTATCCTTTCGATAGTTATTCAATCTTTTTCTCATGGTCGCCTCCCGTTTGGCAGTGCCTTCCTGGAGATCCGAATGGGGGACTATTCCGGGATCTTTTGCCAATGGAGAGATCATCATGACACTTTTTCTATTACAGGTCACAGGTCCTGTGGTTACACGTTCTGTGTCTTTAATGCAATGGTTTCCATTGATCTCTGGATCCTAATGCCGTTGATCATTGCTGATTTTCCGCCTTTACGAGCAGTTTTCCATCCCAAGGACAAGAGAGTGCCCTGAATCTCTGTCCGCTCCCCCACCGTCTTTGATAAGGTCGTTCGCCGAATCATCTGAATTCTTATGCCGGTAGTTTTCAGCCAGCAGATCTGATTATTAATGAAAATTTAAGCGGTGACGAGTTTCGAATTCCGGATCACTGACGTTTATGATTACCAGTCGAAGTCGCTACCCTTTGACGACGGGTAGCGGCGGCCAGAAGTCACGAAAGCAGTGGGATAGTGGTGTGCTGGCTGACCCATGCGCTTCCCTATCTTCATCCAGTGATACATTTGCGCTGAGGATGACACAATGTCTGGTTGGTACCGGTGGGCCTTCCGAGGTCTGTTTGGTTGGAGTTGAGAGAGCCGGCCGGTGTGGCCGAGCGGTTGTAGGCGCTTCAGTCTGGAACCGCGCGACCGCTCCGGTCGCAGGTTCGAATCCTGCCTCGGGCCTGGATGTGTGTGGTGTCCTTAGGTTAATTAGGTTTAAGTAGTTCTGAGTTCTAGGGGACTGATGACCTCAGAAGTTTAGTCCTATAGTGCTCAGAGCCATTTGAACCATTTTTTAGAGAGAGAGAGATAGATAGAGAGAGAGAGAGAGAGAGAGAGAGAGAGAGAGAGAGAGAGAGGGATGTTTGATCTGTTACTCGTATTCCGTTGCGTTGTTTTGGTTAATTTGGGTGTCGGCCTTTGATCTGATATATTTTCAGATTTTGTAGTACAAGATTGTTGTGTTTTCTGTTCTCTTTTGCTGTTTGTTATTATTAGTGGTATATTATTTCGTGCCCCCTTTGTTTTAATGTCGGAGAAATGCAAAGGGGTAAGCTATTTTATCATGTGCTCTAGTGCACTCGGTATTAAGTTTATGCAGCCGGCCGCTGGTGGCCGAGCGGTTCTAGGCACATCAGTCCGGAACCGCGTGACTGCTACGGTCGCAGGTTTGAATCCTGCCTCGGGTATGGATGTGTGTGATGTCCTTAGGTTAGTTAGGTTCAAGTAGTTCTAAGTTCTAGGGGACATGACCTCAGATGTTAAGTCCCATAGTGCTCAGAGCCATTTGAACCATTTAAGTTTATGCATCTCGTGAAAGTGAATGTGGAACGTCTTGCCTGTGTTGGTTGATTAGTATGGAGAGAAAGGGCGTCTTGCCTGTGTCATGTTGTGCATACGTTGTTGTTGAAACTGATTAATAAATGTATTTAAAGCTTGTTAAGGATTTATGCCCATACAATCCCAGCCACTTTTCACTTCCACCATTTCCTGCGCCACAAATAGTATCCATCATCATCATCATCATTTAAGACTGATTATGCCTTTCAGCGTTTAGTCTGGAGCATAGTCCCCCTTATAAAATTCCTCCATGATTCCCTATTCAGTGCTAACATTGGTGCCTCTTCTGATATTAAGCCTATTACTTCAAAATCATTGTTAACCGAATCCAGGTACCTTCTCCTTGATCTACCCCGACTCCTTCTACCCTCTACTGCTGAACTCATGAGTCTCTTGGGTAACCTTGCTTCTCCCATGCGTGTAACATGACCCCACCATCTAAGCCTGTACGCCCAGACTGCCACATCTATAGAGTTCATTCCCAGTTTTTCTTTGATTTCCTCATTGTGGACACCCTCCTGCCATTGTTCCCATCAACTAGTACCTGCAATCATCCTAGCTACCTTCATATCCGTAACCTCAACCTTATTGATAAGGTAACCTGAATCTACCCAGCTTTCGCTCCCATACAACAAATTTGGTCGAAAGATTGAACGGTGCACAGATAACTTGGTCTTGGTACTGACTTCCTTCTTGCAGAAGAGAGTAGATCGTGGCTGAGCGCTTACTGCATTAGCTTTGCTACACCTCGCTTCCAGTTCTTTCACTATGTTGCCATCCTGTGAGAATATGCATCCTAAGTACTTGAAACCGTTCACCTGTTCTAACTTGGTTCCTCCTATTTGGCACTCAATCCGTTTCTATCTCTTTCCCACTGACTTTATTTTCGTTTTTGAGATGCCACAAATAGTAATTATTAAATTATGTTTAACTTTATTTCTAAGTGATACCAAAATTTAGTCTTCTATTAAGTAATGCAAAAGTAAATTTGTATCACTGATAAATACGACGGATTGATCCATAGAATGTATACATTTCCTTTACCTGTAATTTGGAAATAAAGCCTTTAATAAAGAACACGTTTGATTCGGTGCATACGATCTGCACAAAGCCGCTGTCTGCTATTTGCATCTCACAGGAAACTGCCAATGGAGCGAGCCTTTCATCACCGCGGCCGAGAGCACTCTACAACCCAGGGGAAAATAAAGGTAAAAAAAAAAGAAAAAAAAAAGCGGCGCAGTTCTTGCCGGAGGGATAGCTCGTCTGAAAAGCTCCGATTTTTCGCAACCACTCCGACAAATGAGCATAAGGTAGACGCAGCAAAGGGAACGGCGCGGCACCGTGCCGGTCCAGGCAGGCAGGGAATCCGTTTCCTTTCAGGCGGCTCGCGGCTCGCGGCTGTCCGCGTATTACCGCAGCAGCAGCAGCAGCTGCAGCGGCCGCCCAGCTAATGCCGGCGGAATTGAGCGGATAGGTACCGCGCTTGTTTCCGGCCTAATATTTCAGCACGGTCGCAAACGCACTTATATTTCCATTTCCAGCCAACATGTCTGCCCGTTCCACCTAGTCGAAATTGCGCTGCAGATGGCAGCACTATCAGCTTACTTGGCCGGGTCGGGGATGGCGGAGGGGCGGGGAGCTATTATTACGGCCCCGCCCGAGGAGAGCACCAGGCGAGTGGGCGATTTCGGACGCAAAGGCGATTACTTTAACGGCTGTGCAATTATGGCAGCTTTTCTTCCTTGATCTGCGACGGCGAGCCGTGAAGTCGCTTGCGAGTGCTGTAATGCCTGATGTGCTAAGGAACAGTCTGCAGTTCCAGTGGAGTAAAACAAGACTTTTTTTGTATCTGTCCAGAAGTAATGAAAATCTACTCTAGTGTGCCTCACACGTTCTCTCTGTCTGAATTTCATTTCAAGGAAAAGTCGGACTCTGCCGGAGCATCCTTGTGGAAAAGGAAGAGCAAACATCGTGAGATGAGGTATGTAGTAGTATGTGAAGAATATGACAAAACACTGAAAACTCTAAGTCGAAACAAGGAACCTGGGGTTGATGACATTCCCTCAGATTTACTGAGATTGTTGGGAGAACTAACCGTAACGAAATTATTCCACACTGTACGCAAGCTCTATGAGACAGATAAAATACCAGATCTTAGACTTCAAGAAGACTGTAATAATTTCGACCCAGTGAACGCAGGTACTGACGGTTTTGTATCTCTACTGATCGCATACTTTTCATTGGTCCCTGCTGTGAGCGGAAGCTTGCGTCAGGCTTGCAGCACACTGGCTGCAGAGACAAGCCCCGCCTCCTTTTCCCAGAGCAACCAACCTACAGCTTATAATAGGAATAGACGTCTAATTGGTTAAGCGCCATAGAAGTGACACTTAAGTTGACTGCTGGCTCTCTTCTCTAAATATCACAAGCTGCGACACGGTCGGGAATCAAAACAGTGACCCGAATATAGAATAAATTTCCTTTACTTTACGTCTGTGGTCACAAATTTTTTACCATCAGACTGCCGGTTTCCGTGTATAATGGCCATCTTCTGATCTGTTCTATAAACATACATTAAGACATTTTTTATAGAAAAGATCTAAAGGTGGTCATTATAGACGGAAACCGGTAGTGTGATGAAAAGAAATTTATGAGCACAGACGCAAAGTAAAGGAAATTTAATGATATCAATCACAACGCACAATTCCACACACGGATCAACACTATATTCGCAACGGCTACTTATTATTACGGCACACAATACTGTTACGTAGCTAACGTTGGCAGCGACCGTAAATATTCCGAGCAGCACGCAATCAGCCCATGACAGAGGGGTCAAGTAAAAGTGCGCGATCAGTACAGCGAACGCTGGTCGGGTGTAGGACGTACAGAAGTGTATCGAAGCTACCACTAAAGTTAACAATCTCATAACTTTGCACAAAACATCAGCTAAGCAGAGCATGACGTCGTACTTTGAAGAAATGTGAGATAAGCGGAGACGTCGAGAGCTCGAGAGAACAGTTCAAAAGAAGAACCAAGACAGAAATTCATATCCAATAGCAAATTCAGTCTTGTATACAATAACCTTTGTAAAATGAACAGCTTAATGAGTGCAACGAATGCCTGGCCGTGGATAGCGCCATATTTTAATGGCGACAGGCATCAATAATCTCACAGCGCGTCACTTTGGCAGGCAGCGACAAAGAAGGGCCCTCCGCAAATGACAATCGTCACGAGTCGACTCCTGTACATTTACTCTAGCGATGGTTTTATTCCTAAAATTTTGAAATATTTGTCTAATTTAGATTTTAATTTCTGCTTTAAAGAACTGTTACTTACATTTAATTAAAACCTATATGCTTCACTGATGTGTCGTAATTTACGTTCTAGCACTCTGACCCAAATACGTCATCTTCTTATTGTTTAACGTGTGACGGTTCCAAAGAGTAAATTTGTCTTCCTGCCTCGGATAATCGTAACTACTGGAGACAGAAGAACATCGCTACGATACCCGGTGGACCAAGATGCTGACCATGTGGCCCTGACTCTGTATTCAAGCACATCGTAATTGTATGACATACACGATCTTTCCAACATTAACTGTCTTCGTAATCCTCTTTAATGACCCAGATATACGACATTTTATCCTAGTGGAGAATTTGCAAAGGCTCAAAATTTACGTCAACATTAAATAATAGTGGACCAATAGCACAAACATTTAAAAATAAGACTGCATACATTTAGTTATAGCTTCCATTTTAACAGTTGTATGGAAAAAGATATACATCAAATCAGCATTATAACCGTGGACGACAGATGAAAAGGATACTACGGATACTAGTCGAATCGATTTTATAGCGGAGAAAATCTCCGTCGCATCACACTCTTTGAAATTCTGAAAGTAGCGTGGATAAAATAAAGCAGCGAATGTGTATCTGCAGCGTCTGCAGAAATCAGAGCAGTTACCGTCCAATTAGGGAAACCTAAAAAGAATTTTGAGGGGTAATTTAAGACTTGGGAAAAGAAATATCGTCTGAAGGTTATCGGAAACATTGTAATTCTATCATAGATTGCTGAGGACGTCGAAGCTCAGTTGAACAGTATGAATTGTATCCTGAAAAGAATCGAGGGAAGTCATTTCTTTGCCTAGGATCTTGTTTTGTTTCGAGATAACCACTTTATTTTGCTCCGTTGTGCACTATCAAGCTACCTCAATGTCTAATGGGGCTAAATTAGCTAATGGATCAATTATGAAATAAAGTGGCCGTTTCAGAATAAAACAATAACCTACGCAGGAAGATGACTTCCCTCAAGACATTCACAATAGCTGTGGATCCGCACATACAAAGACTATCCATGGAAAGACATTATAATACGAGTATTAATAAAAGTAAAACAAAGGTGAATTAAATCAGACGATACTGAGTGAATTACATTAGGAAATGAGACACTGAAATAGTAGACGTGTTTTGGTTATTGGACAGCAAAATAACGGACAGAACACGAAGTACAGAGCATTTAAACGTTTCTGAAAAAGGGTGCTCTGTTGACGTCACATACTAATTTAAGTGATACGAAGTCTTTTTTGAGGTGATTTATCGGCTTGTAAGAGAGCGCTACGTGACAAAAAGCAGTTCAAACAAAAAGAGGATAGAAGCTTTTGAAATGTGGTGTTACAGACAACTGCTACAGAATAGATGAGATGGGATAACTAAGGAGCAGGTGCCGAATCGAGTTGGAGAAAAGAGAATAATGGCACAACTTGACAAAAAGTAGGGGTCGATTGAGAGGACATGCCACGAGGTAGCAAAGAACCGTAGTTTGGTAATGCAAAGAAGGATGACGGGTACAAATTGTAGAGTGAAACAAAACTACACTAAGCAGGTGAAAATGTACATAGAATGCAATAGTTTGGCGGAAGTGAAGAGATTGCACACTAGAGACTAGCATGGAGAGTTGCAGAGTTGAAGTGGCGACGACTGGGTTTCTTCCATCTCATCACGAACGTGACACTTGAACTGCAGAGGTGATATTCTACATATAGTGGGACGCCTACTCGACCCTTTTAACGTAATTCTGTTATCATACCACTGCAAGATTTGATTGGATAACCCAAATTTATTTAGTTGTGCCACACTAGTATATCCTGCACAAGCCTTTTCACTTCTGTATAGCAACCTAACCCCATTTGAAGCTGATTACTATGGTCAAGCCTTTGACTCACCTACTAGTTTTGCCCACCCACGACATACTACCATCCTTGATGCGTCATGATGGGTCCTATAAACTGATCTTTTTTTAATCAAGTTATGCCCACATTCCTTTTCTCCTCTGTCCGATTCAGTACCCCCTCGTTCGTCATCTAATATGCTCAATTTACAGCAGTCTATTGTAGCACGTGGTTTCAAAATCTTCTAATCTCTTCTTGTCTGAACTATTTATTCTACAGTTTCACTTCCATGCAAGTCTAAACTGCAAATACCATCAGAAGAAATATCAGGTCTCTTAAATTTATATCCCATATTATCAATTTCCTGTTTATAAGATACACTTTTACCGTTATTGTATGGGTGACCATCTGGGCCGCCATGCGCTGTTGCCGTTTTTCGGGGTGCACTCAGCCTCGTGATGCCAATTGAGGAGCTACTCGACCGAATAGTAGCGGCTCCGGTGACAGAAAACCATCGTAACGGCGCGGAGAGCAGTGTGCTGAACACACGCCCCTCCTATCCGCATCCTCATCTGAGGGTGACACGGCGGTCGGATGGTCTCGATGGGCCACTTGTGGCCTGAAGACGGAGTGCTTACTGTTATAGTACACTCTCCCTGTTATTATATCCTCTTTACTTCAGCTATCATCAGTTACTTTTTCTGCATAAATTACAAAACTTATCTACTATTTTTAGTGCCTCATTTCTTAACTTAATTACCTCAGTATTGCCTGAGATAATTGTATTCATTCTATAACCTTTTTTATACCTCTGCTGAAATTCATTTTGTCCCATTCAACACATTATCCATACTACTGATTTGATCTTCTACGTCTTTTGTGGTGTCTGACTGAATAAATTTATCATTGGCAGACCTCCACACCTTGAAAATCTCTTTCCAAATATGCCCTTAGTTTTCCTTACTGGTTGTTCAGTCTGACTCTTACTGGGGATAGGCTATAATCCACTCTCATTTCCTTCTCCACACCTACCACCATTTATGCTGTTCAACTCTTATGAGTGCAGTATGATCTCAATACAAGTTCTATAATTTATCTTACAAGGGAATGGTCAGACTTGTCATGTCGAAACCTGTGTTGCTTTATTTACCACTGTAAGTTAACATTGCAAGAAGTCTTTATGCAGAATTTTAGCTGCTGACATGACCTGGAAGTCTGTAAACAATTTTATGAAGTAAGACATTATTGTTGCATGGTTTCCGCGCTTATAACTGCCTCTTGTACAACCCTGACCTCTCTCGCTACGTTATACCAACGCCATCTAGGGACAAGGTGGCGTTAGCTACGCACCGCTCTCATGCCACAGCAGTGAGAGAGCTGATTCCCCCAGTGAATGCGATTGTATGATAATTAAACATTCGTTGACAAATATGGCTGATATGTTATCTACAACATTCTTTCCAAATAGCTATGAAATAGACACAGATAAATATACGGTTTAGAACACGTCCAAATTTTATTTTTTGTAATTACCGCAAAAATGCGAAATATTGATAAAATGTTCAAAACATAGGTTTTTTGTGCACCAAGAACATACAAGCAAAGACAACATATGACAGCCCTGCGAATCACAGACGTTGTTATATGTCCGTAGACAAAACTGGGCTGGTGTTAGGAATCAATCAGGCCTAGTATCAGTATATTTGGAGAAGTGCCACGCATGTTTAATCAAATTCTGAAACTGTGGTGAGGAAAATTGATAATGTACTACTGATTGCAGCTTGAGAATATTGTTACGGTGATAGACAGGAAATTGCAGTGATCTGCACACAATAATATTCTCTGTTAGTTTTCTGTAAAATGTCTTCCACTGACGGAAAAATTCTCTGTCTAAAGGTTGAATTACGTTCGTTGCGCCGGCTGTAATCTGAAGTATCTCTACTTCTTTGTCAGGGTGGGATCGAAATACAGCTTTTAATGAATCAGACCTTTTATGACCTGATCACGAATCTAGAAGGAGAAGAGGTTCCTGCAGAACGGAAGAAAACATGACGCATGAAAAGTGTAACGTTTTCATTTCCCATTTTTCCAGACTTCGATGCGTCTACCACAAGATTGTTTGCGTAGAACATTGTTATTTTGACACGTGGTCCAAAACGTCCAGTTAGTTCTTGGAGACACACATATAGTTTAGGCAGAAATGAACCATCCAGACTAATTATGGGCATTATAGTGTATGAATGGGTGAGTGCAGTCGTGACTGCGCAATGGCCTCAATATGTTTTTACCCTTTGAATGACAGTGTTCTTTTCGCACGCATTTCTTTTTGAAAACCTGACTGATCTGCATTGTACACGTACGATTCACTAAAATAGCGATCTTATTTTTTGCATTCGTAAGAAAAGCTTCTATCATTTCGATTTGTGTCACTTCATTTTCCTACCTGTTTCACGTTCAGAACGGACAAAGCGATACTTATTTTGAACAGTACTGACACGTAGGCGTTTCTTACCACTTTCGTTCAACGCTTTTTCTTTGTCTGATAAGGTAATTGTAGTTGCTGGTGTTACTTTCGGAGATAATTGATGATGGTACGTGGCACTATCACTCGAAGAGTCTTCATGAGTGCAACTTTCGTCGGTGTCTTCGCCGTCTGTAGATTCACAGTCTGCAATATCGAGTGTTTCAGTTGTTTCTAGCCACATGTCTGCACCATTTACAAAAATGGTTCAAATGGCTCTGAGAACTATGGGACTTAACTTCTGAGGTCATCAGTCCCCTAGAACTTAGAACTACTTAAACCTAACTAACCTAAGGACATCACACACATCCATACCCGAGGCAGGATTCGAACCTGCGACCGTAGCGGTCGTGCGGTTCCAGACTGTAGCGCCTAGAACCGCTCGGCCACTTCGGCCGGCGCACCATTTACATGCTCGTCTAGAAGTTTAACAACCATGTCGCACAGCACATAGTCTTCACGCGTGTTTTCTGTTGATTGCTTCATTTGGCATCTGTGGTACATCTACACGGCAAGCAGAAAAACATTTACACGGTTCGCCATCACCTGTGAGGGGAGATTGAATGTTCACCATAAAGTGGCTTGCGGAGTATAGATGAACATGTACAGAACATCTTTCACATCTCAAACCAGTTTCAGGACGGTATGTTTCGAAATACGTACCAGAAATTAAAAGGACGTGCATGCCACAGAAACGGATATTCGTGTCCCCTTTCTATCAAAACCGTGCAGTGATATTCCTCTTTAGTGAACGCCGCGATAAGACGGCCGCACTTCCCGACCATGCGCACAACGCTCGCGACTCGCCATTTCCGGGGATGGCCAGCCGCCCCTGCAAGCGCCAAGCAGGAAACACAGCCATGTTCGTGATTTTTTTAGGTGACTTCCAGTTCATGTCAGCAGTTACAATTTTCCATACGGACCTTTTGCACAGTTAAATAACAGTGCTAAAAAAAGCAATACATATTTCGGCATGACAAGTCTGACCATTCCCTTGTTAGCAACCTTAACAACTTCAGCGAAAATACTCCAGTCAACATTGTCAAAAGCGTTCTCTCTGTTAGCCTTACTTTTTCAAACTACACCGGAATAGGGTGCTCATAGATGGCAGGGTCGTCCTTCTGACCTCCTGCTGGAAGTACGAGCTGCTGGAGGTGGCCTAGCGCCAGAGTGTGCCGTAGCTAATAGTCTATGCTGCTCGCGGTTGCGCGCGGGCGGGAACTTAGACCCGGGCGCTATTGCACAATCGATATTTCTAACACGTCCGCGCTGCACAAACAGGAGAAGGAACGAATGAGCGAGAGAACCCGACGAAGTTGCGGGGCCGCAGCGAGCACCGGTGCGTTAAACGTGGCAACAGCGTGCGACGTGCCGTGCGGATACTCGGCTGCGGCCTGCCCACGGGGGCCTCCCTCGCCACCGCACTTCTGCTCCAGGACGACTCCCGCTCCGCAGCTAAAGTTTTCCGATACAGAGTGGTAAGTCTGCCCAACAGGAGAGAGACGATCTGGTTCCAAAACATACTGGGAATACGTCTCTTTGAGTCTCCAGGTACTTAATAGGACCAATCTAACTCTGAGAACGTAATTCCAATCTCACACTAGGAATCTTTTCGAGCTTCAATCGATCCCCATTAGAGCGAAGTAAGTATTCTTCTTCCATTTGTGGGTGGGTATGTGTGTCTCTGAACATTTTGACCACATTGCTGGGTATTGAAAGCTGTCTACTCAAGACAAAGGTGCACTGTTGTGATTAGAAAATTCAAAAAGAGGGCGCTAAGGCACCTTTGTTAGTTTCAACGAACGGAAAAACCAGATCGTGTGGTCGCAGACAGATGACCCTCCTCTGATAGCTAAGGCTGAGCAACACTGCGTAGTTGCTATGGCACTGAACTTGGTCTCTGGAAGAACGTAACTAAATCTTCATCGTTTGTTACTCCTTCTGTAATTGTGGCTAGTTCAAAATATGTCGTAGCATACTTTATATGAAATCTGCAAAATGCTAAATACGTCGCTGAAGGATAAATCATTGACTGAATGCAAAAAGCCTTTGTTAATCCAATTTTGCGCATTTCCGTGTTTTCCATCATTAGGTGAAATAAAACAAATCTCAAACTACATATCAAATAATAGTGGGCTACAAAACAATCATAGACATACAACTAAAAGCTTACCATGGACCTGCAAGTAACAAGTGGACATAATAGTTACATGTTACAGAGGTAACAGACAAGAGCCGACTGGTAGAAGGTGACTGACCATTACACGAGGATACAAAGGACAAATTGAAAGTGCGATGTCCATCTTGCAGTTTGAGTCGAAAGATACATATTTGGATATACTTAAGAATAATGCACGCAACGTCCTGAACGAGCAAATTGACTCGAATGGTAGATGGTTCTTTGTTATTCACAGTGATTTGCTGAATACATAGTTTTGATTTGTCTCTTTCTTATGTCAACATCTCTATTCTCTCCTGTGTCTTCTTAGAAAGACCTTATTTTTTAACTACCCCTTTCCCTCCCACCACCCCTCACCTTTTATCGTATTACTTACAGCTTACATGTGTACTCATAACAACTTATTGTTAGGTTTATGTCTTTCAAGTTTAGCCATGGACCATAGGTCATTTTAACATTGTTTCGTCTAGTGTAAGCAAAATTTACACAGTATCTGTTCTAATTATTATCGTGAATAGCACCATGGCCATCGTTCATAGCAGTTTCTAACACCCTATTCCTTTTCACTTTCGTCAGACATCAGCAAAAAAACCTGTGAGTGCGTTAGCGTCACTACAATAAATTACTGGGGTTAGGAGTGGACCCTTATTCTATGAGAGAGGACATTGGTGTTTAGCTGGAAAATTAGTTTAATTTCTCTATTGTTGTCAAAGAAGCACACAGGTTTACATAGATTGTGACATGACAGTTTCAGTACAGTTGTCAAGACAACGTATTACGTCCTGTTTAGAGAAATAACACTGAACACAACAACATCAAATTAAATAGAAATTTCTCTGCAAGATTTTTCTTACTTTTAGACGGTGTAACCTTGTCTGAGGTGGTCAATATTACGACAAATCATCCGATTCTGGTTCTAAGCTCGGTACTATTTAGGATGACAATCAAGTCTATGAAGGATGGTTAGTTTGTGTGACAAGAGGAGCAAAAGATTACTCTAGGTTGCTCGTGTTCACAGTCGACGCAAGCTGATGATGCAATAACTTTACGCCTCTCCCAGCGGCATTTACCTTTAGCTGTGATGTGCTGTGGACTGAAGGCTGCCCTCGCCCTCTGAAAATCCTATAAAAAGCTAATCAATATCTTTGCTGATATTTTCAGCTGAAATTGTCTTATGTTTCTCGTTATCAAGAAAACATGCACTCATCCCTTGTCTGGAAAATATGGCGATATACACGTGCATATATGGAGCAGTGTGTATACTTAATGCCCTCTCAGTTCTCGCAAGAACAATTAACTACATTGCTGTTTCGTTTCTCTGCTGTCGGAGCTCAATGACTCTTCAGCTAATTTCTTGGTGAATGTCAGCCAAAGTGAACCTAGTGTTCACACAAAAATTCCTCTTTTGGCGTCGTGCAGAGCGTGATGCGCCCTGTTCTACACTTGACACTGGTTCACAGGAGAGTCCCCGAAGTTTTCGGTATTGTGTCTTTCGTAGCAAGCTGTCCCCCACCTATGTCCTTTCGTGCTTCACGTCACTGCTTTTTCAGACCAATGGGAGAGTCCCTTTCATCTTGTGGAAACTACCCCGCCATTCGCAAAGGGACTATCTTTAAACAGCGTCGAAATATCGCCTCTCTTTCTCCTTCCGAGTTTATTTCAGCCAATTGGATATTTTATGCCCGCTCCTGACGCCTAAAAGTTAGATGCGTCTATCACAAGAGCCCTACGGGCCATTCACATGATCAGCTGCGTCTCTGGCCTGTATGTATCCATCTGGAAATTCCCCAATGCAGTTTTACAAATAATTTATCCGTCGCAGCCAGCGCTGGGACGCTGCCTGCTCCCCTCGATGTATCGTCCGACGTGTTCAGGTCACCACTCCATGTTAGAAGCCTTTCGTTGTATGCGGGCTGTGAAGGCGCAACTCGCGTCGGTCCCCAAACTAAAGCTTTCCTTCCGGCAGGTTTTTTCACCTTTTGCTCATTGACATGCAGGATTTGGGTTCAGCGTGTTCATACCATCGATTCGAGTGTCATCCCTTTGGGCATTACCTACTGTACGTTTTGATAGACAAATCTGCTCACTATCACCGAAGTTTGTCGGCCGGTGTGGCCAAGCGGTTAAAGGCGCTACAGTCTGGAACCGCGTGGCCGCTACGGTCGCAGGTTCGAATCCTGCCTGGGGCATGGATGTGTGTGACGTCCTTAGGTTAGTTAGATTTAAGTAGTTCTAAGTTCTAGGGGACTGATGACCTTCGAAGTTAAGTCCCATAGTGCTCAGAGCCATTTGAACCATTTTTTTATCACCGAAGTTTGTCAGGTGACGTATCCATCTACTTGCTACGGCGTATAAAATCTCATGTAAAGTGCGAAATTAACATTCATTCAAGCTGCCACTTTACAAGCTATACTGATCTTTATAAACTTTTTTATTTTGCTTTGTTGTGCTAATATGCCGGCCCTGAATGTGTCATAATTGGCAAATATTTACACCATACGGAGTATGTAACTCTTTTAGCGCTTATGTATGCTGCTTTTCATTTGGGACATGTAGAGAAATGTACTGTTCATGTCTTTCGTTTTGCGTTTGTCATCTGCAGCCAATCTTAGTTTTTATTTTGACTGTTGTCATTATATTTGTATATACAGCCAATTATAATTATGTCACTATATAGCATCACACTTTGAGGTGCAAGTCAGACACCTGTACCCTCGTCAATTGTCACAATGAAATTGCTGTGTCTTATACTATGTAATTTCTTTTGCATCACTTTTACCTTCTGTAAACTTCTATTATTGTTATTGTACAATGCATTTCATTCTCTTGGTCTAATGCTGTCTGTAAGTCACATGTAATTTCATACGATGGTGCTGTAGAACGCCACGCCCATTCTCGTAGTGTCATGTAGTCCAAAACTTGTATTCTCATATAATCATCAGTATTCTGGTAACAGTCTGCTGAGGTCTTTTATCTCTACAACATGTGACTATTACATCCACTAGTTACGTGCAGTTCCAGGGTATGTGTCTTCTTATTATTGTACAGTTTTTAATTGTTTGTCTATATTAGTTTTGCAACCCATTTTTCATTCTTGCTTAGTTATGTGTTTTATTCTGCTTCAACAAATGTCTGTTGATGGGAAACAACGAAGAGCGTAATATTGTATTAATAAAGTCCATTTGCATTCAGTCAATGATTTTTTCCCTCAACGAACTATTCAGCATGTTGCAAACTTCATACATTTTTCAACGTAATTGCATGCTTCCTTCGTGATTTTATGTCACACCTATGTTATAGTAGAGCGTGTTTCAGCAAACTTCATACGACTGTATCTTCATAATGGATGAACATAGAATTCATAACTTAGCATCAAAACTAAACTATACCTTGGCGCCAGTTCATAAGATTGTTGGTACGGCTAGCCAGCTCCCTCTCTCCTTCATTACTCTATGTAGGTCGAATCGAGATGGTGATAACACAGCGACAAGAGGCGTTTTGCTTTCTCCATCTCAGTAGGTGCTATTCAGTAACATACGTGCGGCGCTGTACGGCTGTACGGCTCTCCCATCCTGAAGCCTAAAGTGTTCAACAGTACCATCAACAGTTTCAATAGACAGCTTGTCTATGTAATGGAAAATCCACAGGTCACCCTAGTGTGCTAGTTCAAGACGCAAAGAGCATTCAACTTGGTTTCACACGTAATCTGTAGCAGTATATGAGTAGTTCCAGCCAAGAATTAGCCAGTCCTCATGTCTCTCTCTGATTTATTTTGCGACGACTTTTGCGTTTCAAACGATACGGGATTCAGTTGTTATAAATCCTTCATGATAACGATAAATAACATCGTTTACTGTTTTGTGAATTCATTCTGGGCACACGGAGAGAATATAACAATTTCCTTTCACTTTTAGAGTTCAATGATGACGCGATGTGTCATTTAATCAGAGAAGTTGTAATGGTACTTGAATTACGCAACCATTACGGCACCTCACCTCAACCTCTCGATACCAGCAATATTACTGTTTTTCTGTAAAGTAGTTAACATATTTCTGAGACAACATTCAGATTTGATTTCATTAATGTAGAGGTACTTTGATACATCGATATGTTTACATTGCAATGATATTATTCTTATGTGAATTCTTTCTTTTGCTACTATGATCTTTGACGTGCTTGTAACACTGATTTTTGGGCGCGTAAGCGGTTATTAGGGAGTCAAGTCTTGGTCGTCATGTTGAAAAGACGCAAATTGTAGTCAGTTTATAAAATGTGAACTTTAACACTGAGGAAGATATTTTCAAGTATGTTTTATATTGTGAAGTGATGTTTTGTGAGTTACGTGATATTGCAAGAAAAGCAATAAAAATGAAGTGTAACTTAAATTCGGAGAGCTGATTTCTTTTTTAAATTACCATTGTGCTAACTTACAAAAGTTTAATCTTCAAGAATGGTTTATGAAACACATCTATAAAACTTTCGAATATCGCAGAATAAGACCTAGGCCTCTTTGCATCCGAGCTTGGAATCATCACTACCTAGATTTTCGACGATAGAGCCATGAGTTCACAACGAGACCAGCGTGGGAAATACGAAAAGATGAGTGCCTAGTTTATCCATTATTTCATGAAATGACTTTATTAACTGTGCTATAATGACACCTGCCACATAATGTAACTTTGTTGTTGCCCGAATATGCAATATTTAGCAGTGTGAGCAACACTACAATCATAATTAAATTTTACCTTTGTTGTGGTAGGGTTGTTAGAAAGTGAACCGCGCGAGAGAAGCTCTCTCAAGCTTCAAAAGTTCTGCGCTGCTTCCCTGGAAAAGAAATTCTGAAATCAGATATTGCTTTTGATAATAAAGACTATCTAGTTCTATGCGTAAGTTAAAATCCGCCCCAAGTTTCTGTATAGATTCGTGGAGAAGATATAGTCTCGTGAACCTCAATGAAGCACTAAGTATTTTAAACAGCTGTTTTTAACGTAATTGTCTGAAGAAATATCCCAGAAAATCGTCTTCTCTTTCTTAAGCCTTTGTGCCATGTGGGCACACGGTCGGAATGGTTATTTACGGATTTAGCACTGTTAATTTAAGGGATGGCCCGATGCCCTTCCTGTCACCATCCCGATGTCCCCCAGGACGGAGTATGTGCACCCCAGCCGTCTGCGTGTACTGTTGTTATTCATGTGAAAGTGAACGGAACTAAGGCGGAACTTAGGTATCAGCCCAGTCTTCGCCTAGTGGAATGAGGGAAACCTCCTAAAACCGAGGTGGATAATCCACCAGGAGGATTTGATACTGGGCCGGCACACCTCCCCGTCCCAGAAGCGGCGATTTAATAGACATGGCTACCTGGGCGGGTAAAAATATTCCTGAAAGTGAAGTTCACAAAAACTAGACAAATCTTTATACTAGCTTGACTTCCCTTCCAATTTAATGTTAAATAGTGTAAGATGGTCTCGTATTCAAAATACTTTTACTTAAGAGAAACTGTAGAGTATAGTTTCTGGGAAAGCAGAAATAAGAAACGGAACATGTCAGACGTAAAAGCCTTTTCCAGATTCATCTCTCAGGTATAAATGGGCAAATAAAAGGCGCAACCAAAAAAATGTACATGACTCTGGCCATTTTAACAACTAAATGAGGTATACAACAGTTTTAAATGAGTGAAATATTTATTTAATGAAAGAAGTATTTAGCGTGTCACAGGTGTAGATATTCACAGACAAGAGAATGACAGAGGGAAGATATTTGCTGTTGAAATTGGAAAACCATGACTTACATGATATGTCACGTGATAAGTAAAGACAGTTGATACACAAAGAAGCTTTTGAAATGGAATCATCATCTCAAGATGAGACAACCGGAAAAGTGAATAATTCAAGTAACGATATGGGCTGAAGAGGGAGGCAGAGAACGCAATGGAGAGCGAGAAAGGCTTGTTGATGATTATGCGCCAGACTGTCTGGATTGCTGTGCAACCATCCTCACAGATGGACGCGGATACCCGTACCGAGAGGACGTCGCTTAAATCGTGACTGGTATGTCAAATGACACCGTTGAAGGATGAGTTCCAGGATAACGAGCAAGAGAGAGAGAGGGAAAGTGCTGCTGGAGACCGTACGTCTTGCAGGCCTAATGAAATTCCGTATTGGGCGTGTCCATCGCGATAATTGCATGAAAGTAGGGTGCTAAATTAAGCCCGTGGTCGCCAGGATCCTCCCACTGTGTACATATAGCACGTTTCTAGGCCACGCCAATCGACTTCGAGCCACATAACGTCAACGAACGGGAGGCATGTAATAAGTTGTCTCAGACGCGCGCACAAATGTGTTGCCGTCCAAATCAGTATAGTAACGATGTACATCTCTGACATGTGTTGGTGGTTACCACGAAACATTCATTAGACATGTTAAAGAACCATTATAGCAAGCAAAAACTGCAGATATCTCGAACAAAACAAAAGTAACATAATTCAAATATATGATGGCTTAGAAGAAAAAGGAATAGAAGAGTATAAATACTTAGCTGCCGAAAGCTGTTTCCGGACGTATCTATGATTTACTGCCCTGCTCGATAATTTGTTGTACTTTGACGTAATTTATCACCCGTCTCACAGAGCTCATATTCTGACCATGGTCATCATCTTCATTTCCAGGAGTTTGTCTAACTGCCTGTTCCGTCTTCAAACGTTTTTTGCTGAGCTCATGTCATTTTGGGCCTACCAAGCTCTCATCTTCCTCTCGGACTGTATCTCCACAGTTGCTTTGTCAGTCTTCTATATTTCCTTCAGCATTCAGTTCTTCTTATTCCTCATCCGGCATTGGCGTGTGCCACCTTCCACTGCTCTTAGAAATTTTATTTCAACGATCTGTATTTTGCGCGCATCCCTCTTTGTGAGAACGCAGGTTTCACTCCTGTACAGCAGAAACGTAACTGCTGAAGTTTTATAAAATTTTATTTTTGTTTCCTTTACGTTTATCTGCTAGAATCACTGCATCGTCAGCATACAGTAAACTATTTAAACGAACTGTTCTGTCTAGGTGTATCTCTCTTTGAAATTCTGCTTTACATACATGCGTTATTTCAGCGTATGTAAATGTTGAACGAAGTTGGAGAGACAAGGCAGCCTTGTCGTACTCGTAACAAACGAGTATCTCAATCATTTTTTTCGTTGATATCTAGAGTGATAGCCGTCTTCTAAAATAAACGTTTGATTGGATATATTAGACGTTTCGGATATCCATGATTGGTCATTTTGTTCCATAGTTTCTCTCTGTTGTTATCATTAAAAGAAGAGGACATTCAGAGAAGAATTTATTTACTAAACAAATAAACGACAGATTTGACATGGAGATCTCAACAGAAAAAACTAACACATAAGAGTCAGAACAGTGACAGACCAACAGGTTTTAGAACAAGTAAACGAATTCAGTTACCTAAGATCTCATGTGACCTATGGCTATAGCAAGAATACAGAAATTAAACTTCGTAAATTCAGTGGGACGTGTGGAACACTTAACATAAACGTTATAAACAAAATTAGGAAAGGTACTGAAATTAAATTCTACAAAACTGTTGCAATCCGAAACAGCTGTATGGAAGCGAGACATGAGTAATTCCCAAAAAGCAAGAAACTGTATTTTGATAAGAAATGAATTAACAGTAGTACTGCATAAAGCCAAGATAGCTCACTAATCAAAGAGCATATTTTAAAGACAGAATGACTCTAATGCTTGTAGTACGACGCGCTTGGGACTTAGCCATCTTCAGATATCTAGGAGCAACATACTGCACGTAGATATAAAGCTTACAAAATGTTTACTTAAGAATCGTAAGTCTGCTTATGAAAAATTTACGTGCACATCTTTTAACCATTACATCGATGTGCAGCATATTGCTTCTAGATATCTGAAGATGGCTGCGTCCGGAAGGCATAGTACTACGAGCAATAAAGCATTCCATTTTTGAAACATGGTTTTTTGATTAGCAACCAGTTCAGCCTTTATGTAGTAACACTGCTAATTATCGACAAGGTCGACTGCCTCCATCACGACTTTATGCTGTAGTTGTGTATATGTTGCAATTATGTTGCAAGAAATGAAATTCCTGTGAAGAGATAAAATATGCACAATAGAAGACACGCTGAAGAATCAAGATATTAGAGAAGAACTAAAAATATTTAGTGTAATTGATAAAATTCTAGATTATAGTAGAAAATGGAATGAGCACCTAGGACAAATTAAGAGTGAGAGACTACCGATAAAGGTTAGAAAAAGGAAGAAGAGATAGAGGAAGACAATAACAGGCAGTTTTACCTAGTACCTAAAGAGAAGAAGAAGAATTTTGCTTCCTTCCTAATTTCATTGTTTGAAGTTCTATTAGAAGTACTACATATATGCTGAAACTCATGAACCTTGTTGTCTATATCTCTATTATGCCGCTAACTTGTATGGTTCCTAGAGAATAGTGTACTCTTCGCCCAAGAGCTGCAAATTTTGTATGGCTATTTGTAATTTACCTTCATCGTCCATACGATAAATTGATCGCCTGCAAAACGGCAAGTATTTGTGGTTCCATATTGTGATATCTGCAACCCAGGATGTACTTCTTGCGTCCATCTTCGTAAGATGCTATCAGTTTATATATTAAACAACGTCGGTGATAAGCTGTAGTGGTGTGACACTGCGATTAACAGATTTCATATCTGAAATTCTTGCACCTGTTTTAATCATTATCTTAGTGTCTGAATACATATCGTTTATGAGGTGTTTAGGGTAACCTCGTTTTCGTCGTATGCTCTATAGTGTTTGCCCAATTTCATCATGTAAGACCTTTACATAATCTATAACATAATCTATAAAGGTTGCATAAGCTTCCACATTAAATTCACGCCTTTCCTCTGTTAACTTTTTTATAATGAGTACACTGTACATCTACATTTACATCTACATGGACACTCTGCAAATCACATTTAAGTGCCTGGCAGAGGGTTCTTCGAACCACCTTCACAATTCTCTACTATTACAATCCCGTATATTTTATAACTTCAGCGTTTATTCCATCCTTCACGTTTGCCTTTCTACTTTTTATTTTTCACATAGCTTCTTCAAATTTTTCGTATTATTGTGTCTATTATGTTTCTCAAATCTCACAATATACAGTTGTTTAACGAAATACGTTAAGTACTTGTGAAACTGCTAGGACGAGCCGGCCGGTGTGGACGAGCGGGTCTAGGCGCTACAGTCTGGCACCGAGCGACCGCAGGTTCGAATCCTGCCTCGGGCATGGATGTGTGTGGTGTCCTTATGTTAGTTAGGTTTAAGTAGTTCTAAGTTCTAGGGGACTGAAGTTCCATAGCGCTCAGAGCCATTTGAACCAATTTTGCTAGGACAATCGATACATCTGCTCCACGCACGCCCTTCGCGCGTTGCGGGACTCTCTACATCGCAGGCTTTGCCTGGAGAGCACTTGTGGTTCTTCCGGCACGAGGTCAGTCGCGGCACTGTGTGTGGTGCTCGAGATATATACGAACACCGACTCAAAGGAAGGCCTCGGCGCTTGTTGGTGAAGTCACGTCAGCTAGGCACGGCGAACGCCAGGTCTGTTGCGGGCAGAAACGCCTGGGCGTGCTTATCACTATAAATCTCTTATTTTTGGACAGAATGTTTGGTATTGTTTTGGATTCTGCAGTTTTATTTACATGAAAGATTTTCTTACTATCGTAAAGCTACAAATGAAGATCATAGTTCTGTAGTACTGAATCCTGTCGAAACAAATGTAGATCAATATGAGAAGATGCTTTGCCTTATTGCAAGCTTCGGAAATTTTACATTCAAGTAACTATTACAGTCGTTTTCAACGAAAGGAATTCTAAACAGGAAACAAAATAGTTTCATACATCGAAAATACTGCTGAGCTTAAACTTTTTTAAACATGCACATTAGAAGAGATAAGTATTATCCTCTTGCAACTGAAAGGAGAAACTTTATAAGATAAAAAAATTTTATTTGGTAAAACAAGTATCTCTCTTTTGCATCTTCTTCTGTCCCCCATCCCCTCCCCCAACGTGTACAATCGCAAGATATTTCATTAACATTCAGTGCTCCTCACCCCACAGTCAACCAAGATATCTAAAGAAGAGCACCAATATGTTCACAGTTTCTTGTAAAAGCAACCCAGTACAAACGTAACTTCCTCAGATTTACAAATAAGGTAAAGAAACACGAATTCTGTTGCTGCTGGACTATGAAGTTGTTTTTGTATGTCAATCCTTAAAACAGGTGGAAATTTAAGTTCAGGAGTACACTCTTTGTTAAGAAGTGTAATGAATTGCACAATTAATTGATTGCAGAAATCTCTCAGAACAATGTGTGTTGGTCAACTACCGCCAATAGTTTCACATTTTCCTGTGTCAGAGAGGGAGACACCACCATTATGAGTATGCCTGCAGCAGACCTGGCATTCGCCGTGCCTAGCTGACGTGACGTCATGAACAAGCGCCGGGGCCTTCCTTTGAGTCGGTGTTGGATATACGCGCTAGACACACCAGTTAAACATCGTGCGGCAGCGTATTAGAAGTCACAGTGAGATATGTCTTAGCCGAAAATACACACCTTCGGAGTACTCGGAAACAGGAGGGTGAATTCATGGCATGGAGAGTGGGACAACACGAGTTAGAGGCCCAGCGCCTCTCTGACGCACTTCTTCCTGGGCAGCATTGGTGATAGCTTTCTTCAATCTAAGCTCTTTACTATTTTTCTGTATTCCTGTCTTCTTAACAAAACATCTCCCACTCCATCTGGTCGACTGGTATAGGAATCGTATGAATATTATTGTTGGATAAAACATATTGACGAAAGTATTGCTTTATTTTCGCAACCAAGACTGTTTTGTTCAAGAATACTTCCTTAATACATATACTGTTAATTTTAAGCATTTCCTCGCATTGCTTACTTTTAATTTTTCAAATGTATAGAAAACAAGTGCTTTAAAACTCTAAAAAGCCAAATAAGCTTAATTTCAAGAACATGGAAAATTTATATATGAAAATACAACCTATTTTAGTAGCATATCAAACGCAAATGGCAGCAAATAATAGTAAAATAAATTCTTCTTGTGTTGTGCCACATAGCGATCGTATTTTGTGGATCTTCTCTACTTTGCCCATTCCCATGCTGTCTTGACATGAAATCGGCCTGCCCACCCACTCTCGACAGAATATTCATGAGAGTCCTTGTGAGGTCCCGTCGTGTCTACCTCGTGCGTGGCGCATCTTTTGGCTGACCGAGACCGGCATGTCTCCTTGTTTGGCGACCGAGTTGTGGAAGGACGCATTTCTCACAGACGAGTGTCTAACGGCTGCGCTCATTTCCTCCCATGGAAAATGTTGACCTCACTTTTAGAACTCAAACTAGACTATTAAGGTCTTCGTCGTGAGATTCATAGTGATTTCTCTCTTTTCAGAGCCTCTCTAAATCGTCCGAGAGGAGTTCGGGTCATCACTGACACAACGTAACGTAATTTCTACTGATAAAAATCACACGAACTGACGGCTCAGTGATGAACTGTGCATTATCGCCACCAGCACGTTTGTAAAGTGTTCTCAGACGGATGTTTCAGAGAAAGCTACCCGAAAGTGCTTCTTCTTCTACGTAGATATTACATTCTCAATCGTAAAGCATGGACGGCACTATCTGAAAGATTTCATGCATAAGCGTGAACTCGCTGCATCTAAGCATTCGTTTCACCAAGGAGATAGCACAGAATATACATCTTCCGTTTCTGTATATGCTAGTTAGCACGAAATGTCGATTTTTAGTAACGACGGTAAGTGACGTCTTGTTAGCACGATATGTCAATTTTTAGTAACGGCGGTAAGTGACGTCTCCACACTAAGTAATTGCAGCATATAAGTGGTGGAGAACAAAGCGCTCTGAAAAATGTGAAAATCGCTTAAATTAAACGTGATTCAGAATGGTAATCAAGTTATTAGACACAAGTGAAAAATTCTGCAGCTCTGCCATCCTACAGCAAAAATATATGACTGACGTAATTCCAGCCTCAACTGCAGCTATCGAAAAGCTCTGTACTATAGGTTCAGAAAACGACAGTAACCTGCGTGGCCTGATCACTTTGCGTTCTGCCAAAAATAATCAATGGCTAAATCCGTAGCTACATTACTGATTCAGAGTTTTTATTCATCTCGTAGTCTCACTTTCAAATAGAAGGGCATGACTTCAAACGGTCTCAGACAGCCTGTTATCCTATTTGAAAACCATTAGAAAACACAATCCGAAATTCCACTTTTATGACCAAATAGAAGACGCAATGCATAAGGCACGGGAGCGAGTTCATACTTCAGTGCATCGACCCAGAGTCTGGTTTTCCGCCGTTTTTCAAAAATAGCAAATAACGAAAATGACTCCTTTGAAATGTACACTCCCAATTCTTTCGCATTTTTGTCCAAACCGAGCTTTTGCGCCGACTGTAATCACCTTATCATCAACAGGGTATAAATCCTAGGTTTCCCTAATTTTCACTTCTGCGAACGTCCAATTACAATTTCAATATCTACTTACGTTTGACACTCGGAAGCTACTTTGCAACTTACGATGGAGGGCACATAGCAAATAATATTGTTCCATGTTCCTACTCTGTGGTATACAGGAAGAACGGCTCTCAAATATAAGTTTTCAGGAGAAGCTTCGTTTCTCATCATGATAGTTGGGTGGAATGTTCATGGGAGAATGTAAAGCGATCATGAAATCGCAAATTCATATATGCGCTCTAAATTTTGAGTACAAGCTAATGGTAACGCACAACGTGATACCGTCATCCACAGGAATTTGGGGAGAATGTTGCTAATTAAACAAACTCATGTGCAACCGGTAGAATCCTCTCTGAACCTTCTCTCTTTGTTACGTTATTCCAAATTAGGAAAAGTCCCAGGTTCACATAATCAAGACCTCCGTCGACCAATTACGCTTAATATATAATTCCAGTGAATTTAAATTCGGTATATGCCTATGTTTACGAGGTCGTTCAACATTCAATTTTGCATTGATACAGGCCACTCGGATTTTCTGTTCTGATTACAAATGGAACCTAACTTGAAGGGCTGTATAGGCGAGGCTTTAACCGTTTTGCGTAGTTTGGGATGTCCTTTCAGCCAGCATCTACTATGGCATTTGCACACGAAAAATTGGGCATACAAATACATATTCATAAAATAAACACGACAGCGAGATGATGGTATACACAGACAAATTATTCTGCGTCTGACCTTTACGATTTCAGAACTTGGAAGTTGCGCCACGACAGCGTGGGAAACAGTAGCGGACATGGGGAGAACACCTGCCAACAAAAATGAAGGAAAAAGGGAAGAAGGGGGCAAAGAAGAAGATGTCTGAAGTGGCATTCGCAGACAGCTTTGCGTGCCACGGTTGTTACGCTGTAATACGTTTTCGTGAGCGTGAGAGGAAGTGTTACGAGAGGCGGTCTGACATTTTTCCACTCGGAGAACACAGCAGCGCACAGCCATGCTAAGGAGTCCGCATCGTCCAGAGGTTCAGCGTAACCCGGTAAGACGTGAAGAACGTTATTTTTGGAACCTTGTGTAACTGTTGTTAGAACGAGAGCAGAAGAAAGGAGGGGGATCAGCTGAAGGCTTCTACAATACGTACTATGCCCTTGGTTTAGGCTGACTACGACTAAATTCATTTTGGCGGAAGTGGACGGAGAAATGTCATTTATAAATTTGTATTTCCCCGACTCAATATGAATAACGACTCGGGCTGAACAAAGCAGGGAGAGAAAACTGACGAACCTTTCTTGAAGAACCATCCCAGAATAGGCCTCAAATGAGTTACAGAAGTTGAGGAATTCCTGAATGATCGTAACCGGACGATAATCTTAACACCTCCAATGCCTGCAAAACTTGAAGACAACAATTGTTGTTCAATAGGTGCGTGCTTCAGAAGCTGTGTGGCATATTCTGTCTGTCTTGCATGCCGACAAGGACGGTTAACATGAACGAACGAAATCTTCAGAGAAGGATTTTTTCCTACTGTGGAAAGTAAGTACTACACTACTTACCATTAAAATTGCTACACCAAGAAGAAATACAGATGATAAACGGGTATTCATCGGACAAATATATTATACTAGAACTGACATGTGATTACATTTTCACGCAATTTGGGTGGATAGATCCTGAGAAAGCAGTACCCAGAACAACCACACCTGGTCGTAATAATGGCCTTGATACGCTTGGGCATTGAGTCAAACAGAGCTTGGATGGCATGTACAGGTACACCTGCCCATGCAGCTTCAACACGATACCACAGTTCATCAAGAGTAGTGACTGGCGTATTGTGACGAGCCAGTTGCTCGGCCATCGTTGATCAGACGTTTTCTATTGGTGAGAGATCTGGAGAATGTGCTGGCCAGGGCAACTGTCGAACATTTTCTGTATCCAGAAAGGCCAATACAGGACCTGCAACATGCAGTCGTGCATTATCCTGCTGAAATTTAGGGTTTCGCAGGGATCGAATGAAGGGTAGAGTCACGGGTCGTCACACATCTGAAATGTAACGTCCACTGTTCAAAGTGCCGTCAATGCGAAAAATAGGTGACCGAGACGGGTAACCAATGGCACCCCTTACCATCTCGCAGGGTTATACGCCAGTATGGCGATGACGAGTACACGCTCCCAATGTGCGTTCACCGCGATGTCGCCAAACATGGATGCGACCATCATGATGCTCTCAACAGAATCGGGATTCATCCGGAAAAAAAAATGTCATTCGTGCACCCAGGTTCGTCGTTGAGTACACCATCGCAGGTGCTCCTGTCTGTGATGCAGCGTCAAGGGTAACCGCAGCCATGATCTCCGAGGTGATAGTCCATGCTGCTGCAAACATCGTCGAACTGTTCGTGCAGATGGTTGTTGTCTTGCAAACGTCCCCATCTGTTGACTCAGGGATCGAGACGTGGCTGCACGATCCGTTACAGCCATGCGGATAAGAAGCCTGTCATCACGACCGCTAGTGATACGAGGCCGTTGGGATCCAGCACGGCGTTCCGTATTACCCTCCTGAACCCACCGATTCCAAATTCTGCTAACAGTCATTGGATCTCGACCAACGCGAGCACCAGTGTCGCGATACGATACACCACAATCGCAATAGGCTACAATCCGACCTTTATCAAAGTCAGAAACGTGATGGTACACATTTCTCCTCCTTACACGAGGCATCACAACAACGTTTCACCAGGCAACGCCGGTTAATTGCTGTTTGTGTATGAGAAATCGGTTGGAAACTTTCCCCATGTCAGCACGTTGTAGGTGTCGCCACCGGAGCCAACCTTGTGTGAATTCTCTGAAAAGCTAATCATTTTCATATCACAGCATCTTCTTCATGTCGGTTAAATTTCGCCTCTGTAACACGTCATCTTCGTGGTGTAGCAATTTTAATGGCCAGCAGTGTACGCTACTGAATGTAAGTCGCATGCATACCATATAAGGTACAGTTTATGTACAACCGATAGTTCTGGTGGTGAAAACGTGTTACGGTTCTAGGCGCTACAGTCTGGAGCTGCGCGACCGCTACGGTCGCAGGTTCGAATCCTGCCTCGGGCATAGATGTGTGTGTTGTCCTTAGTTTAGTTAGGTTTAAGTAGTTCTAAGTTCTAGGGGACTGATGACCTCAGAAGTTAAGTCCCATAGTGCTCAGAGCCAAAATGTGTTACTTTGTGACACATGGGACAGTTGAAAATCGACAGGGCTCGAAACAAGTTCTGATCTACAGTTTAAAAAGTAATACGCGGAGGTCTCGAACGTGATGCCTTTTCCAAGATACCTGTACGTTTCAGATAGGTTAGCGGTCGATGCTGAGGCCGGGTTACGCAAGTAGTAGACATACTCAGGTACGATCTGTTTTAGATATAGTATAATAGTGGCTTTGTGTATCTCTTGTAATGCGATTGCTAGTTATTTTATGTTTGTCGTCTTAACAGGTTTGATGTAAGTTGAATGGGGCCGAAATAAGTCATGACATTTGGAGTACATGCAGTCACACAGACAGTAAAATTTATTGTATAACCACTGATTGCGGATTTTTACGAACTCTTGCCTTGCCGCTGAGCACCAATTTGTCTTCGAAAGGGACACCTGACGCATTTCGAGGAGAAGTAGGGGTACCTTTAATATTTATTTATCGTATGGCGATACTAAGTAGCATTTTAAAAAATGGTTCAAATGGCTCTGAGCACTATGGGACTTAACATATTAGGTCATCAGTCCCCTAGAACTTAGAACTAAAACCTAACTAACCTAAGGACATCACACATCCATGCCAGAGGCAGGATTCGAACCTGAGACCGTAGCAGTGCCGCGGCTCCGGACTGCAGCGCCTAGAACCGCACGGCCACTGCGGCCGGCTAAGTAGCATTAAATAGAATTTGAAAATTTACAAATATAAAACCATAAAAATATATTTTACTGAAAGTTGTGCAGTTTTACTTTAGGTTTCTAAGTCAAAATCTCTTTTCTAGGTAATACCAAAATCAGATGCTTCGATCAGATCCGTCATAGGTCTTTCGTACTTCCTTGCTAGAGGGTCTATCTATAGTTTGCACCGGTTTCCAACAGCCACGTGCCGCTGAAGCTGATGCACTCCGCCGATGCTTTATGCAGTTTCATCTCACCTGGCCTGTTCTTATTTTGTTCAGAATCGGCCGCACACTCCTACGAACATTCATTACAAACGTTGCTGCGAGGCATCTGCTCTTTGTAAGTTGTTGATACTTGTTGTCCATCTCCGTATCAATTTTGACTGATATCAAAGTTCCGTAGAGTGGCATTTTCCCAGACTGCTTCCCTGGACTTCAGATGACGTTTTCGTATATCGTTTGTGCTCATATTCGTGAAAAGGTTCTGCAGTCGATCCATGGTCCGGAATTTCTTCCACTTTGACGAAAGTACCTTTTCTCGTCGGAGTACAGTCGCTGCAACGTTGCTGACCACTGGTAAACATAGTATAGGGGTAGATTTGAATGTACCAGTTGTTATGTCCGTGGCTTCATTCAGCTGTACAACTAGCTTTTTTAAGGTGTGCACATTTGAATCAAACGGGAGCACAATATTTTGCTGTCGGAAAGACTATAGCAGTTGTTGTGCAAGGGGTTTTTGCTTGGATCCCGTATATTGTCCCAGCAAGTATTTTAACAATGTTATTCCTGGGTTCTATTTGTTGATTTGTACGCTGAAAGTGTTCACTGCATGTCAATGAACGGTGTAGCACAACACCGAGAAGTTCTTCCAGACAAGTAACAGGTTACTAGACTGTAGCAGGCCACGTTACATCTGTCATTATAGTTTTTAACAGACTGTACATGTAGTCTAGGTTCAGCAAGATCAAGATACTCTCCAGTTATATTACTGTGCGTCCCATGAGAATGTGTTAGAATTCTGATACAAGCTGTAGACTACAAGCGCTATCCCGGAAGTAAGGTCCGACAGGTCGCGAAATACACTCCTGGAAATGGAAAAAAGAACACATTGACACCGGTGTGTCAGACGCACCATACTTGCTCCGGACACTGCGAGAGGGCTGTACAAGCAATGATCACACGCACGGCACAGCGGACACACCAGGAACCGCGGTGTTGGCCGTCGAAAGGCGCTAGCTGCGCAGCATTTGTGCACCGCCGCCGTCAGTGTCAGCCAGTTTGCCGTGGCATTCGGAGCTCCATCGCAGTCTTTAACACTGGTAGCATGCCGCGACAGCGTGGACGTGAACCGTATGTGCAGTTGACGGACTTTGAGCGAGGGCGTATAGTGGGCATGCGGGAGGCCGGGTGGACGTACGGCCGAATTGCTCAACACGTGGGGCGTGAGGTCTCCACAGTACATCGATGTTGTCGCCAGTGGTCGGCGGAAGGTGCACGTGCCCGTCGACCTGGGACCGGACCGCAGCGACGCACGGATGCACGCCAAGACCGTAGGATCCTACGCAGTGCCGTAGGGGACCGCACCGCCACTTCCCAGCAAATTAGGGACACTGTTGCTCCTGGGGTATCGGCGAGGACCATTCGCAACCGTCTCCATGAAGCTGGGCTACGGTCCCGCACACCGTTAGGCCGTCTTCCGCTCACGCCCCAACATCGTGCAGCCCGCCTCTAGTGGTGTCGCGACAGGCGTGAATGGAGGGACGAATGGAGACGTGTCGTCTTCAGCGATGAGAGTCGCTTCTGCCTTGGTGCCAATGATGGTCGTATGCGTGTTTGGCGCCGTGCAGGTGAGCGCCACAATCAGGACTGCATACGACCGAGGCACACAGGGCCAACACCCGGCGTCATGGTGTGGGGAGCGATCTCCTACACTGGCCATACACCACTGGTGATCGTCGAGGGGACACTGAATAGTGCACGGTACATCCAAACCGTCATCGAACCCATCGTTCTACCATTCCTAGACCGTTAAGGGAACTTGCTGTTCCAACAGGACAATGCACGTCCGCATGTATCCCGTGCCACCCAAGGTGCTCTAGAAGGTGTAAGTCAACTACCCTGGCCAGCAAGATCTCCGGATCTGTCCCCCATTGAGCATGTTTGGGACTGGATGAAGCGTCGTCTCACGCGGTCTGCACGTCCAGCACGAACGCTGGTCCAACTGAGGCGCCAGGTGGAAATGGCATGGTAAGCCGTTCCACAGGACTACATCCAGCATCTCTACGATCGTCTCCATGGGAGAATAGCAGCCTGCATTGCTGCGAAAGGTGGATATACACTGTACTAGTGCCGACATTGTGCATGCTCTGTTGCCTGTGTCTATGTGCCTGTGGTTCTGTCAGTGTGATCATGTGTTGTATCTGACCCCAGGAATGTGTCAATAAAGTTTCCCCTTCCTGGGACAATGAATTCACGGTGTTCTTATTTCAATTTCCAGGAGTGTAGAAACGACAGTGAAAATCCGATAGAGCTTTGTACATATGTGTTGGACAGGGCCTCTAGTATGCCTGTCGATTGTGTCACGACGCTCTTTTCAATTCTGAGCACACATACAGCACGTAAAGATATCTAAAACTATAGTGTCTCCCTCTGTGTGCCCGCTGCGAGGTCTCGCCCTGATTTAATGCAGCCGCACGTAACGTATCTGTCATGCATTTCCTTCTCCATGACAGTTCTCAGTTGCGCACTGTAGCGTTTTCGGTGGGAAGTGTTTCAGCCCACACCATATAGGCCGCACTTGGCTCCCTTTGATACTCATTTCTGCTCACTTAATCCGCGGGCAGTGAAGACAACGTTTTGGCACAGACAACGGACTGCACACCATCTTAGAGAAGAAGCAGAAAGCGCAGGCCTTCTATGAAAGGGTATTCTAAAATTGGTACAACGCTACAGCTAATGTCTAAATTGGAGTGGCGACTGTATAGAGAAGTACCTGCAAGGTGTAGCAAACTGTTGGAAATAAAACATTTTTCAAAAAGCTCAAATGTGTGTGAATTCCTAAGGGACCAAACCGCTGAGGTCATCGGTCCCTAGACTTACACACTACTTAAACTAACTTAAACTAATTACGCTAAGGACAACACATGCCCGAGGAAGGACTCGATCCTCCGGCGGGAGGGGCCGTGAAATCCGTGACATGGCGCCTCAAACCAGGTGGCCATTCCTCGCGGCAAACATTTTTCATTTTCACTATGGTTTCCACTTCGCGACAGATTGGATCTTATTTTACGAACAGCCCTCGTGTGTTGGTATAATTAAATGTTCTGTGGTCCGTTACTACGTATACGTTCGTTACTTTGTATAACTCTGTAATATTTACTTTTTAGTGTTATTGTACCAAGTTACTATGTTTATGCGACTGTGCCACCCATACGAAACAATCATAAAAAGATATGGAAATGTTTCCACATTAGTACTGTATTTCAATATTTTAAACATAGCTGCAGAACAGCAACGGTTTCACGTAATAAAATTATAAACCCCCGACCAGTTGCAATGGATAAAGAAATTCTTTGTCCATTGCAACTGGTTGGCTGTTTATAATTTTATTACTCTATTTCAGCTCCAGGATAGACCTATTTCAACCATAGCATATGACTCTGCTGTTACAATGGAGAGCAGTGTGGTCAATGAGATGCAAGATCGCTTTTACGTCATAAGCAGAACTTAGGAGGTACCTTATTGGATTACTTCCCTTCACTTGAAGCCAGTGTTTGGTGGGTTTTGTATTATAACTTACGTACTATGAGATACACTATCGGAAAAAAATCGCAACACCAAAAAATAATTAATGTAGAGTAATGAAATTTTGGGAATACATTTGTACAGGCAATATATTTAAGTATATATGAAGACAGTAACTGCTCTCGAAAGAACAGATACCCTTGATGGTCGTGCAGCACACATTTTCAGCTGTCCACATCGAGGTATATCAACACCTGTCGGCAATTGAGGATTTTCAATTAATTATAACATATTTAAGTGATTCACGTTGCAAGACCATAGGTTAATCTAAGCGCGAGGTAAGTGATTGCAAATCTGAAGTGCGGGTACATTGATAGTTGGTGTAATCGCATGCTTTGTGTACTACAGTTACCAGATGTCAGGTTTTGGGATGTAGTTCCATCCCTGTTGCACTTGGTCGGTCAGTACGGGTACGGTTAATGAGTTTCTGGATGAAGCTAGAATTGTCCGATAATGTTCCATATGTACTCGGCTGGAGACAGGTTTGGTGATTGCGCAGACCAAGATAACACGTCGGCACCCTGCAGATCGTGTTGGGTTACAACAGCGCAACGGGGGCGAACTGTTGGAAAACATCCCCTGGAATGATCTGTATCTACATCTAGATCATACTTCGCATGCTACCCAATGTTGTCTGGTGGAGGGTACGTTTTGTACCAATAACTGATCCCTCCAAACCTGTTACACTCTCTAATAGCGGGTGGAGAGCATGATTCTTGGTAAGCCTCTGTACTGGCTCTTAATTTCTCGAATTTTCTCTTGATGGTCATTACGCGAGACGTAGGTACTATGTTTTTTCGACTCTTCCCGGAGAGTGCCCTTTCGAAATTTCAACAGTAAATCTCTCCGTGATGCACAACGCCTCTCTTGTAGCGTCTGCCAATGGAGTTTGTCTTAGCATCTCCGTAACGCTCTCGTACCAGCTAAACGATCCCATGACGTAACGTGCCGCTCTTCGTTGGATCTTCCCTATCTCTTCTACACTCCCGGAAATGGAAAAAAGAACACATTGACACCGGTGTGTCAGACCCACCATACTTGCTCCGGACACTGCGAGAGGGCTGTACAAGCAATGATCACACGCACGGCACAGCGGACACACCAGGAACCGCGGTGTTGGCCGTCGAATGGCGCTAGCTGCGTAGCATTTGTGCACCGCCGCCGTCAGTGTCAGCCAGTTTGCCGTGGCATACGGAGCTCCATCGCAGTCTTTAACACTGGTAGCATGCCGCGACAGCGTGGACGTGAACCGTATGTGCAGTTGACGGACTTTGAGCGAGGGCGTATAGTGGGCATGCGGGAGGCCGGGTGGACGTACGGCCGAATTGCTCAACACGTGGGGCGTGAGGTCTCCACAGTACATCGATGTTGTCGCCAGTGGTCGGCGGAAGGTGCACGTGCCCGTCGACCTGGGACCGGACCGCAGCGACGCACGGATGCACGCTAAGATCGTAGGATCCTACGCAGTGCCGTAGGGGACCGCACCGCCACTTCCCAGCAAATTAGGGCCACTGTTGCTCCTGGGGTATCGGCGAGGACCATTCGCAACCGTCTCCATGAAGCTGGGCTACGGTCCCGCACACCGTTAGGCCGTCTTCCGCTCACGCCCCAACATCGTGCAGCCCGCCTCCAGTGGTGTCGCGACAGGCGTGAATGGAGGGACGAATGGAGACGTGTCGTCTTCAGCGATGAGAGTCGCTTCTGCCTTGGTGCCAATGATGGTCGTATGCGTGTTTGGCGCCGTGCAGGTGAGCGCCACAATCAGGACTGCATACGACCGAGGCACACAGGGCCAACACCCGGCATCATGGTGTGGGGAGCGATCTCCTACACTGGCCGTACACCACTGGTGATCGTCGAGGGGACACTGAATAGTGCACGGTACATCCAAACCGTCATCGAACCCATCGTTCTACCATTCCTAGACCGGCAAGGGAACTTGCTGTTCCAACAGGACAATGCACGTCCGCATGTATCCCGTGCCACCCAACGGGCTCTAGAAGGTGTAAGTCAACTACCCTGGCCAGCAAGATCTCCGGATCTGTCCCCCATTGAGCATGTTTGGGACTGGATGAAGCGTCGTCTCACGCGGTCTGCACGTCCAGCACGAACGCTGGTCCAACTGAGGCGCCAGGTGGAAATGGCATGGCAAGCCGTTCCACAGGACTACATCCAGCATCTCTACGATCGTCTCCATGGGAGAATAGCAGCCTGCATTGCTGCGAAAGGTGGATATACACTGTACTAGTGCCGACATTGTGCATGCTCTGTTGCCTGTGTCTATGTGCCTGTGGTTCTGTCAGTGTGATCATGTGATGTATCTGACCCCAGGAATGTGTCAATAAAGTTTCCCCTTCCTGGGACAATGAATTCACGGTGTTCTTATTTCAATTTCCAGGAGTGTATTAGTCCAATCTGGTAGGGGTCCCAGCATGAATGGCACCACAACAGGTCGAATCACAGGACTGACGAACAAAATTGCAGTCAGGGTGCGTGAGTAACAACGAGAGTGCTCCAGCTGTCATATGAAACCGCACCCGGACCATAACTCCAGGTGTAGGCCGAGTGTGTGAAGCACGCAGACAGGTTGGTTGCAGGGCCTCAGTGGCCTCCTCCTAACCAACACATCGGCATCACTGGCAGGGAGGCAGCACCATCTTTCATCAAAACACAACAGACCTCCATCCTGCCCTCCAATGAGCTCTCGGTTGACACCACTGAAGTCGCATACGGCGGGGTTTGGAGTCAGTAGAACGCACGCGACACGGCCACCGCCTCCGAGCTGTCCCTGTAGGATTCTATCAGTAACAGATCGTTGTGTTACTGTGCTGCCAACTGCTGCTCAAATTTCTGCTGCAGATGCAGTACGATGCGGTAAAGCCATACGCCGAACAGGATGGTCTTCCCACCTGGTAGTGCCACGTGGTCTTCCGGAGCCCGGTCTTCTTGCGACAATACATTCTCTTGACCACCGCTGCTAGCAGGCATATACAGTGGCTACATTCCTGTCAAGCCTTTCAGCAGTATCGCAGTAGGAACACCCAGCTTGTCGTAGCCCTATTACTCGACCGCGTTCAGGATCAGTAAGGTGTTGATAATGGCTTCTTTGTCGCCTTAAGGGCATTTTTGACTAACATCAAATCACCACTTGCAATCTCTAACGATCACGACCGTTACAGCGTATGTTTAAAGCAAACCTGATCTGCATCGTCATAGTTGTGCTGTCAGCGCCACTCTTATGACTGGCTCGAAATTTGAATGGACATAATCTTTCAGATGGAGAAACAGCATACCAGCTTTCGTTTATGTAGCACAACTCCTTCGTGGTATTGCGATTTTTTCCCGCCAGTGTACGAGTATACGCTATTTCCAAATACCGATACGTTCAAGATCTCTGGTAAATGCATCGTTTTTGGTACTATTTCTTACACGAGTAATAAAATGACAGGAATCGACATGTAGATGGTTAAGGGCTTTTCGGATTTCCACATCTACATGACTACTCTGTAATTCACTCTGCAGTGCTGGCAGAGGGTTCATCGAACCACCTCCAAACTGTTTCTCTATCGTTCCAGTGTTGAACAGAGTGCGGGAAAATCGAACACTTAAACCTTTCCGTGCGTGCCCTCATTTCTCTTATTTTATTACGACGATCATTTCCACCTTTGTAGATGGGCGTCAGCAAAATATTTTCGCAGCGAAGCTTGTTGCTTTTTGAATTATAATTTCATTTCATAAAAATATGCCGACACAAGGCACCAGCCCGTTGAAGTCTTATAAAGAAAGCATGTTTTTTTGTCCAGTGTGTTATAATTATATGTCAGCGACGACATATCGAATATTAAAGTCTTCAGCTTGTCACATGCTCAAAAACGTGGACTGAAACTGACAGTAACTGTCGTGAACTGGGTAGAGCCGCTGAGTGAGATCCTAAAAGCTGAGCGTGTGTCCTGCTTTCTACACGTATCTTTTTATTCTCCTTCATGTTTTCTGAAAGATTCAGCGACTGTCTTAAAAGTAGTAGTGTGTTCTGGAATATATGAGGGGCGATCAAAAGTTTCCTTTCGAGGACGTTGCAGCAGTATATATGCAAGCTAGTACGACCCTAATGCGGGTATATAAGCACCGAAACATAGGCAAGGGGTTATTGTGGTCTTCGAACGGAAAAGTTTTGATAGTCCGTCAGAAATTCGATGTTACGTCTGTAGAAGAGCCGTCTCCCTTCAGGAATGAATTTGTCCTATTTACATGCACGCACTTACTCTTACGTGAAGTATAGAAAATTTAACAGTAATGTTACAGCAACTAAGTAATTTTTTCGGATTTATCTAAAAGAGAACTCGCACTAATTGCTTAGGAGATACATCAGTTTCTTTTTTTAATCTCTTGTATTATACATGCTCTAAAAATCATACCACTGAATTAAAACAGTGATGTGCTAACATGCCCTTAAGGTTACACTAAAAATTGAGAAATATGAAAGTTTTTGTGGAAGATTATCATAAATTTGTATCGTAATATTCACAATGGAAGTTTTAAAAGATAGGCTGACTAACACTGACCTTTTCCTTTTTGCTTTTTGTGGTGTTTACGCATATTAAAGTTTTTATTTATACCTACTACACACAGAACAACACCGCTAGCACATGCACAAAGAGCAAATGTGCGTTTTAATCGAGCTAACGTAGCGTTTTTGTGCGCGTCCATTTTCGTAAACAAACTGTGTGGTCTGCCCGCGAGATATAGGCCACTGTGCTACTGGAGTACGCAAATTAGGTTCCGTGTGCTGCACTAGCTCGTCTCTGAGCGTACAACAACCATGATGGAAACCCCGTTGGGCGTGCTTCGTAATGAGAAACACGTCCCATATGAGGACGGCCTTAGGCAAAGCATGTGAAGTCTAAATCCGCGTGGCCGGCGGTGGCCTTGATGTTCGTCCCTCCTGCAAGTGAGTCCACTAATTTAACAAATAAGCCACTTCGCTCGGCCATTTACTCCAACGTAAACCCATATTTTCACCGTGACTAAGTGTTAAATATAGTTTAAAAGTGAAATATCTCCAATATTTCCGTGAAAAAAGAGATCTGAAGCTATCGTGAATCCTGTGAGAACTTGGCACTGCGGTGGTATAAGGGCGTGTATGTTATGAGCTTAAAATGCTGCTGTTGTTTTGCGCGTGTGTATTCCGCAACCTGTGGAAACCAACAAACCGAGATCTGCTTTGTACTCCTCAAACACTCTCATCTAAACTTTCATCTCTGTACTCTGGCACACAACTGAAACACCCAAAATTCTGCATACAGTATGCGCAAAATCAGCAGGAAATAATGGCAAGGTCTCCTTGTTCTCAAATAAACAAATTTTTTGTTACAATTTTCGTACTCAATTTACAATACAATTTGATGAACTTTCTGGAACAACTATTTGTATCTAATGCTACCTTTATTTGCAGTAACGTGGCTAGAACATGAATTCTTCCTCGATAGAGAAAGATACACAACATCTTACCTACGTTGTGCAACATTACAGGCAAACCTATCTATCCGCCGGCCGGTGTGGCCGTGCGGTTCTAGGCGCTTCAGTCTGGAACCGGGTGAGCGCTACGGTCGCAGGTTCGAATCCTGCCTCGGGCATGGATGTGTGTGATGTCCTTAGGTTACTTAGGTTTAAGTAGTTCTAAGTTCTAGGGGACTGATGACCACAGATGTTAAGTCCCATAGTGCTCAGAGCCATTTGAACCTATCTATCCGCCAGGTTGCGAATGCCGAGAAAGAGCTGCACGTCGGCCTCTCTCGAGTGCCACGGACGAAGTGGTTTGGCGGGCGGTATCGCCTCCTAACCGGCTAGTCCAACAACTGTTTGGGTCAGACAAACGGGGGCCGAGACTTACATCTATGCTTCTATAGCCTTTAATGTCATTTAACTGCAGCTCTGAAAAAGTAATAAATCCTTCCACATGACTTTGATGGAGACTACTCATTCTTTGCCTATATATATTGAATTTAGGAATCACATTTTATATTAAACGGGACATGCACGGTTTAAATGCAGGGCTGTGAATCGTGGGCTGAGTTTTTGGTAGACGTATTTTTTTAGGTGCGCAAGGCCGCTCCGACCGTTCATTATCATCCCCATTACAACAAATTAAATTTTATCGTGGAATTAAGTAGCATGATGAGAAATATGTATATCATTGGACTCAGCATGTTACAGTCTATGGAATTACTATGCTGATATTTTGTAAAAAAAAAAAACGAAGGATGCTCTTTTACAGTCCTTCTGGCGACCCTCTTATTCTGTCTATGTAAACTTCAGATCGCCATTTTTATACCTCTAAGGTAATTGTGAGTAATAATGTTAATATTGAGTTACAATAAGGTATTATCTTATTGAAAATGTATCACAACCATCACTAATTACTTGTAAAGATGTATTTTAGGTTTCAACAGCTTAATTCCACTTGGAGGCTAAAGTTTGGTGATGCGTCAATTACGCCCCACCAGCGTGCTATCGCACCTATATTTGCATCCTTTCCACTAGAACATGCATTCTACATTACTTTACATACAAAATTCGATTATTCTTGCTGTACGCTGCGACATATTATGTGGCATTGTACTGCATATTAACACGTCCTGCCATCACCCAACCTTATCGCTCTCCTACAGCGTTATTTGCGCCTCGTTTGATCATAACAGGAAATTTGGCAGGAAACAAAGCGCAGATTTAGATTCAGGGTGTAGTCTTGTTTGAATCCCGTCCTTACTGCAAACCATTTTTGCTTCGTTGAGACTTTGGTGATTTATCCCACCACCGAATAATTAGCTTTTGAAGTAAAATGCAGTCTAAAAATGGCTCTGAGCACTATGGGATTTAACATCGGAGGTCATCAGTCCCCTAGAACTTAGAAGTACTTAAACCTAACTAACCTAAGGACAGCACACACATCCACGCCCGAGGCAGGATTCGAACTTGCGGCCGTAGCAGTCGCGCGGTTCCGGACTGAAGCGCCTAGAATCGCTCGGCCACCGCGGCCGGCAAAATGCAGTCTAGCATTCCATCTTTGTTTTGATCTTTTTATGGGCTAAAATCACACGATGTGGTTAAAAAATGGTTCAAATGGCTCTGAGCACTATGGGACTTAACATCTGAGGTCATCAGTCCCCTAGAACTTAGAACTATTTAAACCTAACTAACCTAAGGACATCACAGACATCCATGCCCGACGCAGGATTCGAACCTGCGACCGTAGCGGTCGCGCGGCTCGAGACTGTAGCGCCTAGAACCGTTTGGCCACTCCGGCCGGCGCGGTTTAAAAGCTGAGCCTGGTCCTTCTCTGGCTTCAGCTGCCTTCAAACATTCCACCTGCCTATTCACCAGGAGCTATTGTCTCTCTTGAAACGCACGGCCAGCATGCCTGCCTACATTTTCCACTCCTGCCCCCCGCTCTCAAGTAATATTTCAGCAGAACCACTGGCACTTATACTAAACTTGTCTCCTTAATATGTTGCTATACCGTTACAACAACAACCGATCACTAAATATTGAGACAGCGATCACTAACAACTGAATGTTCCTGCTATTATTGTGCTGCTAGCTCTTGTTTACCAAATGAAATTTCCAAAAATAACATTAAAAAACGAACAAATCATACACTAAGCTTAGCGCAAAATAAGACTGTCTTTGACGCTGAACTTACAAGACCAGATATATAGTTATAGATACAGCGGCGAGATACCGGTGTTTCTCGGTGCAACATGCCTTGTAGAAGGCAGGCGCCGTGGTAGAGTTCGCGCAGGATCAAGGGTTTAGGAGTGTCGGCTTGCGAACATGAGTTCTCGTGTGCAGTATCGCCACTTTTTAACTCAGCCCCGTGGCACCTTTGTTTACAGCCTATTGATATTCCGAACCGCGATTTATTGGCCCACTCTTTCCCACCGCTGTTCCTTCGCCTGAGGCGAAAGTCGCTAGCGACGGAAAAAGATGAACGGGGATAAAGAATTATTTTTTTATGTTGTCCCCCACTTTTACATAATATATTACATCGCCGCGAACTGATTCTTGTGCGCAGATTTAAAAATGGTGTGGGAGTACCGAGCGTAAATCAGAGGCGTCGGTACGTCGGAGCGGAGGGAAGGGATGGAGTGGTTGGTTGGGTTAGGGCGGGCGGATGAGTGGTGGGGGGAGGGGGGGGGGGAAGGAAGAGGCTAAAGCCAGAGGTGCCTGCGGCTGCCTGGGAGCTGAGCGTGGTTCCGCCGCACGGCGCCAGATGTCAGGACCGGTAAGGGCGCCGATCGATAAGTTCAGAGGTGGCCGATAAGGTTGGGAGGCGCTGGGAGCTGGCTGACCACTGCCGCTTGTATAAACATGAGGGCGTCGTATCTTGCTCTTGCCCTAATGCAGATATCTCTTACTGCAACTTCTTTTTCCCTCTAAAAGTACCTCTGACTAGGATACCAATGAATCCTAACTGGAATTAAACTCATACAGATATCTGAGCATAGCAGTTTGTAACGATATGAAATAGAATGATTACTCTGTCGTAGGTGAAGCACACGAAAAACTTCGATTCGTTCGTAGGTTAGAAAGGACATTGCTTACAAAACGCTAGTGCCACACGTCCTAGAATATTCCTCACGTATGTGAGACCAATACCACGGGATGTATAACGTGTACAGTCAAGGGCAGCACGTACGATCACAGATTGGTTTGAGTGGTGGGAGAGCGTCGTGGAGGTGCTTAAAAACCGCAACCGGCTGAAGACAGACTCCAAGTTTACATTCGAGTGCCAGCGTTAAATGGGAGCTTAGGGATATTTTACAAGCCTTCACGTATCGTTCCCGTACAGACTGTGAAGAGCAGAGAGGCATTTAAATAATCATTCTTCCGCGATACACTCACGAATGAAACGGGATGAAACCTTATACGAGGGGCGTGCAGTAAATAACGCAACACATTTTTTTCTGAAAGCAGGTTGGCTTGTTTCAGGATTCCAAACATCATATTATTCCCCACTGTTTTGACTACTGAACTATATTTGTCAACACAATCTCCGTCCAGTCCGACGCCTAGCGTCAACTTACTGGGTGTGGGTGGGGTGGGGGGGAGGGGGGAGAGTGCCACGCGGAGTGGCCGCGCGGTTTGAAGCTCCATGTCACAGATTGCAAGGCCCCTCCCGCCGGAGGTTCGAGTCCTCCCTTGGGCATGGATGTGTGTGTTGTTCTTAGCATAAGTTAGTTTAAGTAGTGTGTAAGTCTAGGGACCGATGACCTCAGCAGTTTGGTGCCTCAAAAATTCACACAGATTTGAACATTTGGACGGGAGAGCTGTATACCCGCATGGTACCACTCTACTGGTCGGCAATGATGGCGACAACCACGTTCAGATCGTTTCTTCAGTGCCCTGAGGGTGGCACAAAACATTTCAAAGTTGGTCGTTGCACCACTGGAGAGCGCATCAAACACAACAACGGCTTCAGGATCCCAGAAGTTCGTCGCCATGACATTACCGGCTGAGAGTGCGGCTTTGAACTTGTTCTTCGGACTATGGGTGATATGGCGTCACTTCATAGATTGAGGTTACGAGGTTATGAGCTCATGTTTCATCGCCTTTGACGATATTCGACAAAAAATTGTCACGGTCAGCCTCGTAACGCACAAGCAATTCCCCACAGATGGCCCTTCGTTGCTCTTTATAGCCTTCTGTTAAGCGCCGAGCATCATACAGGTCCGCGCAACTTCGTTGCGTTGATGACAGACACCTCACCCGTGGACTCACCGTGCTTTTGTTCATTTTCAAGTCTCCGTAGACATTCTGTGAGCGTCTATGGATGTCTGCGATGCTCTGATTTTCCTCCAAAAGAAACTCAGTGACAGTTTTGTGCTTGGAACGCATTTCCGTTACAGTTGCCAATTTGAAGGCTACGTATAGCGTCGCCGTCTATTGGAACTACATGAAACTACATGGGCTGAAGCAGGAGTATTCCCACAACAAATTCAGAAATTTTTCAACCGAAACTGGCCGAGAAATAATGTGTTGTATAACTTGTTGCACGCCCATCTTATGTGGTACAGTGAGAAGTGGCCTCTTGCATGCACTTAGCGGAGTATAGCTACATACGTAGAAGTTCAATAGTTCTCGTTCGCTGAGGACTGCACACGTATTTGTGCTTGTTAACTGTCTCCACCGCAATGTTGGGCCTCCCCAGACGTACCGATTTTCCGCGTAGGGGAACGACCTGTGGGACGACGTGTGGCAGTCCGTGTTTATTAGTTTAGTACGAGTGATCTGGTGATGCTTGCGAATACGTTTCGCCGTGTAGTACTGAGTGACCATCAGATAGTGAGTTTACTGGTGTACGTAGTATTCATTATCATCAAACGAATGGACTCGCCAATGAATATTCTTTTCGCCTGCCGTGAGGGTCATTGACTTCGATGAATTAGCGGTTGGCTGAAGAGACGAATCCTGGAACAACATTTTGCGCTGCAATGAGGGCACGTACCGTCCATGCCAACCGCCGGTTGTTGCGGAGTGTTAGGGCCTTATTACACTTGGGCGCCAGGCGGCGGTCCCATCGACGTCACGTGAGGCGCTCTTCCCATTAAACTAGTTCGCCAGCGGCGCAGCCAACTATGCCACAGGCGGTGCAGCAATCACTTGTTGTTCAGGCTACGGTAGTTCGGCAGTTTTCGCTAGTCGAGCAGTCTGTTTCCCTCGTACACTTTTCTGGGCACTATTTCATTTGCTTCATTCAGTATGTCTAGTGAACTGCGGAGTGTCACTGCGGAAAGGAGTGAAAGTGTAGACACGACAAAAGGGAAAAAGGTGAAGCTGGAAGTAGCACTGAAAGAATGCCAGAAGTTATTGGCTACACAAGTAAATACAAAAGATTTCATTTGTGGCCGGCCAGAGTGGCCGAGCGGTTCTAAGCGCTACAGTCTGGAACCGCGCGACCGCTACGGTCGCAGGTTCGAATCCTGCCTCGGGCATGGATGTTTGTGATGTCCTTAGGTTAGTTAGGTTTAAGTAGTTCTAAGTTCTAGGGGACTGATGACCTCAGATGTTAAGTCCCATAGTGCTCAGAGCCATTCGAACCTTTTTTTTTTCATTTGTGCAGTTGAACAACATCACGCAATTTGGGACACCAGTTATGAAGCTTATAGTAATAAGCAGTTAAAACTAAACGCTTGGGATGAAATTATTTGTTCACTCCTACCGAATTTTGAGCAGCGGTCATAGGTTGAGAGGAATAACCTTTGTAATTATTTAAAGCAAAAAATTTCATAACTTTCAATACAGTTTATCGGCTTACTTACTTCAAAGTGACTACGAGTTTTTCTTTTGGTGAGTTACACTTTCTCATTTTCGTTTCTTTCTCGGTAACATCAGTCTTTATTAACAACAATAACTCAAAGAAATACGATTTAGACATTCGTAGGTAATTAAAAAATTTGTTGTCTGAGCAGACGGCTGGTCGGCTCGCGTTAATGCCATTTTTCCTTTTTTTAATTTTGTCACCATCGAGTGGCGTCTTATTCCTCTCTCAGTTACTATCTGAACGAGTTGCTCACTTATCTCTGTCAGTGGCAGCAACAGCGTTTAACGATACTAGTACTGCTGTAACTTCTTTGGTGTGACAGTTACAGTTCCGTGTCATGGTGTGTGTGGGCAGTTGCTCAGTTGCGACGGAGCAGCGAGGAAGTCTCCGCAACGTGTGATTAGGCTGGGGCTCCTGGCAGCGTGGACGTGCGGTCGGAGTTGTGTGGCACTAGCGGTGAGAACTGCTAAGTTCTTCACCCACCACTCCTGCATACAGGAGTTAAGTAATCAGTGAACCTCTCATGAAAGCTCAACTGGTGTAACATCTCCTCATTGTTTGCTGGTTGTTGCATCCTGTGCTGTCCCCACAAGGAGCAACATAATGGTGTGTTGGAGTCGGCAAAATTTTGCAGCCGTCTCCCTGTATGGGAGACAAAATTAAAATAAATATTATTGGGTATTTAAGTGTAACCTCAGAACAAAACTGATTCCCATTTATAATCTCCGTACAGAAATGCATTCACATTTAATGTACCCAAAAAATTCTTTTCTCATTTAATGTCAGCTCGAAACAGAAAAATTCCTAAACCTCGTAATCAAAAATAAATTCAGTAACCTGGTAAATTTTGGACGACAGCAGTGCTGCGTCATGGCTCTGTAAGATCATTCTGAATAAAGAAAGGAAAAAAATAAAAACGGCGAATGTATCTGCTCTTATATAATATTTTTCTGGCACAGCTCTGTGCAATGCTGGCCGATAGATTTGTCATTTATGAAAGGAAGCAACTGATTTTTCTTTTGCAACAATAGGAATGATCATGGATTGGAGAAATTAGTAAATTCTTTAATTGAAATGAATGCTTGTTAGAAAAATTACTTTATGTGACAAAGATTATTATTAGGACATTTTTAAACATTTGAATGGTACCAGAATGAGATTTTCACTCTGCAGCGGAGTGTGCGCTGATATGAAACTTCCTGGCAGATTAAAACTGTGTGCCCGACCGAGACTCGAACTCGGGACCTTTGCCTTTCGCGGGCAAGTGCTCTACCAACTGAGCTACCGAAGCACGACTCACGTCCGGTACTCACAGCTTCACTTCTGCCAGCACCTCGTCTCCTACCTTCCAAACTTTACAGAAGCTCTCCTGCGAACCTAGCAGAACTAGCACTCCTGAAAGAAAGGATATTGCGGAGACATGGCTTAGCCACAGCCTGGGGGATGTTTCCAGAATGAGATTTTCACTCTGCAGCGGAGTGTGCGCTGATATGAAACTTCCTGGCAGATTAAAACTGTGTGCCCGACCGAGATTCGAACTCGGGACCTTTGCCTTTCGCGGGCAAGTGCTCTACCAACTGAGCTACCGAAGCACGACTCACGTCCGGTACTCACAGCTTCACTTCTGCCAGTACCTCGTCTCCTACCTTCCAAACTTTACAGAAGCTCTCCTGCGAACCTAGCAGAACTAGCACTCCTGAAAGAAAGGATATTGCGGAGACATGGCGTAGCCACAGCCTGGGGGATGTTTCCAGAATGAGATTTTCACTCTGCAGCGGAGTGTGCGCTGATATGAAACTTCCTGGCAGATTAAAACTGTGTGCCCGACCGAGACTCGAACTCGGGACCTTTGCCTTTCGCGGGCAAGTGCTCTACCAACTGAGCTACCGAAGCACGACTCACGTCCGGTACTCACAGCTTCACTTCTACCAGTACCTCGTCTCCTACCTTCCAAACTTTACAGAAGCTCTCCTGCGAACCTAGCAGAACTAGCACTCCTGAAAGAAAGGATATTGCGGAGACATGGCTTAGCCACAGCCTGGGGGATGTTTCCAGAATGAGATTTTCACTCTGCAGCGGAGTGTGCGCTGATATGAAACTTCCTGGCAGATTAAAACTGTGTGCCCGACCGAGACTCGAACTCGGGACCTTTGCCTTTCGCGGGCAAGTGCTCTACCAACTGAGCTACCGAAGCACGACTCACGTCCGGTACTCACAGCTTCACTTCTGCCAGTACCTCGTCTCCTACCTTCCAAACTTTACAGAAGCTCTCCTGCAAACTTAGCAGAACTAGCACTCCTGAAAGAAAGGATATTGCGGAGACATGGCTTAGCCAGAGCCTGGGGGATGTTTCCAGAATGAGATTTTCACTCTGCAGCGGAGTGTGCGCTGATATGAAACTTCCTGGCAGATTAAAACTGTGTGCCCGACCGAGACTCGAACTCGGGACCTTTGCCTTTCGCGGGCAAGTGCTCTACCAACTGAGCTACCGAAGCACGACTCACGTCCGGTACTCACAGCTTCACTTCTGCCAGCACCTCGTCTCCTACCTTCCAAACTTTACAGAAGCTCTCCTGCGAACCTAGCAGAACTAGCACTAATGAAAGAAAGGATATTGCGGAGACATGGCTTAGCCACAGCCTGGGGGATGTTTCCAGAATGAGATTTTCACTCTGCAGCGGAGTGTGCGCTGATATGAAACTTCCTGGCAGATTAAAACTGTGTGCCCGACCGAGACTCGAACTCGGGACCTTTGCCTCTCGCGGGCAAGTGCTCTACCAACTGAGCTACCGAAGCACGACTCACGTCCGGTACTCACAGCTTCACTTCTGCCAGTACCTTGTCTCCTACCTTCCAAACTTTACAGAAGCTCTCCTGCGAACCTAGCAGAACTAGCACTCCTGAAAGAAAGGATATTGCGGAGACATGGCTTAGCCAGAGCCTGGGGGATGTTTCCAGAATGAGATTTTCACTCTGCAGCGGTGTGTGCGCTGATATGAAACTTCCTGGCAGATTAAAACTGTGTGCCCGACCGAGACTCGAACTCGGGACCTTTGCCTTTCGCGGGCAAGTGCTCTACCAACTGAGCTACCGAAGCACGACTCACGTCCGGTACTCACAGCTTCACTTCTGCCAGCACCTCGTCTCCTACCTTCCAAACTTTACAGAAGCTCTCCTGCGAACCTAGCAGAACTAGCACTCCTGAAAGAAAGGATATTGCGGAGACATGGCTTAGCCACAGCCTGGGGGATGTTTCCAGAATGAGATTTTCACTCTGCAGCGGAGTGTGCGCTGATATGAAACTTCCTGGCAGATTAAAACTGTGTGCCCTACCGAGACTCAAACTCGGGACCTTTGCCTTTCGCGGGCAAGTGCTCTCCCAACTGAGCTACCGAAGCACGACTCACGTCCGGTACTCACAGCTTCTCTTTTACCAGTACCTCGTCTCCTACCTTCCAAACTTTACAGAAGCTCTCCTGCGAACCTAGCAGAACTAGCACTCCTGAAAGAAAGGATATTGCGGAGACATGGCTTAGCCACAGCCTGGGGGATGTTTCCAGAATGAGATTTTCACTCTGCAGCGGAGTGTGCGCTGATATGAAACTTCCTGGCAGATTAAAACTGTGTGCCCGACCGAGACTCGAACTCGGGACCTTTGCCTTTCGCGGGCAAGTGCTCTACCAACTGAGCTACCGAAGCACGACTCACGTCCGGTACTCACAGCTTCACTTCTGCCAGTACCTCGTCTCCTACCTTCCAAACTTTACAGAAGCTCTCCTGCGAATCTAGCAGAACTAGCACTCCTGAAAGAAAGGATATTGCGGAGACATGGCTTAGCCACAGCCTGGGGGATGTTTCCAGAATGAGATTTTCACTCTGCAGCGGAGTGTGCGCTAATATGAAACTTCCTGGCAGATTAAAACTGTGTGCCCGACGGAGACTCGAACTCGGGACCTTTGCCTTTCGCGGGCAAGTGCTCTACCAACTGAGCTACCGAAGCACGACTCACGTCCGGTACTCACAGCTTCACTTCTGCCAGCACCTCGTCTCCTACCTTCCAAACTTTACAGAAGCTCTCCTGCGAACCTAGCAGAACTAGCACTCCTGAAGGAAAGGATATTGCGGAGTCATGGCTTAGCCACAGCCTGGGGGATGTTTCCAGAATGAGATTTTCACTCTGCAGCGGAGTGTGCGCTGATATGAAACTTCCTGGCAGATTAAAACTGTGTGCCCGACCGAGACTCGAACTCGGGACCTTTGCCTTTCGCGGGCAAGTGCTCTACCAACTGAGCTACCGAAGCACGACTCACGTCCGGTACTCACAGCTTCACTTTTACCAGTACCTCGTCTCCTACCTTCCAAACTTTACAGAAGCTCTCTTGCGAACCTAGCAGAACTAGCACTCCTGAAAGAAAGGATATTGCGGAGACATGGCTTAGCCACAGTCTGGGGGATGTTTCCAGAATGAGATTTTCACTCTGCAGCGGAGTGTGCGCTGATATGAAACTTCCTGGCAGATTAAAACTGTGTGCCCGACCGAGACTCGAACTCGGGACCTTTGCCTTTCGCGGGCAAGTGCTCTACCAACTGAGCTACCGAAGCACGACTCACGTCCGGTACTCACAGCTTCACTTCTGCCAGCACCTCGTCTCCTACCTTCCAAACTTTACAGAAGCTCTCCTGCGAACCTAGCAGAACTAGCACTCCTGAAAGAAAGGATATTGCGGAGACATGGCTTAGCCACAGCCTGGATGAAACTTCCTGGCAGATTAAAACTGTGTGCCCGACCGAGACTCGAACTCGGGACCTTTGCCTTTCGCGGGCAAGTGCTCTACCAACTGAGCTACCGAAGCACGACTCACGTTGGTACTCACAGCTTCACTTCTGCCAGTACCTCGTCTCCTACCTTCCAAACTTTACAGAAGCTCTCCTGCGAACCTAGCAGAACTAGCCCGCGAAAGGCAAAGGTCCCGAGTTCGAGTCTCGGTCGGGCACACAGTTTTAATCTGCCAGGAAGTTTCATTTGAATGGTAGTTCAGATAACATTACTAGATATGCGCGAGGCTGCTTTTTACCTTATAAAATAATACTCAGGCTCCGGCATCGCTGCACCGCGACCCGCCAGCCAACACGATACACCATACCAGACCGGAGCAGACTCCAGACAAGCGCAGACTAGCGCAGACTAGCAACTTACTGCTACAGCTACACAGTAACTACTCAGTCAACACTGCTTTCTGGTCAGCGATTCTCTTATACCTTGCATATCGCAGGCAGCGCATGAGCAATACATCGAAATTACATCTGCTCGCACATCTTACATAACCCTCCACTTGGGGGGCAAAATTTGGCAGCGATGGTGAGTCAATTGGACTTGCCATGAGCAACAAATTTTTCTTAATTAACTAAGTTTACAGTCACATAGTATATACATATATATAAGTGCAGAACATAAAATGAAATAGAGTGCACATGCACTGAGTGCAGAACATATCAAGAAATCACAAAATCTTTACGCAATGAGTACAAAACATAATTTGCACACGCACTGTAGTACATTTCTACCATTTTACATGAACTAGGATACGGAATGAGTACAAAACATATTAACAAATGACAAAGTGCACACGCACTGTATATAATTTTTACCATTTTACAAGAACTAGGAAAGGAAAGGGAAGGATTGCATCATGGTTGTAGCACAGTAGGTTGCACGTAGCTGCACTGAAAGTCCATATCTTTCTACAGAAGCACAACACCAAGCGAGACTATCTGAATTTCTCTTCCCACAAGTATTAATCAGTGTAGCCAAGACACTGAAATGTAGTATTAACATTCAATGTTATTATTTTGGTAGTACATTAGGTACATCAAACAGTGGGACCATAATAACATCGCCATCGTTCAAGGTGGTGGACAGCATGTCGTGTCAACACCACACTCTTGCAAGGTACACCGACGTAGAATTAGTGCAAAAACCAAATATAGTGCTCCATGATCATGAGGATGGACAGGACAAATGGATATTGCAGTAATTTCTGGTAATTAGGTCAGAAGGTGAAGGACATTAAGTCTTATACTAATCATCATTGAGAATTACACTACTCTATCAACCGATTTGAGTAATTGGTGGCACTCATTGCCTAGTTACTAAACATTTCTGTAGTATATATGAAGTATTACAGAATATTTTTCATAAGTCATCTGATTACAGTGAACATTGGCACTCACTGGCCAGTTACAAACCATTATTATGCATTATTCAAAAGTGATCATTCAAAGTAAGAGTTAATTAATGGCATACCATTTACATAATTCATCTAGTTATAGTAAACATTGGCACTCATTGGCCAGTTACAAACCATTAGAAGTCATCATTCAAAACAAGAGTTAATTAATGGCATAGCAGTAACATAATTCATCTAGTTATAGTAATCATTGGCACTCATTGGCCAGTTACAAACCATCAGAAGTCATCATTCAAAACAAGAGCTAATGAGTGTAGCATCAAGCTACTGGTATTCATGTATAAAAGCATGTAAGTGACATAAGACAGATTTAAAATATAAGAAACAGTGACATTCATTGGCCAGTTACTAAACATATAGCAAGTATTGAATATTACAAAACATTTTTCATCATTCAAGTGACATACAACATATTTAAAATAATTATTGGCACTCATTGGCCAGTTACAAAGTATTTATATCGTTTTATAAAACATTATTCAGTATTATTCAGAAGTCATCATTCAAGTGACATAACAAAAATATTATTTACAGAAATTATTGGCATAACATTTATACATTGTTACAAAACATCATTCAGTATTACTCAGAACTCATCATTCAACTGACATAGGACATATTTGAAAATGTAACACACTGTAACTATTACTCAAGGTCTGTGGTTAGAAAACATCATTCAGTATTACTCAGAACTCATCATTCAAGTGACATAGGACATATTTAAAAATGTAACACACTGTAACTATTACTCAAGGTCTGTGGTTAGAAAACATTACTCAGAAATCTCTTAAACTGGTAGCATTATTTGGGACTGGTAATACATTTTTTTGTGCTAGCAATGCATTGCGTTGGAATCGATAATTAATTGCTGGGGCATAACAATATTTGCTTTTGACTTATTGCTGCAAATAAGTATTAGTAACGTCATTCGTCATGAGTCAGCTGTAGCAAGGTTATGAAACAAGTAGAGTATATGTGATCACATTCATGAATGACACGCACAAATGGGTAAAAAAAATGCAAGTACTAGAACAGGTTTAATGACTAACTGCTTAGAGCACATTAATTTCATGAATAGCTTCTCCTGGAAAAATACAAAATGGAAAGAAGAAACGCATATTATGCTGAAAAGTAGTGAACTTCGAATTAACAGGTAATGAAATGTGTACTCAATATGTATGTACTCTAGCTGTCCTTTCGAAAACATTCAGTCATTATACCATGCGACATAAGACACATTGTCAAAACGAACTGCAACAAATACTTAAATAACTACATAGCATTTCTTAACTAACAGTAAATATATAAACTTCATCATTATTCTCGTCTGCAAGGAAAAAACTTCATTATTCATATTACCATAACTTCATTACTATCATCACCTGCAAAGAAAAACTTCATTATTCATATTACCATATTCTTCATCACTATTCATCATCATTCATTACCATCTGCAAAAAGACACTTCATTATTCATTATTCATATTACCATTTACTTCATGCAACTATTCATAGTATAGAGTTTCTTATTTCTAGCATATTTCATCACTAATACTAAGATGTGTAGTTCTGTCTGACAGCCTGCATCAATCGCCTCGTATTCCGAAAGAAAAAATTAGTTAAGACTGCTATCATACTATGTGTATAGTATATTGTTGTTAATGCTTGTTAATTCTGATCCATTTACTCTTCGTGACGAGGTATTGCATTTTCTTTCGTTCATTCCGAAGGTGAAATTCCCATTTCATAGTAATCTACTGTGGTTTGTTTAATTTATTTCTTTTACATGTTATTGCTTTCTGAAAATGATGAATAAGGATTAATATCTTGCATTTAAATCATATACCCATTAAATAAAAACTGGTTTCTAGTGGTATAATTAAGCATACAGCATAGCATGACAGAAAACGTATTATGTCAAAAACATAGAGAGCGTTCAGGTGCAAAAATGTACACACAGTCTCATAATTTAGTAGCAAAAAATGTAAAGTAGTCACGATGTTGAGATATCATAAGGAAAAATGTCAAAGTCAACTGGTGTTTGTTATATCTTAAAGATTTCATAGAGCATACAAACAAAACAGCAAAACAATCATACATACATGAAAAATGGAAAATGTGCACGATCTGCTATATAACGACAAGAAATGACTTTCTTTGTGTCCAGCTTGTATGTTGTGTAGTTGATAGAGGCGACAGTTGAAGACTTTAATGGAGAAAGAATTTGATAAAATTAATACGTCACTAGATAGAATTGCATAATTGGTCATAAAATATGTAAGTTTATCTGGAAAAATGTGCACGGTCTGTTGTGTAACGACAAGAAAAGCGACCTGCTAACCTTACCTTGCCGGGCACTTGCCAAGAAAAAATATGATAATCATCAGTAAGTGTTCATATAAATATAATTGCATCATTGGTCATATAAAAATCAGAAAATGGCATTACAGTGTAATAAATCATAAAGTATGTTCATTCAATAAAGGGTTTAATATTCGAGACATGGTGATTGCCTTTACTTTTTCTGGTTCTCAGAGTTTCGACGTGTACTACATTGGTGTGAGGAATGCTGCGAATTCGATATGGACCTGAGTACAGAAGCTCAAATTTACTGCATCTATTCTTTACTCTGTTGTATAAATAGTGTGTACGTACTAATATCTTCTGTCCAATGTGAAGGTCACGGCGTGTACAAACCTGTTTTTGCTGTCTTCTCCGGCGCTCTGCGGCACGTTTGATGTTGTTCAGCGCAATGTCAATTATTTCATGGTGTCGCAGTCGACGAGATGTAGGAAAGGATACTAATTCTTTAATTTTGTTAGGTGGTTCAACAGTTTTCAGTATAACAGTCGGAGATAGCATAGTAGATTCATTTGGTATGGAATTAATTACATCCTGGAATGACAGTATATGTGTATCCCAATCAATATGTTTTTTATGGCAGTATATTCTACATAGTTTACCAGTTTCTTTCATTAGTCGTTCACAAGGGTTCGAAGAAGCGTGGTTCGTGGATATATAAATCGGAGAAATGTTTCTTGCTCGTAACATACGTGTCCATATAGCAGATCGAAACTGTGATCCATTGTCGGAAATTACTTTCAATACGTGACCTACATGAAATAGAAAATGTTTTACAAATGCATTCGAAACAGATGTAGCAGTAGCTTTGCGTAACGGAGTGAAGGTTACAAATTTTGAAGAGAGTTCAACAGCGACAAAGATGTAGCAAAAACCTCTATTAGTTCTGGGAATCGGACCAAAAATATCTACAGCGGCCATGTATCTCAATTTAACAGGTACAATGGGATGTAATGGAGGAATATGTGAAGTCGTATCTAACTTAGCGTTCTGGCAGATTTTACATGACGCTAAAACTCGTCGAATACGTTTCTCCATGTTGGCAAAATAACAGTTCTGTCTCAGTATAAGAAAACACTTTCTGGCTCCGTAATACGCGTAACTTAAATGAGTATACCAAATTAATTTGTTAACAAGCTCGTCAGGAATACATAGCAACCAATTGTTGCTGTCAGGGTGAGAGCGGCGAAACAGAATATTATTGCGTACAGTGTAATGGTTTCTAATGGTAACATTATTCCTATCTTCCCAAAGGTGTTTAATTTCTTTCCATACGTTGTCTTTACTCTGTTCTTGTGCTATGTCTTGTAATGACGACGAAATGAAATTTTCAAATGCAACTTGTTGAATAAACATGACGCTAAAATTTGCTTGGCAGAAGTTGGTTGCGATGTCTTGCTGATTGTTGCTGAGAGAACGGGATAGTGCGTCTGCTACAATATTTTGTGTACCGGGAATGTGAACAATTGTAAAATTAAATTCCTGTAAATAAAGTTTCCATCTGCTTAACCTGTCGTGTGTAAATTTAGCGGAAAGTAAAAACTGTATAGCTCTATGATCTGTGTAAATCAGGGGCGGGCAAACGTTGCACGCTGCTCATGAGCACACAGCGCTGCACGTGTGCTGCTCGCGTGCAATCGTCGAATGCGACAGTGGTGACAGCTGGCAGGTTGCGGCAGTGTAGTACCAGGCTAAGCTGTGGAAGTTGAAGCAAAGCGACCACTACGTGGTGAACGTTGTATTTCAAGAACCGGAAAATGCAGAGTGAATCAAGGAAACAGAGAAGTGGAGATTTGCTATCTTTTAAAAAGGAATGGGAGAATCATTTTTTCTTTGTGCAAAAACGTGAAAATTCGAAATGTATAATATGTGACAGTATTCGCGCTGGTCAGCGGAAGTTTAATATTGAACGCCATTATAATAAATTTCAATATGTTCCCGTACTTAGTGCAATAAAAGAGGAAATTCTCAAGCGATTTGGGGATATATCATACTTATCCCAAAGTTTGGAATAGTTGTCGAGACAATTTGCTGTTTCTGTAGATGATATTCATCCCAGTTTGCAAATGGAATTAATAGATCTACACTGTAGATTCTACAGCGTAATTCTCGTATGAGAGACAAGTTCCTTTTGGCAAGACGTGTAATAGATTTTTATCACAACTTTCCACAGCAAGAGTTTCCTCGTCTCCATCGTGAAGCCGCGAAGATAATATGTTTGGCTCGACATACGTTTGCGAGAGATTTTTTTCTGTTATGAAAATTAATAAGTCTCGGTTAAGAGCAAACATCGGTAATGAAAATTTACGTAACTGTTTGCGTTTGTCTGTATGTAGAAATTTTGTTCCAGACATTAAACGTATTGTAAACTCCACCTGTGATAATTAAATACAACCTATCGTAGGTAATAGGTACTCTTTCAAACCATGATTTCTTTCAAGCACTCGTACTAACCTTATTCCTTCATTCAATAAAGCAGGCCAGGAAACAAAACGCATTACAGAGGAAGAAGCGGAGAGACGGTATGGTGGGGAGTGGAGAGAAGCGGGTGGCCAGCTTGCCCCTGTGCGCACGCAGAACACCTGTTTCTGCACACGTGCAAGTGCACCGCACACGTGCAGGATTCCTGCCCGCCCCTGGTGTAAACGGTCGTATGTCTTTCATAAAGAAAATACCGAAATCTCGTAAATGTCCATACAAGACATAATGTTTCAAGTTCTGTAACAGAATAATTGCGTTCAGCAGGTGACAGAATGCGACTCACAAAGGCGATGTTTTTAATTACTGTACAATCATCTTCTTCAATTTCCTGAAAAATGTGTACGCCTAAAGCGGTGTTAGAACTGTCGGTGGAAATGGAAAAATTTCTAGTAAGATCTGGATGTGATAAAAGTGGTGCATTCAACAAAGCTTGTTTCAGATTAGCAAATTCAGACTATTGGTTTTTCATGTAAAAGTGTGTCTCAGATGTCGTCAAAAGTAATAACATTTTCGTGAACATGATTCTCTATGTCAAAAGTATTGCTTGCGTTGCTGGAAGATGCAACCTGTACTGTATCTAGTCAAATTCTATCTGACGTGCTATTATTTTCAGGAGGATGCTGTGGCATTTCAACTATTTGTACTGTCCTGTTACTTCGTACTGACGCATTACGTTCGGGATGATATCTACTGTCTGGTTCATTCATGATAATTTGTTGTTGCGGATGATTTTGCTGCTGGTAAGACCGACTGTTATTAAACGTACGCTGAAAATTGTGCGCATTACTTTTACGTCTGTCATGATAGTCATTTCTATACGGTGCATTGCGGTATGAATTGAAATGTTGTGTCTTCTGTTCGTAGTTATTTCCTTGTTGTTGTGCGTTACTGTTTGATGGAGCCGACGCTATACGTGTAAGTGGCGAAACATTAAAGCTTGGTTGACCTTGCAGACTACATTGTTGCTTAGGTATGCTAACCGGCTGGCTTTGATGCTGTTGCGGGGAAAAACCTCTATTGTTACCAAAATGTGGTTCCTGTTGCTGATAATTACGCTGGTAGTTCTTGTCATCTCGAGAGTGTCTAATGAAAACTGTCACTTTCAGGTAAAACTCGTCATATCAGGTTTTCTTTATACATCTTTAATCCTAGATAGATCGATAGTTGAAGAGCTGTTTTAATAGATATAAAGGATAGTAAAAGAGAAGGCAACAGTGCAGAAAACTAAAAATGAAATAGCACTACTACGGCTTGGGGCCCTGTGCACGCTATAGCACATATTTATCGAAGTGTAATGAATCCCCTGAGGTCTCTTACGCGCTGCAAATAAATTTTAGTTTCTGCATTACAGGCAATGCCGGTGAAAATTCAAAAGCAAATTGTTGTATCCAATCCAAGGGGTGAATCTGTGTTCTGTCATTTTTAAATACTTTAAATTTTCTCACGGAAAGAAAGTGCTTGTAATCAAAATTATCGTCTCTGTATGTTTGAACAGGTTCAGGATTGTATGATAATCTGTTTGTCTGTGACTGTTCGTAATCTAACTCACGTACTCTCTGTAAATTACCTAAATTATACATGCTGTGTGAGTGTGATAAATGTTCAGAATGTGGCGTATGCTGAGCCGTGTTAGAGGCTGAAACATTTTTCATCTCTGTCACTTCTTGCTGTAAAGTTGACAATTTTCTACGTAATGTATTATTGGACGAACCTATCTCATTGATCGTCTGCTGTAAATTTTGGAATTCGGGTGTTTGATTAAACGAAACAGGTGACGTATCGTCTGATTTGGTGTCATTATTACTTTCGATAACGTCAACACGACTGGCCAATTCATCATATTTTTCAGTCAGTGCTTTTACCTGATCATCGTTTTTAGTATCACAAGCATTAATTTGTTTTTGTATTTCACGTGTGATTTTGTTCAATTTTTTAACGTCTGCTTTGATGGCATCGGGATCCTGTATTAGTTCCAACTTTTCAAGTCTGTTGGTCGTTGTCTGAAAGTCTAATGTGAGTGTGTCTGTTTTTGTTTTAAGATCGGAGATTTCATCGTGCAATTCGGTGTTCAACTGTTTGCTTTCGTCCGATACTGTAGCAATATTGTTGTCTACGTATGTTTTTGCTTTCGTAAACAATTTACGCTTATTTTCCTGTCTCTGTGCAGTAATTGTTTCCATGACTTGTCGCTTTACTTTATTCTGTTCCTGTATAAATTTACTGTAACGCGTTTCACTATTTTGTAGGTGGTGATTGAAACGTTCGTCAATTTGGCTGTTCTGTTGTTCAAATTTTGTATCTACTTTCGCGTCCAGTGTGTGTGAAAGTTCTGCTGACATTAATTTAAACTCGTCGCGTAACTGTGTTGCGTTTTTAGAGCATTGTTTAGCGACTGCACTGATTTCGTCTCTAAGTATTTTAGTTGTGGCTGCATGTGTATTACTTAATTCTTGTGCCACATATCTAATTTCTTCACTACTGTTCCTAGCACAAGCCTTAATTTCCTCACGTAATTGTTCCTTAGTATCATGACATTGCACGGCAACGGCTGTAATCTGTTCACTAAGCTGTTTGGAATTGTTATCTAGTTTTTCATTAAGTTGTTTGTAATTGTTGTCTTGCTTATCATTCGACTGTTTAAGACTTTCATTAATTTGTTTATAATTATTGTCTTGTTTTTCATTGAGTTTGTCGTATTTTTCATTCAATTGTTTAAAATTTTCATTAAGTTGTTTGAAGTTGTCTTGTCTTTCATTCAGTTGTAGCAATACTGCCATAATTTGATCCAAGCCAAAATTAGCTGCTATATTCTCTGTGCTGTGTGATGGTGTATATACATTTGTCACGTTTTGTGTACCGGTAACCATTTGGTCATTCTGTGATTCTTGAAAAAGTTTGCCAATTGGATGTGCACTGTTAGTCACTACCTCGGAATCAAATAAATCTGTCGTACTTTGAGTACACTGTTCATTTTCGTTAGAAACATTTATCTGTTCGTTATGTAAATTTTGCAAATCGGGTGTGTCAAACTGGGCAGCGTTCATTGTAACGGAACGTGCCTCGCCATCATTTGCTGTTAAATGAAGTGTGGACATAAATGAATTTGTCTGCTCATCATCTGGAATAAAACCATTACTAGTGATCGGCACACTCTGATTATCTGTAATTGGAGGACTATCACTAAGACACTGAGTGTCGCTAGTATTATCGGTCAATTTATTCGAGTTGTTTATTTCATTCATTACACATCGCGATGTACTGTTAACAGTTTTTCGCGGCATTTTTCACAAATCAAAATTAAGCACAAAATGAAACATTGATGAAGCAAAAATGGAACAAACACAATTACAACAAAGAGCAACAAGTTGCCGATGATATGTGAAAGAAAAAGTGACAGATTAGTAAATGCGTTGCGCCAGATGCAAACTACATTTAAGTAAACAAGAGCAGATATATGACTACTTCTCAGAGATTCACAAAGAAATACGATCCTGGCCGGTTGTCGCCAAGTGTTACCTCCCCACAAAATTAAAATAAATATTATTGGGTTAATGATTCTAATTTAAGTGTAACCTCAGAACAAAACTGGTTCCCATTTATAATCTCCGTACAGAAATGCATTCAATTTTATGTACCCACAAAGTTCTTTTCTCATTTAATGTCAGCTCGAAACAGAAAAATTCCTAAACCTCGTAATCAAAAATAAATTCAGTAAGCTGGTAAATTTTGGACGACAGCAGTGCTGCGTCATGGCCCTGTAAGATCATTCTGAATAAAAAAAGGAAAAATTCTTACCTCAATAAAAACGGCGAATATATCTGCTCTTATATAAAATTTTTCCGGCACAGCTCTGTGCAATGCTGGCCGATAGATTTGTCATTTATGAAAGGAAGCAACTGATTTTTCTTTTGCAACAATAGGAATGATCATGGATTGGAGAAAGTAGTAAATTCTTTAATTGAAATGAATGCTTGTTAGAAAAATTACTTTATGTGACAAAGATTATTATTAGGACATTTTTAAAACATTTGAATGGTAGTTCAGATAACATTACTAGATATGCGCGAGGCTGCTTTTTACCTTATACAATAATACTCAGGCTCCGGCATCGCTGCACCGCGACCCGCCAGCCAACACGATACACCATACCAGACCAGAGCAGACTCCAGACAAGCGCAGACTAGCAACTTACTGCTACAGCTACACAGTACCTACCCAGTCGACACTGCTCTCTGGTCAGCGATTCTCTTATACCTTGCATATCACAGGCAGCTCATGAGCAATACATCGAAATTACATCTGCTCGGACCTCTTACAGTGTTTGACCTTTGAAATGATTATAATTTATTAGTGAGGTGGACCAGCAGTATCTTCTGCCTTGTCACCGTTAACGTTCCGGTTACCTGCTCTGGTCGTTAGCACAGTTTTGTGGCAGTGTGTTTTCCTCGCCGTGTTGATGCTGTACGACACGGGGCGTAGTTCGACATCTTGGTGTTGTTCTCTTTTTCTCTTTGAGTGTTTATTGTACCTTGACTCAATTATTTAGATATAATCCTGTTACGATCCTTGTCTTCACTGATGCCTTTGGTTGTCGTGCTGTTGCTCGGGTGGAAGGGAGTTGATTGGGTGGTTGGTTGGTTCGTCAGCTGTCTGTAGGTCTTGCTGCAACTCTATTGGTTAGTGTTATGCTTGGCTGTCTGTCTCACCTAAACCGTGGTTAGAGTTTCCTCCCCAGGCCGACCCTTGAAACACTTCTGAACACCACTGTTTGTTGTTTGTGACTGGCATTTTATTTGGTCCCAGGTACTGTGCCAGGCCCTCAGCCGTGTATTAATATTGTCTGTTTTATGTTTAGTATATGGCCTTCAGCCAAACTTCATAACAACCTTAAGATTAGGCCTTCAGCTGTGTTTCATTTAAAATGTTTGTTGCTCTGTATTTAGGCCTTCAGTCCATTTGTTTCAGAATCTGCGGCTTTAATATATAAATCCTTGTCTGTAAGGTTTCTCTTTAATAATCTTGAATTATTGAAGCGGCCTTCAGCCATGTTCTGTAAATGTTTGTCTTAAGGTTGTACACTCCTGGAAATTGAAATAATAACACCGTGAATTCATTGTCCCAGGAAGGGGAAACTTTATTGACACATTCCTGGGGTCAGATACATCACATGATCACACTGACAGAACCACAGGCACATAGACACAGGCAACAGAGCATGCACAATGTCGGCACTAGTACAGTGTATATCCACCTTTCGCAGCAATGCAGGCTGCTATTCTCCGATGGAGACGATCGTAGAGATGCTGGATGTAGTCCTGTGGAACGGCTTGCCATGCCATTTCCACCTGGCGCCTCAGTTGGACCAGCGTTCGTGCTGGACGTGCAGACCGCGTGAGACGACGCTTCATCCAGTCCCAAACATGCTCAATGGGGGACAGATCCGGAGATCTTGCTGGCCAGGGTAGTTGACTTACACCTTCTAGAGCACGTTGGGTGGCACGGGATACATGCGGACGTGCATTGTCCTGTTGGAACAGCAAGTTCCCTTGCCGGTCTAGGAATGGTAGAACGATGGGTTCGATGACGGTTTGGATGTACCGTGCACTATTCAGTGTCCCCTCGACGATCACCAGTGGTGTACGGCCAGTGTAGGAGATCGCTCCCCACACCTTGATGCCGGGTGTTGGCCCTGTGTGCCTCGGTCGTATGCAGTCCTGATTGTGGCGCTCACCTGCACGGCGCCAAACACGCATACGACCATCATTGGCATCAAGGCAGAAGCGACTCTCATCGCTGAAGACGACACGTCTCCATTCGTCCCTCCATTCACGCCTGTCGCGACACCACTGGAGGCGGGCTGCACGATGTTGGGGCGTGAGCGGAAGACGGCCTAACGGTGTGCGGGACCGTAGCCCAGCTTCATGGAGACGGTTGCGAATGGTCCTCGCCGATACCCCAGGAGCAACAGTGTCCCTAATTTGCTGGGAAGTGGCGGTGCGGTCCCCTACGGCACTGCGTACGATCCTACGGTCTTGGCGTGCATCCGTGCGTCGCTGCGGTCCGGTCCCAGGTCGACGGGCACGTGCACCTTCCGCCGACCACTGGCGACAACATCGATGTACTGTGGAGACCACAAATGCTGCGCAGCTAGCGCCATTCGACGGCCAACACCGCGGTTCCTGGTGTGTCCGCTGTGCCGTGCGTGTGATTATTGCTTGTACAGCCCTCTCGCTGTGTCCGGAGCAAGTATGGTGGGTCTGACACACCGGTGTCAATGTGTTCTTTTTTCCATTTCCAGGAGTGTATTTAATCAGTCTTGAGTAATTGTTTGAGCCTTCAGGCGACAAGATACTTCAAATTTTCTTAAGATGTTTTTCTGTTGTACTGTGTAAAAGCTTATCTTGAAGCCTTTCCTTTATTATGCAAAGAAATTTTTTAATTGGGCTTTCAGCCTAAGAATTGACTTGAATTTTCCTTAATGTTGCCTTTAGCCGGATATTTATATGCTTGGCCTTTAAAGAATTTCCTTAGCTGATTTGAAATATTATTTCGGCCTTTAGCCGAGAAGATATTGTAATTTTATTTAAGTAAGGCCTTCAGCCGTTACTCTAATTCCTAGTGTTTTAAAAGCAATCATTGAAACTTATTCTGGAGAAGTTACTTGGGCCTTCAGCCGCGAATTGATCTTCGTTGTTTTATAGAGAAAACTGTGCATTGGTTTGTGCAATAAAGTTGTGTGAGTTCTTGTATAGCTAACAGTAATTGACCTTGACCCCTTTCCACAACCTGATGCGCTCTGTCCTGCGAAACCAAATTTCAACTCGTCTAAACACAGTTCATCAAAAGGAGTATAATAGAACCCTTTACGTTCTCTTAACAGTAGCATAGGGTTACATGTATCTTCCTCTCCCTTCGCCTTCTCCTTTTCATTAAAAGTGCGGGGAGGAGCATGTATGTATAGTTGTTGTTTGACATGTCCCCTGGTCACTAGTGCACAGCGAACTGACAACGTAATGGTTAATCCGAGTGGTGATGGCAGGACTGGCTGCACCGCCTGGCGACCCAGTGTAACAGTCTCCGTTTGACACAACGCCTAGCCAACATTCTCCTCCACCAGTGGCGGCCGACCTGGTGGCGTGGCAAGGCAGCCAGCTTCTGGCGGCGCCACTGGCTGTCCTAGTCTAGTAAGCTCCATAACAATCTGTTCCCAATGACGAGCAGCGCCACCACCGGTGCCGTGGCTGGCTGCGCCGCCTGGCGGCCAAGTGTAATAACGGCCTTACTTGCGACGTTTTTCATGTCCTATGCTGCACTTTTCCATAGGTGTTCGAAGTGTTGTGCGCCATCGTAAACCGTTGAACGCCACGTTGGGCGATCGTAGGCTATGGTTTCACAACTCTGGAAGTCGATCTGAGTTTCTAAAGTTTGACTTCAGAGCGTTTTAGTTCTGTCTGAATATCATTGTTGTTTTTCGTTGCGCTCTTAACCTGGGATTACATTATTATCTTTTTGTAGATTTGTGTTGGATGTGAGGGTAATATGACCAGCCCATCGAAGTTACTTGCTGGTAGTGTTTGTTTCCTGCAGGATATATTGGTACACTGCTCTTAGCATTACGCCGGATTTTTATGAGGCAATGTCCATGATATTTCTCGAGGGGCTTCGAATGTCCTATCTAGGTGACCCAGGCCTCACACCGGTAAGTGAGAGCTGGTATAATGATGATATGATAGACAAAGAACTCCCTCAGAGTGGTCAGACTAAAGCTGTCAAAGGGGAGCATGCAGATTTTCAGCTTCCTTCACGTTAACACCTAGACCGATGATCATGTCTATCTCATTGACTGCTTGACAGGTCACAACGATATAATCATCTGTTTACTGGAGTTCGATGAGAGTAGTTGTGATTGTCTTGGTCATAGCTTTTACTCTACTAAGACTGAAAGTCCCATCAACCATCCCGAGCACAGTTCCAACTGTCGATGGTTTTTTTCCCTTCAACGTGTACAATTCCAACAAGTACTGAAAATAAGGTAGAAGCAATCACACATCCTTGCTTAATTCTTATTTTGATTTCGGAAGCTTTTCCGGATCCGCTGCAGTCATTGAGGATGGTGGTCGCAACTGGCGAAATATTAGTTTACATTTTGGGGAGCATCCAGCTGAAGTTAGGACCCTCCAAAGTGTCTCTAGACTAACAGAATCGAACACCTTGACGTGATCTATGAAAGGCATATAGAGGAGGAGATTTTATTCTCTTGGTTTCTCCTGCATTGTCGGGTGGTAATGACCATATCGACCTTGCCTCGATTTGGTGTAAAAGAATGCTGTATTTCTGATAGTTTTCAGCAAGAGCCATCAGCTGTTAGAGTTTTGCAAGGATTTTCCATAACAACTGAAAGTAAGGATATTTCACGGTGGTTGCCGCAATAGGCTTTATCCCCTTTTTGTCTATGGCTATTATCAAAGTATCTCTAAGTCAGCGCGAAAGATTTCAGTATCCCATACTTGGCTACAAGCACCTTGGAACGTTGTCACTTACCAGCTGTTTCGTTTTACCTTTAAACCTAAAGGGGGTGGGAGGGCTGACCCAATAAAGTTAACATTTCAATGCCAATAGGTTTATTAACTCCCCAAAACGATTTAACAGGAGCCACTTGGGCAAGATTTTTTAAAGAGACGATCATTACATAAAATCATAAGTTAATAAAACATTTCCCATAAACATTAAGGACCGCCAGTCAGGCAAAATATTTAAGAAACTCATTACATAAGATCATAACCAGGTTAAGAAGTCATTAGCCCACAATCTCCCACCAAAATTGACAAAAGCCACTAAGGCTGAATTTAACAAAACTCTAGTTAAGACACATTATTCAAAACCCTTTTCATTTCTAAACTATACATGTAAATTAACAGTTAACACAGTGCCCAGGCTTTACAGAAATACTCAAAACACATATACATTAAACGTAACTTGTAAATATTCCAGGGCGAGCAACTTGTGAGAAGCTCTATGGCATAGAAAATTACAACTTTGTACAATGATCAACGTGTAACAACGGGAGCAAGCTCCAAGCTTATAAGACCGAAGTTTAAACACGAACAGTGGAACCGACTGAGAGAAGTAATACTTAACTTCGAACCAAGACGCAGTTCCGTTTGCAATCCCACGTCTAGTAGACCAAAATGTTAAGCAAGCAAACGCTACCGAAGAGGACCACGACCTCAGGCGAAGTCCACCGCCCGTAAGCCAAACTTGTAATCTAAAGGGAACCCCTGCGCATCGGTTGCGCGCTGCCTCGGCTCACTGAAACACAGGTCACACCCGACAACAGGAAGCAGAAAAACTTTTCTTAACCTTAACATTTAAGATTGACCAGTAAATTACCCTGTAAAATCAAGGCAAAATAATAACTAACTTCACTCACAAGTGCTTCCTTTATGAGAAACAATACATGATAACAACACTAAGAGTGAGAAATGAACTGATTCAGGAAAACCAACACTCACTAAAACTAAATAACACATATCTGCAAATACATCAAAATTATGCTGAAGCAGAGCATACGCCTAGGAAGAGGCTCCGAATGAAATCGAACAAACATGTCATACCAAGAGCGATCACAATGACAGTCAACTAAGCGCTCGTAGTAAATAGCGTACTTAACTTGGTGTCTAGATGCTGGGGCGATTTTGCGAAGGTGTCAAACCATCACTTCGCAAGACCATAACAGCGTGTTTCTCCAAGGAAGCGGGCACATCCACAGCTTACGAGATTGGCGGAGAATACACAGCGCCGGCCAACTCTCGCCGACTCTAGTACAAGCACAACCACGTGACAACCGCCGCCCGGCCTCAGGCACGCCGTCTTCGCTTCTGTTCGCCAGCCAACCAACCAACTAGCGCACCTCGGCGTAACGTTTCTGAGCGTTGTATCCTCGGCACATACTCGCGGTTGGCACTCCCTTATATCTCTGCACTAGGAAATCTATCGTACTCATGTCAGAGATACAACTGGCGCCAGTCCCACCACGGCTCACACCTGATGAGCCAAAACATTATAACCAGTTACTGAACTGTCAGTCCACCGTCGGAAGGCAATATACACTACTGGCCATTACAATTGCTACACCACGAAGATGACGTGCTACAGACGCGAAATTTAACCGACAGGAAGAAGATGCTGTCATACGCAAATGATTAGCTTTTCAGAACATTTACAGAAGATTGGCGCCGGTGGCGACACATACAACGTGCTGACATGAGGAACGTTTCCAACCGATTTCTCATACACAAACAGCAGTTGACCGGCGTTGTCTGGTGAAACGTTGTTGTGATGCCTCGTGTAAGGAGGAGAAATGCGTACCACCAAGTTTCCGACTTCGATAAAGGTTGGATTGTAGCCTATCGCGATTGCGGTTTATCGTATCGCGACATTGCTGCTCTGCTTGGTCGAGATCCAATGACTGTTAGCAGAATATGGACTCGCTGGGTTCAGGAGGGTAATACGGAACGCCGTGCTGGATCCCAACGGCCTAGTATCACTAGCAGTCGAGATGACAGGCATCTTATCCGCATGGCTGTAACGGATCGTGCAGCCACCCTCGATACCTGAGTCAACAGCTGGGGACGTTTGCAAGACAACAACCATCTGCACGAACGATTCGACGACGTTTGCAGCAGCATGGACTATCAGCTCGGAGACTACGGCTGCGGTTACCCTTGACGCTGCATCACATGCAGAAGCGCCTGCAATGGTGTACTCAACTACGAACCTGTGTGCACGAACGGCAGGTACTGTTTACAGCATCATGGTGGTCGCATCGGTGTTTGGCGACATCGCGGTAAGCGCACATTGGAAGCGTGTATTCGTCATCGCCATACTGGCGTATCACCCGGCGTGATGGTATGGGGTGCCATTGGTTACACGTCTCGGTCACCTCTTGTGACGGCACTTTGAGCAGTGGACGTTACATTTCAGATATGTTACGACCCGTGGCTCTACCCTTCATTCGATCCCTGCGAAACCCTACATTTCAGCAGGATAATACACGACCGCATGTTGTATGTCCTGTACGGGCCTTTCTGGATACAGAAAATCTTCGACTGCTGCCCTGGCCAGCACATTCTCCAGATCTCTCACCAACTGAAAACGTCTGGTCAATGGTGGCCTAGCAACTGGCTCGTCACAATACGCCAGTCACTACTCTTGATGAACTGTGGTATCGTGTTGAAGCTGCATGGGCAGCTGTACCTGTACACGCCATCCAAGCTCTGTTTGACTCAATGCCCAGGCGTATCAAGGCCGTTATTACGGCCAGAGGTGGTAGTTCTGGGTACTGATTTCTCAGGGTCTATGCACCCAAATTGCATGTCAGTTCTAGTATAATATATTTGTCCAATGAATACCCTTTTATCATCTGCATTTCTTCTTGGTGTAGCAATTTTAATGGCCAGTAGTGTAGTAGTGATTCTGCGTGATACTGATTGGACAACAGCTTTTTAGGTTTCCAGAGGTGCAGAGTATATGGCAGGAAATGCCTAGAGACGACTATCGACTTGGTGTAACAAGAAACGTGATTCATCCGACCATGCGACACGTTTCCCTTGATCCACGATCAAGGCCACATGGTAACATGTAGTCGTCATCTACTGCGGAACTCGATCCACAACAACGTGCCCTGAACGTGCTCCAGCATTGTATTCTGACATCAGATTTTCCACAGATCGCAACCAGCCTAGTTGTATTCGTACAGAGCGAACAAGCCTACGAACTCCACGTTCGGAGATGAGATCTGGACGTCCAGTACCCTGCCGCCTTCTCGTGGTTTCACCATGCATTCATAACAGAAGCACGTGTACAGCCGACCACCTTGTAGTGATCTAGAATACACTATGAAAGTCACTTCTGGTTCTACCAGCGTCAACGTTACAATGTGAGTTCGTTTCGGGATTAATCTGTTAATATGAAGAACAGCACTTCAATTATTTGTTTCATGAACGAAACGGCAGCAACTTTGTAGGAAGGACGTCTTCGGAGTTGCCAGAAATGAAAACAAAAACAACTAGGAAGTTGCGCCTCCTAGTTGGCGGCTACCGATTAAAAATGTTACCTGGAGAACTGAGTTCATTCTGTGTCCTTTATACTTTAACAATAAAAATAAGAAGGTTATGAATTTGTAATTTTGCAAAGTTCAATTCTGTACATACACTTTACCTGTTAACATTTAACATTTACACATGAAATGTGTATTGTGTACTTGTACATAGCGTATGTGTGACGTCAATAAAACTGTGATAACTGTGAAATATGCCAGCATTAATATTGTGATTTCTGAAGACGTTTGAACAGTTCATATATGAGAAATTTCTCGCCAAAAGGTTATTTTGTGGAAACGCGATTATGTTTGTGGCAGGTAACCTTAACGTTAAAAAGTGGACAGTGACGTTCAATAAACGTTAACCAGTTTCTCTCGAAGTGAACTTAGATTTAAATTTTTGCTAAACTGACATTTTGGTTACGTAGGTCAGATATGATAGTATTTAAAGGCACTGCAGGGGGTGATCATTTCTGGTGCACTAGGCAGTTTTTTGTGGAGAAGTTAATTGTTATTAAAAGGCTGTGCTATCGTTCGTATAGTAAATCAAACAGGTTAAAGATATCGTATGATAAGTTGACGAGTGTTACGACAGACAACGACAATTATCTACAGAATGAATAACATTGCTTTGCAAGAGAGAGCAGTTGTCAACGAAGGATCGGGCTATAATACATGTAGTGAAGTGAAATTACGCCTGCGACTAAGCCAGTTAGTTTTTACTGTAATTTAATGGACACGAATCAATCTCGGTAAAACAATGAACTAAACAGTCTATTTAAAACATTCACTGCACCAGTTAAACGTCAATCAATAATACAACAAAAGTTAGTTGAGAAGAGATCGCTGCTGGTTGATGTAGCCACTTGAATCAACGGAGAACGAGGATACTGGATTTCGACAACTTTTTAACATAATAGAGTTATCTGGTACTGAAACTGAATTCATTTCCCGCATTCAGAATTCTGCAGACAGACTCTAAATCATATGATACCTTTAACCTGTTTCATTTACTATGCAAACGATACCACAGTCTTTTTACAGCAATAAACTTCTTCACATAAAACTGTCCAGTGTCCCAGAGATAAACACCACTTAACTGCCATTAAATACAACAGCCTCTGACCTACGGAAGCAAAATGTCAATTTAGCAAACAGTGAAGTTTAAAATTAAGTTTTCTTTCTAAGAAACTGGTTAACGTTTATTGCACATCACTGTCACCTTTTCGACTTTAAAGCTACCTGACACAAGCTCAGTCGCGTTTCCGCAAAATAACCTTTAATATTGGTCGCTAGACTGCTGAATATTCAACCCCCAAAGATTTACTTGCACATTTTCAGTCAGTCTAAATTAAGCTGGAACTGTTTTTCCATTTGGCGAGAAATTTTTCCGTTATGACCGTTTCAAAATTGTTTAAAATTAACAATTACTTCGAATAAAGCAGGAGTACGATATCACGTTAATGTAGCTTGCAAACAGCACGAGAAGTAAGAAAGATAGATCAGCTACGAATTATCACCGGGCTAACGCAGTTACTCTGCGTGGTCAAGGAACCTGTATAACCTTGCGTTTTCGAGATGCTCCTTCTCACGCTTCAGGCATTAACAATCTGTCCCTTGTCAAATTCACTTACAGTATGTGAGTGCATCTTCCCAGTAACGGCCCGTATCGTGGCTACAATGATTCCCGTTCGTCTCCGCTCCGCTTATATACGTTCTTTATACGCGTTGTGGCTCATCACTGTATGAGAAGTAAGTTTACGGCTTCCTTTGTAATAGAACTCTGCAGGGATCCTGTCTATACCATGTATTTTCGGTTCTTTGACTGATGAGTAGTCTCTTTGACTTCATGAAGAGAAAGAATATCGGCTAATTGATACTGAGTGGACGTTTGAGGAATTATATTGAATTTATTTTCCTCAACGTATGTCTCCCAGTTCTTAAGTTCTTGAAAATGTTCCTTCCAGCAGCAGTTGATGGAGCAAGTGTCGTTTGTAAGTCTAGTCCATTCATTCTTATTCTTTGAAGTTCAGATCTGGCAGCTACCAATTGTTTCTATAGGGCTGAGTTGGCGTCTTATTGGGTGACGGAGAGCAGCGCGCTTCGTTAGAGGATCATTTAGTAATCGCGAAAGCGTTACGGAGATGATAGATAAACTGCAGTGGAAGACTCTGCAGGAGAGACGCTCATTAGCTCGGTACAAGCTTTTGTTAAAGTTTCCAGAACATATCTTCACCGAGGAGTCAAGCAGTATATTGCTCCCTCCTACGTATATCTCGCGAAGAGACCATCAGTATAAAATCAGAGAGATTAGAGCCCACACAGAAGCATACCGACAATCCTTTCCACGAACAATACGAGACTGGAATAGAAGGGAGAACCGATAGAGGTACTCAAGGTACCCTCCGCCACACACCGTCAGGTGGCTTGCGGAGTATGGATGTAGATGTAAATGTAGATGTAGATGACAACGTGAGCTTGCCTCGATACGAGACGTTGAATTTTAAGGTCATTTTCATCAAACAAGTCCTATTGTTGGCTGTAGCCAGTTGTTCACAGTGTGAACGTGAAAGTTTGATTTGCTTGCGGCGCTCAACTGCGCAATCATCAGCGCCCGTACAAATTCCCAATGTTGACACAGTCCAGTTTCTTTTTTTCAAAATCCAGTCTAACCACAGTCACGAATGATGATCATGATAATGATGATGATGAAATTCTGAGGACAACACAAACACCCAATCCCCGGGCAGGGAAAAAAAAATCTCCAACCCGGCCGGGAATCGAACCCGGTACCCCGTGATCCAGAGGGAGCAACTCTAGCCGCTAGACCAGGAGCTGCAGACGAACGTAACAGTGCAGATACGTTCGCATTGCGAGTGCCTCTCCTGACCAATCCATTTGACGGGTTACTGTGTGACGTATTCAGATCATCTGATCATAACTTACTAAGAAGTCAGTCATGATATTATTTGTGTGACCCGAGGCCGAGAGAAACAATGACAGAAGAATTTCCTTCGTTATGCAGTGACAGAGGTCTCATCGACTCTCAAGTTAGTAACGAAGAAGAAAGTGTCAATATGCAGACGATCTCAAGGAAGTAGAAGGTTTATGATGATCTTGTCAAGTTCGCCTACTCCCTACGATAACAGGGATTAACACTTTCTCACAGTCTGTGCCCAACAGTGGTACACGAACATTGCTACTATTTTAACGGACACAAGAAATGTGTACTTACCAGACGAAATACGTCCAGTGACTTCCTTACTGAAAGATGTTTGATCAGAAGAAATGATGGCATTTCTTACCGTATTACTGAACGTGGCTCAGACTTCGTAGACGGAACTGACTATTTTATCGAATATCGGTTGGCCTAACTTAATCTTCAAGGATGTTTCATCTTCTCTCTCGTTTTATATAGATATTCGTTAATCCTATTTCCCACCCGAACTAAATAGAACACGACTGGAAAAAAATGAAATGGAAAGAGTTAATGGTCCAATACAAACGTAAGGCGATACTGTCAATAGCCTCGTATGATACTAACAAGTAGCATTTAATTACCAAATCGTACTGAAAATCATTTGGTCATGTTTCAGTCATTTACATGGGACTGCAACAATAGTTAAGAAATCATTTTCCGTAGATTCAGGGAATTTAAGTTTACGTCTGAGATGCAATTAATCAAACTTCTTCAGAAGCCGTAGCAAACATAAAGCAGATCACTGTTAAACATCCGACGATTCTAGAAATAAATACCAAATTCCTTAGTTCGAGACTGGGATAACAGAACGATAACGAAAAGAGCCTCAAAGTAAGTGGCATTTCGTTAGAATCGATTAAAATTCACACCTTCCCCTTGAGATAGCGTTTTTGTCAAAATACAGTTTTTGTCTCATTCATGAGCTTTTCATTTGTTGCCGTCGCCTATAATTAGTTTTTTTTTTTACAAAACAAGAAGCAGCTGTCGTTATTCTGATGCACAAAATGTATGCGTGATACACATAAATGTCAACATTTAGTTTTCATTTGATGAACGTGGTTACAGATCCGAAAGGTCTTTCCCTTGAAACTTCGTTAAGAATATTGTGTGTTTTGCGGTCTTCAGCACATTTCTCACATATCATCACTCACGTTGTTTCTGCGTTTTTTTTGTAATATCACAGCCCTTCCATTATACCGGCGTCTCAGTCTTAATTTATTTCATGGAATTAAACAAAGTACTTCATTGAGTCATCAACAAGCGATTCGCTAGGCGACATGACACGTTTATTTTTCATGGCAGTCGTAATTACATTATCCGCTTGAGTCGAGTATCTGAATCATTTATTTGTTCTCTTTTCTTTCCAAGGAATATCCAACATTTATTCACTGTTACTCGTTAGACAACCTTTGGTTTTGAACGTCATTGTTGTTGAACGTTCATGCCTCACCGACATGTAATCGACACTGAAAATGCTGTTTAATTTTAACACTTTCTTTAAGCTATTTTTAGCTTTATTTTGCCGTTCAACCAGTACTTTTTAACTGGTTTAAATAAGAAATAATTCAGCTGATGGTGTGACCTCATTCTTTATTTGTACCTATTTATTTTCGATTGTACGTTTTTTTTATTTTATTACAATTGAGAATCAATTCTTCTATCAAACTTGCTCTATTAAATTCTTTTTATTATTTGTAAACGTTTGTCTAGAGGCCAACAGTATAAAATCATTAGCAAACTGTGGGTTGCTTACTAATGTACACTCAACCATGTATGAGACGCCGCTAGTTCTAAATGTTTCGGATATTTATAGTACAATTTTGTGGAAATAAAACGATGGTCAACCTAATATCACTGTTTCACTAGCACGTTTGCATCTGAGGCAGTAATTATAATTTCATTTAACCATTACATCTAATAATTGTTGAAAATATCAGATCTGTGTTACTTCAGTCGTATAGCGAGATCAGGTTTCTGCTGTGTGTAACTGGTGGTGGGTTGAAAGAGGAACACATAGCTTCACCAAAATATGTATTATTTTACTGAAAATCGTCGGTCCGTCCCGAAAAGACACGAATCCATATAGGTAAATTCATACTAAACAAGCCTATTAAATAACTATAATGACCATTTCCCCTTAGAGGGCTCTCCCTGGATGCACTCCACATCAAGTTTTTAATACCCTTTAGTTGTCTGATCTCATACATTCGCTGGGCCACAGGATGACAATATATAACCTAAAACGAAACAACAGATGTTACATGCCCGGAACAGAACTCTGGTGTTATTGTGTATTTACCAAGTTACAGAAACGACCCTTTCCAAATTTTGCTGAGTTCATAATAAGTAAGTCCATTGAATAAACGCCGGCCGGGGTGGCCTAGCAACTGGCTCGTCACGATACGCCAGTCACTACTCTTGATGAACTGTGGTATCGTGTTGAAGCTGCATAGGCAGCTGTACCTGTACACGCCATCCAAGCTCTGTTTGACTCAATGGCAAGGCGTATCAAGGCCGTTATTACGGCCAGAGGTGGTTGTTCTGGGTACTGATTTCTCAGGATCTATGCACCCAAATTGCGTGAAAATGTAATCACATGTCAGTTCTAGTATAACGTATTTGTCCAATGAATACCCGTTTATCATCTGCATTTCTTCTTGGTGTAGCAATTTTAGAGGCCACTAGTGTATGTTTACGCTCTGATATATTGGTACCCATATCACTCTTTGGTAATGGTATGTTACTGCTACGTTCTCACTTATTTGGGTTTCTGTAACTATGTTATACACTTATTTTGTACCCGTTCTTCATCATACCAGATTTTGTATTTTAGCATAGATGACGACTATCTCACTTTCGAAATCAAGATCTGCTGCAATAGATTATGGATTTTCGGCACTGACTCCTGTAGTTCTTTAAGTTTAAGTAGTCAGCTATCGCTGGGCACACAGGCATTCAATGGATTCCAATTTGGATAAAATTATGACGGCGCACAATACACAATTACTTGACTGGCCGCTACGTGCTCTCTCCTCGGCTCACAGGCTACAGCTACGCAACGTTCGTTTGAGATGTCCTGCGAGAATTACTGTAGGAGGTGATTCCTACACGCTATTACACCCACAAACTTCATTTTAACTGTCAGAGCCCATAGCAGACATTGTTTGGAGATCGTTGGATTGATCAAGGTGGCCCTGTAAGTGGCCCGCCTCGCTCGCATAATCACAAACCCTCTGGACTTTTTCTTGTGAGGTCGTCTTAAAAATGTGATGTATGTAACGTCTGCGAAAGATTTAGTTGCAAAGATGCATGTAGCATGTGAAGATGTTTGCAGTGTGCCTGGTATCATTGAGCGAGAGCCCCAGTCAATGGTACATAGATGCCAGGCGTGGTGAAATACTGGAAACAGGCATATTGAACACCTTTTGTAATTTTATTTTCTTTCCTGTAACAATAGAATAAATAGTAATGTTCACTCCTTGACACTTGTTTTCTGACCTTTGCCACGGTTAATAATCCTAAGTTACTTCCTCCTTTCTTTGCATTGCTACTTCCTTTCCATAAAATAAAACAAAAGTACCGAATTCTCGAAAACTCTGTCATTATTCATTGTACGCAGCTGATTACCGCAAACTTCATCGGAGTAGGTGGCGGTATCTGTTGGATAGGTAGATATTGGCCCCTGTAATTTCGATGCTGTCGGTATCTTTCTCTTGCATCTTGTATACCGAGAAACAATGGAAATTTTCGAGATTTCTAGAAGAAAAATTAACTGCGGCCTGGAAACCCGTGTCGGAAACAGTCATACACCGAGGCAGAAGGTTATCGCGTCCAAAGGAGACAAGGCAGCAGCTGGCTCTACCTTCTTCACTGGCGACTGTGGCAGTCAGTCGCAGGTTCTGAGTAGACAAGAAGGGTTGCCATCACAACTACTTAGGTAAATTTTACGTTTATGTACAATTGTTTTCTACTTATTGGAAAATGTTATATGGTACATATTTAGTTTTACTTTGTTCTTGATCAAAAGATGAGCCATAGAGATCGAAAGAGGTAATCTAAGGAATAATGTGCCACTTAGACAGAACAATAAATTAGAATGAAATATTTATAGAGCAGCTGAATGTCTCAAGACGTTTATATCAACCACAGCGGAACACAGATCTACTGCGAAATGTCCCTATGATCCGTCAGCATATGCAGTTAAGTTTGCTGATGGAGAGATGGTGTAGCAGCAGGCGCCAAGTCCTATAAGCCCGACGCTCTGTAGCGTCGTTGGATGTTTTCGTCGCAACTCATCGGTATCGTTTCGTATGACCCTGTGTATGTACGAATTCCGCCATCTGTGACAATGTCTGTGTTCATAGACATCTAAAGTGACAAAGTAGTAAGTGGGTACTATGAGCGCACTATGAGACTATTTAATGATCAAACCCACCCACCAGCAAAAATAAATTATTTGATTATTTATTTCAGACCTTCCGCTCACAAGGATGCTCATTTAATGGTCAAATCCACCCACCTCCAAAAATACAATATAAGAAATTAAATCATTTAAAATAAATATAAAATGAATGTATATTTGAAGAGAGCGATTTTAAATCGCTATTTTGAAAACCCCATTAAATTTTTAATATCTATAAGTATGTGGGATGTGTTAAAATTTGACATTTTTGTTGACAGAAATAATAAGCCAAGAGAGAAGCAACTTGAATGCAATATTTGCAGAGATAATTTTTAAACGATCTTTAATTATATAACATTTTTTAAAGTCAGGACCATATGGACAATATTGATGTATTAAAGCAAATTCTTAAGGAATAATATAGAATGAGATTTAAGAGTTATGATGAAATTGATGTAGAAATGTGAGAGGAAATAGAAAACACAGATTCTCTCTTTTTATGACTGTAAAAAAAAGAGAGTTATAATTTACCAATAAATAATTGACCAAAATAATAAAAAATTATATTGAAGCCTACTCATTATTTTTAATATTAGAGATGTAGAAAATAGAGAATGCAATAAAAATCAACTAATAAATTTATATCATTGGCATGACAAATATGATATGAATTTTGTTCTCACTTTAGAAAATATAGAAAAACTATTTTAATCTTGTTAAATTTATTAAATGATAAACAATTTTAATATACATGAGGCACAGTATCATAATTTTCTAGAACTACTATTTTATCATACTGAAATCAGAATTCTTTCTTAGTCTGTTTGAAGACTAGATTTTTAGTATCAACATCTCAACTGATTTGACAGTATTCTGATCATATCTTTTCCTTCACTTCACTCTCAGTTATTCTTATTATAGATTCGCCATTCAGCTTTTGAATATTATTATAGTTTAAACTGAAGACCTTTACTGTCATCAAACTGCTTTTATCATTTTCCTCATAATAATAACTTTTCAGGCTAGTTGAAGCCCAATTTGTTATCCATTTATTATCTCCTAGCTCATCTGTCCCTTCACCCAAAATACAACCTTTTCCTAAGTTGACTTTACCATCATCAATATGTACTGCAGAATCAGTATCAAACTGTATAACATTTCTTTCCAGTCTATCTAGTCTATCATACAATCTAAGCTTAGCACTCGACGAAGTGAATGCTGCTACAAAAATATTTGTAGCTGTATTATTTTCCACATAAAAATCCTTGAAATTGTACTTCATCTGAGCCATATCAAAATCTATATCTGTATTATCTAATCGAGTACCCAATAGTATCTCATAAAATCGCTATAAATCTGTTGCACATTATTTTGACACTTTTTTTTGCCTTTTACCTAATTTCCCCCATAATGAATTAAGACATATCTTAGCAACAGCTAATTTTCTTGGATTTTCCATTATCCTGGCAGGACCTAAGTCAATATCTAATTTCTCTTTCATTCTTTTGATATACTCTCCATCAGTTTCAAAATCATATAAACTGGTTTCTAATTTTGTTTTCATAAAATCTTTCAGATAATTTTTAAACAACATGTTGCTTTTATTTCTAAAATCCCATGCTTCATAGACATCTAAAATTTTATATCCTATTTGTAAAGCCAACTTTACTTCCGCAGTTACCCAAGTTTCAATAAAACTACTTTTTTCATCACTCTGATTGCATTTACTTATTTTTTTCTTCAGAACATTTGACACACAAAGGAAACAACAGTGTTTCAGTTATTTGTACCAGTAAAACAGGATGATGCAATCATCTAGCTGCCAAAACTTAACATTTCATTAAATCACACCAATTTTTTAAATAATATCATGGCCTATATATCCAGAATGAGATTTTCACTCTGCAGTGGAGTGTGCACTGTTATGAAACTTCCTGCCGGTTAAAACTGTGTGCCAGACTGAGACTTGAACTCGGGACCTTTGCCTTTCGTTGGCAAGTAGTCTACCATCTGAGCTTCATATCAGCTCACACTCTGCTGTAGAGTGAAAATCTCAATCTGGAAACATCCCCCAGGCTGTGGCTAAGCCATCTCCGCAGTATTCTTTCTTTCAGGAGTGCTACTTCTGGAAGGTTTGCAGGAGAGCTTCTGTAAAGTTTGGAAGGTAGGAGACAACCTCCTGGCAGAAGTAAAGCTGTGAGGTCGGGGTGTGAGTCATGCTTGGGTAGCTCATATGGTAGAGCACTTGCCCATGAAAGGCAAAGGCCAGAGTTCGAATCTCGGTCCAGCATACAGTTTTAATCTTCCAGGAAGTTTCATGGCCTGTATACTTTTGTTTGGGATAGTAATCATAATATTGTACAGTTGGATACAGGCTGCACAAATCATCAAATCTTAAGTTTTTGCTAACACTGTGTGCTTTAGCTCTTAATTTTATTCCAATTGTTTGACCACCATAAAAAGCATCTCTTTGATTCAATGGTTCAACAATTTCATGTAAGTTTTTTAACTTCTGATGCCACTTATACCCTGGAGAATTAATCCAATCATGTTCTCACATCTCCACGAAATTATATCTCACATTTCGTATTTCTGCGTTTCTTGTTAACGTCTTTTGATAAAGGTCACCAATAGTTTCTTTATTTTTATTGTTAATCATCTCACTTTTAAAACATTTTTTACAACCATGCCAAAAACAACCATGGTATTGGTAAACAGTATTACTTTCTTTATCAAATCTATCTATTTTTGCCCCAGCTATTTTTTACTTCTCCATGATGAAGAGCTTGAGAGATATTATTATTTTTTAAACAATTTAACCGACCTATGGAGTTCTAATTAATTTTCTTTTTATTATTTACTCAATACAGTGATTGTATTTCAGGTAAATATTTAGATCTGTAAATAGCCATACAAATACCTGCAACTGTTAAATAACAGAATGAATCAATATTAGCTATCTCTAGAAATTGTTTTCATAATTCCAAACAACTGCTTCTTAATATACCTACATCAGAATTATGGTACTCATTATTTCTTTCTTCATATTAAGTATACTATGCTTGTCCATCCTCTTTTAGAATACTGCTGCACGATGTGGGATCCTTACCAGATAGGACTGACGGAGTACATCGAGAAAGTTCAAAGAAAGCTAGCACATTTTGTATCATCGCGAATTATGGGAGAGAGTGTCACAGGAATGATACAGGATTTGGGCTGGACATCATTAAAAGAAAGGGAATTTTTCGTTTTGATGGAATCTTCTCACGAAATTCCAATCACCAACTTTCTCCTCTGAATGCAAAAATATTTTGTTGACTCCAACCTACATAGGGAGGAACGATCACCACAATAAAATAAGGGAAATCAGAGCTCATACGGAAAGATATAGTGTTCATTCTTTCTGCACGCTATACGAGATTGAAATAATAGAAAATTGTGAAGGTGGTTTGATGAACCCTCTGCCAGGCACTTAAATGTGATTTGCAGAGTATCCATGTAGATGTAGATGTAGATGTAATTTTATTTAACTGTGGCGTTATGCCACTTGAGAAATGCTTCTCTATCTTTCGGTTTCATAGTGTGAATGGAATAAAATCGAGCATCTGGCATTGGTTTCATGTAATTTCCATTTTGCTATGTATTGAATAAATGTGTAAAATACCTTTCCTTCAGTTTTTTCAAATGAAGTGTTTTTGGATAACTACTAAGTGGGCCTTGTACAAAATTACTGCTATTTTTAATCCTAATTGTTTGATCTTCAACAACATCAGCTTAGTTCCTCTGTTTATGGTATATAGTTTTATTTTATTCCAGCACCGTACTTCAGAATGAATTGTGAATCATATCTTTGAGCATAGTGAGCTATGAATGTATAATACTTTTTTCAGATATCACCCATCTACAGAATTCATCATTTGTCTTAAATATATAAACAGTACCTCCTTTAAAATTGTGAACCATCATGAGATTCGGAATATGTATACCAGTTTCTTGTTGTGCTTCACAACCAAATAGCAAGTATCTTTGTTTATAGGTACAATTTACTTTCATAGGGAAAACATCATCACAACATGCAAACTGTTTACCAGTATCTATTTTTCTACATTCCCAACACTGGTAAACATAAAAATCTTTGAATTCTTCATTAATAAAACAACCATCTTTATTAGGATTAGAATAGCCTTGGACTATAAAATCCTTACCAAATTTTCCTTCATAAATACCACCTTTTTGCAATTTGTATTACATGTAAAATGTTTCACTTTTTACTCCTTGATTATAGTTTCTGCAAATTTCAAAGCCAAATTTATGTTCTTTAGATCTCAAACAAATCCTTCACATTTTAAGCTGCATGACAAAGTTCTTGGTGATTTTCTTAAGCATCCTTCATTATAACAGTATCTGCTGTAGTTTTTAAGGTATATTTGTTTTCCACAGTTTTGTGTTATGGACCATAGCACAGTATACAGATTTTTCTCTCTATTTTGCAGATATGTTTGTACTTGTTGTATGGCTTCTTACATTTATTACAGAAATATGCCAAGCCCAAGAAAGCCTTCATACTGTTATTACATCAAAATGGTTATGATCTTTATATACATATGTATCTTTGTTATTTCTCATGACCACTATAGGTTACTGAATTTAAATTCTCAGCACATACAACGTATATTTGAATATCCAGCAATTCTTCAACATTTTTAATATCGTCTAGAGTAAAATCTTTTACATTGTATTCACCCAACTGATTACATATGTCAGTTAACTCTTTTTGTAATTTCTATTTATGTCCTTCTCTAATTTTCTTAATCTCATTCATAGTTATCTCTCTATGCAATATATTATTTATATGTTATGTTAAGGATACTAATCTTGCTCTTGGACAACACAAATTATAATTATTCTTAATTCTAGTAATACATTTATTAGTCTTTTATCTTCAGCTAAATTTATTATTTTCTTATGTTTACTACCTCTATGAATCACCATCACCTGAATATTAAATGAGGTATGTGCTATATCAGTAGTCTCATCAAATGTTAATATACCTCTGATTCTATTGCATGAAACTTGAACAGCTTCTGTAGTATTATTGGATGCTTTATAACCTGTAGAAATTGTATAAAACACTTCTGGATTTTTGAATGTTATATTCAACCTACCTCCTTTTCTAAAATTAGTTCCTTTTTTGCTACTTCAACCATAGAATTAAGTGCTTTTGTTATATAATCTGTTTCCTCAGTAACGGTATCTTGTTTAGCAATATTAGCATCGTATAAAACAATTTTATCATTAACTGAGCAAGCTTGAAATTTTTTATTAAATCTCAATCTTTTTCATTAATCTCAAATAACTGCTTTTAAATGGCTCAATCTCTTTTTCCTGCTCAGGTAGTTCGCTACTGAACGGACAAAGTTGATCAAGTCTCACCATTTCTTATTCTCTAGGTGGTCGAATTTTTTTGATAACATTTTCATCAAATTTGTAAAAATATTTTATATTAGGTACACATTATGGTCTTCTGAAATAATTCTGGATGTAAATGAAACTCCCATAACCCAACAGCAATAATTAACTCTGATTTCTCTTATTTACTGTATCGTCTAATACCAAAATTTTTAGTTCTAGCTTTGGGTTTCTTCACTTTCAAATTATAGAGAATCCTTGTAGATAGAGGTAAATAATGTGAAATAATGGAATTAATTAAATCATAATAAATGAAAAGCACCAGTTTGCTTTTGTTCTACAATATTATTTTTATTGCTAACCGGTTTTTGGCTTACAAGGCCATCTTCAGGCATTTACTGAGTATTATTACCAAAGAAGTTAAATGTTAGCAGACAACATTGGAAGAGAAGTAACACATCTAGAGTGAAGTAGAAACATACAGTGAGTAACATCTTTGCAATGAAATAGTAAAAAATGAACAGTACATAAATAACAATGGAGTTGACAGGAAAACCTTTAGCACAAAATAGGAATAGCATGCCTACATAACAGTTTCTATTGATAAACAAAACTATTGAAATAAGATAAAATTAGTACTAGGCAAGGCTGCATCAAGAGGTATGAAACATGGAGCGTGATACACAACCAATTAAAAAAGAAGAGACAGTTGTCAATGTAAATACAGAGTACACGAGGACCTTAAGCCATATCAATATGATAAACAGAAATTAATAAATGCAGGAAAATTGAGGTGTTTGAGGAAACCTACAGTTTGAGAGTGTGGTGGTACCACATTTTAACATTAACATTATAATCAAAGCAGTGGCTGTATACCAGTTTACATTAAATAAATGAGCAAAGTAAAATATGAATGGTATTTCATGAGACAACTACAAGGGGAGTTAAACATGGACAGTAATACAAGTACAAGTTAAAAGCAAACCCTTAACTATTGAAACTACAGCATATGTGGAATACAAAGACAACTGCAACAAATAAAACAACTTAATGACTACAGGAAAATGGGAATATGTAGGAAGAGAGAGTGTGGGAAGTAATGAACAACAAAGATGATTATATGAAGTTTAGGAGAGGGGAAGTGTTGAGTTGTGTCTGGTCATTTAGGATGAGATTTGGACTGTGAGCAAGATGTTTGTTAATTTCCAGGGCTTCCAGCAGGTTGAGTTTATGGCCTTTGTTTGCTAAGTGAAGTACATGGGACACTGGCTGGTAGTTGTGACCCTCACTCAGTACATGCTCAGCAAATGCAGAGTCTGAATTCTGCAACCTCCAGCTGCATTCATGTTCAGCCATACTTGCAGGATTTCAGTGCTTTGGCTATAGTCTGTGATACCTGACCTAGAAATGGTAGAGTACACCATTTCTTGCAGACAGAGGATGGGGAAGCAGGTGGGGCATAGAGGAGGGGTATAATTTTCCGTTTTTGTTTCCTGTGCAAGATGTCGTCAATAAGAACTGAATTGTAGCCATTGGCTGAGGCAATAAATTTTATTGTATCTAACTCTGCTTTAAAATCATCTCTGGACATGGGGATGGATATGAGACGGTGTACCATTGAGTGGAAAGCTGCATGTTTGTGAGCTATGGGGTGTTGTGAGCGAGAAGGTATTACTGTGTCTGTAGTTGTTGTTTTCCTGTAAATTTTGAAACAATGTGTGTGTGTACTGATGTCAAAGGTGAGATCTAAGAAGTTTATGGATTTGTTGCCAATTTCCATAGTGACCTGGATATTTTTATGTTGACCGTTTAGGTTTTTCAAGAACGTGTTGAGTTGTCTTGTAGTACCAGTCCACATACACAAGACATCATCTACATATCTAAACCAGTATTTGATGTTTGCACTCAAAGGTTCTGTCTTTAGAAAATTTTGTTCAAAATGGTCCATACATATTTCAGCCAACAGTGGACTAAGAGGGGAACCCATAGCTAAGCCATCTAATTGTTTATAAAGAGTGCCTTGGAACTGGAAATAGTTCTGTGCAAGGCAGGTCTGTGTGGCCAGTCTCAAGTCATTCAATTCCACAGGATTGACATTAGACTTGTGCATCAGCTCTGTCAGAATGTCAATACATTCTAGTACTTTTTTAGGTTGTATGATTTTAATTATGATTATTATGTTATTTGGACAAAATTTAAAAATGTAGAAAATCAAATAGATATCGAAAATAGACATCTAAATTGTAAGCAATTTTTAAGAATCACTTAAGTGATAAATTCAATAAATTTATAGTACTGAATGAAGGAAACTTTAAGAGTTATCTGCCACCAAAATTATTTCAAGACTTCAGATCATTATTTATGATAACATTTAATTAATGATGTAATGAATCTACTGCACCAGTCTTAAACCCTGCCTATTCATCTACCTCACAAAAATTCTACTTTTGTACTTATAAAGAAAGTCAACAGTCGGAAAAATCGACCACTGAGGAAAACCATAATAAAATAGCAAAGCTATTAAAATTATTTGCAATTAATGGCGACAGCTGAAGTAGTCTCAGGCACATCTACATCTGAATCGTGTATGAGGAATTTATTTGAATTTATCCAGAATAACAACAGGACTGTTTATAACAATCAAGAAGAATAATTGATAAAGTGGATAAAACATGGTTTAAAGCAAAATATGTTTGTGATGTATTGGAATATGTTAATTCGAGAGATGCCTTGAAGGACAATATGAAAAGTAAATATATTAAAAAATTTAAAGAACTGAAGTGCAACCAGCAGGTACACTTATATTCAGATACTAGTTTCATAAGTAATCCCAAATTATATTAATTAATTATGCTTTCAAAAATGAGATTATCAGAAGATTTTCAAAACTGGGTGACTGCAAAAGTTTAATCTTCAATTAGAAAACATGATGAATATAAATAACAATAAACATTTGACAATTTACAAATCTAATGGAAGATTTACAAATTGAAATGAAAATGGCAATGTGCGTTCTGAAGAAAAACAACAGATTCAAAACTTAAGAAAACAAATAAATGAGTAAGAAGAAATAATCAGAGGAATACCACCACATGTAGTTATGCCAACTCAAGATATTAATTTGAGACATATGTTTATTGTTTTAAACTTATTTGATGATGAATGTGATTAATCTTACTATGTAATTAGAACACAAAGAAGAAATTTGCAAAAAGAGTTATATGAAATTATAGACAAACATCCAAACTGTGAAGAAATGATGGCACTTGAATACAACCCGAACTTATTAAATTAATAACAAAGAATAAAAGACAATTTGAGGACCATTTGTCAACTCAGTTATTTTAGTATTTGGATGACTATTTACAATAACAATTGATTAAGGATATAACAAATCTTCATCAGACTTGAATTAGGATAGTTTTAAGTACCAGTAATCTGTTTCTTAAGTATTCATAAACAGTATAATTTTTTTTCTCGACTGAGATTGTCTGCCTATTTCATACTTTCATCACTTAATTGATTTATGAATTTAAAGACTATATTTTCTTCATTGTCATTTGCATGTAAGGCTAGAAAAAATTAAAGCCTAAGTTTTTTCATTCTTAGTGTGGCCATTTATATAGAAAATTTTTTGATAACATTTAAAAAATTACATTACTTTTATCTACCCAACTATTATTTGAAATGGCCAACCGGTTAGCCATGCAGTCTAACACACTGCTTTCTGGGTAGCAAGGCATACCAGTCCCTAGCACGAAACTGCCCAGTGGATTAGTGTTGAGGTCCAGTGTGCCGGCCAGTCTGTAGATGACTTTTAAGGCGATTTTCCATCCATGTGCCTGTGCGAATGCGATCTGGCTCCCCTTATTTCACCTCAGTTACACTATGTCGGCAATTCTCCACATACACATACACCAGAATTACTCTACCATGGAAACATTGGGGTTACACTCGTCTGGTGTGAGACGTTACTGGGGGCCGAACCGCACAATAACCCTAGGTTCAGTGTGGGGCAGCAGTGGGGTGAGTGGACTGCTGTAACCTGTTGTGGGGTTGTGAACCACTGAGGTGGGGATGAAGCCTCTCTATCGTTTCTAGGTCCCTAGCGCCATACAATACAATTATGTGAATTATCAAAGACCAACCATTTAACATATACTTTATATCCTTTTTTTTTCAAAATATTTGTAACAAGATATACATCTGGATATTTTGTTTCGTATAATTCAAGCTCACAAAAAATTATCTTTTACTTATTCACCACTCAAATCTTTCAATTTGTATATGATTAGATTAGATTTCGAGAATTTTTGGTGACCAGCTGGCGGTATACTCTGTTTCAAAAAATCCTTTAAGTTTACTGTCTGACCTTATCTCCTATTTTAAATTTCACTTTTTCGTTAGACACATTAGTAGTGGGTTCCTAATTTTTTCATTCACCTCTATTGGTTTCATTTTTGTGTTACTGTATTCTTCAACTTATTTCAAAACTAAACCAACCTATTTATAATATCCTTGAAGCCTAAATCTCTTCCACATCTTTTCCTTCAATGTTGTATTAAATCTTTCAACAACTGATGTTTTTACTTCTGTAAAAGCTGGATAATGATTAATATTATATTTTTTCTTCCATTCTTGAAAATATTTATTATAAAATTCTTTCCATTATCTGTTTGTAAATTTCTAGGTTTTCCATTTTTACGTATTTTTTCGAAAGAATCAATTTCGTTCATACCTGTTTTATCTTGAACTGGAATTGCCCAAATAGATTTTGAAAAAACATCTATGACAGTTGATAAATACTTATATCTTTTATTTATTTTTGTAATTCCTTTTAATTTTCCCAAATCCAATTTGACTAAATCAGCCTTCTGTAAAACATCTACCCAAGTGAAACAACATTTCTTCTTTTAAAATTTTTTCTCACTGGTTTATGTAATTAATTAATAATTTCTTTATGAATATCTAGACCTTCACCTACAATTTTTTTAATGAACATACTCTTTTTTCTTTTACGTACTGCACAAAAACCTTCAATCCTCTGTCTTCGATTTTTAGTCAAGAATCTTTGAGCATTATGTGTTCAAGTAAATTTTTTACACTTCAAACAGTAGATGTGATTATGATTATACATTTATACAGAATATAAATTTGTTGTTGTTGTGGTCTTCAGTCCTGAGACTGGTTTGATGCAGCTCTCCATGCTGCTCTATCCTGTGCAAGCTTCTTCATCTCCCAGTACTTGCTGCAGCCTACATCCTTCTGAATCTGCTTAGTGTATTCATCTCTTGGTCTCCCTCTATGATTTTTACCCTCCACGCTGCCCTCCAATGCTAAATTTGTGATCCCTTGATGCCTCAGAACGTGTCTTACCAACCAGTCCCTTCTTCTTGTCAAGTTGTGCCACAAACTCCTCTTCTCCCCAATTCTATTCAATACCTCCTCTTTATTTATGTGATCTACCCACCTTATCTTCAGCATTCTTCTGTAGCACCACATTTCGAAAGCTTCTATTCTCTTCTTGTCCAAACTATTTATCGTCCATGTTTCACTTCCATACATGGCGAACTCCATACAAATACTTTCAGAAACGACTTCGTGACACTTACATCTATACTCGATGTTAACAAATTTCTCTTCTTCAGAAACGCTTTCCTTGCCATTGCCATTGCCAGTTACCCAAGGATTTCTACTAGCCCTCGCCTTTTTACCTACTTGATCCTCTGCTGCATTCACTACTGCATCCCTCAAAGCTACCCATTCGTCTTCTACTGTATTTCTTTCCCCCATTCCTGTCAATAGTTCCCTTACGCTCTCCCTGAAACTCTGTACAACCTCTGGTTTATCCAGGTCCCTACTAATATACCTTAACCTCAAAGCCTAAGGCAGTTTGCATAAAGAAATTACTCTTATTCCAGTAATTATGGTATGAAGAAGCAGAGCAGTGTTACCCTCTGAGAGGAATTTTGTTATATTGACGGCGTAGTACCTAACGGAAGTGGCTTATCGGAAGTGAAAGTCAGAATTACGTAATTATTCAAACAGTAATTAATAATGTTTTACCTAGCTACACTGTTTAAAGAATATGGAAAACGGTCGCCAGCCTAATTAGGCAAGAGAAAGATTAATGTTCTTTTTAATGAAAGTAGGTATGAGTAACTTTAACGGATAACACAACCTATATTTTACCACATGCGAGTGCAATGAACTCTGACACCTGTGTATGTTAACGTTAAGGTTGGAACTAACAGCTAGAGCTGTACAAACTATTTGCATAAATACAACAAATAACGAAACACAGTATTACTTTCAGTGCTTATTCAAACTGAATGGTCTTTATAATGTTATTATTACTATTCACTGCTGAATCATTAATTGGACATAGGTTCAGTATTATTGTTCAAATATTTTCGTAGCTGACATAAAATTATGAATGCAGTTCACTGCATTTTTATGAACTGGTCACAGCTTAAATATCCTTAACTAAATACTATTCTATTTAGAATGAAAGTTAAATGGAATACACTAATGGGTTACTTCTCACTGTCTTTTGAATAAAGAAATTATGGTTTTCATAAATAGTGGTCTTCCCGTTACTTGTTACCTAGCATTAGCACAATAGACAAACTGAGGATCCTGTTATACTATTAATATGCACTTCCAATACACAAGAGATACAAACACTTAGCAAACAAGAATATATAACTATCCACTATTGCAGTTTTCCACTTTTACTACAGTGACACATAATGTTGACAAATTTGCAAGAAACGGACTCACTTTTTACAATATACTACAGGCAGCATTATGATCATTAACTAAGCAACACTTTATAAGCCTCAGTTTTAAGAGCTTTTAATCTTTAAAGGAAACTGCAAATTGCCTTTGTTACCACAGTTTTCTACTTTCAAGTAAATGATTAAATAGGAGACTCTGAAACTCCACAAAACTTTAAATTAGACTGTTTCCATCCCTGGGGGGCTTTCACAAGACTACATTTACTACCTCCCACAATTTCACTAAATCCACAGTAAATCTGAACACTCCCTTCTTGCCAAAGATCAAACAACATTATTTAATGTTCTGAGGCTATCATTTTTTTCACAAACTAGGACAATCGGTAATCATAGTTTAAATGGAGAGGAACCTGAGAGGTGTTGTGATAGGGCAAAATCATGGTAGGTACATGAATTCAGTTATAAGTTACCTTATATTTGAGCACACTAACACATCCAATAAGCTGATCCTTCACTGTACATTATTATAGTATTCTGTTACAGTGATTGAGCAATGTGGTGGCAACTTTATGTTGGTAGATGGATTTGTAGGCAGAATTGCTGGACTCTGTCCCTTCTTGGTGGCGTTGATGGATACCAATTCCAGAATAGTTCCAGCTATTTATCCATCCATCTAAGGCATTGGAAAGAGGCAGAAAAAGCCTGTCTCAGAACCAGCACAATATACAACTTTTACATGGCAGTGCACAGTTTGGTAGCTCGTCCCTGACTGACTCTTGGTTCCACCTTTTCTACCTAGCCAACCACAATTTGCGTACGTTACACAGTTCCGTTCCCGAGGGGAATGAGGGGAACTACCACACCTTTTTCATACAGATAACTAAGAACCCTAAGTGAGGATCAGCAGTTTACATAACAGCAACCAAACACGTTAAATAAAACAGAACATTTGTGCATATTAGTATTTCTACAAAAAATTATTCACCCAAATTCCAAATATATACAGTAAGTTTTGTCTCCCTCCAATTGAGACAAAGAATTTAAATGACAGATATATTACGTTGCATAGAATCAAACCATGACATTCAAAGTTTTTACAAAGAAAGGAGTATACAATTTTGTGATATCGATTCAATCAACCATATTTACAGAAGCTGAACGATGTAACATTAAATGAAACAAAAGCAAAATAAATCCGTACAGCATTAGAGCTATGGTGTTACACCATCTCCTTAAATTCCAACCATTTTGCAGTTTCTTCAGTTTTAATCTACAGTTCACAACCATTATATTGTGGTCAGAGTCCTCATCTGCCCCTGGAAATGACTCAAAATTTAAAACCTGATTCCTAAATCTCTGTCTTACCATTATATAATCTATCCGATACCTTCTAGTATCTCCTGGCTTCTTTCATGTATACAGCCTTCCTTCATGATTCTAGAACCAAGTGTTAGGTGTGATTAAGTTATTCTCTGTGCAAAATTCTACCAGACGGCTTCCTCTTTCATTTCTTACGCCCAATCCATATTCACCTACTACTTTTCCTTCTCTTCCTTTCCCTATTATCGAATTCCAGTCACCCATGACTATTAAATTTTCTCCTCCCTTCACCATCTGAATAATTTCTTTTATCTCGTCACACATTTCATCAACTTCTTCGTCATCTGCAGAGCTAGTTTGCATACAACCTCGTACTACTGTAGTAGGCGTGGGCTTCGCGTCTGTCTTGGCCACAATAATGCGATCACTATGCTGTTTGTAGTAGCTTATCCATACCCCTATTCTAATGGTGGCAGGGGTAAAATACAGGGAGCGAAAGGCTATTTACAATTCGTACAGAAACCTGATAGCAGTTATAAGAGTCGAGGGGCATGAAAGGGAAGCAGCGGTTGGTAAGGGACTGAGGCAGGATTGTAGCCTCTTCCCGATGTTATTCAATCTGTATATTGAGCTAGCAGTAAAGGAAACAAAAGAAAAATTCGGAGTAGGTATTAAAATCCATGGAGAAGAAATAAAAACTGTGAGGTTCGCCGATGACATTGTAATTCAGTCAGAGACAGCAAAGGACTTGGAAGAGCAGTTGAACGGAATGGACAGTGTCTTGAAATGAGGATATACGATGAACGTCAACAAAAGCAAAACGAGGTCAAATTAAGTCGGGTGATGCTGAGGGAATTAGATTAGGAAATGGGGCACTTAAAGCAGTAAAGGAGTTTTGCTATTTGGGGAGCAAAATAACTGATGATGGTCGAAGAAGAGAGGATATAAAATGTAGACTGGCAATGGCAAGGAAAGCGTTTCTGAAGAAGAGAAATTTGTTGACATCGAGTATAGATGTAAGTGTCACGAAGTCGTTTGTGAAAGTGTTTGTATGGAGTGTCGCTATGTATGGAAGTGAAACATGGACGATAAATAGTTTGGACAAGAAGAGAATAGAAGCTTTCGAAATGTGATGCTACGGAAGAATACTGAAGATAAGATGGGTAGATCACATAACTAAAGAGGAGGTATTGAATAGAATTGGGGAGAAGAGGAGTTTGTGGCACAACTTGACAAGAAGAAGGGACCGGTTGGTAAGACACGTTCTGAGGCATCAAGGGATCACAAATTTAGCATTGGAGGGCAGCGTGGAGGGTAAAAATCATAGAGGGAGACCAAGAGATGAATACACTAAGCAGATTCAGAAGTATGTAGGTTGCAGTAAGTACTGGGAGATGAAGAAGCTTGCACATGATAGAGTAGCATGGAGAGCTGCCTCAAACCAGTCTCAGGACTGAAGACAAAAAAAAAAAAAAAAAAAAAAAAAAAAAATTTACTCATTATTAAACCTACTCCTGCATTACCCCTATTTGATTTTGTATTTATAACCCTGTATTCACCTGACCAAAAGACTTGTTCCTCCTGACTCCATTATATCTAACTTTAACCTATCCATTTTCCTTTTTAAATTTTCTAACCTAGCTGCCCGATTAAGGGATCTGACATTCCACACTCCGATCCATAGTTCGCTAGTTTTCTTTCTCCTGATAAAGACGTCCTCTTGAGTAGTCCCCGCCCAGAGATCCGAATGGGGAACTATTTTACTTAAGGAATATTTTACCAAAGAGGACGTCATCATCATTACATGCAGTAAAGCTGCATGCCCTCGGGAAAAATTACAGCTGTAGTTTTCCCTTGCTCTCAGCCATTCGCAGTACCAACACAGCAAGGCCATTTTGGTTAGTGTTACAAGGCCAGATCAGTCAATCATCCAGACCATTGTCCCTGCAGCTACTGAAAACGCTGCTGCCCCTCTTCAGGTACCACACGTTAGGCTGTCCTCTCAACAGATACCCCTCCATTATGGTTGCACCTACGGTATGGCTATCTGTATCGCTGAGGCACGTAAGCTTCCCCACTAACGGCAAGGTCCATGGTTTGGGGGGGGGGGGGGGATTTCCAACATGATAGTGTCAAATCACACACTTCAAATACGTCCATGGCAGATGTGAAGAACACATTTTTCCTAGACACCCCATTCTCATTGCGGTGACATTCCATAGCTGTCACAGGACTTGTCCGCATAAAACAACAAATTTGTGGTGACAATGTCGAAGTCTAATACGGTATAAAGCTGGCATTGAAGAAGAGGTGGGTTTGACTGACTAACACCTGTTGGTCTGAGTTATGAGTAACGTCTGACTGACAGATGAAAATTGTACTTGACAGAGTGGTCGCCAGTTTGCTGACATATCTTTTGTAAATGACCATGTAAATCAAATATATGTTAGTGTTTTCTGTTCTTTTTTCCTCAGATATCAACATACTACTATTTGTTTGAAAACCGACTGTTTTCTGTAGGTCATTCTGTATGACATCATTGTGAAAGAACCATTCCTATGTCTCAAGAAACTGAGACAATTTATACCCAAAGAAATATAGTAAATTTTTCTAGATATCTTTTACGAACTGTATGCATTAGTTGGCAGAGGCAGTCAGTAAGTTCTGAATGCCAAAGATTGCCGTACGCCTAATTATTTTGTCGAATACACTGAGGCAGCGTGTACGCCTCTGGAGGTGTCGGAGCTCAGTTTGTGGCGACCAGGGTAGCTGGTGGGCCGGCAGCAGGCTGAGGCGGACCTGTCGGGAACTTGTTACATATGGCGGCCGCTTTAATTGCCACATTCCTCGTCATTGGCTGCTGCTCCCACCCCGCTCTGCATGGCGCTGCCTGCACATCCCAGTCCACGTGCTGCGGTCACTACACTCAAAGATGTGCACGAGGCAATCTCATTTGAAGAAACTGTTGATCACTGACAATCGTTTTCTCTCTATTGAGGACGAATTTCTTCGATACCGAAACTGTGTTGAGGCCCTGGCTATAGTTTTCAAGAAATATATAATTATTAGACTCACTCTGGTTATAGAGTTTAGCTGGCTGGACGTTTTGTATGATAATTGTTAGAGTGGATTAGCCGAAAACCAGTATTACGCAGCAAAGCAAACTGATCTGGCAGTAGTGAAGTACTATTGTGGCCAAAAAGGGAGGGGTGGTAATAATTTCAATTTATATGAGGAAGGGGTCACAAAGATATGATAATATTAAATGAGCATGTGAGCAGACTAGCCGAAGAGACGATAAACTGTTGTGTCCTGCCTACTCAGATTGCTAGACAACAATTCAAGCAAATCGTATTAATAAAGTTTATTACAAAGGAATATTACAAAGGAAATGATTACAATACTTAACTTTGTGAGATACAGATGTGTCGCAAGCAATGGGTGGCAGACAGACATAAGCAAGCTGTTCAGTAAATGCAACTCCTAACATAAGTGAAACAATAGGGTTCCTAAGTCGCTGCTGTAGCGCTCGTAGAATGTCTTGTCTTCAGCTGGGCGTGGCAATGGATATGTATCAATCGTAGTTTGTGGGTTGACTGTATACTTAAAGTCAACACAGAGGCGAATGCGACCTAAAGGTTTGGGGAGCAAAACCAGTGGACTTGCCCGCTGACTTGGTTGTATGGGCGCAATAGCGCCGCTATCTTGAAATTGTTTAAGTTCAGCAGCGACTTTGTTCCATAAAGCAATGGGAACAGTTCTGGCCTACCAAAATTTCGGCTGAGCATTGTCTTTCATAGTAGTGTGTACAACGAAATTCTTAGCCTTGCCTAACATCTGTCTTTTGCACTGAATGCAGACATTGACAACAAATTGTCCTGAATTTTATAGCCAAACAAATCAAAAGAATGTATCAAAAATATGTTCTCACAATCGTGTGATTGTAGCACAGAGGAAGTTACAGTTCGCATATGCGAGCAATACATGGCAGGTGTGGTGTCACCGCCAGACACCAAACTTGCTAGGTGGTAGCCTTTAAATCGGCCGCGGTCCGCTAGTATACGACGGACCCGCGTGTCGCTACTGTCAGTGATTGCAGACCGAGCGCCGCCACACGGCAGGTCTAGAGAGACTTCCTAGCACTCGCCCCAGTTGTACAGCCGACTTTGCTAGAGATGGAACTGACAAATTACGCTCTCATTTGCCGAGACGATAGTTAGCATAGCCTTCAGCTACGTCATTTGCTACGACCTAGCAAGGCGCCATGGCCAGTTATATTGAGATTATATAATGTATCAACAAGAGCTATGTTCTCCAATTATGGATTAAAGTTAAGTATTACATCAACTCCGTACTTTATTTATTAGACTCAACTCCTTTAATCTGTTCCAGACCTCACGCCAGTCTGCGTGAGCTTAAACGCGTGCTATTCGGCTACAAGTCATAGTGGATTGGCTGTCGGGTCAGTCCACTACAGCAGGCAAAGTACATGTTCTGAGAACAGGAATGTCTTGTCAGTTATAAAGCCATCAAGTACAGCTAGTTTTAGAATGGTGTGGGGAGCCTAACATTTCATATGTGTTACGATTCAGCAATGTAACTGAGCCACCCATGTGCAAATGAAATTTCACGCATTTTCCAAAAAGAAGCAAATGAACAAAAAGTTTCTTGGACTGGCATAGCACAGAAGAAACTGGTGCACATTATTTTGCTAATGCCTGCAGCAGGCTTTGAAATCACTGCATTGATACCGTGGGCCTTGTGACTAGATTTTTGTGCAGGGGCCGAATTCTTACGTTTGTTCTGTTGCAAACATACAGATTGTGCATGTCCTTTCTTGCCACAAGCCTAACACTGTGCTTGTTGGGAGGGACAGTCTTAGTGTTTGTGCCGTGAAGAGCACTGAGGGCATGACTTAATTCTGTTCACCTGTTTGGCCGCCTGTTAGCGAGCTGATTACATGGCGTGGAGAATTACACTCCTGGAAATTGAAAAAAGAACACATTGATACCGGTGTGTCAGACCCACCATACTTGCTCCGGACACTGCGAGAGGGCTGTACAAGCAATGATCACACGCACGGCACAGCGGACACACGAGGAACCGCGGTGTTGGCCGTCGAATGGCGCTAGCTACGCAGCATTTGTGCACCGCTGCCGTCAGTGTCAGCCAGTTTGCCGTGGCATACGGAGCTCCATCGCTGTCTTTAACACTGGTAGCATGCCGCGACAGCGTGGACGTGAACCGTATGTGCAGTTGACGGACTTTGAGCGAGGGCGTATAGTGGGCATGCGGGAGGCCGGGTGGACGTACCGCCGAATTGCTCAACATGTGGGGCGTGAGGTCTCCACAGTCCATCGATGTTGTCGCCAGTGGTCGGCGGAAGGTGCACGTGCCCGTCGACCTGGGACCGGACCGCAGCGACGCACGGATGCACGCCAAGACCGTAGGATCCTACGCAGTGCCGTAGGGGACCGCACCGCCACTTCCCAGCAAATTAGGGACACTGTTGCTCCTGGGGTATCGGCGAGGACCATTCGCAACCGTCTCCATGAAGCTGGGCTACGGTCCTGCAAATTCAGAGGCCGCGTCTGCAATAAAACAAAAGGAGGTGATTGTCAGACCTATAAACAGCTGCATGAACGGCTCCTGGACAGTATAGACTATGGCAGCTAAAATCAGCACACACGCAAGAAACACGAACGCCCAAAGCCAATCACCCAAAACACATAAATACAAATCACCGTCAACAATACAGAGAAGCTACCAAAGAGCAATTTCCTGGAGAAGACAAATGAATCTTCTGCCGGAGAATTACGTCGATAGTGAACCCATCCCGCCCCTAACACACTCAACGACGTTACAGGATAGCTGCATTAATACGATAGAATATATAGATGACATGACAATCTGTGGTTCCATCCACTACGAGGTGGCAAAGCAAATTAAAAGACAATTACACCACTAGATAAACTTCCAAATAACATTAATGCAGAGGATAGATGAGTTGGAAGATGAACTTACATATATTGTGCACAAGAAAATGTACAAACAAAACCGACATACGCTCTCACAATTTCTCCCAGCAGAAGTACATCACACCACACATACACAGGATGAACACAAACTAGAATCATCATCACATGGAAAACCCTACGACACACGTAAATGTGAACAGTACATCAAACCAGTCAAATTTGTCTCGGGAGGCACTCTTCACCCCGGGAAAAAGGAACAAGGAACAAACAGGCATGCAGTCCCTGAATCAAAACACATCGAAACACTCAGGCTGCAGACCAATACAAAACTCAAAACTACTGGACCCAGACTTATAAAAGTAGACCAATTAGATGAGGACAAATCTGAGGGAGAGACATGTGACATTTGCAACGATGTCAACGTGCGTCTAGCAACAACCTCCACTCCAAACACAAACAAAGACAACATAACACATACAGTCAGTCCCATACAAATCACCACCATCGCCGACACCACGCCAGCAAGCACCACCAACATCAGTGAAAAACGTGTGATGGCAAACAGCATTGAAGAGGCGTGTGACAAAACGGAAAGTAACCGTGTGACATCCCAAAGAGGTCTTAAAATGTCCCCCAATCAGCGGCCAACACCAAGCCACAATCCGTCCAGTACTACCTCAGAGACCGCAACAGAAACCAGCACCAACAGCAGGCCAGCTGCACCTAATTATGATAATTTAGAACGTAACTTACTTTTAAGTAGGCTAGAGAAAAAAGAGATACTGCAGACAGCGCAGTGGATGCTACTTAGATCGTGCCATCCAAAGGGAGATTCTCTCTGTTTTCCAGTAACTGAGCAAACAGACAGAATCATCCTAAAGACAGAAAATATTCCTACATCAGCAGAGCCGCTGCTTGATCTCATGCTCCAGGTCTGCCTGCGCAGGTCAGAATCTTTCGACTTGGACAAAATATATATAGATCATGTAAGAGCACACGGACGAACATATTTTGATTACTCACAGACTGGCAGTAAATGTTTTGTACACGTAAAACACCCAGAACACATAGACAAAAAATGAATATCTTACAACATAATACAAAAAACAGTACGACAGTCAGCGCGGAAATCCCTAAAATAGCACTAGACCTGCAGGCAGACATCATGTGCTTACAAGAACCCTATAACAGAAACGGGCAACTAATATGTCTACCAAAACATGCTACCACAATAACAGGCAGCAATGACTGTAAGGCTGCAATAGTAATTTTAAATAGAACTTATAACATAGTTAAGGTAACACAGTTATGCAATCAACACTTGGTTACCATAGAGATAACTAACGGGAACGTCACATGGGTTATTGCATCCATGTACGCCCAATACAGCCATCAAATACAGCCGTATGCAGACTACATCAGAGATCTAGTAATGTATGCCAGAGGCAAAAAATTAGTGATAAGTGCTGACATTAATTCCAGATCGACCCTCTGGAACTCAGACAGAACAGATGACAGAGGACGCATAATCACCGATCTAATACAAGAAACACAATTACATGTAATGAATACAGAAGGACCCATACCAACATATGCAGGGTTCGATGGTACGAGCAGTAATATCGACTTCACGCTAGCAAATAATGCAGCCATGGCATACGTAACAAACTGGACTGTACACGACAACATAACCAGTAGAGATCATAATGTCATAACATACACACTAACTCACACTCAGAACACAATGACCAAATCACACACCAGACACTTGCTGTTGCACAAAGCAGACTGGAACAAATTAACGGAAATTATCCAACGTCACGATCTACAAAACATCAATGGAAGTATCGATTATAGAGCACACAAGTTAACACAGGTGGTACAACATGCAAAAAACACATCAATACCGACAGCAAAGAACACAAATTGCTCACCAGTACCATGGACCAACGAACTTACGAGACTCAAACAAGACGCAAGACGCAAACGAAAATTATATCAAAGGGCGATAGCAGATAGGGACCGGCGAATAAGACTTGAAGCATATAGGCATGCACAAGACTTATACAGACAGACCCTATACAACACGCGTAGACAACAGTGGGAGCTATTTGTAACAACACAAACAGAGCAAAATATATGGGGGGAACCATACAAAATACTGACAGAGAAGATAAAAACCCCACTAGTTCTGGGAACGCTAAGGCAGGATGACGGCACGATGACGAGGGGATGGAGGAATACAGCGGAGTTTCTGCTGTATAAACTGCTCCCTGACGACGTTATCGATACAGACACACAATATCATGCAACACTAAGAGAAAACCTACACACACCATATAACACTGCAACTGTCACCTGTCCTTTTGCGCAAGAAGAGGTTGCGCTAGCAATCTCAGAGCTCAAAAACAAAAAAGCACCTGGACCAGATGGTATCCACTCGGAAACACTGAAAAAACTAGCACCGCAGATCACCCCGTTCCTAACAACGTTACTGAACGATGCCTTACGGCTGGGCAGGGTACCTACAGTATGGAAAACCTCCAAAGCAGTCATTATTAAGAAATCAGCGGACAGGGATCCTTCAGATCCAAAGACTTACAGGCCAATATGCCTAATAAACACCCTAGCAAAGATTCAGGAGAAGCTACTGTGTAAGCGCCTGCAAACACACAGAGCTCTCAGAGGTATGAACCAACACCAGTTCGGCTTCAGATCTGGCAGATCAATAGATGATGCCATCAACCAGGCCCTGCACATAGTTAACACCACAAAACAGAAATACGCCATGGCAATAATGATTGACATTGCCGGAGCATTTGATAATCTTTGGTGGCCAGCACTGTTTCAGAGGCTAAGACATCTGGAGGTACCGCAGTCACTGTACAACAGTTTTCTGGACTACTGTAAAGACCGAGTAGTCGAATGGCAGATGGACAGTCGGAAAGTAATTAAAAGAATTACCAAAGGCTGTCCTCAAGGGTCGATCTGCGGCCCCATCTTCTGGGACATAACAATCGAACCCCTCCTACAACTTCTGGATGGGGATGACAGGTCAGACGGAATGGTCGCCTACGCAGATGACCTATTAGTTGTAGTCACTGCAAACAACAGAGCCCAGTTAGAAGAGAAAGCCAGTGGATTACTACAAACAATTACTCAGTGGTGTCACAACAACAAACTCAGGATAGCCGAAAACAAAACAACATACACTTTACTGAAAGGATCACTCCAAAGGAATCCTTCGGTTAAAATTGGGGACACAAACATCAAACGAGCACGCATTACGCGCTATCTTGGGGTACACATAGATGAAAAATTGAATTTCCACGAACACATAAGGCTAACAACAGACAAAGCAGAAAAAATACTCCACAAACTGGTGAGGCTAAATTCAAAACAGTACAGACTACCTCTACCAGTCATACGTACATACCACTGTGCGCTCTTCGAATCAGTACTCAGCTTTGCAGCTAGCACGTGGGCACATAGACTGAACGTGGTCACCAACAAAGCATCCGTCAGACGAGGGCAGAGAAGTGTCCTACTTAGGCTATCTGGAGCCTTCGGTACCACCTCAGCGGATGCACTGTGTGTGGTGCTCGGAATATGCCCCATAGATATCACGATCAAATACAGAGCTGCAAGGTACTGGTTAAAGGTGGGGAGACTAGATAAGGTGCACACAATAACCGGTGTGCCCATAGAGACGATACGTCACCTTAAAAGTTGGCGTTTGGATACATGGCAAGGTGAGTGGGATGTAAGTGGTAAGGGACGTAGACTGCACGACTTTCTCCCTGACATAAGGGAGCGGTTGAGAATGAGACATATCGATCCCAGCCGCGGTATGGTACATTTCTTAACCGGGCACGGACCTTATCCCACGCACTTAAACCGCGTGAGTCTGAGGCAGACACCTACATGCACATGCGGGGAAGAAGGTTCCCCAGAACACACTGTCTTTTTCTGCGGGCAATACGCGAACAATAGACATACACTACACTTGGATTACACAGATACAGACATAGACATATACACAGCAATAAGAGACGAAGAACAATGGGCACAATTAAACGCACTGACAAACAGTATTTCTAAAACAACACATGAAGAGTATATGCGGACACGACATCACAGACATGCCTATGTGCAGCGTCACAGAAATCTCCAGAGGATGGACAGCGATACCCACAGCGACAGCGAAAATAGTGACAATGAGGAGGAACAGGAGGAAGAAGCTGAGATGTGAATGTAAATAAGCAAATTGCTGGCAATCTAGCCAAGAAAACACCAAATGCTGTACATGGATGCGCACCTAATGTAGTTAATACATAGGATTAGTAACAAATAGGATAAGAAAAATTATTTCTCTTCTAATAACCATTTGTGTGTGTCTGTGTGACTGGCGGTCAACGGCTCGATGAAATCATTCCGAGGTATTCACCGTCAGTCACACTCGGTGATGGTACTAACAAATCTCTCATCTATCCTATCTTCTTTTTATATTCTTCTTAAAAACAACAAAATTTTATTTATATTTCAACCTCAAATTATTGTTATTTTGAATCATTCTTTGTAAATGTTGTAGATAAAAAAAAAAAAAGGAAAGAAAACTGTAAAAAGATGAAAAACGAAAATTGTAAGATGTACGACCTGTTTTAAACATCAGGTAACAGGTCTATAATTTGGCAATAAATAAATAAATAAATAAATACGGTCCCGCACACCGTTAGGCCGTTTTCCGCTCACGCCCCAACATCGTGCAGCCCGCCTCCAGTGGTGTCGCGACAGGCGTGAATGGAGGGACGAATGGAGACGTGTCGTCTTCAGCGATGAGAGTCGCTTCTGCCTAGGTGCCAATGATGGTCGTATGCGTTTTTGGCGCCGTGCAGGTGAGCGCCACAATCAGGACTGCATACGACCGAGGCACACAGGGCCAACACCCGGCATCATGGTGTGGGGAGCGATCTCCTACACTGGCCGTACACCACTGGTGATCGTCGAGGGGACACTGAATAGTGCACGGTACATCCAAACCGTCATCGAACCCATCGTTCTACCATTCCTAGACAGGCAAGGGAACTTGCTGTTCCAACAGGACAATGCACGTCTGCATGTATCCCGTGCCACCCAACGTGCTCTAGAAGGTGTAAGTCAACTACCCTGGCCAGCAAGATCTCCGGATCTGTCCCCCATTGAGCATGTTTGGGACTGGATGAAGCGTCGTCTCACGCGGTCTGCACGTCCAGCACGAACGCTGGTCCAACTGAGGCGCCAGGTGGAAATGGCATGGCAAGCCGTTCCACAGGACTACATCCAGCATCTCTACGATCGTCTCCATGGGAGAATAGCAGCCTGCATTGCTGCGAAAGGTGGATATACACTGTACTAGTGCCGACATTGTGCATGCTCTGTTGCCTGTGTCTATGTGCCTGTGGTTCTGTCAGTGTGATCATGTGATGTATCTGACGCCAGGAATGTGTCAATAAAGTTTCCCCTTCCTGGGACAATGAATTCACGGTGTTCTTATTTCAATTTCCAGGAGTGTATTTATGCGGGGAGGCATGCGCAAGCTGGCGCTGCCTAATGGGCTGATCGCAAACAAGGGCGATTCGACCTGACAAATTGATGGCTGCTCAAATTTATCAGCCAACAGGGTACCTGAATCGTACTGATCTAGTATTTGTACTATGTGCTGAAATGATGGATCTGACTGTTTCAAAATCTGTTTCCTGAGTCTGACAACAGTTACACTCCACACGATCACATCACGCAACATAACATCTGAATAGAGGGCCGTTATCCAACACTATGACTTCAGGTAAACCTTCAAGGCAAAAAATATAGCACAACACCCGAATGGTGTTACGTGATATTGTCGAGTTCATTGGCACAGCAAAAGGAAACTTGCTATACAAGTCAACCACACTCAACCAACTAGTGTTCCAAAAAGGTCCCACAAAATCTATGTGCACACGTTTCCATGGTGATTGCAACTTAGGCCAAGCAGAGAATTTTTGTGGCAGAGCGGACTGATCGTCTTCACATGCGTGAGACTGTGACATCATCTGTTCTGTTGGAGTGTCCATATCCTTCCAAGTACAGTGTAATTGCGCTGTTTCGAATGAACAATCCCCTCAATGTCCTCAGTGAAGTAACTGCAACACTTCTTTTTGCAAAGCTTTAGGGATAAACACACGTTACTGTCCACTGTCATTTTGAACAAGATTCGCACCTTTCTGTATAGAGAGGCTACGCGAATGTGCAAAGTATCAGGGCACTACAGAGTTCTTTATGCTTTGCAGTGAGCAAGGCCAAGATGTGCAAATCTATTGTAGCAAAATATTCAAATCTGAATCAACTTCCATGGCCTGTGCAATTTTCCAACAGTTCAGAGGAAAGGATTGAAGTAATTCAGAATCCTGGGCATAGATGTGACAACAAGATGCAGCAGAAGTGTCAAAGTCTGTATCAGGGGCAATCGGAAGACGTGAAAGTGCATCCGCATTACCATATTTAACCATTGGACAATACACAATCTCATACTGGTATTGAGACAACAACAAAGCCCATCTATGCAATATTTGAGCTATTCATACGGGAACTGGCTTCATCAGATGGTTGAAGGACTGTAGTGGACTGTAGTAGAATTTCCTGCCATGCATATAGTGGTGAAATTTGGTGACACCATACACAATAGCTAATACCTCTTTCTCTATGTGTCAGTAATTACACTGAGGTCAGGACAAAATTTCTGATGTGAAAGTAGTAGGCCTGTCTTTATCACCAATTCTGCGTGAAAGCACTGCACTGATTCTGTAAGAGGAAGCGTCAACTTGCAACACAACTGGGACGTCAGGATCAAAGTGAACTAAGCAGCGATCACTGAGCAATGCATATTTAAGGTTTTGAAAAATTTCTTAGTACTCAGCTGTCCAAAAAAAGGGGACAGTCCTGCGACTGAAGCGATGCAATGGAGGTGCGATGTGTGCAGCATTCAGCATGAACCAAATATAATAGTTCACTTTCCCTAAAACTGATGGCAATTCTGTGACATTGCGAGGAACTGACAGGTTCTGTATGGCTAACAAATGAGACTGAAGATGATGTACACCTTGAATGTTTATGACATGACCACGATACTTTGACTGAGGTTTAAGAAAAATCACACTTGTCCACTCTATACTTCAGTCCTGCATCAGATAACATACGAAACAAAGCATGTAAATTTGCAACATACAGGTGTACGACCTGCTACGACAGAATCGTGCAAATAGTTTGAACAGTTTGGTACTTGAGCAGTAAACTGTTCCAAATACTGTTGCAAAATGGTGGGTTCGGAAGCACTGCCTTAATGCAAATGCAAATATTTAAATAAGCCTTAATGAGTGTTCACAACACACACCTTTTGAGATTTTTCATCTAGTGGTATTTTAAGAAGGGATGTAATGGATTTTGGTCCAAGATATTAATTTTTCAAAAATGTTATTTTCTTGATCTACACAGTTTAATCTATGTTGTGTGTGAATTTTATCGTGATAGCATCTTTATAAATGCCTTTAAATTGTTAAACTGATTAACTCTGCACTGTCTGCCACTTCTAAGTTTTCTGACATTTGCGAAACTGCTTACTTCAGCGGAATTTTTATCTGTGTGGAGACTACTTTCTTTCGATATCTTTGGCTGACATCTATATCTCTGGCTGACATCTATATCTTTGCCTGAAAACTTTCTTGCATGTAGTTTACTTAGTGTTTGAGCATTCTAAGACATATTAGTAGGTGGAAGGTTGAATTCGCAAACCTTTACGTGGAAGTCAAGATTTATGCATAATGGGCGGTGGAAAGACTGTGTTTAGGAAACGGAGATTGCATGTAACTCGGTTTACCAACAAAAAAGTAGAAGCAGCTCGAAATGAAGAACATAAGCTCTCAGCTTCAGCATTGAAACTTATGACAGGAGAATTGTACAGGTGCGTGAATGATGTTGATATGGATTCCACTGGATTCAGACTTACTGATTTGGAGTTTCTCTGCCACGCTATAAAGTTTTCATGTTCATGTATTACCTGTAAAAATACAGAATGTATGATAGTTGTTGAAGAAAGAAGAGTGGGAATAGCTTGTGATTTTGAATTAATTTGTAATTCGTGTTGCTATGAATTTTCATTTTCCTCCTCTAAAAAAACTGACACTGGTATCTGTGGTAGAAATTTTAGCTTAGCGTATGCTCTGGGGTGCCTTGGACAAGGCAGGGAAGGAGGTAGTTAATTGTGTGGTTTTCTGAACATGCCTCCACCTTGTGCAAGGTTTGAAAAAATAAATAAATGTATGTCTGATGCTGTATGCGACACTGCCAAAGTTTCTGTGAAGAAAGCGGTGGAGGAATTGGTAGAAATAAACAAAAAATATAAAGATCCTGGGGTAGATATTCATGATAGTGAATCTGCTACAAATGTTGCTGGCCTGTGTATGTCTGTAGATGAGACTTGGATGAAAAGGAGTTACACATCTCTGTATGGAGTTGCATCTGTTATTGGTATTAACTCAGGTACAGTTTTAGATGTAGAAATTATGTCTAAATACTGTCACAAGTGTGCAACAAGGAAAATGTCCAACAATGAAAATAGTGAGAAACTGTGGCAAGAAAAGCATGCAGTAGCATGCTCTAAAATTATACTGGCTCAAGTGGGGGCTTGGAAGCTACTGCAGTTGTAGGGATGTTCCCCAAATCTGAAGACCAGTATGGTGGTAGATACACTAAGTACCTTGGTGATGGGGACTCCCCTTCGTTCAAAGCTGTAACAGATAAAAATCCATACAATACAACAATAGAAAAGTTGGGATGTGTTGGCCACCTACAAAAGAGGCGTCGTGACAGGCTTCGTCACTTGCAAAAGAGAAGCTAGGTGAAATACTTAAGGATGGAAAATCACTAGGAAGAAGAGGCACGCTTACTCTGAAAGAAATTGATTCCCTTCAGTTATTTTATGGGAGAGCTATCAGGAAAAACAAACATAATTTAGAGGTGACGAGGCATGCTGTGTGTGTAATTTTTCTCCACAAACTATCCACTGACCAAACATCAATGAACAATCTGTGTCCGAAAGACGATTGGTGTAAGTTCAACAACAGAAATGAGATGTATTCTCATAAACACTACTTACCAGAATCTGTTATGAATACAATTAAGCCCACGTTCAGGTTCCTTGCAAACCCGGATTTATTAAGGAAGTGTCATCACGGAAAGACACAAAATGCAAATGAAAGCTTCAATAATTTAATTTAGATTAGACTCTCCAAAAAAAAAAAAAAGAATTCTTTGGACTTGAAGTACTCAAAATAGGTGTCTATGATGCAGTTTTATGTTACAATAGGGAAATAATGGCATAATAGAAGTGCTGAAGAGAGATGGTATAGATCCTGGTTGTTTACAACAAAAGTATTTTATACCATCGACGAGAGCAAGGTCAAGAAAGCTAACAGATCAGTAGCTTACCTAGAAATACAGGCCAGGCAGGTTCGAAGAGGAGACAAGAGAAACCTGGAGAACGAGGAGTATCAGCATGGAGGATTTTAAAAGTGATGTAAGCTTATTACGTGTAGAAGTATGAGAAAAAAATCTTTGAACCTCATTTTCTCTGTTTAAAATTTCTTACGTTATTAGAAGCCATTTCTCAAAAAGTATATGCGCTAATGCAACGAAATTTTCAGGAACTATTTGCAACTTGTTGCTGTCTCCCTGGAACTAAAAAGTCCGAGATTCTGCAATTACAGTCTGATTTTTAGATGATTATATGTAGAAAAAAGTTAATTTTTGGATGTTCAAAATTAAAAACTCTGTTAATGATACAATTCACACCATAAATTAATAACTGTACTTCAGTGGTCTTATAACCTTCTTAGGACACTACAATAAAATTTTCAGATTGATTTCATGATTAACATTTGAGTTACACCTTTTTATAAAAAAGACAATAAAAAAATAAAAGACTCCAAATTCTGGTAAAATATTAATTTTGCTTTACACATGCAAAATTTTAGATTTGTACATTAATAAATACGGCTGTAATCATTTTGTAAATAAATGTTTACATTTTCCGTTACATCCTCCCTTAAGGTATTCATCACGCAAATCAATTTTAGAAAAGCAGCGACCGGCGCCTAATATGTCCATGAGATCCTCTGGCCTTGTGCAGTGTGCAGTTTGGCCATCTGCTGCTTGAATGCTCTGACAAAACGTTTCGCTCCACCACTGGACTGTGGATGGAACAGTGCACTGGTTAGATGCTGTATGCCATTGCGTTCACAGAATGTTTCAAATTCATTTGACATGAACTGAGGGCTGTTTCTTGTAACCAAAGAACTGATGCCTAGCTGCTACCACATTCGTATGTTGGTCATAATACTTAGTTAGCGACTCTACAACCTGATCATACGAAAGTTCACTCGGAGTGGCTTTAGGAAATAGTTTCTGAGTGAGTCTAAACAGTGCACTTCCTAATGTTGAGAGAAAGTAATGGCTTTTCACAGTATCTAGTACATTGTGACCAATTACGTGAACTTCATACTGTTGCAACCACTCGAGCTATTCCTCTTCTTAATCATGAAACTGGCGGAAACGCGGTATAGCATAAACATTCACAAACACATGATTCAGTACAGCTTAAAAAAATACATTGCAATAATGGGCAAACTAGGGGAATAAATCTAATATAATGAGATGTAGAAGAGGTAGAAATTGCACAAAAGTGGAGCTAGGTATTCCTCATAAAGTTTGACTTAATCCGTTTGAAAGAATCAGAAGACAAACAGTATCGCTAATAAGGACGATATTCAATGACACTTCATTTTCTAGTCAATTCCGTTGAATCAAGATTACTGAGCACCCATGCTATGAGTGTGTTGGAACATCTATTGGAGATTTCAACTATATGTTATCATGAAGGCGATAGAAAATTTACTAAAAGATTTACTAACCTTTTTAGTAAAAAATTTCACAACCCTTTTTTTTTACATGGACTGTCTGACATTATACTAACACATTGGAACATTTTACTTCGTTATTGGGCAGTAAGACTATTTCTTCCTCAGTTTCTTCCTGCAATGTTTTCTCACAACGGATTTATCTTCCTGCCGGATTTACTCGATATCATCCGCGGCTAATGCGGCAGCTACAATGTTTATGACCTCTTCTGCTCTTGTAGCGGTGTGGTGCGACCTCTTTATTTGAGTAAATAATCGTAGCTGGAAATTAGCCCTTACTTTATGGTACCATTAACTTTGAAAAACAAACACTATCTGAATCCTGCGATTTGTAGCACATCATTACAGCATAGTCGTGCAAAACAGCTCCACAACTTTTTTACTTCTAAAATATATTAGCGCGTTAAAGCATTGTACATGTAATTTGTATTGTGAATACTGATTTTTTACATACGTCGATGACTAATAACACACAACTGGATATCTGACTCCGTATTGAAAAGCCAGTACATAAGACCGTGACGTTAGCGATCTAGAAAAAGCAAAATAGTAGTTGTAATAGGTGATATAGCTTCATGAGAGAAACCAAAAATGTATACTTAAAAAAAGACGTTTAAAAGTCTCAGTTTTAAATCGTCTCAAATTATTACCAGATATTTAATTACTATTTATTTAATGATCATCTTCAGATGTCGTACAATTTAAAACGTGGTTCCGAAGTCTCTGTCTTAGCATTATATAATCAATCTGAAACCTTCTGGTGTCTCCAGGTCTTTTCCATGTATGCAACTTTCTTCCAAGATTCTTAAGGGAGTCAAAATAATTTCTAAAAGAAATAAGTAATACTCTATAAAATAATATGAATACCACACTTGTAACAGCGTTCCGTGGTGTAGAACATATTACTAATGTGTTGGGTACTGCGGAATGATGATAGCACATCATGTATTTAATGTGCGATCTAACAGTTTCAGTCGGAAGGCCATACAGTCCAGAATCTCTTTGCCAATCAGTCAAAACCAACGTGAGCATTGAGTCAATCGTCCCATCGACGCACCATTTGGTGAAATAGGAAATAATCCAAGGAGAAGAAATAAAAACTTTGAGGTCCGCCGATGACATTGTAATTCTGTCAGAGACAGCAAAGGACTTGGAAGAGCAGTTGAACGGAATGGACAGTGTCTTGAAACGAGGATATAAGATGAACATCAACAAAAGCAAAACGAGGATAATGGAATGTGGTCAGATTAAGTCGGGTGATGCTGAGGAAATTAGATTAGGAAATGAGACACTTAAAGTAGTAAATGAGTTTTGCTATTTGGGGAGCAAAATAACTGATGATGGTCGAAGTAGAGATGATATAAAATGTAGACTGGCAATGGCAAGGAAAGCATTTCTGAAGAAGAGAAATTTGTTAACATCGAGTATAAATTTAAGTGTCAGGAAGTCGATTATGAAAGTACTTGTGTGGAGTGTAGCCATGTATGGAAGTGAAACATGGACGATGAATAGTTTGGACAAGAAGAGAATAGAAGCTTTCGAAATGTGGTGCTATAGAAGAATATTGAAGATTAGATGGGTACATCACATAGCTAATGAGGAGGTATTGAATAGGATTGGGCAGAAGAGGAGTTTGTGGCACAACTTGACAAGAAGAAGGGACCGGTTGGTAGGACATGTTCTGAGGCATCAAGGGATCACAAAGTTAGCATTGGAGGGTAGCGTGGAGGGTAAAAATCGTAGAGGGCGACCAAGAGATGAATACACTAAACAGATTCAGAAGGATGTAGGTTGCGGTAAGTATTGGGAGTTGAAGAAGCTTGCACAGGGTAGAGTAGCATGGAGAGCTGCATCAAACCAGTCTCAGGACTGAAGACCACAACAACAACAACAACGGGGTGTCGTGCTACGTATCCTCGTGCGACAGGTATCGTCAACTATACAAGGCCTTTTTCAAGGGACTGAAGGCGTGATAATCGCATGGGGAGAGATCAGAATGTCCTGTCCGCTGGTCCCATAAATAGTCTACTATACTACAGTGTAAAGTGTTGTGGTAAAAAAGGGCCTGTGACAATGACAGTAGTATTACGCAAAGTCGAAAGTAATGTCAGAGATTATTATAAACCTTCTCTTTAATGTGTTAAAGCAAGTACTCCGTCTTCTGGCCACAAGTGGCCCATCGGGACCATCCGACAGCCGTGTCATCCTCAGCTGAGGTTGCAGATAGGAGGGTCGTGTGGTCAGCACACCGCTCTCCAGGTCGTAATTATGGTTTTCTTTGACCGGAGCCGCTACTATTCTGTCGAGTAGCTCCTGAATTGGCATGACGAGGCTGAGTGTACCCCGAAAAATGGCAACAGCGCATGGTGACCTGAATGGTCACCCATCCTAGTGGCGGTCAGCACACCGCTCTCCCGACCGTATGTCAGTTTCCAAGACCGGAGCCGCTACTTCTGAATCAAGTAGCTCCTCAGTTTGCCTCACAAGGGCTGAGTGCACCCCGTTTGCCAACAGTGCTCGGCAGACCGTACGGTCACCCATCAAAGTGCTAGCCCAGCCCGACAGCGCTTAACTTCGGTGATCTGACGGCGACCGGTGTATCCACTGCGGCAAGGCCGTTGCCACTTTTATGTGTTACCGTTTGATCATTCTGATTCGACTGCTGTGCTCAAAGGAAAGAGAGCAACCCTGTACTAGCGTATCTGCTTAAACGATAGAATTTTCGTCTTGTTCAAGCTGTATGTATAGTGTAAGTGTTTTCGAATAATATATCAATTGTTAATTTCATGTTGTCATGGTTTATTTTATGTTTACTTCCCTCCTGTGATACAGTATTCAATAATAAAAACTTTTATAACTTTGCGAAGCTTTGCCGCTAAATCATTGTTGGTTAGCGGCCATGAGACGCCATTACGCTGGAACAGCTTAATTTCAAGTATTACGGACTCCACCCTATGAATAAATAAGTACTATTTATGTTAATTAAGAGACAAAACTACACCAATCGTTTTCTGACAAACAGAATGTTAACTGAAGTAGTTTCTTTGAATACTTACTGCTCCGATCTGGTTAGTCTTGCCACGAAATAAATTTGTAAAATAATCTCTGAACGCAGCTATATGACAAACTAATGGATTGGTGATCCATCTGAAAGCAGAAACTAATATTTCAGTCAATGGTCAGCATATGTTCCCTATAAATGTATTTAGTTATGTAAGTGTGTTGTACTGGTGGCTTCTCCCGTAGCCCGAAAGTTTATGCCCGGCAAATCATTGTACCCATTACGCGCTGCGATTAATAGCAGTGGGCATACGGCTTACTTGCTAGTAATGTCAGACATAATACCAACTTCAAAAAATTTTCTTTGCCTACGTAAGGAATGAGTACTATTCTTGAATGTCGCTAACTGCCCATTGCTATGAGTACTTTCAAGCGTAACTTGACGCACCTAATAATGTTACGCCGAGCAGTGACTGAGTGCGTGAAATCGAAGAACTTTGCTCAATATGATATTTGTTGCCGTCAATAAGGAGCAGCGGGAAGCGGGGAGTACAAGAACCATATTGCGGGTGCTCCAGTATCTCTCACTTGAGCTACCGTAACTTCTGCGCCCGCATCTCGTGGTCGTGCGGTACCGTTCTCGCTTCCCACACCCGGGTTCCCGGGTTCGATTCCCGGCGGGGCCAGGGGTTTTCTCTGCCTCGTGATGGCTGGGTGTTGTGTGCTGTCCTTAGGTTAGTTAGATTTAAGTAGTTCTAAGTTCTAGGGGACTGATGACCGTAGCAGTTAAGTCCCATAGTGATCAGAGCCATTTGAACCATTTTTTTAACTTCTGCGTTACGATACTTGCAATATGGGGGCGTTCGTTATCGCGAAGCAGGAACACCATTCCACAACGGTGGTTGTCAGACATGCTGCCCCATACACATTCTTCGTTCTCCGATGGCCGATTAGCGGTGTTTGTCCTTCAGCATCCAAGAAAAGTATAACAGTGCCTTGATCCGGTATGGACGCATTTGATAATAGCATCACCATAGTTCACATTTCCGTATTTACTGCAAGCACGCCAGAAAGACAAGAATGAGATACTGGTTCTTGCTTACGTGTCGGTGCTTATATACCCGAGTCAGAGGTGAGATACATTGCATAACTCTGCAGAAATACCTGAAAACGCAAAAAATAATTAAAAAATGGTTCAAATGGCTCTAAGCACTATGGGACTTAACATCTGAGGTCATCAGTCCCCTAGACCTAGAACTACTTAAACCTAACTAATCTAAGGATATCACACACATCCATGCTCAGGGCAGGATTCGAACCTGCGACCGTAGCAGCAGCGCAGTTCCGGACTGAAGCGCCGAGAACCGCTCGGCCACAGCGGCCGGCAGCAAATTTTTTATCGCAAATTTATTAGCAGTATTGTCACGCCATAACCACACTCATGCCCACATCGGAATGTGGGGACTTGAGTGAAATACAGCATTTAGCACTGAAAGCATGTTTATTACGAACAGTGACATATAGTCGTACAGAACTGACTTCCTGGATGGAGAGTGCAGTTATTTACACCAACATCAAATAACTAAAAATCCTGGTATTTGTACATACATCGAATATTCCAGAATGTACAAGTATGAGATATTTCTGGAACCTGCCACAAATGACAAATACTACGCAGCAAGCAATTTTTGGTGGTCGGGTTTTCTCTGACAAACCGCAGTGCGAGAGCCAGCGCCGCTAACCACTATGCCACACGGCATGCGCGGCAGAATGTTGGATACGACGGAGTGCTGCTCTTATTTTACAGCTTACGACTTTATTATATACAGGGTGAGTCACTAACTGTTGCCACCTACAATAACTCTTAAAAGTATGATAGGAGCTGAAAAGTTTATGTGACAAAAGTTGCATGAAACAATGGATACCATAATATGACGTTGTTTTTTTGTTGGTACGTGGGGTCGCGTCAGTGGTGTGAAGGTCAACTTTGTTCTTTTTTTTTTTTTTAATGGGGTTCTATAGTTTGGTTCTGATTTTCTGATAGCGTCTATTCAGACGAATCCAATGACGTGTAACAGTAAGGTCTTTGAAGGTCAACGAAGGTCACAAAACTGGCATGAACGTCCATTTACAGAAGGTGTTCGAAGTGATGATCATTGGTGTCAATGCAGTGCTGCAATCTTCTTATTTCTTATCACGGATTGAGTGGTATTCCATATCACTTAGCGATATATATATATATATATATATATATATATATATATATATATATACGTTGGTGGAACCACACATGTGACCAAGCTATTGACCAACGAATCAGTGCATGGAAAAAATTTAGTAGCCATAAATCCCAAGAGAATTGGATGAACTTCTTGAAAACACAGAAGCAATCAAGCAAAATCATTCGCAGTGAAAAACGACAGTATGACAAACGGCGACTGACAGAGATCGAATCGGACTTCATGAAGAACAATACAAGAAACTTCTACAGAATGTTTATAGAAAATATGACTGGATATCAGCCACCCAACTTGTGCTTCAGAAGACCGGATGGAACCCTAGAAACCAATACCAAAAACAATTGTGACATTCTGGCAAAGTACTTTGAAAAACAGCTCAACACGGACCCCCTCCCCCATGGAAGAAATGATAACAGAAACGAGCACATACAATCCAGATAGTGAACCTCCAACTCTAGAAGAAGTTAAAGAAATAATAAAGTCACTCAAGAATCGTAGAGCACCAGGAGAAGATGGCATCATCGTGGAAATCTGGAAGTTACAAGACCCAGAACTCACCAAAGACATCCACAGGATCTTGGAAGACATCTGGAAGACCATGAAAATTCCTGACGACTGGAAAACTGCCCTGATACACCCTGTAAGTAGGCTGTTTATGTTTTCTTATTGGCAACGTTACGTAGCGCTCTGTATGAAAATCACTGGCTGTGCTGTGTGCAGCCTGTGGCTAGTTTGCATTGTTGTCTGCCATTGTAGTGTTAGGCAGCGGCAGCTGGATGTGAACAGCGCGTAGCGTTGCACAGTTGGAGGTGAGCCGCCAGCAGTGGTGGATGTGGGGAGAGAGATGGCGGAGTTTTGATAATTTGTAATACTGGATGTCAATTATGAATATTAAGGTAAATACATTGTTTGTTCTCTATTAATATCTTTCATTTGCTAACTATCCCTATCAGTAGTTAGTGCCTTCAGTAGTTTGAATCTTTTATTTAGCTGGCAGTAGTGGCACTCGCTGTATTGCAGTAGTTCGAGTAACGAAGATTTTTGTGAGGTAAGTGATTTCTGAAAGGTATAGTTTAATGTTACTCAGGGCCATTCTTTTGCAGGGATCCTTGATAGTCAGATTGCGTTGCGCTAAAAACATTGTGTGTCAGGTTAAGCACAGTCTTGTATAAAGGGGACGTTTCATATGGCGACCCTGCCAGAATTCGAACCTGGAATCTTCTGATTTTTTCTTGTAGTTTAGCGTAGATTAGCAAGATTAGCGTAGATTTTGTTTATTGCTAGCGCGTAATTGTAGAGAGAATCTCCTTTGTAGTTGCAGTCTTTCATTGTTGTACAGTAAAACAGTTGTGGCATGCAGGTAGATTTGCACCAAGTATTTCGCAGCTACGCTTGCAATTAACTAGATATTATTTTCAGTGCTATGTTAAGTGTTCTCCTATTTTTGCTATTCATATTGTGTTTTTCTGTGTTGTCGTGTGAAATATTGTGACAATAATGGCGTGTGAAAAACGTAACGACTATAAGGCTCACATACTGCTAATGAGATTTTAATGCAACATTTTGGTTTACTTGAAAAGACATTCTTTATTTGAAGTACTTTCTGTGAGATTAAAGATGACTTAGTATTTGGTTTCTTTGACAGCTACACGATTATACCACGATGCTACTAATGAGTGACACAATTTATATTATTGCTTTTGCGGTGTTTCTGTTTCATATCTGCACGGTTTTTCTGAATTCTTCTGGAAAGTAAAACATGTTTAATAGTAACTTTTGTGGTATAGCTACAATGAGACAGCCTTTTCCGTAGCACAACAATACATTACAGCACAGTAATTTCTTCATCACAACAATAAGCGTAATAACTAAGAAATCTATACGCAAAGCATTTCACTTTTGTTTATCATGAGGTAAGTACATTGACTTCTGCAGAACTTAGCTTTTGGAGGACAATAACTACGAGACTTCCACAGAGATGATCTTACAGCAAGACGCACATTTAGCGCTACAGGACACGTATTTGAGTGATAAATTTCGTACTTAAAACATTTATTTTTAAAGATTTTTGAATTACAAAGAAAGTTCTCCGTGATACATTTCATTCCATTGCTGTAATCTGTAACACCTGAGGGTACAATTACAATAATCCTCAGGGGGGTACATGCTTACTTTGTGTACCATGTGTGTGGCAAGCACAAGGACCCCTAGCTAAAACGGTATTTGCTTATACAACTTTGCACATCGGTACCATATTCCTCTAACACGTAATTACACAGCTATCTGATCATTTAACTGAGAGATAAACATGTTTTTTACTACGTCAATGACACATGTTTACGTAATTACACCGTTGGGTACCTTCACACTTACGAAATTGTGTTTTGTCTGTACTTTGTGAACTCTTCATATTTTTTCGGAACCATTGTGATACTATGAGAGCTTTGAATGATATATTTGGTAAGGGAGCATGATTTTTAAAGTACGTTTGAGGCAGATGACACTATTGGAATGAGCAGAGAATTTTCTTTAGGTTTTGAAATTATTGGAGGAAGCTACGACGATTTTGACAGTTGACTGAGGTGTTATGATGTCATTATTATGATGACTATGTGTATTATGCTGTTCAGGTATGTTTATGTCAATAAGATGATGCTACCATATATGAGGAATGTGATTACGTGTTTATATGTATATGAATAATGAATAGAAGTTAGGGACTCTTCACTTGTGAAAAAGGATGTTGGAAACCAAGAATCGTACTTTAAGAGTTATGAAATGTGTGTAAATGCGTGAATGTATCACAATGCCAACGAAAATTTTTTGGACACTGTTATATTCATAGGATTTTGTTTCTACAGATTTGTAACGCAAATTCTTTACCTGTGAAATATTTTTATATGAGACTGTCACTGTAGCGGAAACTGCTGTCGTAAATATTTCCGTAAGAAAGTTAAGTGACCACCTGCACGTGCATCGCCGGCACACAGTTGTGTCAAACACCTGGAGAACAAGCCATTAGGGTGTTCCTTTCCGGAAGCACAGGTAGAAAATAAAAGAAAAAAGGCAGGCCTTTATCCTCGCCATTGACATTCCTTTAGAGAAAATATTGCAAATGCGACACCCTCATTACTTCCATTAACCTTGCTATTGACATTCCTTTGTAGAAATCATTGCAAATATTACACGCTCATTACCTGAAAACATATGATTACTCGTACTTTGTGCTAATTACTGAAATGCTTATGAATTGATGGGAAATATTCGTACACTTGCACACCTGATTATGAAAAGTGTCTTTCTACGAGATTTGAGAGCTACTGACTTACGAAATGCCACATAGCTATTGAATGATGTTTTTATGCTTTGGTTTGCGTAATTGCTTATTTCATTTGATACCTGTTTTCTGGCTGTGTTACAGCATTAGTTTTATAAAATAAACTTAGATGCATTTGCCAATGTGAACACTTTCTGTCAACAGATCTATTAAATAATAATTTTGTAATCCACATTCTTTAAAAAAGGAGCACTTGGAAAGGAAAGAACAATAAGAAGGGACTAGTAACAGTAACTGGACACATAATTTTCTTTTCAAGTACATGGTAATATTTTTTTTACAATATGATATTGTGGTGCACCACTTTAATTACATAGACATTAAGATGTGAATATACATTTCCCTTATTTGCACTGTTGTTTTTACTGTAATATTTTTTCTGCTTGAGCTTTGTCATGTTTAGATATACACTCCTGGAAATGGAAAAAAGAACACATTGACACCGGTGTGTCAGACCCACCATACTTGCTCCGGACACTGCGAGAGGGCTGTACAAGCAATGATCACACGCACGGCACAGCGGACACACCAGGAACCGCGGTGTTGGCCGTCGAATGGCGCTAGCTGCGCACCATTTGTGCACCGCCGCCGTCAGTGTCAGCCAGTTTGCCGTGGCATACGGAGCTCCATCACAGTCTTTGACACTGGTAGCATGCCGCGACAGCGTGGACGTGAACCGTATGTGCAGTTGACGGACTTTGAGCGAGGGCGTATAGTGGGCATGCGGGAGGCCGGGTGGACGTACCGCCGAATTGCTCAACACGTGGGGCGTGAGGTCTCCACAGTACATCGATGTTGTCGCCAGTGGTCGGCGGAAGGTGCACGTGCCCGTCGACCTGGGACCAGACCGCAGCGACGCACGGATGCACGCCAAGACCGTAGGATCCTACGCAGTGCCGTAGGGGACCGCACCGCCACTTCCCAGCAAATTAGGGACACTGTTGCTCCTGGGGTATCGGCGAGGACCATTCGCAACCGTCTCCATGAAGCTGGGCTACGGTCCCGCACACCGTTAGGCCGTCTTCCACTCACGCCCCAACATCGTGCAGCCCGCCTCCAGTGGTGTCGCGACAGGCGTGAATGGAGGGACGAATGGAGACGTGTCGTCTTCAGCGATGAGAGTCGCTTCTGCCTTGGTGCCAATGATGGTCGTATGCGTGATTGGCGTCGTGCAGGTGAGCGCCACAATCAGGACTGCATACGACCGAGGCACAAAGGGCCAACACCCGGCATCATGGTGTGGGGAGCGATCTCCTACACTGGCCGTACACCACTGGTGATCGTCGAGGGGACACTGAATAGTGCACGGTACATCCAAACCGTCATCCAACCCATCGTTCTACCATTCCTAGACCGGCAAGGGAACTTGCTGTTCCAACAGGACAATGCACGTCCGCATGTATCCCGTGCCACCCAACGTGCTCTAGAAGGTGTAAGTCAACTACCCTGGCCAGCAAGATCTCCGGATCTGTCCCCCATTGAGCATGTTTGGGACTGGATGAAGCGTCGTCTCACGCGGTCTGCACGTCCAGCACGAACGCTGGTCCAACTGAGGCGCCAGGTGGAAATGGTATGGCAAGCCGTTCCACAGGACTACATCCAGCATCTCTACGATCGTCTCCATGGGAGAATAGCAGCCTGCATTGCTGCGAAAGGTGGATATACACTGTACTAGTGCCGACATTGTGCATGCTCTGTTGCCTGTGTCTATGTGCCTGTGGTTCTGTCAGTGTGATCATGTGATGTATCTGACCCCAGGAATGTGTCAATAAAGTTTCCCCTTCCTGGGACAATGAATTCACGGTGTTCTTATTTCAATTTCCAGGAGTGTAAGTTGCTGCTGCTGTTTGCCAGGCATAGTGCTACTGAATTTTAAATTGTGTTACTCTGTTAAGCTAGTTTCACTACTGACTTATTTTTCTTGTTGCTGCACATTGGCTCATATTAGTTGCAATGTTGCATTGCTTGGTAATTTAGATTTACTGTAGCTTGCTTTGCAATTTTCCATTTTTTTTTTTTTGCATTGCTGTTTGTGTTAATTTGTTATATGCTGCTGCATTGCCTCGTCCCTTAGTTTAGCATCTGAGCTCAGTAGATTTAAGTTAGCTTAAGAGGGGTAGACTATATAAGAAACTAACTATGATGACTTGGAAGAAATGTATTGAGAAGCTATATGAAAATGGTTTGGGCAAAAAAAAAAAAAAAAAAAAGGATACTGTACAGTGGAGAAAAACTATTTTTGACAGAGGATATGAACAGAATACAGAAAGCAAGCTTAGATAGGACTTTTTGGGAATAATGATGAACGAAGGGAGATCTCCATGCAAAATACTGCAGTAAAACAAACCCTATCCTTTCCTTTTGTGTCATCCCTCTATATGTTTGTGTACCCTTGTGTATTTGTGTTTATCCTGTATTTATGTGTTTAGCTGATGAGAGCTATGTTGTAGAATTTGCCTATGTTATTTACTTTGTAAAAATGTTGAGACATTATTTATTCTGTTTTGTTTTAATGCTCATGTGTAAAGTTGATGTTTCAAAAGTTATTATGATCGTTTATGTATTTACTTATGTCATAATTCCTGTAACACTGATGTATATGTTTATTTCTATTCTTTTGTAAAGCCCGTATTACTACAAATGTTATCTGTATTGTTATGTTTTTAATGATGTATTTTGTACCTTTGTAATTGTATTCTCATGTTATAATATTGTAATTGACACCAGTTCATCAAATTAAGTAACTTGTAAGTTACATTTCACTGCACACGTTTCTGTTGGTCATAGTATATGGACAATATGTGAGAAGTTGGGACTGTTAGTGTTTGCACATGTGTTAATAATTCAGCAAGGGACTGGATAACAGCATTGCTGGTTCTAAGGACATTTCAAACAAATTTTTTTGTGAGTGGACAAGTGGTGGTTTATGGACTTGCTATATTCTCCGCAAGACTCTTCGATGGTGAATGTGCACCTGCACAGTCGCAACAGATGGCTGTTGGCCGTCTCCACAAGGACTACAGTGGGTCTGCATCTTTGATGGCCCACCAATACCATTATTTCTACAATGACTACAGTGGGTCTACACCTTTGCTGACTCACCAATACCATTATTTCTACAGGGACTACAGTGGGTCTACACCTTTGCTGACTCACCAATACAATTATTTCTACAAGGACTGCAGTGGGTCTGCACCTCGGGTGGCCCACCAATACTCTCTACCAGGACTGCAGTGGGTCTGCTCTGTGATGACCTACCTACCAATACTCTTCAAAACTTCGACTGACTCTGCTGTGGGTTTGCTCTGTTGTGGCCCATTACCTGTCAGCATGTCAAGAGTCAGCACTGTCTTTCCGTTGGAAGGACAACACTACTTCTTCAAGACTGCGTGGAAATCCACTGCTTCTGTTTGCATTTTTTTTTTTTACTAATGAGACTTTGTAAAAAACAAAAACTGTAATTACTATTATGATGAATGATCAGGACTATCTTTATGGACTATGAGAAAATTTTAGCTTTTGACCAACATTGTATTAATAAGTGTGTGCATTTGATATCTTTCTTACTGTAATTATGAAAAAATTTTTCAAATCTGTATTGGCCACTGCCCTAAAAAATTTGTAAAATTTTTTGTGGGGAGCATGGGGGCTATGTAAGTAGGCTGTTTATGTTTTCTTATTGGCAACGTTACGTAGCGCTCTGTATGAAAATCACTGGCTGTGCTGTGTGCAGCCTGTGGCTAGTTTGCATTGTTGTCTGCCATTGTAGTGTTAGGCAGCGGCAGCTGGATGTGAACAGCGCGTAGCGTTGCACAGTTGGAGGTGAGCCGCCAGCAGTGGTGGATGTGGGGAGAGAGATGGCGGAGTTTTGATAATTTGTAATACTGGATGTCAATTATGAATATTAAGGTAAATACATTGTTTGTTCTCTATTAATATCTTTCATTTGCTAACTATCCCTATCAGTAGTTAGTGCCTTCAGTAGTTTGAATCTTTTATTTAGCTGGCAGTAGTGGCACTCGCTGTATTGCAGTAGTTCGAGTAACGAAGATTTTTGTGAGGTAAGTGATTTCTGAAAGGTATAGTTTAATGTTACTCAGGGCCATTCTTTTGCAGGGATCTTTGATAGTCAGATTGCGTTGCGCTAAAAACATTGTGTGTCAGGTTAAGCACAGTCTTGTATAAATTGTTCTGAGGGGACGTTTCAACCCACTACACAAAAAAGGTGACAAGACTGACCCGAACAACTACAGAGGAATATCCCTACTACCGGTCACATACAAGATCCTCTCTAAAGCTTTACTGAACAGACTAGAATGCCAGACCGACCACTTGATTGGGGAATACCAAGCAGGCTTCCGTAAAGGGCGGTCTTGTGCGGAACAAATTTGGAACCTGAAAATGATTTTACAACACAAACAGAACCTGATCATTACCTTTGTTGACTTCAAAAAGGCGTACGACTCTATAGACCGGAAAACTCTCTTCAAAATTCTAGCAGAATACAAAGTAGACAACAAAACACGGGCTATCATACAGCAAACTTTAACCAACACGACCTCCAAATTAAAGTTCTGTGGGGAACTATGAGAGCCCTTTGAAATTCGCACAGGTGTCCGACAAGGCGATGGCCTCTCACCTCTCCTTTTCAATCTGGTGTTAGATAAGGTCATAAAAGAATGGGAAACATCACAACAGGGGATAACCTTAGGAAATCTACAGATTAAATGCGTGGCTTTTGCAGACGATTTGGCGATTGTCACGAAAGGTATAAAGGAAACAAAAGATGCTATTGAAAAACCGCACGAAATCGCTTCCAAAACTGGACTACAGATCTCTTACGAAAAGACACAGTTTATGAGCACAAAGAAACTCTCATCTCTGAACACAAAGTATGGCACGATTTACAAAACGGCAAACTTCAAATACCTCGGTGAAACACTACAAATGAGTGGGCATAACAGAGACTCAAACGAAGAAAGAAAGACTAAACTGGACAAGGCATACAAAGTAGTGTGGAATCATTACAACAAGAAGTCTATCTCACAAAAAGCCAAATTACGCCATTACGACACGGTGGTGCTCCCCGAGGCACTATATGCGGCAGAGACCACACTAATCCTAGGGCATACACGTATCAGACAATTAGAAAAAGTACAACGGAAAATATTTAGGAAAATATTTGGCGCAACTAACAACAATGGAATATGGATCAAGAAACCTACAGAGGAACTGTACAAACATACGGAGACAATCACAGAAAGGATTAGAAAACGCAGACTACAATTCTATGGACACCTATACAGGCTGACCAAACAGATCTTTGACTGGGTAACCACTAGAAACAACAAATGGGTGGCAGAGGTAGAAAACGACCTGAACCAATTCAACATAACAGCAGACACAATAAACGACAGAATAAAGTTCAGAAACATCATTAAGAAAAGTAAACTACATGAGATACAATGTGACAAACGAACAGGCATGAAATGGACCGAAGAACGCAAGCAAGATCACAGCCAGAAGATGAAAGAAATATGGGCAACCAAAAAGGCAATCAAGATGAAGCCGAAGACACAAAGTCGACAAGAAGCATGGACAGAAGACCGGAAACAGAAACACAGCGAGCGAATGAGGGAAGTTTGGGCAGCAAGGAAGGCAGCAAAAGGAACTGGCCATGTAATTTAGTCCAAATGCGCTCTTTAAGGGCAAAACACCAATAATAATAATAATATATATATATATAGGGTGAAAAGTATTTAAACCGACAAACTCTGGGAGGTTGTAGGGGACATCAAAACAAATATTTTTCCCTAATGTAATTTTTTTCTATGAGGAGTATTTAAACCGGTAGAGGCCGTATTACGCTCTTCAGTTGTTAGAGGCCGTATTACGATCTTCAGTTGTTAGAGGGCGTATTACGCTCTTCAGTTGTAGGCAACTGCTGTCCACCAGTGTAGTAGTGCATTGTATCTGTTTACTAATGGAGCGATACACCTGGAGTGAGTAGACTGATATGGTTGGTGCGTACTACGTAGCGCACCACAACGGACGAGCTGCACAGCGGGTTTATCAACAACAATATCCTAATCGCCGTGTCTCGCATCATACGACCTTTGTTGCTGTGTACCAACGTCTGCGTGAGACCGGGTCATTTAGTAGATTACATGGACAGGGACGCCGTCGCACGGTAAGAACGCTGCAATTTGAGGAAGCTGTCTTGCAGCATGTAGAGCGGAATCCTTCAATCAGCACTCGTGGAATGGCACGTAACATGGGGACGCATCAAACGAATGTAAGTACTGAAACGTCCCCTTAGAACAATTTATACAAGACTGTGCTTAACCTGACACACAATAATTTTAGCGCAACGCAATCTGACTATCAAAAATCCCTGCAAAAAAATGGCCCTGAGTATCATTAAACTATACCTTTCAGAAATCACTTACCTCACAAAAATCTTCGTTACTCGAACAACTGCAATACAGCGAGCGCCACTACTGCCAGCTAAATAAAAGATTCAAACTACGGAAGGCATTAACTACTGATAGGGATAGTTAGCAAATGAAAGATATTAATAGAGAACAAACAATGTCTTTACCTTAATATTCATAATTGACATCCAGTATTACAAATTTTCAAAACTCCGCCATCTCTCTCCCCACATCCACCACTGGTGGCGGCTCACCTCCAACTGCGCAACGCTACGCGCTGTTAACATCCAGCTGCCCCTCTACAATGGCAGACAACAATGCAAACTAGCCACTGACTGCACACAGCACAGCCAGTGATTTTCATACAGAGAGCGCTACGTGGCGGCGGCGTTACCAATATAAGAACCTAAACAGCCTACTTACATAAAGAAAACATAAACAGCCTACTTACAGTACAGTCTTTCGAGAGCAATTGTACGTCCATTTCATTACAGCGTGTCCACAACCTGGAACCAGTTGATTATCCACCCAGAGCACAGTTTTCGCAGTGGTATCTGGAACATTGTGAAATGCATCCTACATTCCCATCTCTTTGTTGTTTACCGATGAAGCAACGTTCGGGTGTGATGGAGTCTTCAATATGCACAATTGGCATGTTTGCAGGATAACCCACATGCCACAGTTACTAGCGCTCATCAAGTCCATTCTTCGTTAACGTGTGGGTCGGTGTCGTTAGGGACTGTTTAATTGGACAGTATCTGCTACCTAGGCCATTAAATGGCAGTCTCTATTACAATTTTCTCCCCAGAGCGATGCCAGAATTGCTGGAAGACGTACCGCTCCCTACATGACAACGCATGTGATTCCAACATGAAAGGGCGCCGGCACATTTCAGTCGTCGTGTACGACGATTCCTGGGCCGACGGTTCCCAGAAACGTGGATTGTCAGAGGTGGTCCTGTACCATGGCCTGCTCGATCCACAGATATGTCCCCTCTGGACTTTTTTGTATGGGGAGAGATGCGCAACCTTGTTTAGGCAACTCCTCTTGCATCAGAAGAGGATCTGCTTGCCCAGATAGTAGCTGCAGCAGGAACAATTCAGGATACTCCTGGGGTTTTTGCCCGTGTCAGGCAGAATATGATCCGACGGTGTAACCTTTGTTTACGTGTCAATGGAGGCATTTTTGAAAATCTACTGTAATTGAAATTGGGTTGGGTGTTGTGTGCTGTCCTTAGGTTAGTTAGGTTTAAGTAGTTCTAAGTTCTAGGGGACTGATGACCATAGCTGTTAAGTCCCATAGTGCTCAGAGCCATTTGAACCATTTTTTGAAATTGGGTTGTATTAATGTGTTGTCTCTTGATCATAAAAAATGGAAAAGTGTTTTTTGGTTTAATTAATTTTCTGCCAGAGAAATCTTCCTCTACCGGTTTAAATACTCCTCATAGGAAAAAATGACATTAGGGAAAATATTTGTTTTGAAGTCCCCTAGGTTTAAATACTTTTCACCCTGTATACTACCTTCCAGAAGCAGTGATTTATCAAATCTTAACACGGTATCATTAAATAACCGAAACTATAATAGGAACCATTTATGCCAACTGCCTTACTTCAGTGTTAACAAGGGGTCCGTCAAATCACCGAAGTGCTGTCGGGCTGGAATAGCACTTGGATGGGTGACCATCCGGTCTGCCTAGCACTGTTGGCAAACGGGCTGCACTCAGTCCTTGTGAGGCAAACTGAGAAGCTACTTGAATGAGAAGTAGCGGCTCCGGTCTCGAAAACTGAATACAGCCGGGAGAGCGGTGTGCTGACCCCTCCATATCCGCATCCAATGACCCCTGTGGCCTCAGGATGACACGGAGGGCGGTCGGTTCCGTGAGGCCTTCATGGACTGTTCGGGTGGAGTTTTTTAGGAACCATTTGTGACAGTTTGCAACTGAAACTTTAATATGAATATTTCCTAAAAATAACATATTTGAATATTTGCAAATGCATTGTTTATCAGCAGTATATAAAGATAACATTTTCTCTGGCTTCCAGCCATGTCAGGTAGTTTACAACACTTTCGATCAAGTGCTCCCTGGCCATTTTGAAGTGGTGACTGTCACGTGGTTGCTGCTGCCGTCCTTCCTTAGGTGGTGGCGCTACCGAATGTAGCGTCACCTTCGCTCAGTCCAGCACCATGTACGGTAATGTTTGGCAGCAAGACCATCACACTCACTTCAGACATTCACTGGCCAGGTTCCAAGCTGTGTCTAACTGCAGACCATCGTCCCTATTAAGGAGGTTGTCAGAAATTTTCATCCTGATCACTTCCTTTACAGTGATGTTCCAGAAACCATTTATCTGTTTAACACGAGATGCTCTGCTACCGCTGATTTCTCGGGATACTGTGAGCAGAAACAGTTCCAATGTTCTGTACAGCATTGTTCAATAGTACCCACAGTGGAATGTCTGACTTCAAACTGCCCACGCCAGCCCAGTATTTTGTACACTGTCCACGCACGTTAACGTGAGCACCTAATATGTTCGACGTCAGCGTGCAGCAGTCACTCGCAGACCGGAGATGGCAGCACTAGCGGTGGAGGATATGCAAAGTGCGTTGGGGGATGTGGAAAACAGCGCAGCCATTGTCATAATGCGGAAACGGAGCGATTTATTTTATGTCCAAGGGGGCATGTTCATTGGCTTTCGGACTAAGGGTGGAAACATTTCCAAAATGTACAAGCTTATGCATAGTTCGCTTTGTCGCCTGGTTCAACTACGAGCCATACATGGCAAAATGGTGCAATCCAAAACCGCCGCCGAAGCAACTACGATGTACTATCATACCCAAAAGTATCTGTACGACCTGAATAACGTTTTGCCTGGTTTGCATGCAGCCCACATAACGTAGCTCTCTTGCTGGTCCTCTAATCTCTTTGCTGTACTGTCGTTCGATTATACAAAATGAATACTGCAATAGATTACTTGAGAAGACTGTTCTTTAAGGTAATAAGTCAAAATGTAAATCAGCATCACAATACCATAAATATTAGGAAACGTGTCATTAGAGCAGAAACAGGTCGTAACGTTTGTAACTCAATTTTATTACAGTAAGTGACATTTCAAAATCACAGCACTACTACTCTCTTAGAACTTGAATTAACTAACTCCGTCACATAAGACATTCCAGCAATATTTAGGCAAAGTTAAATATTTTTTTAAACAAGAGATTTTGAGACAATATCTGGATTCCTCAAGATCTGTGACAGTTCGAATATCTTTGCTATTTATAAGGTTTTCCCGCACTTGTGAAGCTCACTCCTTATGGTTTGGCTACAAATGGATGGTGAATTAACCAGTAAAAGCAATGTTATTCACAACAGCAATCGCTCTATGGGATCTCAAAATTAACATCGTATCACCAGTAATTTCTCTGTACTCATGTTTGAGCAATTATTTGTGCACACGTTTGAACTTTAAACGACATGATGAACTTTTTTGTTCTGGATCTGTATTGAAACCAGGCAGCCGGCCGCGGTGGTGTAGCGGTTCTAGGCGCTCAGTCCGGAGCCGTGCGACTGCTACGGTCGCAGGTTCGAGTCCTGCCTCGGGCATGGATGTGTGTGATGTCCTTAGGTTAGTTAGGTTTAAGTAGTTCTAAGTTCTAGGGGACTAATGACCATAGATGTTAAGTCCCATAGTGCTCAGAGCCATTTGAACCATTTTTTTTAAACCAGGCAACAATAAACACTGTAACTAAGCAAAGTTTTCGTGAGTGAGCGATACAAGATCATAGTAACATTCGTCATTAGTAACTAGGCATGAAGAATCGAGAAATATTGAAGTTTACACCAGGATCAGTGAGAAAATCTGAACTTAACATTTTTGTGCTCTGCCTGGAATGCTGTCAAGACCCCTACTCTCCTGTTCACTAACCACGGAAAACGTTTTATATAATTTCAAGTGACAAATTTTGCACGTGTTTAAAACGAAGTGCCATGATGTAAGATTTTTTGACGGGGTTTCGAACCCAGCACGTAATCAGATTGTTAACTAACTAAAATCAAATATTAGATATAGAATTCTTTCACCAACAGCGAGTTGTTTGAATTTGAAATGAGGATACAATTTTTTTGTCTGACCGGGAATCGAACCCAGCATCTACCACCGTTGTTTTCTATCCATGTACTGTTTTCTCACCAGTAACAGGATGTGCATCTTTGACTAGAAATAACGGCACTTATTGTTATTGTTCACAACACATGAAGAAATTATTTATCATTAGTAGTTCGGTGTGCGTATGGCAGGGCTTGAAATGAAACAATGGGCATTTTTGTGCTGGATTTGTATTCGAACGCACATTTGCACCTTTCGTGGAGACCTCGATGAATTTGTAATCTTGGGACAAACAAAGTAACGATCGAATTATATCGTTCCGTGTGGGTCAGTACCACGAAAGAAGAGGTCCCAATTCGAATCCCAGTCCAGAACCAAATTTTTCAGCACCTCAAGTTCAAATAAAGTTGGAGCCCTGTGACCTTAAAAGACCATTGGCTCATTAAATAAAATAAAGTTGTTAGTGTAAGAAAGCTGACTGACGACAGGGTTTCTGTTTATCGAGACTTCTGCCTCTGGTATGGCCTAACCTCAACCATGTCTGCCCCATTTGGTAGCGAAGAGATGTGATGTTTATAATGCGGATTCTGAACTACGGTGCAAACTGCCCTTCTTCACTTGGAGTTACTAGAGGTGAAGGAGATATGTTTGTGTATGTTTACAATACAAGCCGGTAGTGGGAATCGAACCCACACCTCACAACTAATAAACCTGCCTGTTTGGGCCTCTTATCTAACTCTAAAGTCCAGCCATGCTCTCGCCTTGAGTCCCTTCGTCGGCTAGTATCTCATCTTTAGTTTGTGCCGTTGCTGTGGATATCACTGCTTACAGTAGAGAAGTTGTGTCATTTTTATATGAGTTCCAGCTCACCGACTGCTTAAGAGTTAGTCTTTTCGCGGTTTCTCCACAACCTTATCATGATTGTATTGCTCTTCCATTTCTCTGCTTGTATTTCATAAGTGGCGCGTCTAAACGCTGAAAGCACCAGCTGCCATTGCGGAACAGAGCTCTTTTTTATTTATTTTTAATTACCTATGTACTCTTTCAACGTTTCTTCCGTAATGATGCATCCAACGTCTCGGCATTTCTGCGAACTAAATAAGTTTCTTCTCAGATAAGAACTATACAAAACGATTAAATACACTTCGCCTTCTTGCCTTGGAAGTCGCTGATGCGGCGCATATGATTAAAACAAATCAAGGCGTCTTCTCACTCTTAAAATACAGAAAGAAATGCAATAACTGAAGTTAAAATGTACAATAAGGGAAAAATAATCATAATAACACGTTTTTTTTTGGGAAAGTTGAAAGGGGATGTAATTTCATATTGATTTCATCCCTTGCTTTAAAATCTTCTTAGTTTTTGGTTCAAATTAAATCTTTTTATCTGCAAGTTACTTCTATCGACCTGGCATAGTTTTTCGTATAAGACCTTGTTTTTGAAATTAGATGGAGTTGAGATGGATTATACATACAGAACTCGTCCCTACTTTTGGTAGCGTATGACATGGAAAGTATGTCAGTATAGCCAGTTAACGGAGTTCCGTTTCGTGTTAGGGTACGGTATGAAGGCCAGGTACAAAAAGTCATCAGGAGTAATGGACATCGTGGATGTCCTTGTAATGGTTGCCATCTTGTGTCGAATGAGCTTCCAGGCATCTTTAACTGCATACAAAACGATGTTCTTCATCATCTGTTAAGTTACACGTTGCGCACAGTGATGGAACTGTCGAATGTATGGGATGAAGCTTGGAGTTGGTACGCATTTTTCGGTTAACTACCAGGTATCAAAACGCTTTTGCTTTCGTTGGTGGAGCACGGGAGCGTATAAACTTCCAGAGTACTGGTCAACTGTGCTTCGAGTATTTGTGTTAGATAATTCTTCAGTTCTTGTTTTCCATCAGGTTCCTGTAAACTGACTTCACCGTCGCGAACTCCTTTCCTGGGATGTTTGATTTGATGTAATTTAGCTCACATAAAAAGGTTTTGAGATGAAACAGTTTATTCGGTGTAAATTAATGGGAGGTTACAGATTGGTGGCGCTATTTCACTTAATAAGTGTGCTGTTAAACTGTTTGCATGGGTCCTCCATTTCCTGTACGTGCTACATACGTATAACGCCCACGACTTGTTTTTAGCATAAAGTTTCAGACTTCTGTGGCCAGGGTTAGCGTATCGTACTTGTCTTTAAATATACAATGCTATGTGACAAACTGGCCTATGCCTAACATGATTAGTTTCATCGTTTCTTGTGGCATCGGAAGCACTTGTGCAACACAGTTGATCTTTCACGTTACGTAGACGTTGGCTATGGTTACTTTCTGTATTTCAACAAGATTCCTGATAGTGTTCTGTGTACAAGCACCTATACTTGAAAGAAGATTCCTGTGGTTAACAGCGATCGTCTGCCTTATATTACTCATGTATTCATTATCTTTCTTTTTATTTCTTGAGTCATCAGTCTTCTGACTTATTTGATGCAGCCATCCATGAATTCCTCTCCTACGCCAAATTCTGCATCCCATAGTACCACTGGCAACTTACGTCCTCAATTATTTTCTGGATGTATTCTAATCCCTGTCTTCCTCTACAGTTTTTTCCCTCTACATCTCCCTCTAGTACCATGGAAGTTACTCATTGATGTCTTCACAGATGTCCTGCCATCCTGTTCCTTCTGCTTGTCAGTGTTTTTCACATTTTCTTTCCTTTCCGATTCTGCGCAGAGCCTCCTCATTTCTTACCTTATCAGTCCACCTATTTTTCAACATTCGTCTGTAGCGCCGCGTCTCAAATGCTTCGATTCTCTTCTGTTCCGGTTTTCACACAGTCAGTTCTTCATTACCGTACACTGCTGTGCTCCAAACGTACATCCTCACAAATGTCTTCATCAAATTTTGGCCTATGTTTGATACCAGTAGACTTCTCTTGGCCAGAAATGTCCTTTTTGTCATTGCTAGTCTGCTGCTGATGTCCTCCTTTCCCCGTCCGTCATTCTATATTTTGCAGCCTAGGTAGTAGAATTCCTTAGCTTCATCTACATCGTGACCATCAATCCTGATGTTAAGTTTTTTGCTGCTCTCATTTCTGCTTCTTCTCATTATTTCGTCTTTCTTCGATTGACTATCAGTCCATATTCTGTACTCTTTAGACTGTTTATTCCATTCAGCAGATCATGTAATTCTTCTTCACTTTCACTCAGGGTACTAATGTCATTAGCAAATCGTATCATTGATATCCTTTCACCTTGAATTTTAATCCCACTCCTGAAGCTTTCTTTTATTGCATCATTGTTCCATCGACGTACAGATTGAACAGTAGGGACGAAAGACTACACCCCCGTCTTACATCAGTTTTCATTCGAGCACATCATTCTTGGTCGTTCACTCTCATTATTCACTCTTGGCTCTTGCACACATTCTATATTACCACTCTTCCTATAACTTACAACCATTTTTCTCAGGATTTCGAATACCTTGCCCCATTATAAATTGTTGAACGTTTTTTTCCAGGTCGTCGAATCTTATGAACGTGTCTTGCTTCCATTATCAACAACAATGTCAGAATTGCCTCTCTGGTGCTTTTACCTTCCATAAAACCAAACTGAGTGTCATCTAAGACATCCTCATTCTTTTGTAAATTTTTCTTATCAGCTACTTGGACGCATGAGCTGTTAAGAAGACTGTGCGACGATTCTCGCACTTGTCAGCTCTTGCAGTCTTCGGAATTGTGTGGATGATATTGTTCCGAAAGTCTGATGGTATGTCGCCAGACTCACACATTCTACACAACAACGTGAATAGTCGTTTTGTTTCCACTTCACACAATGATTTGGAAATTCTGATGGAATATTATTGTTATCTATACCATCTGCCTTATTTGATCTTAAGTCCTCCAAAGCTCTTTTAAATTCTAATTTTAATAACGGATCCCCTCTTCTTCCATCACATCAGACAAATTACCCCTCATAGAGGCATTCAAAGTACTGTTTCCACCTATCTGTTCTCTCCTCTGTATTTAACAGTGGAATTCCCGTTGCACTCTTGAATATTACCGCCCTTGGCTTGAGTTTACTTTGACTTTGCTATATGCTGAGTCACCCCTTCCGAGAATCATTTCTTTTTCAATTTCATCACATTTTTCATTCAGCCGTTTCTTCTTAGCATCCCTGCACTTCCTAATGATTCCATTCCTCAGTGAGCTGTATTTTTGTATTCCTGATTCCCTGAACATTTTTGTACTTCCTTCTTTCATCCATCAGTTGAAGTATTTCTTTTGTTACGCGCGGTTTCTTCACAGTTCCCTTCTTTGTACCTACGATCTTCTTTCCAATATCTGTCATTGCCCTTTTTAAAGATGTCCATTTTTCTCTTCAACTGTACTGCCTACTGAGCTCTTCCTTATAACTGTATCTATAGCCTTAGAGAGCTTCAAGCGTATCTCGTCATTCCTTAGTAATTCCATATAAAACTTCTTTGCTTATTGATTCCTCCTGATTAATCTCATAAGCTTCAGCTTACTCTTCATCACTACTATATTGTGATCTGTATCTGTATCTGATTTCGTAATCTCTATCTGACCATGATGTAATCTAACTGAAATCTTCCCGTATCACGTGGCCTTTTCCACTGCCCAGGCTTTTCAGTTTCGAAAGTGGTGTCAGGTGATCGTGATGTTGCAGGGATATGCAGTGTCCTATATTCATAATGCCAGACCTCTTTTCAAATGGTTCAAATGACTCTGAGCACTATGGGACTTAACATCTGAGGTCATCAGTCCCCTAGAACTTAGAACTACTTAAACCTAACTAACCGAAGGACATCACACACATCCATGCCCGAGGCAGGATTCGAACCTGCGAACGTAGCAGTCGCGCGGTTCCAGACTGAAGCGCCTAGAAGCGCTTGGCCACTGCGGCCGGCAGACCTCTTTTCATCCTGAGGGAAGTTCATATTTATGAATGAGCTGATGAGCTTCGTGATCGTGATCGTCCGTTACTAGAAAACCTACGTCATCTTCATAGGCGTTTCCATTGATGATGAAGCCTGGTAAACATTGGGTCAAAGTGGCAAGTAAAAGTTCAATGGCGATGGCAAGCAGTGCCTGTCTCACCGAGCTTTTTTATTTTGATTGCTTTGGTCAGCTGGGCATTAATCATTACACTTGTAACTCCTTTACTAAGAATTTCACGTAGGAAGTTAGTAAACTGTAGTGGAATCCCACTGCATGCACTGTGCTTATAAGATATTGGTGGTTAACTCTGTCGAATGACTTTGCAAAATCAAGCTATACTAAAGAATATTGATCTTGCAAGCGTCTGCAGTGGCAATGACATCTCTGTACCCACATAAGTTGTGGATGATCTTACTGCCAATGTTTTGTAAAAACAGACATAATGTCTGATGGGATACCGCAATCACTGGTTATTGAATGTTACTTACAATCCGTCTTGATTGCAAAAATGTTTATCCACCTGGCCGATTTCTGTTCCTCTAGAACCATCTTCAGATATGCAATTTCGGTTACAGGAGTAACCCGTCCACACACAGCAACCTTCACATGCTGCGTCACATTCTGGAGGAACCGAAACCGGCCATGTGAATAAACATTTTTGCAATCAAGACGGATTATAAGTAACATTGAATTACTGCCAACACTGACACTCGTCTGGTATCGACGCTCGTCTGTATGCTTTAGCGTTTTAAGTCTGTGAAATGAAACGTGTCATGATTTTATAGTCACTATTCAGTAACATAAGCGATCTAAAATCGTCAGTAAAACTACTTTCTGGGTGTTTAGGGATTAAAACAGCGATACCAGCCACGAGCTCTTTAAGGACATTAAAAGTCGACTGCAGTAATCATTATACAGAGTGAGTCACTAACTATTGCCATCTAGAATAACTCCAAAGGTATGAAAGCAGCTGAAAAGTTTGTGGGACAAGTGTTGCATGGTACAACGGGGGCCATAATATGTCGTTGGTTTTTTGTTGCTGGTTGGGGTCGCGTCTGGGATATAAAAGCAGCTCTGTCTTTTTTTTTTTTTTTAATCGGATGTTATAGTTTGGTACTTAATTTTCTGATAGCGGCTATCGAGACGAATCCAATGGGTGATATTAAGTTCTTTGAAGGTCAACGAAGATCACAAAGTTGTAATGAATGTCTATTTACAGAAGGTGTTCGAAGTGATGACCATCAGTGTCAATGCAGTACTGCAATCTTCTTATCATGGATTGAATGGTATTCGTTATTACTTCGGCACTTGTCGAAGCACATGCATTACCGAGGAATCCCATCTCTATAGATCTCTGACACAAGTAAGATAAAATTCAGTTGTGATCTTTTGCTTCGAATACTTTTCTCTTGCCTGAGTTTGAAAAGTTTTCGTCGTTTTTGGTGTGGCATGATTGAGCCTCCATTTTGTCGGCGAACTGCACTGTGTGGTTTTCTTTTCGCAGCCCCTCCACTTGTCGTTAAAGGGTCGCTGACATTCTACGCCGTGAAGATGGCTGTTGTTGAGTTTCCATGTACCTTATTCCCTTAACATTCCTTGTTTGTCCATGTTAATAGAGCATATGTATGCCCATGATCAGAAAAAAATTTCGATGTGTAGGATTTGGGTTGTCACTTGTTCCAAAACATAAGTTCTGTCCAGCTGACGGCTGAGCGGCTTGTTACATGTGTGAAACCAGGGGTGGTACCGTGCACGTGTTTCCATTTATCAGTAAACGCACTTCGTGAACGATACGTTCCAGTTTTACAGATCTTTTGAGGTTAGGTGTCTGGTCTTTTGGCCTTAGCACACAGCTGAAGTCACCTGCCAATGTGAGATGGTCCTGGCTCTTCCCAAATAGTGAGACTATTTCGCTCTTGAGAAAGTATGCCCTGCCCCGCCGGTAACTACTGTCTGATGTAGCGTACATATTGATTATATGTGTGTGGTTGAAAGTCGCGTGCTCTATCTTCTTATCTCGTATTTCTACTGAAAATCTCATGCTTGTACTCTTGTTAACTTTACTATTACAGAGATCGCCTAAACTTTATTTATTTATTTATTTTTAATTGGTCCTGTGCGCAACAAATAACTTACTTCGTCTTTCTGCTGCCACTGCTTGATCTGCTGCATTCCATTATTTAACAAAAAACATAAAAAAACCTAGTATTCATGCTGAGTGCAATGCATGTTCAGTATGGCGGCTCTCGCTATTGCTGCGGCTGCTGCTGCTTACTACAACTACATATAATTCAAGAGAAAGGGTTTGGTCAAATCAAAACTCGATAAATGATAACCCAAACACGTAATTCCTTTTTTTCCAAAACTATATTCTGAAAGCGATTCTTTCTCATTCAATTAACAAAACGCTAGAAGCGCTTTGAACAATCGCTTCGTATGTAAGTCTGCCTCCAGTGGCATTAAAGCAATATTACAAATTAATCAAACTCTTGAGACAGACTGAAATACTTCTCAATTAAATACATAGTGAAAAAATTCCCTGACAATTACAAAAGAAATCAATGACAAAATTCAATACTTAATCTATTCGCCTAACAATGGTTTCCCTTAAGAATTCAACTCGTATCATTATCAAAATTACCGTCTGCTGCTACACTCATACACAAACCCTTTTCTTTAAATTAATAAGCGCGCTGCAAAATATAAAAAAATTCAGCTCAATACCAAATCCTGTGTCGCTGCTGGCGGTCACGGCAGTACGGTAGCTCGGCGACGACCCCTCGCCCAACACACGTGCGCACCACAGCAGGTGGGCTCCTACACTGGCCTCCAATACTGCCACTCGTTAATCCGTGCGCTGCGAAGCACGACAACAATATCTTAGACTCCAGAGCTTGTGTATGCGCGCTATAGCCAACCTTTAAATCCTAAGAGAGTATTGCCAACTCTCATGGTTAACAATGACAGTGATTCCTCTGCTGTTTGGCTTTTTTCGACAGCTGTCTTGATAATCACTTCAAAAAAATTCAAATGGCTCTGAGCACTATGGGCCTTAACTTCCGAGGTTATCAGTCCCCTAGAACTTAGAACTACTTAAACCTAACTAACCTAATGACATCACACACATCCATGCCCGAGGCAGGATTCGAACCTGCGACCGTAGCGGTCGCACGGTTCCAGACTGTAGCGCCTAGAACCGTTCGTCCACTCCGTCCGGCGATAATCACTTCCTTAGGTAAAAAGGTTGTCCCTAAATCCGTTGCAATGCCTAGATTTGTAAAAGCATTGTATCCCGTTATTCGTTACAGGTCAATGGTAGCTACTTTTTGTAGTAAAGAATGTCTGTATCTGCAGCATATAGGAAGTCTTGTAGATTGCAAAGTTAGAGATACTTTTGGCAATTTTATAGGCTTGAAGCTGGACTATGTTGTAAAGTACGTATTAGGAGGTTAATGTTCTTTACTTGTGTGGCAATCTATAGAAAGCCTACATTCCAATGTTGGTGCGTCCTTGGAACGTCATCTTGCAGTTGTGTGCTGCTCCGTTTGGGATGACAACGGTTCTCCCTTAGTTGCCGAAGTGCAACGATGTCGGTGTTCGTATCCATTTCTTCCATTTCCTCAGCCCAACCGGCTGTTGGTGTGGTTTGGTAAAGAGTGTCAGCCGTTTCACCTAGGTCATAATGATCCGGCATTGGATGTTGAGACAGTCTGCAGACCGTTTCACCAGGTTCCTTTTGGTGTCAATCCATTGCGGAGGTGGCTGTCCTATCAAAGTCCCTTCGACCTGGCGCAGAACGACTAGAGTCAAGTGTTTCGAGAGTCTGCCGACTCATTTGGCTACCAATATTTTTGGATTTTTCGCGAAATATTGGGGCTACTTGATTAGTACGCTGAAGCACCAGTCGCTGTTTCTATTTGGAGGAGCTCCCTTTGGGATGTTCCTTTCCGTCATCATACGGTGTTGTCTGGTTTGTCGGGGTTCGATCCTCTGCAGAGGGAACGTCTGTCCCACCGTGGGTCCTGGTGGCATTAATTTCATGGAAACATCAGCTTGTTCTTTTTTGGAGGAGCGTACTTTGCACAAGAGCATCCGGTTTCGACTTGTTTGTTGATGTTCGCTCCTGTGTAGAAGCAATGTTCGTTCCGCCAGGGTCCTGGCCGCTTGAAATTCATGGAGAGCACCAGTCTGCTCTTGTTGGGGCTCGATCGGCCCTGCGTCATCAGTCATTGCCATGGAAGTGACTACATTAATATCATCAGTTAATGGCGCCATGGCGGTGTGAGTTACGGTTTGAGTCTCGTTGGCACCGTAGCGTATGCCAGGGGCAGTGCTGTTGTCACAGCAGGGCTCGCAGCTTCATCGGTGGGTATCTGCTCTAAGCGTCGTTGCACGCACTATGCGTGAAAATTGCCTGGTGCACCACAGCCAGCGTGTTACGTATCACTACGCCACGGTGTCTAACGACATGAATATAAGGAGGTATGAGATCCTGTTGATCAATCTTGACGTGTCCAGGCTCATTAGTACTGGGAAATTGTGTGCTTTCGATATCCTTTCCGAAAAATTATTGATCACCCTTCTGTAAGGCGTTAACACACAATTTATTTGTTCTGCCGTAACTACGGAGGGAACTTCGAAAATCCGCTCTGTGCGGAAGCCAAGCCCCACAAGCGTAATTGTTAACTCCGCTGACATTTCCATCTCTGTATCTGAATTTCAGTCTTCCTCCACTAGATTCTTTTACTTTGCCTCACATGTCAGAACAGGCAAGTTTAACGTAAACAACACTACTCACTATAAAGAAATTAGTTCCCACAATGTCATCGAAAGTAGTGGCAGCATCCTCTACCCATCACTCCAAATAAATTTGGTCTCGAAAAATTCGTATCAGATGTAAACTTCAACGTATCTTTTCCATTAATCTGAGTTAATCTGAACTGCCCAGTCGTGTCATATAGGGTGCCTAGGAAACTCTTTTCTCGGACAACAATTCAAGCAAACCGTATTAATTGAGTTTATTACATTAAGTTAAACTGATAATACTTAACTTTGCGTATTCACAAAGGTATGTTAAAAGCAAATGGCAACATGCAAATAATTAATGGTCTTCGGTATATACAGTTTCAGCGGAAGCAAAAAATGCAGTTCATAAATCACTGCTGTAGCGTTTGTATGACGGCTCGTCTTCCATGCCGGCCCCGGCTAGGAGGCGCGGCCCTTATATTCTCTTCGTGTAGAGAACGCTCCTGTCTTGGTGTCGTTCTAGAGAAGGGTTCGTCAGCGTACTATTGGCTGACGTCGTCTCACAGCTCTCTCTATTCTTCCATTCTTTATCGTCGTGCCGGCGCTAGTCGTTACGCCGAAACATTCCTCTTCTCCCCCCCCCAACCCCCACCCCCCTTCCAACCCCTAAAGCGACGGTCCGTCGTTATGTAGGGAACGCGACAACGGCGGGGGAGGCAGGAGTGTTGACGCTTCACTGGACCGGAAGCTGTGGCTGCAGGGGACGTCAAGCTTCTGGTCGTACTCCGCCATCTGGTCTTCGCTCTGGCGGAAACGTCCCCCAGACAACGACCAGAAAGGTACGTGTCCACCAGCTGAGACCAATACCAAATGTAGAAGGCGTCGGCCGCTGCGGTGTGGGCGCGTCCATCTACATCGGTAGGACGAGAGGAGGCGAAGGCTTTGTCTCCACGGGTCGTCCCGCGGTGTCGTGGTGACGCCCTTTGGTGGCTGTTGTGGCCACTCTGTCCTCGGCATCCATGAATCTAAGGGAAGTGACACACAAGGATCACCGGGCACGTTACAGTGGCGAAGTTGATTGTGATGTCGGCGCTGCAGTCCGTCTGGGCCTGAAATGAGATAAATGCAAGCGGCAAGTCGACGGACGATCTCGCCTTACGCCCACAGTCTGCTGCCGCTAAAAACCCTGTAAAACACAATATCATGCGGCGCTTAGTCATACTTGCGGCCTTCCTTCTGCGCCGGATGCTGAGAAGCGTGGAGCAGGTGGAGCAGTGTCCGATGCCGGAGGTCGTGAAGCAGTTTCGTCGGCGATGGTCCATCTCTTGGATGCGAACGATAGGAGACGAGAAACAGTTATAATGCTGGTGTGTGCGGAGCGAAGTTTGGCAATCTGCTGCTTGAGGGTTCTGACAAAACGTTCCGCTTCGTCGTCTGACTGTGGATGGAACGGTGCACCAGTTACATGCTGTATGCCATTGCGTTCACAGGATGTTTTAAATTCAGTTGACGTGAACTGAGGGCCGTTGTCTGACACTATGACTTCAGGCAAACCTTCGAGGAAAAAAATAGAGAGCAAAACCTGAATCGTGCTACGATACGTTGTCGAGTGCATTGGCACAGAAGAAGAATACTTTCTATACGAATCAACTACAGTCAACCAATGTGTGTTCCAAAAAGGTCCCGCAAAGTTGCCATGGTGATTGCGACTTAGGCCAAGCAGAGAATTTTTGTGGCGGAGCGGACTGATGTTCCGCACATGCGTGACACTGTGACGTCATCTGATCTATTTGATGTTCATACCCTGCCAAGTACAGTGTCGACGCGCTGTTTCGTACAAACAATCCCTCAGTGTCCTTGGTGAAGTAACTCCAACACTTCTTTTTGCAAAGCTTTAGGGATGTACACACGTGTCTGTCCACTGTCATTTTGAACAAGAATTACACCTCTCTGTATAGCGAGGCTATCCCGACGTGCGAAGTATCGGCGCACTACAGATTTCTTTATGCGTTGCAATGAGCAAGACCAAGATGTGCGAATGCATTATTGCAAAATATTCAAATCTGAATCACCTTCCGTGGCCTGTGCTATTTTCCTACAGTTCAGCGGAAAAGATGGAAGTAATTTAGAATTCTGAGCCTCGATATGACAACAAGATGCAGCGAAAGCTTCAAAATCTGTACCTGGGCCGATCGGAATACGTGAAAGGGCGTCTGCATTACCATGTTGAGCTGTCGGACGATACACAATCTCGTACTGGTATTGAGACAACAACAAAGACCATCTTTGCAATTTTTGGGTAGTTCGTACAGTAACCGGTTTCGTCGGATTAAACAAGGATTGCAAAGGCTTGTGATCCGTTACTAAGTAGAATTTTCTGCCACACAAATAGTGGTGAAATTTGGTGACATCATGCACAATAGCCAGAGCCTCTTTCTCAATTTGTGAATAGTTACACTGAGCTTTGGACAACACTTTTGATGCGAAAGGAATAGGCCTGTCTTCATCACTAATTCTGTGTGAAAGTAGTGCACTGTTTACGCAAGAGGAAGCGTCAACTTGCAATACAACTGGTTTGTCAGCATCAAAGTGAACTAAGCATCGATCACTGAGCAACAAATTTTTAAGTGCCTGAAAAGCTATTTGGCACTCAGCTGTCCAAACAAAGGGACATTCTTGCGATGCAAGCGATGAGTTGGAGATGCGATGTGTGCAGCATTCTGTATGAACCGAATATAAAAGTTCATTTTTGCTGAAACTGACAGTGAATCTCGTAAGGCTAACAAATGCGGCTAAAGAGGATGTACAGGGCTATTACAAATGATTGAAGCGATTTCATAAATTCACTGTAGCTCCATTCCTTGACATATGGTCACGACACACTACAGATACGTAGAAAAACTCATAAAGTTTTGTTCGGCTGAAGCCACACTTCAGGTTTCTGCCGCCAGAGCGCTCGAGAGCGCAGTGAGACAAAATGGCGACAGGAGCCGAGAAAGCGTATGTCGTGCTTGAAATGCACTCACATCAGTCAGTCATAACAGTGCAACGACACTTCAGGACGAAGTTCAACAAAGATCCACCAACTGCTAACTCCATTCGGCGATTGTATGCGCAGTTTAAAGCTTCTGGATGCCTCTGTAAGGGGAAATCAACGGGTCGGCCTGCAGTGAGCGAAGAAACGGTTGAACACGTGTATCTGGACATGCTGGAAAATTGGCTCATGCCACAACTGGAGACCGACAGCGCCGACTTCATCTTTCAACAGGATGGTGCTCCACCGCACTTCCATCATGATGTTCCGCATTTCTTAAACAGGAGATTGGAAAACCGATGGATCGGTCGTGGTGGAGATCATGATCAGCAATTCATCTCATGGCCTCAACGCTCTCCCGACTTAACCCCATGCAATTTCTTTCTGTGGGGTTATGTGAAAGATTCAGTGTTTAAACCTCCTCTACCAAGAAACGTGCCAGAACTGCGAGCTCGCATCAACGATGCTTTCGAACTCATTGATGGGGACATGCTGCGGCGAGTGTGGGAGGAATTTGATTATCGGCTTGATGTCTGCCGAATCACTAAAGGGGCACATATCGAACATTTGTGAACCTAAAAAAACTTTTTGAATTTTTGTATGTGTGTGTAAAGCATTGTGAAAATATCTCAAATAATAAAGCTATTGTAGAGCTGTGAAATCGCTTCAATCATTTGTAATAACCCTGTACACCTTGACTGTTTATGACATGACCAAGATACTGCAACTCTGATTTAAAAAATCACACTTGTCTAGTCTGCACATAAGTCCTACATCAGACAATGCAAGAAACAAAGCATTCAAATTTGCAATATGATCTTCAGGTGTACGACCTGCTACGACAATATTGTCCAAATAGTTTGACATTTTGGCACTTGAGCAGTCAGCTGTTCCAAGCACCGGTGGAAAACGGCAGGTGCTGAAGCACTGCCAAAAATGGAAACGCAAATATTCAAACAAGCCCAAATGAGTGTTCACAACACACATGGTTTGAGATTCTTCATCTAGTCATATTCAAAGATATGCGTCACTCAAATCAATGATGGAAAAGTAGCGACCAGCGCCTAATCTGTCCATGAGATCCTCTGGGCGTGGCAATGGGTGAGTATCAATCACAGTTTGTGGGTTGACCGTAGATTTAAAGTCAGCACAGAGCCGAATGCAAGATGAATGTTTGGGGGGCCAAACCAGTGGACTTGGCGACTGACTAGCTTGTATGGGCGCAATAGTTCTGCTATCTTGCAAATCTTTAAGTTCAGCAGCAACTTTGCGCCGTAATGCAATGGGAACAGTCCTGGCCCTGCAAAATTTCGGCTGAGCTTTATCTTTCAGAGTAATACGTGCATCAAAATTGTTAGCCTTACCTAAACCTTCAGGAAAGAGTTCCGTGAATATTTTCAGCAAGCTAGCTACACTGTCTTTTGCATGGAATGCAGACACTGACAACACGTTGTCCTGAATTTTATAGCCAAACAAATCAAAAGAATCAGTGCCAAATACACTCCTGGAAATTGAAATAAGAACACCGTGAATTCATTGTCCCAGGAAGGGGAAACTTTATTGACACATTCCTGGGGTCAGATACATCACATGATCACACTGACAGAACCACAGGCACATAGACACAGGCAACAGAGCATGCACAATGTCGGCACTAGTACAGTGTATATCCACCTTTCGCAGCAATGCAGGCTGCTATTCTCCCATGGAGACGATCGTAGAGATGCTGGATGTAGTCCTGTGGAACGGCTTGCCATGCCATTTCCACCTGGCGCCTCAGTTGGACCAGCGTTCGTGCTGGACGTGCAGACCGCGTGAGACGACGCTTCATCCAGTCCCAAACATGCTCAATGGGGGACAGATCCGGAGATCTTGCTGGCCAGGGTAGTTGACTTACACCTTCTAGAGCACGTTGGGTGGCACGGGATACATGCGGACGTGCATTGTCCTGTTGGAACAGCAAGTTCCCTTGCCGGTCTAGGAATGGTAGAACGATGGGTTCGATGACGGTTTGGATGTACTGTGCACTATTCAGTGTCCCCTCGACGATCACCAGTGGTGTACGGCCAGTGTAGGAGATCGCTCCCCACACCATGATGCCGGGTGTTGGCCCTGTGTGCCTCGGTCGTATGCAGTCCTGATTGTGGCGCTCACCTGCACGGCGCCAAACACGCATACGACCATCATTGGCACCAAGACAGAAGCGACTCTCATCGCTGAAGACGACACGTCTCCATTCGTCCCTCCATTCACGCCTGTCGCGACACCACTGGAGGCGGGCTGCACGATGTTGGGGCGTGAGCGGAAGACGGCCTAACGGTGTGCGGGACCGTAGCCCAGCTTCATGGAGACGGTTGCGAATGGTCCTCGCCGATACCCCAGGAGCAACAGTGTCCCTAATTTGCTGGGAAGTGGCGGTGCGGTCCCCTACGGCACTGCGTAGGATCCTACGGTCTTGGCGTGCATCCGTGCGTCCCTGCGGTCCGGTCCCAGGTCGACGGGCACGTGCACCTTCCGCCGACCACTGGCGTCAACATCGATGTACTGTGGAGACCTCACGCCCCACGTGTTGAGCAATTCGGCGGTACGTCCACCCGGCCTCCCGCATGCCCACTATACGCCCTCGCTCAAAGTCCGTCAACTGCACATACGGTTCACGTCCACGCTGTCGCGGCATGCTACCAGTGTTAAAGACTGCGATGGAGCTCCGTATGCCACGGCAAAGTGGCTGACACTGACGGCGGCGGTGCACAAATGCTGCGCAGCTAGCGCCATTCGACGGCCAACACCGCGGTTCCTGGTGTGTCCGCTGTGCCGTGCGTGTGATCATTGCTTGTACAGCCCTCTCGCAGTGTCCGGAGCAAGTATGGTGGGTCTGACACACCGGTGTCAATGTGTTCTTTTTTCCATTTCCAGGAGTGTATGTTCTCACAATCACGTGATTGCAGCACAGTGAAAGTTACAGTTCGCATATGTGAGCAACACATGGCAGGCAAAGTACATGTTCTGAGAACAGGAATGTCTTGTCAATTATAAGCCATCAAGTGCGGCTAGTTTTAGACAGGCGTGGGGAGCCTAAAATCTGATATGTGTGACGACTCAGCAATGTAACAGAGGCACCCATGTCCAACTGAAATTTCACACGTTCCCCACAAAGAAGCAAATGAAGAATCTGGTTGCTTGTTAGTTTTGCTAACGCCTGCAGCAGGCTTTGTACACACTGCACTGATTACATGGGCCTTGTGACTAGATTTTTGAGTGTGGGCCGAATTCTTATGTTTGTTCTGTTGCAAACATACAGATTGTACATGTCCTTTCTTGCCACAAGCGTAACACTATGCTTGTCAGATGGGGCAGCCTTAGTGTTTGAGCCGTGAATAACACTGAGGGCATGACTTAATCCCGTTCACCTGTGTAGCCGTCTGTTTACTGAGCTGCTTATGCGGCATGGAGAGTTGTTTACGTGGCGTGGCGAACGCAAGACACCGCTGCCAAATGGGCTTGTCACAAACAAGGGACTCAACCTGACAAATTGCTGCCTGCTCAAATTTATTGGCCGACAGGGCACCTGAATCGTACTGATCTAGTGTTTGCACTACTTGCTGAAATGATGGATTGGACTGTTTCAAAATCTGTCTTCTGTGTTTGACATGAGTTACATTGTACACGGTCAAATTACGCAACATAAAATCTGATTATAAAGTACCACAAGACATTTGAACTTGCATTTCCTCGTCATATCCCGCGAATCTGTTAGCCACTCGCGATAAGTTTGTTCTGACTTTTTTTGCAATAAAAGAATTGATACCTAGCTGCTACCACATTCGCCGGCCGGGGTGGCCGAGCGGTTCTAGGTGCTACAGTGTGGAACCGCGCGACCGCTACGTTCGCAGGTTCGAATCCTGCCTCGGGCATGGATGTGTGAGATGTCCTTAGGTTAGTTAGCTTTAAGTAGTTCTAAGTTCTAGGGGACTGATGACGACAGCAGTTAAGTCCCATAGTTCTCAGAGCCATTTGAACCATTTTTGCTACCACATTCACTTGTTGATCATAATAGTTAGTTAGCGAATCTACAACCTGATCATACGAAAGGTCACCCAGAGTGACGTTAGGAGATAACTTCTGGGTGAGTCTGAACACTACACTCCCTAACGTGGACAATAAATACGGGAGTTTCACAGTACCGGGTATGTTGTGAGCAATTACGCAGGCTTCAGACTGTTGCAACCACTCGAACCGTTCCTCTTCTGAAACTGGCGAAAAAGCGTTATAGCACTTGGAACTGCTGTAGTTGTTGCTTGTGCTGCATTAGTAGTTTGGTTCGCCAGGAGCTGCTGTGCCATGCTTAGCAGCAAGGACATTTTCTGGCTCTGAAACTGAAACGTCTGCATTATCTGTGTTGTATCTAATGCTGGCAGCCGTGGCGCCTGAGCAGGGAGTGTGTGATAGGTGCGGGTCAGCATGTTGGAAGAGACAAATCCAAGAAACAGACAGGGCCAGCAGGAAAAAGAAGTACAAAAGCAAAGAAAACTTCTGCAACACCTACCTGAAAACACTGATCAGCAAGAAAACTATAAGAGACTGTTAAAGCAAGAAAAAAAACTGCAAAGGAAGAAGAGAATTAAGGCGCCAGCAAAACACAATAGAAAATTTCCTGGCCGCGAGGCGCGGCGCTTTTTTTTATTATTTATTTATTTATTTATTTATTATATTCCTAGTCGTCTATATCGTGATCTGCCCACTAGTCTCATATAGGGTGCTTAGGAAGCTATTTTCTCGGATCGCTACACAAAAGTTCAAGCAAATCGTATTAATGGTGCTTATTACAGTAAGTTAAATTGGCAATACTTAACTTTGCATATTCACAAAGGTTTGTCGGAAGCAAATGGCGACATGCAAATAATCAATGTCCTTCGTTATATAGAATTCCAATGCAAGCAAAAGAATACAGTTCATAAGGCACTGCTGTAGCGTTTGTATGACGGCTCGTCTTTCGCTCCGGCCAGGGCTAGGCGGCGCGGCGCTTATATTCTCCTCGTGTAGAGGCCGCTCCTGGCTTGGTGTCGTCCTAGACAGGGATTCGTCAGCGTACTACTGGCTGATGTCTCACAGCCCTCTCTGCTCTTCGATTCTTGATCGTCGTGCCCGCGCTTATCGTTACGCCGGAACTTGAGTCAGTTGGTCTGCAATGGTAGATGTCACAAATACAGCTAAAAGAACAGTGTACGCTGGCGACTCACCGCGCCAACATAAACGATTTCTGCCACTGCACGATGCACTCCGGAAGGTCCTTGCCGCATGTCAGAGGGATGTAACGGCGCTTTTAGCCATCCTAGGGTCGGTTCGAAGCCATTTGAAATGTTCACTACTTATAGAAATTTTTCAGATCTAGAAACACCATTGCAGAGGATGAAGTTACCAAACACTTCGATTATTACTGCAATTATTGCTATTAACTTCTTGATGCTGCTGCTGCTACACGCAAGCTTGAAGGAAGCATTAAATGTTTCTGGACATTTTTAGAAGCAGTGACCAAATAAAGGAAAATATTAATTTCACAGCAAATGGTTGCGACCTGCGTTGGCAACTGGACCGTCCTTTTTCTAGTCATTGCCACTGCGAAATACTGGAGAACGTTATGCTTCCAACTGTTCGTCAGAGATTTTCGGGAGGCAGAATAACCTTCTAATGTGACCGCTCTCCTGTCTTCACAGCGAACTACACTCCTGGAAATGGAAAAAAGAACACGTTGACACCGGTGTGTCAGACCCACCATACTTGCTCCGGACACTGCGAGAGGGCTGTACAAGCAATGATCACACGCACGGCACAGCGGACACACCAGGAACCGCGGTGTTGGCCGTCGAATGGCGCTAGCTGCGCAGCATTTGTGCACCGCCGCCGTCAGTGTCAGCCAGTTTGCCGTGGCATACGGAGCTCCATCGCAGTCTTTAACACTGGTAGCATGCCGCGACAGCGTGGACGTGAACCGTATGTGCAGTTGACGGACTTTGAGCGAGGGCGTATAGTGGGCATGCGGTAGGCCGGGTGGACGTACCGCCGAATTGCTCAACACGTGGGGCGTGAGGTCTCCACAGTACATCGATGTTGTCGCCAGTGGTCGGCGGAAGGTGCACGTGCCCGTCGACCTGGGACCGGACCGCAGCGACGCACGGATGCACGCCAAGACCGTAGGATCCTACGCAGTGCCGTAGGGGACCGCACCGTCACTTCCCAGCAAATTAGGGACACTGTTGCTCCTGGGGTATCGGCGAGGACCATTCGCAACCGTCTCCATGAAGCTGGGCTACGGTCCCGCACACCGTTAGGCCGTCTTCCGCTCACGCCCCAACATCGTGCAGCCCGCCTCCAGTGGTGTCGCGACAGGCGTGAATGGAGGGACGAATGGAGACGTGTCGTCTTCAGCGATGAGAGTCGCTTCTGCCTTGGTGCCAATGATGGTCGTATGCGTGTTTGGCGCCGTGCAGGTGAGCGCCACAATCAGGACTGCATACGACCGAGGCACACAGGGCCAACACCCGGCATCATGGTGTGGGGAGCGATCTCCTACACTGGCCGTACACCACTGGTGATCGTCGAGGGGACACTGAATAGTGCACGGTACATCCAAACCGTCATCGAACCCATCGTTCTACCATTCCTAGACCGGCAAAGGAACTTGCTGTTCCAACAGGACAATGCACGTCCGCATGTATCCCGTGCCACCCAACGTGCTCTAGAAGGTGTAAGTCAACTACCCTGGCCAGCAAGATCTCCGGATCTGTCCCCCATTGAGCATGTTTGGGACTGGATGAAGCGTCGTCTCACGCGGTCTGCACGTCCAGCACGAACGCTGGTCCAACTGAGGCGCCAGGTGGAAATGGCATGGCAAGCCGTTCCACAGGACTACATCCAGCATCTCTACGATCGTCTCCATGGGAGAATAGCAGCCTGCATTGCTGCGAAAGGTGGATATACACTGTACTAGTGCCGACATTGTGCATGCTCTGTTGCCTGTGTCTATGTGCCTGTGGTTCTGTCAGTGTGATCATGTGATGTATTTGACCCCAGGAATGTGTCAATAAAGTTTCCCCTTCCTGGGACAACGAATTCACGGTGTTCTTATTTCAATTTCCAGGAGTGTATGTAAAAACACTGGTTTCAAATGAACGGAGATGATGTGATATTGGACTGGCCTCCCAAAGATGCTGACTCCAGTGCAATCGAGCACGTATGGGTAGGGATGGAGAAAATTATTAGCTGTGGAAGGCCAATACCGACAACTGAGACAGTGCTGTCCGAAGCAGCTCATAAAGCAGGGGAAGAGTTGTCGCAGAATAACATATTCATCCGGAAACTTGTCTCTATTCCTCGGTGGATAAACGCAATTGTAGAACAGGACGCGAACTGGACACGTTCATTAGTTTTTTATTTTTATATTTATTTCTTTTTAAGAGGAGTGAATTATACATAAAATTCAGGTTGTGTATTTCACTCCTTTCAGTCATTCAACAGATTTCTGATTTTAAATTATTTTATTACCTACGATCAAAAATACAGAGACAAACATGAACATATTTTTTTTGTCACATTACCCACGACTTCAGTGCTGATGAAGGCATCAAAGAGAAAGTATTTGGTTTTCTTACGTCCAGAGAAAGTATCATATTAATTTTGTTCTCTTTATTTACATGCAGGCAGGACGTCAATACACACGATTGCACGAAAGAGATATAATTTTCTGTTAATGCCAAGCAGAAATCACAGTACATAAAGAGGAAAGGTGCTGCAAGACCGGCGGCATAGACGTAAAACTTTAAAACTGTGAGTACTTAACAATTCATGTTGTACTCATTAAACTAATAACTCTTACCGCCAATTAAAATTCATTGAAGTGAGAGGATTCGAAACCCTCACTTTCACATTAGAACTGACCGCCTTAAGCACTACGCCATTTTACGAATCGCGTACGCCACTCTTACGAAATAGTACGATATAGTCTGTAATGTTACACTTTTTCCATGAAAATGAAATGATATACCGAGTGAAAGAGGCCAAGTGCGTCTTCAACGGAAATGCAGACAGTCCAACTGACTTTGAATTCCATGAACGGAGGTATGAAAAACATAAGCTAACTGAAAATGAAACAGTAAATATCTCTTATAATGCAGATACAAAAATAAATATATGTAAAAGCGTGCAATTCTGCTATACAAAACGTATTTCACCTCCATATTTACCTCAGTATATGCATTGCTACCGTAACGTTTGACTCGCGTAATGGTTTCTTAAACGACAAACGCACACAAATTACTGTCACTATTGGTCCCTTTGAACGTTTTCAGAGCCATTCTTCTGATGTAACTCAGTATTTCCAAAACAGACACTTCTGGTCAATCCTACAATATATTGAATAGAACTTGGGAGTTAGCTCATGATGTAGAGCTTTGATTACGATTTAGTCGCTGAATTTCCATCTGACAGTTTGCAGACCGAATAAAGAAAACGAGAAAAGGACTTTCAAAATTCAGTGTTTGTCTACCGAACACTGAAACGGCTTGTATATCAACTACCGCAGTAAAAATTGAGCGTGTTACTAGTGAGCACAGACATGCGATTTAAGTAATCTAGGGAATGGACACGAATGTGCGACTTCACATTTACATAGCACGGAGCTTACCACTACAACACGAGCAGATATGTCTCCGTGACACCTCGAAAAGACTATCAGAACTTCCTCCATACACTTCCTCATCCTATAGTGGTGCCACATCCAACATACGGCCAGACTTAGAATTCTGAGTGGTGGCCGGGATACTGGCCGCCTTAAGTAAACGTCTTGCAATTCGCCTCTGATGTGGCCAGCCGGTGGACTTGTTTTATACTGTTCTTTCTTTCATCTTGAAGAAATATTCTGACTGGCTTCCATTTAAAATGTGAGTCTGAGTAGGCAAAATTCATTATTTGGACCCAGATTTGACGTTTGGCACATAAGCTAAGCTTGCTCTCTAGTATCATACATTGGCCGCGCTGGATTAGCCGAGCGGTCTATGTGCGCTGCAGTTATGGACTGTGCGGCTGGTCCCGGCGGAGGTTCGAGTCCTCCCTCGGGCATGGGTGTGTGTGTTTGTACTTAGGATAATTTAGGTTAATCAGTGTGTAAGCTTAGGGACTGATGACCTTAGCAGTTAAGTCCCATAAGATTTCACACACATTTGAACATTTTTTAGTATCACATTCGGAGTTATCTACATTTCCAAATATTGAAGTAATAAAGACAGGAATGACGTAGTATAACATTGGCTTACTGGTAGCACTCTCGATTTTCGCTGCGATAATTGACATACAAGTCGATTCAGACTTCGGGAAACACTGCATTTCGAAAGTCTCTTTCTCGTTTTCTTTATTCGATCTGCTGACGACTAGAGCTACCTCACAAGAAAGGCACTGAAAAGGCTTCAAGGGAATATTAATGACAGTAATTTGTGTGTTGTCCGTATTTAGGGAATCACCACCCGAGACAAACGGGGATATACTGTGGTAAATATGGATGTGAAAAACGTATTGAATAGAAGATTTTCATGCTTTTTCGTGTCTTCCTTTTTGTTCAAAAGGTGTGACAATACAGACCGTATCACATCATTTCGTAAGTAAAGCGTACACGATTGGTAAAATGGCGTAGTGCTTAACGCGGTCAGTTTCTAATCTGCAGGAACGGATTTCGTTTCCTGTCCCTTGAATGAATTTTAATTGGCGGTAAGAGTTATTAGTTTAGGAACACAACGAGCATTCATAATTTTAAAGCGTTACGTCTGCACCGTTGGTCTTTCACCACCTTTTCTCTTTATGTACTGTGATTTCTGCTTGGCATTAAAAGAAAATTATATCTCTTTCGTGCTATCGCCGGTATTGGCGTCCTACCTGCATGTAATAATGAGAACACATATTAATATGATGCTTTTTCTCGACATAAAAAACTAAATACTTTCTCTTTAATGGCTTCATCAGCATTGATAGCAGTTAGCGAAATAATTGAAAATCAAAAGACTGATGAACGACTGAAAAGAGCGAAATACACAGCCTGTATTTTATGTATAATCTGCTCCTCTGAAAAAAAAAGTGGAAAAAAGACAAACGAACGTGTCCAGTTTCCGTCCTCAATTGAATTTATCCGTCGGGGAATACTGGCAACAAGTTTCCGGATGAATCTGTTATTCTGTGACAACTCTTCCCGTGCTTTATGAACTGCTTCGGACAGCGCTGTCTTGGTTGTCGGTAGTGGTCTTCTAAACCTGATAATTTTCTTCATCTCTGTCCATAAGTGCTATATGGGAATGAAGTCAGCACCTTTGGGAGTCCAGTCCAATAGCCCTACGTCTCCGTGCGTTTGAGGCCAGTGTTTTACACAGTTCGCTGTATCGACAGGAGAACTGTCACGTTGGAAGATTATTCTGCGTCCCTAAAATCTCTGACGAACAGAAGGAAGAGTAACGTTCTACAGTATTTCGCAGTGGTAATGGCTAGAAAAAGAACGGTCCAGTTGTCGCTGCAGGTCGCAACCATTTGCTGTGAATTTAATAATTTCCTTTATTTGGGTCACTGCTTCTAAAGATGACCAGAAGCATTAAATGCTTCCTTCAGGCTTGCGTGCAGCAACAGCAGCATCAAGAAGTTAATGGCAGTAATAATCGAAGTGTGTGGTAACTTTATTCTCCGCTGTGGTATTCCTCGATCAGAGAAATTTCTGGAAATAGTGAAAATTTCAGATGCCTTCGAATTGGTGCTGTCATGGCTAAAAGTGTCTTTACGTCCAGGTGGCTTGAGGCTAGTATAGTTTCCGTGTCAGAAGGCTAATGATAATTAGCGAGTTAATAGAGAACTGAATTTTTTCGCCGTGTCTTGTGTAGTATGGATTCGATTTCCACTATTGGTATGTATTTTAAACAGACACGAAGAGATCGCCTTCACCTCTAGTAATGCCAAGTGAATAACGACTGGCTGCACCGTAGTTCAGAATCCGCATTATAAACATCATATCCCTTCGCTACCAAATGGGGCAGATGTGGCTGAGGTTGGCGCATAGCAGAAACTCTGGCGTCAACCACCTTCCTTAAACTAGAAAGATCATTTCATTTAATGAGCCAATGATCATTTAAGGTCACATGGCTCTTATTTTATTTGAACGTGAGGCGTTGAATATTTAGTGCTGGACTGGGATTCGAACTCGGATCTTCTTTTTCGTGGTATCTGAGCCACACGAAACAATATAGTTCCATAATTTCGTTGTTTTCCCCAAGATTGCAAACTCGCCTAGGTCTCCACGAAAGGGACATATGTGGGTTAGAATCCTGCTCCACCACAAAAATATCCATGTTTTCGTTTTATCACATCGAACTACTAGGTATAAATACTGTCATTTTTAATGTTGCTTCATGTGTTGTTGACAATAACGATAGGTGTCGTTATTTCTAGACAAACATGCACACATCCTGCTACTGATGAGCAAACAGTTCGTGGATAGAAGACAATATTGAGTTCGATTCCTGGTAAGGCAATAAAATTGTATCCTCATTTCAAATTAAAACATTTAACTGCTGGACAAAAATTAAATATTGAACATTTGATTTTACTTAGTTAACAATCTGATTACGTGCTGCGTTTGAGGACCCACTGCAAAACTTTATTTCATGGCACTTCGTTTTAAACAAGTGCAAAATTTTTCACTTGAAATTATGTTGAACGTTTTTCGTGGTTGGCTAACAAGGCGACAAGGTTCTTGACAATATTTCACGTAGCAAAAAGCACCATGTAGAGCACAAAAATTTTCAGGTTCAGGTTCTCTCACTAATACTGCTGAAAACTTCGATATTTCTCGACTCTTTATGCGTAGTCACCAATGGCCAACCTTGCTATCATCAAGTCTCGGTTAGGCACGAATCTTTGCTTCGTTACAATGTCTATAGGTGCTTGATCTCAATACAGATCCAGAACAAAACATTTCGTCAAGTCGTTTAAAGTTCAAATATGTGCAGAAATAATTGCTCTTTCATGAGTACAGAGAAATTACTGGTGATACGATGTTAATTTTGAGGTTCCCATAGAGAGCTCGCCACTGTTAAACGCGTTGCTTTTAGCTGGTTAGCGCACCATCCAATTGAAGACAAACCACTCATATCAGGAATGACGTTTCACAGGTGTGGGTAAACATTTTAAAGAGCGAAAATACTTCGAGCCGACGTAGAACTTAGGAGTCCACATATTGTCTCAACATCTCGTAGGTTAGGTTTGGTTAGGCTGTTTACTTTTGCCTAAAGGCTGCTGGAATGTCTTATGTGACTGAGCTAGTTAACTCACATTCTCATGAGTGCGGTAGTGATTTTGGAACGTCACTTACTGTAATAAAATTTAGTTTACAAGCGTTACGATCTGTCTCTCCTCCAATGACGCGTTTCCTATCATTTGCAGTATTGTGGTGCTGATTGACATCTGGACTTATTGCCTTAGAGGACAGTGTTCTCTAGTGATCTCTTGTGATGTCCATTTTGTACAGTCAAACGACTGTACTGCAGTGAATTGCCGGCCGGTGTGGCCGTGCGGTTCTAGGCGCTTCAGTCTGGAACCGCGTGACCGCTACGCAGGTTCGAATCCTGCCTCGGGCATGGATTTGTGTGATGTCCTTACGTTAGTTAGGTTTAAGTAGTTCTAAGTTCTAGGGGACTGATGACTACAGATGTTAAGCCCCATAGTGCTCAGAGCCATTTGAACCATTTTTTTGCAGTGAATTAGAATACCTGCAGGACAGCTGCGTTATGTAGGCTGCATGCAAATCAGGCGAAACCTAATTCAGGTTTTTCGTATGCTGTTTGGTATTATAATATTATTGGCCAGAGATGACAGATTCAACGTCGGCTGCGAAAATGTGTACAGGTGAAAACATGTACAACTGTTGAGGAGCTGACCGCCCAGATGACCCAAAAGGCTTTCAACGCTGTTTCCTCAGCGAACGCTGCTGCGGATAGGCTTCCGTAGCAGGTATCTAGCGGTACCTACTTGAACCTCATTGATTCTCTTCCTGCCATGGATCCTCAGCCAAGCGACTAGCGCAGCCGGTCACGTCGCTGGAGTCAGCATGGATCCACTTACCTGTCGGCACCTTCCAGAACCTCATTGTTTCTCTTCCTGAATGTCTGGCAGCAGTCCGTGCTGCAAAAGGTGGTTATTCAGACTTCTGACATGTGGTTGCATTGATAGGACTGGACATTGTATATTACTGGCGTTCTGAGGCCTACATCGTCTTTCATGTGCCTTAGGCTATCGAAATTTTGCTGGTGACCTGAAGGTTGTATTGATTTTATGCCTCTTTAGTACCTGGCTAACCGTTTCAGTTACTGACCCACAGAAAGTAAGCTTCTCCGTGTCCACGTCAGGGATCTTCTGCTTACGATATTCCGATAAAATGCCTTACGAAATGTGTTGACTGTTATAGCCGTTTCCTTCGAAAACTTTCCGTTAGTCGTTTTGTTCTTTTGGCAAATTTTTGACTCTTAAACGGCCCTCCACTCTCCAATATTCTCAGAAAAATATTCCTATAATAAATGGTGTTAATTGGTAGCGTGCAGATTGGTGAGTTATCGGTACGCACTGTGCCTGAGACACCACTTTGCCTTTCGGCGGACAAGCTCGTCAAAGAATTGCAAGACACAGTCCGTTGCTATCTGCATCACGATGTGATTTTGCATGTTGTTGTTGTGGTTCAAGAACTCTTCCAGCCTTTCAGGTCCATGAGAACAGACAATGAGTGTGTCGGCTGCACAATGGTAAAAGTAACAAGGCTCTGCAGGAGCCGTGTCTTGGGCGACTTCTACAAAGTACTCCATAGACAAGTAGGCTACGACGCAAGTGAAAGCCCGAGACAATTTTGTATGTATGTTTTATCATAATACTGTTCAAACGATGCCCTGAATTCAGTTTCATTCGAAAAGAATGAAACAACCTGACGAAAGCCGGAAATAACTCACGTGAGATCTTTTCACGTAAGAGAAATGTTGAAAAATCTAAGCAGGAAGCTGCTTGAAAATATCTGTGTCAGAAACTATGTATATTGACCACCAAGCTACTTATTTACTCGTAGAGGCTGCACAAACATAATTAGCAACATAACAGATCACACGTAGAAGAACAAGGAATAATTCTTCCCACGCATCCTCGGTGAATAGAACCGGAAGAAAAATAAAAATATTTTGTAATAAAATTGCTGACATTTCATAATGAAGCGCATAATATAAATGTAGACGTAAACGATGTTTTACTCGTGATTAATCTTTGGAAGTCGTTAATCTACTTTCAAAATAAAGTTATTTCTGCAGTTAGGTGACATTAAAAGCAATTCTCCATAGTCCAAGCTCAACAGAAGGGGCGAAATTCAAGCCCACGTTCTAGGTGTCCTTTTGTAGGGTCGCACGTTTTCACTGTCATACCGGGATTAGCCATTCAACAAGACCTTCCGCGTTCTTGTATCATTAAGCTATGATTTAGTTTTATACCTGTGAAGTGATTAAAGTGAAAGAGAACTATATTAAAAATGGTGCATAAATTTTAAGTAGTGTAGTAATCAATAAAATGTTTATATGTTTTATGTGGTAACGGCATGTTCTAGGCGAGAAGAACAACGTTAACCCTGCGACTGGATTCGTGATTTCCTGTCAGGAAGGTCGCAGTTCGTAGTAATAGACGGCAAATCATCGAGTAAAATTGAAGTGATATCAGGTGTTCCACAGGGAAGCTTCCTGGGACCCCTGCTGTTCCTGATCTATATAAATGACCTGGGTGACAATCTGAGCAGTTCTCTTAGGTTGTTCGCAGATGATACTGTAGTTTACCGTCTACTAAGGTCATCCGAAGACCAGTATCAGTTGCAAAGCGATTAAGAAAAGATTGCAGTTGGCGCTAAATAACGGAAAGTGTGAGGTGATCCACATGAGTTCCAAAAGAAATCCGTTGGAATTCGATTACTCGATAAATAGTACAATTCTCAAGGCTGTCAGTTCAACTAAGTACCTGGGTGTTAAAATTACGAACAACTTCAGTTGGAAAGACCACATAGATAATATTGTGGGGAAGGCGAGCCAAAGGTTGCGTTTCATTGGCAGGACACTAAGAAGATGCATTAAGTCCACTAAACAGACAGCTTATACTACACTCGTTCGTCCTCTGTTAGAATATTTCTGCGCGGTGTGGGATCCTTACCAGGTGGAATTGACCGAGGACATCGAAAGGGTGCAAAAAAGGGCAGCTCGTTTTGTATTATCACGTAATAGGGGAGAGAGAGTGTGGCAGATATGATACGCGAGTTGGGATGGAAGTCATTAAAGCAAAGATGTTTTTCGTCCCGGCGAGATCTATTTACGAAATTTCAGTCACCACCTTTCTCTTCCCAATGCGAAAATATTTTGTTGAGCCCAACCTACATAGGTAGGAATCATCATCAAAATAAAATAAGAGAAATCAGAGCTCGAACAAAAAGGTTTAGGTGTTCGTTTTTCCCGCGCGCTGTTCGGGAGTGGGATGGTAGAGAGATAGTATGATTGTGGTTCGATGAACCCTCTGCCAAGCACTTAAATGTGAATTGCAGAGTAATCATGTAGATGTAGATGTAGATGCAACAGTGATAGCAAAAAATCGAGTTACGAAAGAGGTTGAAATTTTAATTATTTGTAAAGTAAGATCGCGAACATACTTCGTTTAAGGAGGAAATAATTAACTGAGCAAAAAACGCCCTCATCCGGGAGACTTTGTTCACACCGGTTCGAATTTTATAACGAATGTAACGAAAGCTTTTGTCTCGAATGTTGCGTTATGTAGGTGCGAGGAGTGAAATGCAAGGATGAAAGGAACCTCTAAGGGACGGAGGCGGTATTCGTGAGACACACTTAGAACAACTTATAGGGGCAACCTAAATTTGGCACCTAGAATAAAAGTTTTCAGGATACTTAAAGTGTCCTGGAGGTCCTTTCGCTTTTTTTTCTTTTTTTGCTAGTTACTTTAAAGCACTGTGCTTAAAAAACTTGCATGAAAAACTTAAAAACAACCAGCATGATTAAGAAAGTAAAATCATTATCATGCTTTCAAATACGTAAAAGTGAAGATAATAGACGCTAGTGTTTTAGATTAGTCCAATGCTTCTTTACGTTCTGTTACGCCTAATGGTTGAGCAGCAGTGGGTCAACAGAAATAATTATTCAACAAGTGAGCAGTGAATTGTTTTTAATTGCGGAACGGCGCAACCGGAAGAGTTAGCAATAGGCCCGATGTTTTGTATGTATTCTGTCAGGATGTTATCTTTTCGAGAGCATAGAACATTGTGCATTTTAAGGTGGCCAAGCTTACGAGTGGTGGAAAAGTTAGATGAGCATATTTGCAGCAACTAATTTACGAAGGGCAGTGAGGCAGAATCTGGTTTATCTGATCTTCCTGAACGTGAAGGTGAAACTGGAAACCACAGTGAGGCCTAATGGGAGACCTGAAAGCATCCCTGCTTCGCAATAGGACTGTGTAGAAACTTTAATAGCCATAGAAATGCTGAAATATTTGGAGTTTCCTGTATATCATAAACTGGAAATATATTACCATAATTCCAAGAGCGCCCAGAGTGTTAGAAATTTAAAAAAAGCAAATGTGCTTCCGTAACTTACTTGGACAAAACTAACTGATAATATATGACACGAATGTGGAGTCGTAACCGTAACATATCTATCTCCGAAGGAATAAATGCGTATGATTAAAGCGAAACGCGTCCCATAGTAAAAAGGAAGCCCGAGGAATGTAGCACTGTCATACAAAGAAGCCTATGTTTCAACAAATGTTCATAACACACCGCAGCTCTGTAGCAGAGGGCGACAGAACTCTGGCAATGGAGCCACCCACACCAGTTCATGAATTTCACGAAGAGAAGAAAGGAAAGGATTAGCTGACATTAAAAGAGGAAGGGGGTTGAGATGTATGAAAGCCATGTTATTCAGGTAATGTTTCAAGAAAATTCGTCGACTGTTCTAGAAAACTTTCCGACAATTAGGTCAGTCCAGGAAGTTCTTTACAGAGTGAGTATTGTAAACTGTATAAGCTGCCAAAATTATACAGACGGTACATCTCGTTGCGTTTTACAAAAAAGTGTAATGAAATGCCGTTGTATCACGTTCTTTATCTTTGTATTCCCCAAGACAGATATACGAGAGTGAATTAAGTACAACCAGACGTTTTCTCTTTTCCAACATTACCATAATGAAGGTCGTGGTAGTAAATAAAAGCTAACATAAAAAATGGCTCTGAGCACTATGGGACTTAACATCTATGGTCAACAGTCCCCTAGAACTTAGAACTACTCAAACCTAACTAACCTAGGGACATCACACAACACCCAGTCATCACGAGGCAGAGAAAATCCCTGACCCCGCCGGGAATCGAACCCGGGAACCCGGGCGTGGGGAACTAGAACGCTACGGCACGACCACGAGCTGCGGACAGCTAACATCAAATAAAATGTGTTTTCTCTAGTACAAAATCAACTAATTACCACGTCATTTGTTATACGTTAATTACAATCAACTGTTTCCTCTGTTTACAGGATGACCGTAACGAAAATTAAATTCAGATTATTTTACTTTCCTAAAAGATCACCGTAACGGAAATGAAACCCACATTACTTTGTTTCCTATTACGCCAATACTACAATAAGTGTTCAAAACGCGCACCATTCATTATGGTCAACCCAAGCACATTTGCCTTTGTGGTATCGGTAACATCGCAAATCCTCTATGTAAGTTCGTGCAGATTATTTACTTGCTGAGCATCAATAAGTTCCTCCATATGGCTCCGAAAGTAAAAATGCGATAAATTCGAATCAGGACTGCATGCTTACCATCGATATAGACCAAAACGTCCTATCCATCGTCCTGGAAATCTTCAATTCAAAACTTTCCATACTCTGGGGCCAATGTGGGGTGGAGAACCGTCGTAGTGAAACAACATGTTATAATGCGCGGCTAACGGAATATTTTCTAATAAAGTTGGTAGCAATGTTTTCTCTAGAAAGGCTCAGTAATTGTTGCCAGTCAGTCGTGCAGGTACCACGTAAGCCCCAATACTGTAAACATCGATTATACACACCCATACATTTACGGAAAAGCGACGTTGAAAATGTGTTGGTACTACTTGACGCGGAATGTGAACACTACTCGTGTGCGTGTAATGGAAACTGGTTATTGCGTCACGAGTGAGACACGCTTCAAATGTGACAAGTATTTTGTTTTTACAAAATCATGCTCCAAGCTTTGTGATAAAAAGCACTCTGAGAATTCTCGTCGCGGAGGAAAATCTTACTCTTCCAACGCTTGCGCACGTTTAATGTTGTAAGGCCGCAGACGTTCCCCTTCGAAAGTGCGATGAACGACAGTGTGCGACACATCCACTGGGCGGGCGATGCTTTTTGTACTCTCAATATCTTCGTGCTCGCGGTCCAGAATACGTTCCTAAGCTTCCAACGTACGTTCTTCGCGTTGCTTTCGCACGGGGTAATAACGACCAGTATCTCTCCATTTACGCAAATTAAACACGTATTCGGAAGGTGTATCCTGTCGTGATTTACTTAATAATAAAACTAAAGCATATCGGAACAGACAATACGCTTCGCACACACAGTTAAAGGTAAGGATAACTACTGTATTTTGTTGGGAATGAATCGCAAAATAATCGAGTAAAAGTAGAGGATTATGATGATACAAACCTTTGGTTAACAGCAACAAATGTCGATCGTACAGGAAGTCTTCGTTTTGGGAAGTGTTATCGATAAATTCGTACAGCTGCCCTCGCAACGCCTTTTGCCTCGCCATAAATTAAATGAGCATCGTATAATTCAGTGATGGTAAATCTCCCTTCCACCCTAACGTTCAAAGGAGTTGAAATAACGTCTGCACAGGTAACTCGACGACTGCCGACGTTCGGCGTGCTACAGTGAGTCAACTACGCAGGCCGTTGTGGCCTACGTGTTTGCGACTCAACGCTCGCGATGTCAATATGCGCAGCGGTAATGTCTGCTTTTCCAAAAACATTGTCCCAAGTTTTTTTTTTCTGGGACAACTTCAGGAAATGGACAATCATATTGCTAGGCATTTTAAATCAATTACTTGTGTTCTACTAACAGGATTTTTCGGCAGCTTGTACCCTTCACACCCTGTAGTCAGAGATATTCAGTCTCATCAGTTTGGGGTGATGATAAGCGTATGCCCTGCTGTGTGCCGGATTGCGGCGCTTTTGGTTCGCCATGGAGTCGACGTTCGTGGAATTCGATTATTGCAGTCGACGCCAGAGAGGGGGCACCGAGATCACCAGCCAGGCGGGAGACGCAATAACGACGTGTCCACGTAATAAGCGATATTAATTAATTAACATCGACCCCGTCCTTGGCGGCTGGGATTAATATTCCTGCCACATCTGGGTTGGCAAGCCCTTTCCAAGCAATGAATCCGCTCCGGCACCACTAGTAAGGTAGAACTGAGTAATAAAGCGAAATTCAAATTTTAGCACCGCCACGTCATGAAGTAATACGTTTTGTATCACTGACATCTAACAGTAGCAGAAATTTCGAATTTTGTATATGATTATATATTATTATTTCTTTAAAAAATAGTGTTCCATATTCTTACACGAACAAGTACTGATAAAAAAAGTAAAAGTAAAGGCCTTTTACATCTGAGAACAAATACTTGATGACATATGGTTCATTTCACTCCCCCTGAGAGTGGTCAATACTCAGTGATGGAGTCTTTATGTTGACGTTCACTGCACATTTATTATCTACATCTACGTGTGCATCTACATCGATACTCTGCAAACCACTGTGAACTTTCTATGCACCAGTTGTTAAGGCTCCTGCCCGTTCTATTCATGTATGGAACTCGGGAAGCACGTGTCTAAAAGACACTGTGCGCGCTTTCATTAATGTAATCTAGTACTCACGATGTCTGTGTAAAGGGTTGCAGTATATTCCCAGAGTCATCACTTAAAGGCAGTTCTTGAAACTTTGTAAGTTGGCTTTCTCTGGATACTTTGGAAAAGTTTTCAGATGTCTGCCGGTTTAGTTGTTTGAGTGCCTTCGTGACGTTCTCCCATGGGCCAAACAAAACTGTAACCAACTACTGAACCGCTGTGATTGCTCCATTTCATATCCCTACAAAGTTCAGCTGAGCGAATCCAACTGTGACTCTTTAATAGTACGATTTTTCGTTCTGTAACGTGCACAGTTTTTCATTTTTGAACATTGTAAGCCGGTTGGAAATCTTTGCACCACTCTGAAATCTTGTCATGATCTGAGTGATTATTGGTGCAGCTTTTTGCAGACAGTGCCTCATTACAGATAACTGCATTATTTGCGAAAAGTCTATTAATATAGGCTTACTTGAAAATCAACAATCCCAACACACTTCCCTGAAACATCCCGAACCAACTTCTACATCTGTCAATGACTTTTCATCCAAGATGAGAATGTTTTCCAGGAAGTAAGATCAAATCTGTCACGAAATGATAATCACAGAGACGATCAGAAAGGTTTTATTTGCAACAGTTAGCTACACCTTCCAACTACTTCTCTACATAGTGCCCAGAGTTAAACATTTGTCGTAACGTTGTACCAGCTTTTTAATACTATCGTCATACAAGACCGCCGCCTATGTTTTCCACCAATTCTCTATGCTCGTTTGCAGCTCCTTGTCTGTGACAAAACGTTGTCTTCATAACCAGCAATTGATGTGAGCGAAGATGAAAATCAGAGGGAGCCACATGCGCATCAAAAGCAGCAGCAGATTCTTCACTGCCCCTGTAGAATGCGGCAGAGAATTGTCATGAAAAAGGAAATGCATGACAATTACGTTATGTGGGGTTGCATGAAATCAGACGAAATATTTCGGCCTACGCCGACACTTGGTGGGAGACACTATTTCCTAGGCATCATTCGTGATCGCTGTGCTCTCAAAACCGCACACTGCAACGTGATGCGATCGACAGCTATACTGGAGACACTGCTCAACACATCTGTGCAGAGCTTCATCGGATTTTCAGTGTGGTTACTGCCAATTACTAGGCACAGTGCTTTGTTCGAGCGATTTACGTTAGATTATAGTTAAAAGAAAAGCTAACCTAGCCGCAAATTCAGTACAGAATCCGATAGAGATTCCATGGAGCACTGGGGCTTTGTTCACTTCTAGCGATTTCTGCTGCACGACACCAGATTTAGGCACAAAACTGTGAACATATTTAAGCATGTAAATATATCAAGTTACAATCAAAGGTTTATAGTGCGTTTATGTCCAGAAAATAAGTGTGAAAGTAATTTATTTATTTTCTTTTTTATCATTATAAAATTCTTTTTCCCTTAATGTAACCAGTAGTCAATATCATGAATTGGTGAAAGAAACACCCTCTTCACAGAGGCGTGCAATACTACAGAAAAAAAGAAGAATGGTCCGATTCTGGTGACAGTACATGAAATGTGGGATTATCAGTTTGTGGCAATACTAGCGTTATCGTGTCATGATTTATAGGTACTGATGGACTTCACGTTGTATATGCATTTTCAAAAACTTTATTTCAGCTCACGAACTAGACAGTCAGCCACTGATGGTGTGACATACAAGACGTTCTATGAAAGCAATGCTGTTCCATAACTGGAAACGCTAATGCTGAATACTACACTTACGCGTACATTTGATAATGCTAATGCGGGAAACGAGGAACGACATGAAAATATTTCTGTTTTGGTCGTCACAGAAGGGTATATGTTTTTTATTTGTGTCATATCTGCTCAAGGATTCCAAAAAAGTTGCTAAGGAATAATGAAAACCATACCATTACTTTCAAACAAGATAATATGAATTTAACACACACTTGTCAAGTACATTTAGGAACTGACATGACGTTAAAGAAATTCAGAACTTTGAGTGGAGATTGCTGGAATCAGACACAGTACCGGTTGTTCGTTATTGATAAAGTATGACAGCTGAATGATAAATGATACAGGCATAACTTCAAGGAGTTTTATAAAGATAATGTGGTTACACGTGTGTCAGTACATTACACACCATAGATAAATACAATTCTGCGACATTCTGTCGCAAATGAATGTATGTAACACTCGCAAAGAAAATGGTCCAATCTGACATGTCAAACATCTCTTGAAAGTTTGCTAAGTTAAGAATACAAGAAACGGAATGCATTGTCAGAATTTTAGCTGCTAGGACGATCTGCAAGTATGTTACAAAAATCGTTGGAGACTGCCAGTTGCACTGCACGCTGTTTGTCGAGAAGAGTGCACCCCTAGAGAAGCTGGAGAGACTGTGCATGTACAACATGGTTGGTGCACAGCTTTGGCATATGGCGCCACAGTTAACAGATAACATCACACAATATATGTGTAAAGTGTAATGCAGTTTCTGTTTGTAATATCTCTGACACAACTAATGCAACTGTTCACATTATGATTCTCTCCAACTCGTTTAGTACTGATGGGAAGTGATGATAACACCATCAGTGCTGTGTCTGTGTCTATTTATTCAAATGTGACCGGTTTCGGTATCCCACTCCACCACAATCAGGTTTCTAAATACAGCAGATATGACACTAGCATTAGGTATCCATGATATAATGTGAAAAGTAACTGATCCCAAACGAACTTATGTTAATAAACAATATACAAAACAAACCACTTATATCAATTCACATTACCAGCAAGATCATGAAACCATATAATAACCATAATTAATTCCGTTCGCTAGTAATATATTAACTGTTGAATCCCAAACGGCTACAACACGGGTATTGATCAGTAACAGCAACCAGTCGTATGTATCGTGTAAGTTACAAACATAGTGGAATATGTTTAATAAGTTGGAGGAGTCGTAGGCACATCCAGACAGGGTAACAATCGTATGTTAATACAAATTTATAATGCCTATCTACAAAGTTCCATGCATTGTGTCTAGTACAGGTAAAAATGTGAATAAAAAGAGAGTTCTTAACTATACAATAATCGTAGAAACCACAATCCCAAAAATTAACGGGGTACACTAAAGAAATCAAAACCAGTGTCTCCAGCTCACTGCAAACGCAGAAGTAATCTCTTGTCATACAGCAGTCATGAAGAAAATTAACTATTACGAATAAGTAACGTATCATGTGAAATAATGAATTACGTATAAACAGAAAAGCCGTCAGTCAACAACGGAAAATAGAACTAGAAAAATAAAACTAATCCATGAAAGACTCTCACGATGCCACTGGTCATAGGTGACCAGCAAAGACCCGCCCATGTTATGCATGGCAAATAAGAAAGCTGTACTCGGATCCAGAAGCGTGTTTATTTGAGAACTCAGTTTTATGACTTGTTTGATGCGCGCTGCCACGAATTCCTGTCCGGTACCAGCCTCCTCACCTCAGAGTAGCACTTCACAAACTCATCCTCAATTTTTTGCTGGATGTATTCCAATCCCTGTCTTCCTCTAGAGTTTCTGCTCTCTACAGCTCCCTCTATTACCGTAGAAGTCATTCCCTCATGTCTTAACAGATGTCCTATCATCCTGTCCCTTCTCCTTATAGTGTTTTCCGCATGTTTCTTTCTTCTCCGATTCTGTACAGAACCTCCTCATTCCTTACCTTAACAATCCATCTAATTTTCAACATTCATATGTAGCACCACATCTCAGATGCTTCGATTCCCTGATGTCACGTTTTTTCCAGTCTATGTTTCACTACAATACAATGCTGTGCTCCAAACGTACATTCTCAGAAATTTGTTCCACAAATGAAGGCCTATGTTTGATACAAGTAGAGTGCTCTTGACTAAGAATGCACTTTCAACCAATGCTAGTCTGCTTTTGATATCCTCCTTGTTCCGTCCGTCATTGCTTATTTTGCTGCCAAGGCACTAGATTTCCTTAACTTCATCTACTTCGCGACCATCAATCTTGGTGTTAAGTTTCTCGCTGCTCTCGTTTCTACTACTTCTCATTACTTTCTTCGATTTATTGTCAGACCATATTCTGTACTCATTAGGATATTCATTCCATTCAGCAGATCATGTAATTCTTGTTCACTTTCTCTCGCGATAGCAATGTCATCAGCGAATACTATCATTGCTATCTTTTCACCTAGAATTATTTTTCCACTCCCAAACCTTCCTTTTATTATGAATATTATTTATCCCTTCTGCCTTATTTGATCTTAAGTCCCCAGAGCTCTCCTAAATGCTGATTCCAATACTAGATCCCTTATCTTTTCTAAATCAACTCTTGTTTCTTCTTCTATCACATCAGACAATATACTCTCTCCACCTATCCACTCTGTATTTAATAGTGGAATTCCCATTGCGCTCGTAATGTTACGAACTTTGCTTTTAATTTCATCAAAATTTATTTTGACTTCGCGACAATCATTTCGTTTTCGGTTTCTTCAAGTTTCTCATGCATCCATTTCTTCTTAGCTCCCCTGCATTTCCTATTTATTTCATTCCTCAGCCACTTGTACTTCTGTATTCCCGAATTTTCCTGAACATTTTTGTACATCCTTCTTTCATCGACCTATTGGAGTATTTCCTCTGTTACCCATGGTTTCTTCGCAGTTACCTTCTTTGTACCTACATTTTCCTTTCCAACTTCTGTGATTGCCCTTTTTAGAGATATCCATTCCTCCTCAACTGTACTGCTCACTGAGCTATTCCTTACTGCTGTACAAATAGCCTTCTTCAAGTGTACTTGGTCATTCCCTATCTAACATGTGAGAGACTGGTTCTAATCTACCTCCCTACTGCAGTTGCGCAAGGATGCTCTGCTAGTGTTTCAGGAATTTGATGCTGCACCTACGGCCTGCAGTATAAGAAGATAACATATCACGCATGCAGATTTCAGAAGAGCGCAGCTGTATGGACAGTAATGTAATCAGAAAACGATCTCAACGTCAGTTCCACTACACCCCCTGTACAGAAAACGTTATCACTAATAGAAGTTAGTGTACAGGTTCAGGCATAACTATATGCTGCAAAAAATGAAAAACTTAAATTTTCGTTACGAAGGTTTATTTTTTTCTCTAAGTATGACTTTATAATATCATAATATCATAATTATGATACATACATGATGGTAAAATATTGATATTGGGTGTTCACAACAGTGAAGCGAAATTGCTAACTATTCTAAAGCTTTCAATAGTAAGATTGTGGAGGACCATATCTGGGGGTCGATAAAATACAAACAAATTAAATAAGTTGGGGCCAGAGATATCAATTAAACTAAAAATGCGCAATTAAAATAACCAGCCAATTGATGGGGTCGGTAAAGACCAATCAGAAAGAAGTACACAATTAAAACAATTCAATAACTTCAGGGTATAAAGCACTCTACAGTGGCTGATCAGTTCTTTTCATTAAATCGGATATTTCGCGTTTCTACTTCAATTAAGCCCGACCATCATGAATATGTTTCACTGCAGGTCATAGTTGAATGTACAAAAGAAATAGCACGGAGACGACCGCAGTACTGAATATCAATTGAATATCACTTGCTGGCTTTGCGCTAGCTGGTGTTTTAATCTTTCGTTGGAGGCGGCAATGGCGGTTGTCGGTGTATGCTCTGAAACTTAGTATCTATTCTAAATCTCTCTCGACTGTAAAACCCCAGTCTGGTACATTTCCTACATCTTCCGTGAAGCCAAGACTCCTACTTGTTCCCTAGGTAAGTTAATTGGCATGGTACACGCTATTACGATGGAATAGCGCGTATGTCGTTGCCCTCAAATCGCTTCTAAGCACTAACTGTCAGTGCTCAATGTGATTCTCTGTACTAGGACACTTTGCAGTTTAACTCCTTTTGAGTTAAGACGAGCCTGTGAACAAGTATCACGTAATGACTGTAAGTAGGCTGTTTATGTTTTCTTTCTGTAAGTAGGCTGTTTAGGTTCTTATATTGGTAACGCCGCCGCCACGTAGCGCTCTCTGTATGAAAATGAAATCACTGGCTGTGCTGTGTGCAGTCTGTGGCTAGTTTGCATTGTTGTCTGCCATTGTAGTGTTGGGCAGCGGCAGCTGAATGTGAACAGCGCGTAGCGTTGCGCAGTTGGAGGTGAGCCGCCAGCAGTGGTGGATGTGTGGAGAGAGATGGCGGAGTTTTGTAATTTGTTATGAATTGCTATATATATATTATGACTATTAAGGTAAATACATTGTTTGTTCTCTATTAATATCTTTCATTTGCTAACTATCCCTATCAGTAGTTAGTGCCTTCCGTAGTTTGAATCTTTTATTTAGCTGGCAGTAGTGGCGCTCGCTGTATTGCAGTAGCTTGAGTAACGAAGATTTTTGTGAGGTAAGTGATTTGTGAAAGGTATAGTTTAATGTTTGTCAGAGCCATTCTTTTGTAGGGATTTTTGATAGTCAGATTTCGTTGCGCTAAAAATATTGTGTGTCACTTTAGTGAATGTTTGAGTACGTTCAGTTTTGCTCAGCTGTTTGAAAAGCAAATAGTGTAAGAGGTTTATAAGCACAGTCTTGTATAATTGTTCTAAGGGGACGTTTCATGACTCTCGCAATCGTCTCAGAGCGGCGCGAGTCACCTTGCTCAAAGACTCGACAATTTGCTGCAAGAGAAAGAGCGAATTTCTCTGTGTACATTTGCCCATATCAAAGCTGGTGGCCACCCGTTTTCTTTTTGGCTAATCAGAGCGTTCATACTTGTTGTAACTCCTCCCACTAGAGTTTTTGTAGCCTATCACAGGCGTCGTTTATTTCGTAAGGCCGAGTTTAACTTCAGGTACGTAATACTAAGATAAAAAAACTTTTTCTTTCATGTTGATTTTTAACACAGATGGCTACAGTGAGTCACCATTGTTTGGATTTAAGTTTCTCCGGACGTTTATCTGCCATCTGCCGACCCGTTCCTGTAGAAAGGTGTTCCAAGTGGTCGTCGTTAAAAGCAGAGACAAGGCAGCTTTTGCTCACGGCCCGTACAGTGGCTCCAGCATCAAATTCTGACTGCTAGATATCCCGCTGTGTGGGTTTTGGCCTAATATTGAGATGGGCATTCCGTGATTTGGTGTTGTCTGCATCCTATTAGATATTATTGCATGATGTTAGTTGACAGATACGTGCACAATGAAAAAGGGCTTCGGTTCTTGTAAGAGTTATTGTGTACCTTCTTATGCTCTAGCTCCTTAGTCTTAACTTATTCTGTGTAATTTGAACCTTAATCGCGAAGGCAATGTTAACAGACCTTAGGTCACGATTTCAGTGTTTCGATTTCGGGTTTGTTGTCTGACTGAGGATTTCGAGAATTTAGATTCAGAATTCAGTTATGGGTTATGAGACTGTGTAATGTGCGCCTGAAGAGTGACTTAACTCTATTGGTACGTGCCGTGTAGGTATTAGCGTTTCAGTTAGAGAAGATACAGGGGTTTATTAAATATGAAGCAGTTAGGGATTTTTTTACTACTAAGGTCGTCTTAATTTTTTGTAATTATTTTTGGTAATTGTGATCCAGCACAAGAGGTATTGTTAAGGAATGGTGACTGTTAAAATATATTTGGGTCCTCAGAATTCCAATCCATTTTAACTCCACAGTCTTGGTGCTGATAAAACTAATCCCCCGTATCACTGTACTGGCAAACACTTTAGGACGGGTGCCTAACATTTCATTAAATGCTCTCAGAAAACACCAGCAGCGGATTTTGCGAAGGAAAGTTACAAATGCTAGTTACACTTCTACATATGTTGTCACTGTAGATAACAAACAGTTAACGTACGATCGACAGCATCTCCCCATCACGATTATGCTTAAGGTAATGAATAACACATATACATTCTTCGTGAGTAGATTCTGGAAGAAATCAGAATGTGTGGTATACTAAAATCTTCCCTACACCACACAGTTCATGATAATAGATTGAGATATAAAATTTTCAAAATCGTTTAATTGGGTCAAACATTTTTATCGGCTGTGATTTTTCTTTAGCGGCAAATACTTTTAATGCTTCTTCCACTAAACACCACGCCCCTTCCAGAATGTCACTTTCTTTTGAGAACTGGATGCCAACACGCGAGGGTTGCTACAGCTATCGATGTATCTCCATGAGCAGTGTGGGGGAGCACTCTCCTTATACGAGGGGACTTGAGGAAATGAAATAACCAGCGTTACATATATTAGCTGAGGGGAGGGAAACGTAAGGGGAATCCCCAACTTTCAAGAAAAGTAGATCTCTCTTCGAATACCAGCCCACTGATTAAATGAATGTCACAGAAGATTATATAAACAAGGTACTTCCATTTGATCGTTTCTGACAAGTTTAAATAGTGGATCTTGTCAGATCCCTGCACTTGGCTGGCCTGAGTGCCCGGTTGGTCAACAGACAAAAAGTTATAAATGTCATCTGTTTTTCGTATCGTAAGCTCCGCGATAGCATAAGAAAAACTTCGTCTCTGTGTTTTTCGTTTTCCCGTGTACCTTACCGAGATCAGTGAGTTTTCTTTCCATCAAATGAGTAGCATCGCCTACTGCTACGTACTAATTCTGTCAAATAATTCTGACACATTACGAAACAATTTTTACCAAAGGTAAGGCTACAGCGGTTTACAGAGCGTGCAGAGCAACCATACCAACCATACGTGTATTCGCATTTTGGCCACTCGATGACTATGGATTCGTTGCTGTTAGAGGCAAAATGAGAGGACAGCTGCAATCTTGTGTCGCTATATGCTTCAGGTAAACGTCGTGTGAGAGACTATTATACATCGTAGGCAACAATGCTTATGAAACGCATCATGATTACTAACACAAAATTTAGTGTCTGCTTAAGAAATATTTTTGTTCTTCAGTGGTATAAAACACAGCCACTTACACAACCTTTACAAATACCGTTAGCTTATTTGTGAAATTTATTCAACGCTGCTTTTATCGGCTGAACCAGTAACTACCAACACAGGGTGAAGGGCGCAGACCTCAGGACGCCTGTTGAGGAAGGTGAACTGAAATGTTAGAGATGACGAAGAACGAACCCGCCCCACCATAGGACGTATATGATAAACAGTACAAGATGAGAATGTAAGCTTTGGAAATGTGGTGTTACACAAGTGTGGGGAGATCAGATAATCAGCGACGTCCGGAGTTAAATTCGGACACAATCTGGCTAAAAGAAATGTTAGATTGGTGGGAAACATCCTGATGCATCAAGGAATACTTAAAAGCGGAAAAATGCTGCTATCAGAGCACAAAAAATTATTTAAAAGAGTCTGATTGAAAAGTGCGGTACCAGATGGCTGATTCTACCTTCCGCAGCACCTTTCAAAAATTTTCCAAAAATTTTGACATGTGAACATATTCGCGCTTTTTTAAATATGCAATTCACCTCAAATTCCCACAAGCTCCCCTAAATGTAATCATTCACACCCTCTAATCCACCCTGTAAGTCGCCCATGCCTATATCCTCTCAGTTGGTGTTTCTCACTCACTCAGTCAGCGCAACACATTGTCATTCTTTGTGGCTCTCTGTCATTGTCTCCTGTCTCACAGCCACAACCTCCTTCGTTCTGTCCCATTGCTACAGTCTCCTCTCACCGTTACTGTCTCCCACTTACTATCTCTTACTGCTAATATCTCACTTCTTCTTTCCTCCTGCTGCTTTCTCTTCGTCATTGTCATTGTCATATACTCTGTCTCTCATTATCACTTCCTACACCAACTTCAACATTCTCTTTCAGTTTATTCTGTAACAACTCGCACTGTCTGCTTCACTCTTTTCCTGGGACTCTTCTTTGTCAACTGTGTTCCATTGCCACCGTGTGCCTCTCTTTCTCTCACACTGCCATTGTCTAATTCCACCACATAACCACTATGGTCCAGTATTTATTACTTTTTTGTCTCTTTGCCACTGGCACTGTCATCTTCTTTCTCAGCATAGAGAAGCGCGAATATGTCCACATGCCAAAATTTTTGGGAAGATTTTTAAAGGTGATGAGGAGGTTAGAATGAGGCAGCTTATACTTCACTTTTCAGTCATAGTCTTTTAAATTAATAGGAACATATTCGAATTTTTTGTGTTCCGACAGAATAATTTTTCCGCTGGTCATCTTGTTTTTCTTGCTGCAGCAGGGCATGTAACACATATGAGAAGAAATGTGTTGGTCAGTGAAATTTAGATAGCGTACGAACGTGAAATTGAAATAAGGCAAAACCAATTTTCACCACAGACCATATTTTACAAGCAACGAAAGAACTGCATGTGTTTCAGTACTACAAGATGGGGTTCCCAGAAGATAACTGAGACATTTTACAGCATATTTCTCGGCGCCACTTCACTTAATATAAACTACGCCTCCACCTCACACCGGATTTTATGGGCGTATTTCACATGTACAGGCCAGAACGGATAAGAATATGAAGAAAATTTTCAAGATCGTTCGAGAGAGGGAGCTTAGGAATACATCATACAAATTACACCCATTTGCTGCACACAGCCGTCTTACACAGCCGTCTCGGAATCCGCGGCTGAGTTTTGGTATATATTTTTGAAAACAGAGAGATGGCTCTTTTATATAAATTCATAGCGAATACATTCTTAAAATTTATGCAATTTGCTGTTGTTATTTCTTACACTATGTGATCAAAAGTATCCGGACACCTGGGTGAAAATGACTTACAAGTTCGTGCTACCCTCCGTCGGTAATGCTGAATTCAATATGGTGTTCGCCCACCTTTAGCCTTGATGACAGCTTCCACTCTCACAGGATAGGTTCAATCAGGTGCTGGAAGATTTTTTGGGGAATTCTTGACGGAGTGCTGCACTGAGGAGAGTATCGATGCCGGTAGGTGAGGCTTGGCACGAAGTCGGCGTTCCAAAACATCCCAAAGGTGTTCTATAGGGTTCAGGGAAAGACTGTGCAGGCCATTTCATTACAGGGATGTTATTGTCGTATAACCACTCCGCCACAGACCGTGCGCTATGAAGTGGTGCTCGATCGTGTTGAAAGATGCAGTCGCCATCCCCGAATTGCTCTTCAGCAGTGGGAAGGAAGAAGGCGCTTAAAACATCAATGTACGCCTGTGCTGTGATAGTGCCACGAAAAACACCAAGGGGTGCAATCCCCCTCCACGAAAGCACGACCACACCATAATACCACCGCCTCCGAACGTCAGCTTTGGCACTGCACATGCTGACAGATGACGTTCACCGGGCACTCTCCATACCCTAAGCCTGACATCGGATCACAACATTGTGTACAGTGATTTTTCACTCCACGCAACGTTTCTCCACTGCTCAATAGTCCAATGTTTACGCTCCTTACACCAAAGCGAGGAGTCGTTCGGCATACACTGGCGTGATGTGTGGCTTATGAGCAGCAGCTCGACAATGAAATCCAAGTTTTCACAAATGGTTCAAATGTCTCTGAGCACTATGGGACTTAACTTCTGAGGTCATCAGTCCCCGAGAACTTAGAACTACCTAAACCTAACTAACCTAAAGACATCACACACATCCATGCCCGAGGCAGGGTTCGAACCTGCGACCGCAGCGGTCGCGCAGTTCCAGACTGTAGCGCCTAGAACCGCTCGGCCACCACGGCCGGCCGAATGTCTCATCTGCTCTCTCACGATGTCTAATGACTACTGAGGTCACTGACATGGAGTACCTGGCAGTAGGTGGCAGCACAGTGCACCTAATATTGAAATCGTATATTTTTGGAGGTGACCGTATACTTTTGATCACATTGTGTATTTAGATTTCGCCTCATACCGTATTTTAAGTGTAGAAGTGGGGTAACTTTTAATGTCCGTATCCTGGATACGGATATAAATATAAGGAAATTTTCAAGGTTATTCGAGATCAGGATCTTAGGAATATGTAACTAATTATAAAATATTTCAGCCATTTGCTGTGCATAACCGTCTTGGAATCCTCGGCTGGGTATCGGCTCACTGGTGGAAGTAAAAATATATTTAAAAAAACCTTTTTATTGGGTTTTCCGAGGAACCAATCATGAACTAATGTTGCCTCCACAAGTCCCATCAAAACCACCGTAGACCACATCAGATGCAAAAAGATCCAACCGATTTACTCCACTTGCCTAAGTAGTAGGAAAAGTACGATATTCATACGTTGACCTTGTACTGTAGGATAGTGACACTAAGAGGATCCCTCTGTTTGGTTCCTAGCCCAAGGGCTATCCAAAACACTTGGCCGTACCTTTTCATTACCAACAGAACACGAGGCACAATCACCAGAAAATCCCGTTTTCATGCGTAGCGTTTCGGAATGTGTTAGGCACGCATATTATCGCTTGCAAACCGATTTAGTAATGTAGGGAAGTATGGGCAAGGGGGTTGAAAATGTAAAGAGAGACCAAGGCTACCTTACAATAAGTAGGCGAATTTAGATTGCAATGGCTACCCTGAGAAGAAGAGACTAGCATAGAACAGATTAGCTTAAAGAGCTGCATTAATCTTCGGAGCGAAGGCAACAACAACGAAAGACGAAAAGAGATTTCCACTACATTTTTTACAGAACAAGTAACGTCTTTCCTTGGTGCAGAGACACGTTCGTAGGGTGCAGTTCAGCAAACAAAGACGAAGACTATTGCTTGACATGTAAAGTTGAATTAGACTTCCAAGTTAAAAGGAAGAATATGGACTTTCAAAGCCATAATGAGTAGGACAATGAAAAAGAGTCTAGGCCTTCAGAACTACGCCAAGACCTACGATAAGCTCACGAATGCGAACAAGAGCGCATATTTTGTAATTCTAGCGCCTCCATCTACAGGGAATCGTTCTATAACACAGGCACTGAGAAAGGCACTGCGTCCGGCACCGCAGAGCTCCTCATCTGCGCCGTTCTTAATCACCGCACGTAGCTCCAGCGCTCGACTCTCTTCCCCTGCTGTGGAGGAAGTGGCCGGACCAGGCGTTATAGACTTCATTAAGAGCCGGCGAAAGTAATGAAAGCCCGAGGCGGGCAGAGCTGTGAGCGGTTTAATGAATGCGGCGACACACTGTCCGCCGCCTCTCTCCGTCTGCAAGTGCATTTACCGCACACTCGCTGGCCAGCACATCCGCCACGCGTGACGCTGCTCTTGAGACAAAATTAGCAGTAGGTGTGCCGCGTCACTTTCCTTACATCTCCTACAGCTTAAACCTGTGCGCCGGAGCAGGTATCGAGTAGCCGTAAGTTAAGAAAAAGTTCAGAGTTAAGAAGTTTCGTTTAATAGGTTGCCTATAGTTATGCTGGCACTACGAAATTCCGCTCGTAGAAGCGGCCAGATGTTTCTTCGAAAGCAGAATTTCACTCCAACGCGGCATTCATTTGTGGGCCGTTCACCGATCGAGCAGGGATGAAAAAGTACTGCGTCTTTTGAATGAAATATTTTTGTTAAGCGAAATCATACCAGTTTTTAATAGAGGCTATTCCAGAAAGTATGTACTTAATTACGAAAACTTATTTCATTACTTAATGATTAATTAACGATTGGATTTTGTGAATTAACTTCTAGCGCAATGCAAGCATGAAAATTGTAAAAATCTAACGAAAAAAGAGATAAGTTATAGGTTCCATGACATTCCCCCTCCGTTTCTTTCCGTCCTTAAGTATGTACTACTATCTTCGCGAAGCAGCCTTAAAACTCAGCTTTTATCCGCAACTCCGGCGTTAACCAGTTTTTGAAAGGTGCAAAATGCCATTATTTACACGGAGAAAATAGAAATTGACGTCGAAAAGTTTCGAATGTACGGCATTGCAACAGCCAGGCACTACGTCAAAGAATACTCATGGTACAATCTGCCAAGAGCACTCCATAAGGGATGTTATTGTCGTGTAACCACTCCGCCACTGGTCGTGCATTATAAACAGGTGCTCGATCGTGATTAAAGATGCAACTGTCATCCCAGCATTCAACAGTGGGAAGGAAGAAGGTGCTTAAAACATCAATGTAGGACTGTACTGTGATAGTGCCACGCAATACAAGGGGTGCAACCCCCTCTACGAAAAACACGACCACACCATAACACCACCGCCTACGAATATTACTGTTTGCACTACACACGCTGGCAGATGACGTTCACCGGGCACTCGCCATACCCCCACCCTGCCATCGGATCGCAACATTGTGTACTGTGATTCGTCACTCCACACAACTTTTCTCCACTGGTCAATGGTCCAATGTTTACGCTCCTTACACGAAGCGAGGCGTCGTTCGGCATTTACCGGCGTGATGTGTGGCCTAAGAGCAACCGCTCGATCAAGAAATCTAAGTTTTCTTGCCTCCCGCCTAACTGTCATAGTACTTTCAGTGGATCCTGGGGTCTGGATAGATGTCTGCCTATTACGCATTACGACCCTCTTCAACTGACGGCGGTCTCTGTCAGTCAAGAGATGAGGTCGGGCCATACGCTTTTGTGTGTGTCCCTTCACGTTTCCACTTCACTATTACATCGTAAACAGTGGCCCTAGGGATATTTAGCAGTGTGGAAGTCTCGCGTACAGACGTATGACAGAAGTAACACCCAATCACCTGACCACGTTCGAAGTCCATCAGTTCCGCGGAGCGCCCCATTCTGCGCTCTCACGGTGTCTAACGACTACTGAGGACGCTGGTATGGAGTATCTGGCAGTATGTGGCAGCACAATGCACCTAATATTGAAAACGTATGTTTCTGGGGGTGTCCGGATACTTTTGATCACATAGTGTATTTAGATTTCGCTTCATACTGGATTTTAAGTATGGAAGTAGGGTAACATTGAACGTCCGTATCTTGGAAACGGATAAAGATACAAGGAAATTTTCAGGGTTATTCCAGATCGGGAGTATCCGGATACTTTTGATCACATAGTGTGATCCACACTTTTACCATTAGGACAGCTGTCGGAAGAGGCGCGGGAATCGACGAACAGGTTAATAACGCAATATCGGCTGAACTTTGCGCGAAAGTCTTCTCACGTGAAAAATATGAAGGATGTGTTCCAGAGGTTTTTGGCAACAAGTGATCGCTGTATATCTTCTTTGAGAAAATCATATCCGAGGGAAATGAAAACTTTGTTGCTCAAATCGTACCTTTCCGAAGATATGAAGAATCAGATTCTATTAATGACGAAGAGGATACAAACGGCGGTGAGGAAGAAGGCGAAGAAGGAAATGAAGATGAATAACAAGGAACACAAGAGGAAGAAAATAAAGATTTATAAAACGTTCAATTTTTATTACTAATTTATACTTCCTGTAATAATGTGTGCACTAGAAGAAGTTTTGCAGCAAAGTTTACCATTAAAATTATAAATGTTCACCCAAAAAGTTTTTTGGCTATTTTATTGATTTTTGCCGGATTATTTTCTCCACATGGCGTACACTATTTTGAATTTTTAAATTTTGCTACAAAAATCGATAACCGAAGGGTCAGAAATCCCATTGCACCACTTTTTGATAATACTGGAGCAATATTAAGGTTTTTTTGGGGATTGTGGCTCTTTTTGCGCCACGCTGTTTGAAGCTGCCACGAAGCTCCAACGCTCCATGATGTCAGATTAACATGGAAGAGTTCAAATGTTGTCACAGCAGTGTGTAGCACGCTGGACATGTGTTCGGGAATCCCCTCCAGCCATGTTGATGTAGGTTTTCCTCGTTATCAATAAATCGCTATCGGAAGACACCAGGGCGGTTCCTTTGACAAGGACACAGCTGATTTCCTTCCCAATCCTCCCCCCAAACCGCGCCTGTGCTTCGTCTATAGGGATCTCGTCGTGACACGCTAAGTTTTCTTAAATTATTCTGTTTCTAGCAGTTTCGTTAAAATCAGATGTACGTTGCAGGGAATATTTCCAGGAGCGTAAAACGCATTTATTGCCAGTTCTTGGAAGTCTGAATTACATTATCTGCTGTAACGACATCATTGGGAGCTGTACCTTAAGAATTGAAAGTGTACGGAAATGTTATTCGTTGCTTAACGGACTAGCAAGTTTGTTTATTTTGCCTATGATAAAGAACTGGAATTTGTGCCATACATAAGAACATCAATACGTTATTACGAAATTTACATAGTTATGCTGAAACTTTGTAACTTTTCTGTTGCAAGTTAAACAAATCGGTAGTATAAAATCGTCTCATTTAAGACGCGTTCAATAACTAACTTGACACTTATTTTTTCTCGGCCAATTTCGGCTGCAAAGTATTAGCAATTGTTTGGGACATCGTGGAATAATTCCAGCTTCAGCCCCTGTAGCTTCATGAAGTTCGGATGGACGGAGGCGCTATACGTAGCCTTCAGAATTGCGTCTGTAACTGTGGCGAGTTCCAAGCGGAGAGCTGTCACGCAGTTTCTTTTGGCGGTAAACCAGAGAACTGCAAAATTCCTAGGCGCTTGCAGATTATCTATGGAGACCTGGCAGTTAATAAAAGCACGGTGAGTTGTTGGGCGATGCGTCTGTCATCACCGCAACAAGGTCGCGCAAATCTGTCCAGTGCCCCGTGTGCCGACCGGCCGCACACAGTTGTGACTCTTGAAATGTTGGAACGTGCGGACACTCTCATTCGAGGTGATGGACGGATCACAGTCAAACGCTTCACTGTGCGCCACGCTATTTGCAGCTGCTAATTGTGGGTTTCTCGCCAGCTAACAGGAGACCATAAAGAGCAACGAGTGTGGTCTAATGAAGGATGAACTCTACGGGGACCAGTAGGCGGGTGACCGGGAGATTATCGATGCAATGAGACACTGGCTTCGGCATGCGTGCCAGCCAGTTCAGTAATGTGAAGTAAGGCAGTCACACTGAATGAAGACGATGTTGAGAAATAGAGTTCTGCAGCCGAAAGAGTGGGAATAATATGATGTTTTGGAATCGTGAATAAAACCAACCTATTTCCAAAAAAAAAAAAAAAGTGTTGCATTGCTTACTGAAGCCTCTCGTATTTATGAACGCTCAACGACGAGATTGCAAATTCACTCAGACTTGTTGAAACATGTTGTAATTTTTCTCGACAACGTTTTAATAAAAAGACTTTTTTTGTCTCCAAGTGATGATTACTTCATTCAGCAGTTGAGTTAAGATGAATATTTGAATCGTCTTACAACAATTACAAACTTCTTTTTGTAAACTATGGACTATGGCAGCTTGCTGTTGACACTGTTCTCTCATTTATTCATTTTCACCATTCTAGTTTTGTTGTTTGTATTTTACATGCATCATTTGGTATAGTTCTTCATTGTGTTACAGCTTTTAAATGTGATCGGCTGTGACGGACTAGTTATTAAAACAATGGAAGCGAATGGAAACGAACTTTTTAAAACTCTCGTAGTCAACCTTCTTCAGGATTTCCTACGATTTCTATAGCTCAGCTCAGTCGAATACTGGCTTGATATTTTGCCAGGTATAGTTCCTTTACCGTTCCTCGTGCAAGTGAGCGGAAATTTGGTATCCAATGACCACGATAGCAGCGAAACATTAACCTCTTTGACATCCTTCAGTAGTGCAATGAGTTTAAGAAAGTCAAAACGTGAGTGATTTACTCCAGTCCTGAAAAAAATTATATGGTGTGCTGTATGGTCTATTCCATTTTTTGCAACCTCCGCAACAATGTTTTAATACTAAATTTTCATAGTCCCTTTCCACCTCACCCGATGTAGAATGTAGTCAATTTCTTCGCATAAGCTACTGAAAATGTGACATAATTAAACGTCGTATCTCCGAGCGGTGAATTTTCCAGATAGGGTGTGAACTGAAAACGTGTAAAGCTTCCAACTTTGAATGTTAGAAAATAAAATTGAAAAACAGTGAAAAAATTGTATCGCCTATAGGCTAACTTGGAGTAGTTAGGTTAAACAGAATGATGGAAGTTCCTATCGAGAAAACCACACAGTAGAACAGTAGATGGAAATATGTTGACTAATGACGATTGGAACGGAGAGTTAGTAAGTACGAATGTTCGTAAAACAGCTTTTGCCAGCAAGATGAATAAAGACGTTAGGAGTGGAGAGTTATCAACTATGAGTGACGTAGTGATAGAACTATATTTTCCAAAAAGAAGCGAGTGAAGCAGTGCTGCCCATTTTACAATTTTGAGATGATAAAGAAAGAAATTAAAGGACACGGACGAAACATTGATTTAAATTATAACTGATTTAAATAAGAAACTTCAAGAATAAGGAAGTAAACACTAGGGAAAACACTGTAACACCAAAAAGTAAAGATGACGAAAATATATCTTGGATATACAATTAAAAAAAAAAATAATAACATACGAATAGTAAGATATGAAAGGAACGTAACATTTCAGGTCACTAAGAAATTAAATTTTTACCACAATCCTGTACCATGTCTCGAAAAGTAGGCCCGCTGTAAAGCAAGCAAATTGAAGCCCATTTCGCCATTGGAGAGATGCCTGCTATGTGAGCAAGTATTCTGTCAGTATGAGAGGTGAATTACTTCTCACTCAAAATTATTTAAATCTGACCAAGGAAAAAAAAAGTTGCAATCAGTTATTTATTTCCGACGCCAGGCCCCCATTTGCATACCGGTCGGGTTATTTTAAAACTCTAATTGGATTTGTTTCCATTATTTTGATTCTGCGTCATGTCACATTTTGATGACGTTACACACGTGTAGCACTTTCCCTTTGAAGTCCCCTGTCGACTAACAGTTATGGATTTTAATTTGGCAATTCGTTAGCGGCCGTTGTTCAATAACGTTATCAATTTTTCATCATAATGGCAATAAACTTCAAAGAGATTTCCGGGAACAAATTAATATTTCGGTGAAAAGTTTCACGTTTAAAACTTTGTTATCTTGGAATAAAATTACGAACGGGAACCGCGGAATGCGGAGTCGTCGAAGCGCGAGTGCAGCCGGTAGGCCGACGGCAGCGCTCCTATGGGCAGTGTCTGCAGTCTGTCTGCGCCCGCGTCGCTCAGCTGTCTGGCCTGCGAGCTTGCGCCAGTCTATAGTGCTGTGACGCCCGAGAACCGGGGAAAAGCTGTTCAAACCAGCGTGTTCTCGGAAAACTGATGTCGAGTATTCGAGTGTCGCACTGAAGAGCAAGACTTCCCGTTTGTCGTAGAGAATTGGCTCCTGTCGGAAGAACTTGCAAGTCGGCTACTGTGTTACGGACTGATCTACTAATAGAAAGACCGGATTTACTGAAGATATTCCCCTTAACATGAAATTCTAGGACTCAATAATCAATTTAGTAACGCTAAATAGCCACACTAGCGCACACTAACAGAAGAACCACACAACATGAAACTGATATGCATAGCTTGTCTAACTGAACATTAGACGGTGTATAACCAATCCCCACAAAAATGCTAAGTACAGAATCAGATTGCTGTCGGATTTTTGTAACTTTTAATGACTATTCTGCTGATTTCACGCGACCCGCCACGAATTCCTTTCCTGTGCCAACTTTTGATTTCAGATTTGTAACCTATGTCCTCAATTATTTGCTGAATGTATTCCGGTCTGTGTCTTACTCTGTCGTTTTTATCCTCTACAGCTCTCTCTAGTACCATGAAGATTATTCCGTGGTGTCTTAACAAACCTCTCCCTTGTTCTTGTTAGTGTTTCACATATATTCTTCGCCGACTCTGCAGAGTACTCCTCATTCCTTACCTTGTCAGTCCAGCTAATTTCCAACATTCTTCTGTAGCACAACATCTCAGATGCTTCGATTCTCTTCTGTTCTGGTTCTTCCACAGTCTGTGTTTCACTACCATCCGTACACTCTAAGAAATTTCTTCCTCAAGTAAAGGCTATGTTTGATACTAGTTGATTTCTTCTGACCAGGAATGCCGTCTTTGCCTGTGCTACTCTGCTTTTTATGTTCTCCTTTCTCCGTCAATGACCGATTATATTGCTCCCTAAACTCCGGCCGAACACGCCTTGGAAGGCCAAACGGTACCGACCGGCCGCCGTGTCATCCTCATCCCAAACGGTTCAAATGGCTCTGAGCACTACGGAACTTAACATCTGAGGTCATCAGTCCCCTAGAACTTAGAACTACTTAAACCTAACTAACCTAAGGACATCACACACATTTATGCTCGAGGCAGGATTCGAACCTGCGACCGTAGCGGTCACGTGGTTCCAGACTGAAGCGGCTAGAACTGCTCGGCCACACCGGCCGGCTATCCTCAGCCCACAGGCGTCACCAGATGCGGATAAGGAGTGGGGATGTCGTCAGGACACCGCACTGCCGGTCCTATGTCAGTTTACGAGACCGGAGCCGCTACTTCTCAATCAAGTAGCTCCTCAGTTTGCCTCACAAGTGCTGAGTGCACCTGCTGGCCAACAGCGCTAGGCAGACCGGATTATTACCCACCGAAGTGCTAGCTCAGCCCGACAGTGCTTAACTTTGGTGATCTGACGGGAACTGGTGTTACCATTGCGGCTAGGCCGTTGCATACTGCTCCCTAGCTAGAAATCCTTTACTTCGTCTGCTACGTGGTTCCCAGTTCTGATGTTAAGTTTCTTTTTGTTCTCATTTCTGCTACTTCTTATTTCTTTCGTCTTTCTTCGATCTACTCTCAGTCCATATTCTGTACTCTTTAGACTGTTCATTTCATTTAACAGAAACAGTAATTAATCTTCCCTTTCAGTGAAGACAGCAGCGTCATCAGCGAATCTTATCATTGATACCCTTTCACCTTGAACTTTAGTCCCATTCTTGACCTTTCTTTTATTTTCATCATTGCATCTTCGGAGTATACATTGAACAGTAGGGATGAAAGACTACATCACTTTTTAATCTGAGCACTTCGTACTTCGTCTTCCATCCTTATTGTTCCCTGTTGTGCATCACTCGCATTTTCTTAGAGTTCTATTTTTCCCAGAATTTCGAACGTCTTGAACCACTTAACATTGTCGATGCTTTTGTTACGTTGACAAATCCTACGAACGAGCCTTGATTTTTTCACTCTTGGTTCCATTATTAAATCAAAACGTCAAAACTGGCGCTCTGGTGCCTCTACCTTTCGCAAACTTAAATTGATCGTCATCTAACACATTTTCAGTTTTCTGTTACATTCTCCTGTATATTATTCTTGTCAGCAACTTTGATGCATGAGCTGTTAAGCGATAACTCTCCCACTTGTAGGCTCTTTCTATCTTTGCACTTGTGTGGAGTATGTTTTCTGGAAATCTGATGTTATATAGCCACACATTTTGTATACCAATGAGAATAGTCGTTTAGTTGACTCTTTCTCCAATGATTTTAGAAATTATGATGGAATTGTATCTGTTCCTTCTGCCTTATTTGATCTTAATTCATTCAAAGCCTAAGTTCTGACGCTAATACTGGATTTTCTGACTCTGCCCTGTCGACTCCTGTTTCTTCTTCTATCACGTTATCATAAAAGTCCCCTCCTCATTGAGGTCCTCAAAATACTCTTTCCATTTATCCATTTTCTTCTCTGGCTTTAAAAGTTGAATTCACATTACACTCTTAATCTTATCACCCACGAATTTAATTTCACCGAAGGTTGTTTTGACTTCTACACCGGCGTCCAAAATTACATCTACATCTACATACATCGCAATCCACCATGCGGTGCGTGGCGGAAGGTAAAATAACAATCGGAAATTTTACAAGTATGTGTTTATTTTGCCACAAAACAGTATAAGTATGTAAGCAACGGCAACATGCATAAAGGTAGTTAAAGCATTCTTCTCCAACTTAACAGATTTGTACACAAATTCTGACAATTGGTTAATGTGCTTCGTGTAGGTTGTGACCACCTATGGCAGCAATACAGGCTTTACAACGACGAGGCATACTGTGAATGATGCCATCAATCTCACGTTGAGGTAATAACGCCCATTCTTCCTGCAGAAATGCTCGTAAGTCTTAGAAAACAGTTGGTAAATGATTATGTGTTAGAACCCGTCTCCCTAGTGCATCGCAGACATGCTCTATGGGATTTGAACTAGGAGAGCGGGAAGGCCACGCCATGCGTGCAGCATCTTCCGTATTCAAGAAAGCATCAACCACCCGTGCTATATGAGGTCGAGCATTGTCGCCCATCAGTACGAAGTCTGGACGCACAGCACCTAGTGACAACCGCACAAGAGGTCCGAAGATTTCGTCACTAAACCGGACAGCCGTTAAATACAATTCCACGAAGAGGTGTTCGAGGTGTGAACATAATTCTTCCCCGCACGATTAGGGATCCTCCTCGACATCGGTATCTTTCCACAATGTTTGGGTCCCGAAATCGTGTTCCTTCAAATGTGAATCCGTCGAGTATCACTCTCCAGACGAAATCGGGGCCTTATCTGCGAAAAGAACGTTGGCCCTCTGTTCGACCGTACTGGAGGCATATTGACGATTACACTGTAGACGTTTCCTTCTGTGAAGACGCGTCAGAGGTAGACATACAGCGGTCTCCGACAACAAAGGCTACTCTTACGAAGTCTTCCGTACACCACACGTCCAGTGGATGCTGTAGTCAGATGCCAGTTGCCTTGCAGTACTAAGGCGGTACTGTCGTGCCCTTACGGGCAATGTACGGTCCTCTCTTTCTGATGTTACACGTGGTCGGCCCTGCCGTGGTCTTCGGAATACAGGTTTGGTCTCTATAAAATGTCGTCACATCCGAGAAACAACAGCACGATTCACATTAAGCCATCGGGCCACATCAGCTTGCGGCTGTCCTGTTTACATTCATCCTATGGCCTTGCATCGCAGCCGGCCGCGGTAGTCTAGCGGTTCTAGGCGCTCAGTCCGGAACCGCGCGACTGCTACGGTCGCAGGTTCGAATCCTGCCTCGGGAATGGATGTGTGTGATGTCCTTAGGTTAGTTAGGTTTAAGTAGTTCTAAGTTGTAGGGGACTGATGACCACAGATGTTAAGTCCCATAGTGCTCAGAGCCATTTGAACCATTTGAGCCTTGCATCGCAGGAAGTATGGCAGGGGCCTTCTCTGTGCCATAGTTCATCGTCTGTGATTGTATACACAGGGATTGCGGATGTGGGACTACCTGGCAAACCTGCCCTGTTTGATAGGTGTTCAAATGGCTCAAATAGCTCTTAGCACTATGGGACTTAACATCTGAGATCATCTGTCCCTAGACTTAGTATTACATAAACCTAACTAACCTAAGGACATCACATACATCCATGGCTGAGGCAGCATTCGAACCTACGACCGTAGCAGCCGAGTGCTTCCGGACTGAAGCGCCTAGAACCGCTCGACCATAGCCGCCGGCTGATAGGTGTCCTGACTTCATCGTTGGCTTGGTTGTCCTTGACCGCAATGCCATCTTCCATGCAGAAACGATTGTACTGACGTCTTTTGACATTTTGTATGATTATATCTTGAATTAGACACAGACTCCCTCCAACAATCATTTCTTTTATGATTTCTTCACATTTTTCATGCAGCCATTTCGCCTTAGCTTCCCTTCATTTTTATTTCAGTTGTAAGCGACTTGTTTTTCTGTATTCCTCAATTTGCTGATCATGTTTGTACTTTTCATTCATCGATCAAATGAAGTATGTTTCTGTTACCCGTGGCTGCTTCGCAGATACCTTCCTTGTACCTACAGTTTTCATTCCACCTTCTGTGATAGTCCTTTTTTAACAGCTGTCCATTCCTCTGCAACTGAACTTCCTGATGAGTTATTCATTATCGCAGTATCTTATAACTCAATATCTGATTTCGGAATCTCTGCATGACCATGATGTAATCTAACTGAAATCCTCCTGCATCTCCCGGCCTTTTCCAAGTGTGTCTCCTCCTCTTGCGATTGTTGAAAAGAATATTCGCTATTACTAGCTAAAATTTACTGCAGAACTCTGTTAATCTTTCTCCTCTGTCATTCCTACTACAAGGCTCATAATGTCCCGTTCTACTCCTTACCCTGTAATCACATTCCAACCCCCATTACTATTAGATTTACATTTCCCTTTACGTACTGAATTACTGTTCCAATATCCTCATATACTTTCTCTATCTCTTCATCTTCTGCTTGCGACGTTAGTATGTGTACCTGAACTGTCTTTATCGCTACTGGTTTGTTGTCGATTATCTGTCCTATATCCCAAAACATAATGAATCCTATTCCCGTTATACCGTTTTCTGCATTTATTGATATTACCCCACAGTTATCTTACCAGAAATCTTTGATTTCTTTCCATTTCACTTCACTGACCCCTGCTATAGATGTAATTTTACGATTTATCAAAATATCATTGTGATGAAGACTCACCTACTAAGTGTCTACAACAAGGTCAATATACCTACCAGCTCCGTGCAACCGGATGGCTGTACAATCCTGCGTTGAAAGATAAGATGAAAGAGGGAAAAACTTAACGACTTTTTTTCTATTTCAAATTAAAAATACACTACTGGCCATTAAAATTGCTACACTACGAAAATGACGTCCATCAGACGCAAAATTTAACCGACAAGAAGAAGACGCTGTGATATAGAAATGATTAGCTTTTCAGAGCCGGTGGCGACACCTACAACGTGCTGACATGAGGAAAATTTCCAACCGATTTCTCATACACAAACAGCAATTGACCGGCGTTGTCTGGTGAAACGTTGTTGTGATGCCTCGTGTAAGGAAGAGAAATGCGTACCATCACGTTTCCATCACGTAGCCTACCGCGATTGCGGCTTATCTTATCGCGACATTGCTGCTCGTGTTGGTCGCGATCCAATGACTGTTAGCAGAATATGGAATCGGTGGGTTCAGGAGGGTAATACGGAACGCCGTGCTGGATCCCAACGGCCTCGTACCACTAGCAGTCGAGATGACAGGCATCTTATCCGCATGGCTGTAACGGATCGTGCAGCCACGTCTCGATCCCTGAGTCAACAGATGGAGACGTTTGCAAGACAATAACCATCTGCACGAATAGTTCGACGACGTTTGCAGCAGCATGGACTATCAGCTCGGATACCATGGCTGCAGTTACCCTTGACGCTGCATCACAGACAGGAGCGCCTGCGATGGTGTACTCAACGACGAACCTGGGTGCACGAATGGCAAAACGTCATTTTTTCGGATGAATCCAGGTTCTGTTTACAGCATCACGATGGTAGCATCCGTGTTTGGCGACATCGCGGTGAACGCACATTGGAAGCGTGCATTCGTCATCGCCATATTGGCGTATCACCCGGCGTGATGGTATGGGGTGCCATTGGTTACACGTCTCGGTCACCTCTTTTTCGCATTGACGGCACTTTGAACAGTGGACGTTACATTTCAGATGTGTTACGACCCGTGGCTCTACCCTTCATTCGATCCCTGTGAAACCCTACATTTCAACAGGATAATGCACGAGCGCATGTTGCAGGTCCTGCACGGGCCTTTATGGATACAAAAATGTTCGCCTGCTGCCCTGGCCAGCACATTCTCCAGATCTCTCACCAATTGAAAACGTCTGGTCAATGGTGGTCGAGCAACTGCCTCGTCACAATACGCCAGTCACTACTCTTGATGAATTGTGGTAACGTGCTGAAGCTGCATGGGCAGCTGTACCTGTACACGCCATCCAAGCTGTGTTTGACTCAATTCCCAGGCGTATCAAGGGCGTTATTACAGCCAGAGGGGGTTATTCTGGGTATTGATTTCTCAGGATCTTTACACCCAAATTGCGTGAAAATGTAATAAGATGTCAGTTCTAGTATAATGTATTTGTCCAATGAATACCCGCTTATCATCTGCATTTCTTCTTGGTGTAGCAATTTTTATGGCCTGTAGTGTAAAAGACGGACAGCTAAAAAAAGACGAAAACATGTACATTTAAAAAAAATATCGCAGAATGGTGAAATTCTTCTGAGAAAAAGCGCTGAAGCACTGCATTTTGAGTTAAAACCTGGAGGACCTGCAATGGGTGATTCCCCACTGATCTCTGCCCTGCATGTACAAGGTGATTCAGCAGCCCCTACTCCTGGGTCCTAAGCAATCCACGACGCCTTCAGATACCACGCACAAGAGTTTCATGTTCTCTAACTTGTTACGTGCAAACTATTATAGCCCACGTCACGTAAGACGGCGCTTCCGCGCATAGAGGCGGAGCGATAAGGAATCGAGGAGGGATGAGTACTGCGTATGCGCGGCAGCAGAGACAGGGCAAACAAAGTCAGCGTTGCAGAACTGTACTGCTGCGGGCAACAAATGGTTCAAATGGCTCTGAGCACTATGGGACTCAACTGCTGTGGTCATAAGTCCCCTAGAACTTAGAACTACTTAAACCTAACTAACCTAAGGACAGCACACAACACCCAGCCATCATGAGGCAGAGAAAATCCCTGACCCCGCCGGGAATCGAACCCGGGAACCCGGGCGTGGGAAGCGAGAACGCTACCGCACGACCACGAGATGCGGGCTGCGGGCAACAGCCAGGCTCATTTGCCTACGGTGCATCGTGTTATATGTTTGAAATCTATGAGGGGAATAGTAAATATTAAAACCAATTTCTATCAATCGTCATGAGAGGAATATTAATTCACGTCTTGACGACGCTGCGTCCACTGCTTCACAGATTTACTCTGCTGACACAGATTTGTGAAGACGAGAAGTACAGTTTTTCTCATAATGACAATAGTCTAACAACATGACCATTCAAACTACTTGCAATAATTAATATTTATTGCGATTTGAACTGTATTATAAGGAAAAATTTAATACACAACAAAATTAACTTCAAGCACAAACCGAAATTATTATATTTGCTTGAAAACTGCTTCTAAACAGAATTTTCAAAAATATGTAAGGTCTGTGTGTGGATGTGTTGACTGTAGTTAAGTGTAAGCACTGCACATAAAAAAGAATTAGTGGTACAAAAGAGTAATGGAAAACACTGTCGTAAAAATGGTCCCCATGTTGTCAAATTTTTCGCTGTTAACGGGCATCATGAGTGTAAACTAACTCGTTCGACATTATAGTGAGAGACCGCATTTTATAATCCATTGAATAAGCAAACAATGAACCATCATCTGCGAATAACTCCAGGGAATGCTGACCGATAACATCGAAAAGCACCGATATCTCGACAAGTAACAGTTACTGTCATTTTAGAGCCTTATCCAGTTCGTGCCTTCAAAATGATAGGCGTTTACCTATGCAAATACAGGACTTCTGACGAATTTATCTAGCTGCATTCTCGCGTGTTATTAGAGCATACAACTTGGTGGGAGAAGCGTAGCTTCTCCTTGGGCAATAAGTTGCACATTTTACTCTGCATGGTTCAAAGGATACAAAGTCGTAATCAAAACGGCTGGGAAGTTCTCATTATTATGTATGCAAGTGATGTGCTGACAAACATGTTTTTTAAACCAAGACTCTTTAAAACTAAGAAATGGTAATACTTTGTTCCAAAGTCTACATCGTAATACCATCGTTACTTCTATTTGAGTCTATTTCCGAACAATATGACTGTAAATTTACATGATAGGTTCAAGGCTAATATCCATCATTACTTTCCCGTCAAATTCTTCTTTCTGAAGCATTTAAGCATGCCGCACAGACTGTGCCCACACTGCATGTGCCTCATGCCTCATGCAAAGCGAGTCAGTGTATGTTATCTTGACTGTTTTGTTTTTGTCTCCCTCATAGTCTTAACCCCTTGCCCATATTAATTCCATGGGGCTACACTGACAGTGACTTGTGGGTAAAGGCCGGCCGGAGTGGCCGAGCGGTTAAAGGAACCGCACGACCGCTACGGTCGCAGGTTCGAATCCTCCCTCGGGCATGGATGTGTGTGATGTCCTTAGGTTAGTTAGGTTTAAGTAGTTCTAAGTTCTAGGGGACTTATGACCACAGCAGTTGAGTCCCATAGTGCTCAGAGCCATTTGAATCATTTTTTTGTGGGTAAAGCAAACTTGTGTGACCCTATGCACGTGCAAGGAAGTCAAGTTTTTGAGTCCTGTCACGTGACTTGCACAAATTAACAAGCTGCAGGAGATCGGCACCAGTCTGGTTTACATTGTGCTTAATATTTTTTTGTTTGTTTTATAAGCCAGCGAAAAATATCCGCTTTTCTGGTGTTTGTAATTGGTGTTTTCCCTGTAGCAGCTGAATTATAACTAGCAATGATCAACTTCGAAGCAAGGTATGACAAGAATTGTGAATCAGGTCACGAAACTGACAGCGTTCATTTCCGAATGGTAGTCACTGTTGTTTTTCTTACACGTGAATACTAGTTTAAACACAGAAACAAAACCAGAAGAAGGGTCGCCATGCAGGATAATTATCCGAGAACATATTCCTATGACAACTTTAAAACCGCCAGTACCATCACTCATTTTCCAGCCTATCTTCCTGGATTAATTCTAATTGACCCATGTTTCATCAAGGTAATACACTGTTGAACTACCTACTTCTCTTGTATCTTGAATCTTTATATGAGATTTAGTTCGTGCTGCACCTATGTCACTTCTTTGAACTAAAACTCTCTTCTTAACATATCTGGAACCTACATCTTTTAAAATTCTTTACATCGACGAAGCTCTTAGTATTGAAGCCAGTCTTCTGCATAACTGTAACACGTTTTTGTGATGTCGGGCGCTGATCATTCACATGGAGCACTTTAAAACATGCTGTTAAAACCATCCATTTGTGTCACAGGTTCCTTGCAATTTCGATGCCTTTCTGCCGACACCAAACCAGTTTAACTTGCTTTAAAATTCACGTTCGAAAAAGCTATAAGTGCTGTAAATAATCCCACTCGCCTACTTATGAAGAACTTCCCATTTATTGCCGTCACTTGACCTTTTTCAGTCTCACTTAAACCTTTATTAAAACACATTCACAGCTATAGTGCTACAAGAAATGATGATCAGCGTAGGGGACAATGCGGGAGACCCAAACTGCCGTACGAGGCAAGGTCCTAGTGGAGGTGGTTTGCCATTGCCTTCCTCCGACCGTAATGGAGATGAATGATGATGATGATGCAGACGACACAACAACACCCATTCATCTCGAGGTAGGAAAGATCCCTGAACCCGCCGGGAATCGAACCCGGGACCCCGTGCGCGGGAAGCGGAAAGCTATCGCAAGATCACGAGCTGTGGACGCTTCAAGAAAGAAAAAGCAATAAAATGACAGTTGAATGAATCATTCGGTTGTCGCGAAGTACGGGAACAGTGCATCATGTAGAAGCGAGATTCTCGCTCTCTAGTTGTGACTCACTGCTACCGGCTCGGAAAGAGAATGGATGTTATTGGCTGCCAATGGCTAGTGGAGGGGGACGCGCAGAACGGCTGAAAATTGGGCCGCCTTCCGACATGACGTGGACTTAAGCCTCACAGAAAATATGAAAAAGACCTTTTTGTAAGAAATTTAATGTTGTTAAATTTTGTACTGCAATACATTTTCGCTATATACCTACATCAAATTGCGTACAATAATGTTCATTTTTTCTCTAGGACTAATAGTTTGTACATAGCAACTGAGAGGATATAAAAATCTCACATGTGATTTTTCAAGGCAATGTGGTTTGCATGAAACGCTTTGGTAGAGGCAGCTGAATACTTTTCCTTACTGCGCCACGCATCCGCAACGCCATCAGGATGCGATCAATCTCGCTGTGGGCAGTGGTCACAATGCTTTCGTCCGGTGTACATTTCTTTAGGATTGTCCTCATGAATCTCTGCTGCTATCTGCTTTCCCTACAACTGTTTTTATGTGGTTTTCCGCTTTACAGCCTTGCAGCAGACGGTTACTCCTAGCTATATTACTGTAGTTACAGATTCCAATGATTTCTCACCAGCAATGTACTCAAACAGTAGTGGATCTCATCTCTGTTTATTTACCTTTAGTGTCGACTGCCAGTTCCTGCACCAATCGTTGATCCTTTGTGTTGTGGGTTGGCAGGAGAGCCGACACCGGTTTTGAGAGGAAGCCGAAAGGCACGCGTTTTAGCTCACGCAGGCTGGCGTGAGGTCTGGAACAGGACAAGGAAATTAGACTGTAGAAAAAACTGACGTAGCTGGTGGAATACTTAACTTTAATCCATAGATGGTGAACGTCGCTCTTGACGGTACATGTTTTACAGCATCAGTAGTGACTGGTAATGGCGCCTTGCTAGGTCGTAGCAAATGACGTAGCTGAAGGCTATGCTAACTATCGTCTTGGCAAATGAGAGCGTATTTTGTCAGTGAACCATCGCTAGCGAAGTCGGCTGTACAACTGGGGCGAGTGCTAGGAAGTCTCTCTAGACCTGCCGTGTGGCGGCGCTCGGTCTGCGATCACTGATAGTGGCGACACGCGGGTCCGACGTATACTAACGGACCGCGGCCGATTTAAAGGCTACCACCTAGCAAGTGTGGTGCCCGGCGGTGACACCACACATTGCATTATTTTAAATAGCTTTTATGGAGTCATCAGTATCCTGACTGGCTTGATGCGGCCCTCCACTCACCTTACGTCCTCAGTTATTTGCCGGGTGTATTCCAGTTTTTACCCTCTACAGTCTCTCTTGTACCATGGAGGTTACTCCATGATGTCTTACATTCCTGTAAGTGTTATCCATGTGGACCTCTCTTCTCCGATTCTGCGGAGAACCTCCTCATTCCTTATCACTCCACCTGATTTTTTACACTCTTCGGCAGCACCACATCTCAAACGCTTCGATTCTCTACTGTTCCGGTTTTCCCACAGTCCATGATACACTACTATACAATGCCATGCTCCTAATATACATTCACACAAATTTATTCCTCAAATAAAGGACTATGTTTGATATTAGTAGACTTCTCCTGGCCAAGAACGCCCTCTTTCCCAGTGCTAGTCCGCTTTTTATGTCCTCCTTGCTCCGTCCGTCATGGGTTATTTTGCCGCCTGGGTACATCAGTTTCTTGCTGTTCTTATTTCTACTACTTCTCATTCCTTTAGTCTTTCTTCAATGTACTCCCCATCCATATTCTGTATTAATTATATTATTCGTTTCATTCAACAGATCCCGTAATTCTTCTTCACTTTCACCGAGGATAGCAATCTTATCTTTGATATCCATTCTCCCTCAATTTTAACCCCAATCGAACCTTTCTTTAATTTCCGTCATTGCATCTCCGATGTACAGGTTACAGTAGGAGCGAAAGACCGCTTCCCTACCTTACACCCTTTTTAATCCTTTTGAAGCAGTAACGGTCTTATAGCAATCCTTTGCGGTATGCAGAAATTACCTGTACAGCTGTCGACTTCGCTCCCTAAAGTTACATGTACAGGAACCTGCTTGACCCTGTAGGAAGCTTTCTGGGCGCAGAAGAACACTGAATCGTGCCGCACTGGATAACTAGGCTGTCGAGAATAAAACTTGATGGTCGTGCAAATGAGAGGAAATTTGTGGCCTTTTCTGTGGAGCAAGAATGTACCACAACAATCGGGGAAAATGTTCACTAAAATACAGTGTAAATCAGGAAACGAGAAGTAGGAAAAGTAGATGAAATCAACAATCATGCGCTGTGGTCCAGCGGTTTTAGGCTCTTCAGTCCGGAACCACGCTGCTGCTACGGTCGCAGATTCGAATCCTTCCGCGGGCATGAATGTGTGTGATGTCCTTAAGCTAGTTAGGTTTAAGTAATTCTAAGTTCTAGGGGACTGATGACCTCAGATGTTAAGTCCCATAGTGCTGAGAGCCATTTGAACCAACATAGTTGTAAATGATGTTGTATGACTATTTCATCCATTTAAAGTAATTACTGTATATAGTTATCTGAATTCCTGACTGTACGTATTCTGTGGTATTATATTTTAAAAATACAATTGTGTATAGTGTATTGTTTATTCCAAAATTGTTTGGATGAAAAACGTACTTCGTGTTCTCTGTGATACTGGAGGGAGAGTTCCAGTCCTCGTAAGAAGTTAGGACTAACGCATTTTTCCGACTACCAATAGGTTTTGGCAGAATGCGCGCTGGCATGAGAAGGCCCCGCTGGAGTTGCTCTCGCTTCTGTTTCTACTACGCAGATGAAAGACGGAACAGTTGAGCTTAGTCTTCATTCATTTCAGAATTCCACATCTAATTCTACACCCCTGAAGTGCGTAGCAGAGGATACTTAGTTTTGTATTACATTTTAGGGTCTCTTCCCATACCAGTCGCGTATACTGGGTTGGGGAAATGATTGTTGAAATACCTCTGCATGTGTAGTTAGTCCAATCTTAATGTTGTATTCATCGCCCCTTCGAGATCGATACATAGGTGTGCAGAGTAGTATCTCTAGATTCTTGAATTAATATTTTCTCTACGACTTCATTAAGGATATCACAGATTAAACTCTCAGATATGGCAGTATCACTGTTAGTTATGACAGATATTTTGAAATATTACGCACTAAACTACCAGATGTTGGCATGAAAGAACACTCATTCTTTGTACGGATCACGTAATATTAATATACATATCTGCATTAATAAATTAACTGAGATTCTGGGTAAGGTAATCGTATGTTGAGACAAAATCAAGCAAAAATGTCATGCGTGAAACCAGTAACAGTCTGATATACATTCATCACAGTTCTGTCGTGTCACAGTTGATAACAGTGTAACAGAGGTAACAATAACTTCAGCGTTTGTAATAAATATGGGTAGGGAATACTGCCTTGCGCATGTAAAAGATACTGAACTTTGTGACCACTTTTACCAAATAATAAAAGTAAAAAGTTGCGTAGGATAAGGTCATCAGACAGCAGGATTATAAAACAATTCTTACAAAATCCAAATTCAAGATTTGTCACGGGTACCGTTAAACAGAAACTGAGGTGAAATGTGTACAGAAATGATGTAGAGGCAAAATTTCTGGAAGTTCTGGCCAATATTTAAATTAAATTCTGAGTAGTGATTTACAGACGTGTCCAGATGAATAGCAATGCCCAATGATCTTAAGTTGCTAACAGGAGATAAGAGACAGTCCTTCTAGAATATGAAATACAGCAGAAATACCACAATAAAAGCTCCCAGTTAGCGGGAGTTCCTAAACAATTTTAAAAGACGCGAAAACTTATGTAGGAAAGGCCTGCTTGCCGCAAAAAGTCAGCTAATGATGAAAAACACTTACTGCTGAAAATGAAAGAAAAATAGTCAAAAACGTTGAGGAACAAGAAGCTGAAAAAGAGAACCATATTAACAAAAACTTACAGAAGTAGCTCAATAAGTGATCCACGGTTAGTTAGGTTTAAGTAGTTCTAAGTCTAGGGGACTGATGACCTCAGATGTTAAGTCCCGTAGTGCTTAGAGCCATTTGAACCAATAATCATGTTTGCATTTAATACCTCTGAAGCTTTTCAGCGAGTCGGTAAAACTGTGTAAACTGTTTCAAAATAACTGTCTCTGTTACGAAAGCTAATATTGGACTTTATTGCCACCGCGGACGCAGCACGATGTACAGTAGTGAGTGGCGGACTGCAGTTTAATTCGTACTGATAGCCGGCGCTTGGGAAGGAGCGCCCTGGCAGGCAAAATAGCGTACCCGATGCCGGGCGTACTGATAGCAGCAACCGTGCGCGTGGCACTGGCTGCAAACCCCGAATTGAAAAATACGTGTAGTGCCATGCAGCCGGCAAGCTTAGGCGCAGACGGGCATAGAGGATAACGAGAGAGTTCGCCATGACGAATTGCCCGGGCGCGCTGCTACCGCTACACGCAGATTTAGCACTTTCATCTATTCTCTTTTTCACATGGTTCAGGTCGTGGCTCGATAGTTTCGTTGGTATGCTGCTGTTAAACCAAGACTGAGCGTCCATACCGCTGCTGGGATAAATTGGTTTGTTTTTCAAGCATTCAGTTTTTCGATTTAAATACCGGGTGATCAAAAAGTCAGTATAAATTTGAAAACTTAATAAACCACGGAATAATGTGGATAGAGAGGTAAAAATTGACACACATGCTTGGAATGACATGGGGTTTTATTAGAACAAAAAAAAAAATTGCTAGACGCGTGAAAGATTTCTTGCGCGTTTCACTTGGTGATGATCGTGTGTTCAGCCGCCACTTTCGTCATGCTTGGCCTCCCAGGTCCACAGACCTCAGTCCGTGCGATTATTGGCTTCGGGGTTACCTGAAGTCGCAAGTGTATCGTGATTGACTGACATCTCCAGGGATGCTGAAAGACGACATCCGACGCCAATGCCGCACCATAACTCCGGACATGCTTTATAGTGCTGTTCACAACATTATTCCTCGACTACAGCTATTGTTGATGAATGATGGTGGACATATTGAGCATTTCCTGTAAAGATCATCATCTTTGATTTGTCTTACTTTGTTATGCTAATTATTGCTATTCTGATCAGGTGAAGCGCCATTTGTCGGACATTTTGTAAACTTTTGTATTTTTTTGGTTCTAATAAAACCCTATGTCATTCCAAGCATGTGTGTCAATTTGTACCTCTCTATCTACATTATTCCGTGATTTATTCAGTTTTCAAATTTATATTGACTTTTTGAACACCCGGTGGAAGATATTAAAGTAACTACTACAGAATGTCAACTGTGGCCTCAGTGTTAATCCACTTGCTTTTAATTTCACCGAACTTCGCTTTGACTTTTATCAGTCGTACCAATGACCATTTATTTTTTGATTTCTTTGAATTTTTATTACAGAGATTTTACCTTGGCTTTTCTGCACGTACTGTTTCTTTTTTTTCGTTTCTGAGCTATGTAACAGTAATCTCGTCTTTCTCTGAAACACATTTCGTGCTTCCTTCTCTCGTCGAGTTGAACTACTTGATCCGCTAGCCAAGGTTCCTTCGTAGTTACCTTCCTTGTAACACTGTTTGTCTGTCCAGCATCTGAATTTGCTCTGTTTAGAAATGTTGATTGCTCTTTAACTGTACTGCCTGCGCTGGCAGCCATTATCACAGTATATACGGTCTTAGAGAAATTCATAAGCGTCTCATCATTCCTGAGCACTTCTTCCACAGTGATTCTTCCGGACTATTTTCTTAAACTTCGCCCTGTTCTTCATTACTAAATTGCTGCCGAGTGGTATTACTCCTGGATACGCTTTACAATATAATATCACGTGACTATGACGTACTTCGGCTGGAATCTTGCCTTATCTTTAGCCCTTTTCCAAATTATCTCGTCATCTAGCGGCTTTTGAACAATGTATTCGCTATTACTAGCCGAAATTTATTGAAGAACTCAACTAGTTTTTCTTCTTTCCTCTTCCTACTACCGGTCATACTCTCTTGTAATTCTTTCCTCTATTCTTTCCCCTACTATCACATTCTGACGCCTCCCCCTCCCCCCCTATCACCGCCGGTCTCAATGAATATATTGCAACGGCGCATGCAACCCCGCTGACCACCAAAGAGACATACTGTTCTCAGCTCATGGCATGTGTGCCATGTGATGACCACATGCACCGCACAAGCGCATTAACCCCTACCGCACGCACACCACTATCATTGGTGTAAGTTCTCCATTGCATTAGACAGCTTGTGATGTCTCCATGGTGAAGTGTTACTGTGTACAGCTCATGACGCGTTGTCAAAGGTGAACACCACGAGATTTCCAGACATGCTTTTAATGTACAGTGTGGCACGAATGAACAGAGAATGCTTTGCCAACAGGCGTCAACCTAATTGGAAGACGTTTATCTTACCAGCTTACGAGAGACGGCCTAGTCCACGCCACATGGAGGCGGCTGAGACTTTGAGATGGTGTTGGATCATGTGGCCGACCACTCAGCAACCTGCCCTTGAAACGCACACTTCGAAGGATACGGTGTGGAAAGTACTGGTAGAACACCAATAGCATAAAGAACTTGTGAAAGCACTGGGACCAACGGATTTTGAGCACCGCGTTCACTTATATCAATGGATTATCCGCTGCAGTGCTGCAGTGCCAATCTTCCTACAGTTTGTGTTGTTCACGAATGTAACTTCATTCACAAGTGATAGAGTTTTCAACAGCCTCAACAGCCATGTCTGGGGCGAGGACAATCACGACGCCACCCACATCGGTAGACACCAATATCAATTCTCTGTCAATGTATGGTCGGGCATTGTCCAGTGTCAAACTACAGGGCCTTATTTGTTGCCTTCCCGTTTGACTGCTCCACGTTGCCCAGTGTTCCCGCGAGATGTGCTACCACAATTCTTGGAGACCGTACCCCTTGTCGTCCCCGAAAGGCTGCGGTTTCAACATGACGGTGCAGCAGCCGACTTCGATGATAATGTCCGCGAGAGTCTGAGCAACACATACCCTTATCCTCGGATTGAAAAGAGGGACGGTGGAGGGGTCGTGCTCCACGGTCAGCGCGATCGCCAGATCTTACACCTCTGGACGTTTTTTCTCTGGGGTCTGCAGAAACGGACGACGACCTGCCTGCTAGGGTCTAAGCTTCCTGTATCCTGGTTCAACAAACACCAGGGATCTATGAGTGCGGAAGAACTTCATGCGCCATTGCCGCACACGTATTCAGACTAATGGTCGTCGCTTTGAATAATTACTATGAGCTACTTTTTTGTTTTACGGCGCACGTTATGTATGTCCATGACACAATAAATGTGCATTTCCGCTCACTGGTTCCCTATCTCAATATAACCAGTTGTGGACTATCACCTGTTTTAGTTTGACTCAGAAGGATCCTTTAACTTATGATCTCCTTTCACGTGCTGAATTACCCGTTCAGTATATCCATGTACACGTATAGCTGAACTATTATCGTTGTCGTTGGTTTCCTGTCAATTGTCATGAGAATTATCACTGAACTGTTCACAGTAACTTACTCTCTACCCTACTTTCCTCTTCATCCTACTTCTATTATAACTTTCCCTGCTGCTGTTGATATCAGCCCATATTCTTCTGACCTGAAATCATCTTCTTTCCGTTTTATTCGATTGGTCTTCACTATAGCTTGATTGAGTCTTTGCATTTTCCTTCTCAGATTTTCTAGTTTTCCCTACCACGTTCAGCCTTATGACTTTCCACGCACCGACTCGTACAATGTTATCATTTCGTTGGTTATTCAATTTTTTGCTCATGCTCACCACCTCCGAATGGAGACTCGAATAGGGAACTAATGTTTTGATATTAGAGAGATAGTAATGATGATGACACTTATTGTATTAAGAAGCCACATACCCTATCGATACAAATGTTAAAATGTGTGTGAATTCCTAAGGGACCAAACTGCTGAGGTCATCGGTCCCTAGACCTACACGCTACTTAAACTAACTTAACGCTAAGGACTACACTCACACCCATGCCCGAGGGAGGACTCGAACCTCCTGCGGGAGGGGCCTATGGATAAACATTTTTAACGCAGTCGTTTCCATTAACTTCTGCAGCCTCGTGCTGTTGATCCTTGCTGATTCTTCCGCATTTTGCAGTTTCGAACCCTAAGGTCAAAAGATTGTCCTGGAACTCCGTCAGCTCCTCTGTCCTCTTTGACAAGTCCATTGGCTGAAGGAAGATGAGTCCTTGTACTGGATGTTTCCTGCTAAGAGTCCGCCTGCTTAGCTGAGTGGTAACATGGTTGCCTACCATGCAGCGCTCCCGGCTTCCATTCCCTGTTTGGTTGGGGATTTTCTCAGCTCGTGGCCTAGGCGTTGTGTTGTTCTCATCTTCCTTTCATTTTCACCTATACGTAATTCGCCCAATGCGGCGTCACCTGTAATAAAACTTGAAACCCGCCGGCCGAACTTCCCCTGATTAGGCTTCCCGGCCATCAATGCCATGCGATCATTTCATTTCATTTTCCTGCTAACAGCACCTTATTATAAAGTAAAAGAAATGAAATTTTACAGAAAATTATGGTTCGGATCGTGTCTTCTGGTTCACATATGTAATAAGAATAGTTCCGTGTGGCTCTACGGCCGGGTGCATGTCTATCAACTAAAAGCCAATGTGGCGACATGTGGATGCCTAATGTACGCCAGTTATTCTACTGGAAAAACAGAACCTACAGTTTAACGGTAAACCCGAAACTCGTATCATTCATGGCGACTCATCACATTGTTGAGAGGTGAATGCCACATCAAAGGCGGACTGTAAATTTCCATGGTCCGTTTGGTATTGATCTCGAGATCACTCTGATCTTTGTTTGGATTTTCTCTTCTTTGTCTTCTTTTGTGGCGACCCTCTTTTAAGTAGAGGCTGGTTTCCAACACAGGACCCAGGACGTTTTGGTTATTAGTCAAAGACGCTGTCCCTAGACCACGATTCCATACCTAACGGCAGAATATCGGTGTTGCGTGCTCTACCTGCTAGGTAATCCTGAATCCAATCATAAGCCTGGTCCGACACTCAGTAAGCTCGTATTTTGTTTACTAAAAGGCAGGACGAAGATGTTCTAATGCCTTACGGAATTCAACGAACACCGCATCATCCAATGTGCCTTTATCTACGATGTTATGTGTATCTGTTGACTCTTGACGACGGAAACAGGAATGTGGGTACAGTGCGGTGTCATGTGTAATCTAAGACAATGGAGCAAAGGCTTATGATCTTGAATTTTGCGCCACCTTGCTTTCCCTTTGTGACCAAATACTGGAGGCGAACATTTCTCCAACTACCATGATTCCCACTGGCTACGTCGAGGCCCACTGTTCGGGCTCGCGTTAGCGACCTCGGCTATGGAGTGGGTTTCCACAATAAAATGTCGTTCATAGAATATTTCTTCATTCACGTCCGCGCCCGTTGTAACGGTCAGGATCTGTGCTTTTCTCAGCCAGTCTCTTTCCGAGGCCACAAAGTACCGCCTTCAGAACGGGCCGTCACAGCGCCTGTCGGCCTAATTGCAGTGGCGCGATGCAATTACGGGGGGAGTGGGCGCGCCGCCCGCCAGCCTCGCGATGCGGCAGCTGCCGTTCGCTCTGCATGTGGGAGCCCTGCAGCGGACCACACAATGCGCAAAGCGCCCATTGTTTCCCCACAATGGCGCCGCACCTAGGTCACCGGCAAGTGGTCTGACTTCGCGCAGTACGGCTCTTAAGCCTGTGCCACTCCTCCAACGCTGAACGCTCATTAATGCTTAGTGGGAAGTTTCGACGCGCGCAGCTGCTTCCGAGTTCACAGATCCTGCTTCAAACGGTAATATGTCTTGGCGGAACTACATACGAGCCATTGACCGTAATGGTGGAAGGCCGAGCAGGTGAGCACTCGCTCTCCTTACCCAAACACGTCTCAAGAGGTGGTTACATTGGACCTTCCGTAACACTTCAGTTAAGAACAAAATTTCTTTTTCCGAAATTATTTCATTGTGGAAGATTGTACTACAGTCCATATTAATCGTCGTAGTAACACTAACACGACAAATACCGAAATAAGTGACCTCGGGTTAGAAAGTAAGTAAAAGCGTTTAACAAAAGAACTGTTTATGTCTGTATCGGTGACGTACTGACCCCGGGGAACAGCTGTTGGTGATGTGTTGCTTTAGATCCGTTCTCATCGTTGACAATCGAACTGTGTTGGCAGAACAGTTTTCACCGCCCTCATGAATAGCACAGGTACATTTTTTTTACCATAACCTCCTCTTTCCCAATATTCTTTTGACCACAGAAAACGTTTACGTAAAGACACATGTGTAATGGGGTAAGAGAAAAGGTGCATTCGTACTTCAGTAGAACGAGCTGTGGCTCGGGTCGTTAACATCGCGGCTTGTTCAAAATGTGTGTGAAATCTTATGGGACTTAACTGCTAAGGTCTTCAGTCCCTATGCTTACACACTACTTCACCTAAATTATCATAAGGACAAACACACACACCCATGGCCGAGGGAGGACTCAAACCTCCGCCGGGATCAGCCGCACAGTCCATAACATCGTGGCTTCCGTGCAGCATGTCTACAACGGTGATTTGAAACTTAGGACGTGCGCGCATTGTCACTTTACCTCAAGAAAGGCTGCTAGCGTAGGAACGTGTCCGTTGAAATGATGTACTCCACAGCGGCGTTATTCCAATTGTTCCACAGCTTCAGCAGGAATGTGAGTCAGTCACGTTTTGGGTCCATAACAAACATAGTTGTCGCGTGTCTCTCATCACTCCCAATGGTACTTTGAGGGCTGTGCAGTATCGGAACGAGGTCCTCCAAACTGTTGTTCAGTCTTACAGTCAACATTTCGGTGATGAAGTCGTCTTTCTAGATGATAATATACAAGCGCTCCAACACCTCCCCACGACTAACTTTCTTCAAGAGTTGATATGACTGATGGAGGCAATAGAGAAGGTCCAAAGAAGAGCTTCACTTACCGAACGCAGAAGCGTCACGGAGACGATCAACCAACACCAATGGCGGACACTGCAAAAGAGGCGTTCTGCATCACAGTGTAATTACCGTTAAAGTTTCTGAAGCGCATCTACCTTGAAGAGTGAACAACTACATTGTTTCCTCCTAGGTATATTACATCAAGGTGAAATTAGAGAGATTGAAGTCCACATGAAGGCTTACCGGCAATCGTTCTTCCCGCAAACCCGAATAGAAGACGGAGATACACAAAGTACCCTCCGTCACACACCGCAAGGTGGTTTGGTAATTTAGGCATATATGTAGAAATCAGCCAAACGGAACATCCCGCGATATCTGCTAATGTGAACCCGATTCATGCTTGAGATCAGATGAAACTTACAGTGCGCCGTGGAATAAACCTTGCTACACACTGGATGACCTCAGAAGGCCCGCCGTCGAAACATAAGAGAAACGTGAGCGGCAAGCATGCCAGCGAGGATGCAGGCATGTTACAGTTGACCGATCAGGACAACAAGGAAGAGATTGCACGTTTGTAAGACGTATTAACTCTTTCAACAAACGCAAGCATCGCCTACAGGCGATACAGAGGCCATTTGGAATAAACGTATGGGCAAACTGTCACATGTCTTGTATTACTTGATTTATTGCTTTTTCGCAAACAGACGTGAACATCTTCAGGACTGCGTTATCCTCATGGCAACACGTTAAAGGTTCAAAATTCCGCTTACTACCGACGTCCAAAAAACTGTGACTTTGTGTAGACGACAGTGACCAAGCCGGACGGTGTGGCCGTGCGGTTCTAGGCGCTTCAGTCTGGAACCGCGTGACCGCTACGGTCGCAGGTTCAAATCCTGCCTCGGGCGTGGATGTGTGTGATGTCTTTAGGTTAGTTAGGTTTAAGTAGTTCTAAGTTCTAGGTGACTGATGACCACAGATGTTAAGTCCCATAGTGCTCAGAGCCATTTGATAGTGACCACCTCATGTCTTATAGGTGAAACCAGTAATAGAATCAAATACATTGTCTGGCAGAAAAAAGTGAAGCATCCAGAAGACATGTCCGGATGTTAATGTAAATTTTTACAAGTACAGACCATCGGTATGTATTTAAATGATGAGATATGCCATTCTCTGTGAAAGGTAGAATGTGTTATTGTTAATCGTGTCCAGTGTGGTTATAATTCTTGATGGGATATATAAAGGGCGTGAACAGCATCAATTGTTGAGAAATCGCTGTGAAATGCAGCCAATTCGTGTGAGTCATCATTATCAGTACCTGACAGACTTCGAAAGGCATCTAATTATGAGTCTCAATTTGGCCGGCTGTTCTGATCGTACAGTATCCAGATTTGTGGAGCACACATGTGTGACAGTGGCCCAGTGTAACACTGCACGGGAACGTGAGCGCGGCCATACTCGTCGTCAAAGTTCCAATCGACCACGCCCGACCATCACAAGGGAGGGTCGCCATGTGCACCAAGCTTATCGTAACCCTTTAACCCTGTGCCCACCATGCGAGAAAATGTAATGGAATCCCTACATTTTGTGTCAGATGACATTGGTTAGAGATGAACAGCAGCTGGACAAGGGAAGTACTGTCCCATGCATAGTCTGCTACTAACACCACAAAACAAGTAGTTACGTGTCAAGTGGTGCCATAAGTGGGAAATAGAGACTACTATCAAATGGTGTCGCGTTGTGTTGTGTGATGAATCGCGATTCTGCACTGTCGCAGCTGACCAACATCGTCGAGTATGGCATCGTCCCAGTGTGTTGTTGTTACTCATGGCGTTATGGTGCTGGGTGGCATTGCTTACAACTTAAGGTTACGGTTCGTATTGACTGAAATTTAACCGCAAAACTGAACATCACGGAGAACCTGCGTCCTCAAGTGCCCCATTTGATTCGACAGTATGGTGGTGCCATTTTAATAAATGGTGTGTGTTGCTGGGAACTGTCTGCGTGATGGTGGGAAAGTGCCGCGACCAGCAAGATGCCTAAATCTGTCCGCGACAACACATGTGCGGAACCAGCAGACGTGAACTCCGTCCCAGTGGCAGTATCCAGAATGACCAGCAACAACAGTTGGTCAGCTTGCCTCGGGAGAGGATCCAAAGGCTTTATCACGCTCTTTCCAATCGAATCACTGCATACAAGCAGGCCAGAGAGAGTGTATGAAAAGTGGGTTCATACGGCGAGATTCTTTGACAATTTCACTCAACACTCAGTTGACAAAAATCATAGGATATCTTCTAATATCGTGTCAGAGTTCTTTTCCCGACGTAGCACGGAGTCAACAAGTTGCTGAAAGTCCCCCGCCGAAGTACTGAACCATGGTGCCTCTATAGCCGTCCATAATAGTGAATTTGTTGCCGGTGCGGGATTTTGTGCGCGAACTGACCTCTTGATTATGTCCCATAAATGTTCTATGGGATTCGTGTCGGGCTATCTGGGACGTCAAATTACTCGCTCAGTCGTCCAGAATGTTCGTCAAACCAATCATGAACAACTTAGCCCCGTGACATGGTGCATTGTCATCGGTAAAAATTCAGTCGTTCCTTGGGAAGTCCATGAATGGTTGCAAATTTCTAGTCAGTAATCGGTTCAATTCTATGTACACACAGCCCACACTATTATGGAGCCATCACCAGCTTGCACAGTGCTTTGTTGACAACTTGAGTCCATGACTTCGTGGCGTCTGCGCCACACTTGAACTCTACCATCATCTCTTAGGAACTGAAATCGGGACTTATCTGACCAGGCTGCGGTCTTCCAGTTGTCTAGGGTCCAGTCGATATGGTCACGAGCCCAGGAGAGGCGCTGCAGGCTATGTCGTGTTGTTTCAAAGGCACTAGTGTCCGTCGCCTGCTGCCATGGCTCATTAACTCCAAATCTCGCCACACTGGCCTAACGGATACGTAGTCGTTCGTTTTTGCGGTTATTTCAAGCAGTGTTGCTTGTCTGTTAGCACTGACAACTGTAGGGGTTGGGTTGTTTTGGGGGAAGAGACCAAACAGCTAGGTCATCGGTCTCATTGGATTAGGGAAGGACTGGGAAGAAAGTCGGCCGTGCTCTTTCAAAGGAACCTGGAGCGATTTAAGGAAATCACGAAAAACCTAAAGCAGGATGGCCGGAAGAGGGATTGAACCGTCGTCCTCCCGAATGTGAGTCCAGTGTGCTAACCACTACGCCACCTCGCTCGGTCAACTGTAGAAAAACAACGCTGCTCTCGGTTGTTCAATGAACGCCGTCAGCCACTGCGCTGTCCGTGTTGATGCCTGAAATTTGGTAATATCGGCACACTGCTGACACTGTGAGCTCCGAATACTGAATTCCCTAACGATTTACGAAATGGAATGTCGGATACTTCTAGGTCCAGCTTCAGTTCCGTGTTCAAAGTCTGTTAATCGCCGTAGTGCAACCATAGTGACTTTGGAGACCTTTTCATATGAGTCACTTGACTACAAATGTACAAATGACAGCTCAGTCAACACATAGTCCTTTAATACCTGGCGTGCGCGATATTACCACTTATGTATAGCTGTGTATGTCCATCCCACGACTTTTGTCGCATGAGTGTATTTCGTGATTACTGTGATGGTGACTCAGTCGGCAAGACTGGGCGGAGGAGCGCCTCTGAGGATGTCCAGCGCAGTCCTGGACGAAACGTCAGGTACAGAAGAGTTTCTTGGACCACGACTTCACATGCCGAAAGGTTTACCAGCAGCTACAGTAAAGTCGTTTATTACTTGTTTTGTTAGCTTCGTAAGACTTATCCTCTCATTCCCTGCTCTTCTTGACTCTGTCCTCACAACTTATCTGAGCAGTGTACAGGACCGTAGCACGCCCCGGACGAGGAACCGTTGCGCGAACAGTGGACCGCAGCGCAGAGCGGGCAGCGGCGTACCCGGCAGCTGCTGCCCCTCGCAATGGGCCCTTACCTGCCGTGGCCGCCATTAACCGTGACCGGCAATTTGGGGGAGGCCGGCTTTGTGTTGCGCTCCAAGAGGCTGTGTGCCACCCCTCAAAGGGGACCCGCCGCCCATTCACAAATATTACGACGCGCGTCTTCCTGCTCTCTTCAGCGGAGGTGGAGGGCACTTTATGTGAGCACAATCTCGCGGAATTAATGGAGTCAGCGATATATCGGCCGGCAGACGTCTCCTATTGGCGGCGAGGCTCCGCGCTGAATGACCGGCCGCCCTTTTCTTCGCCGTCTTCCTCTTCCGCGGCAGTAAACTGGTCGCTGTGTTCTTGTCCGCGGGCTCATATTTTACGGCTGGTGGGATCAGCTGCTCGGTTGGGGAAAGGGCTTGGTTGCAGTCGATCCCACGCGTGATGAGTGTCGATACGCCTGTAGATTTGTAGAACAGAAGTTGGTCTGGTACTTGCGTTTTTTTCTCCTAAATAGCAATCGACAATCGCACGTTATTCTCATTAACAGTTTCAGTGTTTTATACAGGGTGTTACAAAAAGGTACGGCCAAACTTTCAGGAAACATTCCTCACACACAAATAAAGAAAAGATGTTATGTGGACATGTGTCCGGATACGCTTAATTTCCATGTTAGAGCTCATTTTAGTTTCGTCAGTATGTACTGTACTTCCTCGATTCACCGCCAGTTGGCCCAATTGAAGGAAGGTAATGTTGACTTCGGTGCTTGTGTTGACATGCGGCTCATTGCTCTACAGTACTAACATCAAGCACATCAGTACGTAGCATCAACAGGTTAGTGTTCATCACGAACGTGGTTTTGCAGTCAGTGCAATGTTTACAAATGCGGAGTTGGCAGATGCCCATTTGATGTATGGATTGGCACGGGGCAATAGCCGTGGCGCGGTACGTTTGTATCGAGACAGATTTCCAGAACGAAGGTGTCCCGACAGGAAGACGTTCGAAGCAATTGATCGGCGTCTTAGGGAGCACGGAACATTCCAGCCTATGACTCGCGACTGGGGAAGACCTGGAACGACGAGGACATCTGCAATGGACGAGGCAATTCTTCGTGCAGTTGACGATAACCCTAATGTCAGCGTCAGAGAAGTTGCTGCTGTACAAGGTAACGTCACTGTATGGAGAGTGCTATGGGAGAAGTTTCCGTACCATGTACAGCGTGTGCAGGCACTATCAGCAGCTGATTGGCCTCCACGGGTACACTTCTACGAATGGTTCATCCAACAATGTGTCAATCCTCATTTCAGTGCAAATGATGAGGCTTCATTCCAACATGATCAAATCGTAAATTTTCACAATCAACATGTGTGGGCTGACGAGAATCCGCACGCAATTGTGCAATCACGTCATCAACACAGATTTTCTGTGAACATTTGGGCAGGCATTGTCGGTGATGTCTTGATTGGGCCCCATGTTCTTCCACCTACGCTCAATGGAGCACGTTATCATGATTTCATACGGGATGCTCTACCTGTGCTGCTAGAACATGTGCCTTTACAAGAACGACACAACATGTGGTTCATGCACGATGGAGCTCCTGCACATTTCAGTCGAAGTGTTCGTACGCTTCTCAACAACAGATTCGGTGACCGATGGATTGGTAGAGGCGGACCAATTCCATGGCCTCCACGCTCTCCTGACGTCAACCCTCTTGACTTTCATTTATGGGGGTTCTTGTCTTCGCAACCCCGGTACCAAATGTACTGTAGAGACTCTTCGTGCTCGTATTGTGGATGGCTGTGATACAATACGCCATACTCCACGGCTGCATCAGCGCATCAGGGATTCCATGCGACGGAGGGTGGATGCATGTATCCTCGATAACGGAGAACATTTTGAACATTTCCTATAACAACGTGTTTGAAGTCACGCTGGTACGTTCTGTTGCTGTGTGTTTCCATTCCATGATTAATGTGATTTGAAGAGAAGTAATAAAATGTGCTCTAACATTTAAAGTAAGCGTTTCCGGACAAATGTCCACATAACATATTTTCTTTCTTTGTGTGTGAGGAATGTTTCCTGAAAGTTTGGCCTTACCTTTTTGTAACACCCTGTATAGCCTGATCAATGGTAAATAAAACATAGGTGTAGCCTATCCAAGATGTTATTCAATCTGCACGTTGAGCAAACTTTGAAAACAAAAAAACCGAGAGAGGTGGCGCAGTGGCTAGCACAATGGACTCGCATTCGGGAGGAACACGGTTCAATCCCGCGTCCGGCCATCCTGATTTAGGTTTTCCGTGATTTCCCTAAATCGCTCCAGACAAATGCCGGGATGGTTCCTTTGAAAGGGCACGGCCGACTTCCTTCCCCGTCCTTCCCTAAACCGATGAGAAAGAACTTCGTACAACAGTTGAACGACACTAATACTGTTATCAGAATATATTACAAGGTGAATATCGACAGAAATGAAGCAAGTGTAATGGAATATAGTCGAATTGAAGCGGGTGACACTGAGAGAATTTGGTTAGGAAATAAGACACTAAAGGTAGCAAATGAGTTTTTTTTTTTTTTTTTTTTTTGTTTGGGCAACAAAGTAAGTGACGATGGCCGAAGCAGAGAAGGATTACTTGCAGACTGTCGAAAGCAAGAAGAACACAACATGAAAAAGGAAAAAAAAACACTTTTTAACAACCAGGGGCGAAGAGTGGCTTTTTTTGTAGGGGAGGCTGAGAATTCCGAATTTAGGAAAAGGAAAAAAAACCTTAAAACAAAAACTTGCGAGGCAAAGTATAAAGACTGCAACAGTGACTTAGTTACATGTTTCTTTTAAAGACTGCACGAAACTATTATAGAAACTGTTATAAGTAAATACATAAAAATATTGAACGACAAAATATTAATAAAAATATAACGCAAAATAGCTCACCGTTATATCTTTTTGTAAATTGGTTCTGTGTTCCTGTCCTTTTTCTGGGCGTAGTTATCGATAACAAGAGAGATGAACTCTTGTCGTTTGGTTGAAGGTTGCACGGTTCCTCTCTTTAAGGCCAAAATCGCTAAGTTTGACAGTCTGTCATTTGGTACTGTGTTCCGAAGGCAGATTTTAACACGTTTTAATGTACTCATGCTCCTTTCGCAAGAGACAGTGGTTGCTGAAATTCCAAGAAGCAGGACTAAATTTCGCACATTCAGAGAACACATTTTTTAATCCATTGTTTGTAATGCATTTAAGGAGATCCCGAGGCTGTAGATATTTATACTCGCTGTACAAAGAATCGTAAGTTCTCGTTTCAGTTTTTCCCTATCAACGAAGGAATACTTTTTGTTGAATATTTTCAATCACACTTGTCGGGAAATTGTTTGGTCTACTAAAATCTGAAAACTTTCTCTCATTTCTAATTTCGGTAAGATATATTTCTTGAAAGTCCTTGAGTATAGTTTCTACGTTTATTATTGCGTTGTCAATTATTTAGAATGCTAGCGTTCTTAATTTCTGAATACTGGTTTATGTATCGTTAAAATTAATTTCAGATACTCTTGCTGAATTTATAAGGCTCTATGAGTCCACTATGCATTTCAGAATCATTTACTTACATCTTAGTTTTTCAACAGCCTTAAAGCAGTTTTCAGTTTCGAACTTACTGCATCTAATATCAGCAGATCGAGTCGCGAGGTCTAAAACAAGATACTTGCATAATGGGAAATCGAATTGCACAGCGACGGTATGTATAATGAGAAATCGAATAGCACAGCGACAGTAGAAAAAGAAAAGTTTGATCATCCAGTACATTATTTAGTCTAATTGCTTGATGTAAGGAATTATTATCCCTCCCGTCATTGTTTATCACATCACTGAATGCTGCTTTCAGGTTTATATAGTGGACAATAATGGTGTGTACAGCGTGTGAATGAAAATTCCACCTTGTTCCTCTAGGACTTGGTAGTTTTATTTCTCTTTCGATCAGCAGTTCACTTCTTTTACTGGAACGACTAAAAAATCGTAAAACTCAGATAGATTTGCATAAAAATGTTTACTTGCCTAATTTTTGTACAAGCATTGAGGAGGGCTATATTTAACTGATATGCGTAGTAGTGGATGAAGGGAGCATGAGGATATGCTTTTTGCAGAACGGAATGGACCCCAGAAATTTTCCCTTCCATTGCACTGCAGCCTTCGTGTGTTTCAGATACTAATTTATTTTTACCACAATTTCAATTGCCTAGCTCGGTGGCCATGTCTTGTGCACTCAGGTCTTTGGATACGCCATGAAACCCAACGAATCCCTCTGGCATTGCCCCTAATTCGTTATTTGCATAACAAACAATTACACTCGTTTGACTTCTATTTAAGAGATCCGTTGCTTCATCGGCCTGTACTGATATAAAAGGACTATTTTCAGTTTCACTTGAAATTTGTTCTTTCACAACATCCATAAAACAAGCTATTAATCCGTTCTCCTTGTCAGATGAAGTGCCTTTAAATACTCCGTCGGATGCTAAACTATCATGTATATGTCTTCCTCTGCCGAAGTTCTACCTAATTCCCTTTCTTTAATGACACCTCAGATTCGTCATGGCCTCGAAGAGTTAGCTCTTGTCGTGCTAAAATATCAGATAATCGAAATAAATCCCTTCATTATACTTCTTTTTCGATCAACTTTCTCGTTATGTTTCAAAGATACAGATGTGCTGCTTCTGAAATAATTTCTGTACCTAGCTGATTGTCTGTAACAACTACTGTGATATGCGAAATGGAACAGCCACGCTTTGTAGCCTTCGAAAGGAAGTTTTGAAGACATTCTTCGCATTCTTCGCTTACCGCTCACTTGCGCCATTTAAAACCGTCATTACGCATTCCAAATAGTACAATGTAAAAACAAAAAAGTTTGTTCCTTACAGTGCTGACACTTAATTACGGTTTGGAATTGTACCATAGTGTCTGGAAACGTCTTGCAATTTTTTCACTAGTTTTTCTAATGGACAAAATTGGCGTCGGCTTTCGTTCTTCCACCAGGAGCTCATCTTCCAAAGGAAGAGGAGAAGAGTGTAGTGTTTTCAGTAAAAAAAAAAAAAATAAAAAAAACAGTAGATCTTGTGATGAACTAAACGCGTCCATGACAGTTGGAAGTAGAAAGCAATACCAGGCATTAAAAGATTAAGATTATTTAAGTACTAGGCTAATTACAGTTTTCCTTTCGACAATACAATGATATGACGAATTGACGATGAGTCCTAACATGTGACAGGGAACACCGAAATATACTTCTGTAATCAGTTAATCAGCACCATTTCACACTAAATTTTAACTACAAAATTCATGTTTAAGATTCCACCATAAGTATGTGTAGTACTGTCGATATGAAAACCTAGCGACAGTCTACTGAACTATCAACACTTGAAATAAAAAAGGCCACAAAATTTTAATTTGAGGAACAACGAAAATATATAGCCTATTTTCTATCAGCTTGAAACAACATCCAATGATGCATTTTCATTTATTTTCAATGAATTATGAAATTCTTCTTGTTCTTTATGCCTGAAATAAACACTTAAATTAGAAGTTGTTTCTCTTACTTATCTGCTGGTGGCTAGCCGACGCGAAGTAGCGCTATCTGTTAGGGAACTGTTGAATGACATATCATTCCTCTCAGGCATGTATCCACCTGATGGCGAGAAGAAGAAAACATCAGATGCCACCTTTTAAAAGTCGCTTCAGTGCTGTAGAAACCCATTCTGCCTTGCGAAAGAAACGGGTTTACTGCTCATGCTCCCAGCAAGTACGGATTTCCAAGCAGCTATTGGTTGCAGAGCTAGACGAGTGATGCATATTCGTGGTTCAAACGTAAAAAGTTCAAAACATTTATTTGTATACTTGATCAGGGCGTATTAAAATTAGTTTTGACAAGTTATTTTGGAAGTTTTGGGGTAGGCTCAGCCTTAGAGCCTTAATGGACGCTTCTTCCCTGTTGACAACGAATATAAACTGAAATGTAAGGAAGTATTTTCTGAAAGTATTTGTCTATAGTTTATCCACGGAAGCAAAACATGCACGATAAACTGTTCACACAACTAGAGAATAAAAGTCTGTGAAACGCATATGCTGTAGAAGAATGATGCAGATTAGATTGATAGATTGTACAACTAAAGAGCAGAAACTGATTCGAATTGGAGAGATATGAAACGTATGGTACAACTTGTCTAAAAGAAGCGATTGCTTTATGAGCATCAAGTAATTTGGCAATGAAGGGAAGTGTCTAGGGTAAAAATAGTAGAGCGAGACGAAGGCTTGATACTGTAAATAGGTTCAAATGGATGTACATGGCTGTAGCTACGCTTAGATGAAGAGGCTTGCACAAACAGAGCAGCGTGGAGACCTGCGTCATAGAAAAGAAGACGACAACAACAAAAACCTCGTAATGTTAACAGGCACTGTTTTCTATTGCATAGGAGATATTACCATCCCACATGACATCGACGTCGCTGCTAGTACAGACGAAAACTTGTTACACAAATTCATAATCAGTTACCTTGTACCTGTTTATGATGAAACCCTTTAACACAGTTCATTATTGAGTTAGTTGCCAGTAAGCAACGTGATAGGTGATTCGTTCTGTATTTGAATATTTTGCTAGTCACGGCGCAGCTCTAAGAGTGTTAATAAACTCTCTTACTACTAAGGAAGCACTTACAGCAACCAGACACTGCTACTTTACTGCCCTTTCAGGTGAGTACAAAAGGTGGTACGGGTCTAAAAAGTGGATTCTTTTTATGGAAAATTTTTGTTTAGAGTTTCCTCTTTAATTAGATGTTTGTTTCATTGACTCTGGATGACCGTAAATGTTTTTAATTTATTTTGAAATAATTTACTGCACACGAATTTCTACATGTTGCATGAGCACTTATGCGGTTGTGACAAAATATCTTACGAACTGTATGCTGTAGAAGGCGGTGATTTATATTGATTTATAGTAAACATCCTGCTGCATAGATTGGCTGCGTTGGTTTCTGTGATATCGCTTCCTGCGTGTGGTGTAATCAATGGTATAATCCAAATTCTGTACGGCGCATTACACCTTTCGTTGGTGTGTTTGGAATTGTTGCTCATTAAGTTGTGTTTCTCTTGTTAATAGGACTCCACCCAAGGGAATATTTAAGAAGATGAGAAATAACGGAAACAGATTTTACAGAACAGGTCCTGTTGGAAGTTCAGGTCCAGAAAATGAGGTTACGGCAAGTAACACTGATCATAGATGTTCATCACCAAGCACTTCCAAGAAGGAGCTTCTGAACACTAGCGAAGTGTACGTTGAAACCACTGCTAGTGATGTGCCCTCTTAGGAATCTGTAACACTTCCCCGCTAATGTTTCGAGATACACAGACACCTTACGGGATACACGAAAAGTAACTGCAGAATAATCGTTGAAATCTGCAACAGTGGAAGCAGTTAAAGAAAACAATAATGGTAGCAATGACATCTGCGTAGCATTTGTCGGATCATGGCAGAAAAGGAGCCATTAATCTATAAATTCTTGTGCACCTACCGTAAGTACTGGTACTGAGAAGATGCTTGATGGTGAAGTATTGTCAAAACATTGCCATGGACGCACAAAACTGAGTAGCAATAATGAAAAGAAACAACTCCATCAACACAACTGTCAGAAGATGCTGGAAGGATCCAGTGGAGAAATGAGAAGCCCCTCAGCTGTGAAGATCTTTCAGTGCTCTCAAGAACAACGTCGGGTTCGATATGCTAAATTCACGATGGAGAGTCCAGTTCATTCAGATCAATAGTTAACAGCAGGCCCTATGATAACCTATGGATCTGTCATGTGCAGAAACGAAACGGTACCCGACTGCATCAAATCAGGCAAAACTTTTCTAGGAAAATGCTTGAAGATGGCAAGACTATTAGAGGATATTTGACTGACAGAACAGTCAATCAGCCAAGTGAATACTATGGCCGAGCCATTAGAAAGAATACAAAGAATTTGGAAGGAACGAGGAAAGCAGTAACGTTTCTCCCAAGACGTCAAGTGATGAGAAGCCATTACACGACTTGCTTTCAATTGACTGGTGTAAATACCGTAAAGCTGAGGCAGCAGGAACCGAATATAGCCATAGAAACACCATCCCTGAAGTTGTTGGAGCAATAATAAGAAAGATATAGCACATCTAGACTTTCTTTGAAATGCCTCACATGAAAACTCAAAATGTAAATAAGAACATTGTTAAACGGATCAGGATGCCCAAAACCGTAATTCTGGGCTTAAAAATATAAGGACTGGGGTCAATGATGCTGTGATAACCTCCAATGATCGAAATTAAGAGAGAATTAAAGGTTCTAAAGCAATGTGGAATTAAGTCTGGCCTTAATATAGAAACATTCCTACAACAATTCGATAGACGGCGAGCACCAAGGAAGACATTATGGTCAAAATACGACAGAAGAAGCAAGATCCATCAGACGGAGAAAGATACTGCATCTGGTTGATCCTCAAGGAGATAACGTTTACAGAACTGGACAGTTTAAGGCCTTCTCTTCATTCAATAGTGAGTTTTCCTTTACTTTATCTTTCAAGTACCGTTTCTGAAAAACTACTATTTTTGCAATGTTTCCCATTATCTCAGAAACTCTCTCAGAAAAAGTTATACGCTTGATAGTTTATCAGTGAATGTATTAGATACGACTCCATATCCTGATTTCTTTTTTTTTTTTTTTTAATTTCCAAACTGAACAGTATCATACAGCTAATGAAGAAATTCCAGCTGAAGGAGACATTGGGTTTCCTTCGTGGACGATTTGACGAAACTGATTCTCAGTGGTACAAAGCGTAAGGTATGCCACTCATTTCTTTCCTTTGTAAGTAGCCTGCTTGTTTGTTGGCAGCGCTATAGACTTTGTCAATAACGCTGACAGCGTTCTGCACCCTCGGCAAGAGATTCTGTGGTTGGCCGGACTAGCAGTTAGCGAGTGGATATGGAAGTGCATGGACTTGGTATTCTTACTGGGGACTCTGTGTTGGTAGGAAAGTGGAATTATTGGCAGCTATATAATTTTTGGAACTGGGTGTCACATAAATAAGGTAAAATTTTGTAAATTCATTGTTTGCTCTTCAACAAAATCTTTCTTTCACTAAAAATATGCCTCCTAGTAGTTACAGTCTATAGTAGTTAGAATCTTTTTATTCAGCTGGCTGTAGTTGCTACTTGTTTTAATTGCTGTAGTTCGTGTTATGAAGATTTTCTGTGAGGTGACTTATGAAAAAGAATGGGGTTTGCACTCGTGAGATTCGTGACTGAAATGAGTTTAGGCAATTAACAACATACTTCTTTAATTTCATATTTTTGGAGTGTTTTATTGTTAGGATTTCTTGCAATTCAGGGCCATTCTTTTGTGTTAATTGTTGGAAGTCATGTTGTCAATCTATATCAGTCAGATTGAAGTATGGTTGTAAATTGTGGGTAATAAGTGAATAGGTTAAGTTTGAGTTGTCTTTTTCTGGGACAATTCTGTAGGTCAGTGTTTAAAATAAAATAATTGAAGAAATAGTTTCACTTTGTCAGATGACTAGAAGCAAACGCAGGAGGTTTCAGAACTTATGGTTGCTTTAAGATCTTTTGTTCCTCGGCTCTTTTCTTACTACTGAGAACACAAAAACCATAACTGTCTATTGTCGAAAACACTGTATTTTGGCTTTCACGAATATACACAAACTAGTGACCCACTCGAGCTTCGCACAGGTGGTACTAAGTGTCTACGGCCAGACTATTTGTCTGTAGCAACGGTAACAGATTATATACACAAACGTTACTTGTAAATGAGCTGATATTAGTGGAAACTGTGTCAAAATCCCTACAGTAGTTTCTGAGATTATATTTGTTAGACTTTACATACAGACAGGAAAATATGGAGAACTTCATTTACTAATACGTTGTCAATCCCAGCAGGTTAGAAGGCAAAGATATGTGGTAAAACTTGTAGTTGAAGTCTAATTTGCAAAGAGTTATTGAGTCATGGGCACAAAAGCAAAACAACTTACACCCTGTTGAGAGTGGTGGTGGGGAGAGAGAATACTCCATCTGCTTGTAACTTATTTGCTTGCTCCTCTCTTCTCAGATTTCTGACTCTGAATACCACATCCTTATAGGAATACCTTGCAGACGAGAGAAACAAAACGCCTGAAGTGTCGCTGTAACTGGCATAATGGAAACGCATTCAGCAAGTACTAGGTTTAATTCCCCATTCGATAATCTAGATCTAGGTATTTTATGATCGGTCTGAATAGCATATGGTAAATGTAGAGATGTTTCCATCGAAGAGGTCACGACCAATTTCCTTCTTCCTCCAACAACACCGCTGTTGATGGAACCATAAACTCGAATTTTCCTCTAAGGTGGAGAGCCGCTTATTGTATTTGCTATTGAAAGAATCCTTTGCTCCTTTGCTCTTTTCATCGAAGTTTCAGAGAAAAGGAATAAGACTCTTTAACATTTGACATTTTTTAATCTAGAAAGACAGCTTAAAATTTGCTCTTCATGAATAATTTTTTAGAATAATTTTCCTCTACTTTTTTCCGGGACTTTACAAAAAGCTCCGCATATATCAGAGTAGCTGAGGGTGATGTAAAATAACTTCTGACTGGCACCGAAAACTGCATCGGATTATGCTAGGGTATTTCAATAACGATAATTTATTGCACCAGTTTTTATTTTGCGACATTAGATGTTACATCTTCGTGTATTTCTATGGACATTGTATAATATTCTATCGAATGAAATTAAGAACAAAATTCGCGAAAAGCTGAAAGAAACAGTCAGTGTCAGTTTCTTCTCGCTATATAACATTGTTACACAAAGAAATGAAGGAGGATCAGGATTTATCATCCGCTAACGGTGTGGTCTTAGTAAAGGAGCACAAGCCCGACTTAGTGAGAGATGCAGAAAAACAATCACGAGTCATTTTCTAACATGTGTGAGACTGGTTCTGATCTTCATTCCTACCACAGTTGCGCAAGGACGCTCTGTGAATGTTTTGGGGAATTAGTGTTGGACCTACAGCCTGAAAGGAAGGATGATACCGTCTCACACATGCAGAGTTCAGAAGAGTGCAGCAGTATGGACAGTGATGTCATCAGAGAACGATCTCAATGTTGGTTCCACTACACTCCCCGTAAAGGAACGTTAACGCTAACAGACTTAGTGTATAGATTCAAGGCACCACTATTTGTTAGCAAGGAATAATTTAAAAGGGTTTTGTCGTGAAGGCTTATTTTTATTCTCAGTATGACTTGATGACATAGCAATCATACATACAGGAAAGTAAAACATTTATATGCTGGGTATTCCCAAACTGTTAATATCAATTCCTCACTCCAGAATTCTTTGTTAGTAAGCTGATCATTAACCATATCTGGGGTCGATAGAATACAAACAAATTAAATACAGTTGGGGCCAGAAAGAACAACTGAATTAAATGCATAATTAAAATAACCAAATAATGGATGGGGATCGGTAAGGAGCAATCAGAAAGAAGTACATAATTAAAACAATTCAGTAACTTCAGAGTGTAAAGCACTCTACAGTGGCTGATCAATCCCTTTCGTTAGATCGGATGTATCGTGTGTCTTCGTTTCAGTTAAGCTCGACGATCGTGAATATATTTAACTACAGGTCATGGTTGAATGTACGATGGAGACAACCGCAGTTCTGAGTGTCAGTTGAATATCACTTGCTGGCATACGATGATCGCGCGTGTTTACCTTTCGTCAGCGGTGGCAGTGGCTGCTGTCGGCTCGAGCTGTGAACCTGAGAATCTATTATGAATCTTTCTTGACTGTTAAATATCAGTCTGATACTGTACCCACGTCTTCGGTGAATCCGAGACTCCTAGTTGTTCCCTAGCTAAGTTAACTGGCATGGTACACACTGTTTGACAGGAATAGTGCATACATCGTTGCTCTCATACCACTTGCAAGCGTTAATTGTCCGTGCTTCGTGCAATTCTCCGTACTACGAGACTTTGCAGTTTCACACCTTAAGAGGTAAGATGAGCCTGTGAGCAAGTGTTCACATTATTACTTTTGCAATCGTCTCAGCGTGGCTCGAGTCACCTTGCTCAAAAACTCGAAGATTTGCTGCAAGAGAAGAGAGAATTTTTCTGTCTGCATTTTTGCCTATATCGAAGCTGGTTGCCATACATTCTCTTTCCGGCCAATCAGAGCGTTCATACTTGTTATAACTTCACCCACTAGAATTTCTGTAGCCTACCAAAGCCGTCGATTCTTTTTGCGGGCAGAATTTAACTTCTGCTACGTAATACTGAGACAAAAAGGATTTTTCCACGTGGGTTTTAGCACAGGTGGCTACAGTGAGTCACAAATGTTTTGAGTGGTTTTTTCCTGGACGCCTATCTGCCATCTCCAGCCGTGTTCCTGCAGAAAGGCTTTCCGAAGGGTCATTGCAAAAAGCTAGATTTATTGGGTGTCTTCCAGGGATAAGTGTGGCTTTTGCCGACGGCCTGCGCAGTGGCTACGGTGTCGCATTGTGCCCGCCGGATGTCCCACTGCGAAAGTTTCGGCCGATCATGGGTCGGGCATTGGTGCCAGAACTGCGTCTCGTAGCTCGGGTCTGGGAAATTACTTGCGTGCACTTCCTAGTGTGAGTGCTAGTGGATTATATTCACAAAATGTCGTTTTGTTTATCCGATTTGCCTATCAATATAATTCATACACTTTCATGTAACTATGTCATGTGACATATCGATTTAACTATCATTGTTTCAGGAATTCAACTGAAGGTGTGTTACTTGTCTGAACCTTACATATCACCATCTTTCTGCAACAATTTTTCTACTGATGCTAGACAATGGTTGAGGCGTTGTCTAAGTCAGTAAAAAATTATATTTTTCCTCAAGCATTGAGTATTGGTCAGCCACTTGGTCGAGTCCTTATTCTATTTCATTCTATTGGTTTGTAAACTTTAATTTTTAACGTGGTTAACTTTGTTTATGATTTAATTGTCTCCCTTAAGTAAAAACTAATTTTTTTTATTAATACTGATATCAATTTCTTTTTCTTCGTTCATTTAAATGTGTTGTGTGTGCTTAAGGTTTTATGTAGAAGACGAAGAGCGCTTCAAATCACTCTTCTAATATTAATCTCAACCTTTCAGCTAATGACTTTAAATTCTGGTTTTCTTTTTGATCTGTAAATTTACCTAAAATTTTAAATGGCTTTATACCTAATACAAACAATGCAATGTCTACATTCAATTATTACAAATAATTCAAGCACAAAGATATTCTTTTAGTAAATCCTACTGATATGAAATTTTTAAGCATTCTATATTAATAATCCACACAAATTTCAAAAATATTACAGTCACAAACCATGTTACACATATTTTCTTAAAAATATTATGTAATAGAAAATAGAGGTTTTAAAAAATATTATATTAGTATGTATGCATCAATAAAACTTTAAAATTTTACACTTGCAGACAGTAAATTGACTTTACAAAAATGTTACCTTAACAATATACATATACAGGTACTTAACACTATAAATACATAAAACAATATTTCACAAAAAGGTTTCTTCTGCATTACTCACGAAACAAAAGATTCTTTTTCTTTGCAAAGACTGTTATACAGTTCTTACACTGAGACTTACATGCAGTGTATTAAAAGAGAAAAAGTTATATTAAATCAATATTAATACATCGAAGTCCTATGTTAATGATTGTGTTTTCTGCTGCTTTTTCACTGTATGACACTGATCATTACACTATTTCATCTTCACATCACATCTAAGAATGTTCCTTCGTGAGGTCGGCGAAAGTCTTTGCACGAAGTTGATGGACTTGAGCGAGGTGATTGTCGGCAACTTCTGTTTGGACAGTTCATTCTGAATCGACTTTTGGAACTGGATGGTGCTGTAATTTTTTGTGGCCTCATAATAATGAGGACCTTTTAGTGTGGGGTCTCGTGGGTAGCTGACTTTAAAAACGTGTATATTTCTTCTTAAGACATTACTGAGGGTATTTATAGTTTTTGTAACACTTTGCAGACAACTAGTTTACAACAGGATGAGTATTTGAAAAGGTTTCTCTTGAAATATTTTCGCCCATCTTCTCTCTTAAATCTCTGTCTTGGGACTCCTCGTTTTCTGTTTTTCCTAGTACCTTCCTTTTCTTTGGCTTAAACCTTGTCTGTTCCCTGGGCAGGATATGAGACATTATTGACTGTTAGCTGCTTTAAAGTTTTACACTCGTTGATTAGGATGTGTAGTTGAGCGTTGACTGATTTCCATTCAGCTCTATATTACAATACAATATCGTAGTCTAGTAGCGACAGTGCGATTTTACACGTAATTTTTTTTTGTTAAATCATGCCCCAACCAAGCCAGGGTTTCGCCAAGACGTTTTCTTTTTTTTTTTTTTTTCGCTCTGTGCGCTATCTGCTGCTCCGATTTTATGGCCCATCATTCCCTGCAGTCCTTCTGACTTGAGTATCGGTTGAAAGTGAATTTTCGCAAGGCGTGGACCCAGCGTAGCTCTTCTGCTGTCTGCTCACCATTCCTTGTGCTTTTTCTTGCGGCAAGGTTACTATCACTGTCAGGTACATGGGTTACCTTAGTTGCAAGTCGCCGTCTTTCTCGTGCTCTTGCCGACGCCTCCTCATCGTAGAAGATTGTTGTGTGTGTCCATTCACTTCCTTTACGTTCTTCAGTTGCCATCCATCGCATCGTCGTGGGCAGTTGACGATTGTTTCTTGTAGGAGGTTTGAGTACAAAAATTTTTATTATACTCTACCTTTCCTAATTTATGCCTTTTAATAAATTTAAAAAGTTCGACATCCTGCCAATGTCTTACAGTTCTCGTTTCCTATCAGGTTTTATTTCTTTTTTTCTGATAACTTGATATAATAAGACTCTTATGTTCGTTGTGTGTGGTATTGTGATGTGTCATGTATTAGTATTCCCTTCACTTCTAGTATTCCCTTCACCTCTACACGTCAATGTTAGCTGCTACATATAAAAATCTCGTTTCTCCTCCTTTGTCTCTTCTTTTCTTCATACTTCTGTTTGTCCTACCTGGAACGCAGTCAATGACTTCTTCGATATTATTTACTGACTCCTATAGGCAGTTAGTCCTGATATTTTTTGACGTCACTTACATGATGAAGTCCTAATTTTCTGCCTGTCTTTGGATTCATTAGTTCTATGGCGTTGCTGTGAGCAATTCTAGTTATTACCCCTGGTCCTTTGTATGCAGGGAAAAGATTATTGCACTTTTGTTTGTGTTTGCTGGAAAGATGGTGAGTTTTCACAAACATCGTCTTCCGTCCTGTGAATGTTCTTTTCACTACTGTCTTATCCCCTCTTTCCTTTCTTTTCATGGCTGCCTTTTTAATGTTTGTTAATGCTGTGGCTATACTTTGTTTGTGTTGCCTGCGTGGTACTGAGGGAAATCTTATTGTTTCTTTGGTTTTATGAGGGGCTTCAATTTTTTTAAGTTCTGTGGTGGGTGGAAGTAGGGTACTACTGTGGGGCATTTGGTTTATGATGTTTTGGAAATCTCTTGGGTGTACATCCCAAGTGTTACGTTCTTTGCTGGCATACAATCTACATGAAGTACCTATATCTTTCATTGACTGTTCCGCTGTATTTGCACTGGTTTTATATTTTGATATAAAAATAGGTTTAATTTTGTACTGTTTCATCGTGTCCTGCCACAGTGCTGATTTGTATTTTCGACCTTTATCTGGAAAGATTCGTTCCACCCTACCAACTTATTTGAGAAAATCCTGTTTGAATGATATGTTTATTGTAAGCCCTGTTGGATACTTTAAAGCCGTTAAAGTGATATATTTTGAAGTTCATTCCAGTACCAGAAAGATCAAAGAGTAGTCATTCTTTGTGCGTGTGAAAGGTCCCATTATATACGTCGCTGCTATCTGTTTTAATCTGTCAGGGATTATTGGAAACATAGGTGACTTGGTCTGAAAAGTGACGTGTTTTGCTCTCATGTGTTTTTTGCACTTTTTGCACTCCTTATACCAGGGAAGTAGCTTGTTTGTATTAGTTTTAGGAAGCATATTTTTGGTCCAAAGTGGTCACTACTCAGATACATGTACCACGTGTGTTTGTTAACTATTTCAGCTGGGATACAAACTAACAGTTCGCTGGTGGCAACATTTCTTCTGAAAAAGAAGACATCATTTTGCAGGAGATAATTTTGTCTGATATCTGAGAAATCTCTGATTTTCCATTTTTGTTTGATCCTGAGTGCATCTGGATCTTTGACGTGTTCTTGACCTATGATTCGCAATGTAGTTTTGGAAGGGTACATTTTTCTTGTAATACATTGTGAACTGATCTTCCTCTGCTTCCGGACCTATGCTCTTTGATGCTCCCTGAGGACATCGTGATAATGTTCTAATATATTGGCTGGTCCTGCAATGTGTGTGACTGTGAAATCAAATTCTTGTAAACTAAGCAAAAGTTTATTTGGTGGATAACAGAAGCTCTAAAGCCTTGTAGTCTGTGAGTACTTTTGAGTTTCTTCTGAACAGGAAATATCTAAAACGTTGGAAGCCCCATACAACGGCCAATGCTTTCAACTCTGTAATCGAATAATTTTTCTCGCTTTTTGTGAGTACTCGACTGGCAAATGCAATTGTTTTTAATTCACCTGCCCTTCCTGTTCGTAATCGTGGAACAAAACAGCTCCTAATCCTGTTTTCGCACTGTCCATGGCCATGCAAAGATTTTGTGTCAATTCAGGGTGAGATAGTATTGGTGCTGTTGCTAATGTATTTTTAAATTTAAAAATTCTTCATTAACTTGCTGATCCTATACCCATGGCGTATTTTTTCCATTAGATGCGCATAGGCATGGTGTTGCGAGAGTGTCAATCCATATGAATCCCCTCAGTCTTTCTTTATATGGGGTTCAAATTTCTTTAATTGCTGTTAATTTGGTTGGGTCTGGCATCACTCCCTTTTCTGATATTATTTGCTCTAAGAATCTTACTTCTCATTTCTAATTTGGACTCCATTATGTTGACTATTACACCATGATACTTTATGGTCTGCAAAAACTGGCTTATTGTGTTGTTATGATGCTCCCATGATCGTTCTGCTATAATGACATCATCAACGTAACACGCTATTCTCTGTAAGAATTCAGGACTCAGTATGGTGTTAACCACCTAATGAATACCGCTGATAACACATTCAGGCCAAATGGTAATCGTTTAAATTGGTAACACCTGCCAAAAACGACGAATGCTGTATATTTTTAAGATTTATGTGCCACTTCAATCTGCCGGAAGGTAGAACGTAAGTCAATGGGTGAGAAAACCTTTGCGCCCTGAAATTTTTGAATTAGCTCTTCTAACTTTTCAGAACGATCTATCTCTGTGATAATGATGGCGTGTATTTGTCGGGAATCAAGCACTAACCTGATACTGCCATAATTTTTATTCACAGTATGGAGAGGGATGTTATATGTTGCGTAGGCTGGTTCAACGATGTCATCGTCTGACATTTTGGATATCTCTCCTGTAACACCTTGTATAAGGTGCTACTCTCTAAATGGTTTGTGTTCCTTGACTTCAAATCTGTTTTGAAGTGTTTAATGTTGCCTGGCTTGGGTAAAAACACCTCCGCCTTATCCTGCAAAATATTTTCTAATTCCCTTTTACCATCATCCGGAACGTCTTTTACCTCTAGCAATTTCTTGTCGATTTCTTAACGTACTTCTAACAGGAGTTCTCTAATGAGATGAGGTGATTCCCCCTTCATAAATATCGTTCTCGTTCCTCATCAGCCTTGTCTAACGTCATTCTTGATTAGTTATTCATTAGTGGTTTTTCTTTTAATTTCAGCCTTTGCTCAAAGAGAAGTGCAGTGCTCCCAAATGTGACCCTACACTTTCTTATGTCTATCACAGTTCATCTTTCGTTCAGAAAATCTGCATCTTTTATCATGTCCACCATTAAATTCGGTATAATAATAATGAAATTGGTTTCGATCTTTTGACTTTGTCACGAAAGAGTTAACGCTCTTTGTTTATTGACATCCGTAGCATGACTTTTGAGGTATCCTTCACTTTAATCTTCTTCGTTTTCAAAATCAATAATTCTTCATTAGCATTGCATTGGTTAAATAAGTTCTCCGAAATTGCGGTTAACTCGCTGCCGCTGTCTATTACTACATTAACTGGGATTTTTCCTACTATGGCCTTCACAACTGATTGAACCTCGACCGGCTTTCTATGTTCTTCCTCATCTCCCTGCATTAAAGCAACCTTTATTGAATCATACGTTAGTCGTTTCAGGATTTTTATCTATGAATTCGAGCCTTTGTCGGGTATGCCTCTACCACTATCTCTCTTCTACAACTTCATCTGCACATTCAACTTCGTCCTCCGTCAGTTCGACTACATGTGCCTCTTCTTTCTTCTTGGAAACTCCCAAATAATCGCATCTAAATGCCCTTATTATATCTCTGTAACTTTCATCATTGTAAACGTTGGGACATGTGCCCTGTTGTAATTTATCTTCAACTAACGTCGACTGTGAATTATCCTCATTGAATTCGTTTTCCCCGGTCTTAACCTCAAATAACTCGGCAATTCTAATTACTTCGTCCTTGTTCTCTTCTCCTGTCATGCCTGCTTCTGGTAGTTCGTTTTCTTCGTCGGTATCCTCCCAATTAATTTTTCCCCAGCGAGATTTTGTTGTTTTCCAGCCTACGTTCGATCTCTGCGAACCTGTTTCCTTATTTATGACCTGTCGTGACAAAATGTTTATTTCTCTCGATGTAACGCTATCCTCTTGGCATCGTCTCTCCCTAGCTTCAGTGTTACATACCTCTTCAATGCTAATTACTTAACTTCTTAACTCGACTTTCGTTATGCATGTCTCTTTTTGCTTTGGTAGTTCGTTTTTTGCAAGATCTTCCCAACTAATATGTCTCCAACGTGATGTTTGCGGCATCTCGCCTTCTTTCGATCCCTGCGGTTCTGTTCCTTCATCTTTCGCCTCTCGTGTCAAAGTTTTTATTTCTCTCGCCACACTGCAGGATCTTGCCTGGATAGGTGCGCTGCTCTCCTTGGCTTGGGCGCTCTCTCGTCAGTTCTAACGTTTATCAGGATTTGGTGGCCGTATCTCCTGTTTGTCCTTCAATACCCGTTGCGATTGACGTTATTCCCCCTGTAGCAATTATTGCCTTTCCTGGGTGGATAGCCGTTGCCATTTCTTGTTCCATATCCACACCCAATTCTCTGTTGGAATCTATTGTCATTTCTCAGCGCGAAGTAATCACGCTGTCGGTAATAGCTGACATTCCTTCGTGTGGCATCCGGTGCATTCCGCGGTTTTTTGTACTCGTTTTCCAGCGGGTTTCGATTTTTTCTTGCCTTCTCTTCCGAGAATGCAAATTCTAGTCCTCTCAAAATTTCTTTGAAAATTTCAACCTCATTACCTCCGCGACCTACCAATGACTGTTGGTACTTCAGTGGCAACTTCATGGTATGCAATTTGATCATTTCTCCGTCGCAGTATGGCACATCCAAACATTGTTGTTTTTTTTTTTTTTGCCATTGATTACAAAAACTTTACTGGGCTCTTCTCTCCGGAATTCTCGAAGTATGGATTTTGAAATAGTTCATATGTCTCTCTATTTTGCGATTCACACGTCCAAAAGCGTGAGAGGAACTTATCTCTGATATATTCATATGATCGAGATGTAGCTGCTACGTTTTGCGCCGTTTCTGCTACTGTTCCAGACATATGGGCACATATGAAGTCTAGGTTCTTTGGTAATGTTCAGTGTTCTGGTAGTCCTACTCTTAACTGATCAATGAAAGTTCGTGGATGCAGTGACTCACCTTCAGGGAAATGCTGAACTTCCTTACAGTGAGAAAATGATCGCTGTCGTACCTCCTCGTGATGTCATACGAAACTCGAGACTTCTCGTCGCTTCTGTGTCCGATGATATCACATGTCAGTCTTTCAGGTTGTGGTGAATGCACTGGATATTTCCCACTGTATCTTTCGCCTAGTTTTGCATGACATTTTTGCAATGGAATGCAATCACCTTCTTCCATCGGCTCTGCGCGAGTGGCGGAATGCATTACGCTATAACTTTCGCGCCCTTGCATTTCCCTGTCACATATTGGCTCGGTGTCTTGCCTGGCTAAGCTCGTTATTGCATCATGTGGTCCGAATTATTCCAGAAAGTATGCCTGTGGTACACGGTGTTTTCGTGGTTCCAACTGATCTTGAAAGGTTCGAAACATGCCTGTTCTCTTACTGGTGTCCGGACATAACGTAATTTCTCTTCTGCCTGCGATTGGAATCGTATTTTTCGTTCCTTTGGAAAATTCTTGCTTTTCTGGTGGCGTTATTGACTTGGAAGTTGTTACAGACTCATAACTTGAACAACCCTGATCGCTTCACTCTTGTATAGTTTGCAACTGTTCTTCTCTGAGTTTTTCGAATTGGTGCTTAGTATTCGCTTCTATTCTCGCGGTACAAATATCGTACCTCTTGAGTATTTCTTTCGCGATGCGTTTTTGCAACACACTGTCTTCAACAATTTGTCGTGCTGTACCAGCGGCTCGACGTATAATGGCATTAACCTGTTTGGATATCTTTCAGGATTTTTATCTGTGAATTCTAGCCTTTGTCGCGTATGCCTCTACCACTATACCTCTTCTACAACTTCATTTCGCCCTGGGTATCGTCATGTAGTGCTTTGTTTTCATCACCTCGTGTTCTTAAGTCGTCACATAATGTTTCAATTTCACCCTGTGTCGTCACAAGAGGTTTTTATTTCTGTCTGGGTGTCATCTTGCAATGTCTGCACATCCACTTGGACCTTGTCAGTATCTGTTCTTAACTGCTTGTGACCTATTATTAAATTTTCGATCTCTTCCTCAATGTGATGTAATTGTTCTTTGACCTCTATGTTGTTTGTGCATACTGCTCGCGAATGTGTCTCTTTATCTCTGTATTTTGTGTCGTTATGGTATGCATTAACTGCTAGAGCATTTCTGACAAATTAACAAGTTCTACAACCTATTCTTCCAACGCGGTTTGTTCTACGTTGTCACTCTCATGTCTTTCAGCAACTGACTGCAGTGAACCGTGGGGTAACACATTTCTGCTTGTATTGCCGGTACTCTGTTGTGGAGGAGGTCTTATTACATGTACTATCGGTGCTACGTATTCAAGCCGTTCCCATCTTCTTGCAACTCTGCAATAAGTTGATCGCCACTTTCGGTGCCTGGTTGTACGTTATCGTCCTGAAACGGCCCCTGATATATTTCTCGTGAAATATTGTCATCTGTTGTTCTGTCCTATGGTTCCCGTACATTATCTTGCTGGGTGTTGCAAGATTCCAATCTTTGAAATGTTAACTGACGCGCCCTACTTTGCGTAATCATGCGATCATACGGTCTTACTCGCTTCATAAAATTATTACATTCACCCTTTCTCTACTGCTCCTAGTTCCCTTGACACAGTAACAAGAGTGTACGACCGTCACTTACCAGTTGGGACAGAACCAACTTATCAACGTTGTGTCAGCAACCTGCGCACTTGCAAGAAAAAACTTTTTAAAACGACATTTTTCTGGCATGCTAATTACATACGGTCGACTACCTTACCATGGTATTTTACCATTCTGGCAGAGTCGCTATTATCTAACATGTGTGAGACTGGTTCTGATCTACTTTCCTACCACAGTTGGGCAAGGGCGCTCTGTGAGTGTTTTGGGGAATTAGTGTTGACTCCACAGCCTGCAAGGTAGGTTGATACCGTCTCACCCATACTGAGTTCAGAAGAGTGCAGCAGTGTGGGCAGTCATATAATCAGACAATTATCTCAATGTCGGTTCCACTACACTCCCCGTAAAAGAAATGTTAATGCTAACGTAAGTTAGTGTACAGGTTCAAAGCGTCACTATTTGTAAGCAAAGAATAATTTTAAAGGGTCTTTTCATTATTGAGGTTTATTTGTTCTCTCAGTATGACTTGATGATGCAGCAAACATACATACAGGATAGTGAAACATTTATACGCTGGGTATTCCCAAATTGTTAATATCGGTTCCTCACTCCAGAATTCTTTAATAGTAAGCTGGTCATTAACCATATCTGAGGGTCGATAGAATACAAAGAAATTAAATACAATTGGGGCCAGAAAGATTCACTGAATTAAATGCACAATTAAAATAACCAAATAATGGATGGGGGTCGGTAAGGAGCAGTCGGAAAGAAGCACACAATTAAAACAATTCAATAACTTCAGAGTATAAAGCACTATACAGTGGCTGATTAATACTTTTCATTAGATCGGATATATCGCTTATTTTCCTTTCAATTAAGCTCGACTGTCGTGAATATGTTTAACTACAGGTCATGGCTGAATGTACGAAAAAAAATAGGAAGATGGAGACGACCACAGTTCTGAGTGTCAATTGAATATCACTTGCTGGCGTAACACGAGGGCACGTCGGAGCGGCAGCGGCTGCTCTCGGTGCGAGCTGTGAACCTGAGAATCTACTCACAATCTTTCTTGGCTGTTAAATATCGGTCTGATACTGTTCCTACGTCTTCTGTCAAGCCGAGACTCCTAGTTGTTCCCCGGATAAGTTAATTGGCATGGTACACGCTATTTGTCAACAACAGCGCATACGTCGTTGCCCTCGAATCGCTCGAAAGTGTTAACTGTCAGTGCTCGGTGTGATTCTCCTTACTAGGAGACTTTGCAGTTTAACTTCTTAGGAGTTAAGAAGAGCCTGTGAACAAGTGTGCACGTAATCACTCTCGCAATCTTCTCTGCGTGGCAATAGTCGCCTTACTGAAACACTTGAAAATTTGCTGCAAGGGAAGAGAGAATTTTTCTGTCTGCATTTTGCCTTTATCAAAGCTTTTTCTTTCTGGGCAATGAGAGCATACTTGTTATAACTCTACCCACTACAGTGTCTGTAGCCTATCAAATGTGTCGTTTCTTTTGTAAACAGCAAAGGGAAATGTATCTTATAGCTATGAGGAATAACGAACCCGAAACAGTGAAACATTATAAAAACTACTGCACTGTATTAAGAAAGGCTATTAAAAAGTCCAGAAGTATGTTGATTATGTCTGAGATTAGCACATCTGATAATAAAATTAAAACTATTTGGAATATTGTTAAAAAGGAATCAGGGCAATCAAGGGCAGAGGAAGACTGTATTTCCATCAAACTCAATGAAAAGTTTGTTAACATGAAGTCAGAAGTCGAAAACATTTTTAATAATCATTTTTTAAGTGTTGTAGAGAAAATAGGATCCACTATTCATTAGAAAATGCAAGGCAATGTATGCAAGAGGCAATACCTATCTAATTTGATAAAAACTGAAATTCATCCCACCTCTCCGACTGACATCAGGAAAACGAAATGAAATGATCGTATGGATTTATTGGCCGGGATACCGCCTTCGGGGTACGGCCGCCGTAGTGCAAGTCTTTTTAGTTGACGCCACTTCGGCGACTTGCGTGTCAATGATGATGAAAATGATGTTGAAGGACACACAACACCCAGTCCCCAGTCGGGAACCTGACCTGGGCCACCTTGCGTGGTAGGCGGTAACGCTACCGCTGCTCCACGGAGGCGGACGTTAGGAAAAAAAATAAATTCATTCAAAAGTAAAAGCTGACATGGAATTGATGGCATTTCCAACAGAGTACTAAAACCTTGTTCCCAACAAATAAGTGGAATTCTCAGCCACATATGTAGTAGCTCATTGAAACAGGGCAGTTTTCCAAATAGACTGAAATTGCATAAAAAAGGGGATAGATCTGATGCTAACAACTACCAGCCAGTCTCATTTCTGACAGCTTTATATCAAAGTCTTGAAAAAGTAATGTACTCAGGATTAGCATCACATATTTGTAACAATGAAGTGCTAACAAAATGTCAGTTTGGTTATCAGAAAGACTCTTCAACAGAGAACGCTGTATATGCTTTCACTGATCAAATATTAAATGCATTGAACTGAACATCACCCATTGGGATGTTTTGTGATCTCTCAAAGGTTTTTGATTAAGTGAATCATGAAATTCTTCTAGATAAGGTTAAGTATTGTGGTAAGAATGGGACAGTGCACAAATGGTTTAATTCATATTTAACTGGGAGAATGCAGAAGGTTGAAATTAATGGTACAGTAACAGTCCGCAAAAATCAACGGAGTTCTCTAACTAGGGAGGTATCAAGAATGTTGTCTCACACGGTTCAGTCTTGGGTCCCTGATTATTCTTAATACATGTTAATGACCTGACACACTTTATTCATGAAGATGCAAAGCTAGTTCTTTTTGCTGATGTTACAAGTATAGTAATCACATCCAACAAGCAAGAGTCAGCTGAGGTAATTGTAAATAACATCTTTCAGAAAATTATTAAGTGGTTCTCTCCAAACGGTCTCATACTAAATTTTGAGAAATCACAGTTTATGCAATTCTGTACAGTGAATGGCATAACATCATTGATAGACTATGAACAGAAGTCTGCTGCTGAGGCAGAATATTCAAAATTGCTGGGTGTGTGCATTGATGAGAAATTGAATTGGAAGAAACACATCGATGATCTGCTGAAGCAGTTAGGTTCAGCTACTTATGTTATTACGGTTATTGCAAATTTTGGTGATAAACATATAAGTAAATTAGCCTGTTATGCCTATTTTCATTCACTGCTTTCATATGGCGTCATATTTTGGGCCAATTCGTCATTAAGAGAGAAAGTATGCATTGCACAAAAATATGAAATCAATATAATGGCTGGAGCCCACCCAGGATCACCTTGCAGACATTTATTTAAGGAATCTGAGATATTCTCAGTACCTGCACAATACACATATTGACCTACGAAATTTGTCATTAATAACCCATCCCAATCAAAAAATAACGGCGAAGTGCGTAGCTGCAACATTAGAAATATTCCGGATTAAATCTCACGAATTATGCTGCTACAAAAATCTTTGTTCATTTGTCAAATAGCACTAAAAGTCTGACAGATAGCCAACTAACATTTAAAAGCAAATTTAAACAATTTCTGAATGACGACTCCTTCTACTTAATAGATGAATTTTTCGATGTGAAATAGTAACTATAAACAAATTAATTAATTATTTTGCATAAAGAAACTTAAATTAAAGTGACACATTCCACATCATTACAAAATGTCGTATTCATGATCTATGGAACAAGGATTAACGTATGTATGTATGTATACATGTAGGGCAGAGTTTAACTTATGATATGTAATACTGAGACAAACAGCTGTTCTCCATGTGGGTTTTAGCACAGATGGCTACAGTGAGACACCAATGTTTTGAGTGGATTTTTTTCCAAAAGCCTATGTGCCATTTCCAGCCATATTCCTGCAGAAAGGCTTTCTGAATGGTCATTGTAAAAATCTAGACTTATTGGGTGTCTTCCAGGGACAGGGGCGACTTTTGCCAGCAGCCAGTGCAGTGGCTACGGTGTCGCATTGTGTCCGCTGGATGTCCCAATTTTGAATGTTTCGGCCGACCAAGGGACGGGCATTGCCATCGTAAAATTCTCCTTTTCTCAGAACTGCGCCTCATAGCTCAGGCCTGGGAAATTACTTGCATGCAATTCCCAATGTGAGTGTTAATGGTTTATATCCACAAAATGTTATCTTGTTTATTCATTTTACCTATCAATAAAGTTCGTATGTTTTCACATAACTATGTCGTTCGACATATCAATTTTACCAGAATTGTTTCAGGTGTTCAGTGGAGGGTGTGTTATTTATTTGACACCTTAAAATTTTCAACAGGACGATCCCAGAGTTCACCTCAACTGCCCCAGAAAACCTAATTCGCTATTGGCAGTCTCCAGACACATGTTCGCTGGTCATTGTGGCACAGTTCAAAGTAGTGCTTATCATTGAATATAATTCTACTTCAGTCAGTGTGATCACAGGCTGATGACATGTCTGAAGACAACTTGGACAGTGGTGGGATATCAACCTAATTGTCATACGGAATGACAGCCAGAAGTGAACGTCTGAGGTGCAATTTCTTTTTGTAGCAGGACCCCTTTGCTTCTCATCCATGGCATCCTTAACAGCGTAGCAGTACGTCGACCATATTCTATGCCATGTGTTGTTGCACTTCATGGCAAGCCATCCTGGACTTACATTCCAGCAAGATAATGTCTCCCCACACCACACATGGAAAGAGTTTCTACTGCTTGTCTTCGTCGTTGCCAAACCCTGTCTCGGCCAGCAAGGTCGATGGATATCTCCTCACTTGAAATTGTTTCGAGTAACCAGCTCCCGGGTTTGTCGATGTAATGCGCCAATTGGACAGAAGTTTCCACGAAATCCCTCAGGAAGACATCCAACAATTCTATCAATCAACGTCAAGCTAATAACTGCTTGCATAAAGGACAGAGGTGGACGAATGAATTATTGACTTGCTCAATTTGCGATGCTCTTTCTCTTGCATAAAACATCCAATTATTCTGAAATTCGTAATCATTTGTCTGTCTGTACACGTACGTCACGTCTACCGATTTCCGTCCCATTCGGATAATTACTTCGAGGTGCGTCGGCTTTTTCGTCTCAGAGAGTATTTGTCTGGCAGCTGCACAGCAGGCTTTCTTAAGGAGCGCTGTTATCCTGGTCCAGATTACAAGGTCGAATGTGGGGGGCCTTGGTAAGCAAAAAATTTAAACAATACCATATGGCCTTGTTCTTGGACTTCTAACAGCTGTTGCTATGTTTGGAACTTACAGGACAGGGATCTTGGTCTGAATGGTTTTCGTCGCAATCTTTTTTTCATCGAATTTGTAAACAAACTAGATTATCCAAATTATTTATTTAAAAGGTTTATTATAATTTTATAAAATCTATGGATCTGGGAAACATTTATTTTTATTGTTTATAACGTCTACTTTGTTAACCTCTATGTAGATGATATTAAGAAATTATTAGCAGAGGTCCCCAGTTTTTGTGTCTACACCAGCCAACCTCTCCTTGTAAGTGAAAGTCCTTCAGTTGCAAGATATTTTACACTCACGCCAGTGCTTTTTCTAGACAGCGAAACATTTCTGGAGATCGAGCTTTGGGGCGGTTTTTGGTCTCTCAGAGATGCGCATTTAATCTCAGTTAAGCTCCTGAAACGAAGGTGTTTTATGTTACTTTTTCTTTTTAGGGGGGACAGAATAAAGTTACAGAGCGCTATATCTGGCGAATATGGAAGTTGAGGCATCATTACAGTATTTTTTGGTCAAAAACTCACGAACAAGCAATGAACCGTGAGCTGGTGTATTATCGTGGTGCAAAAGCCATGAACTGACTTCACGATGAATCCGTTTTTTTATTTTTTTCTGTTTCATGCAGGTGGTGTTGAACATGTAAGTAATACTACTTACTGTTCGTCCGACCCTGTGGCAAGAACTCATAGCACATAATCGCAAGTAACGCCGTTGAAATCGAGGAAAACAGTAAGCATAATTCTCACATTCGACCTCTCTTGCAGAGCTCATCCGTAAAGCTTACAGTGCGACGACTGAACATTTGTTTCCACACCGTATCCGTAGACATATGGTTCAGCACCTATTACAACACTTTTCAATCGTTGTGTATCGTTGTTGAGTTTATCTAGCGATTACTGCGCAACTTGCATTTCCTGCCGTGTATGAAATTCACCAATTTTGAAACAAATTCTGCTGTCACACGTTTCATACCCGAGACATTGAAGGATTTCTCTGATTGTGATTCGGTGATCGTTCATAAACATTTCTTTCACTTTCTCCACGATTCCATCGGCTGATGATGTGTTGGCGTGTAACGCGTCTTGTTGTCTTCAGCGTCTTCACAGCCTCCTTCGAAACGGATATACCACTCCTATATCCTTCTTTTACTCATAGAAGTCTCTACAAAACCAGTATTTCACGTATCTAGAACTTTGATGCACCCTATTTCGCTCTCATAGCAAAATTTAACACTATTTCCGATACATATGTATGAAATAAATTATCACCGATACGACAGAAAGTCACATAACCTTTTTAATAACTAACAACATACTGAATACCCGATTTGGAAAATGTTGTACAAATATTTTAAAGACATGTTTACAAATACAACAAGAAAATCGCTCGAATAAGACATATACGAAAGCTAAATTATGAAATTCCCACTACATAATTAACAGACTTCTCAAATTAAGCAAATACATGACTACAATGAACCCTTCACTTGCGAATAAATACCGAACTTTGGCGATTTTTTTCATTCTCTACTCAAGTGGAAAAGTGGACCTTGATGTCCCGCCCATTTTAGTGCGTCGATTCTTTTCAGCCAAATATGAAGCGCGCAGTTAGTGGAGCAGAGAGGTCCTCAATTAGGAATAAATATGAGGGGATTCCCAGTTCCGGGACTTGCTTTACAATTGAAGGAATCTCCCGACGACCTTGCTTGGTACCGAAAGCCCATACGTAAAAGCAAAGCTATTAATGACGTTAATGGTAATATTTTCACTCTATAAAAGCGGAGTACTTCCGTGCCTCTGAGTATTATAAGGAATATATTGACAATGAACAAATATGTCTTCGACCTGTTTGGCTCACCATCGATTTGTCAATACAATCAGAATGCGGGACGTAACTGTTTATTTCTGCTAACGTGTTGACCCGTTTCCATATTGCTTCTCTTCCCCAAACGTAAATGAGCTGCCAGATACACTTGTTATTACGATATGCTACACAGCTGTTCCATTTATTTCAGTTACAGCAGTTCATTTACTGGTACCCTGTCCAGCCGCAGTTGTAATATGAGGAGCTACATCTGCTAAAATATAATTAGCGGGTTATCATATTTCCGACAGGTGAAGTAGGCTATTGTGGATATCAGAAGTGGAGACATACGTATTGCCCTCTCAACGCGCTGTCTACTCCGATGAGTGACAATTGAAACTGTTTTTATTCATTACCCTCTTCAGAATTTACTTTTATCAGAGTATGTGGTTGCAAAAAGCAGCTTGCTAACTAAAAAATGTTTTTATTTGGTCACGAGACAGTCTTCAACTTGCATTGTGTCGTATAACTTTATAGCACAACTGGTGGAATTGGAACTTTCATATGGCAATATTAGATAAGGTGTTATTAGCAAATTAGAACTAAAATGAATGACAGTTCGTACGACCGCGTTAGATGTTGATTGTAGTTCTTTTAAAGAAACGGCACCGATTTCGCATCTTAAAGGTGAAACCTCAGTCTCGTTTTTGTATATAAGTGATATTGTTACTGTGGTCTTCAGTCTAGAGACTGGTTAGAAGCAGCTCTCCATGCTATTCTATCCTGTGCAAGCTTCTTCATCTCCCAGTACCTACTGCAACCTACATCCTTCTGAATCTGTTTAGTGTATTAATCTCTTGGTCTCCCTCTGCGATTTTTACCCTCCACGCTGCCCTCCAATACTAAATTGGTAATCCCTTGATGCCTTAGAACATGTCCTACCAACCGATCCCTTCTTCTAGTCAAGTTGTGCCACAAACTTCTCTTCTCCCCAATCCTATTCAATACCTCCTGATTAGTTATGTGATCTACCCATCTAATCTTCAGCATTCTTTTGTAGCACCGCATTTCGAAAGCTTCTATTCTCTTCTTGTATAAACTATTTATCGTCCACGTTTCACTTCCATGCATGGCTAAACTCCATACAAATACTTTAAGAAAAGACTTCCTGACACTTCAATCTATACTCTATGTCAACAAATTTCTCTTCTTCAGAAACGCTTTGCTTGCCACTGCCAGTCTACTTTTTATATCCTCTCTACTTCGACCATCATCAGTTATTTTCCTCCCCAAACAGCAAAACTCATTTACTACTTTAAGTGTCTCATTTCCTAATCTACTTCCCTCAGCATCATCCGCTTTAATTCGACTACATTCCATTACCCTCGTTTTGCTTTTGTTGATGTTCATCTTACATCCTCCTTTCAAGACACTGCCCATTCCGTTCAGATGCTCTTCCAGGTCCTCTGCTGTCTCTGACAGAATTACAATGTCATCGGCGAACCTCAAAATTTGTATTTCTTCTCCATGGATTTTAATTCCAACTCCGAATTTTTCTTTTTTTTCCTTTACTGCTTGCTCTATATACAGATTGAATAACATCGGGGATAGGTTACAACCCTGTCTCTTTCCCTTCCCAACCACTGCTTCCCTTTCATGCCCCTCGACTCTTATAACTGCCATCTGGTTTCTGTACAAATTGTAAATAGTCTTTCGCTCCCTGTATTTTACCCCTGCCACCTTCAGAATTTGAAAGAGAGTACTCCAGTCAACATTGTCGAAAGCTTTCTCTAAGTCTACAAATGCTAGACAAGTAGGTTTGCCTTTCCTTAATCTATTTTGTAAGATAAGTCTACTTCCCCCAGCATCATCCACATTCCATTATCCTCGTTTTGCTTTTGTTGATGTTCATCTTATATCCTCCTTTCAAGACACTGTCCATTCCTTTCAGATGCTCTTCCAGGTCCTTAGCGTATTCATTTCTTGGTCTCCCCCTACGATTTTTACCCTCCACGCTGCCTTCCAGTACTAAATTGGTGATCCCTTGATGCCTCAGAATATGCCCTACCAACCGATCCCTACTTTAAGTCAAGTTGTGCCACAAATTTTTCTTCTCTCCAGTTCTATTTAATACCTCCTCATTAGTTATGTGATCTCTCTATGTTCCAACATTTCTACGCAATCCAAACTGATCTTCCCCGAGGTCGGCTTCTACCAGTTTTTCCATTAGTCTGTAAGGAATTCGTGTTAGTCTTTTGCAGTCGTGGCTTATTAAACCGATAGTTCGGCAGTTGTCACTTCTATCAACACCTCCTTTCTTTAGAATTGGAATTATTATATTCTTCTTGAAGTCTGAGGGCATTTCGCCTGTCTCACACATCTTGCTCACTAGATCGTAGAGTTTTGTTAGGCCTAGCTCTCCCAAGGCTGTCAGTAGTTCTAATGAAATGTTGTCTACTCCCGGGGCCTTGATACATTCCGTATAATAAAAAATCACACCGATTTAAAAGGACCTAAAAACTTACACTAGAAATGCTATTCTTTTTAGTTGTTGCGAACCTTACAGTGAGCTCTCGCCAAACCAATAACAACTTGTTCTTCCGCCAGAACTTTGTCCCTATGTTAGGTTCACTTCTGAACCTATATTCAGGCTACCCACGGTCTGTTTTTGCTAGAAGGATTCATTAGATTCTCGGTGGGCTGCTCTGATCCAGCCGACGAAGGTCATAATTGAATTTTGTACACGAATTACTGACCAAATTACGATATGCCTTTCTTTGTGAATTCTGATGCGCACTTCTCCCGCTTATTGCTGAGTTCCTTACCCTATAGCTACTGACCCCTACATATGCGGTTCATTTGAGTAATTCTTTTAAGTACTTTAATTAATTACTCCTGGCTCTTGACCAACCGCATTCTTTCATTATAGGAACTTCCACACCCACGTTTTCTCAGCTTATAGATTTTATTTAGGGCGCTCACCATCGGTTTTTGAGAATCTACTAGTTTGATGACAACAACAACTACTACTAGTATCAGTAGCTTTGTTCATTATAGATCTCTTTTCACAAGGATATAGGACATGTCAAAGTATTTACAAGTTTAGACCAATTTAAAATAAGCTAATGCGTACACACATTTTCAGACTTCTAGTTAGAGGCAATCATTAAATTTACTCCTGGTATACAATAATTTTTTTTACAAATAACTTATTAAATAATGTAATGCCACACTGTTCACTCATACCTCACTATCATTCACAGCGCATACTATACACACATTGTTTCATAACACTTCACTCACTACACACACACACACACACACACACACACATACACACACACACGCGCGCGCGCGAGCGCGCGCGCGCGCGCGCGTGCACTGGTGATCGCTGGGCCATTTTCTGTACCGCAACTTCCCATTTGCTATCCTGAAAAACTGAGTCAGCATCCCTCTATAATGAGTGAGATGTTCAGCTCAGAAAGAGAAAGAGGTGTTAATACTGTGCTATGCATAGCTTGGGAGTAAGTACTTCTAGAAAAGAAAAAAAGAGGAAAAAACATAGTGTGAAGGTGTTATGTGGAATGTTGGATGTTTTTTAATCATTATTATTATTTAATTGTATAACTTTTTTTTACCAAACCCCTACTCTTTTTTATCTAAATAATCCTTCAACGTATAAGACGCATGACAGGTACTTTTCAGCTGCCTTTTTAAATAAATGTATTTTTGCAATTTCTTTAATCTCTTTTGGTAATTTATCATACAATTTTATTCCTTTGTACGAAATACTGTTTTGAGTTTCATGTTTATTTTTTCTTGGTAAATGTGAGATTAGTCTAGCTCTTGTTCCATGGTCATGGACACAGCTGTTTGTGCAGTAATTACCAATGTTATTTTTTATGTGTACAGCTGACTGGTAAATGTATTCACATGAAGCAGTTTAAATCCTCAGTGTTTTGAACAGATCTTTACAATGTGCTCGACTACTATTTTTGTTTATTATCCTTAAGGCTCTTTTCTGGAGTTTGAATATTGTGTTCATATTTTGTGCATTTGTTCCCCAAAAAAGAATGCCATAGCTAAGAACTGAGTGTACATATGACTAGTATGTAACAAAAAGACACTGCATGTTACACACTGATAATAGGATTCTAAACGCATAACATGCTGATGACATTCTGTTTGCAAGTACTTTTGTGTGTTCACACTAGTACAACTGAGAATCAGTATTCATTCCTAGAAATTTTGCATTTGTTACACAGTCTATAGAGGTGTCATCTACATTTAATTTAACATTGTCATTTTTCCTCTTCAGCCTGAAATCCATGGCATTAGTTTTCTTTATGTTCAATGTCAATTTATTGCTTATTGACCAGTCATAAACTTCCTTGAGAGTTTCAATTGCTTTCTCAGCAAGGAGTTCTCTTATTTTCTCAGTGACTATAATATTGCTGTCATCAGTGAAGAGAATTTTTTCACCTTGAGTAACACTAGTGGGAAAGTCATTGAGGTATATCAGGAATGGTATTGGTCCTAATATGCTACCTTATCGAACCCCTATATTAATGTATGTTGGTTCTGATAAGTGTTTTACTAAATGTTTAGATCTATTTGAAATATGTGTTATCTCTACTCTTTGTACCCTATCTGCTATGTATGGTTGAAGCCAGTCATTACCTACCCCTCTTATTCCTAATGCATCTAATTTATTTAATAGAATCTTGTGGTCAACTGAATCAAAGGCCTTAGAAAGATACAAAAATATGCCTGTGACACACTCATCTTTATCAAGAGTATCCAGTACAACTTTTGTGAATTCTACTATGGCTGACTCCTTATTTTGGCCACTTCGGAAACCAAACCGTAATTTGCTTAAAAGATTGTATTTATTCATATAATTCATTAATCCATCTTTCATAATTGCGTCTATTACTTTTAAGAATGGTAACAGCAGTGAAATAGGTTGGTAATTTTCTATGTCTTCTGCATTACCTTTCTTAAGCAAAAGTACAACTCTTGCCTGTTTTAACTGCTATGGAAATGTCCCTGATGTGAAGGATTCATTTATTATATTTGTTAAGGGGCTTTGTATAATCCCTATGCTTTGTTTCAGTATACACATTGGTACTTCATTTAAGCCTACTGACTTTTTGTTTTTGAACAGTTTTATTGACTTGAGTCTGTTTTGTTGGAATTAACATCATTGTATTTAGTGCAACATTATTTACAGGTGTTGTATTTGTTTTGGGGAATTTTTGCTGTAACTTCTCTGCGATACTTGAAAAATGCTTGTTGATATAATTTGCTAAGTGTTGTGGATCATTTATTACCTTATCCCCCTCTCTTAGCAGTATGTTGTTCTGTGATTGTTTGCCCGTCCCCGTTTCCTTTTTTATAACATCCCAGACTGGTTTGCTTTTATTCTCTGCATTATACGTTGAGCCAGCCGTTGTGGCCGAGCGGTTCTAAGCCCTTCAGTCTGGAACCGCGCGACCGCTATGGTCGCATGTTCGAATCCTGCCTTGGGCATGGATGTGTGTGATGTCGTTAGGTTGTTAGGTTTAAGTAGTTCTACGTTCTAGAGGACTAATGACCTCAGATGTTAAGTCCCATAGTCCTCAGAGCCACTGTATACGATTTTTGTCATTAAATGACATTTTTGCAGCAATCAGCATCTTCTTATAAATCTTTTTGTATCTACGATAGAAATTTAAGCATTCTGGATCACTGCGACTCTTTTTCACGGAACTGAGGTATTTAAGTGTTTGAGAGGACTTCTTAATACCTGCTCAAGTCCATCCATTTTTGTGAGATGTTGGTAAAGACATACATACTTTTGGAAACGCCTTTTGAAAGTTCAGTTTAAATAATGTGGACAATTTAGAGAATTTCATATTCACATTGGTTTTCTTATGTACTTCATCCCAGCTGGCCAGCCGGAGTGGCCGAGCGGTTAAAGGCGCTACAGTCTGGAACCGCACGACCGCTACGGTCGCAGGTTCGAATCCTGCCTCGGGCATGGATGTGTGTGGTGTCCTTGGGTTAGTTGGGTTTAAGTAGTTCTAAGTTCTAGGGGACTTATGACCACTGCTGTTGAGTCCCATAGTGCTCAGAGCCATTTGAACCATTTTGAACCATCCCAGCTGTGTTTTGCTAGTTCTTTTGCAAAATCTTTTATTTTGATTTCTGATAGATGTCATTTGTAGGCTTGTAGTTTAGGGAATGATTCTATGCCTGATTTTACTGTTATTTGACAGAGATTGTCTGATAGCCCGAGATCTTTAACAGCTACATCACATTTTTCCCTGTCCAAATTTGTGGCCACATGGAGAGTTAGTGCTTCAGTCATTGTAATAACCCTTGTTGCACTATTGACCAACAGGGACATGTCAAAACTATGAAGGATGTTTATGAGGGTGCTGCTGGATTCATTTATGATATTTAGTAGTGATGTTAATGACCCCACACAAAATTATGTCGACCTTTGTACTTGATACTTTATCTAGAACTTCTGTTAATTTATGGAAAAAGTGTCCACACCACAACTAGGAGATCTATACACACACAATGATTAATTTCTTGGTAATATCAAGTCCTGTTAGTTCAATAGCTGATATTCCAAAGTATTTGTCTTCACTTATTATACTGAGATCATGTCTTGATTTGAACTGTGTTGCTTTTCTGATATATAATCCTTAACCCCTTGAAGCAGTTCTGCAGTAAGAGTTTGCCCTTTCATAGAATGAAAATACTACATGTTGGATTTCTGTGTCTCTACACCATTGCTCAGTAACACAAACTACTATGCGGTTCGAAGATTGGAGCTGAATTTCTAATAGTTGTAGTTCACTTTTTATTGATTGCATATTTTAATGGAGAATTGTTAAGTCTGTGAAATGCCCCATGTTACTCTTTCCAATGGTTTGTTTCTCTTTGTGACATATGGCATGGGTGATATTTGTAGTGTTAAAGTCTGTCTTGTTTCAGTATTTTTTAAAATTGCTGGAGATACTCTGTATTCAGGAGAACCTGTTTTCTGGATTTATCCCATAAAAGACCTACTTTTCCTACCCATGACAACAGGTATTTGACCATGTGTGGCCCGAGATCCACCCCCTACACTTTCATGAATCAGTTGTACCAATCTCCCCCCCCCCCCCCAGTCCTGTTTAAGTGAAGGCCATGCCTAGTGAAACCCCATCTGTTGATAGTCCCAACGGCTACCAGACAAACATGAGCAAAATTGGCTGTCCTCAGAGCCATCACTAACCCCACATCGATTCGCCTCACAGCTCTATCAAGGTGTGGTCGATCATGATGCCAGAACAGCTCAACAAAGTGTACATTGGTGCCATGAATCAGGGAAGCCATCTCGTCCAGATCACCACCTATGTCATATGGCCCATCCCTGTCCGAACTGTTTCCCACCCCACCCACTATTACTAAATGGTCCTCTTTTGTAAAGTCCTTACATAAAGTCCCTAAGTCCTCTATCGCGTGACTTAGCCCTGCATTTGTCTTGAAGATACTGGTGGCCTGGTACGCTGCCCCTAAACTATCCTGTAACTGAAGGCCTACACCTCACCCATGGCTACTACCGAGCAGCAGCACTTACTTCTGCCTAAAACTTTGTACATTCCTAGGCTTATTGGCCTCAGTTGAAGTGTACTGCACATTTCCTGCTCCTCGTTCTACCTGAGGCCCTTCTCTACTTAACTCTGGCTGTGGTAGATAAATGTTTTTGGTGTTGATGATAAAATTGTCAGATCGCGTTCCCTTTCTTCCTATCCTCCTACCAGCTGCCAGTTCCCAACCACCCTCCTCCCCCCTATCTCCCTTGATCCTTATCAGTTCCTTCCTCGCTTCCTCTAACTGTGCCTGAATGGCACAGTTTTTCCTTTCCTGTTCCACAATCAAAATATTCCTACTGAATACTCTGCAGTTCCAGGAGAGAGCCTCTTCTGTTCTCCTAACATTCTCCCCATTGTATCCCCCACCCCCAGTGAAAATATTTCCTACAAGATTGGCAACAAATCTCTCTATTCACTACTCTATAACAGCTCCCACATTTCTCACTCATCGTCAGTTTCGACAGAATAATTAAGTTTAAAGAATGCTTTAAACTTATCAAGGATGCGAGATTGGCTGTGCGCAATCAAAAACGACACAAAGGTCTTATGTGCGGTTGTTGTAGTTTTTGTGATGATTTACAGATACAATGACAGAAGAATGAATTTGTAATTACTTTTCTTTAGAGAATTTACGTTATCAAGCGTGTTTGGTCACGTTTTTAAACGTTTATAGCTCGGAAAATGTAGGCCTACATCGCGTCTGTCTAACTAGTAAACAATACGAAATGTGTTAGTTAAATACGGTTTAGAAACATTTAACTACACTTTTATTGCGGCAATAGACACTGATGAAACTAGTAGGTGCCTTTTTAAACGAATTTTGCACTATCAAGAAAAGTTGAATAGGATTTTTTGTGTTTATGTCATGCAAAATTTCGGGTTATGTGACTATTACCGGGACTTCAGATTACACGCAGGTTTTTCAAGAACAAGCTCTGATGGGACCCTAATATTCAGTTGTGTGACAAGAACTGTCACTACTGCAAGTATACGAAACAAAGAAAATTTAAATTTGACACTATTTCCTGGTAAATAAATTCTTTTAGTGGACGAAGAAAATACCTGTGATCTCACTCGGCGGCCATCTTGACCGGTAGGGATCACACATTTTCGTTTATAGCTGCACATTCGAAAATTGTAATTCTCATCAGGCAAGAACTAATTACTTGTATCTAGTGAATATGGAAATTGACGATCAACAGCATCTTATAATACTGCATTTCTAACAAAGTTTTGTGAGTTTATTTAATACGACGGCGTTTAGCAGTACCTATGCAGAATAGCATTTTCAGTGAAATTATTTCAGTTTTTTCAAAAAATATTTATATTTGATTTTTATTATTCAAAGATTGCATTTTTTTTATACAGAAATACACCTGAGCATGCACCTCCAACGTGCGAAACCCGTTGTGGGTCTTTGAAAGGATTGCAGTAAACAAGGTAATGTGGTCATATGGATCTTCATTCATTTGAATTCTAATTTGCTAATAACATTTTGCGTAATATTATGGTATGAAAGTTCCAGTTCCATCATGCATTACTTTAGCTGTGGTTTTACCCGCCTATGGAGTGTTTTGTGAACTCTATAACAATTTCTATTTAAAATTACGCAGATTATTGCAGTGTAAATCAAAGTAGTTAGGAAGAAAATCACGTAAAAAGTCATATCACAGAAATAATCATGGTATATTAACATTGACGGTTTAACCAATTGTAGCTCTTTCGCAAGTCAATCAGACAGAATCTCCATTTCACTTACAATACATCGTTTATGACAATTCCGACAGGAAATGTCAAAAACAAAATTTTACGCTTTTCTTCTCACATAATCATCTGTTAACGAATACACGTGCTAGTCATAGAATTTGTCCTGGTGGTAGAAGCAACTTCACCCAATACGTTACCTGCAATGAAGAAATACCATTGCGATGGGAAAGGTGGGGTGACAGGTGTGTGGGGAGAGAAAGAGGGGGAGGGGGGGCGGTTGCAGTCCCTCCAAACTCACCCAGAGCTACCGTGTGAAGCTTGTTTCTTGCTGAGCATTAGCGATGTACACTATTGCCATGTTAGTTATCAGTGGAAGGTGGAGAACAAGGGTTTGGGAGTGGAAGCTGCTAGGCCACGTAAACATTTAGCCCACAGATACAATTACTTTTATTTCTGAAACCAGTAATGCACCAAAACGACAAACCAGCAGACGCAGTACAAGCGGTTAGTTACGTGTCACAACGGCACTAAAAGAAGCTGTAATGACGTGTGTTAATGCTGGCAACATACTGTACAATTAGGAGCCGGCCTCTCTCACGAAGACTTGATGTGCACTCCGTCTGGCAAAACAGTTCCACATAGTAAACTGGCCGTACATGGTAACTTCAACATAAAAAAGACTCATTGAACATGAAAGAGTTAAACACACACAGTAATCAACAAATGTAGATAGACAACTTCAGATTACAAAAAGTGCATGTAAACCCCAAAATTTCTGGATAAATAATTACGAAATCTGATAATATTAAATCGAAGAACCGTTAACATCTAAAAATCACAAACAGGCAATAATTAAGGTCAATAGCAAGATATGATTAAAGTAACACATAACTTAGAGTGGTTATACATATATCAAACACAGTGGAAGTGACCTGCAACTTTACAAATTATAGTGCAAGTGCAATTAAAGTTAGAGCGCATTCCACGACACTAAAGACGGCGATGAAGCTTGGGAACTGAAATAACTTTAGCTATGTTTCAAGTTATGCAAGCACACAATTCACTGGCAGTGGAATACAGATCAGCGGAAAGAGAATATTTTAAGAGGATTCTCGTCAAATTAACTCTCTTTCGTGACTGGTGGTGCAGTTAACAAAGTCAACAACAGTTCCTTATGTGCAGTTGGCTACAATCTGTCAGTAGCACGACAATTGCGGGTACAGCAGTTCTCCTCAGAGTGCAGTACACTTAGTGCATATCCTCCAGTGGGACAGAGACAAAAGCATGGCGTACACAGTGACTCAGCATACTGCCATATCTATTGGTCATCTGAAATCCGAAGAGTCCATAGAACTCAACAAGCAATACACTGAGAGCAAGACTGCCACGCAGCCTTCCTAAATTAGACAGATGAGGGAAGGCGGGCCCTCTAGCGGAGCGCTGTAACACACGTTGCTAGGAAACAACGACAAAGATGTGATTAAAACCTCTATCGATACGACAGATGGACTGCTCACACTGTAACAATGGTTACGATTACAAATTCCGTATCAGCCTGAAAGTTGTTCATTGATCTCACAACTTATAATATTGAAATTATCTCACATCTGACTGCATAGATATGCGGCTCCACCCAGCTTTCGATTTCTATAAGCGTAATCGTCTTTGTGATATAAGTAAACTTCGTCAGAAAGACCCTTTGAGCTCTTGTTGGGCAATACAGCGAAATTCGTGCGTAGCTTGCAACATTCTGTGGCCAGCATTGCTGAAACACTGTAGCATAGGGAGTCGTATGGAGGTGTGCTAAGATGCTGACTGGTTGTGTAGGGGGTGAAAAGATTTGGAATACGAGTCTGTCAACTATTTAAAGGTATCGTATGACTGAGGTTTACTTATGTTCTTAGTTTGCTTTGCGAGATTAGCAATGGAAAATTGCAAAAAGTCTCATATGCCTGCAAAGTCTCTCAATGTTTCTCGTCGTTTTTATTTGTGAATTTGGCCAGCTGTGGACAGCATACAACTTAAGACTTATGGTGTTTCTTTTCCTTCTTTTCTTCCCAGTAATTCATAATTTTCTTTCCAACTGTTCGTCTCTGCTCATCTGTACACACCCTCTTGGGTCGAGGTTTTGGCTCATCTTCTTCATAGTTTGCGTTTTCTATGTCTAGCCTGAAGTGATTCCTGTCACGTATTACTTCTTCTGTAACACCTATTTTGTTGGCATCTTTCTTTACTGCTTCTGTCCAACCTACAGGTTTTTTCAGCTTACTAACGTAATTAAAACTTAGCTCTGTAATTCATGTTTCTTCCATTCTTTTTAAATGCCCTTAAAATTTTAGCCGTCTCTTCCTCGTTGTATCTGTGATCTTTTCCGTATTTTTGTATAAATCTTCATTTCTCCTTTTAATCCACCTATTTTCATTGTTTTTCTCAGGACCTAGGATTTTTCTTAGTATTTTTCTCTCCCTTTTTTCTACTTCTCTTAATTCGCCTCTCTTATTCAATGTTAGGCAATCTGATTCGTATGTTGCATGTATACTAATAAATGAATTATAATGTCTAATCTTCGCTTGTATGGATATTGATTTCTTATTGTAGTAGTTTTGTATTAATTTATATGCAAATTCTAACTTTTTATTCTTTCTTTATTTGTTGTGTTATCCAGTCCGTTGGCTTGGATCCACTCCCCAAGGTATTTGAATTTATCAACTCTTTTAATTTTTCCATACTTTGTTTTCATAAACTTTTCTGTATTATGTTTGCGTTCTATACACTCGGTTTTTTCAAAGGATATTTTTAGCCCAGTCTTTTCACCAAACTCGTGTAACAGATCAAGCATAACTGTTGCGTCTGTTTGGTTTTCAGTTATCATCCGCAAAAGCTAAACATTTCACTTCAAATTTGTTCTTTCCTTAGCCCATGCTTATTCCTTTGTGCCTCTGTTTGTTAATGTGCTTTTCTCATGTTACTATTTTATCTAAAATCAAGTTAAAGAGAACTGGGGACAGTCCATCTCCTTGTCGAACTCCTGTTTCTATTTTGAATGGTTCAGAAATTTCGCTTTGAAACGTAATCCTTGATGTATCTATGAGCGTTTGTTCAACAAGTCTTCTGATGTTTTCGTCTATCCCTGATCCCTAAAGTATCTGAAATAGCGTTTGTCTGTCAACTGAGTCGTATGCCTTTTTGAAGTCTACGAAAGTAATTACTGTATTTTTTGTACAGCTCTCACTCTCAAAATTGTTTTTAAATTAAGAATCTGTTCTACACATGATCTACCTTTTCTAAATCCTGTTTGATAATCTCCTATATTAAATCCTGCTTGTTCCTCTATTCTGTTTAAAAGTGCTTTAGACAGTATTCTGTATGTTACAGGTAACAAGGATATACCCCTGTAGTTGTTGGTGTCTGTTTTATCTCCTTTTTTATGGAAAGGATGGATCAATGCTTGTCTCTAGTCACTGGGTATGATTCCTTTTGTCAAAATGCCTTTAATTATTTTGTGAATTTTCTGCCATGCAGATAAGCCTCCTAATTTCCACATTTCTACTACTATCCCATCTCCTCCTGGTGCTTTGTTATTGTTCAATGCTTTGATAATCTTTTCTATTTCTTCTACTGTAGGTGGTTCCTGTGGTGAATTTTCATGTTGTGATTTTTGAAACTGTAATCTGTCATTAGGCTCTTCACAATTTAATAGATTTTCAAAGTGCTCAGTTAAAATTCGGCAGTTCTCATTATTGCTAAAAACCATTTTTTTATTTTTATCTTTAAAATGTAAACTTGCTGACTGAAATCCTGTTAAAACTTCTTTGAAAGTCTTATAGAAGTCTCTAGTGTTGTCCCTTTTAAAATCTGAATCCATTTCTTCTAATCTGTCTTTGTCATATGTCCTTTTCACTGATCTGATGATTTTTGCTGTCTTTTTCCATTCTTCTTTAAACTCTTCCCAGTATTCATTTTGTTTATTACTGTTCCAGTTTTTCCATGCCTTTAGTCGACTGTCAATTGCTTCATCACACAGCTAGTTCCATCATCTGTGTTTTGGTATTCTTCGTGTTTGTCCCATTCTTCATTGTTCCTTTAATTTATTCCCAATCATCCATGTCTCCTGTGTTTAATATATCACAGAATTTGTCATGATTTGTCGTGTAGAATTTAGTGTTTACTCTTGGAAATCCTTTTGGTTTTGGTTTAGGTTTGTTCCCAAAAAAACGTCGAATACTGATTTAAATTTTATTTCTTTACCAACTTATTCATTATAGTCGACCACTAAAATTTTAATATGTCCTTTTGGTAATTTGGATGTTTCGTATTCTAGCATTTCTCAAAAATCTTCGACTTTTTCAACATTTATTCTGTTATGTTGGTTGATAGGTGCATGTGCATTTACAATGGTGTTACGTTTATTACATGACTTGAGCATCAGAAATGAAATTCTTTCTCATGTGAAGCTAAAATTAGTTATTGATTCCGTAAGTTGCAGTTTGATCACAATATAGTTGTATTACGGGAATTTTTAATGGTTGGTTTTCCTTTGCAGATCCTGTATCCACTTGACTCAAATGCATTTTCATCCAGATATCTTGTTTCTTGAAGTGCTAATATAGGCCTAAGTATGTCGCGGTGATTGAGAATGTCAGTTAGATGCTTTAGTTTTCCAACTTTCATAAGTGTGTTGATATTCAGAGTCCTCATAAGTGTTTTTCTTGGGTCTTATCTTTGAAGAAGTTCTAGGAAGCTCCGACTCTTCCTAACATGATGTTCTAGGTGCTCCAGAATAGAAAGGCCTAGTTGCACCGCAATGGAAGACTGGTTACTTCCTGGAGTAGCTTTCCTTTTGAAATTTACCATCATGTCTTAGGTCAAAGTTTAGTTTGGGGAAAGGTAGTTGAACCTTTCCTTGATAAAAATTCAAGCATTTAGCTTAGAATTATAAATGACGCCGCCACTAACATGTGGAACAGATGCCTTTTGTAGCTGCCCACTGTGGAAACGGACGCTACAGTCTGGTGCTTTTGTACAAAAGCCTGCCTCTTCTTCCAGTTCCGCCATTCTGATGATCTTCATCGTCGGCTTCACTGCCGTCGAGGTTTCTCGTCATATATATATATATATATATATATATATATATATATATATATATATATATATATATATATACTCCTGGAAATGGAAAAAAGAACACATTGACACCGGTGTGTCAGACCACCATACTTGCTCCGGACACTGCGAGAGGGCTGTACAAGCAATGATCACACGCACGGCACAGCGGACACACCAGGAACCGCGGTGTTGGCCGTCGAATGGCGCTAGCTGCGCAGCATTTGTGCACCACCGCCGTCAGTGTCAGCCAGTTTGCCGTGGCATACGGAGCTCCATCGCAGTCTTTAACACTGGTAGCATGCCGCGACAGCGTGGACGTGAACCGTATGTGCAGTTGACGGACTTTGAGCGAGGGCGTATAGTGGGCATGCGGGAGGCCGGGTGGACGTACCGCCGAATTGCTCAACACGTGGGGCGTGAGGTCTCCACAGTACATCGATGTTGTCGCCAGTGGTCCGCGGAAGGTGCACGTGCCCGTCGACCTGGGACCGGACCGCAGCGACGCACGGATGCACGCCAAGACCGTAGGATCCTACGCAGTGCCGTAGGGGACCGCACCGCCACTTCCCAGCAAATTAGGGACACTGTTGCTCCTGGGGTATCGGCGAGGACCATTCGCAACCGTCTTCATGAAGCTGGGCTACGGTCCCGCACACCGTTAGGCCGTCTTCCGCTCACGCCCCAACATCGTGCAGCCCGCCTCCAGTGGTGTCGCGACAGGCGTGAATGGAGGGACGAATGGAGACGTGTCGTCTTCAGCGATGAGAGTCGCTTCTGCCTTGGTGCCAATTATGGTCGTATGCGTGTTTGGCGCCGTGCAGGTGAGCGCCACAATCAGGACTGCATACGACCGAGGCACACAGGGCCAACACCCGGCATCATGGTGTGGGGAGCGATATCCTACACTGGCCGTACACCACTGGTGATCGTCGAGGGGACACTGAATAGTGCACGGTACATCCAAACCGTCATCGAACCCATCGTTCTACCATTCCTAGACCGGCAAGGGAACTTGCTGTTCCAACAGGACAATGCACGTCTGCATGTAGCCCGTGCCACCCAACGTGCTCTAGAAGGTGTAAGTCAAGTACCCTGGCCAGCAAGATCTCCGGATCTGTCCCCCATTGAGCATGTTTGGGACTGGATGAAGCGTCGTATCACGCGGTCTGCACGTCCAGCACGAACGCTGGTCCAACTGAGGCGCCAGGTGGAAATGGCATGGCAAGCCGTTCCACAGGACTACATCCAGCATCTCTACGATCGTCTCCATGGGAGAATAGCAGCCTGCATTGCTGCGAAAGGTGGATATACACTGTACTAGTGCCGACATTGTGCATGCTCTGTTGCCTGTGTCTATGTGCCTGTGGTTCTGTCAGTGTGATCATGTGATGTATCTGACCCCAGGAATGTGTCAATAAAGTTTCCCCTTCCTGGGACAATGAATTCACGGTGTTCTTATTTCAATTTCCAGGAGTGTATATATACTTTTTTCACGTTCCTCATGTTGAAGATTTTTGTACCACATGTTCGGAGTATTAATGTTGTATGTACTGTCATGGCTTAATTATATTTTGAAAATATTTATATGCTTATATACTTGAGCATACTAAATTAAGCTACGGGAATGCCCAGTGTGTTCCTTCATAAGGTACAGTGTCTATTTCCTTCCCCAGTCAGAGCTTGTGATCCCGCTCCAATTATTTCCTCGATGACTGGATACTGAATCCTAAATAATCTATTTCTCTTTTTTCTTTTTTATGAATGCACTATGTGAATGTTTTGAGAAAGCTGGATGTCTCGTTTGTTCTTGAACTGGTAATATGACAACGGATTTCTCACATTGTTCGTAGTGTTTTATAAATAGGCAGCTGATTTAGGATGAGACTTAGGTCCAGCGTTTCACGCCAGGAACGAAACAGCAATCAGTGCAGGCGCTGTGGCCGGTGACACTGCATCGAAAGAAGCGAAATCTTTGCATCTGTGTGTATGGCTATCGTTCGAGGATGCAAAAGATTACCTTGCAAACGTTAAAAAATAATTGCCAAATACTAACATTAATGTAATAATCATCATGATTGGTGTAACAGCTTTTTGTGAACTTTGGCCTTCTCTGTTTAGTGCCGAGCTCCTCCAATTCTGAATTCAAATTTTCCTTATGTCGTATGTGACACCTTCCTGTCACTTTAGCTTGGGTCTTCCAACTCTCCTGCTTCAAACAGGCACGGCGCTGAATGTGTTCTTTAATCGTTCTGTCGTTTGCTCTTAGCGCATGTCCTGCCAATTCCAGCCTTTTAATCTTAGCGTAGCTGACAATGTCTGGTTCATTATACAGCTTATATAATTCATAACTGAATCTCCTCCTCCAGACACCTGTTCTTCCAATGCCCCAAAAATTTGTCTCAATATCTTTGTTTCAAATACACCCAGTTGCTATTCATAAATTTTAATTAGTATTCAAGTTGCAGTACCGTAGGTTAGTACCAGACTTACTAAAACTTTATACATCGTCACTTTAGTTTTCTTGAACAGCAGCTTAGATTTCAGATGTTTTCTGAGGTCATGATAGCACGTGTTGGCGGACATTATTCGTTCCCACATTTCAGAGTTGACATTGTTCTTACGGTTTACTTTTGATTAAAGGCAAGTGAAACTAGACAAGATATCAAAATTATATGAGCCAACATTTATAGATGAAGGGTCATTTGTATGATCTTCCTTAGTTATAGGCATGTACTTAGTTTTCCCCCCATTTATTTGTAAGTTTCTCGCAGCTCTTTCAAGACCTGTAAAGGCTTTTTTCATTTCTCTTCGCGTTTTCGCAATTAGATCAGTATCACCTGCATATGCCAGTACCTGAACTTATTTGTACAGTATAGCCCCTGTTGTATTGATTCCCATATCTTTTCTAACCTTTTCCAGTGATATGTTAATCAGAAGATGGAGTAGTGTGTGTCCCTGTCTTACTCCATTTCTTGTGGTCACAACACCGAACATTAACATTAGTATTAACATTTTCGAAAACACTTGCCATTCTCTGACTGCCATATTCCCACATGTATGACTGGGAAACGTTTCGAGCCCAGTGAAGAAGTTACATGAATCGCAGTTGTTCTAAAAGAGAACTACGTCGATAAATAAGTGCATTTGGTACTTAGAGAACATCAGTCTTTAACTACCAGGTCGAGAACGTATCAACGTGCCCATGCAATTTTTATCTGAGACTTTGCTTCTTTCACCTGTGGACCGCATGGCTGAGTCTTCCTAGTGCGTAAGCGCGCTGTTCGTAGCCAGCACGTCCCGCCTTCACACTCTGTATGGGGATGGTAAATATGTATGTCCTTCGACTTCATAGACGACGTATAATAATTTGGTAGCCCCTAAATGCGACAGGAGACATGAAAATTACGAGTTATCGACATCCTTTAGTTGGAATCTCTCTGTATAGACGTGAACTGAATTCGAGCGGTATAAGCCATCGTCATTATCAGTATCAGAGATTTTTACACCATCTCTGAACTGTTAAAGCCATCGTATCTGACGTCATAAAAATAACAAAAATTATTGTTATGACGCGTATCTTACGAGTAATGGATTACGATGAGTGGTTTATGTCGGTCATTTTGATGCCGCAGTAGGTCAACGCGGACAGGTGGAATAGCTGTTCTCAATATTTCCCAGAATGCCAGTGTTAAGTTCTTTTTATGTGCGACAGTATACTTAGTTACGGTTATAAGCAAACAGAATAGTTCTTTCAGCATAGAAGGGGGACTATTTCTTCGGTTTACAACCGCGATTCATTTGGTCATTTCTACGTCCACATCTACACAAATACTCCGCAAGCTACCGTACGGTAAATGGCGGAGGCTATCCTGTACCACTATTAGTCATTTCCTTTCTTGCTCGACCCTCAAATTTCTTGTATAATACAGGGTGATTCAAAAAGAATACCACAACTTTAAAAATGTGTATTTAATGAAAGAAACATAATATAACCTTCTGTTATACATCATTACAAAGAGTATTTAAAAAGGTTTTTTTTTCACTCAAAAACAAGTTCAGAGATGTTCAATATGGACCCCTCCAGACACTCGAGCAATATCAACCCGATACTCCAACTCGTTCCACACTCTCTGTAGCATATCAGGCGTAACAGTTTGGATAGCTGCTGTTATTTCTCGTTTCAAATCATCAATGGTGGCTGGGAGAGGTGTCCGAAACACGATATCCTTAACATACCCCCATAAGAAAAAATCGCAGGGGGTAAGATCAGGGCTTCTTGGAGGCCAGTGATGAAGTGCTCTGTCACGGGCTGCCTGGCGGCCGATCCATCGCCTCAGGTAGTTCACGTTCAGGTAGTTATGGACAACGTTTAATACACCACCTATCAGGAGGCTTAACACCATACTTCGTTCCAAATGCACGCTGAACAACTGTCGTCGATTCACTTCTGCCGTACTCAATAACAGAAAAAGCTTTCTGTTGAGCGGTCGCCATCTTAGCATCAACTGACGCTGACGCCTAGTCAACAGCGCCTCAAGCGAACAAATGTACAACTAAATGAAACTTTATAGCTCCCTTAATTCGCCGACAGATAGTGCTTAGCTCTGCCTTTTGTCGTTGCAGAGTTTTAAATTCCTGAAGTTGTGGTATTCTTTTTGAATTACCCTGTATATTCGTGGTATTTACACGCTATATATGTTGGCGACAGTAGAATCGTTCGGCAGTCAACTTCAAATGTCAGTTCTCTAAATTTTCACAACAGTGTTTCTCGAAAACAACGTCGCTTTCCCTCCACGAAGTCCCATTTGAGAAACGGAAGCATCTCCGTAACACTTAGGTTTTGTTCAGACCTACAGGTAACAAATCTAGCAGCCCGCCTCTGAGCTGCTTCGATGTCTTCCTTCAGACCAACTTGGTAACGATTCCAAACACTCGAGCAGTTCTCAAGAACAGGTCTCCTTTACAGATGAACCACTCTTTCCTAAAATTCTCCGAATAAACCGAAGTCGACCATTCGCCTTCCCTACCACAGCTCGTTCTCACGTGCTCGTTCCTTCTCACATCGCTTTCCAACGTTACGGCCACATACGTAGGTTGGAACCTAAACAGTGGCAACAATGCTGTGGGGACACTATGCAATGGAATCTACTATTGTCGCTTGTAGTACACGCTGTTGACATACCTACATTAGGTTCGAGAAAATGGACCCACGTCACCGGCGTGCGCACAATCGAGGGAAACACAGTCACTTGTGAGCGAGCTGTCTAACGTAACGGTGTCACTATGTTTTCGAAACGGGAACAACGGAGTTGGATCAAGATCGAATGTGCCAGAGGTCGTACAGCACGACAGTGTCATAAAGGTCTTTAAGAGGCGTGCGGGGAATCGGCATTGCCGTACAGAACAGTGGCACGTTGGGTAAAAGCCTTCAAAGAAGGCCGGCAAACTGTCGCAGACATGCATCGGGCAGGTCGTCCTAGCGTCTCTGAGAAGAAGTACATGCTGTTGCCGCGTTAGTGGACAGTGATCGATGCCATACGATTCATGAGTTCGCCCACGAAACCGGATTAGCGCATATGACTGTGCTTCGCATCCTGAAGAAACGAATGGGCGTGCGAAAAATTACATCACGATGGGTTCCGCATGAACTGACGGAAATGCAGAAATGGATGCGTTACGACGCTGCTCAGACGCACTTGGAGCGTTATGAACACGAAGGAGAGGCTTTCCTACGTCGTATTTTAACACTGGCTGAGACATGGGTCACATCGTACGAGCCAAAACTGAAACGCCAATCCAACGAATGGCGTCATTATGGGCCGCCGCGAAAGTCGAAAGTGCGTCAGAGCCCCAGTATGGTGAAAGTTATGGTGATTCTCGTGTACGACTGTGTTGGTGTTATCCTAACGCATTACATTCCACCACGGCAGACCGTCAATGCACAGTATTATTGTTCGTTTTTGGAACATCACCTGCGACCAGCTTTGCGAAAGAAGCGGCGACACTTTTTGGGTAACCCACCCATCATTTTGCACGACAAAACGCGGGCGCATTCAGCGTAAGCTGCGGCTGCTCTGTTCGGTCGTTGGAACTGGGAAGAACTGTACCATCCAACATACTCCCCGGACTTAAGTCCTTGTGCCTTGGATTTGATTTCGAAGATGAAGGAGCCACTTCGTGGCATTCGCTGTTCCAGAGATTCGACAAGCAGTAGACCGCTCCATTAGCACCATCAACAGAACAGGTTCTGTTAACGGTATACTACGCCTTCCACATCGCTGGCAACGGGCTCTACACAACGCTGGTGACTACTTTGAAGGACAGTAACAGGTGCAAACATGTAACTCTTTGTATCGGTTGTGAATAAATAGTTGCCACTCTTTAAGTTCCAACCCTCGTATTTGATTGTGTCAAACCAGCAACAGTGTGTCCAAACATTACACGTTTGTTCTTCCTCCTCATCAGCCTTAACTTACATTATTACACATTTAGAGCTAGCTGTCATTCATCACACCAACTGGAAATTTTATCTAACAATAAGTCGTCTTGTATCTTCCTACAGTCACTCAACTTCTACGCCTTACCGTACACCACAGCAGATTGATGCTCACCCTTTATTTCAACTAACGCTGACTTTTAACTGCACATATTTACAGGAGTAGCCTGTGAACTGGAAACGGAGAATGACTGAGGTGTTGCAATGGCTGGCACACTGGAAATGCATGCACGATAAGAGGGTTCAAATACCAGTCTGGTTATCCAAATTTAGGTTTTCATGGCTTGTTTGAATAGCTTGTTCCTATTGTTGAGATGTTTCTTCCAAAACACCGATTTTATTATCGCATCACTCTTCAATCCGTTTTCAGCTTCCAATTCTACGTTCTTCTTGGCCTATCGATGTATCTTCTTTTTTGATTCATAACTTACCACTGATTTTGGTTTTCAGGTTTCTGGCAATCCATTATGTACTTTGTCCATTTGTTCTTTTACTTCACTATTTCTTCTATCAGATTAAATATGTTTAACCATTTTCTGATATCTACATTTGAGGTATTAAACAATGTGTGGGCATCGTCTGCTCTCAGAAATCTCATCGTTGCACTCTTTATCTGTAACGGCCCACATTAACATCGCTACAGCAACATTAGGAACTTACAAGGGGCGATCAGAAGCAGACTGAAAAGTTTGTAAACGTGTTGCAGAGTAGGTTGTACTGAGAAATAGCTGTTAAGAAAAAAATATGATATGTTGCGGCGTTTCCGAGTTAGTAGTGAATTTAACTAATCAGGCCGTTGTCCACGAAAATTACAGCGGCTTGCCAGAGACGGCGATATCCTACAACAGAACAAGAAAGCCAAACAAAACGTGGACATCGGACGGTAGTAAGGATCGAACTCGAACAATCTCCTTCCCCCCGTGCTATGAGAGCAACGAACTGTGTCTTGAAGGCCGCTTGAATTTGCGCGCACAATGGCCTGCTTGTCTAATTTCAGTGCTAATTAACTCGAAAATGGCGCAACATGTTGAATGTTTTTCTTACAGTTATTTCTCAGCACAACCTACCTTGCAACATTTTTACAAGCTTCTCAGATTGTTTCTGACCACCTTGTTCAGTTTAAGGTTTGTATCTGTCCCACTCCTTTTCAATGCCATTTGGTTGTCGTACATAGATACTGGAAAATTTCTAGCTTTCTACTTGCATCTCCATTTCGTATGTAAATAGTGTCGCATCCAAGATAAAGGAATTTGGTATACTGATGCCTGCACTTCTGTTTTCGGTTATACTCTTTTGGTATTTTCGTAAAGAGATACAGCTCACGTTGTATATTACCTTCCGATCATCTAAACTCAGCCGGCCAGAGTGGCCGACCGGTTCCAGGCGCTTCAGTCTGGAACCACGCGACCGCTACGATCGCAGGTTCGAATGCTGCCTCGGGTATGGATGTGTGTGATGTTCTTAGGTTACTTAGGTTTAAGTAGTTCTAAGTTCTAGGGGACTGATGATCTCAGATGTTAAGTCCCATAGTGCTCAGAGCCATTTCATTTCATCTGAACTGAGTTGGTCGCATGCAAAAAGAGTTGAGGCTAGAGTCCCTTTATTTGAGTGCTTTTCCAAAAAAAAATTCCATTTATTTATGACATAGGAAACATAATATTTAAACATAATAACTGTAAATTGTTTTAGAGATAATTATTTTTTGCTACATTAGCATAGTCATTGCCATAAGAATTAAATACTTAGTCTTCAGCACGTTGTGGCGAACACTAAACTTCCTTTATACTGGGAAATATTGACTAGTACTGTAAAGGATTGTCTTATTGTTGGCATACGGAAATTATGGAACTGTTTATGAAATAGGTGGGTTATTTGTGCTTGTCTCTTTGTAACGTAAGGAACTGTTAAAATTGTTCATCTGATACGTGGTGTATGTCTCGAGCTTCAATGATGAGGATATAGGAATGGGTTGTTTTCATTACATCCAAGTATATTACAACGGCAAGTTCGCCGACGGGGCCTGGCTCAACAGCTTACACTATGTGATCAAAAGTATCCAGACACCTGGTTGAAAATGACTTACAAGTTACTGGCGCCCTCCATCGGTAGTGCTAGAATTCAGTATGGTGTTGGCTCTCCCTTAGCCTAGATAACAGCTTCCACTCTCGCAGGCATATGTTCAGTCAGGTGCTTGAAGATTTCTTGGGGAATGGCAGCCTATTCTTTACGGAGTGCTGCAGTGAAAACAGGTCTCCATGTCGGTCGGTGAGGCCTGTCACGATGTCGGCTTTCCAGAATATCCCAAAGGTGTTCTACAGGATTCAGGTGATGACTCTGTGTAGATCAGGCCATTACAGGGATGTTATTGTCGTGTAACCATTCCGCCACAGGCCGTGCATTATGAACATGTGCGCCGGCTGGTGTGGCCGAGCGGTTCTAGGCGCTTCAGTCCTGAACCGCGCTGTTGCTACGGTCGCAGGTTCGAATCCTGGCTCGGGCATGAATGTGTGTGACGTCCTTAGGTTAGTTAGGTTTAAGTAGTTCTAAGTCTAGGGGACTGATGACCTCAGATGTTAAGTCTCATAGTGCTTACAGCCATTTGAAGCATTTTTTGAACAGATGCTCGATCATGTTGAAAGATGCAATCGCCATACCCGCGTTGCTCTTCAACAGTGGGAAGCAAGGACGTGCTTAAAATATCAATGTAGGGCTGTGCTGTGATAGTGACATGCAAAAAAAACAAGGTGTGCAAGCTCCCTCCATGAAAAACACGACCACACCACAAAACCACCGCCTCCGAATTTTACTGCTGGCACTACACATGCTGGCAGATGACGTTCACCGGGCGTTCGTCATACCCACACCCTGCCATCGGATCGCCACTTTGTGTACCGTAATTCGTCACTCCACACAACGTTTTTTTACAGTTCAATCGTCCAAAGTTTACACTCCTTACACCAAGTGAGGCGTCGTTTGGCGTTTACCGGCGTGATGTGTGGCTTATGAGCAGCCGCTCGATCATGAAATCCAAGTTTTCTCAACTCTCGCCTAACTGTCATAGTACTTACAGTGGATCCTGACGCAGTTTGGAATTCCTGTGTGATGATCGTGATAGATGTCTGCCTATTACACATTACGATCCTCTTCAAGTGTCAGCGGCCTCTGTCATTCAACAGACGAAGTCGGCCTGTACGCTTTTGTGCTGTACGTGCCCCTTCACGTTTCCACTTCACTATCACATGGGAAACAGTGGACCTAGGGATGTTTAGGAGTGTGGAAATCTCGCCTACAGACGTATGACACAAGTGACACACAGTTACCTGACCACGTTCGAAGTCCGTGAGTTCCGCAGAGCGCCCCATTCTGCTCTCTCACGATGTCAAATGATTACTGAGATCGCTGATATGGAGTACCTGGCAGTAGGTGGCAGCATAATGCACCTAATTAGAAAAGCATATGTTTTTGCTGTGTCCGGATACTTTTGATCACAAAGTATAGCTGCGGAGTGAGCATGCAGACAAGCGCCTCCGACAAACTCCTCTTTCTGGGTGATATGCACTTGCCCTCCTGTGGGCTCCTAGCGGGATCTCCTATGTCACTAAAAACGTATCTGCGCGATGATATTTGATTCTTCCGTCACGCCAGTGACTGACTGACCGTATTGTAGTCTATCTATCTTGTGGAGGTATCTGACGTTGCCATAGCTCATCTGCCTTGTGAAGGTATCTGACGTTGGCATTACAATGTAAACAGCATCGGGAATCTAGCCTCTGGACCTAATCATAGATCAGTACAGAACGTATACGAGCAATGCCGAAGAATAGGCTCCCAACCAAACAGTAGTGAATCAACGTACGATTGTCAGTGCCTGGTCAGACAGAGCTATTTTAGCAGTGCTGTGCAACTTCGAGTCCAGTCTCCTGCGAAGGATCATGTCCCTACCAGACATCGACATTACAATCAGCTAATCGTTGGGAAAAGCATCCTTACGACACAGTAAAGTATGACATTTAAAACATTTAGCTCGAAATTTTCATAATGCGTGGTTAATTAATAGTGCATGTGGGGTACATAAGAGATAGGTACTACAGTTGATAAATTTGTCTTGAAAAATTAGCTGAGACGCTTAAATTGTCGCTAATCTATACTACTATAGTATAAACAGAGGACACAATTTCTAAAAGTCTCGGAAAGTTATTGGCCATTTTCTTAAAATTTTTACACGATGCTCTAAGAAACATTCGGATGGACATTGGCCACATGTTTTTAACATACAGAGTGGTCAGAAACAGTCGGAAAGGCTTGTAAGGGAGTTACAGGGTAGACGGTGCTGAGAAATAATTAACAGGAAAAAGATTTGACTTGCGCGCAAATACAAGCAGCCCGCCAGATGCAATTAGTGGCAGTTGTTCTCGTAGCGTATGTGATAGTGCACGAGAGTGCTCAGTCCTTGGCCCGGGTTCTATCGTGACTTCTGTCCCTTGTTCTGTTTTTGTATCGCTCTCTTGTTCGGTTTTAGGAAACGAAATGAAAAACACGTTGGCGACACCGTCTCTGGCGGGACGCATGAATTTTTCGCACGAGGGCTCGATTGCTTAGCTTCAATGCTAATTAACTCAAAAACGGCGCAACGTATCGATTTTTTCTTGACAAATATTTCTCAGCACAACTTGCTCTTCAACACTTTTGGCAGCAAACCCCCAGTTAAGCAGTACATAAACATTAAACAGCACCATGCCAACATCATCCAACATGATCATCGTCCAGGGCGCAAAGACTGCACTCAAAGTCAAAACCTTATTTGTAAACTGATCATACATGCATAAAATCGTAGGTGAAAGTATTATATAAAAATGTCATTAATATCATTACATAGGGCTACATCGCGAATAAGGCTGTTACAATTAATATGCGCCACCTCAACATGCATTGATATATACGTTGAAAAGTGTATCAAACGCACTCTAATAGGGAATAACCATAAGTACCATTGACACACTCAGCAGAGAACAGCACATTTTTGTAACCAATGCGTACTGTATCATACAATGCCTGGGTTGTGGAGTCGAACCCCTTATCGCCTTTAGTATCATGCAATAAAAGTTTATTTTTAAAATAAAAATCTTATCTTGCTTGTAACGTGTCATAAATAAAATATTAATGTATTGTATGTATGAATGCAATTATGCAAAGAAATATCATCACATGCGACACCTTCCTAATTTTCAGTTCAAAAATTAAGTTGTTATATGCTAATTTTTATCGATAGTACTCATTACAGGGCGCCATAGACTAAATCACCGCGAAATCCATAGCCTTTTTATTCCTAGTGTAATATAATCTACTGTATAGCGTCCCTGTATCGTAACACCCAGCACAGGTTGTGGGCTTAAACTCTCAACCCCTTTATATTTCTGGTGCTAGCTACTATATACCAGGAATATTACAAATCATCTGTTACTTAAACGCCATTGTGAATGCATTTTCAATTAGAAGTGGCTGCTATATCAGTAGTTTTGTTGTGATGAGTGCTCATGCATAAGCAAGCTAGTAATTTATAAATATCTGGGTATGTATTAGTGCTGATATGTAAACCTAAATGTGTGTGGTGCCGATACATGTAAATGCAGGGTATCTCTCTCTTTGTCATACAGTATTTAAATGACGTCGTTGTCATGAGTCTTCAAGTATCACAGAAGCTATAAGAGATGCGTGACACTCAGCAAATAAAATATGACTTGCTTGCGACTTTTCTAACGTCTTTCTTGCTCTCACGAATCTACATATAAATTCTAGTGAATCTGAGACTGCTCCAAGGTTTGTTCACGTCTACTAACTTACACCTACATGCTAAATCAGACTTCTGTCGCCAGGTGTATCATTAAATAAATAATGTTAATAATGTGTGTCTTAAGGCTTCCCTTCATAATAGTTTTAAATATTGCTGAGATGTGGCACACCACTCTGTCACTTTAACATGTCAGTCAGATTAATGTTCATATTTTAAGTCATAATTTCAGTGTTCCCCAGTGCTGTATCTGCTATGTGCAGTTTATGACTTTTTTACAGGAGGAAATTCTGGGCAGAATGCTCTTATAACAGAATGTGTAATCTGTAGAAAACTTGAACCCAAGCGACCATAGTGGAGGCGATGGAGAACAGGGAAATAGATGAACTAGGGCTCACAAATGCCGAGTGCAGCGATCTGGCTGTGTGAGTGATGCTGAGAAACAGGGCTCAGTGGATCGTATCTGCAGGGGGACTTCTGGCCAAAGCCCTCTCCACATTCTGGTCAGACGGAAGGGAGCCAGATTGCAAAACATTTTACATGGGCCGAGCGGCAGCCTGTCGCAAAGGCAGCCAATTGGTGGAAAGTTTGGGGAGGAAGCCATTTAAGAGAGCCTGCTGTAAACTGAGCCTTCGTGCAAATGCTGGGAAAATTACAAAACTCCAAGCTGGACGGTATGGGAACAGAGTGGCTAGTGCACGTGTATAGTGGAGGCAAAACTGTAAACCCCCCGCCCCTGTCGCCGGGAAGTTGCCACGTTCTTTTAGCGAGCGACAGAAACATATATTTCAAGGGCATGCTTGTCTGGGAAGCTTAAGAACCTTCTTTTAGAAATTGGAAATGACTGACCTAGAAAGATTAGATCACTCCATATACACTCCTGGAAATTGAAATAAGAACACCGTGAATTCATTGTCCCAGGAAGGGGAAACTTTATTGACACATTCCTGGGGTCAGATACATCACATGATCACACTGACAGAACCACAGGCACATAGACACAGGCAACAGAGCATGCACAATGTCGGCACTAGTACAGTGTATATCCACCTTTCGCAGCAATGCAGGCTGCTATTCTCCCATGGAGACGATCGTAGAGATGCTGGATGTAGTCCTGTAGAACGGCTTGCCATTCCATTTCCACCTGGCGCCTCAGTTGGACCAGCGTTCGTGCTGGACGTGCAGACCGCGTGAGACGACGCTTCATCCAGTCCCAAACATGCTCAATGGGGGACAGATCCGGAGATCTTGCTGGCCAGGGTAGTTGACTTACATCTTCTAGAGCACGTTGGGTGGCACGGGATACATGCGGACGTGCATTGTCCTGTTGGAACAGCAAGTTCCCTTGCCGGTCTAGGAATGGTAGAACGATGGGTTCGATGACGGTTTGGATGTACCGTGCACTATTCAGTGTCCCCTCGACGATCACCAGTGGTGTACGGCCAGTGTAGGAGATCGCTCCCCACACCATGATGCCGGGTGTTGGCCCTGTGTGCCTCGGTCGTATGCAGTCCTGATTGTGGCGCTCACCTGCACGGCGCCAAACACGCATACGACCATCATTGGCACCAAGGCAGAAGCGACTCTCATCGTTGAAGACGACACGTCTCCATTCGTCCCTCCATTCACGCCTGTCGCGACACCACTGGAGGCGGGCTGCACGATGTTGGGGCGTGAGCGGAAGACGGCCTAACGGTGTGCGGGACCGTAGCCCAGCTTCATGGAGACGGTTGCGAATGGTCCTCGCCGATACCCCAGAAGCAACAGTGTCCCTAATTTGCTGGGAAGTGGCGGTGCGGTCCCCTACGGCACTGCGTAGGATCCTACGGTCTTGGCGTGCATCCGTGCGTCGCTGCGGTCCGGTCCCAGGTCGACGGGCACGTGCACCTTCCGCCGACCACTGGCGACAACATCGATGTACTGTGGAGACCTCACGCCCCACGTGTTGAGCAATTCGGCGGTACGTCCACCCGGCCTCCCGCATGCCCACTATACGCCCTCGCTCAAAGTCCGTCAACTGCACATACGGTTCACGTCCACGCTGTCGCGGCATGCTACCAGTGTTAAAGACTGCGATGGAGCTCCGTATGCCACGGCAAACTGGCTGACACTGACGGCGGCGGTGCACAAATGCTGCGCAGCTAGCGCCATTCGACGGCCAACACCGCGGTTCCTGGTGTGTCCGCTGTGCCGTGCGTGTGATCATTGCTTGTACAGCCCTCTCGCAGTGTCCGGAGCAAGTATGGTGGGTCTGAAACACCGGTGTCAATGTGTTCTTTTTTCCATTTCCAGGAGTGTATGAAGGACTGTGGTCTCATCTACGTAGATGTTGTTTGCCAGAACACACCCATGCTTACCTTGAGAACGGCTCCTCCCTAGTCTAAAATATTCTTTTCCCAGATGAGAGAGCCGGCCGCGGTGGTCTCGCGGTTAAGGCGCTCAGTCCGGAACCGCGCGACTGCTACGGTCGCAGGTTCGAATCCTGCCTCGGGCATGGATGTGTGTGATGTCCTTAGGTTAGTTAGGTTTAAGTAATTCTAAGTTCTAGGGGACTGATGACCACAGTAGTTAAGCCCCATAGTGCTCAGAGCCATTTGAACCATTTGAATCAGATGAGAGAAATTTGGAGTCACTGATTGGCTCCTCAGGATATGCAAAACGGGGGCTTGCTCCCTCAGCGTGGGAGCTCCAGTGGTATGTCTCGATTGGCCGCCAGGTCGATAGAACAGTCAAAGGGGAGATTCAATAAGTAGGCGATAGTTCGATTGGTTTGTGCAATGTAGGGCGGTTCGTTTTTGCTAGTTTGGCTCTCGTACCCAGGCATGCTGGAAACTGGTTGTGATTCTTTGTTTCTTCGTCTTCTGGTCCACCCCTGGTGGAAAATATCAGGTCTTTCACTAGAGGGTGAGTCTTGTGGTCTGTATGGTTGAGTGGTACTTAAGGTAAGTAAATAAATTAGTGAAATCAATGTGAAGTGAAGTAGAAATTAGAAAATAAATGAAAAACTTAATTTAGTTTAGAAGAATTACACACTGGCAAACAGCGGGCAAAGCAGCAGTGGCAACGGCCAGGACTTGAAGTCAGCACGTTCAGGAGAGAAGCGGAAACTGTCGATTCATCCATCAGGGCAACGCCCGACCGGCACACGTGTTTCTCAGTTGTCACATGTGATCAAAGGCCCTCGCCTACATTCCAAGAACCAATGACCGACGTTAAGAAGATTCTTCGAGAAGCTTTTCAACGTGACAGAAAAGGCAATGACCGTGAAGTCGTTCACCTCCAGTGAACTGAAGTGAATAAATACGCGAGACGCAGTGGGCCCGACGAGAGTGGCAGTAGTTTTCAGTCAGTTTCGGTGCTGAAGACCGTCATGCAAGAAGAGACTACATCATACACAGACGCACCAAGTCCACCGCTGTAATGGAATAGTAAGCAGCAGCCTCGGCGCCAGAAGACAGAAGTTAAAAGGTATTTGAAGACTGATTTTTACGTACCCGGGTGACTCGTGAGGACGGGAAGGAGACGGCCTCACATCAGCAGTCACCTGTGAGCTGGGATGAAGATCTGACAGCCGAAGACTGGCAAGCGGGAGTCCGTTGTTCGAGTTCGGGACACTGGCTTTCCCCCGCCGCGCCGCCCCGCTGGTCGACGCACAACACTGACACACGCGGCCTCATAGAGAGAGAAACACTGGGACGCCACATCCAAGGTATCGCCATCCGATTCACGACTTTGTTCTCAATAATTAAACGGGCCACAGCACGATGCGCGTCTCCAGTCAACTGGGCGAGACGGCGACACGAGATACACACCGCTACGCGTAATCAGACGCCGCCGCTGCCGCAGCAGAAGGCTTCGCAAACGACACAGCTGCCGCTCTCCGAGCCAGAACATCCAGTAAGGAAACAGTTGCACAAAACTTTCAATAAAAGTTATGTTATGTAAAAATGCTGTTTCATTCTACCTCATACCCGAGCCAAGGAAGAACCCACCCTGCCCACATGTTGTTAAGAAAGAAAAATTAATTTATTTAGTATTTTCACCCTGACATAATGCTTTAGACTCAAATGCCCTTTGCAGTAATGCTCATCCTGACAATTGACTAGCATCAAAAGAGAAAACACTGTTACATTTAGTGTCGGAAGTGCTACAATATCTTGTGATGGACTAAGAAACAGGAGCTGTTTCCAAATGTACCAACAGTGGAACTGCATATCATTTTGGACATATCGTGTGTCACGAGGGTGAACTTATTCGTCCTGAGCCAGCCATCTGACGTGTGACAATTCCATCATGCACCGTCATGCCCTTTGGGTGAAATTGGTGTGACCAGGCCAGCGAACGGGTGCACCTGACACTGAAATCTGCTGGTATTTCAGGGCTCTGATAGGGAAGTTTCCTGCGCTCTGATAATCCGGACACCAGAGCTTGTGGTTTGCGATTGCGAATTTTCGTGGATGGATCAAAACATTACAACTGCCACAGCGCATCGCTCCTCGCCCACAATGCGCCGTTTTATGCTGCCGCCTGAATCAAGATGAAAGGGTGAAACACTGCTACACTAGCATAGGACTGAAAAATGATATTCACAGCTCTCTATTCACAGGTGAACCTTAGCTTGTGGTATAATTCAATGTACGTTGATTCCATTGAATAGAGTTGGGTATCACAGTAGATTCATGTAAACAAAGTCAGATCGCATTGTAAAGGGAATTTGTATGGCTTCCAATGTGTACTTTGCCAATCAAACACCATTCTTTTTCTGCTTTGTGTTTGTCATTTTTTTGATTTATCAGCTAGTTTTACTTACAAAAGGATTAATAAAACTTGTCATTATTTTGTAAACTTTAATACGCCACTGTTATCATTAATGCTCCCTCTCTGATTCATATGCATAAATTAATGCTGTAATTCACGATTTGCATGTTATCAAGAGGATAATACTTTTCTTTATCTAAAAATAATAACATTTAACATCACTCACAAGGGGAAGGCCTCAGACACGGCCAACCGATTCGGCTCAGATTTGGCAGGTCGCTTGTGTACAACCTAAAACGAAGGAATGTAAGAAATTTTGGGTCAACAGCCCCACGTTTTTGAGAAAATCACCCCTAAAGGTTATGACGAGCGATCGACTCAAAATTGTCAGGATTCATAGAGAATTGTAAATAGAGCATTTCTCATCATCAGGTATGGGGTCCGAAAACGCATACTTTTCCAGAAATCGAGGTAAGAAACTTTTACAACTGCCGCGTCTGTACCCACATGGTTAACGCCTGTCGCCGACAGCACCGATCGCCGGCACGGTAGGTCAGCGTATTTGTTCAGAGGGTTAGCAGCCCTCTGTAATAAAAAAAACTGAGTTAATCGATCAACAACGAACTTAAACGGATGTCTTACGACGTCCACCCAGAGCAGATGCAACGAACGAAAGCGAACTAAATGAGACTTCTAAAAAAAATAAAAATAAAAAAAAATAGCGCAACGGCTAAGGTAACTGGCTGGGAATCGGAAAACCCGGGTTCGAATCCCGATGAAACCTAGCGGATGTTATTCTTCTCGTTTGTATTTTTCCATATCTCAATTGATAGGGATAGGAGGGTTAACAAGGTAAGTAAATCAATAAGGAATGATAATAATAAGGTAGGCAAACTAATTTCCCAAACGCCGTCAGTTAGTAAAGTATTAAACTTTTAAGCCTTGTCACATGAAAAATACTCCGAGTAAAAGTGCTGAGACTTCCTCACGAGGGATCACAGATAGCCAACCGTGCGAAGCTTGTTTACAGCGAGGCACAGGATAGAATGCACGCGGGGAGAGTTATGTTGTCCCGGTTGCCTCTTCGTCATATCATAGGGAAGGAACAGTGTAGCTGTCGAAAGACTCCATTCATTAGATGCTCTTGGTGCCGTGAGTATATTTGTTTCGAATGTTTATATGACAAGTACCATCCATCTAGTTGTTCGAAGAAAAGTGAGGACACGTAACAGTGGCTGGAAGAGCCATTGTAAAGTGACCTGGAGTAACATTTTAGTTGTTTACTATCCCAAGAGGATTGAGAAATTTATTTGCCTACCTTATTATCATTCCTTGTTGATTTACTTACCTTATTAACCCTCCTATCCATATCAATTGAGATTGGAAAAATACAAGCCAAAAGAATAACATCCACTACGTTGCTTGGAGATTCGCAGCCAGTTTTCTTGGCCGTTGCGCTGTCGGTGCTGTCGGCGAAAATCGTTGACCATGTGGGTACAGACGCGGCAGTTGTAAAAGCTTCTTACCTCGATTTCTGGAAAAGTATGCGTTTTCGGACCCCATACCTGATGATGAAAAATGCTTTATTTACAATTATCTACCGATCCCGCCAACTTTGAGTCGATCGCTCGTCATAACCTTTAGTTGTGATTTTCTCAAAAACGCGGGGGTGTTGACCCAAAATATTTTAGATTCCTTCGTTTTAGGTTGTATACAAGCGACCTGTCAAATCTGAGCCGAATCGGTTGGCCGTGTCTGAGGCCTTCCCCTTGTCAGACACACATATATAATTAAAGCCAGCAACGGCTTAAAGGGTTCTCGGACTTACTGTCAGGTTTTGTTGTGTATCCACATACAATATTTAATGGTAAAAACTATCCAACTTGGTCAGGTGGTGTGAATACGTATTTTAAAATGTCAGAAACCTCGCACACAAGTAAACGCAGGACCCAGGCGGTCGCTTAATAATCAGTAAACACTGCAAGTCTCTGAGATCGACACAAGTGTCATGTGTGTCCCATCCATTTAAGAAGCACAAAACTAAGCATCATGCTATTGAAGTAGCTATTCACAATAGTACAAGTTTAATAATTTTTTAATATGGTTTGTTTTCAATAATGTAATGAAAGACGTTCCATTCCATACCTCATACTCTTGGGTGTAGAATGTTTCTATTTTTCTTTCTAAAGCTGACTATATTGCTTCTCAGGGTTCAAGCTACAGCCATACCAAATTTTATCAAAATGATTCAGCGGGTTAATCCTGAAAACGTTGCAGTCACAGCTTCTCTCGCACTCATCATACGTGAGCGTCTTCGGAAATTTAGTAGCCAGTGGTCCACGTCAAATATATCTGACGAGTCTCATTCTCAGACATTTTAGAGGTCAGTGATAGCACACATATGGACATTATCTTCGCACTCTTTCTGATTTCTCAGACAACGAGACAGGCCCATCTTCTGACTCCCAATGCAGCAGCAAGAATGTGTGGTTCACAAAGCATTTGCCAAGGAAACAACCAACAGAAGTAGTGTTGCTGACGAGTATTACAGCACAGAGGAAAGTCGCCGGCACACATGGCGCACCCTCAAACACCTTCTTGCTTCGAGACGAATGTAGTAGGAGTAACTGTAGATTTATCTGAAAACGTTTGCTAAAAAATTGCTGAAACTGGTGGCCAAATAAAACAAGTTTGGAAACTAAATGGCTGAAAGGTGTTTTATTTGGCATCCTTTATCGAACAGCCGAGTCCCGCAACCATCTCTGAAAAGATGGACATCAGAGATTTGCTAAAATAGTCAGAGCAGCAATGAATCTATTTATCTGACGGCAACATTTAATCCTATGATAAGTCTTAGTGTTACAAAAAGTTGCTGCATGTAGACCCACCTCACAAGTGTTGTACTCTCAAACTGGTGAGTACCACTCACTTCCATTGTTCTGGTTAGAGCATGGTTCGCAACGCCTTGGTGGGCAGTTCTACCAGTTTGTAGTTTACCAACTCCGAACACCCGTCTTCCCACTGACACATGCCCCTTCTGTCTGACAATGAGGTGACAGCGTGCAGGGAATCGGTACATTGAATCACAGTGCCTCCCCTACGCGCTTCTTTGCTTCTTCAGCATCATTATTGCTTCTTACTTCAGCATACAGGGAGCGAAAGGCTATTTACAATTTGTACAGAAACCAGATGGCAGTTATAAGAGTCGAGGGGCATGAAAGGGAAGCAGTGATTGGGAAAGGAGTGAGACAGGGTTGTAGCCTCTCCCCGATGTTATTCAATCTGTATATTGAGCAAGCAGTAAAGAAAACAAAAGAAAAATTCGGAGTAGGTATTAAAATTCATGGAGAAGAAGTAAAAACTTTGAGGTTCGCCGATGACATTGTAATTCTGTCAGAGACAGCAAAGGACTTGGAAGAGCAGTTGAACGGAATGGACAGTGTCTTGAAAGGAGGATATAAGATGAACATCAACAAAAGCAAAACGAGGATAATGGAATGTAGTCAAATTAAGTCGGGTGATGCTGAGGGAATTAGATTAGGAAATGAGACACTTAAAGTAGTAAAGGAGTTTTGCTATTTAGGGAGTAAAATAACCGATGATGGTCGAAGTAGAGAGGATATAAAATGTAGACTGGCAATGGCAAGGAAAGCGTTTCTCAAGAAGAAAAATTTGTTAACATCGAATATAGATTTAGGTATCAGGAAGTCATTTCTGAAAGTATTTGTATGGAGTCTAGCCATGTATGGAAGTGAGACATGGACGATAACTAGTTTGGACAAGAAGAGAATAGAAGCTTTCGAAATGTGGTGCTACAGAAGAATGCTGAAGATAAGGTGGGTAGATCACGTAACTAATGAGGAGGTATTGAATAGGATTGGGGAGAAGAGAAGTTTGTGGCACAACTTGACTAGAAGAAGGGATCGGTTGGTAGGACATGTTCTGAGGCATCGAGGGATCACAAATTTAGCATTGGAGGGCAGCGTGGAGGGTAAAAATCGTAGAGGGAGACCAAGAGATCAATACACTAAGTAGATTCAGAAGGATGTAGGTTGCAGTAGGTACTGGTAGATGAAGAAGCTTGCACAGGATAGAGTAGCATGGAGAGCTGCATCAAACCAGTCTCAGGCCTGAAGACCACAACAACAACAACTTCAGCATAATATCATCCCTCTGCTTGCTTTCGATATGCTGTGGGGATATTGGACAGTATGAATCTTTTTATTGCACAGATCAAAGGACTTGGAGTCAGAGCAGTTGTGAACGAAGCTATCTATTGTTCCCCCTGGAGCCGTGTGGCGTAGCTATGAGGCAAGATGGTGCGAGTGGGTCATAAATGAGAGATGGGAGGCAGGACGCTCCACAAAAAGGCAGAAGCAAACGAAACAAGTTCTTTTACAGTGATGCTTGGTACTCTGGGCCAGTGGAAGGCTGGACATCGAAGTCTGCTTGGCTGGCTGCCTGCACGCCACACAATGCTGACAACAGAATCTCTATCAAGTGGCGTCATTATGTAAGACTGCTGCGCAGACTCTGCAACAGTGCCGTGCGGTCGACAGTGGTGGATCTCCTCCAGCCTCGGGCGATGTCTAGGTTGTGTCATGGAGGTGGGCGCCCAGCACACGAGATGCCTGTCCGCTGGTGGTAGTTGGCTAGTGTGCGGGGTGAGTGAGCCACTGCCCTCTAGGCAGGAGTTGGCCATGCTGGTTGGTGTTGGCCTGGGATGGTCAGCTGCTTCACGGCAATAAGCCTAGGGGTAAATACTGCAGAGAGCAGCTGTTCTGCCATGGCCCCAAACCGGTGACGTCTACCGGCAGGTCCGTGTGGCGCCCTGTCCAGCTCAGCCACATCGTCCTGGTTAGGCCGTAAGACTCGGAATTTCTGTTGTAAAAGTTACCAGTAGTTGTACTCGGCGGAGGTACGTGCTTGCTGTACGTATGCGACTCTTTCAGTCACTTATCCTAAAGCCAGTGTCAGTGTGGAAATCTGCCTCGCCTTTTGCTACACTATTCTGTGCAGCACTTCAGAGTTCACTGTTTCATCAAGATAACCTGTCTCGCAACATTGGGCTGACTTATTACAGTGCCTGCATCCCGTGCTCACTTGCTGTCAGTGCTGTTACAATTTCACCGTTTGGACTCACGTTAATACGCCCGTATATGGCCGGTACGCCTAAGAGCGCACAATTTTCACAGTACTTGTCTGCTACCGCTGAGTAATTGCATGTGGGTCACTTCTAAGTTACCAGGGCGGTAATCAGACAAGCAAGCTGGCGCGCTGAGCGTCGGGCAGCGGCAGCAGCAGCACGGCTTGCTGACGGCTGCAGCGCCAGGCAGCGGCCAAACAACCATTAGAGGCGTCATTAATCAGCAGCGAGCGACAGCCGTTCAGGGAGGGGCAGGCAGCGGCGCGGTCCGTCCCAATGAAATGAGCCGCCAGCGCCGGTGCCCGCTGATTCCATCTCCCGTCAATGCCGCCAATCACGGCGTCGCGCGAAAAAGGAAAAAAATTTCCGCAAGATAAATGATGAAACGGAACGGTTGCTGCCGCCAATCAAATTAATAATATAGCTACATTTTTTCGTTCATGTTTATCCCCGTGATACGAGATGTAACATACTTGATAACTGCTTCGTTTTCATCTACAGTCAGTTTATTAGAACCATTAATCATTAGTTAACATTGCAAGTTGCTAAGTGTCCTTGTGTTGTTATCAAACTTCCAGATGTAAGGATATCTACAAATAATTGCCTCGATTAAAGTGGCCTCTTATAAGTTGCAAATACTTTTGACCCATAAAAATTTTAGTAAACGCTGTCTCAATTCTAGGAACAAGTCAAGAAGTTGAACTCTTGCACTGAGGGGACGAAAGTCATAAAAAAATGTAAATGTTGTGTGACAAGCGCCTGCCGTCGGGTAGACCATTCAATGGTTCAAATGGCTCTGAGCACTATGGGACTCAACTGCTGTGGTCATAAGTCCCCTAGAACTTAGAACTACTTAAACCTAACTAACCTAAGGACAGCACACAACACCCAGCCATCACGAGGCAGAGAAAATCCCTGACCCCGCCGGGAATCGAACCCGGGAACCCGGGCGTGGGAAGCGAGAACGCTACCGCACGACCACGAGATGCGGGCGGGTAGACCATTCGCAGGGTGCAAGTCTTTCGATTGGACGCCACTTCGGCGACTTGCGCGTCGATGGGGATGAAATGATGAAGATTAGGACAACACAACACCCAGTCCCTGAGCGGAGAAAATCTCCGACCCAGCCGGGAATCGAACTCGGGCCGTTAGGATTGACATTCTGTTGCGCTCACGACTTTTTTTTCCGTTGTTGATCGTTGTGTTTGGTCTTTTTGCGGACGTCATTTGACATCCGTTCAAGTTCGTTTATTGATCCTTCCACTCAGTTTATTTATTACAGAGACCAACCGGCTCTCTGACCGAACACGCTGAGCTACCGTGCGGGCCACGACTCAGCTACCGGGGACGGACGACAAAAGTCATGCGAGTGCGATATGCACACATACAGATGACAGTAGTATCGCGTACACAAGCGCCTTGGCAAAATTGTCATTCGTACTCAGGTGATTCATGTGAAAAGGTTTCTGATGTGATTGCAGCAGCACGACGGGAATTAACAGACTTTGAACGCGGAATGCTAGTTGGAGCTAGAGGCATGGGACATTTACAGGGTGTTTCAAAAATGACCGGTATATTTGAAACGGCAATACAAACTAAACGAGCAGCGATAGAAATACACCGTTTGTTGCAATATGCTTGGGACAACAGTACATTTTCAGGCAGACAAACTTTCGAAATTACAGTAGTTACAATTTTCAACAACAGATGGCGCTGCGGTCTGGGAAACTCTATAGTACGATATTTTCCACATATCCACCATGCGTAGCAATAATATGGCGTAGTCTCTGAATGAAATTACCCGAAACCTTTGACAACGTGTCTGGCGGAATGGCTTCACATGCAGATGAGATGTACTGCTTCAGCTGTTCAATTGTTTCTGGATTCTGGCGGTACACCTGGTCTTTCAAGTGTCCCCACAGAAAGAAGTCACAGGGGTTCATCTCTGGCGAATAGGGAGGCCAATCCACGCCGCCTCCTGTATGTTTCGGATAGCCTAAAGCAATCACAGGATCATAGAAATATTCATTCAGGAAATTAAAGACGTCGGCCGTGCGATGTGGCCGGGCACCATCTTGCATAAACCACGAGGTGTTCGCAGTGTCGTCTAAGGCGGTTTGTACCGCCACAAATTCACGAAGAATGTCCAGATAGCGTGATGCAGTAATCGTTTCGGATCTGAAAAATGGGCCAATGATTCCTTTGGAAGAAATTGGCGGCCCAGACCAGTACTTTTTGAGGATGCAGGGACGATGGGACTGCAACATGGGGCTTTTCGGTTCCCCATATGCGCCAGTTCTGTTTATTGACGAAGCCGTCCAGGTAAAAATAAGCTTCGTCAGTAAACCAAATGCTGCCCACATGCACATCGCTGTCATCAATCCTGCACACTATATCGTTAGCGAATGTCTCTCGTGCAGCAATGGCAGCGGCGCTGAGGGGTTGCCGCGTTTGAATTTTGTATGGATAGAGGTGTAAACTCTAGCCCACGAGACGATACGTGGAAATTGGCGTCATTTGGACCGCAGCTGCAACACGGCGAACGGAAACCCGAGGCTGCTGTCGGATCACCTGCTGCACTAGCTGTGCGTTGCCCTCTGTGGTTGCCGTACGCAGTCGCCCTACCTTTCCAGCATGTTCATCCGTCACGTTCCCAGTCCGTTGAAATTTTTCAAACAGATCCTTTATTGTATCGCTTTTCGGTCCTTTGGTTACATTAAACCTCCGTTGAAAACTTCGTCTTGTGGCAACAACACTGTGTTCTAGGCGGTGGAATTCCAACACCAGAAAAATCCTCTGTTCTAAGGAATAAACCATGTTGTCCACAGCACACTTGCACGTTGTGAACAGCACACGCTTACAGCAGAAAGACGACGTACAGAATGGCGCACCCACAGACTGCGTTGTCTTCTATATCTTTCACATCACTTGCAGCGCCATCTGTTGTTGAAAATTGTAACTACTGTAATTTCGAAAGTTTGTCCGCCTGAAAATGTACCGTTGTCCCGAGCATATTGCAACAAACGGTGTATTTCTATCGCTGCTTGTTTAGTTTTTATTGCCGTTTCAAATATACCGGTCATTTTTGAAACACCCTGTACTTCCGGAAGTCGTTAGCGAATTGTATATTCCGGGATCCACAGCGTCAAAAGTGTGCCGAGGATACCAAATTTCAGGCTTTACCTCTCACCATAAACGACGCAGTGGCCGACGGCCTTCACTCGATGACCGAGAGTAGCGGCGTTTGCGTAGAGTTGCCAGTGCTAACAGACAAGCAACACTATGTGAAGTAAGCGCAGAAATCAATGTGGGACGTATGACGAACCTATCTGTTAGGATAGCGTGGCGAGATATGGCGTTATTGAACTGTGGTAGCAGACGACTGACGTGACTGCCTTTGCTAACGGCACAACATCGCCTGCAGCGCCTCTCCTGGGCTCGTGGCCATATCGGTTGGACCATAGACGATTGGAAGATCGTGGCCTGGTCAGCTGAGTCCCGATTTCAGTTGGCAAGAGCTGATGGAAGGATTCGAGTGTGGCACACAGCACACGAAGCCGTGGACCTAAGTTGTCAACAAGGTACAGCGTAAGCTGGTTGGTGGTTCCATAATGGTGTGGGCTGTGCTTACGTGGTACGGACTAGGTCCTCGGTTACATTCAGCTACTTGGAGACCATTTGGAGCCATTCATGGACTTAATGTTCCCAAACAATCATGGAATTTTTATACATGACGTGCGCGTTGTCACCGGGTCACAATTGTTCGTGATTGGTTTGAAAGGCGTTCTGTACAGTTCGAGTGGATCGTATGGCTACCCAGATCGCCCGACGTGAACCCCATCGAACATTTATGTGAGATAATCGAGGCGTCAGTTTGTGCCCAGAATCCTGCACCTGGAACACTTTCGCAATTGTGGACGGCTATAGAGGCAGCATGGCTCAATATTTCTTCAGGGGACTTCCAACGACTGTCGACTCCACGCGCGTCGAGGTGCTGCATTACGCCGGCCAAAAGGAGGTCCGACACGATATTACGAGATATCCCATGACTTTTGTCACCTGTGTAGTCGATAATTGGATTTCTGTATATCGTCAGTTTATTAGATCCATGAAGTGTTAGTCCCCATTGCAAGTCGTAAACTTTGAGATGTAAGAATATCTACAAAAAACTGCCAAAATTAATACAACATACAACATACAATCACCAATTATTTTTATTTTACAGTTTCCATTGCCAACTTTAGCCCATATAAAGAGGTACTCGTCAGCATTCAATTTCTTCTTTCTTCTGGTAGTCAATACAGACAGCATACTGGGAACGAGCGTACCATATGGAACTTTAGCCAAGAGTCCTGTTGTCTCTGCTATACTCCACGTTCTCCAACAAAGTATATTTGCATCTGCAAATGCTTCAAGGCCACCATAATCACAGTGATTGCCCCACATTACAGCAAGTGTGAGCAGTGTACTACCTCCAAACTGAGCCTGTACATCACAGGTGAAGTTCAGACGGAGGCCTCGAAACACATTCGGGCCTCCAATTAATTGTTGCTTATTGAACTGACCAGCCAGATCAATGTCTATTGCCTTCAAAGAACGATACACAGGAACGCTGTGCCGCAAGCGACGTCGCCAAGCACGTCTGAACTGCAAATACTATCGAATCATGAAAATTTTATTATTAAACATTGTCTGACTTTATCTTAAGAACAAGTTAAGAAGGGTAAGACTTACTTTGCGGAACATAACTGAATATTTTATTGTCCCTTACTGATAAAATTTCGTATCGGCAAGTTTAGCACATGACTCATGAAATAGGCAAAACAAGTGCAATCACATTTGTGATCTAAATACTTTTCCACACAAAGGATGATAGAACAAACAATGAATGGATCCTGAAATATCGCTGGCTGCTACGAATATCTCGACGAAGCTTACCTTCATAAACCTACAAAGACTATAATATTGATCTTGCTGCTGAATAAATCAGTGCCGAGTGTGGTAGCGGCTTGAAGCGAATAAATAATTTTATTGAAGCCAAGTGATTTTGGCAGAATCTGTGCTCGTGGTTAATTTGCTTAGTCCATGAGCACATGGCACGCTAAACAGAATCGTCAAATTTCAGCTATCAGTTTAATGACAGTAAGGAACTTAAATAAATTCAGAGAGATCGAGTTCTAACTACAGATTATTTCAACTCAAAAGAAAACTCACACTAGATGAAAGTACATAGTTATTCAGGGCAGCTTTAAGAGCAAAACGTCACAGGCCTCCGGTTCGGGCGCCGAACTGAGAGGGACGTCACAGGCAATGCATCTGTAAGCTCTCCACACAGGACAGGTCACAATTAGTAGCGGCCGCTTGCGGCACCAAACTGAGTCGTTTGCCAGGAGCGCCCAAATGCTAGATTTATATACAACTAAAGCTGACACAGGTGAAAGTATACGAGAGGGCCTTTAAATAATAAGCCGCTATTGCAGAAAAATGTTCTTGAATAGGCCCTACAGTTATATCTGCGTGAACCACGTGGCTTTTTATACCATATCAAAAGTAGTTAAATTAACGTGAAAGAGTGATTTATTTAGTGAGCTGTAGAGAAACTGATTTCACGATTTCTGGCCCTCTTGAATCGATATTGAATGCCGCACAGTACGAAGCATGATGAATACTATAACTCGTAATGGATCAGTACAGAGGGATTCGTTTCACTGAAATAACACGCTAAGCTGCGCTGTGCAATGAGTAAACTCACTGTAACTCTAAGCTTGTAAGATGAGTATGCGGGAAGCAAGACTCACTGCAAGTTTATGCATCACCTTCAAAAAGAACGCGCCAGCCCATACAGACACAAGCAGCAATCGCCAACCGGCCACCTTCTTCCCACATCCAGATCACAACTCCTTTCTTGCAACAAAAAAAAGTCTGCTTTGTCTCGATTCGAACCCAGACCACTCTGTTCAGGCCGAGGTTGCGCTGATCTCGTGTTAGTCGAGACGCTGCTGGCTGAAGAACGTCGCTTAAACTACCTATTTCCACTAATCCATCTTCATCTCAGACATCAACTGCTAGGCACAGAAATTTGTTAGCAGAAATGGTCCCGAGTTAGTAAAAGCTGAAAGTTGACATACGTGACAAGCACCCACCAGATACTTTTGCAAATCCCGAGCCAGGTAATTTTGGAGAAAGTTTTATGTTGCCTCCCTCTAACCGCCCTAACAGTTAAACTTGGCTTGGTGTTGCTGCTTCGCACATCTACCACAATCAATGGCATTTTTGTGAACGCTTCTATGTTGCCGCAGCTATACACACGATTGTGTCGTTTTCGGTTTTTGTTGGTGCATGTTTTATTTGACTGGTGTGAGTGTTCATATTAATCAGGTTCTGACGGTGGTCTTCTTCACGTTTATCGCCATAATACCTGCTTGTATCTCAGAGACAAGGAAGTTGGAACAGTGTTTAGCTCAAAACATTTACTCTTCGAAACACAGACTAGTGAACGAAGCTTCCACGCAAATAGCTCGAGAGAAGTGGGAGAACATCGCGAAGCACGTGTGGAACGAAATATTTATCAGACGATGAGTACAGCAACAGAAAAGATGGCAATGCCAGAGCGCTGGAGCGGTGTGCTGCATATTGCCATAAGTAGAAACTGATATTGACATGTACGTGGGCTTATAGTTTTATGCGTAGAAAACGAGAGTGCAACTATCACAATGTTATTTTCACGTCTAAGATGTAGCCGTTATATTATTGATATGGAGCGTACCAAATTTGTGACTACAGTTATGACTGTGCATACATCTTAAGTGGTGGCTGCCCAACTATCCTTTAACTGATCAGAATTCATATAAAGCAAATAACAACGAAGATGATGTGTCTTATTCCTTGCCTATATTACGTTGATGGCATAAAGAAAGTAAGTGACATTACCTCCCACTCCATTCATATTACACAATATAGAAGTAAGGAACCTGTTTTAGCATCAAAATCTTATCTGCATAAGATACATTCATGTAATTTTAAAATTTCAAGGTAAGTAAGCTAAAGAGTTCATATGTCATGTATGAATCCTGTCATTTTTAATGGCCAACAGGATAACATAACTAGACTTTCTATCAACATTAATTATTATGTCCATTTCATTGTCTTCTTGATTTTTAAAATTTTTCTGAGATATGAGGATGCGTGTGATAATTTGTTACAATTTTACTGCAAAATTAGGCGATTTTTTCAGTTTTGTGTAATAATTGTGAAGTATGTGGTAATTTCTTACAATTTTACAACAACATCTAGATATACGGCAATTTGCTACAATTTTTCTGTAACATAACAATGTATGGAGGAGATTATTTCAGTTTTACTGTTATGTGATAATGTATGATAGAAATTGTGACAATTTTTCTATAACATGGTGACATATGTGGAAATTTTTGACGTTTAGGATGTTCATGAATGTGATACCTTAATTGTGCAGAGAGGTAAATGTAGCCTGATGAGAGTGTAGCAGGATCTATTTCTAGCACCCACGCACCTCAAATCAATGCCAAGTGATATACACCAGATATATGGAGTTCTGATAGGGTAGACATATAAATGTAGACTGGTCAGAATGTAGCAGCTGTATTTTCATATGATCTCGCTACAGTTTTGCTGTAACATACTAATACATAGGGGAATTTGTTCCAATATTTCTGTAACATAGCGATGTATAGGGCAGTTTTTTCAGCTTTTCTGTAGCAATGGTGACACATGGGGGCAATTTGTTATAATTTTATTTGATGCCTTCCTGTAACCAATTTCAAAGTGGTGACATATGGGCCATTTGCAACAGTTTGTTATGGTGTAACAACCAGACAGTGTCACATGCACTTTCTTATTATGTATCTTCATTGTGAAGCAAACATAGGAAATTATAAAAAAGAAGGCAAGTAGAGGCATAACACCAAAAGCAAATTGACAAAACAAATAATAGCTGGTTCTTTACAGTGGACGAACACTAATAAATATGGAATACATTTTATGACTCTACAGTGATTCTGTCGAAATATGGAAAGTGATACTATTGGTGTCCCTAACCCACCTTTGGTTAAAGTTGAATGCATAAAATTTCAACAAATTTTGCTGAAATCTTAGTCAAATCTCCACAACAGACTGTCACTGCTACAAAAAAGGCATGCTGAAAATTATCTGTGCTATTAATTCATTTAAATGAGTCACTCAGACTTCAAAGTCTTTGATGTAAGAAGGGCGGCTATTTCAAAGCTGAAGAAGAAGAAGGTAGACCAAAATGAAGAAGACATTAGAATCAAAGAAGGCAAAGACAATGAAGCCAAGGAAGACTGTGTTCCTATGAAAGCTGAAAACGATATTGGAAGAAAAGAAGAATAATTACGATTAGGTAGATGATGATGTCGTTAAAGCATGCAAGGGTATCTGAGGCTCAGTGTGTATGATGGATAAAGAAGCTGTAAGTTTACCCATGCATGGGAGAAAGGTGTGGGATAGAGAATTTAATAGAATGTTGAGAGAATGTCAGGTTTATTATATCCATTATTCTTATAAACGTCAAACCTTTACAAGTAATTACTGACAATACAAAAATATGTAAACAGATTTTGTGTATGATATATAAAAAAATCCAACAGAGGAACTAAAAGCCCAAACAAAGTGGCATCCAAAAACATTATTAAACCAACGTTAAAGAGGGAGAGGGGGGCAAGTAGTTGTTGCATAATCGATGTTCAGCATAAAAAATGAACAGTCAATGATCCAAACAAAACAGTTAATGGATTAATACTGCTCACAGCATCAGCTGCTGCCAGGGACAGATATTATTTGAGCGAAATCATTTCAGTTATTTCAGAACTCTGAGAAGGACATATTACCAACAGTCATAGGGTAGTTCAAGAGTTTGACTGACCATTACACAAGACATTCCAACATTATCATGTTATAGCACGAGGTTTAGATATGGCAGATGAATTTTTCAGCTGCAATTTTCATGGGAGAATAATGATTTCAAATATATTTTAACTGTCATTGTAACAGTGCTCTTGATAAGATATTTTAAGCATCACTATATTGCCACAAAACAGTTCTGTGATGGAGATAAGCACATTTTAATCCTTCTTGCTGAGAAGCATGTCACTTTCAGTGTAATTTATGCTATCAATGTCAGGAACGTTGTCCAGTTCTCCGATAACAATCACAAACCAAAATATAAGTCTTTTAGCCCACATTCCTCCTAGGACGCCGATCAAAGTTAAGCACTTTAGAGCAGGACATCTTTACACTTTAGAGCTTTTCGTCTCGAAATGCTATGCACAAATGTTCTCTTTGCCCCTACTCTCACATCATATCGTATCATTGTTCTTTATAGTCACATGAATTTGCAATGTTTCTGGGCGTTGTGATTCCACTTCTCACTTCCTATAAATGTGTTTGATTCTCAAATTCAGGACGTACCTGTGTTTTGTGAGATCTGGGAGCTGGCTGTTGACAAGAGTGGCTACGTCTCATTGGGGACCAGTGCTGTTAAGAGCTGTCCATTTCACCTTGCCACACATGTCTCACTGTGACCCGTGTGGTGCTGAGCATGAGATACTGCAGTGTGCAAAATTCCCACAAATAAATAAAATCACTCCTATCTTATCTCAGTGGTGATAATGGTTGTTTATCATAGACCAATTGCTTAAACAGTGCCAGTGGGCTTCAAACTTGGACTAAAACGTTAGAGATGCCATAGGACATATTTGAATTTCCTCCATTCCAAACTCATCACAGGTGCTCATCTAGGATTTCCAATTTCTCACCACTTTAAAGAGGGCACTGCTCTAGTTCAGCCATTCTGGATTTTTTTAAATTTTCTGCCATTTTAAACTTAGGACAGGATTCTAATCTTAGCACAATGACCTATTTCTATCTGTCATCAGAGAAGTGGGGGAAAAATTCAGTAGGATTAGTGAGCTTGGCCAGTCATATTGAATTCTACACTTAGCCTGGCAACCATACAGGCTCTATTAGTGAACTGTGATGTCAGAAGGGTGGGGAAAACCCACTTTTAAAATTAGGACAAGATTCTAAACTTAGTACAAATGACTTGTGCTCTCAGAGGACTGAGATAAAACTCAAGAGGACAAGCGGGTCAGGTCCACCATCTGGAACTCGATACCTACCACTTAGTGGCCTAGTTCTAACATCTTGGACTGGCGGATCAGAATAATCGAGGAAACCTTGGATTTTTTAATTTTCCACTAATTTACACTAAGGACATTTAGGCTTTGGGGATTTTAAATTTCCGACCTTTTTTTGAATTTCCCATCAGTTTATACTTATGGAAATAGTACTTTGCCCGCCAACTTTGACTGAGACATCAGAGACGCTGGTAAAAGTCTAGCAACACTGCATGGTGTCATCATGCGATATCATCAGTCATATCATCAAAAATCTGACAACAATCGCGGGTGTCTCAGTGCTGGTGAAACACTACTACTAAAACTAATATTCTCCTTACTCATTAAGGCCAATGACCCGCCACAGTGGCAACACTGGTACCTTTCAGATCACCAAAGTTAAACACTGCCGGACTTGGCTGGCTTTTAGATGGGTGACTGTACATGTCTACTGGGTGTGTTGCCAAGTGAGGTGCACACAGCCTTGGTGAAGTCAATTGAGGATATAAATGACTGAGAAGTGGAGGCTTCAGTCACGAAAACTGAGAATACTGAGAGAGCGGTGTGCTGACCACATGTGCCTCCATATACAAGTCAAGTGACCCCTATCGGCTGAGGATGACATGGCAGTTGATCGGTATGGTTGCTGAAGAAGTGACTTTAATTCTGTCTTTCATGACATTAATGAAAGGGATGATACCAGTTACTTTCTTCATAGTATCAAGATAAACTAGGCGATTAGTCAGGAATTCAATCTCCTTTGTTATTGCTGTAAGTGAATTTTGTTCATGTCAAGGATGGTTGGATAGCCACTGCTTAAGATGTGTGATTTTGACTCTGGAGATGAACAGGACTGTGGAAATAAAATTGTGAGAGTTACATAGTCACGTTCTAAGCATAAATGCAAGTGCTCTTGTACCTGTTAAAAATAGTTTCTACTTAAGACTATGACCAGTACATCTTCATACATGGAACCATAAGTGTGCAGTTATACATAACTGCATAACCTACTGATGTGGCAGTGCGGTATTTGACATACACATTTGTTAGTGAAGTATAAACCGGAGAGTGGCAGTGCGGTATTTGACATACACATTTTTTTAGTGAAGTATAAACCGGAGAGAGGTAAAATTTACTGACATGACAGAATCGTGGGTACGGTGCTTGATATAAACATTTCCTTACGCAAATATATAAAACTGGATGGCATGTTGAATACTGTAAGTTACACCCCTTACGTACTTATTTGATTCTGTGTGTGTATATGTGAGATTAAATTTTCTGATGAGGTAGAATTTTATTTGATTACATGTTTTTGATTAGTACTAGAAATACTGTAAGATCCATTTGTAATGTCAATATCTTTACGTAAATCTTGGTAAATGACGCATGTGACATGGATACTTCTGCACATGTAGCCAATTTATGCAATTCAGCTGAAGTACATGTACTTTTGATAAATTATACAAACGTAGAAATTCACCAGTACTGCCAATACCTCTGCGTATTTTTGATAAATAATTTAAGTCTTTCTGATATTTTTGAGCACGGTGCAATGTTTTTTTTTCTACATCATGATGCCATGGAGTCTAACATCTTGGACTGTTACATCATTGCCCTGCCCTTATTTCAAGGCACTGAGCCATGTGCGTGCTGGCAAGACGGGTTCAGAGTCAGTCAGAGTGTGCTGACGACGCCACTGTTATACTAATTCAGAACACAATTTTCCATTATTGACTGTAAATAGCACACTGTCTATGGTCAAACAGGCTGCGTGGACTGACTAAACCACAAAACTCAATGTCTGGTATGTCTTTCGGCATGGGTGCTCTCAGAGACATGAATAACCTGGACGACTATGGGATGTCCGTACATCACCTCTGAAACAACAGGTTCGACAAGATACTGAGACCACTCCCATGAGATTTACTTGCCGGCCGCGGTGGTCTTGCGGTTCTAAGCGCTGCAGTCCGGAACCGCGGGACTGCTACGGTCGCAGGTTCGAATCCTGCCTCGGGCACGGATGTGTGTGATGTCCTTAGGTTAGTTAGGTTTAAGTAGTTCTAAGTCCTAGAGGACTGATGACCTAAGATGTTAAGTCCCATAGTGCTCAGAGCCATTTGAACCATTTTGATATTTACTTGAGGGGAGCATCTAGGAAGTGTTGTGTGTGCTGAACCAGTGGCTGTGAGACCAGTGTTTGATGCCAATAATGTCAAGAGCTACCATCTACTGTCATAGATTGTAACAGAAGAAAGAAGGGCAACAGAGCAGCAAACCACTCGCCAGTTCGCTGATGGACAGCAAAAACCGGTTTGCCGTCAGCTCAACTAGAACGCGCTTACTTTACCCTGTACTACACATGTCAACAGTAGGAAATGTGAGTAGTATAGCTATATGGCTATGCCAGTTCTGGATCCCTTTGTTTACACTGATCAGCGAGAACGTTATGAGCACCAATCTACTATCGATATAAACCCGTCCAGGCGATATCAACGCACCTGGCGAGCAGTGACTCCTAGTCAGACACATTGGTGGTGCATGTAGTATCAGTCAGTAGGCTATTCGTGTACAGAATGGGGAAGGCGTGTGATCTATCTGAGTCTGAACAAGGCAGATTGTGATGGCCTAGAGGCTTGTCACGAGCGTTTCGGAAACTGCACTACTTACTGGGTGTTCGAGGAGTGCTGTGGTGAATGTCTTCAATACGTGACTTAACCAAGCTGAAACCACATCCATACATCATTAGGTTGTGGGGCAACCTCTCATTGCAGATGTTGGACCTGATAGGCTGGGCAGACTGGTAAAACAGGACAGGGGGCGAACTATGGCGGAATTAACAACAGAGTTTAATGCTGGGCAGAGTACGAATGTGTCAAGACAGTGCACTGAACACTCCTAACGATGGCCTCTGCAGCCATCGAGCCATGGATGTGCCAACGTTAACACCAAGACATCATCAACTACGACTGAAATGGGCGCATGGCAATCAGTACTAGACGTTGGAGCTGTGGCAGAGCGCTGCATGGGCTAATGAATGCCGATACCTTCTTCATTATGCATAGTCTTCCAGGGTAACAGCTCCCTGACAACTGTACTGTGGGATGGAGACAAGCTGGTGGTTGCTCCATTATGCTCTGGGAAACATTCACATGGACATTCATGGGCTCAGTGAAGCTTGTGCAAGAACTATTGTAAACTGGTTGCAGACCATATTCACACCTTCATGACGCTCATGTTTCCTGATGTCAGTAGCATTTTTTAGCAAGATAATGCGTCATGTCACAAGGAAGATAATGCGTCATGTCACAAGGCTAGGAGTGCGAAGGAATGGTTCGAGGAACACAGTGGAACTTCCAAATGATGTGCTGGCCCCCTAACTCGCCAGATCTGAACCTTATTGAACACATTTGGGATGTGATTAATGTGGCATCAAAGCTCATCCCCCCCCCCCTTCCCCTGAATTTACGGGAACTAGGTGACTTGTGTGTGTTGATTTGATGTCAGCTGCCGGCCGGAGTGGCCGTGCGGTTCTAGGCGCTGCAGTCTCAAGCCGAGCGACCGCTAAGGTCGCAGGTTCGAATCCTGCCTCCGGCATGGATGTGTGTGATGTCCTTAGATTAGTTAGGATTAATTAGTTCTAAGTTATAGGCGACTGATGACCTTAGAAGTTAAGTCGCATAGTGCTCAGAGCCATTTTATTGATGTCAGCTCCCTCCAGCGACCTACCAAGGCCTCATTGCTCCCAAGCCAAGATGCATCGCTGCTGTAATCCATGCCGAAGGTGGACATAATGGCTATTAGGTAGGCGGTCATAATGTTCTGGTTGATCGGTGTATATTTGTAACATTATGTGACCTAGGTCATTGACTTTCATCTTGATCGTTGATCTTAGAGAGTTATCATAAGCCTCGCCTTTTTCGATGGTGTCACAGTGTTGACATTGCAAGTCACACATCTTTTTTGGTGATGCTATCAAGACCTGAATGTTTGAAAAACGTGAGGAATTTAAAGAAACATACACACATTTTTTTTAAAAAAATACCTCGTCATTCTGCGGTTTAATGGCATCGTTTATCGTAGGGCCCTGTTGTTCGAGAAGATGAGTCCTGCGCTATAAGGTTCTTTTGCACGCCCCTTCAACGGTGGGGATGAGTTGGTAGGGTCAGTTTTACGCAAGAAGGCGCTCCTCTGCATAATGCATAGCCAGTGAAGTTCTGAAACACTAGAATTATCAGTTATTATTTACCTACAACCTTGCCGTCCAGCTCGCCTGACCTTTGTATGGACCACTCTGTAGTGGCACCACTGTAGGGGATGGTGTGTGTGTGTGTGTGTGTGTGTGTGTGTGTGTGTGTGTGTGTGTGCGTGAGTGTGTGTGTGTGTGTGTGTGTGTGTGTGGTGAAGCCTAATTTGGTGGGTAACCAGTGAAAACACTGTGGCCCATATAACAACATAACTTTATTGCATCTTCAGTTGTACGTGGTGCAGGGACACCTCTCCTCATGGGCTCTGGACGGTGCAGCTGGTGCCGGCTACTAGGACAGAGCCTGGCGATGCTGCGTCAGGACTCTAAGCCGGCGGCAAAGGCGAAGCACGGCCAGTTGCGACTGCGGCAACGACTGGCGGCGGTTCTGCTGCTCTTCGCTCTGCGGTGGTGAGGCAGCTGTGCTCTCGACCCACGTCCCACGTCCCTCCGACAGGCGACTGGCGTTGTGACGCTGAGTCCCTCTCCAGGTCTCAGCATTTGCAGTAGCAGACACTGACTGCAGGCCGGCGTGGCTGTAGCACCGTCCCGTGAAGAACGTAGTGTAGCGGCAGACGGTGCCTGGCCTCGAACCGGAGGCTGCTGCTGGTACTGCCCAGTTGTGTAATGGTCCGGCGATATCCTGGTGTCGTGGTGCGGCTATTCGGTAATGACCATGTCTCCGAATATAATGACGTCCTGTCCTCAAAGTCAGCCTCATATATACTCCATTCCTGCCCATTTGTTCTTTAAAACCTGGAGTCTAGTCACATCGCCCTGAACGAAGAGACTCACTCTACTGTGGCGGCAACGACTTGCTTGCTACTTCTTTCTTTTCTGTACGGGGGAGTTTACTGCTGCACACAACCTTCCTCGCTTCGCAATTCACTCTCGCATCTGTTATTGTGCCCTACATGCCGATATAGCGTAGCTAACGATCAGTATTGTTGCCGCAATACTCCATGGCAATACTCCATGTACTGTCAACGCATGAACCTGCGTTCAGTGAATGTCGCCTTTAGAATCTGAAGATGGTCATCGTATGGCCGAAACCGGTTATGACTGTGTCATAAACATGTGATTGCGTCTTAAATAAACAAAAAAATTTACAAACTTAACATTGCGACCTGCAACAACCGTTCATCTGACCAACCCGCTATGTCAACTGATGACTTAAGATCCTCTATAAATGGCAATATATCCCCAGACACTCTACCAGAGAAAGGAGAAACAAGATTCGTCACAGTCGGATCCACTCTAGGAGTTTGAGACTTCAACACGTTTATCTCGCTATCCTTTCCTTTAGTTCATTAAATGAACAACATTATGCACTACCGAGCAAGCTGGCGCATTGCCCTCGCATTCAGGAGGACGACGGTTCAAACCCGCGTCCGACCATCTTTATTTAGGTTTTCTATGATTTCCCTAAATCACTTCAGGCAAATGCCGGGATGCTTCCCATCCTCCCCTCATCCGATGGGATCGATGACCTCGCTGTTTGGGACCCTCTCCCACATCTACCACCAACCAACATTATCCGCTCTTAACTGAGTTCCTGATCCACTAATGAGTGCAATGCTTCTTCACTGGTGACAGCTCATATGTATGATTTTGCCTCTGCCTCCTTTATCCAGGATAAAAATTACACTATGACAAAACAACGTGTACAGAACAGTTAGTCCTCAAATGTTCTACCAAGTTACTTCTTCTCTCTAATCATGAGATACCTGGGCTCTCTACGTTACTTAGCCACACGCCCAAAACGTTTAAAAGTAAAGCAGTTACGCTACTGATTAAGCACAAGACGGAGAATGCCCGAGCAAACTGCACTGAATGCGAGGTACAGGTACTAAGGATTCATCATTACCATGACTCCTAAATTGTGACAGGCCCACGGCTTCCTCTGGTTTCGTAAATGTAACTTTCGCAAAATTACGCTCTGTAACTTTCGAACCCACACTTAGCGCCAAGCAAGAACAAATTGTCTCAATCACCCTATGAAACATCCCCTTAGAAAAATTTATAAATGACAGTGCTGGAAAACCTCTACGTTATTTGATTTTCAAACAGCTGAGCAAAACTGAACGTACTCAGACATTTCTCTCTTTACTTATTCTGATCAACAGTAAACTGACACACAATATCTTTTTTAGCGCAACGCAATCTGATTTTCAATAATCCCTACAAAGGAATCGCCCTGACTGACAGTTACCTATACCTTTCATGAATCACTTATCTCACAAAAATCGTCGTTACTCAAACTATTGCAATACAGCGAACGCCAATACTGCCAGCTAAATAAAAGATTCTAACTACTGAAGGCACTAACTACTGATAGGCATAGTTAGCAAATGAAATATTTTTATGAAGAACAAACAATGCATTTACCTTAACAGTGTTCAAAAGTCATTATATATATATATATATATATAATTTGTAAAGATGGATGTCATGAATTGATATCTTTACAAATTTCCTTTTTCTGGCGGACACACGTCCAGATCGTCCGTTCTCAAAACCCTGGCATCTCTCTCTCCCCATCTACCACTGCTGGCCGCTCACCTCTAACTGCGCAACGCTACGCGCTGTTCACATCCAACTGCCCAACACTACAATAGTGAATATTCCAACAATGCGAACCAGCCACAGACTGCACACAGCACAGTCAGTGATTTTCATACAGAGCGCTACGTGGCGTTAGCAACACAACCCCAATAAAAACGCAGCGGGGTTAGTCCGAACGACATGCTGTGGGGGTAGCACACCCTCCGCTGCTGATTGATTTGACGCGGCTCTTCTGACACCACTCTGTATAGACGGCTCTGTAGAGGCACTGTGTATGGGGTGGCGCGTATGTGGTGATGCCGTAGGTGATGGGGATCAGTGATAACGCCGTGCTCAATTTAACAACATTGGTTCAAAAATGGCTCTGAGCACTATGGGACTTAACTGCTGTGGTCATCAGTCCCCGAGAACTTAGAACTACTTAAACCTAACCAACCTAAGGACATCACACACATCCATGCCCGAGGCAGGATTCGAACCTGCTACCGTAGCGGTCACGCGGTTCCAGACTGTAGCGCCTAGAACCGCTCGGCCACTCCGGCCGGCTTAACAACATGATTGTATCTTCAATTCATATCTTCAATTCTACATGGCGTAGGCACGTCTCTCTTCGTGGCCTCTGGACAGTGCAGCAGGAGTCGCTGCTAAGACGGCGCCTGGTAATACTGCATCAGGACGTTGGCCTGGCGGCAAAGGCAAGGCTACGGCCAGTTGCGACAGCGTTAGCGGTGCTTCCTGGCGGAGCGACGCGCCTGGCGGCGACCCTATTGCCCTTGGCTCCGTGGTGACGGAGGCGGCTGTGTGCGGGTCTTGATCCGTGCCCCTCGGACAGGTGCTGGACAGCGGGTGGCGCAGTGACGCCGTCCTCCATGGACCTCAACGTGGGCGGCAGCATGCACAGACAGCTGGTCATTGGGGCTGTGGCACCAAGTCCCGTGAAGCACTCAGAGCGGCAGCAGAAGCAGCCTGATCTTGGACCAGAGGCTACTTACTGCGGGTGCTGCCCAGTCGTCTAATGAACCGGCAGTGGTCCGGCATCGCGTTGCGGCTACTGAGCTATGACCAAGTACCCGAACCCAATTACGTCCTGTCCTGAGATTCACCCTCATTTATACTCCGTTACTGCCCATTTGGTTCTCTAAAGCCTGGTGTCGTACTACGTCACCCATAACAGAGAGATTGACGACCCGCTTACTCCATCTTATATTCAGTTATGATTCTAGACTGCAGTTCTTGTGGTGTAAAATTGTACTAAGGCCTAAAAGATTGTTCTTTTAATTATAACTTTAGAGGTTAATAGTCGTGTGGGCAGTTTACAGCTACGCTCAGATATCCACGCTTCGCACTAACTTGCACGTCTGTTATTGCGCCCTACGTGCCGATGTAGCGTGGTTGTTGGCCAGCGCTGTTACCACAATACTTCGAGGTGGCCTCTATGCTACTTTCACTTATTTACACTACAGATGAAATACTTTTAGCTAAAATACTGGGTAGTGCTGCTACATCTTAATCCATGTGACTGCTTCTACCTGCGGGGTTACTTGAAAGATTCTGTGTTCAGTGTTCCAGTTACGAACGTAAGTGAATTGAAGGCACACATTGTGCAACGCACGCTGAACCTGACCTCTTCCCCCCACCCCCACCCCTCCCTCCCTCAAATACACCTCTCTGTTGTGAAACATGCTGTTTCTCGATTTCAGCTTGTGGCAGAAAACGGTGCACGGAATATTGAGAATGTCCTACACCAGTCTCACAACAATTAGAAACAGATGTCAATTTGCTTTTTAAGCGGTTTTTGGCACCAGGAAAATTAAAAACCGATGTCATTCTGCTTTTTAAGCAGTTTTTCGCCCCAGGACAATTAAAAACCGATGTTATTTTTTAAAGGACATCACCGACTAGAATTTATTGGTATCACAATTGCAGTTTCGGCCTTTGTGCCATTATCAAGTGATACTGCAAAAGCTACAAGAATTTAAAAATTAAGCACAGAACGTAAATACAAAACTCCACCGACATGTCACGTAGAGATTGCAAGTGTGATATAAATGATTTCTACCGACAACAGTGAATGTGATTTCCTTTAAAAAATTGTATTTCGCTGACCATGAGAAGTTAAATTCGATATGATTTTTCTTTTTACGCGGTTTTTGGCCTCAGGACAGCTAAAAACCGATTTTTCCCTTCCGATGTGGTACGACCTTGCCAATGGACTTATTTAACAGTGCCGCAATTGTTGACTACTGAACTTGTGAAGTTACGCACATTGAATAGTGCGAAGGATGTGCAACTCAAACCATAGCGTCATATTTGCGAGTCGTCTCTCATTTGTGGCCAGCCCACTTCAACACACTTACAGGACCATATATTAGCAAAATTTTCGCAAAATTTTGTTTTGTTCCAGACGTTTCCCTCAGCGTCAATAATGCGCTGCTCAAATTTGATATCATTTTGGGAAGTTGTCTTTCTACAGCGTCTCAAAAAGTCGATGCTCAATTATGGACAGCCGGTACATAAAATGTGAAGGTAATGCACGGTGAAATATGCTTAAAGTAAACACCACTCACGGTTTAGGCCTTAGGCCTGTTCCGACTACTACTTACAAGACAGTACGAGGAGCGATTTGTGATCTTTAGCACGTGATCGGCATGTTGCTAAAAAAAAAAAAAAAATGGTTCAAATGGCTCTGAGCACTATGGGACTTAACATCTGAAGTCATCAGTCCCATAGAACTTAGAACTACTTAAACCTAACTAACCTAAGGACATCACACACATCCATGCCCGAGGCAGGATTCGAACCTGCGACCGTAGCGGTCGCGCGGTTCCAGACTGTAGCGTCTAGAACCGCTCGGCCACCTCGGCCGACTGTTGCTAACACTCCAGCCGTTAATCGCAGTAGATGAGTCCTCACGAGAGCGCTGCCTCTTTATTCAAGCAGTACCTCTCTTGGCCTCAAAAGGGTTGAGCGGACCTGTACCCAATCTCTCCCTCAGAAAAGTTCTGAGCAGCAGCTACCGGGTGTCGAACTCGGGTCCTTCCTAAGTGAACGCTGCTCATCGGGCTCAGTCAATAGCTTCCTTTTCACGAATAATAAATCTCTTAAGGGGCTCCGGAAAGGCTCAAAATCATGAAAAGTTCAATTTTTACTTTTTTGCGTTTTCTGAATCTGCAGACTATTACCTTTTAATAGATATATAATTTATTGAATTCCGAAGACTACAACTATTTTTAAATTTTTTTAGAAATGTGTTCTACATGGGCGTGTCCCACTGTGGCGCTGTTAAACTGCTGTCAAATGGTGTTATTATTAACGTCCGTGTTCATCAGGTACATTTTAGTGATGTGAGATAAAGTATGTGTTGTTGCTCACCTGTGATGGTTCAATATATATCGCTGGTGTGATTGTCGATTGTTTCATGTTTATTTACTCTGTCGTAATCTCGAAAATATTCGTAATTAATTCTGTTTCTTGAGTCTCTGTTTTGTTGAAGTATAATAATGAGTAAAAGTAAAGTTATTAGAAATCCTCTGAAGGTTTTTAAGAAAAGGAGAAATGTTGGAAAGCCAAAGGTATGTGTTATTACTGTAAACAATAAAGACGATAGGTTCTAACATGGTACGAGCGATGCTTGCTTTAGACAAGGAACGCCTTCGGGCTGCAGACAGGGCTGTAAAGAGTCTAGAAATACAAGCAAGAGTAAACAGGAGGAGGAACAAGAGGAAGCTGGAGGAGGAGTTTGCAGAGGATGAAGATAATCCATCCTATGGACCTGGAATGCACTAAAAAGTTAATCCAATCTTTGTCGCTCGATTCACAAAACTTTTATTTTCTCATACTAATTACATGTTTTCTAAGGATCTTCCAAACATATTTGTTTCAAACATTTACATAAATGTTACACAGTACCTTCTGCATAATTTAACACAGCCTTTTTCCAAAAAACTGTATATTTTTGAATATATAAATAAAAAATTGCAAAAAAATGTTGTGAATTTTCATTACAATTGAAAAAAATCATCTTTAATAACTGAACTAAAATTTTGTAAAATCCCTGTGTTAAGTTGTAGCCCATATTCCAATAAATAATCTGAAAAAATTCAACTTCCTACCTCAAATACTTTGTGAGGAAAGGTGTAATTTATAAGCGTTATTTTAACATTGCAAGTATAGGGCGTTCCGGAGCCCCTTAACACTCGGGCCCTGTTCTCTGAAACAGACGAAGTTACCAAAGGGAAGAGTAAGGTAACCATTTATAAAGGTTTTTACTATTGTTTGCATGATTGACAACTAGAAGTGACGGCTTCTCCGCACTGATTCGCTGTCTGTTACAGACTGTATCGAAATTGATTGTAAACCATTACAGTTCACGATAAAAATAAATTCGTTTTACTGTTAACTTACAAGGTTTAATGTTCCGAACAGAATAAAATTTCGAGGCACACTTAACAGGAATACGCCGCACACTGAAACGTCACGACACAGTGATTGTTTTGAGAAACTGCACAGAGAAAGTTTCAATAAAATCTCATAAGTAAGATACCTCAAGTACTTCACGGGAGCTCCAAACAAAACATGGTGACATTCGGCAGGACACTGTCGTATCTCAGTGGGTCAAACAGTAAAGTATCCATGAAAACTTACTGTAAAGGCACACTGGCTGAATTTAAAATTCACGATTGCAAAGCAGAATCGCAATAAATAGGACTAAACGAACTACATTATCGATAACCTTAACTCATACGAATTCTGTGTGTAGGACTGTTTTTTTAAGGTCTTTTGGTATGAGAGCGTATCAACAAATGATTATTAGGCGAGCTTCGTTAACACTGTGCCAAGAACAGCCTCTGCCAGCAATATTGCGAAGAAAGTTAGTAATAACGTAAGGCGGTCCAGAGTGGTACATCACATATAAATAAAAAAACTTTTGCCAGTTTGTGATACGTCAATTATAAAGTAGAATCAAACGTTCGAAAATATCAGTCAATTGTTATTTCCAGTACTGCACAATCATCCACTCATAATCCTAAACAGTGTCATTAAACCGTCTCCGATATATTTATTTAAACAATTTCACAGTGGAGTTAATAAAAATCTGTGTCATTAGCAAATTCAGTACTTCGTTCGTAATTTAAACTATATGTTTATTTATTCTAGGGAATACGATTTTCCCTCGGTTTTGTTGTGAATTAATTATTAATAATAACAACAACCGTAGTACTGAATTACTAAGTGTATTGTGGAACAAGTAAAATATGAATATGTTAGTACTTCAGAGAGAAACATTGGTAAATGTTTGTCTAAAAATGAGTATGATATGAAGCGTTAAACCTTACCGTTTAGTGTTTATCGCAATGATTATAGAGAGCTGCCGAACGAAACGCGTTTGGCTGTGAAGAGAACAATGCGTTATGGTTTCAATGAATAACATAGCAGAATCTTACCGAAAGAAACTCTGGTCATCTCTATGGGCTGTCAGTGGCACCAAGTTAGTGTAAAACACTTACGAATGCCACAGGAAGACTACTTAAGTTAACAGAGCGAAAGCATGAATGCTGATTTCTGTTTTCAAATGTTCCCTTACAGCTGCACTGTCTCGGTTTAAATCACACACAACTGAAAAGAAGAGAGGTACAGATATTGGAGTCAGTGACAGATAATGGGTTTAACTAATGGAGCAGTATCTGGAAAGAGCTGCACAAATATGTGATAAGATTTCAAAGTGGCATAAATTTTGGAATCTTGCTTTAAGTAAACAGAAATGTAAAACTGTATTCTTCACAAAACCTAGAACTGTAGTGCACTTTTACTAAAGTTACTCTCACTTGGCATGAGTCAACTCGTACGAACACCTGCGTGAAAATAGCTTGTGGGGTATGAAAAGGAATAAAAGCATAGGCTCAGACGCAGGTAAAGCAGGTGGCAAAGTTCAGTTCACTGGTAGAATACTGGAGAAAAGCAGTCTGTCTACGAAGGCGACTGCGTCCAATATCAAAATATTACTCGAATGTGGGAGACCCATACCAAAGAGGACCAACATGTCCAAAGAAGAGCAGCACGAATTATCAAGTTTGTATGAATCAGGAGAACGAGACGGAAAAACTGAAAATACTGAGACGACAGGCGCATTAAGATAATCAACAATAATACTGCGAAAGCTTACGGGTTCCAGAACCCATAATTAAGAAAAGACTCGAGATATACTTCAGTGTATCGCTTGCAAAGGGTCCGCTAACAAGATTACACCAATTGAAGCTAAATTGAGATATGAAGACCTCGGCTATAAACGCTGGTAAGGACGAGTTGATTGTTTTGAGGAGCCGGCCGGTGTGACCGAGTGGTTCTAGGCGCTTCAGTTTGGAAGCGCGCGACCGCTACGGTCGCAGGTTCGAATCCTGCCTCGGGCATGGATGTGTGCGATGTCCTTAGGTTAGTTAGGTTTAAGTAGTTCTAAGTTCTAGGGGACTGGTGACCTCAGATGTTCAGTCCCATAGTGCTCAGAGCCATTTGAACCATTTTTGATTGTTTTGAGGAACTGCACAGAGAAAGTTTCAATAAAATCCCGTAAGTAAGATACCTCAAGTACTTCACGGACACTCACTGTTATTTTTTTTTTTTAAATCAGATGACTCGTTGTTTTCAAATATTTCTAGAGTAACGACATCTTTTTAAAAGTGTAAAGTCCATCCAAAATTTTACTCTTAAAAATACGACAATGGTTATTTAACATTGGTTACTTGCAAACTGACAGCACTTAACATCAGTTACTGTTGACTTAACACTGTTTACTTGCTGGGCGAGTTAATGAAGCATTATTTATTTATTGCTTCTTTAGCCAGACCAGATTATGATCTTAAGACCCTCTCTTACCTCCAACCAGGATTAACAGCTACAAAAGATATTACAACTTCTCAACAATAATAACACACACTGATAATAATAATAAAAAAATAATTATTGTAATAGTAGAGGGTATTCTAAATGATACAGATTAGCTTAGCAGATCTGAATCCATGTTTAGTATTATCAGAGGCGGAATGGATGAAAGAAGAAGAGAAGTTTGAAGTGGCAGTGACAGAGGCTTTTAGGAAAGAAAAGAGTATAAATAGAGAATTGTGCTGCAGAGAGGGAGGGACAAGTTTTGGGGGAAGGGGACTGGCGAGAACGAGTCGCACGGAATGTAGGAGATGGTTCAAGTGGCTCTGAGCACTATGGGACTTAACTTCTAAGGTCATCAGTCCCCTAGAACTTAGAACTACTTAAACCTAACTAACCTAAGGGCATCACACACATCCATGCCCGAGGCAGGATTCGAACCTGCGACCGTAGCAGTCGCGCGGTTCCGGACTGAAGCGTCTAGAGCCGCTCGGCCACTTAGGCCGGCGAATGTAGGAGAGATGGCTATTGTGCCAGAAGGCAGACCATTAGTTGCCTTTGGAAGTTTGGAAAGAATTTAATTTCCCTGATATTTTGAGGAAGATTGATAGACAGTCGGATCCTGATGCAGAACATGATTTAGAGAACGTGGCAGTGCTATGTGATGAACGGAGTGTTTACTTTAACGAGTGTTTCTGCTGTGCTTTTCAGATAGTAGAGTGAGCGTTAAAGATAAATAAGAGGGAGTGCAATGGCTGAGAGGACGATAGAGCACACATAGGGTATGATAGTCTCTTCGCTTATCAGCATTACTGTGTAACCTTTCAAAAATACAGATTTAAAAGGTCCGCATTGCTTCATTTTGTGATACTAAGATTTGCATTACCAATTTTTGAAATAATGAAGTATGGTACGAGTAGCTTCGAAAATTAATCTGTGATTCTGCACAAAATAAAATTAATTTCGTTGTCACTTTGCAACAGCACGTAAACATTATTAAGGGTGGCCCTTAACACTGCTGCCACTACGTTGTCACATAAATGAACTAGAACAACGGTAAAGGACACAACATTGTTTACTTGTTTCAGTAATACTATTTACGTTTGCCTGATTTGTAACAACTTATGAAGCGCATTTATATTCACGGGGTACATATCCAGGATCTTTCTCTGAGTCCAAGATGGGCACATGATCCTCAGAATTTTACCAATGTTTCCCCGAAAGCATTTAGCTAGTCCGAGCACCGCACATGTTACTACTTTCAGTAGCCATGTGTTTGGTAATTAGTACTGTTTACATGCACAGATCCTGACAAAGTTGCCGTTAGTGAGGGCCTCAAATTGGATACAGAGCTGCCGTTTCCCGGTTCATCGTGGATCTATTAACTAATATGAACAAAGCACAACAACTACCATGATTTGCATGCATTTGTTTCTCACCGAGTATCCCTTACCAATGCTTGCAGCTGAGGTCTTCATATTGTTCCCGTGCTCCACAAGCGATTTGAACGGAAATAAATCCTAATACGACATACAACTCTAAGTGCCCTCTGGCATGCATGTCAGAGTGGTTTACAGTGTATGTATGAAGATTTAAATGTTGATGAAAACGTATGGTGCTGTCAGATGTTACCAGTTACACACCTACGGAAATGCAAAGGGAAGAAAAGGCAGTAGATCAAAGCTGACTGATTCTCGAGAGAAACGACAAGCTAGTGACATTGTTACCTCTGCAACAGCTGTCGAGACGGCACAGAGTGCTTCGAATAACTTACACATGAGCTTACGGGCGCACTAGCGCGGGAGTACTGCGCACCTGCTGCTATTTTTCATTTGTCAGTGGGCGGCCGCGATATTTGAGCCATTTCTGCAAATTTCTTCCTTTCTTCCTCGCCGCCTGAGAGGCTGCCCACGAGGGCCAAATATCTGTGAGGCGGCGGCAGAAATATCTGGAGACAGCGGAGCTCTTAGCCGTGCCGGCATCCGGGCCTCCGATGATTACTGCAAGGAGGACGCTGGAGTGGGCGACGCAGTCATGAGCAATATCGCCCCCCTCGCGACTGGAACTTCCAGTCGGACGAGCAGCTATTTGACTTGAAGCCCGGCTCCAGTGATAAAGATTTTCAATATATTTAGCGGCTCTGCGAGGTCGCGGAGCGCGAGGGGCGGGACACACCAGCGAGTCCGTGAAACAAGCAGATATTGGATCTGAATTGCTGCAGAACTTCTCTCCTCCGCGTAATGCATACACACTTGCTGGGAGGATTTCAATTCCGAAGAAAGAAACTGAAAATTCTATGCAAGAAAGAAGCAATTAAAAGTTAATACATTCGGAGTCTGCAGTAATGAAAGGGGATCGTTCTGGTGGCCAGCAAGTGGAGGACGCAGTTTAACTGAGGGGAGCCATTTCCATATTGAATCTTGTGGAGGACCGGGGATTACTGCCGGGGGGCTACGTGGCTGACAGACTCGAATTTCTACAATGACAGACCCGGCCCAGCCTCCTGTTATTCTGGGAGAAGGCAATCGTGAAGATATTATAATTTTACTAACTGCAATTTTTCTGGAGGAGAATTTAGTTTTCTCTATTACTGCTTACAATGTATCTAATAAGGCTTAACTTCTCATCATACTGGAGTTTTAATAAGTCATCTTACTAGTCCAATTAAAAGTATCGAATCTAATGACATCACATAGATGTAAATTGGTCGTTGGCCGTTTCATAAAAGGGGCAAGTCCATAAAATCACGAAAATGAGTTAAGAGCGCCATAGCTTTCTCTGATTCTGTACGAATGTGGCCTGCATTATTTTTTTTTTTTGTAACCAGAGAACAGACTATCGCATGCAATTCAACTATTTCAGGAATGGAACGATATGTCAGTGACTTGTCTCCTTACTTCAGTGATGTGACTAAAGGGCGCGCACACGACAGACGGTAAGGCGAGTGCTGGTAAAATGGCATGTGAGCTGGATGTAACAGGCAATTCACACGAAAAAGAGTGATTCATGGTAAACGTAAGCATAATTAAAGTGATCATCGCAGGAACTTAATCAAGAACAGCAATGTGAAGGGTGTGCAACATGTCAGCAATGCTGGAAAAGCTGCAAGTAACGAAACAGGAGATAATCGTTAAATAAGGATTGCAAATGGTTCAAATGGCTCTGAGCACTATGGGACTTAACTTCTGAGGTTATCAGTCCCTTAGAACTTAGAACTACTTAAACCAAACTAACCTAAGGACATCACACACATCCATGCCCGAGGCAGGATTCGAACCTGCGACCGTAGCGGTCGCGTGGTTCCAGACTGTAGCGTCTAGAACCGCTCGGCCACTCCGGCCGGTGAGGATTGCAGGCTGACCTTTAATACAGTTCATGAGTGGTTGCCGCCGCCTTTCTGTTACACTAGAAATGTTTAAGGTAGTATTAACACTTACGTTTTATTCTTTATATATAAAAAAAATTTCTGGGACACTAAGTGATGAAGATTTGAAGCATGCAACTACAGCAATGAGCTCGTTCATTAAGTGAAATGAATAAGATATTCACTTATTAACAATAGTAGATCTACAACAAATAGTAAGTGCAATCGTAAGGAAAGGTTCTCATAAATATCACATCATTAAGAGTGATAATTCAAAGGTAGAAGCATTTTGTAATCGGTACGGCTTTATGAGAAAAGCATGTGGAGTGATTGTGTAAATTTCTCTGCTGGGGAGAATCCCCGAAAGGCAGGGGGGGGGGGGGGGGGCTTCAATGAAAAATGGAATACCATACGAGGATAAAAATTACATCTAATCAAGGAACATATTCAGTCTTTCTCAAGTAAAGATAAACATTATTGAGGCAAAACGTAGAGTGTTTAGATAGTGGTGTAAGCGTAAACATAATGTAGGACCTCTTTATTGCAAAATATCCTAATAGCAGTGCGAAATATAAGGTTTATCTAAACAATTTTCATAATGTGAATCTTCAGGTTTTGGCGGCGCAAAGACTGTTCCATTAAGTTTCGGGTGTGCAGCCGCAAGAAATCTCCTTCTTCTTCTAATATTTCGGCTGTATAACGTTCAGCCATCTTCAGAGTGAGCCGCAAGACTGCCGCTCCAGTGCTCGCTTCCGCGCGACTGCGCATGCGGCCACATATGCAAATGCGCCAGAGACGTTGGTCGGCGGCAGAGACGTGCATAATGCGCAAGTTGTATCTATGACTCCGCAGTTGATCTGTGTTGGCATATCGATATATCATTGTGAGCTGCACTGTGACGACGTCTTTGCGAATTCATTACAGCAAGTGCCATGATTTATCAAGATTGAAACCACTATCTCTATTAATTAAATTCGTCGTCAAGCGAATTTCAATTGCCTCAGGATGCACCGGAAAGTGGTGGTAAACCAGTCGCAGATTTAATAAAAATCATTGGTACAGTCAGTGCGGAATTTTCTTTGGAAAAATGAAGAAGCAATTCTCAATGCTACATACATTTCCAACCGCAGCAATCATGTTGGGCGGAACTATTGGGTATGACAACAGGATTGTGTTCGTAAATGATAATGGGAGTCTCTGTGTTTCTCAGTATAAGGAATGGTAAACCTTTCATGACCAGGTACCCAGTGGAATATTCCAGCGTAGACGCTGTAGTTCACACCACAAACGCCGTAGATGGTCCACGCCCTACCCTGTCTTGTGATCTGCCGCCCATAGTGCATGTCTGGCATGTGACCGGCATCCAGCTACCGGTCTTGACGATCTTGCTCGGTTACCTTCGGTGGTGTAGACTGAAAGTCTTATACAAGAATCGCAAAGATTCTCGCATTCTGCCGGCCGCGGTGGCCGTGCGGTTCTAGGCGCTGCAGTCCGGAACCGCGGGACTGCTAAGGTCGCAGGTTCGAATCCTGCCTCGGGCATGGATGTGTGTGATGTCCTTAGGTTAGTTAGGTTTAAGTAGTTCTAAGTTCTAGGGGACTGATGACCTAAGATGTTAGGTCCCATAGAGCTCAGAGCCATTTGAACCATCTGAACTCTCGCATTCTGTGCTATTTTGCTATGTATTCAAGATTATTTAAACTGGACTTATACCTATATCTACTCTCTGATAATTCCTATCCGCATCTTGATCTCTTATCTATCTTTCGACCCAACATATCCAATACTGAGGGTGGTAACCGCTTGCCTTCTTTGACCATAGTTAAGCTACTATTTGCTGTTGTTCCATTAAATTTCTAAGCATTCTTCTTGCAAGCTTTTATTTGATATTTCAATTTTTAAAATTTTTATTTTATTTTATATATATATATATATATATATATATATATATATATATATTTTTTTTTTTTTTTTTTTTTTTTTTTGCAGTGGGTGCAAAACGGTCTGTGTTTTGTAAGGAAAGGGAGTGGTTATCTGATTATACCGATTTCAAAAGGTGGTTCTATATAATCATTTCCATTTATTGTACTTAGACATTATCTTCAATATGAATTACACTATGTGATCAAAAGTGTCCGGACACCCCCAAAAACATACGTCTTTCATATTAGGTACATTGTGCTGCCACGTATTGCCAGGTACACCATATCAGCGGCCTCAGTAGTCATCAGATATTGTGAGAGTGCGGAATGGGGCGCTTCGCAGAAGTCATGGACTTCGAACGTGGTCAGGTGATTGGATTGGGTGTCTCTTGTGTCAAACGTCTGTACGCGAGATTTTCACACTCCTAAACATCCCTAGGTCCACTGTTTCCGATGTGATAGTGAAGTGGAAACGTGAAGGACGCGTACAGCACAAAAGCGTACAGGCCGACCTCGTCTGTTGGCAGACAGAGACCACTTACAGCCAAAGAGGGTCGTATTGTGTAATCTGCAGACAATTATCCAGCCCATCACACAGGAATTCCAAACTGCATCAGGATCCACTGCAAATACTATGACAGTTAGGCGGGGGATGAAGAAACTTTGATTTCACGGTCGAGCGGTAAATGCCGAACTACGCCTCCTTGGTGTAAGGAGCGTAAGCACTGGACGACTGAACAGGGGAAAAACGTTGTGTGAAGTGACAAATCACTGTACACAAAGTGGCGATCTGATGGCAGGGTGTGGGTAAGGCGAATGACTGGTAAACGTCATCTACCAGCGTGTGTAGTGCCAACAGTAAAATTCGGAGGCGGTGGTGTTATAGTGTGGTCGTGTTTTTCATGGAGGGAGCTTACACACCTTGTTGTTTTGCGTGGCACTATCACAGCACAGGCATACATTGATGTTTTAAGCACCTTCTTGCTTCCCACTGTTTAAGAGCAATTCGGGGATGGCGATTGCCTCTTTCAACACGATCGAGCACCTGTTCATAATGCATCCCTTTAATGGACTGGCCTGCACAGAGTCCTGACCTGAATCCTATAGAAAAACCTTTGGGATGTTTTGGAACGCCGACTTCATGCCAGGCCTCACCGACCGACATCGATAACTTTCCTCAGTGCAACACTTCGTATGGAATGGGCTGCCATTTCCCAAGAAACCTTCCAGCACCTGATTTAGTGTATGCCTGCGAGAGAGGAAGCTGTCATCAAGGCTAAGTGTGGGTCAACACCATACTGAATTCCAACATTACCGACGGAGGGCGCCACGAACATGTAAGTCATTTTCAGCCAGGTGTCCGGATACTTTTGACCACATGTGTATATCCACTTGACTGTGTTTGGATAGTCCATCACCTTTATGCCACCACACTCAGATTTCATAGAATCATAGACTAATGGAAGAGCATAGAAAAGAAATGGGAATTGTGGTACATTAAAGTAAAACACAGATGGTTTCAGTCTCATAACTAGAGACCATGTTTCATGAGAAAGAAAATAGAAAAATTCTTGTTATATGCAGAGTACCATGGCAGTCAATCTAGTGACACTAGATATCACTAGCATGGAAATGGCTTAATTGGAGTGTATTAACAGTAGCGATTCAACCTGACATAGCGTGTGTTCCAGACACAGAAATAAATTCCTCAAGATGAAATTCAGTGGTTACTTTCTTCCACGCCATAACGAATAAAAAATATTCCTGCCCTCAAGGATCACATCTCGCACTGGTACACTGATGCATTTCCGAACATAACGAAAATTTAATCATTTTATAGCCATTACGAGATGAAGAGGTCCCCAAAATTTGACAAATACCGGGTTGGTGTTTGGTGGTGACGACACTTTCCACTTTCGTCAGTATAAAAAGGATGGGAATACAGTATAGTACAGTATAGTTGTTGTGCGACCTTGACTTATTCGGAATTCTCATTACCTTAGCGGACTGGAAGACAGCAGCACAGCGTGGACCTGGCTCGTTCGCCTTGAGAAGTGTTGATGGCGCAGCTCAGCGCTGAGGTAGCCGGGTGTGCGGCCAACGCTAATGACGAGATGGGCCGTGACAGCTGGCAGAAACCCGAGACCGGCGGCCGGGGCGGCCCGCATCGACCAGCGGACGGCGCGTACTGACTGGAGCGTCCAGGCGCGTTAGCGAACCAGCGCTGGCCGGCGGCGTAGCGGCTCCTCTGGAGCACAGCATTCTCTTCTGCCCGGCTACCACAGGCTGACCCTCCAGAGGGTACATGTCCAGCAGACATTCACATCACTCCTACACAAATGAAGATACATTCATCCGTAATATACACTACTGGCCATTAAAACTGCTACACCAAGAAGAAATGCAGATGATAAACGGGTATTCAATGGACAAATATATTATACTAGAACTGGCTTGTGATTACATTTTCACGCAATTTGGGTGCATAGATCCTGAGAAATCAGTACCCAAAACAACCACCTCTGGCCGTAATAAGGACCTTGATAAGCCTGGACATTGCGACAAACAGAGTTTGTGGTGTGTACAGGTACAGCTGCCCATGCAGCTTCAGCATCACACCACAGTTCGTCAAGAGTAGTGACTGGCGTTTTGTGACGAGCCAGTTGCTCGGCCACCATTGACCAGACGTTTTCAATTGGTGAGAGATCGGGAGAATGTGTTGGCCAGGGCAGCAGTCGTACATTTTCTGCATACAGAAAGGCCCGTAAAGGACCTGCATCATGCGGTCGTGCATTATCCTGCTGAAATGTAGGGCTTCGCAGGGATCGAATTAAGGGTAGAGCCACGGGTCGTAACACATCTGAAATGTAACGTCCACTGTTCAAAGTGCCGTCAATGCGAACAAGAGGTGACCGAGACGTGTAACCAATGGCACCCCATACCATCACGCCGAGTGATACGCCAGTATGGCGATGACGAATACACGCTTCCAATGTGGGTTCACCGCGATATCGCCAAACACGGATGCGACCATCATGATGCTGTAAACAGAACCTGGATTCTCCGAAAAGATGCCGTTTTGCCATTCGTGCACCCTGGTTCGTAGTTGAGTACACCATCGCAGGTGCTCCTGTCTGTGATGCAGTGTTAAGGGTAACTGCAGCCATGGTCTCCGAGCTGATAGTCCATGCTGAAGCAAACGTCGTCGAACTGTTCGTGCAGATGGTTGTTGTCTTGGAAACGTCCCCATCTGTTGATTCAGGGATCGAGATGTGGCTGTACGATCCGTTACATCCATGCGGATAAGATGCCTGTTATATCGACTGCTAGTGATACGAGGCTGTTGGGATCCAGCACGGCGTTCCGTATTACCCTCCTGAACCCACCGATTCCATATTCTGCTAACAGTCATTGGAGCTCGACCAACGCGAGTACCAATGTCGCGATACGATAAACCGCAATCGCGATAGGCTACAATCCGGCCTTTATCAAAGTCGGAAACGTGATGGTACGCATTTCTCCTCCTTACACGAGGCATTAAGACAACGTATCACTAGGCAACGCCGGTCAACTACCGTTTGTGTATGAGAAATCGGTTGGAAACTTTCCTCATGTGAGCATGTTGTAGGTGTCGCCACCGGCGCCAACCATGTGTCAATGCTCTGAAAAGCTAACCGTTTGCATATCACAGCATCTCCTTCCTGTCGGTTAAATTTCGCGTCTGTGCACGTCATCTTCGTGGTGTAGCAATTTTAATTGCCAGTAAAGTACGGAGGGGTCCAAAAAAAGTATCCACTGTTTAAAAGTCCATAACGTGCAAACTAAATGACGGAGTTATCTCATTTTTGGTGAAAGGTTAGCTCAAAGTCCAACTTAAAGATATCACTATAGGTGTTCGAAATGGTCACCATTAACATCCACACACAAACGATGCCCCCGAAATGCAGCACGAACTACTGACTGCAACGTGTTCAGCTGGATATTTGCACATGAATGTACGATGGATTCTCGAAAGTTCATCCAATGTGCGTGGCTTTCATCGATAAACGACTTCCTTTAGCGTTCCCTACAGGTAAAAGTCTAGAGGAGTTAGGTCTGGGGAACGTGGTGGATACTCCACACACCTCTACGGCCTATCCATCTTCCTGGTAGATTTTCGTCGAGATACGCCCTAACACGATTTTGGTAGTGGGCTGGGGCACCATCTTGTTGAAAGTAAACTTTTCCGTCTCCATTCAAGTGTCGGATGGCAGGTAAAATGGATGTCTGAAGCTTCTGAAGGTACACCTCACCGGTAACTGTGCCGTCAAAGAAGAATGTCCCAATCAAACCCCGATAAGACATCCCACACCACACATTCACTCGTGGCAAATTCACGGCTTTGTCTACAAGGACGTTCTGATTTTCGGAGGCCCAGTAGATGCAATTGTGGCGATTTACTGTACCACTGAGTTTGAACTGTGCCTCATCAGACTACACAATCATCTCTGCAAACTCTTCATCGTTGCGCACCGTGTTAGTAAACCACACGCAGTACTCCATTCTACGATCTGGGTCGTCCTCGTTCATTGCGTGTAGCAATTGTGGGATGTAGCAATTCCACTTTGCTGTCTTCAAAATTCACCGAACACTTGAGCGACTCACTCCACTTTCACGGGCACACTGTATTACAGACTTCTGTGCTAAGCGAGTAAATATTGTAACACACGACGGAATGTAGCTGGACTTGTTACTTTTACAGGTCGTCCAGATCGTTGTTTGTCTACATCTTTAACACAGCCTTCGGCTTCAAATTTGTCTCGAATGCGACGAATCGTTAAACGTGTCGGTCGCTCTGTTTGATACTCATTTCGCCATTGCCGTTGAACCTCATTAATGTTTTCGTACTTACAATACTTCAAAACTGACTTCCTTTCATCGAATGTAAGCCTTGCGCCAGCCATGTTTACTCGAGTAACTAGGTGCAACTAAGAACAAAAAACTGACTATCTGGCGACTGTCATGTGACAAAACAAAACAACGCAATACAATGCTTGTGTGGCGATTGCCGGAACTACAAACTATTACACAACCAAAGATGAGACAACCCCGTCAATTAGTTAGCTAGTTATGGACTTTTACAGAGTGGATACAGTTTTTTGAACCCTCTGAATACCTCCGCACATAAAGTCGGGCTATTGTAGAGCAGGACGTAATAGTCTAAGAGATAAAATATATCTGGCCCTTTCCTTCCAATCAAATTGTTGACAGTTATCTGTAGGAAATCCTCTACCACATACTTCGAGTGGAGAACCCACTTGGCCTTATAGCAGCTAACTGTGGACTAATATTGACACAGAATATGCAGCAACACGAGACTGACTAACAACAACAAATTTAACATGTTGTTGTTGTGGTCTTCAGTCCTGAGACTGGTTTGATGCAGCTCTCCATGCTACTCTATCCTGTGCAAGCTTCTTCATCTCCCAGTACTTACTGCAACCTACATCCTTCTGAATCTGCTTAGTGTATTCATCTCTTGGTCTCTCTCTACGATTTTTACCTTCCACGCTGCCCTCCAATGCTAAATTTGTGATGCCTTGATGCCTCAGAACATGTCCTACTAACCGGTCCCTTCTTCTCGTCAAGTTGTGCCACAAACTCCTCTTCTCCCCGATTCTATTCAATACCTCCTCATTAGTTATGTGATCTACCCATCTAATCTTCAGCAATCTTCTGTAGCACCACATTTCGAAAGCTTCTATTCTCTTCTTGTCCAAACTATTTATCGTCCATCTTTCACTTCCATACGTGGCTACACTCCATACAAATACTTTCAGAAACGACTTCCCGACACTTAAATCTATACTCGATGTTAACAAATTTCTCTTCTTCAGAAACGCTTTCCTTCCCATTGCAAATCTACATTTTATATCTTCTCTACTTCGACCATCATCGGTTATTTTGCTCCCCAAATAGCAAAACTCATTTACTACTTTAAGTATCTTATTTCCTAATCTAATTCCATCGGCATCACCCGACTTAATTCGGCTACATTCCATTATCCTCGTTTTGCTTTTGTTGATGTTCATCTTATATCCTCCTTTCAAGACACTGTCCATTCCGTTCAACTGCTCTTCCAAGTCCTTTGCTGTCTCTAACAGAATTACAATGTCATCGGCGAACCTCAAAGTTTTAATTTCTTCTCCATGGATTTTAATACCTACTCCGAACTTTTCTTTCGTTTCCTTTACTGCTTGCTTAATATACAGATTGAATAACATCGGAGAGAGGCTACAACCCTGTCTCACTCCCTTCCCAACCACTGCTTCGCTTTCATGTCCCTCGACTCTTAAAACTGCCATCTGGTTTCTGTACAAATTGTAAATAGCCTTTCGCTCCCTGTATTTTACCCCTGCCACCTTTAGAATTTGAAAGAGAGTATTCCAGTCAGCATTGTCAAAAGCTATCTCTCAGTCTATAAATGCTAGAAACGTAGGTTTGTCTTTCCTTGGCTTCTACCAGTTTTTCAATTCGTCTGTAAAGAATTCGTGTTAGTATTTTGTAGCGGTGACTTATTAAACTGATAGTTCGGTAATTTTCACATCTGTCAACACCTGCTTTCAAATGGTTCAAATAGTTCTGAGCACTATGGGACTCAACATCTTAGGTCATAAGTCCCCTAGAACTTAGAACTACTTAAACCTAACTAACCTAAGGACATCACACACACCCATGCCTGAGGCAGGATTCGAACCTGCGACCGTAGCCGTCCCGCGGTTTCTGACTTCTGCGCCAGAACCCCTAGACCACTGCGGCCGGCCAACACCTGCTTTCTTTGGGATTGGAATCATTATATTCTTCTTGAAGACTGAGGGTATTTCGCTTGTTTCATACATCTTGCTCACCAGATGGTATAGTTTTGTCAGGACTGGCTCTCCCAAGGCCGTCAGTAGTTCTAATGGAATGTTGTCTACTCCTGGGACCTTGTTTCGACTCAGGTCTTTCAGCGCTCTGTCAAACTCTTCACGCAGTATTATCTCCAATTTCATCTTCATCTACGTCCTCTTCCATTTCCATAAAATTGTCCTCAAGTACATCGCCCTTGTATAGCCCCTCTATATACTCCTTCCACCTTTCTGCTTTCCCTTCTTTGCTAAGAACTGGGTCTCCATCTGAGCTCTTGATATTCATACCAGTGGTTCTCTTTTCTCCAAAGGTCTCTTTAATTTTCCTGTAGGCAGTGTCTATCTTACCTCTAGTGAGATAAGCCTCTACATCCTTACATTTGTCCTCTAGCCATCCCTGCTTAGCCATTTTGCACTTCCTGTCGATCTCATTTTTGAGACGTTTGTATTCATTTGCCTGCTTCACTTAACTGCATTTTTATATTTTCTCCTTTAATCAATTCAATTCAATATTTCTTCTGTTACCCAAGGTTTTCTACTAGCCCTACTTGTTACTCTGCTGCCTCCACTTTTTCATCCCTCAGAGCTACCCATTCTTCTCCTACTGTACTTCATTTCCCCATTCCTGTCAATTGTTCCCTTATGCTCTCCCTGAAACTCTGTTCAACCTCTGGTTTAGTCAGTTTATCCAGGTCCCATCTCCTTAAATTCCCACCTTTTTGCAGTTTCTTCAGTTTTAATCTACAGTTCATAATCAATAGATTGTGGTCAGAGTCCACATCTGCCCCTGGAAATGTCTTACAATTTAAAACCTGGTTCCTAAATCTCTGTCTTACCATTATATAATCTAGCTCACACCGTCTAGTACCTCCAGGATTCTTCCATTTATACAACCTTCTTTCATGATTCTTGAACCACGTGTTAGCTATGATTAAGTTGTGCTCTGTGCAAAACTCTACCAGGCGGCTTCCTTTTTCATTTCTTAGCCCCAATCCATATTCACCTACTATGTTTCCTTCTCTCCCTTTTCCTACTCTCGAATTCCAGTCACCCATGACTATTAAATTTTCATCTCCCTTCACTACCTGAATAATTTATTTCATCTCATCATACATTTCATCAATTTCTTCATCATCTGCCGAGCTAGTTGGGATATAAACTTGTACTACTGTAGTAGGCGTGGGCTTCGTGTCTATCTTGGCCACAATAATGCATTCACTATGCTGGTTGTAGTAGCTTACCAGCACTCATATTTTTTTATTCATTATTAAACCTACTCCTGCATTACCTCTATTTGATTTTGTATTTATAACCTTGTATTCACCTGACCAAAAGTCTTGTTCCTCCTGCCACCGAACTTCACTAATTCCCACTATATCCATTTCCCTTTTTAAATTTTCTAACCTACCTGCTTGATTAAGAGATCTGACATTCCACGCTCCGATCCGTAGAATGCCAGTTTTCTTTCTCCTGATAATGACGTCCTCTTGAGTAGTCCCCACCCAGAGATCCGAATGGGGGACTATTTTACCTCCGGAATATTATACCCAAGAGGACGCCATCATCGTTTAACCATACAGTAAAGCTGCATGCCCTCGGGAAAAATTACGGCTGTAGTTTCCCCTTGCTTTCAGACGTCCACAGTACCAGCACAGCAAGGCTGTTTTGGTTAGTGTCACAAGGCCAGATCAGTCAGTCATGCAGACTGTTGCCCCTTCAACTACTGAAAAGGCTGCAGCCCCTCTTCAGGAACCATACGTTTGTCTGGCCACTCAACAGATACCCCTCCGTTGTGGTTGCACCTACGGTACGGCCATCTGTATCGCTGAGGCACGCAAGCCTCCCCATCAACGGCAAGGTCCATACATATCTACATAAAACTGATGGGCCAGTTGCTTGCATCGTGATATCATATTAAAATCATTTTCTCGTATCATAATGTGATACGCATAACAATCCATACAAGACCCTTTTGGTTTGGCAAGGATAAGCACGTTACAAACTCAAATTTCGGCATTTGGAAAAGATAACTTTCCTGAGCCTTGCCAAAAATTAGCGGATACTGGCATACAAATTGATGTCGCGACTTGCGAATTGTTCGGCTGTAATCAAGGCTGCTCTTCAGTTATCAGTAGTGCATTATATCGCCTCTTATGTTTCCCACTTGGTGTACGGTTCGGGTCGATCCCTAATTTGTCATCTTCTCCTGCCATTTTCCCTAAAACAGTTTTAAAGGTGGTTATTAGATGGTTTTTTTATGCAATATTCTCTGAATATTTATAACAAGTCTGTTTCATTGGTTTCATCCACCGTGAAATAAATCTGTAGGTCCTTATGCTGATAATTATCTGGTGGAAGCAAAGTAAATTTGACTTTCAAGCGTAAAAGTAGGTGAAAAGCCTGACATTTCGTTTCCTGCATCCACTCCAAATGAAGTCACCTGGAAGCATGCATCGTATTTTCTAATTACATTTAAAAAACGCCTCGCTTCATTAAATTCTCGCAGAGGTAGAATTTTTAGGGGTTCTTCTGGCTCATCTAGTACCGGAAGTGAGATTCTGTCACCAGAGTACCACGAACCAAGCGTTTCTTCTTTCCATTTCAACGCATTACGGTACCTACATTTTTGAACCATTCTCCTGTTAGCTGATTAATGGATGATTAATACAGTCACTTAGTGGATCATAATGAAATACTGCCTCACTAAATGCTTCCCACGTTCTATATGTAAAGGCACGACATCTGTCTTTTTGTCTACCAGCTTGCAAATGATGCTGTCGTGGCGAATCTTCACGAGTCTCAGAAGTTATGATACGCGTGACGCTCAGCGTCTAAAAAGCGATGGTCTTATATCAGTTCCATTGCTTCTGTAGTTCTTAATGACCGCCAAACGTTCTAAGGTCCAACGGATCTGAGATTGTTGCGAGGTTTGTTGCGTTCTAGTGGCTTTAGCAACTCGAGCTCACATTGATCTGTGTGCCGAATGAGACACGTTTTAGACGTATATCGTAGCAGTCTGAAACATAGTTCTTGGACTTACTGTCAGATTTTGGTGTCGTGTCTCCATAAAAACTCTCCAGCTATGCCAGGTGGTGTGGCAACTCAGAGTCAGGGAATAATCTATAAACACCAGAGCCCCAAATACACGGAGATGTGCCTAGGTCAGCGCCCTAGGCGTACGTGTTTGGAACTGCAGACTGGTTCACGTCGCCCGATTACACGATGCACGCGGGCATTACACGATGTAATTATCACGAAATCATCACTGTTCTGGATTGTATGAAGAACGGTCGTTTCATATTTTGACACTTGGTAGTAGTGAATATGTTCATCTAAAGTTCTACACCTACATCTGAACCACTATGAAGTGCATGGCAGAGGGTACGTCCTACAGTACCAGTTATTAGGGATTTGTCCCGTTCCATTCACGTATGCAGCCCAGGAAATATTATTTTAAAATGCCTCTGTGCTTGCTGTGATTAATCTAATCTTATCCTAACACTTGAGCAATTTCTAGGATGGGTCGCATAAGCGATCTGTAACCAATACCCTTTGTAGACTGACTGCGTTTTCCTAGTACTATCTTTTAATTTATACTTATACAACATTTTGCTCATGGAAGAAGCCGTTGTTGAAATGTATTAATTTTTTGTACAAAACATTTTGAGCTACTCTACAAAACTCTGCAAATCATAAGTACCTTTGTGTTTATCATTTTTAAATGATTTTGTGTGGTTTCATATGGAGACAATGTAGAATCAGTATCGAGCAACTTAATCGTAAGCACTCCTTTACTTTTGCATCTTTCCAACATAGTTGCCGGCCGCGGTGGCCGGGCGGTTCTAGGCGCTTCGGTCCGGAACTGCGCGACTGCTACGGTCGCAGGTTCGAATGCTGCCTCGGGCATGGATGTGTGTGATGTCCTTAGGCTAGTTAGGTTTAAGTAGTTCTAAGTTCTAGGGGACTGATGACCTCAGATATTAAGTCTCATAGTGCTCAGAGCCATTTGAACCATTTGAATACCGAAAAATCAGGAGGTCGTGTTACAAAAATTCGTGTTAAGTGAAAAACACAGATGTTAATAAGTATACATGTATAGATGTACAGCAGTACACTAAAGTGTGATACACTACACTACCAATCACGTTATTGTAGACTTATAACACTATAAAGTGATCGTAAAATCCAATTAAGTACGTTACTTTCTTGGAAAAAATTCGCTCATGGTTCGCTGACGTTCATGGAAACGATAATATTTTGTAATTACACAACCAACTGTAATGATAGCGTTCGTAAACCCATCAGTGACGTCGGATGTTGAAGAAAACCGTTCTAAAGAGTCCAAGTCTGTAAACATCTCCTGACGGTTAGGTGGAATGGTATCTGTATTCTCTTCCTCTTCACTTTCTTCTGATGGCCCTTCTTGCACCTCGTTCACAGCTTTTGTCACATCCGATTCCACAGAAGCACATACGGCCACATCGTCGTCTACACTAATGAATTCTTCGAAACTAATCCAAGGGTTCGCAACGCCCTGCAGAACAGTCCATTCATCAGGTGAAGTGGCATTTTCTAACTCATGGACATCTTCAGTGTTGCTATGCCTCCAAGCTCTGTTAAAACACTTCCCTATATGATGTGGCAATACTGAGTTCCAGGCTGCTGCGATGGCTTTTATTGCGTCAAGTAGATTCCAATTTGGGGTTGTTTTCTGCAGCACGAATTTCAGCTCTTACAAGTCGCTTACGATAAGCTCTCTTTAAGAGAGAGATTATGCCTTGGTCCAAAGGCTGAAGGTGGCTTGTGGCGTTGGGTGGAAAAAACTGAAACTTTATGTCGGATAGGTTCAGATCATGAACGTTATGGGCAGTACATCTGTCCAATGTAAGAAGAACATGTCTATTTTGAGCAACCATTCGACTGTTGAAACGAAGAAGCCACTTTCGAAATGATGTGCCATCGATCCAAACTTTCTTGCGGTGAGAGTAGATGCAGGGTAAAGTGTCCATATTTATGTTTTTAAAACAACGTGGTTCCTTGGATTTACCAATAACCCAGGGACGAAACTTCTCACTGCCGTCAGCATTACAGCACAGAACAACTGTCACACGTTGTTTGCTTCGTGCTCCACCGAGACCCTTATCACCTTTTATCCCCAGGATGTGATGTGGAAAAAGATTGCAGAAAAATCCAATTTCATCCATGTTAAACACATCACAAGAGGCATACTTTTCCCTCACTCGGTTGAATTCATGCAACCAGCTGTTCGCACTTTCTTCATCAACATTATTTGCTTCACCACAAATTTGTACCGATGAAATTGAGTGTCTCTTTTGGAGCGGATACAACCAACCAGCAGAACAATGGAAGTCTTCTCGATGCCCATATCCTTAGCAATATCATTTTCTTTTGACTGAATCACAGGACCAGTTAAAGGTATGCTAGATGCACGCATATGACTGAACCATTCTAGCAGTAAAGTCTCGATGTCTTCATACTTGGCGGTACGAAGTCGTTTACATTTGTTTCCAGAACCTTATGCCCCAGCATTAATAATTTTTTCTCGATTCTTAATAATCGTAGATAAAGTAGATTTAGGTATTCCAAACTGCTCTGCAATTGCTGTTTTCTTGGTACCACGTTCCACTTCATCTAGAATCTTAAGCTTTAACTGTACATTTAGAGCTGTCTGTTTCCTCTTTGCCATTTTCGCGTGCTACGGTACTGGTTATAACTGTAGTCTTTATTCAGTATTCCAACTCGATACGGTTACGACTAACAGAACACCTGTCAAATCTGGCACTGACTACATTCCTAAATGCTGCTGCACACATTATTGAATGTCTTACAATGTACAGCACACGCTGATTGTTGAGGTGATAATCGTGGCTACCGACCTACAATACGTTAAAAACGAGTCAACAATAAGTATAATTAGCTTTGTAGCTACATTTCCTACATACATTTCGGAAAAAAATACGCTTTAGAATACTCTAAGGTCGGAAGTTTGTATTATAGTGAAATTTGATTACGCTAGGAACTGAAACAAAGTTTGTATTTCGCCTTAACCGAAATTCGTGTTAACCGACAAAACATACTATAAGAACTAACGTATTCCTGGCGGGACCAATATTTTTTTCGGGTTAACCGCGAGTTCGTCTTATGTGAGTTCGCGCTAACGAGGTTATACTATATATAATTATCTGAATTCCTGCCTGTACGTATTCTGTGGTACTATGTTTTAAAAATTCAATTGTGTAGTGTATTATTCCAAAATTGTTTGGATGAAATACGTACTTCGTGATCTCTGTGATACTGGAGGGAAAGTTACTGTCCTAGTAAGAAGATAGGGCTAATGCATTTTTCCGACTACCGACAGGTTTTGGCAGAATGCGCGCTGGCATGGGAAGGCCCCGCTGGAGTTGCCTTCGCTTCTGTTTCTACTACGCAGATGAAAGACGGAACAGTTGAGCTTAGTCTTCATTCATTTCAGAATTCCACATCTAATTCTACACCCCTGAAGTGCGTAGCAGAGGATACTTAGTTTTGTATTACATGTTAGGGTCTCTTCCCATACCAGTCGCGTATGTTGAGTTGGGAAAATGATTGCTGAAATACCTCTGCATTTGTAGTTAGTCTAATCTTAACGTTGGATTCATCGCCCCTTCGAGATCGATACATAGTTGTGCAGAACAGTATCTCGAATTAATATTTTCTCTACGACTTCATTAAGGATATCACAGTTTAAACTCTCAGATATGGCAGTATCACTGTTAGTTATGACAGATATTTCGAAATATTATACACTAAACTACGAGATATTGGCATGAAAGAACACTCATTCTTTGTACGGATCACGTAATATTAATATACATATCTGCATTAATAAATTAACTGAGATTCTGGACAAGGTAATCATATGTTGAGACAAAACCAAGCAAAAATATCATGCGTGAAACCAGTAACAGAATGATATACATTCATCACAGTTTTAAAAATGTTTTAAATGGCTCTGAGCAGTATGGGACTCAACTTCTGAGGTCATCAGTCCCCTAGAACTTAGAACTACTTAAACCTAACTAACCTAAGGACATCATACATATCCATGCCCGAGGCAGGATTCGAACCTACGACCGTAGCGTTCGCGCGGTTCCAGACTGTAGCACCTAGAACCTCTCGGCCACCCCGGCCGGCTCATCACAGTTTTGTCGTGTCACAGTTGATAACAGTGTAACAGAGGTAACAATAACTTCAGCGTTTGTAATAAATATGGATAGGGAATATTGACTTGCGCATGTAAAAGATACTGGACTTTGTGACCAGTTTTACCAAATAATAAAAGTAAAAGCTGCGTAGGAAAAGGTCATCAGACAGCTGGATTATAAAACAATTCTTACAAAATCCAAAATTCAAGATTTGTCACGGATATTGTTAAACAGAAGCTGAGGTGAAGTGTGTACAGAAACGATGTAGAGGCAAAATATCTCTAAGTTCTGTCCAATATTTAAATTAAATTTTGAGTATTGATTTACAGAAGCGTCTACATGAATAGCAATGCCCAATAATCTTACGTTGCTAACAGGAGATAAGAGAAAGTCCTCCTAGAATACGAAATGCCGCAGTTCAATAAGAAAAACTCCTAGTTAGCCAGAGTTCCGAAACAATTTTAAAAGACGCATAAACTTATGTATGAAGGATCTGCTTGCCGCAAAAATGTCAGCAAATGAAAAAAAAAAAAACTATTACTGCTCAAAATGACAGAAAAATAGTCAGAAACGTTGAGGAACAAGAAGCTGGAAAAGAGAAACATATTAACAAAAACTTACAGAAGTAGGTCAATAAATGATCCATGGAAACTAGCAAATTTCATGATTTTTAAAATATAGCAGAGATAACAAAAATTCTGAAAATAAAATATTGCAGGGAAAAACATAAATCGCGAGTACACTGATGATGCTACCCACCACACAGCATGATACCAGGAAAACGGTACAAAAATAAAAAAGTAAAAGGTCTGATGGTGTAGATGAAGTGCCAATCTGCATACTTATAGGTGCAGAGGTAACATACAGACCCCATTACCTGACATAACAAAAGAATTTTTCAGCTCAGGTAACTTTCATACCTGAACCTGGCAAGTGTTGCTCTTCTATTATGGAAAGATGATGCAGAAAACCACAGGTCCATTTCTCTCTTGTCATCATTCTTAAAAATGACAGAATTCATTAGGAAATAGAGATTAATGAAATACTTGATTAAATGTAGTCTCCTCAGTGATATATAGTTCGGTTTCCGGATTTGCAGAAGTACATTATCAGCCACGCAGTCATAGCAGTTCGATGTGGACACTTTGTACACTACTGGCCATCAAAATTGCTACACCAAGAAGAAATGCAGATGATAAATTGGTATTCATTGGACAAATATATTATACTAGAACTAACATGTGATTACATTTTCACGCAATTTGGGTGCATAGATCCTGAGAAATCAGTACCCAGAACAACCACCTCTGGCGGTAATAACGGCCTTGATATGCCTGGGCATTGAGTCAAACAGAGCTTGGATGGCGTGTACAGGTACAGCTGCCCATGCAGCATCGACACGATACCACAGTTCATCAAGAGTAGTGACTGGCGTATTGTGACGAGCCAGTTGCTCGGCCACCATTGACCAGACGTTTTCAGTTGGTGAGAGATCTGGAGAATTTGTTGGCCAGGGCAGCAGTCGAAAATTTTCTGTATTCAGAAAGGCCCCCACAGGACCTGCAAAATGCGGTCGTGCATTATCATGCTGAAGTATAGGGTTTCCCAGGGATCGAATGAAGGGTAGAGCCACGGGTCATAACACATCTGAAATGTAACGTCCACTGTTCAAAGTGTCGTCAATGGTGACCGAGACGTGTAACCAATGGCACCCCATACCATCACGCATAGTGATACGCCAGTATGGCGATGACGAATTCACGATTCCAATGTGCGTTTACCGTAATGTCACCAAACACGGATGCGACCATCATGATGCTGTAAACAGAAACTGGATTCATCCGAGAAAATGACGTTTTGCCATTCGCACACCCAGGTTTGTCGTCGAGTACACCATCGCAGGCGCTCCTGTCTGTGATGCAGCGTCAAGGGTAACCGCAGCCATGGTCTCCCAGCTGATAGTCCAGGTTGCTGTAAACGTCGTCGAACTGTTCGTGAAGATGGTTGTTGTCTTGCAAACGTCCCCATCTGTTGACTCAGGGATCGAGACGTGGCTGTACGATCCATTACAGCCATGCGGATAAGATGCCTGTAATCTCGACTACTAGTGATACGAGGCCGTTGGGATCCAGCACAGCGTTCCGTATTACCCTCCTGAACCCACCGATTCCATATTCTGCTAACAGTCATTAGATCTCGACCAACGCGAGCAGCAATGTCGCGATACGATAGACCGCAATCGCGGTAGGCTACAATCAGACCTTTATCAAAGTCGGAAACGTGATGGTACGCATTTCTCCTCCTTACACGAGGCATCACAACCACGTTTCAGGAGGCAACGCCGCTCAACTGTTGTTTGTGTATGAGAAATCAGTTGGAAACTTTCCTCATGTCAGCACGTTGTAGGTGTCGCCACCGGCGCCAACCTTGTGTGAATGCTCTGAAAAGCTAATCATTTGCATATCACAGCATCTTCTTGCTGTCGGTTAAATTTCGCGTCTGTAGCACGTCATCTTTGTGGTGTAGCAATTTTAATGGCCAGTAGTGTACGTACATTTCACGAGTGCAAACGTGACATTGTTTCCACGACACAGTGCAGCTGTATTGTTGTATTGTTTGATGCCGCAGTCAGTCCCTCTCGGCGTCCAGAGTGCTCCCCGCCCTTTGGTGCTCGCCGGGGTGTTCCGCGGGTCAGTACTGTTTTAAAGCAGCATTCATGCGTTCTCCCTCAGCAACTGCAGAGCCGCGGACACCCGCTGTGTGGCCACCTGGCACGAGGCCAGCTGTCGGCTTAGGTTTCGAGGCTCCCTGCTGACATGTTAAATGCTGCTTTCACTCGCGCTTACTGGCACGTGCTTCTCAATGGAGCGTCGATTCTCCTGATGCAGTGGCGCGATGTTAGAAAAATTAATCTAGGTCTTGACAATATACACCCTACAACCAACAACAGCCCTAAATTAACATCCAGAATACTCCATACTTGTCACAGTCGTACGCCCGTAGGCAACGCCAAAGTTGAAGGCGAAATATTCTGGATTGTTACATCGCGTCATTTTCCTCATAAAATTTCAATTCCGGAGATTAGTTCCCTCGGCCGAGTGTTTGTTTAGGAGCTTTTTGGCGTGTCCGGTTGACTGAAAACTGCGGAAACTGTCGAAAGGCAGTGTCGTGTTCATTTAATAATCGACGTTACAGCGGTTACTCTACAATTTTACGCTGGTATACATCTACAGAGAGGAAACTTTAGTGTTTACCTTTTCCTGTGCTTTCCTAGTAGTATATATCTTAAATTACCTGCGAATTTTTCTGCTTAGAGGTTCAGTCTAACGTTCTTGTAAGAGTATATTCATCTAGTGTGTAGCGCAGTAGTTGCTGACTGAACAGCAAACACATAACTCATTAGCCCATCAGCCTCCGTTGGTGACACATCAGGAAGGCACCAAGTAGCGTATCGGAATGCTGTCTTCTTTAATAGTCTCAGTCTTGCTGGGATGGTTAGGATGTGTGCATTCTGTGTATGGATGCAGGAGGAGCTGGCCACAGCTCTGCTGCCTAGGCATCTGCTAGTGCACCGATGCTCTGCATCCACCCTCGCCGCAGGGAGAATGGCGCGTGTAACACGTTTGCGTCGCTCGAGGTGGGGGGGGGGGGGGGGCGATGTGAAGACTGAAGACTGGACGTCTGGCCTCCGCCATTCGCCCTGTGATTGGATATATGGCCGCAGCTTCGGCAGGTTCGAGCAGGCACTCCGGGAAGGAGTTCCACCGTTTGGCGTGTTATGTAGCCCCTTAGAAGATACCGTTCAGGGCTGGAAAGAAAGATAAGGTACATCCGATATGTCTGACATGGGGTATCATCTGAGATGTGGAGGTGGCCCTGCCTGCGGCTATTGAGTGTGCAGGGGGCAGTGGTCTGCAAGTTGTGACACACGTTGTCACCAACGACGCTAGTCACATGGGTTCAGAGGCCGTACAAGCGGATGGCGGAGGTAATGAAGACTGCTGGACCCGTGAGAGGGGTACAAGCAGAGCTCACAATTTGCTGCATTGTTCCCAGAGATGATGGAAGTCCTTTGGTTTGGAGCCGAGTGGAGCATCTGAGCCAAAGGCTTTGTCGGCTCTGTGACGGTCTTGGCTGCAGATTTCTAGACCTGCGTTACCAGGCAAGGATTTATAGACTCCTCTTGATAGGGAACGAAGAAAGTAAAGTACTTGTGGAGTGCAAATGAGGGTTTTTAGACTACACGGTAGTTTGAGGTACTCTGATGAATCACTTTAAATGAATTCGCAATTGCGAATAAGGACTACCATCAGCTGTAGAACGTAATGACGACAATGAAAATTTGTGACGGACCGGGACACGAACCCGTATTTCCCGCTTATGGCGAGCGGTCGCCTTACCATTTGCCTATCCGTGCACGACTCACTGCCAGAGCCAAGCTTCCATATGTCGTCAGCCCTGCATCTACGACCTGAAACCGTACATCCATTATGTATGTACCCGTACAGGTCAGACGTCGTACTTAAAGTCGCTTGCCTGGTATCGGCAGTTAAATACTACGTTTCAGTGTCTGTGTTATTCTGATAACGATGCATTTCCGTTACTCCATTATACAGCTGATGGTAGTCCTTATTCACAACTGCGAATTCATTTTATGTGCTTCGTAAGGCTGTGGTTGTCGCAGCGCCTGTTCCTTTGGACATGCATGCATGTGCAAGGGAACTTTGCATCGTAATCAGAATAACACAGCCACTGAAACATAAGACTGATGAATATTCGCCAGTCGGTAGGCACCAAGGGAAGTCAGACCGCGTTCAGACTTACGACACTTCGACTATCAAAATTTATCAATAAACTGTCGAAGTATCCGTAACAAAGTTCCCGAATTTACTGCCCTCCAGGAAAGCTCTCACGCTCAAATTATTGTTAGGACCGCGAACTGGGTGAAACCCGAAGTCATGCATTTAGCAAGTCGTGCAACGTATATCGGAAAAACAGATTAGAGGCAGTAGGAGGATGAGGAGTGTTCATTGCAGCTGACAAAAATTTGTCTTTGTTGAGCTCGAAATCGTGTGAGACAGTGAAGTTACCTAGTTGCGTATATTAGATGTAGGTGAATCCGAGTTAATTGTTGGATATTTTTACCGCCTACGCGCTTCCACTGTAGCAGTTCGCAAGTCATTCACAGAAAGTCTACGGACAGTAGCCCGTAAATACTCAGATCATGCAGTACCAGTTGAAGGCGACTTCAACCTACTAAGTACAACCTGGTATGCCTACGGATTCATTGCGGGAGGTTTCAAACAGTCGTTAGAAATTATTTTGAACACGTTTTCTGAAAATGGTCTTGAGTAACTAGCTCAATACCCCACACACAATGGAAATATCTTTGACCTTGTAGGTACAAACAGCTCTGATCGTATCGGCTATGTCAGTACAGAAACGAGGATTAGCGATCATGATGTCATTATAGCCTCTATGGTTACGAAAGTTAATATCAGTCAAGAAGGCTGGGAGAGCTTTTCTTCTAGATACAGCAGATAAGCAGTTGTTAGCATCTCAGACAGTGAATTGACATCACTCAGTTCCAGTAAGATGGACGTAGAGGGATTGATGGCAAAGGTTGAAACCTTCCCGCCTCGTCTATATCTCTTTAGTTAGGCAACCTTCCCTTCCCGCCATCTGACTGCTACATCGAACTGCGACATGAATATACTTACTCCGTTTTACTATACTCTATTACCTGTTGGTGGGCTGTCATAATAAGTGGCTGTATTTATTACCAAAGCTGACGTTATTCTTTAACAGCAAAGCTGACGTTATTCTTTAATTAATTTGATTGAAGTTACGTAATTCATAGTTAAACTTTTTCTTGACAACTTTAAAATTTTGCAAAGTTTTACGTTGATGGTTTTTGGAATATTATAATCAGTAATGCAATATTGCTGGCAAAAATTAATTATATTCTGAATGAAATGATTTTACAAACGTTCAAATGGGACTTACTTTTTACAATAATCTTACAAATAGCATTGCGCAAATGTACCTTCAGTAGTCTTGAGTTTCTCAAAAAAATAATTCAATAATATTACTTCCTCTTATGATAATAGTTAGCTGATGTCTCTGTACATCCGTTTATAATTTCTCGTAAACCATAGCTGGTGGCTGGCAGGAACACCGCTCCTCTCAACCTCTCGCTTCAGACCTGCTACCGACTCGCTTCACTTCTCGCTTACTACTGACTTCCTACGAACGCTAAAGTGCGGTCTCTCCTGCCAACAATGCTTTCTGGTGCAGACAATCCCTGCTACCATTACAAAATGTATCAATGCGCGGTCTTTCCCGCTCTTTTCTTAAAATGTAGCCATATGGCATACGCGGTGTATCCCGCCCTTTATAAAATTATATCAATGTGTGGTCTCTCCTGCCAACAATACTTTGGTGCAGACATTCCCTGCTACCACAATTATTTCCAACATGACAAATATTAATCATTCTTACATAATCTTATTAATAAAATACAAACATCTTTCATAAAATGTGGTTTGACAATAGACAATAGAAATATACACGTCTTACAAGGTCAAGCAGATTGTAAATCTTGGTCTGGAGAGTTATGTGCTTAGTAAGTGGATGAAGGATGGAAAAAACCCACCATGGCTTAATAACGAAATTCGGAAGATACTGAGAAGGCAGAGGCTGTTGCACTCCCAGTTCAAAAGAAACGCACAAAAGATGACATGCAAAGGTTAGTACAGATTCGTGGGTTTGTGCAAAAAACTATGCGCGAGGCGTACAACAATTACCACCGTCATACCTCAGGAAAAGATCTGGCAGAGAACCCTAAATAATTCTGATCCTGTGTAAAATCACTAAGTGGGTCTAATGCTTCCACTCAGTCCGTTGTTGGCCAGTTGGAGATAACAAAACGAAAGCCGAAGTTTTAAATTTCGCGTTCAAGAAATCGTTCCCGCCGGGTAATCGTACAGACATACAGCCATTTGACCATCGGACAGACTCCCATATGGACGACATAGTAATAAGCATCCCTGGAGTAGAGAAACAACTAAAAGATTTGAAAGCAACTAAGTCACCAGGTCCTGATTGAATCCCGATCCAGTTTCACAAAGAGTACTCAGCGGCATTGAACCCAAAAGTATCTTGCATTTATCGTGAATCTCTCGCTCAGCACACAAAGTCCCAAGCTAAGAAAGCGCAGGTGACTCCTGTATATCGCAGGTTCGAATCCTGCCTCGGGCATGGATGTGTGTGATGTCCTTAGGTTAGTTAGGTTTAAGTAGTTCTACATTCCAGGGGACTGATGACCTCAGATGTTAAGTCCCATAGTGCTCTGAGCCATTTTAACCATTTGAACCCTCCCCCTCGTTCCCTCTCCTCCCTGATGAGGTTCTCGTTTTCCCTCTCTCAAATATCTCACGAAATAAGCGTCAATCAAAAAAACTACAAAGAACGAAACGTCTAGCTTGAAGGGGGAAACCAGATGGCACTATGGTTGGCCCGCTAGATGGCGCTGCCGTAGGTCAAACTGATATCAACTGCGTTTTTTTTTAATAGGAACCCCCATTTTTTATTACATATTCGTGTAGTACGTAAAGAAATATGAATGTTTTAGTTGGACCAATTTTTCGCTTTGTGATAGATGGCGCTGTAATAGTCACAAACGTATAAATACGCGGTATCACGTAACATTCCGCCAGTGCGGACGGTATTTGCTTCGTGATACATTATCCGTATTAAAATGGACCGTTTACCAATTGCGGAAAAGGTCGATATCGTGTTGATGCATGGCTATTATGATCAAAATGCCCAACGGGCGTGTGCTATGTATGCTGCTCGGTATCCTGGACGACATCATCCTAGTGCCCGGATCGTTCGCCGGATAGTTAAGTTATTTAAGGAAACAGGAAGTGTTCAGCCACATGTGAAACGTCAACCACGACCTGCAACAAATGATGATGCCCAAGTAGGTGTTTTAGCTACTGTCGTGGCTAATACGCACATCGGTAGCAGACAAATTGCGCGAGAATCTGGAATCTTAAAAACTTCGGTGTTGAGAATGCTACATCAACATCGATTGCACTCGTACCATATTTCTATGCACCAGGAATTGCATGGCGACGACTTTGAACGTCGTGTACAGTTCTGCCACGGGGCAAAAGAGAAATTACGGGACGATGACAGATTTTTTGCACGCTTCCTATTTAGCGACGAAGCGTCATTCACCAACAGCGATAAGTAAATCGGCGTAATACGCACAACTGGGCAACGGAAAATCCACGATGGCTGCGACAAGTGGAACATCAGCGATCTTGGCGGGTTAATGTATGGTGCGGCGTTATGGGATGAAGGATAATTGACCCCCATTTTATCGATGGCTATCTAAATGGTGCAATGTATGCTGATATGCTACGTAATGTTCTCCCGATGTTACTACAAGATGTTTCACTGCATGAAAGAATGGCGATGTACTTCGAACATGATGGATGTCCGGCACATAGCTCGCGTGCGGTTGAAGCGGTATTGAATAGCATATTTCATGACAGATGGATTGGTCGTCGAAGCACAGTACCTTGGCCCGCACGTTCACCGGATCTGACGTACCCTTATTTCTTTTTGTGGGGAAAGTTAAAGGATATTTGCTATCGTGATCCACCGACAACGCCTGACAACATGCGTCAACGATTGTCAATGCATATGTGCACATTACGGAAGGCGAACTACTCGCTGTTGACAGGAATGTCGTTACACATATTGCCAAATCCATTGAGGTTGACGGACATCATTTTGAGCATTTATTGCATTAATGTGGTATTTACAGGTGATCACGCTGTAACAGCCTGCGTTCTCAGAAATGATAAGTTCACAAAGATACATGTATCACATTGGAACAACCGAAATAGAATGTTCAAACGTACCTACGTTCTGTATTTTAATTTTAAAAAAACATACCTGTTACCAACTGTTCGTCTAAAATTGTGATCCATATGTTTGTGACTATTACAGCGCCATCTGTCACTAAGCGAAAAAAGTGGTCCAACTGCAACATTCATATTTCTTTACGTACTACTCGAATACGTAATAAAAATGGGGGTTTCTATTTAAAAAAACGCAGTTGATATCCGTTTGACCTATGGCAGCGCCATATAGCGGGCCAACCATAGAGCCATCTGATTTCCCTCTTCAAGTTTCGATCATTGAAGTTTTTTCGTTTGTCTCTTTATTTCGTGAGATATTTGGCCCGGTCAGGATCAATGGACTACCCTGTATAAGTGAGCCGTGTCGGCTCTCGGCCTATCGATTCTCCTCCAGAGATCGTACCCTTTCCGCATTCCTGATGTGGTCGCGAGGTGGCTCTCACGAGGGAGGTGATCGGCCGAGCGAACATGCGCAGTGAGGGGTGTTAGTAACAGTCGCGAAGAAAACGTCCATTCGGGTCGGCGCTGGGTGTATTGTGCGCATTTTGGGGTGGACTGCGTAGCAAAGAAGTTTGGTGGTCGTTTGCTGATACATGTTGTCGGGGGTCCTGACTCGTGACCTACATTTCCGATGCTGTTGGACATGGACTTCGACTGACATAATAAGGTGACATCATTGTACTTACGTCATTCGTTGGAGACACATGTTCTGCCCTCCGTGTTGTAAGTGTGGTGAAGCTTAGACAGATTACGGGTTGATTTTCTATCACGAAACTTTGTGTACAATTTATCTTGTGATTAGCCACTATGAAACTTGTTGTGGCATTCTGAGTGTACTAATTTGCGTTGGCGTCTCATACCGTCGATATTCTGGTTTACCATTTATACCTTTGGGCTTGCTGCATATTATTTATTAATCTTAATGTTTAGTCTGTTTCAGAAAGCACTGTGTATTATTGAACAGATGGATTCACTGATCAATGGCATTTCCGCCAGATTTTTCGGCTGAGTCTTCAATGTTCGGGTCCATCAAGGACATGTTATTATTGTAAGGCTAATTTATCATTTTATACCTTTCGTTGAGGTAATCTTATGTTAGTGTGATTTGAATTGCTTGTTTTAAATACCTGGGGTTTGAGTGTGATTCGATTACTGCTTGGAGGCAGTGAGAATTTGTTTAACAATTTTTGGTGCTAATTTGATGTTGTTAGGTTTAATAGTTTCTAAATGCATTGCTTTGGTTTGTTGGGACAGGATTATTTATTTAAGGAGTTTAAGTTGTAGGTTGTTCGTTATCGTACTGGGACGCGCTGTTTATTGGATCGTAATTTTTTACCATTTGTTGTACATCTGAGCCTGGGTTGTGGATTCGACCTACACCTTCGCTCCCTTGAGTGTCTTTCTTATTTAGTAGACTCTAACGTTCCGTTTATGCTCCAGGTACATCCAGTTATAGTTGTCTCTTTTGAAGTTAATGCTGTTTGTTGAAGTATATGTGAGACAAAGTCGATGTGAGATGGTTCAAATGGCTCTGAGCACTATGGGACTTAACTTCTGAGGTCATCAGTCCCCTAGAACTTAGAACTACTTAAACCTAATTAACCTAAAGACAACACACACATCCATGCCCGAGGCAGGATTCGAACCTGCGACCGTAGCAGTCGCGCGGTTCCGGACTAAGCGCCTAGAACCGCTAGACCACCGCGGGCGGCTCGATGTGAGACTTGTATACCTCGCACTATTGGCCGGGCCCACAACTGGTGGTCGAGCGGGACAACTCGCTGTGGTCCACGCTGCCGTATCTGTAACTGGTTGTAGCTTGGAGCTCGGATATGTTTATAAGTGTCGTGTATAGCCGGCCGGTGTGGCCGAGCGGTTCTAGGCGCTTCAGTATCGAACCGCGCGACCGCTGCGGTCGCAGGTTCGAATCCTGCCTCGGGCATGGATGTGTGTGATGTCCTTAGGTTAGTTAGGTTTAAGTAGTTCTAAGTTCTAGGGGAGTGATGACCTCCGATGTTGAGTCCCATGGTTCTCAGAGCCATTTGAGCCATTTGTTGTGTATTGGTCCACGATTCACAAATTTAAAAAGAATTTCTGTACATGTAATTACTGTCTGCCCTTCTCAGGAGTTAGCTAAGTTGTGTTTCAGATGAAAGACTTGCATGTTTTAAGTTGCTTATTCTATTTATTCAGTTATGAATGCATTTGCGAAGTGTGGCAATTTTTGTCTGTAAGCCCACCTTGTCACTGTTCAGTTTGTCTTCAGTCTAGTCCTCGAGATACTTAACAACAAAAGCAATTTATTGTAATCATATTACTACAATCCTATGCAATTTGCACTAAAGTAAATTTGCTTCTGCCTTTTGATGTGTAACAATAGAGCCCTATCATTCTATTGTTAATCATGGTAGAATAATCCCATGAAAGATGCATTAGCGTAAATCGGCTGCTGCCGTCTGATGTGTAATTAGTAATCACTGTAACGGCAAGCCGTTCAGAGAACTGTTATTTAATCCTAGTTTGTTGCTCTTACTGGTTTTATATGTATCGGAATTATTGTCTCAAGGCCATACTTGTGTCTGTTTAGATACATGGTAACTACTCATTTGGCAAAATTTTTCATTATAATTCTTATTTCAATTAGTTGTTTACATGAATAAAACTACGTGTACAATAAAACAATCCTTGTCCTCGATGGGTGTTTTATGAGGCGCCGATGTATCCCTGTATCAGTAGGAAGGTTAAAAGAATGGGCCTGCATAATTACAGACAAGTATCGCTAACTTCGGTTTGCTGCAGAATCCATGAAACATTCTTAGTTCGACCATAATAAATATTTTTCAGACTGAGATGGAATCAGCACGGTTTTAGAAAGCATCACTAGTGCGAAACTCAACTAGCCCTTTTCTCACATGATATATGGCGAACAATGGAAGAAGGGCAACAGGCACTTTCTGTGTGTCTAGATATCGGAAAGCATTTGACAGGGTGCCCCATTGCAAGCTGTTACCTAAGGCACGAGCGCATGGAATAATTCCACACATACAGGGCTATTACAAATGATTGAAGCGATTTCATAAATTCACTGTAGCTCCATTCATTGACATATGGTCACGACACACTACAGATACGTAGAAAAACTCATAAAGTTTTGTTCGGCTGAAGCCGCACTTCAGGTTTCTGCCGCCAGAGCGCTCGAGAGCGCAGTGAGACAAAATGGCGACAGGAGCCGAGAAAGCGTATGTCGTGCTTGAAATGCACTCACATCAGTCAGTCATAACAGTGCAACGACACTTCAGGACGAAGTTCAACAAAGATCCACCAACTGCTAACTCCATTCGGCGATGGTATGCGCAGTTTGAAGCTTCTGGATGCCTCTGTAAGGGGAAATTAACGGGTTGGCCTGCAGTGAGCGAAGAAACGGTTGAACGCGTGCGGGCAAGTTTCACGCGTAGCCCGCGGAAGTCGACGAATAAAGCAAGCAGGGAGCTAAACGTACCACAGCCGACGGTTTGGAAAATCTTACGGAAAAGGCTAAAGCAGAAGCCTTACCGTTTACAATTGCTACAAGCCCTGACACCCGATGACAAAGTCAAACGCTTTGAATTTTCGGCGCGGTTGCAACAGCTCATGGAAGAGGATGCGTTCAGTGTGAAACTTGTTTTCAGTGATGAAGCAACATTTTTTCTTTATGGTGAAGTGAACAGACACAATGTGCGAATCTGGGCGGTAGAGAATCCTCACGCATTCGTGCAGCAAATTCGCAATTCACCAAAAGTTAACGTGTTTTGTGCAATCTCACGGTTTAAAGTTTACGGCCCCTTTTTCTTCTGCGAAAAAAACGTTACAGGACACGTGTATCTGGACATGCTGGAAAATTGGCTCATGCCACAACTGGAGACCGACAGCGCCGACTTCATCTTTCAACAGGATGGTGCTCCACCGCACTTCCATAATGATGTTCGGCATTTCTTTAACAGGAGATTGGAAAACCGATGGATCGGTCGTGGTGGAGATCATGATCAGCAATTCATGTCATGGCCTCCACGTTCTCCCGACTTAACCCCATGCGATTTCTTTCTGTGTGGTTATGTGAAAGATTCAGTGTTTAAACCTCCTCTACCAAGGAACGTGCCAGAACTGCGAGCTCGCATCACCGATGCTTTCGAACTCATTGATGGGGACATGCTGCGCCGAGTGTGGGAGGAACTTGATTATCGGCTTGATGTCTGCCGAATCACTAAAGGAGCACATATCGAACATTTGTGAATGCCTAAAAAAAACTTTTTGAGCTTTTGTATGTGTGTGCAAAGCATTGTGAAAATATCTCCAATAATAAAGTTATTGCAGAGCTGTGAAATCATTTGTAAAAACCCTGTATGTGGCTCGAAGACTTCTTAAACAGAACCCAATATGTTGTCTTTGACGGTGAGAGTCAAGGGTATTGTCAGGAGTGCCCCAGGGAAGCGTGATAGAAACGCTGTTGTTCTCTATATTCATAAATGATTTGGCGGACATGGTGGCCAACAATCTGCGTTTGTTTGCTGACGATGTTGTAGTGTACGGTAAGGTGTCGAAGTTGAGTGGCTATAGGAAGAGGACTTGGACAAAATTCCTTGTTGGTGTGAAGAATGGCAGCAGCTTCTAAATGTGGAAAAATGGAATTCGGATGAGTAGGAAGAACAAACCTGTAATGTTCGGATACATAATTAGTATAGTCCTGCTTGACACAGATGATGTTTAAATATCTGGGCGTAGCACTGCAAAGCTAAATGAAATGAAACGAACACGTGAGAACTGTGGTAGAGAAGGCGAATGGTCTATTTAGATTTTGTAGTGACAATTTTAGGGAAATGTGGTTCACGTGTAAAGATGACGGCGAACAGGACGCTGGAGCGACTTATTACTGAGCATTATTTGAGTGTTTGGGATCCGTATCAGGTCGGTTTCAAGGAGGACATCGAAGCATTTCGGGGGTGAGCTGCTAGATTTGTTACCGACATGTTTGAACGGTATCGTACGTAAGTTAGGTGTTACGAAAATGCTTCGGAAACTGAAATGGGAATCCCTGGAAGGAAGGCGACGTTCTTCCCTGGAGGGATGGGAGAAAATTTAGAGAATCGGCATTTGAAGCTGACTGGCGACTGATTCTACTGCCGCCAACATTCACTGCGCGTAAGGACCACGAAGATAAAAGAAACAAGGGCACATACGGAGGCGCAAACCGTCGTTTTTCCCTGCTCTGATTGTGAGTGGAACAGGAAAGGAAACGTATAGTAGTGGTACAGGGAAACCGTACGGTGGCTGGCGAAGTTTCTATGTAGATGGAGAAGACGTAGTGACTGGTTGCCAGGTTAGTATTGGAACGATCGTCATCGGATGGATGGTGGTAACATCTCTTTACTGCAGTCCTCCTGATGTTTCGCTGCCGCACATTTCACATTCTGTATGAAGGGCGTGTGACATTCGTGTTCTTTAATCCGTTCTTTTATTGCCCTCCCAATTTCGCCTGTATACACTTTGCCACAGCCACATGACACTTCTCAGACTTCTGCATGTGGAAGCGTAAGTCGCTTCCGCTGTAGGTCGGAAAAGGTTTTTATTTTCTAATAAGTAAGAAAATTTGTAAATGTTTTAAGGGAAACAGTCAAAAATAATTAAAATACTAATCAAGAAAAAATATGTGACTCGTGACAATAATCACGGACTGGGACAATGATTTTATCCACATGAAGAAAAATTTAAATCTCGTATTTATATCATCTCACCCTGTGAATATGAAATGTAGCAGCAAAAACAATATTATTTGTGTTTCTTATTTACTGTTTCAATCATTGTAAATGCTTGTGGTTTTTCTTATTACAGTACTAAGTCTTCGAGGCGTCAGCCACTGTTATCAGTAAGGACAATAATTGTGAACAGTTCTTAGCAGATTTCACTTTACGTTTATTTTTGTGATCTGAGTTAATTATGCGACACAGTGTACTTCAAAAACTGATATGCAGTTACGTAAATGGCTTATTAAAAAAACCAGTTGATTGAAGACAGCCAGCCTTTGTGGCCGAGCGGTTCTAAGCGCTTCAGTCCGGAACTACGCTGCTGCTACGGTCGTAGGTTCCAATCCTGCCTCGTGAATGCATGTGTGTGATATCCTTAGGTTAGTTAGGTTTAAATAGTTCTAAGTCCAGGGGACTGATGACCTCAGATGTTAAGTCCCATAGTGCTTAGAGTCATTTGAACCATTTGATTTAAGACAACTCTCACATTCAGACTAGACAGATTTCTCACGAATATTTCGGATGACATGGAGCACAACGCATTTCGTTACCGAACGATTTATTGTCTCTAGGTTTCTCGGCAACTTTCAGACGAGAATAAAGTCAAGCGAATGGGACTATCTCTCTAGTACGAAATGTTCCATACGGTGGAAGGAGGGGGGCGGAACGGATTTTCCGTTCCTGTACTGTGTGGTCATAAGCAACTATACGTCGGTGCATCATGCGACACCCGAGAAGAAGAAAGAAAGAAAAGAAAGTTATGGCAATAGCTTTTAGCGAAACCCTGGATGTGGTGCTGGTTGATTTTCTCTTCACTCATGGAAAGGTCGTAAATGCTATCAGTTATTGTGCATGCTAGGACTATTTCAGTTAGTAGCTCGAAGAAAACGACCGTTTCGTGTTGTTGCAGGACAACATCCTACTGCGTACGGCCTTGCTAACACGTGATTTGGTCCGGCGTTTCTGAGCGACTGTTGTGGAACATCCTCCACATAGGCCGGATCTCGCACCAAACAGTTTTCACCTTCTCGGACCTTTAAAGAAGCGGCTGGCAGGTTGTCGCATGAGAACCAATGCCAACGTTCAGGAGGCTGTTGTTAAGTAGTATCTTTGTGTCTGTCTTTGACTTCCTGAATAAGAGATCTTGTAACCTTAATTCTTGAGCTGCCGTCATTAGGATACAGTTGCAGAATTTATTATTATTATTATCCTTTATCATTAATTTTCTGATTTTCAGAGCTTTATTACAGGCTAGATTTATCTCTCCGTAGTTATCATTTATTGCTTAATCAATTTTACATAGGTATCATAATGATTGCTGTTAAAATTAGAAGTTGTCAGTGAGTTAAAGTTTTTCGTGATCTCGACGAACTATATCGCATGTTTCCATCTACATATATACTCTGAAAACCACCGTGAGCTGCATGGCTGAGGGTACGTCGCATTGTACCAGTTATTAGGGTTGCTTCCTTCACATTCACGTATGGAGCGCTGGCAGAATGACTTTTTGAATGCCTCTGTGTGTGCAGTAATTATTCTAATCTTATCCTCAAGATCCCAATGTGAGCTATACGTAGAGACTAAAATATATTCCTAGAATAATCATTTAAACCCGGTTCTTGAAACTTTGTTGATAAACTTTCTCGGGATGTCTTCCTTCAAGAGTCTCCCAATTCAATTCCTCGAGTATCTCTGTGACACTCTCCCTCGGATTAAACAAGCCTGTGACCATTCGTGCTGCCCTTCTTTGTATACGTTCAATATCCCCTGTAACTTCTATCTAGTAAGAACCCCCTCACACTTGAACAATATTCTAGAACCGGTCACACAATTGATTTGTAAGCAATCTCCTTTGCAGACTGATCGCGCTTCCCCACTATGCTACAAACCGAAGTCTACCATCGGCTTTACACACGACTGAACCTATGTAAGCATCCCATTTCATTCCTCTGCAAAGTGTTACACACAAGTATTTGTATGAGTTGGCCGATTCCAACAGTGACTCACTGATATTATAGTCATAGGATACTACGTTTCTTCTTTTTGCTGCCACTTCCCTAACGGGTACCATCATTCTCCGTACGTTTCATTTGCCGACGAGTAAAGGACCACTACACTTTTGTATTTGCCTCCTCCTAACACAGGACAAAACAGGTTTTCCCAAAACTCGTGAAGTGAGTCCCACTGGCTGAGTTTCAGAAGTGGAAGACAGTGCTTCAAACTTGTTGATTAGAGGGTTCGGTATAATAGCCTGAGTCCTCCCTGGTCCTCATCCACCCTGTATAGGATGCCTAGGTCTACCATTGACAAACCACCCACAGTCAAGCAGACGAGTAGTGACACATCCTGCAGTTTTTGCAGAGGAGACAGGACCCACGGGAGATAGTACTTGAGTTTGGTATAGATATCACATGTACATAGTTCTCCGGAGCTCTTCCAACACACTGATTTGCTGCAGCTGCCAATCGTCTGACAGTAGTAGGGCGATTTCCAGCTGCTTATGGACGTCAGTCACCTCATCCGATGTTTGAGAACAGCATTCACAGTAGAGCTGCATTTTGGCTGGTGCATTGTATTACAAGGCAGTGAACAAATAATTTTAAATTAAGCTCACCGATTATCTTTTAATGTGTAGAGCTCAAAAGTTGCTACTTACCTATAAGAATTGGGGAAAATACATAAAACGAGATTTCTATTAAAGCAACGCAAAAACCTGAGGTAAAAACTGCTAGTTCCGTAAAAGGTTTTGATGTTGATTGAAGTTGTTAGGAAACTCGAAAACAGAGTTAATTTACGATAAATACAGGTATCAGATAGAGTTACTCCTCTTTATGGGAAAACTAATGCAACACAATATGTTAGTTACAACATCTGCTACAGTAACTAAATCACAAACGCCTATATGCTACAGACTGCTCGAAAATTATGCAAGGGACAATGGGAGCTTCCGAAAATTCTCAAAAACGCATGTTTATTTGCGTTGATGTACAATGAAGTTCCGGGGGAACTTATTCTTTGGCAGAACTGTGAACCACAAACGCTGATTTTCTACGAAATAAATTACGTACCCAAAACCCTCCTACCGGTAACTTACGAAATTATTATACAAGGTGTACAGCAAAACTGCCTTCAGTGGCTGCCAACACAGTGAAGGAGGTAGTTGGAGGTCCTGTCGGCTCTTCACAGTTTGTTTTGAATCTCGCCAGTGTCAATTGGACGATTGCATGGGGGCTTTATTAAATATTAATGAAAATATTTTTTTTAGTAGCTGTATGTCCGATTACGCAAGTCTCGTAAGCGGCTGGCCCTGACTAGTATTATTAAGCAATCTGACTGCTTAGAATGACAACAAAGAATGTAAGAAAATTTCTGTTAGCACAATTAATTAATTAAGTCCACAGCAACTATAAAACCTACGAAACAACAAACACAAGTGTAGCTGTTCTGTATGTGGTAGTATGACTCAACGCACATCTGGCACGGTTCTTCTTCAACAAGACAAGAATTTTTAAATACCAATTATACTGACGTGATAAAAGAAAATTAGAAATACTATAATTGCGCAACAAAACCAGAATTACACTCTAATACAAGAACACACGCCAGATGCTTTGTTGACTGAACCTGTCATGACACACTATTCAGGACACTGAAAGAATAAAGGAAATAGAGTTTATTACCTCCATATATATTGACGAAATGCACTCTGACCATTACAATATCTCCATTAGAACAACATCTGCTATCTCTCCCATCAAACCACTGCATAAAACATGGAACAAACACTCTCCACTACCACATATCCACTCCGAGTTCACGACAAACAGTGTCCACCACAACCTCTCGGCAAGCACTGCCTGCCGCTACGTCTCAATAATCACTGCCAGTGGAGGCGGCGGAACAATACTCTCTGGCGCGATCTCTGGCGCTGTGGCTCAGTGTAGCCACCTTTCATATGCCCCTCCTCCACGGGCTAGAATTTGATGGTATTTTTGCCAGCATTGGTGGTGAAAATACGACCAAATTCGTCAAAAAAAAAAATACAGACAAAAATAAAAGATAATATTAATACATAAATATCATATAACTTTGCACTGACCTTTCAATAGCCTAATATATAAAATACAGTAAGGAATACAAATTCTTTCATACATATCACTTTACATAATAGTTTACACAAGTATTATGTGGTTAAACAGTTCAATCAATGGCGTCAGCAATGACGAATATGTACAGGTAAGAGTCTCATAACTTTTCACAAACAGTAATACACAAAAAATCAGTTTAAACAAATAGTCACATAAAATGTTTTCACAACAAGTAGTTGACAGTTCCAGCAGTAGCACCCAGCAATGTTGAATAGGTGCTACAGCAACAAGTGACATCAACTCAGTAGAAGCAGTCCATCAGTGGCACCCAGCAATGTTGAGTAGGTGCAGACAGCATCAGGTGAGATCATTTCAGTAGAAGCAGTCCATCAGTGGCACCCAGCAATGTTGAGTAGGTGCAGACACCATCAGGTGACATCATTTCAGTAGAAGCAGTCCATCAGTGGCACCCAGCAATGTTGAGTAGGTGCAGACTCCAACAGGTGACATCATTTCAGTAGAAGCAGTCCATCAATGGCACCCAGCAATGTTGAGTAGGTGCAGACACCATCAGGTGACATCATTTCAGTAGAAGCAGTCCATCAGTGGCACCCAGCAATATTGAGTAGGTGCAGACACCATCAGGTGACATCATTTCAGTAGAAGCAGTCCATCAGTGGCACCCAGCAATGTTGAGTAGGTGCAGACTCCAACAGGTGACATCATTTCAGTAGAAGCAGTCCATCAGTGGCACCCAGCAATGTTGAGTAGGTGCAGACACCATCGGGTGACATCATTTCAGTAGAAGCAGTCCATCAGTGGCACCCAGCAATGTGGAACAGGTGCAGACTCCAACAGGTGACATCATTTCAGTAGAAGCAGTCCATCAGTGGCACCCAGCAATGTGGAACAGGTGCAGACTCCAACAGGTGACATCATTTCAGTAGAAGCAGTCCATCAGTGGCACCCAGCCATGTTGAGCAGGTGCAGACAGCAGTCCATCATATTCACTATCACTGATCACACTGTTCATCAGCAGAAATTAAACATGTCCTAGTGGCACCAATCATGTAGAGAAAGTACAAGTAACAGTTCATAATATTTACTATCACTGAGCACACTGTTCATCAGCAGAAATTAAACATGTCCTAGTGGCACCAATCATGTAGAAAAAGTACAAGTAACAGTCCATAATATTTACTATCACTGATCACACAGTTCATCAGCAGAAATTAAACATTTCTAAGTGTCACACATCATGTTGAAAAGTGCAGGTAACAGTTCATAATATTCACCATCACTAATCAGACAGTTCAAGCATGAACAATAGTTTGAATGCACATACAAATGCTTTTACAATGATCTTACACTAAACATACAAATCATAACAAACACACAAATGATATCAGATAATTGTCATATTAACTATTACAAATACACAAACATCAGTAAACCTATAATATTTATGGGTGTCAGTGCAAGCCACTACAAACAAATAAAATAATATTTAGGAGATAGGTGGGTAGGATTAGGAAAGGAAAACACACAAAACGCACTCACTCATCTTTCATCCACATTACGTACTACTGTGTAATTGAATAGTGTTAACTGTTTAAATGCAATTCTGTCAAAATTTCATGTTCATCATGTGTATCAAGCAATAGTGGCAGCAATGTATAACAGTCAATAATAGTTAAGTAAACGTCATAGTCATCATGTCAAGACCAATGTTTGCCAAGCCAGATCAAAATGTAAGGTTGCTGAACAACTGTCAGTGTGCCAAGATATGCAATGCTTCCTCTCTCCAAAAAAAAAAGTACATACTGCTTAGTGATTTAACAAAGTGTATGTAGACAATCTTCCTTCCATTTTAGTGTTCTAGTCTGCTATCTTCATCCTCCTGGTTCCATATAGACCAACAAAAACAATATGCACCTCACTTATTTTACCTCTTATACACCAAAACTCCAATCAACTTCATATAATCTCAATACCTCAATAATACCTCTTCAATACGTCGATACATATAAACCTTATTGCCAGTATCATTTCACTTCCATAACAACTCTTTCCTCTAGTCAGTCTCCTCGAACAAGTACAGATAAAATCCTAATGCAAACCTCCTCATCCCATACAATCCGAAGACACACTGTCAACACACAACCTCTGTGTAATCCATCTAACCAAAATCTTCTACTCATTATGAATTATAAACAAAGAATGCATACATGACCTCTAACAGACTTAGTTCGAATAACTCTCAGTAATTAAGTACGATTACGGAGTGTGAATGATCCTAATATTTCACAGTGTGTACACCACTTCAAGAATTATGGCAAACAGAAGCAAACATGTGGAGTATTTCTTGTGTCAAGTGTCACTTCCTATTTCAATTGCTCACGAAAAATGCAGTGTAATAACTGTCAATGGTCTAAACCTAGTTTTGGTATGTCATGTCGTTAGCTTCCTTCCTATTAGCATAAATTTATACAACTCCCATAAAACCTCCAGCTGATGTGACTTCTATGACGTTTCTTGTACTAATGTCGTTCGTCGAATTATAGCAGTTCATTTTCTTATCTTAAAAATATAAGGCACTGAGCGTAAGCAAAGCAAGCAATAGCGAGTAAATATACCAGTAGTGAACAGAATGTCAACAAGTGGATGCAGCACAATTCTTACAACGAGGCTCTGCCAAGCGAACAATCTGTAACTAGTACCATAGTGTAACCTAAACTCTATGTTCATTCACAGTATATCAGCATTTCTATATACCAAATTAAAGAGTAGTTGTGACGACAAACAGAGATGTATAAATATGCAATCCATACGCATAGCAGCAAACATATATCTTACATACTAAACAGGTTATTAGCATCGTATCATCATAAGCAAATAAATGTTCATATGTAATCTTAATAAGTAAACATGAAGGCGCAAGCAGATAAATCACAAAGTATAACTTACATACCTAACCACATCAGCACAATTAATCAGGTGACAATTATAATTTAAATAAATAAGCACAGCAGGCACATAATAAAAAAAATATGACATCAGTGAAAAAGCAGTGCAGCCAAGCGATGCATAATATACACAAGTAACAATCCAGTTCATTAACAATCATTGTCAAAATCAGTTAACGTACGCAAGCACGTCGCTTCACAAGTAATTTCATAGAACATGTAATTAGCACAAAGTATGAATCACGTAATCGCGAGCAGTAAATTACGTCTAAAGTACGTACCTAAGTGGAAATATGTTACCTGAAAAATAAACTCAATTAATAATTACCTTTTTAGTTTATTACTTTCTTCTTCGAAATGACATTTTTCCTGAAATTTTCTCGATAGCAAGTCGTCTTAACGTCGGGCACGCACAGAATTTACCTGAAGTCCTTAAATATTTTATAGAACCGTATCCTGAAAAATACTGAATGTTAATAACATAATTCATCAAGTCACTATAGCTTTATACTGATTTTATTCGGAGAAAGACTGTGTATTTGTTTACGGCTGTCAGTGCATTCGCACTGAGCGCTCGATCAGCTGTAGGCGCGTGACGTAGGAAGTGATTGTTTGCGGTCAACGACTGCCTTGTGCAGCGCACAGACTTGACTGTTGCTTTGAGTATCTGCCGCCGCCGGAACACGGCGCGGTATCCTTGCATTCTCCGTGTGTTTACATACAACTGTTAGTTTCTCAAAAGTATGTCATTCTACAAAAATTTTTCAAAAGTATATCATTCCACAAAAATTTTAACGTTAGATATATGATGTATTCCCTTAGAGCGTCGTGATTTAAGAGTTTCTACTTCGACAGTGTTATCATGAATAATTTTGCGAATTCTATATGGACCGTTATAAAGCAGAAATATTTCCGACACAAGCCTTTTCCTTTGTGAGACAAACGATGAGACTTAATTAACACTTTCTGACCAACTGACAAAATTTTTAAACGACCAGGATGTTTAGCTGATTTCTCTCTTCTAGCAGCAGCAGATGCAATATTATGCAAAGCCAGGTTCACAACTTCAGAATGCCGCAGTTTCCGTGAAGGCGGAAAAGGAACGATTTCAGATATGCGATTTGTCGGTGCTTTGTTTTTTAATATCAGTATAGGCGGTAAAGAAGTTGAATCATTAGGGAGTTCATTCAGAATGTTTTGAAAAATATGAAGATACTGATCCCACGTTCTGTGATTCTGATGACAATAAAGACGACACAATTTATTGATTTCCTTCATCCATCTCTCTGAAGCGTTAGATTGGGGGTGAAAAAGTGAAATGAAAATTGGTTGAATTTTACGACGCCGTGGAGTACGAAGCCAAATTTTAGAACGAAACTGTGATCCATTATCTGATATAACCTTATCAACATGACCCATTTCTTTAAGAAAATGTTTGATGAAAGCGTTAGATACTGAACGAGCTGTTGCTTTGCGTAACGGTGTAAAACACACATATTTTGATGTCAACTCCACTGCTACGAAAATGTACGCAAAACCATTAGTAGAACGAACCACTGGACCGAACAAATCAACTGCAGCCATGTCCTTTAATTTTGCTGGAATGATAGGAAACAACGGTGCTCTATGAGAAATTGTTGGCGGCTTAGCCTTTTGACATAATTTGCATTTGGCAAGAACAGATCGAATACGTTTTTCCATATTACTGAAGTAGCAATTTTCTCGCAATTTATGAAAGCATTTTCTGGGACCAAAGTGTGCATAACTGAAATGTGTGTACCAAATCAATTTATTGACCCACTCATCAGGAATACAAACTAACCAAACAGAGTTGTCGACCGATTTTCGTTTAAAAAGAATGTCGTTGCGAACTAAATAATGCTTTCTAATCGCTACGCTTTCCTTTCTCCTCCACTTCTCCTTAATGTCCTTCCAGATTGGATCCTTATTTTGCTCCTTAGCGATGTCCTGGAGCGAAGACGAAATAAAGTTCTCAAACGCAACACCTTGAATATACATCAAACAATAATTGTTTTCCTTGCAGTCCTCTTCAGAACTTTGTTTCAAACCCATAGGTGCACGTGATAAAGCATCAGCAACAATATTTGAAGAACCCTGTATGTAAACAATACTAAAATCAAATTCCTGTAGGTACAACGCCCATCGTGACAATCTACCATGAGTTAATTTTGTCGACATAAGAAATTCCAGAGCTCGGTGATCGGTATAAACCTTAGTATGTCTGCCGAACAAAAATGTGCGAAATTTTGTAAAAGCCCAAACAACCGCCAAAGCTTCAAGTTCTGTTATCGAATAATTCTTTTCTGATTTCGAGAGAACACGACTTCCAAATGCAATAGTCTTTTGTACTACAACGCCGTCTTCTTCTATCTCTTGAAATAAATGTGCACCTAGGCCTTTGTATGATGAGTCCGTCGCCAAACAAAAATCTTTAGATAAATCCGGGTGTGAAAGAAGTGGAGCAGCAACTAAAGCATCACGAAGTTGTTCAAATTCTGACTGAGCTTCCTCATCCCAACACCAATTAGATTTCTTTCCAGATAGTTCACATAAACGAGGTGTGGCCAAATCGTCCAATTTAACAAAGCATCTAAGAAAATTACAGACACCAAGAAAACTACGAACATCACGTTTTGTACTAGGAACAGCATAATTACGAATAGCGTCTAATTTTTCTGGATCAGGAAGAATACCTTCTGTAGAAATAATGTGACCGAGAAATTTCACCTGTGAACGACCAAATTCAGATTTTTCTAATTTCACCGTAATGCCAACTCTTGCAAAAATACGTAATAATGAATCCAAAATTTTGTTGTGCTCACTCCAAGAATTTTTGCAATAAGAATGTCGTCAACGTATGAAGTAATATTGTCACAGGTAAAATTTCATTTAAACTACGAATGAATGCTGCTGAAGATACAGTAAGTCCACACGGTAATTTCCGAAACTGGTAACAGCTACCAAAGGCTAAAAAGGCAGTATATTTTCTACAATCAGGGTGGAGTTCTATTTGCCAAAAACTCGCGCGCATATCAATCGTGGATAAAACTTTAATTCCATGAAAATGTTGAAGAAGTTCATCTAAATTTTGTGGACGGTCAGTTTCAGGAATGATGATATTATTTATCTGTCTGGAATCCAGAACCAAACGAATTGACCCATCCTTTTTAAGAACAACGTGTAATGGGCTAGTATAAGGACTGACTGCAGGCTCAATAATGCCCTGACCTAACATGTACTGAAGTTCATTCTTAACCTTGTCTCTGTAAGCCAAAGGAATAGCGTACGTTTTCCCCCGAAATGGTGTGTGTTCTTTCACTTTAAATAAATATTGTAAGCCTTGTATAGTTCCTGTGTGATGACTAAATACTGTAGCATGTGAAGTCAAAATGTGGTGCAACTCTTCTCTTGCAACGTCATCTGGCACTTCAGCTTTCTTAACCTTTTCATTAATTAATTCTTCGCTATTAATTATATCCTCCATCGCGTCTCTGTATCTATTGTCATTGTCATGAATAAACACACCGTCGTCATAATGCTCAACGAAAACATCAGAAGTAAGAAACCTTAAACATTTTGTATCTGACTCAGATCTTGTTAAACACTCGAAAAATTTCAAACATTTCGGCATTCCGGCAACAGTCAAATTCACACTTCCTTCTTTAAAGTTCAAAATTGCCTTATGTGTGTTAAGAAACTCCATACCTAATATAATTTGTGTACTGAGTAATGGAACAACAATAAAATTAGCAGAAAATTCGTATCCTTGACAAATGAAATTTAAGTTGGTCTGTTGTTTAACTTCCAAATTTTTCCAGAAATCGCTCCACGAATTGTAGTTTTAGAAATAGGTAACACAGGACAGGCAATAGTTCTTTCACATATACGAAAAACTGATTCACTAATGACATTCAACGGGCTCCCAGAATCTAAAACTGCAGTGAACTTATTCTTACCCACACATACTTCAATAACAGGATGTAAAAATGCGTCTACATTATTTTCCTTTTCGTCTAACAAAATGTCTCTCATGTCTTCCAGGCGTACGTAGTGTAAAGCCGTAGTGTCATTACTTTCTGAACCGTCTATATTGCTGCCAGAAGCCGAAGCTGCTAGTCATTGTCGATTGTTTGCGTCACGTCTTTGATTATTCGCATCATTTCGCGGATCCATTTCTACGATTTGCATTTGTCTCTCTGAAGTTCTGTCACGTGGAGGATGCCAATTAGGTCCCTCCTGTCTGTTAGATACAAATTCTTGGTTGTGTCTGTTATTAAAATTTCTGTTTTCCTGTCTGTCTGCATAACTACTTCTTGTGTAATTTCGACTGTCACTTCTGAAATTATTGTTGTATCTACTACCCTGATTATTTCTGTAGTAAGAATTTCTATTACTGTATGAATAATTTCTGTCTTGGTGATACCGATTACTGTTTCCATATGATTGATCATTTCGGTACGAATTACCGTTGTTATAATTGTCTGTGTAATTTCTGTTAGAACGTCTGTTATTGTCATAAGGCTGGTATCTATTGTCCTGTCTGTTACGTCTGTCATTGTCAAAATTACCCATATAACGCCAATTCCGATCACTATCCCTTTTCTCTGAAAATCTATTGTAATTACTGTTACTGAAAAAGTTACAAGAAGTCCCGTCGTCGTTGTCATTCTCAAGTTCTTGCAACAAAGTCTTAAAAGTCTCGATGTCGTCTTTACATCTTCCAGCTAAAGCAATTTGTCTTATGGATTGTGGCAGCTTAGTTAAAGAAATGCGAATTAATTCAGTCGGGCTATAAGGGTTGGAAAGGAACTGATTCTTTCGAATCATGTCTTCAAAATATTCCGCTGGCGTGCGGAACTCAGACTGTGAAATTACGCTGCATAATAAGACTGTGTTTGACTCTGTCTTGCGTGTTTTCGGACCAATATGCCGATAGAAATTCATGATAAAAATCATTTAGGCTATTACAATCTCTAATGAGTGCGCGCATCCGCGTCGCCGGTTCGTTTTCTAAATATCCACACATAAATTCCAGTTTGTGACTTAGTGGCCAATTTGGTGGGAGTGCGTACATAAATTGATCTAACCATGCACATGGATGTATGTCATTCTTAGAATTGCGGAAGATCTTAAATTTCCGAACAGTCAAAAGGTATTTATAGTCAAAGTTTTCGCCTCGTGTCCCAGTCCGAATGTCGATTATTGTAAAGTTCGCGCGCCTGGCGCCCTCTTGTTGCATCCCGTAAATGAAACAAATTATTTTCTTCAAAGCCCTCTGCTATCTGTGATTCTAGATTTCTTCTGCTGTCTTTTCCTACGATTTCGCCTTCAATTTGTTTGACTTGCTTTCGTAATGCCTCAACTTCCCTTTTAACGCGTTCATTAAATTTTCCCTGATTTTCAACATGTTTATTTATGTTCTGGTATTCTTCGGTTTCTACAAATGGCAATGGTGCTGTATCATCTGAATCTCTGTCCCCATTCAGACTAATATTTGTCAATTTGTCTGAAATCTCCTCAACTCTTTCCGATAAATCACCTATTTGTTCTTTCTGTTTATTTACGTCTTCCGTAAGTGTCGCGACTCGCGTTTCGGTATTGTCACCTTTAGTAGTTAACTGTTCACACTGTTGCGTTAAGTTATTTATTCTGTCATTTGGTACGGATTCCTCGATTCTCTCAAATATTTCTTTCTTATCGTGTGCACGTTGTAAATTTAACTCTGAAAATTTCTGTACTATCACGCGATCTCTTTCCTCCTGTTCTCTATCCTGTTCCCTTTGTCTAATCTCTACTGCAATTAATCTATTATTGTGAGAATTCAAAATCGGTTGTACTTCTTCTCTGATTTCTTTCTTTAATTCATCTTTCATATTTTTGAAACATGTCCCTATTCGTGAATCTAACCGTGTTTCCATTGTTTCCATCTCTGTTTCTAGCCGTGTTGCCACCGTTTTCAATTCAGATCCTAACTGTGATCCCAATGAGTCTAACCGTGTTTCCATTGTTCCCATCTGTGTTTTAATTGTTCCCATTTGTGATCCCAAATTTAATATTGCACCCATCAACTGCTCCATATTAACTTGTTCGAAATTCTTTTCGCCCCTAACATTTCCCGCAAAACCAGTTTCCTTCGCAATAGCTGTAAAGCTATCTGTGTTCGATACTATTCCAGAATCTTCTGTCGTTAATCTCGTATTCTGTGAATTTTCTGATTGAGAAAAATTTGGAAATGGTTCCGGACTATCTTCCCGACTTATTGCATTGTTTTCCACTTCATTATCCATCACACTGTTCTCCTGTGTTGACGAGTTCGCCATGTTAACAATTTCGTCGTTCTCACTATTCATCATTTTTGCCTTTTTCATTGATCGCATAATCATTTACAAAATATACAAAACTCGTCACTATATGAAAATTGCACACAATGACACTTTATCTCCAACAATACCATTCACACGAAATGTTTCCTTCAAACACGATTAACGAACAATTGAAATAATTGCACTAAATTGTCAAACGCGTATACAAGACAACAAAATTAAATTATGAAATACCATTAGAAGAATGACAATTACTAAATCTACACATGCAATATAGACTACAATTACTAATATAATTGCGCAAGAAAATCAGAATTACACTCTAATACAAGAACACACGCCAGATGCTTTGTTGACTGAACCTGTAATGACACATTATTCAGGTCACTGAAAGAATAAAAGAATAAAAGAAAATACCTCCATATATATTGACGAAATGCACTCTGACCATTACAATATCTCCATTAGAACAACATCTGCTATATCTCCCATCAAACCACTGCATAAAACATGGAACAACAGTCTCCACTCCCACATCTCACTCTGACTTCACGACAAGCAGTGTCCACCACAACCTCTCGGCAAGCACTGCCTGCCGCTACGTCTCAATAATCACTGCCAGTGGAGGCGGCAGAACAATACTCTCTGGCGCGATCTCTGGCGCTGTGGCTCAGTGTAGCCACCTTTCACGATGTGCATTAACATGTTGAGTGCAACGATGTCGAAGAAGAAGGCGATTTGGTGAGCTTGTTGATTATCGTCGTATCAGGTCGACTATTTAATGCTGCGGTTCAGTAAATTTTGAAGTAGCTATATTCCAAAAGGGGACCACAACGTGGTTCAGGTCGAAAAAAATCGATTTTCGGTTTTCATCATATTTCGATAGATTAAGCTTTTATTTAACTACTCTGAAAATGATTTTGCGGAAAAAAATTTTTTCTAGCATTTAAAGAGCAGTTTCCTACACGTGTGTTTATGTGCCACGCCCACTTTTCTGTCACCCACTTTTCTGTATATATTTTAGACCTTTATATCCCCGACATTGCACGTTAGGGATTTTTTTTATTCCCGAGTGTGTTGGCTATCCTTGGAATGCAACGGTTGATATTCTTTTGTTTCTGCTGTTTGTAATCAACACGCTTTCAAACACGCGGTTAGTTTTGTTCAAGTGTGATTGCGAGTAGTTGTTATAGAAAACTTGCAGGTATACTATGGGCAGGCAATTAGGGGAAATAAAAAAAATCTGAAGTCAGTGAAGAGAGATGTTTGGGCCATATTCTTCCATAAGTCCTCTACTGATGATAAGCCATGTCATGGATTGTGTCCATCAGGAGAAAGTTCGTGGTGCAAATACAATAGGGCTCAGGCAATTGGAGAATCTTATTCTCACCAGCATTCTCTTCCTGCTGCTGTTATTACAGCAATTAAACCTATTTTCAGAGACTTGGCTCATCCTTACCTTCTAAGGAAATGTCCGCATGGGCAGACACAAAACCCAAATGAATATTTCAACAGCATAATTTGGAACCACCTTCCTCAAACTGTATTTGTAGGCATACAATGAAACTAGGAGTTCATGATGCTGTTAATACATTCAATTGTGGTAATATTGGAAAGTCATAGGTACTGAAAAAGCTGGGAATTACTCCTGGTGAAAATTTGATCACTGGGCTGCAACATTGCGTTAAAATGAGGATAGCCGATGCAGACAGGCGTGCATCTAATATAGCCAAGAAAGCAAGACAAACATCCCGGAAGGTGAAAAAGAAGCTGGAAGACCTGCTAGAGGCCAAAGAAGGGCCATCATATGCAGCAGGATAGTTTTAATTAACTGAAAGTAACAAAGTTTTTTCTTTAAAGTCAATTTCTTGCAAACTAAAATTTTCAGTACATATGCCCAATTATATCAGAAACTACCATAGATAAATGAATGAAATTTTCAGAGACTCTGTATAATATAAAAAGCCACCTCTGGCACCACATTCATTAATATTCCCCCATTAGGAATGCACAAAAAAAAATATTTACTGCAGAAAAAAATTAATATTTTCTGTTAACAAATTTAAAAAAGTATTTCTTAAAAACTATGAAATGGATAAAGTAGATTTTAGTGCAGTCGACTCTATTAGCATCAAGTAACATACAGTAAAAATATTAAGGTCCTGCATCAAATAGTTTTTTCAGAAATGGGTCAAATACTTGCCTAAATTAACGTGGGTTATACAGGCAGAGTGTGGTCCCCTTAAAGTGGAGAAACGTTCTCCTTGACAGATGCTGATATTTAACTGCTGGAGAGTTATTTTGGCGACCTCATCAAACCTTTTCAAATTTTTTGGGGTGCTAGTGTTCAACATCCTGGTGTAACCTAATAGCTGACATCTGATCTCCAAACTTCCTACAGATACTGTATATTGCTTTTTCTTTCAGGAAATACTTCCTACAGTTTTTCATCGCAATCTATGGAAGTTGTATCCCTTAATCTCCGCAGTTGTTCTACGTTTGCAAACTGACATGCTGTCTAAAGTCATATGCATGTTTTGCATGCAGATATTTTCTAATTCAACCCGTTACTTCTGTATTAGTTATTTCTGCCTTAAGTCTTGTGACTGTATGAGTTGTTCGCGCAAAATTAAATTTCGTGTAAATCATGATACTGTTATTTCTGCACTGTCGGGTAATTGTCTGTTTTACGAATTTGTTACTTCTTTTCTGTTAAGTGTTGTTGTTATTATTACACCATAAATTAACGGGAGGTAGTACCGGTTACAGCCCGTACTCCTTTACGATCCTGCTGACAAATGACTCCTTGATAAGAACCCGTATCAGTTGGTCGATGTTGTAAACAGTTCGTAAAATTCCTCCTCTCCTTGGCGCTACGTCGACAAAAAAGAGTTCTTTGCCATCGCCCACGAGGTCCAAGAAAAGAGCAACTGTCGCAGTTTCACAACACTATGTAATTACGCATCGTGCATCAAAGGAACTGTTTATCTGTGCACCTGGATCTCCTTGCGGAACTGTACAGAAAAGGATCGCCAACTTCTTTGGAAGGTGCTAATTAGTCGTAACTCTACATTTCTAAGATTCCTGTGGGATTAAAACTGTGAGCCAGATCGTGACTTGAACGCACACCATTGTTTTTCGCGGACAGTGTTCTTATAGAGTCAGCAATCCAATCCTTTCTTAGTGTATCATTGGCCCACTGTTTTGAAACTTATCAGAAGTTCTCCTACACCTCTTACTAGACTAGTGCTCCACTACAGAGTACAGAGGTAAATTGTCCTTAACTAATGGTAACCCTGTAGCTGTCTAGTTTAATAACAACACACATCTGATCCGCGCACTGCGGTGGAAATTTTGTGATTTTGTAATTCGTAAACAATCCCTTACTTTCAATAATACTTTAGTTATCCGTGTGAATAATCAAGTCCAGTAAAAGCATAATGCCTACTTGCATTAAATCACAATATTGGTCAATCACAACTACTTAGCAGGAGTCACTGAAAGTCGAGGAAGTCATGTTCCTCTAGGTAAAAACACAACAAAATCTCTCCAAAGAGCTTTTCATAAGGATCCACCTGTTAAATAAGAACAACTAAGATTTGATACTAACCGTCTTCCTTTCAGATTTGTGTGTTGTTATGGCCTTTAGTCCAGACGCAATTATGAAGCAGATATCCACACGAGTCAATCCTGTGCAGGTCTCTGCATAAATATTATTTTTCGAACCTGTTACTCTAACTGAGCCTTATACCATTTTTACGGCACGCATCCCTAAATAAGAAAATTCATTTATGTTTCATGATGAGTCTTCAAAACATATTCGTTATTTTTATAATTATGTGGCATAAAGATCTTTCTTTCCAATTCAGTTGAGTGTCTCATTTTGAATATTAGATCTAACTATTCAACCATCAAAATTATTCTGTAACGTTAGGAAAGCATTAGAGAGCATCTATTCTCGTCCCATCTCAACTCTTTATCGTCTATGTTTCACTTCCATACAAGATTACATTCAAGAAAAATACGTTGACAAAAGACTCATTAAAACTGAAATTTATATTCTACGTTAACATGTATGTGTATTTATCAAACAAGATTTTTTCATGATTGCCAAGCTGAATGTTATATTCTATTTATTTTCGTCGTCGTCATGTATTTTGCTGTCCAAATAGTAACTCTCGTCTACTACTTTACGTGTCTCATTTCCTAAGTTAGTTTCCTCAACATCAACTGATTTAAATCGACTGTGTTCCACTACCGTTGTTTTATGTATGTTCTTTTTATCAGCTTGTTTCAAGTTATTTGTCATATCTGACAGAATTATGTTGTCATCGGTTAACCATACACGGACTTCAATTTCTTCTGCGGAGTTCCCCTTTATTTTCCGTATTGCTCGCTCTATGAACTCATCTACATCTGCATCTACATGGACTCTCTGCAAATCACATTTAAGTGCCTGGCAATAATTCTCTATCATACCAATCTTGTACAACGCTCGGAAAAGACGAACACCTATATCTTTCCGTGCGAGCTCTGATTTCCCTTATTTTATTATGACGACCGTTTTTCCCTATGTAGGTCGGAGTCAACAAAACATTTTCGCATTCAGAGGAGAAAGCTGGTGATTGAAATTTCGTGAGAAGATTCCGCCGCAAGGGGAAACCCCTTTGTTTTAATTATGTTCACCACAAATCCTGTATCATTTCAGTGACACTCTCTCCCCTATTTCGTGATAATACAAAACCTGCTTCCCTTCTTTAAACTTTCTCGATGTACTCCGTCAATCCTATCTTGTAAGCATCTCACACTGCGGCGCAGTAATCTAAAAGGCGACGGACAAGCGTAGTGTAGGCAGTCTCTTTAGTATATCTGTTACATTTTCTAAGTGTCCTACCAATAAATCGCAGTCTTTGGTTAGCCTTCCCCACAAAAGTTTCTGTGTGTTCCAGTTTAAGTTGTCTGTAACTGTAATTTCCAGGTATTAGTTGAATTTGCGGTCTTTAAATTAGACTGATCTATCGTGTAACCGAAGTTTATCGGATTCCTTTTAGCACTCATGTGGATCACCTCACACTTTTCGTTATTTAGGGTCAGTTGCTAATTTTTCCACCATTTTCCTCAACCGTTTTGTATTTGTTTTCGTCTTCTCATGACTTTACTATTCGATAAACGATAGCATCATCTACAAACAACCTAAGACGACGGCTCAGACTGTCACCTAAATCGTTGATATAGATAAGGAACAGCAAAGGGGCTTTAGCACTACGTTGGGGAACGCCAGAAATCATTTCTGCTTTACTCGATGGCTTTCCGTCAGTTACTACCAACTGTGACCCCTCTGACAGGAAATCATGAATCCAGTCATATAACTGAGACAATATTCCGTAAGTACGCAGTTTCACAACAAGCCACTCATGTGGTACAGTTTGATTGAATAACGTACAGGACAGGTTAGAAACCCAACACACTGCCTTCTCCAATACTGCCTGCATTTCACGTTGTTAAATTCTTGTAGCAGTCCGATTTTCCTACAAGTTGTAATAGATAAACCGTATTTCATTCCCATTATCTACAGAACTTCAAAGAAGTCAAAAGCTTTTTCCAAATCTACAAATACTATTAATGCAGGTTTGCCTTCGTTCATTGTGTCTCTCAAGATAAATCGAAGGACCGTACTGCCTCTCTTTTATATACGTTTTTCTGGAACCCAAACTGATCTTTCTCCAGGTCGGCTTCGTTCCATTACTCAGGACATAATCGGTGTTTGTGATAACCATGTCGTAATAGACTGATGGTTCGGTAACACACTTGTCGGTACCTACCATCTTTGATGTTGAGATTCCTACATGATTCTTGAAGTCTCGCGTCATTCCGCCTTCCTCATTCATCTTGCTTATCGGGTGGAATACTTTTGTCTGTTCCTATGGACCACTTTCCTCGCATCGGAAAAATCTCCTTCTACGCTCCACGTAGCCCAGAGACTAATTCGTTGAACTAACCAATTCTGAAAAAGTCTAGAAACTTGTTGTAATTAGCCTTTTCAGCCAATCAGTGTTGGGTTGGAGTCCTGCCCTCCCTCTGCAACCAGCATCTTTTATTACAATATTTGCATTACAGAGGTGAGAAACATTTACAGTAACTTCTTAGGAAATAGTCTGACAAGTCAGCCAGGTTCGAAAACTCTTGATAATTTCATCAGCACTCGAAATCTTCACTGAGCACTGTACACAGAGTTTTCCAGTCCGCCCCTGGTAGCTGAGTGGTCAGCGCGACAGAACGACATACCGAAGAGCCCGAGTTCGATTCCCAGCTGGATCCGAGATTTTCTCCGCTCAGGAACTGGGTGATGTGTTGTCCTTGTCATCATCATTTCATCCTCATCGACACGCAAGTCGCCGAAGTGACGTCTACTTGAAAGACTTACACCAGGCGAACGGTCTACCCGACGGGAGGCCCTAGCCACACGGCATTTCCAATTTACGGGGTTTTCCAAAGCCTTGCAGAAAACGTCTTGGGGTGATAGATCACGTAATAAGGTGTAACTCCTGTTAGATACGGGATGTTCGCTGACGCTTCTCGATCACGCTAGGCGTCCTTCAGTGCTCACCAACCCTGGGACCATGAGATTTCATCGAATTACCAGGATCCGCTTACCAAACGTACTGTATACAACCTACCTGATAGAGCAATTTCAAACAATAAAACCTTGAGAACGAGTGTCTGTAAACGGAGAAGGATATTTTAGAAGCGAATCAGGAACTCTAATTTGGTTGGGCTGTTATTTTTCTACGTCTGCAAGATTACTCTGTAGTTCACAGTTAAGTGCCTGTCACGGAGTTCATCGAAACACGCGCTGTTTGTGTACCGTTCCACTATTGAACAGCGCGTGGGAAAAACAAACACTTAAATTTTTAGCGCGAGCTCTGATGTCTCTTATTTTATTACGATGATCATTTCTCCCTATGTAGGTAGGTGCCAATAAAATACATCGGCATTCGGAGGACAAAGTTCGCGATTGAAATTTCAATGGTTGTCACCCCAACGAGTATCATGTCAGTGGCACTCTCTCTCCTCTTTCGCGGCAATACAAAACGAGCTGCCCTTCTTTGAACTTTTCGATGTTCTTCATCAATCCCATGCGATGCAGATCCCACACCCAGCAGCCTTGCTCCAGAAGAGGACGGACAAGCGCAGTCTAGGCAGTCATTTCAATAGTCGTGTTTCATTTTCCAACTGTTCTGCCAATGAACTGGTATTACGTTCCCTTTCTCCATAACATTAACTACGTGATCGCTCCAATTTAAGTTATTCGTGTTATCCCCAAGTACTTACACGAATTCACAGCTTTTAGATTTCTATGATTTAACATGAAACCGAAATTTAGCTGACCCAACACTGTCCCCCAACATGATGGCGGTCGCCTTTATACATGGTGTATCATAATTAATGGCGCAGACGCATGCATCTGAAAGCACACGATACTAGAAGCAAAAAATTCTCAGTAAACATAGGGTTGAAAATACATACCTTAAGAGCTACGAGAAATTTTTCATCTTCGATACTGTGAAACAAATCTCTTCTACTGCAAGTTTTTTGCTTTCCGTATTTTGGGAACTGGTAGTATGGATCAAAACAAGAAATAAAGTCCAGTAAACAGTGAAACACGTATTTTTTATTTCTATCTGAGAAGCCAAATTTAAATTTTCATAGATTTAACTTTAAAAATGCTTTCGTAATAAAATAGTTTCATAAAAAATCTCCCCTATTTCACACCCTTTGAGGTTCAGTTTCCAAAAACGCTGAAACACGTATTTTTTTATTTGTAACCGAGAAGTTAAATACCAACGTTCACAGATGAAGCTTTAAAAATACTTTAGTATCTCTTTAATAATGATGTATTTCCAAAAAAAAAAGCTTTCATTCACTATTTCACTCTCATAGAATTAAATTTCCAAAAAATGCTGAAACACGTATTTTTTCATTTCTGATTGAGAAACCGAACATCAATTATCGTAGGTCTAGCTTCGAAATTGCCTTAATAGCGACATTAGAAAAAGTAACCTTCATCCCCTGTTTCACACCGCTAGGGTTGGAACTTCCAAAAATCCCTTCTTAAACGACGTCTACAGTGTAAGATCCACACCTTTTCCAAATTTCAAATTTTTATCCGTAGCGGTTTGGGCTGGGCGATGAAGAATCAGTCAGTCAGGACATGGCCTTTTTTATACAGAGATTTGGAGATAAGCCGTTGCAGGAAAACTTTGGAGATTGGCCGTTGCAGGAAAACTTCTCGATACTGTATGTTTTTATATGCCGTGATTACAAATAATATCTTCACGTTGGCTGAACTTCTTTCATATGACGTATCGTCCTTGGTTGTTTGATTAACCGTTTGCTTCGTATGAGTGCAAACGCGAATAATAGTTAACTGCCATTGTGCATTCAATGGCGGAACTGAGATACGTCAATTTTCAAACTTTGGCAGATCTGTGTAGTCCAGACGACGATAGCAGTCATCGCGAAAATGGGGCCGATACAAGTTAGCACACGGACAAATTCCAGACCAACAGCCGACACACACACTCACGCGCACACAGAGACACACACACATGCGCAGTCAGTACTATGGCCAGCCTGTGGTTCACGTTGGACACGCCATTCAAAGATATCTCGCAACCATATTCTCTGTTTCAAACATAAACACAGTCCATCACGTTACACAGTCTCTATCTCGTTTAGGATGCGCATACTGTCTGCCATTGTCTTGCTATGTTAACTAAACTTTTATTCTGTTTGTATGGCTTAGAACATGTACTGAAATCAAGCAGCTATCTGGGGTAGCGGCCGAAACCGAGCCGGTTGCTGTAGTTGCCTAATTCCTTCACACGCCAAGGATTTCGTTGCTCATAAAAGTAGGTAGGAATGCTTGGCCACTTTTTAATACTCCCTCTTGTAACTTGGAAGAGACATTTTCTATTACTGCAGTTTGCTCCGTCTGCTTCACAGACGTGTACATCGTTTTAAATTTTCTATTTTCTATGACTGCGTATGTTAGTGAGACAAAAATCTCCTCTTGCTGCCTCACAGCCGCAAACATAACATTTTACATTTTTTACTGTCAGTTCTCTTTTCTATATGTCTTAATAACTACCAGTGCAACCATCTGCTCTGTCGGCTTCACAGGCATCTGTATTATTTATTGAATGTCAGCTATCTGTTGCTGTGTGTTACAGAATATATTTTTTGAAATATTCTGCTAAATTTTTGAGTAATTACCATAATTTAATGTGTTGTACTTGGCCTCGGTGGTGAATAAGTGAGTAAGTTTCTGTGATCTTAAATCTTAAAAATTATTTTACTGCTTACAGATCCTAGCTCCCTAACAATCCAAATATGTGGCATAGAAGACCCTTTTACATTACGTACTTGAACACTGCTGAAGTGTACCAGGTCAGACTAACAGCAGACATAGAGAATGTACGGCGGAGGGCAGTGTGAATGACCACATGCTTGTGTGATTGACGTGGGAGTGGAACAGAAAGACTGAAACATCTTAACAGCCACACACTCGAAAAATGACGTATATTTAGTATCTCCCACGAATATTCATAAGCCTCCTACTTACCTATCTCATAGACAACACACATATAAAATTAGACAAATAACACCACGAATAGAGGTGTATAGTCATTTTCTCATGCGCTATCCATGAATGGAAATGGAAAAGTCTTAACATTTAATACAGTAACGAGTACCCTCCAACATGTACATTACAGTAGTTCACTGACAAGGAAATGGTCCAATAAGGCATGTCGAAACCTACCCTGAAAGTTTTACACAGGAAGAAGACAACGAAAGAAATGCGTTGCCAAAATTTTAGCTGTTAAGAGGCACTGCAAGTATTTTGCAAAAAATGTTGAAGTTACACATTTTTGCCGCCCAAGGAACAGATTTTAGCAGCGGTTTGTACAGCCCTGCCCGCCTAGCACGCGACTCGGCGAATCACTCACGCAGCCGTGTTGCGGGATTATCCGGAATTTACAGACACCAATTTTAAACACCTAAAGGCTGGTTTACATTGGAGCGAATGGACACGAACACGTGCGAATGAGCATTTACAGAAAATTCATTAGCAGTCCCTTGTATACGGGTAGAATCGTTTATATTAGAGGTGACGGAAGAGAAGACGAGGTAGCGAACATTGCCTATGAACGCTGAGTTATTAAAAAAGATGTTCAAATGTGTGTGAATTCCTATGGGTACAAACTGCTGAGGTCATCGGTCTCTAGACTTACACACAACATAAACTAATTTAAACTTATTCTAATAACAACACACACACACACACACACACCCATGTCCGAGGGAGGACTCGAACTTCCGGCGGGAGGTTGCGCGCAATCCGTTTCATAGCGCCTGAAACCGCGCGGCCACTCCTCGTGGCGCTGGGTTATTAGTTTTTAGTTTTTGGAGCTAGTATTCGGCATGCAGGATACAACTCTATCTTGTTAGAGCAGCAAAGCGTAACTTTGCTATTCAGTAAGGATTATTTTGCTTGGAGAGCGCACTGTTCTTGGAGTATGTAAAATGGCGCAAGGAAGGAAGAATGTAAGTGTCTCAATTTGTATGGAAGAGTGACTGCGAGGAGATCACGTACTTTCTACAGTACTGTATCTCCATCTCTCCTTAGCACTGGTCCAAAATTTTCCTTGCATGTCAGCTGCCATTTTCCCTGGCTTCTCATTGCCATTGAGGGGAAATTTATAAACAGAACACTTAATTACCGACGTCGGTCATCATCTCAAGACACAGTTAGCATTTCCACTATGCATGTAAGGTATAATGATCCTATTCTTCTTCTTTTTCTTTTTCTAAATCAAGAATGGTCTAGTGACTGCCGGCACGGTAGCTCAGAGTGTTCGGTCAGAGGGCTGCTCGCCCTCTGTAATAAAAAAAACTGAGTAAAGGAATCAACAGTCAACTTGAACGGATGTCTCGTGAAATCCACCCAGACCAAACACAACGAACAATACCGAAAAAAAGGTGACAAAGCGCGCGCTTCGTGATCCAGAGAACGCGTGATCAAATCCCGTTCAGACCACAACTTTTTCACTATGATTTTTAACCGCACGTTCACTTCTTACAGATGTTGGAGTGTCCACGAAAGACATGTGGTTCCACGTTAAACTGTAGGTCTCCATTTTCCGATTAGGTAACTGGGGAAGGTTAGGGACACATCAGTAGCTGCAGTGCCTGATGGGTACACCAGACGGAATTATCTTTCGTTCGTGCTTGTTAGCTTATTTGCTCAGGTGAAAACCTGGCTTAAACTATGCAAACATTTTTTTAATAACTTCGTATCGACAGTTCAGTTCTTGCACATGTAATTCTGATAAAAGTAGCTGGCAGAGAAAATAAAATCATGGCAGTGCTTGATGTCACAGACGACTTCCACCAATGAGGGCCTTTAATTTCTAGAAATGAAATGTGTCTTGCAGTGCTACATTTTATAACAATTCCTGTAGGCCATTCCTTGTAATAGTGTTTGAATGTTGTACATTTGACTATCAGTGAAACAGTTCTTTACTTATTCCCTGTAGTCGTCACAAAAATGCAAAATGTCTATTGAATAACATAAACAACCTTTCTTCTTGCCCCAGGAACACCGGACAAAGGAAAAATTGATGCAGTGAGGCACTTCGTAGTAACCACTAGTTTTATTTAGACAGAACTGGGATGGAGTCAGAAATGGTCCCAGCCGTTGTTCTGCATATTATGCTGCATACCAGACATACTGGATGAAATTCGTAAAGCGTGGCGAAGAAAACTGGTAACGCGCAAATGACTGGAGCTTAAGAATTATGTTCCGCTGATAAACCTGAAATGAAAGAGAGATTTCGGAAATTATGTTGTCTAATAATTTCCTGAAAAATGCTTTCCACTGTTGAAAACATTTTTTATCGTGAGGTTGAATGGCGCTAGTAGTTCCAGGCGGAATCCACATTATAGCTACAGGTTTTTCGTCATCATCCACAAAAACAGAGGCGTCATTATGTCCAGACCATGAATCCAGCAAAAGCAATGAATTAGTTTCCGCAGCTGGTAGGAAAACGTTTCGAACGAAATGCTGAAAATTATTATTTCCCATTATTCCAGATTTTGGTACGTCGATTACAAGAATTTTGCAATTAAACAGGCGTTTTTTTAAAATTTTTGCTCCTAATTCGCCTTGCGGTTCTTGAAGACAGATATACATCTGCGGAAACGTATATGAAGGTGTCATTGAATTCACTGACTGGGCAACCGACTCCTTCTTTTTTTCACCCCGAAATAACAAAATCGGTGATCACGCAGTTCCTTCACGAAACCTGACTAATCAACGTTATGAACAGCAGTTGCGGGGATAGCAGCAAACTTCGTCTTTACGTCAGCTATGAATTTCTCTGTAGCATTGTCTATCACTGGCAGCTGCTCTACACGTTTACGTGACGTGAACTTGTTAATTTTGCCACTTCCTATTCTGTACGATTTCTTGAACCTGCGTAGCCATGTTGACGAAGCCTGGAAATTAGAAATGTTCATGTCAGATGAAATTAGAGGGGCCAGTCTCTTAGATCTCCATCGGTAACGGTGCATGGCCCCTCACGAGCAGTTCTAAATCTTGCGAACAGTTTTCATTCAGATCAGTGGTCGTGAAACTGCGACCCGCGGGACACATGCGGGACCCACATCATGTTTGAGTGCGGCCCGCGACCCTCCTCGGCTTCGCAGGGGTAGGATTAGTTATCCTATTGTCTGGCGTAGCGGTGTTTTGTTTACGGAAACTGCGTAGAATTGTGATTAAAGTCGGAGAAGTAATTAGGTAACTGAAAACCATCCACCACTTTCATTTAACGCGCCACTTGCCTGTGTTCCTTCGGTGAGCTGCCTACTAGCCAACAATGTGAGCGGTGCATCAAACGCGCCGCGTGCCCACGGTCGCTCGTTTGTCGGCAGCGGGCTTGTCCCGCAGCCGCCTCATTGTTAACTTTGTCGTGTCAGTCGTGAACTAAGTTTCGGTGCTCCTGAGCGATCGTCGAGTATTGAGTGTATTTGTGCTCACATTTGGTGATATAATTATTAGTGGAATAAATAATGTGTGATGTGCCTCAAGAGCAGTGACTAAGAGGAAAATATGTGAAGAGAAAAGAAGTTTCCAAGAAATATGGGAAGAAGAGTTTTGCTTTATAAGTGGACTTGAAGAAGGTACTGCTACTTGCTTAATATGCTGGGATACGATTGTGGGACTGAAGACATACAATTTATTTCACCACTACACAAATAAGCACAATTCATTTATAGTAGCTTTTCCTTTGAATTCAAATGAAAGAAAGGAAAAAATTGCTTATCTAAAATCTACCATTCGTCGTCAACAAAAAGGTTAGCAACAGTTGGGCAAAGTGAGGCTGTCACAAGAGCATCATACCAAGTATGTAAAATTATGGCAAAAAGTATGAAAGCTTTCACTGATGTTGAATTAGTGAAGCAATGTATGATGACTGTTTCTGAAACTTTGTCTCAAAATTTCTCCAACAGTAAGCACATATCAGCTGAAATAATTAAGCTCACTCTTTCAGAATCTACCTGTCGACGTCGTATAGAAGATACTTGAAAATATATGTTTGAGGCAGTAATTAATAAAGTCAAAATATGCAAATACTTCAGTCTTGCATGTGATTCCAGTACAGATTTAGCTTCGATTGCTCAGTTTTCATTATTTGTGTGTTACTGCACAAATGATGGGGTAATAGAGGAAGATTTTTTAGCAATTATAAGCATGAAAGGTCACACAAAAGGATGTGATTTTGTGGATGCAATTAAAGAATTTGTGAAAAAAATGACTTATCTATGAGCAAATTAATATCAGTATGTACAGATGGTTGTTCGTCAATGATGGGCATCAACAGTGGTTTGATAGCACTGATTAAGAAGGAATGTAATTTGCCAAATTCACTCTCCATTCACTGCTTACTGCATCAAGAAAGTTTGGCATCTCAAATTTCACATACCAAATTCAAGAATGTTATGCAAACGGTTATAAGCGTTATAAATTTCATTCGTGCACTTGAACTTAATCACTGAAGATTTAAAGAACTTCTACAGGAGTTACAAGCCTGTTACAGTGATGTTCTCCTAAATACAGCTGTCAGAAGGCTAAGCAAAGCAAAAGTGCTGGAACAGTTTGTCAATTTGAAATTTGAAATTATTTTATTCTTACAACGAAGTGGCAGAAACTACCCTGAACTTGATGATGATGAATGGTGGATACTTCCAGCTTTTTTGACCGATATTCCACAAAAATTCAATACACTTAACTTGGAATTACAAGGACCAAACAAGATGATTGGGCAAATGACTAACAAAATATTTGCATTTGAAGCCAAACTGCAATTATACATAAATGAACTCGAAGTAAAATATCAGTCTAATTTTCCAACTGTTGCTATGCTCCGATCAGGCTTAACTATCGCCGAAGCTATTTACCAAAACATGAAAGAATATTTTGAAGAAATAAAAAACAGATTTGTAGATGTTAGAAATATTCGAAGCTGTTTAATTCTCGTGGAGAACCCTTGGCATGTTGGATATGATGATATCAAATTATTTTGCCAATTTGGATTTCCTAAAACTAATTTGCTAAATGAAATAATCGAACACAGCATAAAGCTCTGTCTATAGAACATCGTGAAACACAACAGTACACTGAATTTTGGAAATATGTGCCTAACAATTATAAAAATTTACGAGACACTGCACAGTTCACTTTAACACTATTTTCTTCAACTTACTTTTGTGAAGCTTCATTTTGAAAAGTGAAGTACCTGAAAAATAAATATTGTAATCGATTCTCCAGTCATTTAGAAGACGCACTGAGGATTGCATGCAGCCCAAACGACGCAGATATAGACAACATAGCCGAAAACGTCCAACAGCAAAGTCACATGAATGAAAAATTATATATTTGTTTTCACGTTTGTTTTGCAATTATAAAGAATAAAAACAAGATTCAATAAGAGACCTGTAGCTTTCTTATATAGCCTGTTGCATGTGCAGTGCATCTGTCCTTTTCTTATTATTTTAAATTTCTTATTTATTTCTACATTTTTAGAAAGTTTGAGATTAATGCAATTATAATAACGTTCTTGTGGCCATTTGAATAATGTAATATAATATTTTAATTATACATCTATCTCATCTTGCATGAAAGTACTTTAGAATAAATTTCAGGAACAAGATACACTGATCCCAGATTTGTTTTTGGTAGTGGCTCAAAATTACTAATGGTTCCCTTCCTTCTCTTCATCTTTCATAAGCTCCTGCCTAGCTACATGAATATTGTAAGATTATGCAAGTCATGTGAATTTTATTTTCACAGAGAAAATTGAACTGGAATGAATTAGTCAGATGCACTGTATGCTTTTTTTTTTTTTTTTACAGTTTATTGAAACTTGATCAGCAGCATTTTATGCAGTTTTTGACACCCATAAACATGGTGACAGTCATTCTGTAAAAGTCTGTGAATAGCACATGTCATCATTGACTCATGCTACTACAACGATTATTCCAGTCGGTCTCAACACTCGACTCCTGTGAAGACTGACTAAAAATGTAATTGTTGACAAAGTGACACAACTACTCGTATTTCTCCTACGAATATATCCCTCATAATCTAATAGTTGTGAAACCGGTGGACGGGTAATTAAAAAATTTTTTCCCTGTATTGCAGAATTTCAGCGTCATAAACATGGCTTATTGTTGTCAGCAACTGCACAGCAATGTTATTTGGCGAAGGAGTCACATACATCCAACAGTTGCGAGTGGTTTGTTTCCGAAAGTACTATTTCATTTTAACAGGTACTAATGTTTACAGTCTCTTAAGAACGATAAATGACATATATCCAAATCCGGTAAGGAATAAATGGTTTGCAGCTGTCGGCTGTACCTGTCTCCTTCGTCAAATGAAAAATACACTGGAATAATTGTAAGTAGGAGAGCGTAAAGTTGTTCTATCACCTTTACAGGTGCCACTTGGTACAGGGTCAGAAAGATTTGTCGTTGCGGTGGGAGGGGACGTAATAATGGAAATGTTTTCTTGTTTGTTTCTCAGTGCTGACAACAAATTGGAGCGTGTGCCTCGTACCAGTACCAATTATCTGCTATTGTATCAGTCTTAAATGAAAGTGCGTTGGATTCATGAATGCGCATTATAGAGACGATCAAATGTGGTACATATCTGTTAAAAGAAATAATTAGTCATTAGTTCTTAAAAATGTATGTATGTGTGTGTGTGTGTGTGTGTGTTTTTATCCTCCACTTCTCCCCCTAAACCCTCGGATCGATTTCAACCACACTGATACACATATTATTTTCAATCTGTAAAGAAATATTGTGGGGTAAGCAAAGGCAGTGTCTTATTGTGGCGGTGGATGGTAATGTGGAGGGTGAAGGGGGAGGCGGACATGGACACATACAGGGGGAGTGCGAAGTGGACAGATAAAGGGGTGAAGAGATGGTGAGAGAAGGGAAAGTCAAGATGGACGACAGAGAGTAAGGGAAGGAAGAGGCAGAATAAAATAAGATTGGAATAAATACATATCTAGCCATCTAGTATGAAATAAAATTAAGGGTGTTGTAGTTCAGTCAAGTAAGTTGAAGAAAAATGACTTTCAAAACATTTAGAAAACAGTTGTGATCGTGTCTCATGTTACATAAGACATTTAAGTATAATTCCATTTGCTGTTATTAACCATCTGTCCACAAAAACAAAGCACCAACATTTCTTTGGGCAATTACAGTGTTACAATTTACGGGTCATTAAGGGTGGCAACAATCTGGAACAGAGAACATTCTACACGTAGTGGTCCGAACTGTTTCGACTTTGACGATAAGTTCTAGAAAGTCAGAGGTAAACCTCTCGCTTCTTTACTTTAGCTAGTCTATTGGAGGTTCATAACACACCATTTACGTGGTTTGCCTGCTAATAAAAAGACCTGGAAATCTGCGGCTCGAGGTGCCACATCATATTGTTAGTTTTGGCCATTGAGCAAAAAAGTTTGACGACCACTGATTCAGATGGTTTCCGGTTTCCGTTTGACGCATATTTCTTATTTCGTTTAATTCATTGTTGCATTTGTACAGTTCACGCTCCGATTTTACGAAACGAAAACGCCTTTGTGCACTACATAACTTCAAGCGTTTTCCCCTCATTTGTTTAACCAATATTGCAGTGCCATTTCTTTGTGGCTGTAAGCTGTTGCAGTACGTGTTTTTCTTTTTTTTACACTTGGATGATATTCTTCTTTAGAACTCTTCCCAGCACAATTGATGTCGTACAAACCACAATTCATGAAATTGTCACAGTTATTTCCTATTTCTTTTAACGTATCAACAATTTCAAACGAAATGTCGGTATCATTTGAATGGATGTCAAGGAAGTCAACTAACAAATGACACATATGTACTTCCTTAGGAGAAGTAGTTGATTTCGGCTGGAAACCACGTTCTTCATATTTCATCATTGTTAAATTGAGGACATTAATTGGATTCCATATTACTGTGAAACTGGAAGGAAAAAATGGTACTATTAGCAGCCATGCCTTACGAAAGCGCAGTAAATATGTATTAATTCAACCTTATCTGTATTGTTAATAGTTAGCAATACTGCAAAAAGCAACTGATAATTTGTAATAGATGCTACTTGAGTGGCTAATTCATGAGAGAATAATAACTGTGCACTGTAGTGTCGGAGAAACTATCAACGAATGGCAACCGGACGTCCTTTACAAATTACTATCGGGGTGTGTCGTGTTTCTTGTTTACAAATGTACCGCCGACCTCGGCTGTGTGTGTGTGTGTGTGTGTGTGTGTGTGTGTGTGTGTGTGCGCGCACAGTTGCGCCTGCGCAGTTGCTACAGCGCCAGTAGGGGCGTACATTTCTACTGGCGCCTGGCGCTCTAAGAATTTGGTAATTTTCAGCTATTTTTTTAAAAGTACTTGCAGTGCCTATTAGCAGCTAAAATTTTGACAGAGTATTTCTTTCTTTGTCTTCTTCCTGTAAAAAATTTGGGGTTAGGTTTCGATATGTCTTATTGGACCATTCCCTAGTGAAAATACATGTAGATTTAGAAGATAAAAATTCCTTGCCCAGGTATGTGTTCATCATTTGTAAAGCACTCATCGATTAATCGGGAAATGTCTTGGCGGCAACTTTTTTCGTACCTTGAACATAACATGTTTCAACAAACACGATCATCGAATTTTGTGATGAAACCAAGGAACATTAATCAGCCATACATTTAGCGTAATGTGAAATTACGCAATAGATGACTACTTGGTGTGTAACAACCATGGTTACCAACATCGAGGGGTTGTACAGGTTGTCTTGACGAAGCAAATGACGAGAGGAATCCATGTCCAGCTACGTTATACAGTGTCAGAGCATCGGTGGCCACTACGTCACCTTTTCTGGAGCAAATGTCGGTTTGCACACTGAAACTTCTGCCGCGACTACGCTTAGCGGCGTATGCAGTGTATCTAACTTTCTGATTGCTATCAGGCCCATTCCAAGAAGACATGCTCTTGGATCGTCAGCTTAGAGACTGATATTAGCTGCAGAGGGAGTGGTCAAGCATCAGAAGCTCACCCTTGTAGCTTAGATGCCATGTATCGTCACCGGATGACATTTCTGCACATGGCTACCTATTCTCAGTTTGCTCTTAGAGATGCCTTACACAAATCCTTTAAGGTTGTTCGTATCTATTTACGACAACAAAGTACGTACAACCATAAAACTTAACAATCACATTTAAAAAAAAAAGAGTAAACCGCCATATGTATGTTGCTGTATTTTTTTGTACTACCTAGATTTCGGCTTTTACGCCATTATTGAGGACAATGCTAAAAGCAGGAACAAGCAAATGGTAAGACACATAGTAAAATATTGAACACTTTTTAAAAATGATAGAAGTACGCTGATATAAAGTTGCGAGATATTCACTTACTTAGTAGATCATTAACACGTCATATTCGGTAAAGTCAGCTCAAAGCAGGTAAACAAGACTAGCACATGCCTTTAAGATGTAACTACTAAAGAGACGTCAGAGAACGTAGACTCTAGAAGACATAGAATATGTAGAGGTATCACAAATATAAACTTACAAGTGTTAGCTGTCATCTGACCGTATGTGGTTACCTTTGGAGGAGGCACTGTGGATCATCATCTTTGCATTTGCATTTATTCATCACATTGTTCATAACATTAAGTAAACATACGTTATGTGTCATGGAGAAACAGATGTCTGTAAGGAACAAACGAAATAAGGCACAGAAGCCAATGAATCGCAATCACCGATATAGTAAGTGTCAGTAGCAATATAAAAATACTAAACATAATAATATTTTTCGCTCACATTGTAATTTTTTCACTTACATTGTTGTATTTAGTACACTTTTATGTTGCTACTAGTACTTACTAAATCATTAACTGCGACTCATTGTCTTCTGTACCTCATTTCGTCTGTTCTTTATAGATTTCCGTTTCTTCATGCTACATAACGTATGTTCTTTTCACATTATTAACGATCTGATGTATACATGTAAATGCAAAGCTGTTGATTCACAATGCCGCCTCCAAGGGTAATCAAATACGGTCAGATGGCACTTAACCAGTGATCTCCACACTATGTGGATGTCGAACTCCAGCTGTCTGAACGTGCCGGCCAAAGATAAGTGTATTTCGTTTCTTGCCTAATTGCAACATGGCTGCCAAGGAATGTCACAAGAATTAAACATGAAAATACTTTTCGATTGTGCTCCCACATAAGCCTGTTACATCGTTTATTGATATAGTGTTCAAAGATGGGAAGAAGTAAGGAATTCATAATGTTCAGATCGGTGGAACTTTTTTTGCCTAACTACAATATGACGGACTATGCAGATGACAAGAAAATAGAGACACGCCGAATTTCCATGTTCTGAGATCAGACTGATATCACTGCACCTAACGCTTGTAGGTTTATATTTGTCATACTTCTGCATTTACTATATCTTTTAGAGTCTACATTTTTGACGTCACTTTAATTGTTACATCTTAAAGGCATGTACTAGTCTTGTTCACCTGCTTTGGGCTGTCTACCGGGTATGATGTGTTAATGATCTACGAAGTAAGTGAATATTCGCAACTTAATATCAGCGTGGATCGAACGTTTAGAAAAATGTTCAATTTTTTTGCGTGTCTTAACATTTGCATGTTACAGCTTTTAGCATTGTACTCGATAATGGCGTACAAGCAGAACTCTAGATAGTACAAAAGAAAAATACAGTAACATACAGTCAAATGGCGGTTTATTCTTTCAAAACATACTCCATGACTGTGGCTCAGCAGCATCAGGTGCCAGCCAAACTTGCAGGTTGCGCTGTCGTATTTGACGACGAACGGCAACGGTGTAGTTTTCTCAATACGTTGTGTCAGACATGGTCAGAACTGTGTTCTGTGTAGTATTAAGTTCATTATGTCGGAGTCGAGTGAATTCGAACGTGGGCAAATCATTGCTGCTCGTATGGCGACTGCTTCCTTACCCAAGGTAGCCGAGGTATTTGGTGTTTCAAGAGGCAACGTACAGCCGAAGATTTATGCCACATACAGGGAAAGCGGAAAACATCATCCGCTGAGGCCCAACGCCGACTATAGTACATCATTTAAAAAAGGCTGTAAGGAATAAATATGTCGAGTAGTGGCAAAGAAGTAATTTACACTGAAGCGCCGAAGAAACTGGTGTAGGCATGCGTATTCAAATATAGAGATATCTAAAACAGGCTGAATACGGCCCTGCAGTCGGCAACGCCTACGGAAGACAACAAGCGTCTGGCGCAGTTCTTAGATCGGTTACTGCTGCTACAACTGCAGGCTATCAAGATTTAAGGGAGTTTCAGTGTGTTGTTGTAGTCGGCACACAAGCGAAGGGATACAGCATCTCTGAGGTAGCGATGAAGTGAAGACTTTCCCGTACGATCATTTCACGAGTCTACCGCGAATATCAGGAATCAAATCCCCGACATCGCTGCGGCCAGAAGAACATCCTGCAAGAACGGGTCCAACGACAACTGGAAAGAATCGTTCAACGTGACGGAAGCTCACTGCAGATTTCAGAGCTGGGCCATCAACAAGTGTCAGCGCAGGAACCATTCAACGAAACATCATCGATATAGGCTTTCTAAGCCGAAGTCCCATTCGCGTACCCTCGATAACTGCATGACACAAAGCTTTAAGCCTCGCCTGGACTCGTCAACACCGACATTAGACTGTCGATGAAGGGAAACATCTACATCTACATGATTACTCTGCTATTCACAATAAGAGCCTCGCCAATGGTTCAATGAACCGCCTTCAAGCTGTCTCTACCGTTCCACTCTCAAAGGGCGTGCGGGAAAAACGAGCTCTTAATTTTTTCTCGGTGAGTCCTGATTTCTGTTATTTTATTGTGATGATCATTTCTCCCTATGTAGCCAACAGAATGTTTTCGCAATCGGAGGATAAAACTGGTGATTGAAATTTTATGAGAAGATCCCGTCGCAAAGAAAAACGCCTTTGTTTTAATGATTGCCACTCCAATTCATGTATCATGTCTGTGGCACTATCTCCCCTATTTCGCGATAATACAAAACGAGCTGCCCTTCTTTGAACTTTTTCGATGTCATCCGTCATTCCACCTAATGCGGATCCCACAGCGCACAGCAATACTCAGAACAGGGCGGAAAAGCGTGGTGTAAGCGGTCTCTGTAGCAGACCTGTTGCTGCTTCTAAGTGTTCTGCCAATGAATAGCAGGTTTTGGTTTGCTCAGCTCACAGCATTATCTATGTGATCATTCCAGTTCAGGTTATTTGTAATTGTAATCCCTAAGTATTTAGTTGAATTTACGGCCTTCATATTTGTGTGACTTAAGGCGTAATCGAAATTTAGCGGATTTCTTTTAATAATAATGTGTATAACTTCACACTTTTATTTATTCAGGGTCAATTGCCACTTTTCTGACGATGCAGATATCTTATATAAGTCATTTTGCAATTCGTTTCGGTCATCTGATGACATTACAAGATGGTAAGTGACAGCAACATCTGCAATCAATCTAAGAGGGCTACTCAGATTGTTTCCTATGTCGTGAATGTATAATGAATCAGGAACAATATAGGGCCTACAACACTTCCTTGGGGGCCGCCGGATATTACTTCTGTTTTACTCGATGACTTTCCCTCTATTACTAGGAACTGCCATCTCTCTGACAGGAAATCAAGAATCCAGTCGCACAAATGAGGCGATGTTCCATAGGCACGCGGTTTGGTTAGAAGACGCTTGTGAGGAACGGTGTCGAAAGCCTTCTGGAAATCTAAAAATATGGAATCAGTTGGATATCCCCTGTCGATAGCACTCATTACTTCACGAGTATAAAGAGCTAGTTGTGTTGCACAAGAACAATATTTTCTGAGTCCGTGCTGATTAATGTCAATAATTCGTTTTCTTCGAGGTAATTCATAACGTTCGAACACGGTATATATTTCTAAACCCTACTGCAAATCGACGTTAGTCATATGGGCCTGTAATTCAGCGGATTACCCCTATTTCCCTTTTTGGGCATGGGTGACTTGAGCAATTTTCCAGTCTTCAGGTACGGATCTCTCTATGAGCGAGCAGCTGTATATAATTGCTAAATGTGGAGCTTCTGTATCAGCATACTCTGAAAGGAACCTGACTGCTATACAATCTGGAGCGGAGGACTTGCCTTTATTAAGTGATTTAAGCTGCTTTGCTACTCTGAGGATATCTACTTCTATGTTTCTCATATTCGCAGTTGTTCTTGATTAGAATTCAGGAATATTTACTTCACTTTCTTTGGTGAAGGAGTTTCGGAAAACCGTATTTAATAACTCTGCTTTAGTGGCACTGTCATCAGTGATTTCACCGTTGTTATCGCATAGTGAAGGTATTGATTGCGTCTTGACTCCAATGTGCTTTATATATGACCACAATGTCTTTGAGATTTCTGCCAGACTTCGAGACAGAGTTTCGTTGTAGAAATTACTAAAGCATCTCGCACTGAAGCACACACTATGTTTTGAACTTCTCCAAAACTTTGCCAATCTTGGGGATTTTACGTTCTTTTAAATTTGGCATGGTTTTTTCGTTGCTTCTGCAACAGCGATCTTACCCATTTTGTGCACCATGGGGATCAGCACCATAACTTACTAACTTACGTGGTATGTATCTCTCAATTGCCATCGATCTGTCTCTCTGAAATCATTCCACATCTTTTCTACGTTTACATGATCAGACAGGAAGGAATGGAGACTAACTCTCGAAAGGACGTTTAAAGCATTTTTATCAGCTTCTTAAATAGATGTACTTTTCGTTCCTCTTTGATGGTTGTGGGTGTTACGGTATTCAGCCTACAGCAACTGCCTGTGTCCGTCATGATACCCTCTATTTGTCCAGGATTATTTGTTGCTAAGATGTCAAGTACGCTTTCGCAAGCATTTACGCTTCGAGTGGTCTCATGAACTAATTGTTCAAAATTATTTCCTGAGAAAGCATTCAGTACAATTTCGGATGACATCTTATGTGTGCCGCCGACTTTTAACATATACTTCTTCCAGCATATCGAGGGTAGATTCAAATCACTACCGACTATAATTGTATGAGTGGGATTGTAGCCTATCATCAATGCTATTCAATCTGTATATTGAGCAAGTAGTGAAGGAAACGAAAGAAAAAGCTGGAGCAGGAATTAAAATCCATGGAGAAGAAAAACTTTGAGGTTTGTGGTTTGCCGATGACATTGTAATTCTGTCAGAGAAAGCAATGGACCTGGAAGAGCAGTTGAATGGCATGGACTGAAAGGAGAATATAAGATGAACATCAACAAAAGCAAAACGAGGATAATGAAATGTAGTCGAATTAAATCCGCTGAAGCTGAGGAAATTAGATTAGGAAATGACACTTAAGGTAGTAAATGAGTTTTGCTACTTGAGGAGCAAAATAACTGATGATGGTCGAAGTAGAGAGGATATATACTTGAGGAGCAAAATAACTGATTATGGTCGAAGTAGAGAGGATATATAATGTAGACTGGCAGTGGCAAGGAAAGCGTTTCTGAAGAAGAGAAGTTTGTTAACATCGAGTATAGATTTAAGTTTCAGAAAGACTTTTCTGAAAGTATTTGTGAGAAGTGTAGTCATGTTATGGAAGTGAAACATGTACGATAAATAGCTTAGACAGGAAGAGAGTAGAAGCTTTCGAAATGTGGTGCTACAGAAGAATGCTGAAGACTAGATGGGTAGATGATGTAACTAATGAGGAGGTGCGGAATGGAATTGGCGAGAAGATGAATTTGTGGCACAACTTAACTAGAAGAAGGGATCGGTTGGTAGGACACGTTCTGAGGCATTAAAGGATCATTAATTTAGTGTTGGGGTTCAGCGTGGAGGGTAAAAATCGTAGAGGGAGACCAAGAGATGAATGCACTAAGCAGATTCAGAAGGATGTAGGTTTCAGAAGGTACTTGGAGATAAAGAAGCTCGCACAGGATAGGGTAGCATGGAGAGCTGCATCAAACCAGTCTCTGGACTGAAGACCACAACAACAATAAATTGGCGCATACAAATCGTCCGCTGGGAGTGTTGGCGGAGATTGCAAGAGACGACTACCAGAATGTTTACAATGGGGTCTTCTCCACAGTCCTACAAGAACCGTTGACAAGTTTTTAGATGTTATTGAGTAATACGAACAGAGATTGAAATTAAAACCACATAATTGGAACAGTAGACAGGGCAATGGGTACCAGGACGGTAACAACAGCAGTATCCACAATAATAATAATCCACAATGGTCGCAATAATTTTCAAAGGGGAAATGGAAATGAGAACTTTAATAATGGAAATCAGAACGGGGAATGAAGTGCTGAGGGACAGGAGCATCACGAAATGCCATGCCAGATGTGGATCTGCATTTGGTTTAGGTGGAACGTATGATGAATTCTAATGAGTCACTAGACTGTAGCATCAGTTATAATAATGTACGAGAAGGTTGTATAGATGATTCTGTATCGACGGATATATGTAAAGTTATGTGTGAAGGCGGGAGAAGGAGGCGTAGCATAATCTCGTCAGCTGGTGATGAACTTTAGTATTGGGTGATTTATTGTTAAATGGAGTAAAGGTAATGGTTTAGGTGCTAAACTTGCGAAGGTTGAAGCTACTGATTAGGTATCTCGGAGGAAGGAATTTGTGCATTTATTTCTATTGGTGGAAGTGAACGATACCTCTTGATGAGTAAGCATGAATTATGAGTGAATGTGGAAGGCTGAATGTGAATTCAAATGTACTGTGAGCTTTGATGTGAAGCGATGCAACGATGGCAATTTATATGGTGTATCAGATTTATTCATGGTGGTTTCTATAATGTACCGACGGATGTAATAAATGTTTTAAGAAATGAATCTTATGAGTTATCGGCGGATGTTAACATAGTTAATTGCAATAACGTTTGTAGTTCAAAAAAATGGTTCAAATGGCTCTGAGCACTATGGGACTTAACATCTGTGGTCATCAGTCCCCTAGAACTTAGAACTACTTAAACCTAACTAACCTATGGACATCACACACATCCATGCCCGAGGCAGGATTTTAACCTGCGACCGTAGCGGTCACGCGGTTCCAGACTGAAGCGCCTTTAACCGCACGGCCACACCGGCCGGGAACGTTTGTAGTGATTCCTCGGAAATAAGTTAAGAGCGACGAAGTTTTAAGTTGTGTAGTTAATACTGAGGATTTTTCAGCTACTAATATCGTTACTTCAGAGGAAAGGAGAAATGTATTTGATGCTTACGAGGACGATAAAACGAAGGATTTTGAGGATATGCTGAACGTAGAAAAGGAGAGTCTAAGAACGGATAATGAAATTGACGGTTGTTCTGAAATTATAATGTGTACCATAGAAATGGAGCAGAAAGGAAGGGATACTGAAAATGATCTTTAGAGACTGACTGGTTGATTTGGGGGAGGAGATCAAACAGCGAGGTCATCTGTCCCATCGGATTATGGGAAGATGAGGAAGGAAGCCGGCCGTGCCCTTTCAAAGAAACCATCCTGGCACTTACCTGAAGCGATTTAGGGAAATCACGGAAAACTTGAATCAGGATGGTCGGACACGGGTTTGAACTGTCGTCCTCCCGAACTCGAGTCCAGTGTGCTAACCACTGCGCCATCTCGCTCGGTGATTTCTGAGGTAACAGTGTTTACAGAGGGGTGAAATTAAAAATGTGCAGCCTATATTGATAAATAAAGAAAATGTGCGTCTCTCGAAACAAAAAATAATATTCCAGCCGTAGCCACAAATTTTGTCTGTAAACATGAAAGTCCATTGGTGAAAGAGGAGAGAGAGCTCGAATTTGAGCAAGTGAAAAAACCCAAAATGTTGGATTTAAAAGGTGCTCACACTGGTAAGAAAAATTCAATAAGAAGTAACCGTTGCAGAGCTGCACTTTGTTAAAGAAGGACAGCATGTGAATTAATATAAGCGTGTAAATAAATGGATTTCATATGTAGCTTTTAAAAATGTTGAGAGATATCTCTCTTTTGTGGAAGCGGTTTATGGTAAATTTAAGAGTCAAGTAATGAAGATCCACAATTTAGTGCAATAATGGAATAAATATTGGCCGCTTAACTCTTGGTGTGCACAGGGCGCCAGAGAGTACTTAATTGTGTAACTGAGGAGTATAATTTGTACTGTACGTAAGATTTGGTGGTGATATTTTAGACGGGTTATTTACATGTTTTACTTGTATTTTGCGTGAGTTTCTCGTGTAATTTGTTTAGTTTATTTTCAATTATTCTTCGCACATAATTTGGTGCGTGAAGGTCATTTGGTACATGGAGGTAATCAGTTTTAATTGCTTGTGGGAGCAGAACGTGTGCTTACGGACAAAGTATAAGCTATATTACGAGGGTTAATTATATAATCTATGTTGTTCTGGGAGGTTTTTGAATAGATTTATGTTTGTAAAACTATTGGTCGCTGAGTTAAGCACCCTTGTCTAAGGACAGCGTCGGTGACTAGAAATCAAAACGTCCTCATTCCCAGAATAGAAACCCGCCAAACCTTAAATTTTGATTAATAATTAGCGTTGGTGGCCGAAGACTTCGAGCATAAGAAGTCACCCACATTCTGTCAACGGCCTTGACAAAGAGGGCGGAGAAGCGGACGGAGATTAAGTTTCTTGTGTTAGGGGTGGGAAACTGCCCCTAAAGGCGAAGGAATCAGCAATGATCAACGGCATGAGGATGCATAAGGCAATGCAAATCGCTGCATTAAAGACACATAATGTGTCTACAGCGTACATGTGACCTGTAATAGAAAATGTGTATTGATGATCTCTTCATTGGTAAAAGATTCCAGAGTAGTCTCCGGAAGGGGGCTGGCAAGGGGGAGGTGACCATGAGAAAAAGGCTGTACAACCAACGAATGGATAACGTTCTACTAGTCGGCGCGTGGAATGTCGCAAGCTTGAATATATTAGGGAAGCTAGTAAATCCTAAAACGGAAATGCAAACCCTCAATCTAGATATAGAAGGGGTCAGGGAGTGAAATGGAATGAATAGAAGCATATCAGGTCACATGAGTACAGGGTAACACCAACATAAAGGCCCGTAGAGGACCTACAACATGTGGTCGTGCATTATCCTACTGAAATGTAGGGTTTCGCAGGGATCGCCATAATAACGACCGCAGCTCAACATGTGGCGCAGCCCTTAGTGACCTGCCTTCTATGTTTTTCTGTTTTAGTATTTTGTGACTAAAGCGTTATCATTTCATGTTTATTTTATATATGACAAGCCAGTTTTAAATGTTCCATTTCTGATGAAGGCACTCTTAGAAGTGGCCGAAACCTCAGTCAAAAAGACTTCATTTTCGCGACCGAAGGCTGCAGTTGTTTTAATTTTACCTTGTGATGGTCGCTGACAACGCAGCCATGTTTAAAAATTTATGAGAATAATGTCTGCGAATAAGTCGTATTTTAGTGCAAATAAGAGTGAACAGTAGCTGAACTTATGATCCAGCTATCCGTTAAAAATGGAAGTGACATCGGCAATCTCTGCACAGGGTTGTATTAGCTTTAAAGTTTCTAATTAGGCCCTGTAAAATTGCAGAGAAATGATGAAATGATAGTTGATTTACGGTGTAGAACAAATTTAATAGCAAGATAGACATGTTTTCTAGTTTGACATGTACGGAAAGTTTGAAGTGTAGAGCTGAATCAAGTGTTTTGCCTATGTTATAAATCAGGTTTTAATTGCTATCCTTCTGTTACTGTATAGATTCCATTTGGGAACATATTCAATGCCTGATCGATGGGGATTCGGGTAATGTGATCACTGATAACTAACCCACAATCGTATTTCGATAGCCTTCGATCTTCAGCACAAGCAGTGACTGTGGACTGACGCATGTTCGGCGCAGTACTTGGCCAAGACGTACATGGATTTCAGCAGAGGCGGCTCGACTGGGAAACATCTAAACTTCGACGCCAGAACTTTGGTCAACTGCTTTGTTGGTGACAGTGAAGTGCTACGGTGTGGTCAACGCAAAATAGTGCTATCAAATTAGTACATCAGCTCTAAAACGTGTGTACAAGATCGAGCTGACTCGATAGTTGAATTAAACTAATGTTTTCTTGACGTTTAATTAATATGCCATAATCTTTATAATTTATGTTAGATTTAGTAAATTAATACTGATAATAGATGTTATGACATATCCTACGAGGTATATGCTGTTTCATACACCACTACGAGGTTACTTACACTATACTACTGTCAATTAAAATTGCTAACAAGAAGAAATGCAAATGATAAACGGGTATTCATTGGACAAATATATTATACTAGAACTGACATGTGATTGCATTTTCACGCAATTTGGGTGCATAGATCCTGAGAAATCAGTACCCAGAACAACCACTCTGGCCGTAATACCGACCTTGATACGCCTCGCCATTGAGTCAGACAGAGCTTGGATGGCGTGTACAGGTACAGCTGGCCATGCAGCTTCAACACGATACCACAGTTCATCAAGAGTAGTGACGCGTGTTGTGACGAGCCAGTTGCTAGGCCACCATTGACCAGATGTTTTCAATTGGTGAGAGATCTGGAGAATGTGCTGGCCAGGACAGGTGTCGAACATTTTCTGTATCCAGAAAGGCCCGTAGAGGACCTGCAACATGCGGTCGTGCATTATCCTACTGAAATGTAGGGTTTCGCAGGAATCGAATGAAGGGTAGAGCCACGGGTCGTAACACATCTGAAATGTAACGTCCACTATCCATTTTTTGATTTGCAGCTCCTTGTATTGGTCGTGTTTGGAGTTAAAAACGATCTGTTGTTTGAACTAAAAATGCACATAATTTTATAATCATGTAACAAAAATATTCACATTGCAGAATAAATAAAAATGAAAACCCACTGATGATGGCACAGTGGTGTCGAAACATGTTTGGGTACTGAGAAAACCGGTGTTTTGCGTAACTGGCGGACCTCAAATCCCAAAAATTGTGATGTACACTGTTCAAAGTGCCGTCAATGCGAACGAGAGTAACCAATGGCACCCCATACCATCACGCCGGGTGATACGCCAGTATGGCGATGACGAATACACGCTTCCAATGTACGTTCACCGCGATGTCGCCAAACACGGATGCGACCATCATGATGCTGTATACAGACCCTGGATTCATCCGAAAAAATGACGTTTTGCCATTCGTGCACCAAGGTTCGTCATTGAGTACACCATCGCTGGCGCTCCTGTCCGTGATGCAGCGTCAAGGGTAACCGCAACCATGGTCTCCGAACTGCTAGTCCATGCTGCTGCAAACGTCGTCGAACTGTTCGTGAAGATGGTTGTTGTCTTGGAAACGTCCCCATCTGTTGACTCTTGGATCGAGACGTGGCTGCACGACCCGTTACAGCCACGCAGATAAGATGCCTGTCGTCTCGACTGCTAGTGATACGAGGCCGTTGGGATCCAGCACGGCGTTCTGTATTACCCTCCTGAACCCATCGATTCCATACTCTGCTAACAGTCATTGGATCTCGACCAACGCGAGCAGCAATATCGCGATACGATAAACCGCAATCGCGATAGGCTACAATCCGACCTTTATCAAAGTCGGAAACGTGATGGTACGCATTTCTCCTGCTTACACGAGGCATCACAACAACGTTTCACCAGGCAACGCCGGCCAACTGCTGTTTGTATATGAGAAATGTGTTGGAAACTTTCCTCATGTCAGCACGTTGTAGGTGTCGCCACAGGCGCCAGCCTTGTGTGAATGCTCTGAAAAGTTAATCATTTGCATATCACAGCATCTTCTTCCTGTCGCTTAAATTCCGCGTCTGTAGCACGTCAGCTTCGTGGTGTGGCAATTTTAATGGCCAGTAGTGTATTATTCTGACACACAAGTAGTGTATTCTATTTATTATGTCATATATGTATTTATTATGTTATGTAAGTATGTAAAATTTGGTGAGACTTAATCTGCTGCGATAGCGAGTCAATGTGACACATTAAGTGGAGCTGCGCAACGTTACGTGTTTTTTCGTGAGCTAGTCAGCCGCGCAGTGGTACGAGGTAAGATAAATCTGTTACACGGCAGACCGCTGGCGGACACCCCAGGGCCGTCAGTGCTTTTCTGCCGGTTCAGAGAAAGCGACGGTTTCTGGTGAACCCAGGTGCAGGCACCGAGGTGTGGCAACAAATGAGGAAAATCCTGGTACGCGGAATTTTGACGCTTAAGAGGACACAAATTGCTCCAAGAAATGGCAGAGTATCACACAAGCTGAATGATGGTGTCTTATAGCTCTCTGAGAATCTATAACAATCTACAGTCAAATATCAATGCCGCTCTGAATGCATCTGCTGTATCAGAAATGAGGTGCGCCCGCATCTCGTGGTCGTGCGGTAGCGTTCTCGCTTCCCACACCCGGGTTCCCGGGTTCGATTCCCGGCGGGGTCAGGGATTTTATCTGCCTCGTGATGGCTGGGTGTTGTGTGCTGTCCTTAGGTTAGTTAGGTTTAAGCAGTTCTAAGTTCTAGGGGACTCATGACCATCGCTGTTAAGTCCCATAGTGCTCAGAGCCATTTGAACCATTTTAGAAATGAGGTGCGTCCAATGATAAAAATGTGACGCTGTGAGAATGAGAGAGACTTGTATGCCGGGAGTGTCAAAGATGGCGGACTTTGTGAAACCATCATGGCAGACGTTTCACAGTTCGTACAGAAATTAATAGTACCCAGATGAATCATGATACCTCAAAAAGAAACGTGTACATTACTATCATTTGCACGACGATTCTGATGGTGTAATCAGATTTTCAATATCTTTATTAGTTTAAAGTTTAGTATCTGATGGTAAAGTATACAAGTAACACCCAGCAAAGAATTTCCAAAATTTAAACGCTTCATCCGATTTCCCCGATCGCCATGTCTTTAGAAAACTATTAGTCTAAACCTAAATTGGTATAAATTACAGGCATTTAACTTCAATAGCACATGAGTTATTGGAGGTCAACGTGACCGACTACTATCGATGGCGTCAGGCCTTAAGTACTCCACAGTTACACGAAGAAACGGTAGAAGCGTGCTTATATTTATTGATCTATGTCTTTGTTTATATCCGATGTATACTACTCATGAAGAAATTGGTTAAATATTTACTGTGTTATAGAAAGCACAGAGACATTAGGCTACTGGCTTACCTTTTGTTCTGTTCCTTTGATATATGTTTATTTAATTTGTTTATGTATCTAATAATGTGTGTTACAGCGTGTTTATGGTCCAGTCGTAGGAATATTTATATAATTTCAAGTTATTTAAATGTAAATCCAGTACTTCGAATGTGTTTCATTATGTTTGTGTGGGTGCGTTGGCATGAAGACATAGTACGAGCGCTATAGCCAATCACAGCACCCGTGAATGAGGGGACTGGATGGAAGGAGTTTGGAACAGGGCGGCGCGAGCGACGGTCGCACTAAGGCGAAAAGTGCTGGACGCGACGGCGCGACGGACGCGGATTCGCGGAGAGACTTGGAGAGTGTGGAGCGGTATGCGCGTAGTCGCGACAGAAAGAAATACTTCCGAGTGGGAACTTGTGAACTTGTGAGATTTACGTGGCTTCTGCAGTGAAGACGTAGTACGCGTCTGGAAGTGAATATCTCGCGAGCTATGTTGTTGTTCATAACTAATTACGTGAAGCAGGAATCTATCGTTTCCCTGTTATTCAACTTGTATTTTATTTAATTGCTGGATCATCAACACCAATAAGTGTTTTTTGTAGAAATATACCTCATTTTCAAAAGTACTTTTACTGTCATACTCATCATTTAAAGTCATTGTGATAGTACTTGCAGATTTTATTTAATTGCAATCTTTCACTTATAAATTTATGTTACATTCATAATTCGCAATTGACGAGTGACAGAAACCTTCGACCATTTGATTCATGTATGTATTCTTATCGTATACCGTAGACTCAGCAGTATTTGGCTTGTAATGCGGCATCTACGTACCTCAACCCCTAGACAACGAAATTAGCAAAAACTTTTAATATTGCAACTCTGAGTCGGAGTGTACGTAATTGAGGGCCACCACCATCACACCACATCACACGAGGGGCGTTTGAAAAGTCCGTGCAATAATAAACACTACTTACGTGTCTGGATTAAACCTTTTTAGTTCTTGACAGTCTCCTTTTAGACATATACACGTCGTCCAACACTATTCTAATTTGTTGATCCTTTCCGAATAATAGGAACTGTCCAAGTCTCCAAAATAGCTATTAGTTGCTGCAATCACCTCCTCGTTTGAATAAAATCTTTGTCCCGCCAGCGATTTCTTCAAATTGGGGAACAGATAGTAGTCCAAAGGAGCCAAGCCTGGAGAAACAAGTTGGAATCCTATTTCCATTAATTTGGCGACCAAAACTGCTGAGGTGTGTGTTGGTGCGTTGTCGTGATGCAAAAGGACTTTTTTTCGGTCCAATCGCTGGTGTTTTTCTTGCAGCTCGGTTTTGAAACGGTCCAGTAACGATGAATAATATGCACCTGTAATAGGTTTACGCTTATCCAGGTAGTTGATGAGGTTTATCCCTTGCGAATCCCAAAAGACAGTCACCATAACCTTTCCGGCCGAAGGACTGGTCTTTGCCTCTTTTCTCCCTTGGTAACCCATTGTTTAGATTGTTTTTTGGCCTCAGTAGTGTAGCAATGTATCCATGTTTCATCCACAGTGACGAAGCGACGTTTAAAGTCCTGCGGATTCTTCCTGAACAGCTGCAAACCATCCTTGCAAAAGTTCACACGTTTCAGTTTTTGGTCAAGCGTGAGCAATTGCGAAGCCCATCTTGCGGATAGCTATCTCATATATAAATGTTTATGCAAATATTATGTACCCATTCATGCGAGATGCCTACAGCACTATCAATCTCACGCACCTTAACTCCTTTGTCATTCATCACCATATAACGGATATGATCAATGATTTCTGGAGTCGTAACCTCCACAGGGCGTGCACAACGTTCATCACTTGTGCCCATATGGCAACTCAGAAATTTTTGAAACCACTTATAAACTGTTTCAATCGAAGGTGCAGAGTCACTGTAATGTTTATCAAGCTTCTCTTTAGTCTTCTGAGGCGTTTTGCCTTTCGTAAAGTAATGTTTATTCACCACACGAAATTCTTCTTCGTCCGTTTTTTGACAATCACTTGACTTCCTTGATCACACGAATGCCAGACACAAATAAATAGAGCAATATGGCTAACACTTGGTGTGCATTCCTTCCTAAGATGCTACTAATTAAAAATGGCCTCGATACGCGCCGGTGGTGCCATCTCTCGGACTTTGCACAGACTTTTCAAACGCCCCTCATATTTATTAGAAGCCTGCAGTGTGGCGAGCCCATCCCTTAGCAAATCTTGCTAGGCAGGTCCACAGCTGTAGAGGGCAGCCTGTCGTTAGGACAGAGCTCCAGCAGAACACTGCTGCAATACCTGCCGTGGCGCCAGCAGAAGCCTGGGCAGGGACGACGGTCTAAAGGAACGCATCTACACAGTGGAGTCATAAACTGGGCCTTGTGTGCAGAGCCACACATAATAAAAATTCACATGTTTTCGTGTTCGCCGATATTGCAAGAAGGCCAGTGAGCCATTTCTCTCAGCTGCCCCTGTTGTATAAGAAAAGTCCCGCATTTGAGAAACGTTTAGAGATGAAATCTTTATTACACCTCATAGCTAGGAATAACAAGCTCCAAGGCACAGGCGATTTAGATGAAGATTTTTGAGATTGCATGTGTTCGCTTGTTGCCGTGGGAAGAGACATGACTTCGGAGAAAATCATCTTTTCCCTCTCTGTGAAAACTTAAAAAATCCAGTATTTGGTGTTTTCTTATTTTTTTTTCAGAGACGCGGTTTTCTTAACTGTTGTCCTGGTTTGACAAGAGTTTGTGCTGTCGTGTGGGAAGGGAGATTTAGCGTCTCTAGAGCCTTGTGATTGGCTCAAGACAGGGTGAAGGTCATGTCGTTCGTGAACTTTACGGGAAAACGGAATTTTTTTCTGGATAGGTGGGAAGCTCTCGGGTACGGTACTTTGGTCTGGTAAGCATTTCTGGTCTAAGCTCTGGCATGTGTGGGTAGTACTTGGGACCTGTCCTGAGATTGACTGCACTTCCGAGTAGTTTAGACTGGAGAGACTGTGGTGAAGTTCTTATTGCACCGACAGTGTGACTTCAAACGGCTCGGACTACCCATTGCCGAGGGCACACTTATTCTGTTTTGGTTTACCAGTCTTGACGTTCGGTATCCTAGTGCGATCTGTTGTATAAGTGAGCCAAATTGGTCCTTAGTACGACCAGCGATCGCGTGTGTCATACACTGAAATCTACCATGATATCAGGGCTCTGATAGAGAGTAAATTGCGATCCGTCTGCCTGATCGCTAGACCGTAGGATTTCTGCATTTCTTTCGTGGCCGCGATCGATTCACAGGTACCGCCTCCACATCTCACCTCCTCCGCCGCCGCGCACATGTCGCCAGCTGCAAGTCACGTGAGCGCACGAGTGAAACAGGGTAACGTACTGCTGCTCCGACATTGTCGGGGTGCACACATCTCAGTCGCCACTTGCTCTCAGCTATGTAAAGAAACTTCAGTAGATTTGATCAATCAAAGTCTGCTCAGCGTCAGATCAATTCAGCTTGCGTTATCCACGTTTTTAGGCCCAGAGTATTTGACTCACTGATCACCTAGTTAAACTGTCTTTGCCAACCAGGCGCCACCCAGTGGAGTGTTTAATCATCTGTTAGTTGTGTAGGGAATTCAATCTATAATTTGTTCTGTGTAATTTATGTCATATTTCGTAAAATAAATGTTGTTAGTACACTAAATTTTGCCAACATTGTCAATCAATTAAATAGTCTAAACAAGTTACCTTACAATAATAAGCCCAGTTCTCAGAGAGCGAGGAATGGTTAAACGAGGGAACAATTAGATGCTGCCCATGAGATCCGAATCACGAAAAGGGACGCAGTGCCTGAACGAAACAGGTTACCTCATTATATTTTGTGATTTCGCAATTCAAGGTACTCGCAGTGCAAACGATGTAACTGGGCAGTAGCAAAAAACGAGACTGCTGCAAGTATCCGGACGCGATCCCTGCTGACCCGCACGGACGGCCGTAACCCAAGGCTGCTTACAAAGGAATAACACACTTCACTTGTGTCATAAAATGGCGGCCACTTCCTCTTTACTACTGTCTGCCATGTGAACGCGTTTGGGATCAGCAAACCCCGCCGCTGCGGCCGAGCGGTTCTAGGCACTTCAGTCCGGAACCGCGCGACTGCTACGTCGCAGGTTCGAATCCTGCCTCGGGCGTGGATGTATGTGATGTCCTTAGGTTAGTTAGGTATAAGTAGTTCTAAGTTCTAGGGGACTGATGACCTCAGATGTTAAGTCCCATAGTGCTCAGAGCCATTTTTTGGGATCAGGAAACGAAAAACCCCGGAGGGTGGCTGTCGGTCCTGTTCGTAAACTCGTGCACCAAACAGTCGTGCGTTTCCGCAGTTAAAAAATAGGTCCCCGCAGCCAACACGACAGGGGGAGGTAACGAACCGTAGGTGCAGCTTCACCCCGGCGACGGACCGTGTCTCTTGGACTCTGAGGCTGCGACACCTGTTTGAGCGCGATTCTCCGAAGTAGGGTGAAATGGAAATGCTAAGCCACTAACATTTAGATGTAACGACCGAAAGCTGAATAACAAATTCGCCATTTAGAGCTTTTTTTTTTACGTTACACAAATGGAGAATGTGAAAAATACTAGCCACGCAGAGTGGCCGCGCAGTTTGAGGCGTAATGACACGGACTGCGCGTCCCCTCCCACCGGAGGTTCGAGTCCTCCCTCGGGCATAGATGTGTATGTTGTTCTTAGCATAAGTCAGTTTAAGTAGTGTGTAAGTCTAGGGACTGATGACCTAAGTAGTTTAGTCAATTAGGAATTGACACACGTTTGAACATTTGAACATTTTGAAAAATACTCTGCCTCCTCCATTTGGTCATGTAGGCAATCCCTTGGTGATACCAACTAGCTGGGAAAAAATAATGGGCCGGCCGGTGTGGCCGAGCGGTTCTAGGCGCTTCAGTCTGGAACCGCACGACCGCTACGGTCGCAGGTTCGAATCCTGCCCCTCGGGCATGGATGTGTGTGCTATCCTTAGGTTAGTTAGGTTTAAGTATTTCTAAGTTCTAGGGGACTGATGACCTCAGATGTTAAGTCCCATAGTGGCCAGAGTCATTTTTTGAAAAATAATGTAATGGTATAAAATGACTGGTTTAGTTTGATGAATGGTTTATTAATAATCCTCTCGGTCTCAGATTATTTCCGACGAGTTCGGAAATTCGTAGGCAGCTTGAATCTGTGGTTGAAATTATCTTTCTTTGTGATGTGGATTCGATGTTACAGTCGTTGTTCCCGCTCCATGTATGTCCTCAAAAAATCTCTGTGTTACACATCCAAAGAATTTGGTGCAGCTCTCCACATTAGTCTACCTTGTAGAAGCCTTTTACTATCTGCGACTTTCTGGGTTGACGAAATCGCTATAAAGATCCATCTGCAAACCCTGAAATTTAGATGGTGAAGCTGTGACTTCGAAATTTTGATTGTCCAAGTAAAGACATTATAGAAGATGAGTTTTATGGTTAAGTTCTCCATAAACAGGCCGCATTCAGCACGCGGGTGTATTTGTGGCTGCAGTCGTCGCTGGGAGCAGATGTGGAGGCAGAGGGGCAGCTGGGCCGTGGCGGTTCGTCTGTGCCCGGCGCTTAGCTTCCGGCTTGCTTTGTGCGGGAAGCCGCCTGTGACTCCTGCACACACGCCTACACTCCGCTCCTACCGACTGCCCCTGTGTCGGCAGCTATCGGCTTTCCAACAGCCGCATCCGCAGTACCGTGCCGCACACTGAAGCTTTAACCGTCGCCTATCGCGCGGTGCATGAATGGCCGTGTGTTCGTGGAAGGAACACTGGTCGACGAACCGCCTGTTACTAGCTTCCGGTACGCCAGCGGACTCACGACAGTCCACGTCAAGCGTAGGGGTCTCTTTGACTGCAGCCGTCTACTGCCAGCCAGACTTGTAGCAGCAACGTCGAAGCAGATAACGTTTGATTGGGGTTCAAGTATGCCACCTCACTGTCTTTGTAAAATGTGTTTGCTGCTATGTTAATGGTCCTAGCACCCATGCATTGATGTGTAAGTCGTAAGGACGAAAGTAGCTCTTGTGTGATGTTTCACTACCACGTATTACAGCTCTCTAAAACTTGGATCATATGTAGAAAGAACTACTACAGTATAGTAAAGAAGGTAACTGCAAGAAATACTTCATGAGATCAACATAAATGACACACTGAAGTCATGCGAGTTGTGATGGTCCTCTGGCCATTAAAAATGGCGGCACCAGAAGTGCTTACCAGACCAAAGTACCGCACCCGAGAGCTTCCAACATATCCAGAAAAAAATTCCGTTTTCCCACAAAGTGCACAAACGACACCTCCTTCACACCGTTCTCTGCACGCTACCTCACTGGCCACCAGGTCGGTAAGGAGTCTTGTAGTAAGGCGTTCCACCCCCCACCCTCTCCACGAGGTTGACAACGGGTTGTTAAAAGCAGTGGTGGTCTAGGGGTACCGTCTTGTACTCAGAACGTCTTCGGGTTCGAATAAAGCCACTGCTTAAATTTTGAATAAAATTCATCAGCAATGGCGGTCGAAGGCTTCTGGCATAAGCAGTTACGCTCGTTCTACCAATGGTCTTGTCAAAGAGGGAGGATAAGCTGACATTTTCAGGGTACTCTCATGCCTTGGTGGTGGGAAACTGCCCGTGGCGGGCGGAAGAATCAACAGTGATCAACGGCCTGAGGATCTAGAAGCCAATGGACACCACTGCATTAAGGATATATAATGTGTATCCATAGAACATGTGGCCTGTAAATGAGAAAGTATCATGATCTCTTCATTGGAAAAAGATTTCAGACAACTACCCAATCCCGATTTCCGGGGCGTGACAACCAAGGGGATGGTGACCATGAGAAAAATACTGATTAACCACCGATATGGTAAAGTTCTGCGAAACAGGACGTTAAATGTGAGATATCTGAACATCGTAGGGAAGCTAAATAAAAGTCTGAAAAGAGGAATGCTAAGAATCAATCTAGATATGGTGGGGGTAGGTGAAGTGAAATTGAAGGCAGGCAAGGATTTATGGATGGACGAGTATAGGGTAACAACATTACGGTACCGAAAATGGTACGACGGTAGTAGGATTCGTTATCAGTAACAAAACAGGACAGTGGTAGGCTTGTTCTCATCAGAATCGAGCGCAAACCATCAGCGACAAGGTAGTTCAGGTATACATGCCAACCTCGCAAGCAGAAGATGAAGTGACAGAGAAAGTATGTGAGGATCCTGAACAGGTTGCTCAATATGTAAAGGAAGATGAGAATCTAATAGTCATGAGAAACTGTAATGTGACCGTAATGGAGAGAGGAAAAGGTTGCTGGAGGATATGGGCTTGGTAGTAGGAACAAGAGAGGAGAAAGGCTAATTGCGTTCTGCAATAAATATCAGTTAGTAAAAGCAATACTCTGTTCAAGAATCACAAGGGAAAGAGGTATACTTGGAAAAAACTAGGAGATATGGGAAGATTTCAGTGAAATTACATCATGATCAGGCAGAGATTCAGAATTCACATACCGGATTGTAAGGCGTACCCAGGAGCTGATGTAGACTCAGGTCATAATTCAGTAGTGATGAAGAATAGGCTGAGGCTTAAGAGACTAGTCAGGAAGAATCATTGTGCAAAGAAGTGGGTTACGGTAGTACTAAGGAATGAAGAGATATACTTGAAGATCAATGATGCTAGGTACTGCGCTAATGAATAGCTCGCTAACTATTTCAGTCGAAGAGGAATGAAAATCTCTAAAAATTGAATCACAGAACTTGCAAATAAAAACATAGGTACTAAGTGTAAGGAAGGTAGCTGCGAAGAAACCACGGTTAACAGAAGGAAGACTTCTGTTGATCTACAACAGAAGGGAAGAACAAAAATGTTCCAGGAAATTCAAGGATACAGAAAACGACGTCAGTGAGGAATGATATAAATAGGAAATGCAGGGAAGTTAAGACGAAATAGCTGCATGAAAAATGTGAAGAAATCGAAAAAAAACTGATTGAAGGGCTGATTCAGTATATAGAAAAGTCAACGCAACCTTCGATGAAATCAAAAGCAAGGGATCTATATGACAAGTGCAATGCAAATTTCGCTGTTAAATGCAGAGGAGACAGCGGATAGATGGAAAGAGTACATTGAAGGCATCTATGAGAGGGAAGATTTGTCTGTTGACGTGAAGGAAGAAGACTCAGAAGTCGACAGAGATGAGGCAAAGGATGCTGTGTTCGAATTTAAGAGAGCTTTGGAAGAATTAAGAGCAAATAAGGCAGAAGGGACCGATAACATTCCATCGGAATTTCTTAGATCATTGGGGGAAGTGGCAACAAAACGATTACTCGTGTTGGTCTGAGACTGACGATATACCATGAGATTTTCGGAAAAACATAGCCATACATACAAATCCAAAGCAAGAGTCGACATATGCAGAAATTATCTCACAATCGGCTTCATAGCTCATGCATCGAAGTTACTTACAAGCAGAGTACACAGACGAAGGGAGACGAAAATTGAGAATGTGTTAAATGCCGATCAGTTTGACTTTAGGAAAGGTAAAGTTCTAATGTTGTCGGTGAGAATGGAAGCAAGAATGAAGAAATGTCTTGACACACCCGTACAGTTTATCGACCTGGAAAATGTGTTCCACAATGTCAAATGGTGCAATTCTTTCGAAATTCAGAAGCAATAGAGGTAAACTATTAGGAAAGGCGGATAATACACAATACGTACAAGAACCAAGAAGAAACAATAACTTTGGAACACCAGCGAAGGTGTGCTCGTATTAAAAAGTGTGTAAGATAGGGACGTAATGTTTCGCCGCTCCTTTTCAGTGTATACAGGGTGGGCCATTGATCGTGACCGGTCCAAATATCTCACGAAATAAGCGTCAAACGAAAAAACTACAAAGAACGACACTTGTCTAGCTGGAAGGGGGATACCAGATCGCGCTATGGTTGGCCCGCTACATGGCACTGCCATAGGTCACACGGATATCAACTGCGTTTCTTTTAAAATAAGAACCCTAATTTTTATTGCATATTAGTGTAGTACGTAAAAAAATAAGAATGTTTTAGTTGGACCACTTTTTTGCTTTGTGATAGATGGCGCTGTAGTAGTCGCAAACATATCGCTCACAGTTTTAGACGAACAGTTGGTAACAGGTAGGTGTTTTAAATTAAAACACAGAGCGTAGGTACGTTTGAACATTTTATTTCGGTTGTTCCAATGTGATACATGTACCTTTGTGAACTTATCATTTCTGAGAACGCATGCTGTTACAGCGTGATTACCTGCAAATGCCACATTAATGCAATAAATGCTCAAAATGATGTCCGTCAACCTCAATGCATTTGGCAATACATGTAACAACATTCCTCTCAACAGCGAGTAGTTCGCCTTCCGTAATGTTCGCACATGCATTGACAATGCGCTGACGCATGCTGTCAGGCGTTGTCGGTGGATCACGATAGCAAATATACTTCAAATTTCCCCACAGAAAGAAATCCGGGGACGTCAGATCCGGTGAACGTGCGGACCATGCTGCGACGACCAATCCACCTGTCATCAAATATGCTATTCAGTACCGCTTAAACCGCACGCGAGCTATGTGCCGGACATCCATCATGTTGGAAGTACATCGCCATTCTGTCATGCAGTGAAACATCTTGCAGTAACATCGGTAGAACATTACGTAGGAAATCAGCATACATTGCACCATTTAGCTTGCCATCGATAAAATGGGGGTCAATTATCCTTCCTCCCATATTGCCGCAACATACATTAACCCACCAAGGTCGCTGATGTACCACTTGTAGCAGCCATCGTGGATTTTGCGTTGCCTAATGGTGCATATAAAGCCGGTTTACGTTACTGCTGTTGGTGAATGATGCTTCGTCGCTAAATAGAACGCGTCCAAAAAAATCTGTCATCGTCCCGTAATTTCTCTTGCGCCCAGTGGCAGAACTGTACACGACGTTCAACGTCGTCGCCATGCAATTCCTGGTGCATAGAAATATGGTACGGGTGCAGTCGATGTTGTAGCATTCTCAACACCGACGTTTTTGCGATTCCCGATTCTCACGCAATTTGTCTGCTATTGATGTACGGATTAGCCGCGACAGCAGCTAAAACACCTACTTGGGCATCATCATTTGTTGCAGGTCGTGGTTGACGTTTCACATGTGGCTGAACACTTCCTGTTTCCTTAAATAACGTAACTATCCGGCGAACGGTCCGGACACTTGGATGATGTAGTCCAGGGTACCGAGCAGCATACATAGCACACGCCAGTTGGGCATTTTGATCACAATAGCCATACATCAACACGATATCGACCTTTTCCGCAATTGGTAAATGATCCATTTTAACACGGGTAATGTATCTCGAAGCAAATACCGTCCGCACTGCGGAATGTTAACGTGATCCCACGTACTTATATGTTTGTGACTATTACAGCGCCATCTATCACAAAGCGAAAAAAGTGGTCCAACTAAAACATTCATATTTCTTTACGTACTATAAGAATAGGTAATAAAAATGGGGATTCCTATTTAAAAAGAAAACGCAGTTGATATCCGTTTGACCTATTGCAGCGCCATCTAGCGGGCCAACCATAGCGCCATCTTATTTCCCCATTCAAGCTAGACGAGTAGTTGTTTCGTTTGATGCTTATTTCGTGAGATATTTGGCCCACTCACTATCAATGGACCGCCCTGTGTATCAGTGTTAAGATTCGCTGATGACATAGCTAGCCTCAGTGAAGGCGGAGAAGAATTGCAGGATCTGTTGAACGGAACAGTCTAATGAGGGCAGAGTGTGGACTGAGAGAGAGTCGAAGAATGACGAAAGTCATAAGAAGCAGCAGAAATCAGAACAGCAAGAAACTTTTCACGTAGGTAGCAGAATAACTCATTCTGGACGTAGTAAGGAGGACACAAAAAGCAGACAGCACTGGCAAAAAAGAGCATTCCAGGCCAAGATAAGTCTACTAATCTCAAACATAGTGAAACGTTCCCTTAGAAAAATTATACGTGACTGTGCTTAAACTGACACACAATATTTTTTAGCGCAACGCAATCTGACGTTCAATAATCCCTACAAAAGAATGGCCCTGACTAACATTAACCTATACCTTTCACAAATCACTTACCTCACCAAAAATCTTCGTTACTCGAATTACTGCAATACAGCGACCGCCGCTATTGCCAGCTAAATAAAAGATTCAAATTACTGAAGGCACTAACTACTGATAGGCATAGTTAGCAAATGAAAGATTTTGATAGAGAACAAACAATGTATTTACCTTAATAGTGTTCAAAAGTCGTAATATGTAAGGCAGTTCATGACATCCATTCTTACAAATGTACTGTTTCTGATAGACACACGTCCAGATCATCCGCTCTCAAAAATCCGCCATCTCACTTCCCCACATCCACCACTGCTGGCTTCTCACCTCCAACTGCGCAACGCTACGCGCTATAAACAGCCAACTGCCCAACACTACAATGGCGAATATTGAAACAATGCCGACCAGCCTCACACTGCACACAGCACAGTCGGTGATTTTAATACAGAGCGCTACGTGGCGTTACCAATATAAAAACCTAAACAGCCTACTTACATAGCCCCCATGCTCCCCACAAAAAATTTTACATATTGTTTTGGACAGTGGCCAAAACAGATTTGAAAAAAAATTTTCATAATTACAATAACAAAGAAATCAAATGCGCACACTTATTAATACAATATTGGTCAAAAGCCAAAATTTTCTCACAGTCCATAAAGACAGTCCTAATCATTCATCGCAGTAAAATTGCAGTGTTTTTTTTCTCAAAGTCTGAGCAGTAAAAGAAAATGCGCACGGAAGTAGTGGATTTCCATGCAGTCTTGAAGAAGTAGTGTTGTCCTTCCAATGGAAAGACAGTGCTGACTCTTGACATGCAGACAGGTAATAGGCCACAACAGAGCAGACCCACAGCAGAGTCAGTCGAAGTTTTGAAGAATATTGGTAGGTGGGTCATCAAAGAGCAGACCCACTGTAGTCCTGGTAGAGATTATGGTATTGGTGGGCCACCAGAGGTGCAGACCCACTGCAGTCCTTGTAGAAATAATGGTACTGGTGAGTCCTTGTAGAGATGGCCAGCAGCTATCTGTTGTGACTGTGCGGGTGCACAATCACCATTGAAGAGTCTTGCGGATAATATAGCAAGCCCATAACCACCACTTGTGCACTCACAAAGTTTTTGGAACTGTCCTTAGAACCAGCAATGCTGTTAACGAGTCCCTTGCTAAATTATTAACACACGTGCAAGCACTATCAGACCCAACTTCTCACATGTTGTCCATATACTATGACCAACAAAAACGTGTGCAGTGAAATGGAACTTACAAGTTAATAATATGATGAACTGGTGTCAATTACAATTTTATAACATAAGAATAGAATTACAAAGGTACAAAATACATAATTAAAGAACATAATAATACAGATAACATTTGTAGTACAGGCTTTACAAAAGAATCGAAATAACATATACATCAGTGTTACAGGAATTATGACATGAGTACATACATAAAAGATCAGAATAACTTTCGAAACATCAACTTTACACATGTGCATTAAAACAAAACAGAATAAATAATGTGTAAACATCTTTACAAAGAAAATAACATAGTATTTGAAAAATTCTACAACATAAATCTTATTAGCTAAACACATAAAGACAGGAAAAACACAAATACCCAAGGGTACACAAACACATAGTGGGATAACACAAGGGGAAAGAGCAGAGTTTGTTTTCAGTGTAACATTTGGTACTGCAGTCCAACCCAAAACTTCATTCCATAGATCTTTCGTCTTATTTCAACATTTGTTTCCACCAAAAAAAATCCTATCCAAGCATGGTTTCTGTATTTTTATGTTCACACATTTCTTACCTCATTATTTATTTTCCATTATCTTACCCCATCATTTATTTCCAAGAAAATCCTACTTAAACCTGTTGTCCCTAAACCCTACTTTTTTGTTCATAACCTCTTTCAAAATAATCAAAATATCCACGGGTGTGCTGCCGGTCTATAGTGCCCGTTGGACACTATAGACCGGCAGCACACCCGTGGATATTTTGATTATCAAATACGCTGGGAGAAACTCAAGAATCTTTCAAAATACTTTTTTGGCCAAACCATTTTCTTATAGCTTCTCAATGCATTTCTTCCAATTCATCACAACTCGTTCTCTCATATAGCCTACCACATATTAAACTAACATAAATCTACTGAGCTCAGATGCTAAACTGTTGAGTGGTACTTAAGTAAATAAATTAGTGAAATCAAAGTGAAGTAGAAATTAGAATATAAATGAAAAACTTGGTTTAGTTTAGAGAGTTACATACTGGCAAACAGTGGGCAGAACAGCAGACCAGAAGAGACCATGACCGTGAAGTCAGCAAGTTCCACATAAGCGGGCACTGTCGATTCAGCCGTCAGGGCATCGCCCGACTGGCTCACGTGTTTCTCAGTCGTCACATGTGATCAAAGGCCCTCGCCTACATCCCAAGAGCCAATGACCGACGTTAAGAAGATTCTTCGAGAAGCTTTTCAACATGACAGAAGAGGCAATGACCGTGAAGTCGTTCACCTCCAGTAAACTGAAGTGAATAAATACGCGAGACTCAGTGGGCCCGACAGACGACAGACGGAGACGAGAGACGAAGAAGACGAAGAAGTGAAGAAGCATAGCAGTAGTTTTCAGTCGGTTTCGGTGCTGAAGACCATCATGCAAGAAGAGACTGAATCATGCACAGACGCACCAAGTCCGCTGCTGTAATGGAACAGCAAGCAGCAGCCGCGGCGCCAGAAGACAGAAGTTAAAAGGTATTTGAAGTCTAATTTTTACGAACCTGGGTGACTCGTGAGGACGGGAAGGAGACGGCCTCACATCAGCAGTCACCTGTGAGCTGGGATGAAGATCTGACAGCTGAAGACTGGCAAGCGGGAGTCCATTGTTCGAGTCCGGGACACTGGCCTTCCCCCTCCATGCGCTTCCGCTGGCTGATGCACAACACATGCGGCCGCTTAGAGAAGAGAAACACTGGGACGCCACATCCAAGGTATCACCATCCAATGCATGACTTCGCTCGCAATAATTAAACGGGCCACCTCGCGCTGCGCATCTCCAGTCAGCTGGGCGAGACGACGACATGAGATACACACTGCCATGCGTAATCAGACACCGCCGCTGCCGCAGCAGAAGGCTACGCAAACGACACAGCTGCCGTTCTCCGAGTCAGAACAGCCAGTAAGATACAGTTGTACGAAACTTTCAATAAAAGTTATCTTATGTAAGAATGCTGTTTCATTCTACCTCATACCCGAGCCAAGGAAGAACCCACCCTACCCACATATTCTTAAGAGAGAAAAATTAATTTATCTAGTATTTTCACACTGACATAATGCTTTAGAATGCTCATCCTGACAATTGACTTGCATCAAAAGAGAAAACCCAGTTACATTTAGTATCTGAACTGTTACAAAACTAAGGGACGAGGCAATGCAGCAGCACAAAACAATTAACACAAACAGCAATGACAAAAAAATGCAAATTGGCAAAGCAAGCTGCAGTATATCTAAATTAGCAAAGCAATTGTAATATTACAACTAATATGAGCCAATATGCAGCAACAAGAAAAATAAATCAGTAGTAAAACTGGCTTAACAGAGTAATACAAAGTGAAATTCAGTAGCATTATGCCTGGCAAACAGCAGCAGCAAATGCAATGACTTATATCTAAATATGACAAAGCTGAAGCAGAAAAAATAGTACACTAAAGACAACAATGCAGATAAGGGAAATGTCTATTCACATCTTAATGTCTATGTAATTAAATGGTGCACCACAATTTATTCTACAAAAGAAATTACCAAGTATGTGAAAAGAAAATTGTGTATGCAGTTACTGTTATTAGTCCCTTCTTGTTGTTCTTTCCTTTCCAAGTGCTCCTCTTTCGAAGAATGTGGATCATAAAATTATTATTTAATAGATCTGTTGACAGAAAGATTTCACATTAGCAAATGCATTTAATTTTATTATATAAAACCTATGCTGTAACACAGCTGGAAACCAGATATCACATGAAATAAGCAACTATCTAAAGCGAAGCATAAAAATATCATTCAATAGTCAGGTGGCATTTCATAAGTTAGTAGAAATTCTCTCAACTCTCTTAGAAAGACACTTGTCATAATCAGGTGTGCAGATGTAAGAATATTTCCCATCAGTTCATAAGCATTTCAGTAAGTAGCACTAAGTACAATATGTTTCCAAGTAATGAGCGTGTTGTATTTGCGATGCTTTCTACAAAGGAATGTCAATAGCGAGGTTAATGGTCTCCTTTTTTCTCCACCTAATGGCTTTTTCTCCAGGCGGCTGGCACAGCTGGCCGCTCACGATGCAATACTGAAACGTCCCCTTTGAAAAATCATACAAGACTGTGCTTAAACTGACACACAATATTTTTTTTTTTGAAATCGGTAGATTCCATAGTTTCTTTCTTGTCAGTCACATGGTGGAGAATATCTCCCTGAATCGTAACTGCACGCTGGACCATTGCATCTAAAGTTATTCTGTCTCCCTTGATAATAATTATTTTGGTTCCCATATTGTCTGTTTCTCTGATTGTCTCTGTGATAGTCATTACCACAGAGAGGTGATCTTTCCCTGTAATTATTACTACTCTGCCAACGGTTGTCATACGGGTGGTGTCTTGTTTCGGTCACGATTTACGTTGAAAGAATAGCCTTGTCGTATATTATTTCTGTCATCGCGGAATTCTGACGGATGTGATCTGCAATTGTTGTGCTCCTGTTTTCGCGTTCCGTGTTTGTCAGTGTCAATTTCTAATTCTTGTAAGAGTCCCTGAAAATCTTCAATGTCGTCTTTGCAACGTCCTGCCAAAATAATATGTCGTAAATGTTCAGGTAATTTGGTTAAGCAAATGCGTATGAGTTCTGAGGGGCTGTATGGGTTTGGCAGGTACTGATTCTTGTGCAACATGTCTTCAAAATATTTCACAAGACTGGAAAATTCAGATTGTTCGAAATGTTTCATCATTATGATGCTAGGTTTTACTCGGTCTTGTGTAGCTTGAGACCAATATGCTGAGAGGAACGCATGGTAAAATTCTCCTTCACTGTGACGATCGTGAATGACCGATCGCGTTCTAACAGCTGGTTCATTCTCTAAGTAGCCACACATAAATTCTAATCCGTGTTCTAACGACCAGTTGGGAGGAAAACAATGAGAGAATTGATGGAGCCATGCTTGTGGATGAATGTCGTTGCCGGAATTCTTAAACGTTTTGAATTTACGTGTAGTAATGAACAGCTTATAGTCAAAATCATCATGTCGGCGAGTCACATGTCGGTCATTGTTACGTCGTTTCGGCGGTTCCATCTCAAAATTCGGTGCGCCTTGCCAATTTCTTTCATAATTTCCGAAGTGTCCTGTGTTATTATTTTGTAGCTTTTCCGTATTTCTAAGTTCCTCTTCCCGTGTTGGAGCGCGAGTGTCCTCTGAAATATGAAATTTTTGTATTACTTGTGCCAACTGATCTTGTACTTCTCGGATTTCTCTTTTGTATTGCGTATTAATTTGATTCTGATTTTGTTTGAATTTCCTAATTTGTTCGCACTATTCTGTGTCATTAAAGACTACTGGTTTTGTGTCGTTCAGATTATCATCTACCTTCGTAGATAAATTGTTTAGCTGATCCGAAAGTTCAACTACTTTCTCTGATAATGAACTAATTTCCTCAATGTGTCTTTCTACTGTGTCCTTTAAGTTTTCCTGAGTTTTTGCAAGTTGCGTAACCGAATCGGTAAATGCAACTGAGTCCATTTTAGCTTGCAAGGTCTCAGGATTTTCATGAACAATAGTTTGCAGTTCTTTTATGGCTGCTTCGTGATTCTGTAATGCATTTTCATGACGCGAAAAAATAGGTTCTAAATGCTCACAAATTTGTGTTTTTACGTCATTACAGACTTTTTGACATTTCGATTCGATTTTATGTAACTCAGTAGTTAAATCTTCACGTGTTTGTTCAAGCATGGTGTGAAGATTTTGTTCCATTGGTCTAACTTTTGAAGATTTTGTTCCACTGTGTCTAACTCTTGCTGTGTTTGTTTCTGGTGTTGATCCATTGTGTCTAACTTTTGAAGCCTTTGTCCCATTTGTCTCTGATTTTGTTCCATTGTGTCTAACTTTTGAAGCTTTTGCTGTGTTTGTCTCTGATTTTGTTCCATTTGTTGCATTAATTGCAATAATAATGTATTAGTGTCTGGAATCAGTTTCTCTATGCTTTTGGGCAGTGCGTTTTCACCGGCAGCATTCACATTTTGACAAGCAGAAAATGTGTCTTGACTCATTTGAGAACACGGTGAGGACCCAAAACCTAAGTCTACAGTATTTGCAATATTGTGTTCTATCATTTCGGATTCCTGAGGCGAGCTCTTGCCGACCGATCGATCGATAATGCTTCCCTGTTCACTACCTGTTTGACTGTCTACACCATTATTTGCCGCCCGATCCATTTCCCTATGCACAACTACCAAATTACTACTTCGAATGTCTGTTAATTCACTACACAGTGGTGCTGATAAGCTACGCTCGTCGTCACTATTATTTCTCAGTTTACTTTGGAGCCTAGTGTTGCGTTTTTCACACGCCATTATTGTTACAATATTTCACACGATAACACAGAAAAGCACAATTTGAAGAGCAAAAATAAGAGAACACATTAACATAGCAATGAAAATAATATGTAGTTAATTGCAAGCGCAGCTGCGAAATACTTGGTGCAAATCTACATGCATGCCACAACTGTTTTACTGTACAACAATGAAAGACTGCAACTACAAAGGAGATTCTCTCTACAATTACGCAATAGCAATAAACAATAGCTACACTAATTACACAAACTATAAGAAAAAAATCAGAAGATTCCAGTGAGGTATCCTAGGCTAAGGGTCGACATATAATTCTCCACCACGTGACCGACAAGAAAGAAACTATGGAATCTACCGATTTAAAAAAAAAATATTGTGTGTCAGTTTAAGCACAGTCTTGTATAATTTTTCAAAAGGGACGTTTCAATACGTCAAGGTCACTTGTCTTTCTTACCGAAATATTTACGACAGCAGTTTGCACTACAGTGACAGGCTCATATAAAAAATTTCACAGGTCGAGAATTTGCGTTGCAAATGTGTAGAAACAAAATCCTATAAATATAACAGTGTCCAAAAAATTTTCGTCGGCATTGTAATGCATTCACACATTTACACACATTTCATAACTCTTAAAGTACGATTCTTGGTTTACAACATCCTTTTTCACAAATCAGCGTCCCTAACCACTACTCATTATTCCTTACCTTGTTACACATCTACATATTCGCCTACATTCTTCAATATTTCATCATTACAAATATGTAGCATAATCAAATTCCTCATATAGCATCAGCTTATTGATCATAAACATACCTCAGCAGCATAATACCCATCGTCATCGTAAAAATAACATCATAACAACTCAGTCAAATCTCAAAAACGTCGCAGCTTTCTGCAGTTATGTCAAAACCTAAAAGAAATTGTGTGCTCATTTCAATAGTGTCATCCACCTCAAATGTACTTTAAAAATCATGATCCCATACCAAATACATCATTCAAAGCTCTCATAGTATCATAATGGTTCCAAAAAAATATATGAAGAGTTCACAAAGTACAGACAAAATACAATTTCATAAGTGTGAAGTTATCCAATTATGTAATTACGTAAACATCTGTCTTTCTCTGTTAAATAATCAGATAGCTGTGTAATTCTGTGTAAGAGGACTATGGTACCGACGTGTAAAGTTGTATAAGCAAATACCATAATAACTAGGGTTACTTGTGCTTGCCAAGCACATGGTACACAATGTAGGCGTGTACCCCCCTGAGGATTAATGTAATTATACCCTCAGGTGTTACAGATTACAGCAATGGAATGAAATGTATCACGGAAAACTTTCTTTGTAATTCAAAAATCTTTGAAAATAAATGTTTTAAGTACAAAATTAATCACTCAAATGCGTGTCCTGTAGCGCTAAATGTGCGTCTTGCTGTAAGATAATTCTGTGGAAGTGTCGTAGTTATCGTCCTCTGTAAGCAAAGTTCTGCTGAAGTCAATGTACTCACCTCATCATAAACAAAAGTGAAATGCTTTGTATATAGATATCATAGTTATTATGCTTATTGCCGTTATGAAGAAAGTACTGCACTGTAACGTTTTGTTGTGCTACGGAAAAGGCTGTCTCATTGTAGCTATACCACAAAAGTTACTACTAAAATATGTTTTACTTTCCAGAAGAATTCAGAAAAACTGTGCGGATATAAAACAGATGCACCGCAAAAGCAACAATGTAAATTGTGTCACACATTAGTAGCGTCGTGATATAATCATGTAGCTGTCAAAGAAACCAAATACTAAGTCATCTTTAATGTCACAGAAAGTACTTCAAATAAAGAATATCTTTTCAACTAAACCAAAATGTTGCATTAAAATCTCATTAGCAGTATATGTTCTAAGTATGTAAGCCTTCTAGTTGTTACGTAATTGTGCAATTAACAAGCAAGAATGTACACACACAATAACACCGTGTCTTCTGTTCACTATAACAATGCATTCGTAATTTCTGTTTAAATAAGTTATCTTGGTTCTTGACTGGATATTTAACTTCAAACATTGTTGCTTGTTAACAGATTCTAAGTCTGACAAAGCATACTAGCAATGTGAAGTGCAAAGTTTTATGGCAAAGACAAAGTTAAAAAGCAGATTATCTCTCAGTAAACGGTTTTGACATGTGAAATGTGGTGCAATCTTTTACCCTTTTTAGAGCGCAGAGTTTCATTACAAGGCAATTATCATGTTGTGTACGTCGGTAAGGAATGCTAAAATTTTTCTCAAGGTTAGCGTCTTTGTTATTTTTCTCTGAGCCAGCCGGCATACGTGGCTGCCTGCGGTGCGAGTCATTGTCTGTCTCTTTGTTGGCGCGCATTGTTACTGGGATTAGGAGAACTAACTTCTACAAATTAACCTTGTCGAGAGTGCCCTGCTCTGTTTGAATCTCGCCAGTTGTGATGCAATTCAGGTCTGTCGTTACGATTATATCGTCTGTCGTCATGTCGGTAGATTCCATAGTTTCTTTCTTGTCGGTCACGTGGTGGAGAATTTCTCCCTGAATCGTAACTGTGCGCTGGACCATTAGGTCTGAAGTTATTCTGTCTCCCTTGATAATAATTATTTTGGTTCCCATATTGTCTGTTTCTATGGTTATCTCTGTCATATTCATTACTACAGAAATGCGAACTTTCTCTGTAACTATTATTCTGCCAACGGCTGTCATACGGGTGGTGTCTGTTTTGGTCACCATTTACGTTGTAAGAATAGCCTTGTCGTGTCCAGTTATTATTTCTGTCATCGCGGAAATGTGACGGATGTGACCTGTAATTGTTGTGCTCCTGTTTTCGCGTTCCGCGACTGTCAGTGTCAATTTCCAGTTGTTGTAACAGTCCCTGAAAAGCTTCAATATCGTCTTTGCAACGTCCTGCTAAAATAATATGACGTAAATGTTCAGGCAATTTGATTAAGCAAATGCGGATGAGTTCTGAGGAGCTGTATGGGTTTGAAAGATACTGATTCTTATGTAACATGTCTTCGAAATATTTGACAAGAGCTGGTTCATTCACTAAGTAGCCACACATAAATTCTAATCTGTTCTCTAATGACCAGTTTGGAGGAAAACAATGAGAGAATTGATGAAGCCACGCTTGTGGATGAATGTCGTTGCCGGAATTCTTAAATGTTTTGAATTTACGTGTAGTAATAAACAGCTTATAGTCAAAATCATCATGTCGGCGGGTCACATGTCGGTCATTGTTACGTCGTTTCGCCGGTTCCATCTCAAAATTCGGTGTACCTTGCCAATTTCTTTCATAATTTCCGAAGTGCCCTGTGTTATTATTTTGTGGCTGTTCCGTATTTCTATGTCTCTCTTCCCGTATTGGAGCGCGAGTGTCCTCTGAAATATGTAATTCTTGTATTACCTGTGTCAACTGATCTTGTATTTCCCGATTTCTCTTTGGTGTTGCGTATTAATTTAATTCTGATTTTGTTTGAATTTCCTAATTTGTTCGTACTCTTTTGTGTCAATGAAGGCTACAGGTCTTGTGTCATTCAGATCATCATCCAGCTTTGTAGATAAGATAGTGAACGATAGTGAACTTATTTCCTCAGTGTGTTTTTCTGAACCAAGTTTCAGAGTGTCCATTTGTGTTGAAATCGTATCTACTGTGTCCTTTAAGTTCTCCGAGTTTTTGCAAGTTGCGTAACCGAATCGGTAGATACAACTGAGTCTCATGATTTTCATGAACAATAGTTTGCAGTTCTTTTATGGCTGCTTCGTGATTCTGTAATGTATTTTCATGCCGCTAAAAAATAGGTTGGAAATGCACACAAATTTTTGTTTTTACATCATTACAGAGTTTTTGACATTTCGATTCGATTTTATGTAACTCAGTAGTTAAATCTTCACGTGTTTGTTCAAGCGTGGCGTCTAACCTTTGAAGATTTTGTCCCACTGTGTCTAACTTTTGAAGATTTTGTTCCATAGTGTCTAACTTTTGAAGATTTTGTTCCATTGTGTCTAACTTTTGAAGCTTTTGCTGTGTTTGTCCCATTTGTTGTATTAATTGTGATAACAATGCACTGCTGTCTGAAACACGTTCCTCAGTGCTTTTCGGCAGTGAATTTGCACCCGCAACATTCACATTTTGACAAGTAGAAAATGTGTCTTGACTTATTTGAGAAAACGGTGAGGACCCAAAACCTGAATCTAAAGTATTTGCGAGATTGTGTCCTGTCATTTCGGATTCCTGAGGCGAGCTGTTGCCGACCGATCGATCGATAATGCTTCCCTATTCACTAATTGTTTCACTGTCTACGCCATTATTTGCCGGCCGCTCGTTTTCCCTATGCACAATTACCAAATTACCACTTTGAATGTCTGTTAATTCATTACACAGTGGTGCTGGTTAAGTTACGCTCGTCGTCACTATTATTTCTCAGTTTACTTTGCAGCCTAGTGTTACGTTTTTCAACGCCATTATTGTCACAATATTTCACACGATAACACAGAAAAGCACAATTTGAAGAGCAAAATAAGAAAACACATCAACATAGCACTGAAAATAATAATTAGTTAATTGTAAGCGCAGCTGCGAAATACGTGGTGCAAATCTTCATGCATGCCACAACTGATTTACTGTACAACAATGAAAAACTACAACTACAGAGGAAATTCTCTCTATGATTACGCGCTAGCAATAAACAATAGCTATACTAATTACACAAACTACAAGAAAAAAATCAGAAGATTCCAGTGAGGTATCCTCGGCAAAGGGTCGACATATGAAACGTCCCCTTAGAAAAATTATACGTGACTGTGCTTAAACTGACACACAATATTTTGTAGCGCATCGCAATCTGACTTTCAATAATCCCTACAAAAGAATGGCCCTGACTAACATTAGCCTTTTCCTTTCACAAATCAATTACCTCAACAAAAATCTTCGTTACTCGAATTACTGCAATACAGCGAGCGCCGCTATTGCCAGCTAAATAAAAGATTCAAACTACTGAAGGCACTAAACAGCCTACTTAAATAGGTCTTAAGTTGAGGAAGAGAATGCAGAGATTGTACGTTTGACGCTTAGCATAATGTGCTAGCGAATCACAGACTGTGGGAAACCCAGAACAAAAGAGAATCGAAACATTTGAGATGTGGTGCTGTAGATGAATGTTGAATATCAGGTGGACTGGTGAGGTAAGGAATGAGGAATTTCTGTGCTAAATGGGCGAGGAAAGTAACACATGGAAAGCACTGAAAAGAAGAAGAAACAGGATGATAGCACATCTGTTATAACGACAAGAAATAACTCCCATGGTACTAGATGGAGCTGCGCAGGGTAAAAACTGTAGAGGAAGACAGGGATTGGAATACAGTGTCGCAATAGCGTTGTGCAGTGAGCGTACCGCCTTCAAAGGTTGAGAGGTGAGTACGCCTATGCAACGTTATGTCGCCCAACACCGTTACACCTGGACAAACCGAACTATCGTGTTTTTTGCGTGATTACACTGGGGACGTGGGCCTGAGACATGCTGCGTGTCCGGAACTAGCGATAGGCGTGTGCTAAGCAAGGGGGCGTGGCTGACTAGAGCAGCAACCTTATAGCGAGATTTCGGGATATTCTCGTACGTGTTCGATTTGGTAGTCAAGGTGTTATGGTTTGGGGAAACGTGATACGGAGACCACATTGGCGTCAGTTATGATTTAACAACCATTCGAGAACAATGCTCTACCTTTTGTGATGCCCAGGGCGTGTATCTTGAATCACGTTGATTTCAGTGTAATTATTTTCGTATAAAACACTAATTTCTGTTCGTCTCACGGCGTATCTTTTTAGTTTGCTTCTGTACTACACAATAGTAGATCGTTTTATTGTGGTCCAAATTTCATCGAGTTATGTTTTTTGACGCTAAAGTTACTTTCATCCTTAAGTTTTGCAGACAAGTGTATATAACCTGTTTACGAGTCCTCCACTTTCGATCGTGAAAGTTGGTATTCCGATTAAATAACATTTATTTGACAGACCTAGTCATCCTATTTCATGTCTTCTTTTAGTTCATGTAGTCTTTCATTTACAGAGTCATTGCAAGAGAATATCGGAACAACTCCATTTGCACTGCTTCCTCAGTTAATCCGTTACTGTTTTGCTTGTAATGCCTATTGATGACAACCGAAACACATAAACAAAGATGTTACAAGGTAAATTAATTGATAAAAAGCATGGCAATCGACTCTAACTGCGTTATACAGAGTTAGTTGCACAGACAAACCTACCTTCCCGATGCTGCAAACGGAAGCGACCGAGCCAAAAGATATTCACTAAACCGAAAAGATTATGAATGGAACTGCGGGAGATTCAGTGTAAGAGCTATGTGAAGTAGGAACATTTTGCGTGATTTCACTGCGAACGTGAACCTGAGACATTACATAATGGTGCGCGTCCATAAGTAGCGATAGGCGTGTGATGATCGCGGGGCATGGCTGACGAGAGCAGCAACCTGACGTCAAACTTGTGTCACCGACCGCGGTCACTGAAGGGCGAGCCAGCACTGGTATCGTCCAAGACTGAGACGTTCAAGGCTGCCACATGGTACTGACACACAAACCTCCATTTCAGTATCATGTCAGTATAAAATACTGCTATAGATACTTGTAGTATTCAGCAGCTGAAAACGCCGACTCAAATGAAACATACAAACTGTTTAAAACAAGCGCGCCTTCTATTGGATGAATAATTATCGAGTCGAGACAAAAGTAAAGACAACATTTTAAAATTTACATTGAAAATTAATAGTTTTAATAAAAAAGTCACAGCTATAATCAAGGTGTCATCCGATATAGTGCTGCTCGCAGCACCGACTGATATGATAAAATTTGATTAATACGCAAAATTCAATCATTTGTTTTACATAATTGTATTTATATTTAACTAATTAATTTTTAGAATAAACCAGAAAAGAATCGCAACAGGAAACGATAGACTAAAGTAGAGAATAGAAATATTAAACATTGGGTAGCTATCAAGAAACTGGGTGATGCCTGTTTCCAAGGATTAATTATATTTAAACTCTAAGAAACAATTAATTTGCATATTCAGTAATAACCAGTGAAGTTATCGACGTGTGATCATTGCCAATGGAAAAATGAGGAAAAGGATTTAGAAATGAATGAGTTGACGCTCCATTTTATTAACATCAAAGTATACCATCTTATGATGAGAGAAATTTAATAAATGATTGCTGAGCCGGCCGCTGTGACTGAGAGTTTGTAGGCACTTCAGTCCGAAACCGCTCTGTTGCTACGGTCGCAGGTTCGAATCCTGCCTCGGGCATGGATGTGTGTGCTGTCCTTAGGTTAGTTAGGTTTAAGTAGTTCTAAGTATAGGGGACTGATGACCTCAGATATTAAGTCCCATAGTGCTTGGAGCCATTTGAATGGCTGAAAACTGACAAAAAAAAAAACAATAAAAAATTGTTCAAATGGCTCTGAGCGCTATGGGGCTTAACATCTGAGGTCATCAGTTCCCTAGAACTTAGATCTACTTAATCTTAACTAACCTAAGGACATCACACACATCGATACCCGAGGCAGGATTCGAACCTACGACCGTAGCAGTCGCGCAGTTCCGGACTGAAGCGCCTAGAACCGCTCAGTCACATCGGCCTGCACAAAAACAAAAAAAGCGGCACGATGGGGTGTCAATAGTTTTAATACAGGTTTTAAGACGAAGTTTTTATCTCAGTTTCTCTGTGTATGGGCTAAAAAACTACTGAGACGGTATATAGCGACTCGACAGACAGAGTGAGGAACCATATATGAACCTTAGTTGGTTTCAGATTTTGTTTCAGTCGGAAAATTCAGTGAAAATTGCAGAGAAATGTTCTGGAAGGCTAGAATCTTCAAGTGTTGACTTTCTTGCAACTCGTTGCAGAAGCGCAAGTTTCGGACTTAGGAGAATTTTCGTGCAGTGCAGCCGAACTTGAGCGATTTGGAGGGGACAGACGGAATTCTGAATTTTACTCGTTAGTTGGTGATGGTCTTCAGCCCAATTTGCACTGCTAAAACCTGTGGAAATATTTCACAAGAAGTGCATCTCAAATCTGGGAGGCAAGCTCATGTATGTATGTATGTATGTCGGACTAGATGCTCATGTTCCCACTCTGTGCAATAGACTGCCGGCGTTAGTTGTCGACTTCAAAATGGCTCTGAGCACTATGGGACTTAACTTCTAAGGTCATCAGTCCCCTAGAACTTAGAACTACTTAAACCTAACTAACCTAAGGACATAACACACATCCATGTCCGAGGCAGGATTCGAACCTGCGACCGTAGCGGCCGCGCGGTTCCAGACTGTAGCGCCTTTAACCGCTTGGCCACACGGCCGGCTAATTGTCGACTTCAGATGGTTAAGCGGAATAAGAAATAAATTCTCGTGTGTCGCCTAGAGTTACTGATTACACACTTACTATATGTTAGTAAACACTGGTGTTGGAATCAGAAATTTTGGACTTAAGCAGAACATGGAGTGACCGTGTGTGGTCGCTTGTTCCTATACACCCGAGAGCCACACAGTTTACAGAAAACGTATCGTTCCAGCAGCCTTGGTGCTGACAGGAAATATTTATTCCCGTTAGGACATAAACCTCCTCCCCAATTTAGGCTAATATACATATTTCGCAAAGTTTTCAAGGACTGTTGCCAATGGTATGTGTATTTACGAATCCGTGTCAGTGTCGTTAACAACCTGCGACCGCAGCTGTAAAATTCCTTGGGCGTAGGATGTAACCAATAAAGCTAAGTGCAGGACTTTTGACATTGTGATACAATTCTACATCTACATACAGACCCCGCAAGCCACCATGTGGTACGTGGCGGAGTGTACCCTGTACCACTACCAGTCATTTCGTTTCGTGTTCCACTCGCAAACAGAGGGGCGGAGAAGACAGTCTCAGTACTTTCTTCTGTACGAGACCTAATGTCTCTTAATGTTGCCTTCATGGTCCTTACGTGAATTGCACGTTGGCGGCAGAATAATCGATCTGTAGTCGTCCTCAAACGCCGGTTCTCTAAATTTTCTCGATAGTGCTCCTCGAAAAGAACGTCGCCTACGCACCACTGATTCCCTTTTGATTTCGCGAAGCATCTTCGTAATATTTACGCCTAGTCCGAACGTATTGGTAACAAATCTAGCAGCCCGCCTCTGGATTGCTTCGATGTCTTTTCTTAATCCGACATCGTGCGGATGCCAAACAGTAGTCAACAACGGTTCCGAACTGTAAAGAAAGATACAATTTCAAATACAGTACATAAAGTATTGTGTAACTAAGCATTGTTGTCCACAATAATTCATTGTGCACGTGTTTTTGGATGTGCGCCGGATTACTGAGAGGCCGGACTAATGAGGGCCGTTTAGCGACAGTCTATTGGCGCGGTCAGACTAACGTAGGCGAAAATAAAAAACTGCACACAATACATAAAGTGCTAAAAAAGTTCGACAGCACCAAAACTGAGATACAATCTCAATAGACACTCCAAAACACGGTATTGTGAGACGTAAAAACTGTTACTTGAAAACGGCAAACCGCCGAAACAAGACTTGTATTGTATGTAAATAACATGCTGATAAAATTATTCTGCAACAGTACACGGAGAAATATTTAATATGTCATTCACTGACGTAATGGAAGCTGTGGGACCATCGGAGAGGAAGCTTTTCGAATTAAACGTTTATGAGTACCGCTACTATTTTATCATCAATAGCCGTAATTAATACTAATTACCATTCGGCGGGGGTGTTAAATAAAATCCACTGCAACAAATTAAAAGTCGCCAAGGTGCTGAGCAGAACACGGTGTCGGAGGAACAGCAGCGATCGCTATGATGCGAAGAATTCTGGAGAATTCTAGAGCAGAATGCGTGGAGAATTCTAGAGCAGAAGGCGTGCAACCCGCCGAAAAGACATTTACAGTGTTGTTACGGGAATGTCAGAAATTGAAAGAGACTGTGATATTTTATGAAGATAGTAACCGTTCCCGAAAGAACAGATACCACTGATGACCGTGCAGCTTCTCTAGAATAAATGATAATTAATCGAAATCCTCAGCAGCCGACAGGCGTTGTTGATATACCTCAAAGGGGACAGCCGAAAATGTGTGCCCCGACTGGAACTCGAACCCGGGATCTCCTGCTTACATGGCAGACGCTCTGTCCATCTCAGCCACCGAGGACACAGATGAATAGCGCGACTGCAGAGATTTACCCCTTGCACGCTTCCTTGAGACCCACATTCCCAACTGTCCACAATCTACATTCGTAATGTTCTTAATAGATATTTCCCCATCCACTCATTACTCGCGCCAACTAATGTGAAAATTCCCGTAAAAGCTCTGGCGATCTGTGCACATTCCCACAGACGAAGGTCAATGGCTGGGTAGCCTTTCTATGAAGATAGTAGCCGTTCCTGTTCGAGTTCCGGTCGAGGCACACATTTTCAGCTGTCCCCACTGAGGTATATTAACAACACCTGTCGGCAGCTGAGGGTTTCGATTAATTATCATTTAATGTGACTTTTTTTGCCCGGAGTCGGCAGACGACGGTTGAAGTAATCGCTATAGCAAGCAGAAATCTACTAATACCAGTGTTGCTGGCCCCTGTTTGGACGAGAACCGAGGTGGAATCTCCTTACGCGTCGGTCAGAGGCCTGAAGATGATGTAGTAAATCGCCGAAACTGGCAGCCAAATATAATAAGTTTGGAAACTAGACGGCTGAAAGGTGTTTGATTTGAGATCCGGTAGTAAATTCAAGCTGGGTGAGCGAGAGCTACCATTGTTTTCTTTGATGAAACCAAACGAAGAACACGTTTGACGACACTGTTTCTACCAAGGAACTTTATTTTGTGCATGCAACCTCATTGGCTAACGTCAATGGTAAATAACTCGGAAACACCACTATATACAGATTTTTTTTCTTAGCAATTATTTCTCAGCATAATCATCGCTGCAACACTCTTACAAGCTTTTCAGACTATTTCTGGCCACCCTGTATAAATACCATACATCATTCTCAGTATACCTTTATCCCATAGAAATTCGCTAATAATAATACTTGTTCTTAGACATGCTGTCAGTTTTTCCCCACTATGATTGTATTAATTTCGTAATGTAGACACGTTTGCTGCTTCTGGACATGCAAAAATTAGCCATAACTTCCCTTCTCTCCTCTGCTCTTTTTCAGTGCAGTAATACTCTGACTTACGCTAACCCCATTTTACGCAAATCCGGAGTTATAGTGCATGCAGAATACCATGGCCAGTAGATACGCAAAAAGCAGGCCATGCATGGGGAGAGTGGTAGTGGTGGGGACTGCGGGCAGGCGCTGTAGGAGCAATACCGAGTGCTGCAGGGGAAGTGCCGTTCTAAACTGAAGCTACATTTACATTTTTTGTAAATATTAAGTCGGGCCCCTTGACGCCCACACTTGCATGGTGACCATTCAGGAAGATCTCTCACCCTTTCCTTGGATTTGGCTCTGAGCACTATGGAACTCAACTGCTGTGGTCATAAGTCCCCTAGAACTTAGAACTACTTAAACCTAACTAACCTAAGGACATCACACACACCCATGCCCGAGGCAGGATTCGAACCTGCGACCGTAGCGGTCGTGCGGTTCCAGACTGTAGCGCCTTTTAACCGCTCGGCCACTCCGGCCGGCTTTCCTTGGATTAATTCCTAAAAAGAATTCTATCGAAAATGCAGCAATTTATTTTCTCCTGCTTTCTTAACCAATTGTAACTTTCATAGAAGTGTCATGAGTGGGGAATTTTGAGTAAAATATACACATTTCTCTTGTTGCCATGTTAAAATCTGGTTCTTCTGCCAAAACTCAGCGGAGTTTCCACAGTCTCACCTCACTAACATATTGTGCAGATGAAATTGCGAGAGAACTCTGAAATAGTGATTTATTAAGTTTATTAAGTGAGGAACAGAGGAAGAGCAAGGTCAACATCTTATGGAAAAAGCACGTCCTCAGTACAAAATAAACGTGTTATAACTACACTTACGTTGTTCCAAAACGTGTACCATTTCTCGTTTGACCAGCTATCGATGGCACTTAAAAATCACATTCTTCCATCGAAAAGGCAAGTAATGAAGTTTTACATAATAACCATACTCTTCTTTTTGTGTATTGTCATTTACCAAAATCTCATTTCTGCATCTCAAACCGTTTATGGTATATGAGGAATGTTGTGGATATTTCACTCTGGCTTTATCTCTGGCGCGGCGCGATCGCAAATGAGTGCGCTATGTCAGATCAATTTTCTCTTGATTGGTGATAGATAGAGACCTCCAACCAAGTCTAACGAAAAATTCAGTATTTTAGCTAACGTTTTTGTGCAGCAACATATTACGTAATATGTACCAAACGCAAGATCATAGCGAGCCTGTTCTTCATTGCAAACATTTCCGAATTTCGCGTAGTGTCTTACTTCCATGTAAATGCCACAAAAACTACAGCCATTAACGAAATGGTGGGTACATCATAACGCACCTGACATACGAAGAACAGGTAAAGCAAAAATGAAATTTCTTACCAAATTGTTTCTGTAAAATCGTCTGAGAAAGACTGCAGGGCGTACGCGTCGATTCTGACATCGCCAACTGGCTGAAAGGTGGCAAACACTTGTCGCCCTCCCCTTCTGAACAAACGAATGAACTCCCCCAGCGCCTGAGACGAAGACTGATCACCGTGCATCGGCCACCGCATCCTGCGCGACCTGTGTGCGATTCATTTGTTTAAGCGCCGCCCACCTCTGTTCCCCCACTCCGCCCTCACGGTGTTCGGCTGACGGCAGGTTCGGATGTGATTCGTAGGGAAGCGCTTTATCCACGGAGCTGGCTCGATTGATCGATTCTAGCTATGTCATGCAACTGAAGCAAAACTGATTCATTTACTTCGAACCACAAAAAGAAATCATTATCTTTGGAAAGTACAATTAATATTATTAAAGGCTTTGATGAAAAATTAAAATTTTTGAATCGACGATGACGTCTTATGTACCGGAGTCAACAGTTATAACAATTACAGAAGGCAAAGCAAAATTCTAGAGGCTGTGAAAAATGCTTAGCCTTTGAAGTCAAGCATCGTTTGTGAATGTCATGGTATTGCCACAAAGCACTCCGTCTTCAGGCCACAAGTGGCCCATCGGCACCATCCGACCGCCGTGTCATCCTCTGTTGAGAATGCGGATAGCAGGGGCGTGTGGTCAGCACACCGCTCTCCCGGTCGTTATGATGGTATTCTTGACCGAAGCCACTTTTATTCGGTCGAGTAGCTCCTCAATTGGCAATACGAGGCTGAGTGCACCCCGAAAAATGGCAACAGCGCATGGCGGCCTGGACGGTCACCCATCCAAGTGCCGACCACGCCCGACAGCGCTTAACGTCGGTGATCTCACGGTAACCGGTGTATCCACTGCGGCAAGGACGTTGCCATGGTAGTACCACTAAGACGGAAACAATGCTAAAAGTTTGGAGAGATAACAGCTAAGAATGAAAAATTGTCGTGTTGGTGAGCACACAGTGTGGTCTCAAGGTAAGCTGATTTATGAGAGACTGAAAGAAGAAGCTGGGGAGGTCACCAAAGATGAAACGTTAAAAGCTAGTAGCGGTTGGCTTAGCCGATTCAATAGGCATTGTAACTGGATGGAATTTCAGAAAGTGGAGAGGCGGCAAGAGCTAACAAAGAGACTGCTTCGTTCTATCTATTGAAACTTATGTCAGTGATAGATAAGAAGGTGGCTACATCAGCCAAACCACACTCAGCGTAGATGAAACAGGCCTGTTCTGGAAGAAGATGCCTAAAAGAACCTCTGTGCATGTGCAGAGAAAATCTTTCTAAGTTTTAAAGCCATCAAAAATAGATTGTCAGTTACAATGGCGCCAGTGCAGCAGGTGATTGTAAATTAAAACCTCTCTTCGCTTATCACTCACAAAATCCTAGAGCTTAAAAAAAAAATTTAAAGCTGAGTGGCCCATGATCTGGAAGTCCACTGCTGCTTGGGCGACAGCTTCCCTTCTTGAGGACTGGTATGGTTAGCACTTTTTACCTTTGGTCAAACGTTATTACTAATTAAAACAAATCCCATTGAAAGTGATGCTATTAATTGACAACGCAGCAGGTCATCCCAATGTTACTCCAATTACCTTCGATTCACGTGTGAAAGCTGTATTTTTGCCGACGAATACAATCAGTTTGCTTCAACCGATGGACGAGGGAGTCATTTAAAAAATTTAAAGCTAACAACATGAGATGTTCCGTTGTGCATCTACATGAAGCTATGAGACAAGACAACGACATCTCTTTTAAAGACTTTTGAAAGCAATTCAGTGTTTTAGATGCCGTGAGAATTACTGGGCAATATTGGAATGAAATTTCACAAAAACTTTAAACGGTGTCTGGAAGAAACTGTGATCATTCTCTTTTCGCCACTGAGATCCAGATCAAATTGATAACGTGACTGAAGACGTGGTGATATCACCAGATAATTAAAGTTAGTAGTAGATGGTCATGACGTTTAAGAAGAATTACTAGCTTCACACAATCAGGAACTTACCAATAATGAGCTTACAGAAATGCGTGATCAAGAGGAAAACATTGAGCAGACTGATTCCTTAGACCCAGTTTAATCAGAAGATAAAATGACAGTTGCAAACTTGATAGAATGCCTCAGGGATTTTGAAAAAGGGTTACAGATTGTAGAAAAATTAGACTCTAGCGAAATGCGCGTTATTGTTATAAAACGTCGAATAAAAAAAATTATTAGCGCGCTACGAGTAAATTCTTCTTCAGAGGAAAAACATATTGACTCGCCAAACGACATTGTTAGATTTTATGAAGCCTTCTATGCCACAATAGCTTCTGTTTACATTACTGCATTACAGTATACTGTACTCTCTTCTAGTTCGTTGCCGCGCGGTATTAGCCGAGCGGTCTAGGGCACTGCAGTCATGGACGGTGCGGCTGATCCCGGCGGAGGTTCGAATCCTCCCTCGGGCATGGGTGGGTGGGTGTGTTTGTCCTTAGGATAATTTAGGTTAAGTAGTGTGTAAGCTTAGGCACTGATGACCTTAGTAGTTAATTCCCATAAGATTTCACACACATTTGAACTTGTTTTTTTCTAATTTGAACATTTTTATTAAACATTTTTCTTCTAAATTACACCGTTTTCTTTATTGTCTGTTCCCAATTGAACATGATTTGCATGTATTTATATGCAAAATTGAACCCCGACTTACACGGTTACAGCTCGGTTCACTTATCGCGTAAGTCCTGGTTATTACTGCACCTGCTTTCATTCAAAGACAAAAAAGTAAGTTGTGTGAGATTGTGAGCTAGATAAGGTTACAAACAGTACAATGGGCTCTCAGTTCCTCGTTCCCAGTCTCAATAAGACATTCACACAAGAGGAAATAATAGCAGCTGCAAAGCATTCCAGTAGATTACTGTACGTGCATCCGTGCATCCAAGCTGCGGAACGACATAAGGAAGCGGCTATGCGGACGGCGGTAGCCCCCACCCACCTGCGCGCCGACTGCATCGTGGGTGGGCGGGACGGCAACCCACACCCACACCCACACCCACACCCATACCCATACCCATACCATAGGGCTGCCGCTGCTGGCACCGGCGGCACCTTGAAAGCGAAACGCCGCCTTTATGGCTGCCTCTGGTCGTTGAGGGAAGGCGCTAGCGCGATACGCAGCCTCGGTCGTTCCACAGCCAGAGGACACGCGGGCACGGCAGAGCAGAATGGTGGAGGGGGCGTGGGAGGGCAGGGGAGGGAACACAGCAGGCGCCCCCTGACCCACATCCTCCGTCCTGCGAGCCGGCGCTGCTGCACGGCGCAACGCCTACGAGCTGCGCTCACATCACAATGCGAAAGTTCTTGTGAAACACAACTAGTTCTTTATTCACATGAAGTAATTAATGATATCGACAGGGGATCTCAAACTGATTCCATCTTTCTACACTACTGACCATTAAAACTGCTACACCAAGAAGAAATGCAGCTGATAAACGGGTATTGATTGAACAAATATATTATACTAGAACTGACATGTGATTACATTTTCACGCAATTTGGGTGCATAGATCCTGAGAAATCAGTACCCAGAACAATCACCTCAGGCCGTAACAACGGCCTTGATACGCCTGGGCATTGGGTCAAACAGATCTTGGATGGCGTGTACAGGTACAGCTGCCCATGCAGCTTCAACACGATACCACAGTTCATCAAGAGTAGTAGTAGAGTTGCTCGGCCACCATTGACCAGATGTTTTCAATTGGTGAGAGACCTGGAGAATGTGATGGCCAGGGCAGCATTCGAACATTTTCTGTGTACAGAAAGGCAGGACCTGCAACATGCGGTCGTGTATTATCCTGCTGAAATGTAGGGTTTCGCAGGGATCGAATGAAGGGTAGAGCCATGGGTCGTAAAACATCTGAAATATAATGTCCACTGTTCAAAGTGCCGTCAATGCGAACAAGAGGTGACCGAGACGTGTAACCAATGGCACACCATACCACCACGCCGGATGATACGCCAGTATGGCGATGACGAGTACAAACTTCCGATGTGCGTTCACCGCAATGTCGCCAAACACGGATGCGACCATCATGATGCTGTAAACAGAACAGGGATTCATACGAAAAAATGACGTTTTGCCATTAGTTCGTCGTTTTGCCAGGATCGTCGTTTAGTACACCATCGCAGGCGCTCCTGTCTGATGCAGCGTCAAGGGTAACTGCAGCCATGGTCTCCGAGCTGATAGTCCATGCTGCTGCAAACGTCGTCCAACTGTTCGTGCAGATGGTTATTGTCTTGCAAACGTCCCCATCTGTTGACTCAGGGATCGAAACGTGGCTGCACGATCCGTTACAGCCACATAGATAAGATGCCTGCCATCTCGACTGCTAGTGATGCGAGGCCGTTGGGATCCAGCACGGCGTTCCGTATTAACCCCCTGAACCCCCCGATTCCATATTCTGCTAACAGTCATTGGATCTCGAGCAACGCGAGCAGCAATGTTGCCATACGATAAAGCGCAATCGCGATAGGCTACAATCCGACCTCTATCAAAGTCGGAAACGTGATGGTACGCATTTCTCCTTCTTACACGAGGCATCACAACAACGTTTCACCAGGCAACGCCTGTCAGCTGCTGTTTGTGTATGAGAAATCGGTAGGATACTTTCCTCATGTCAGCGCGTTGTAGGTGTCGCCACCGGCGCCAACCTTGTGTGAATGCTCTGATAAACTAATCATTTGCATATCACAGCATCTTCTTCCTGTCGGTTAAATTTCGCGTCTGTAGCACGTCATCTTCGTGGTGTAGCAATTGTAATGGCCAGTAGTGTCAGTTTTCCAGAAGGCTTTTGACACCGTTCCTCACAAGCGACTTCTAACCGAATTGCGTCTCTATGCGGTATCGTCTCTGTTGTATCGTGTCAGAAAGGACACAGTTGGTAGTAATTGACGGAAAGTAATCGAACCAATTAGAAGTGACATCTGGCTTCCCCTAAGGAGCTGTTACGGACGCTCTGCCGTTCCTGATCTATGCAGAATGAACATTAATGCAACCTACAAACTGCAGGGACGGATTCCTGACTGGAAAGCGAGGAAGAAAGGTCCTATGAAGATGTGTTCGGAAATGTGTCGTTGCCACAGGTGATGGAGTTGACGAATGACAGTTTCTCCGACTCCGTGTCATGTGTTCGTTTTGTATTGCAGGTTGTGTGATTTACGCAGCGTACTGTAAGCACCAGAATGATCAGATATTCATCTAGGGAACAAGCCGATATCGTGTTCATGTACGGCCAACTAGATGGAAACGGACTAGAGGCGACACGGCTGTACAAAAGCAAGTACCCTCATAGATAGACACCAACCACACCACAAAAATTTCAAGCCACTTTTGAGCGTGTGTGTGATCACGGGTCCTTTCACACAGACGAACGTGCACGGAGACGGTGGACTGTACGTACACGAGTTTTGGAGGACCGGTTTCTACAAGGTACTGAGACGAACGCTAGTACAAACTCCAGGCAACTGGCCCTCCAACATGGTGTTAGCCAAAGTAGGATTACGTGTATCCTACATGACAACCGTAACTATCCCGGTCACCTCCAACATACAAGGAACCTACGGCACATGGTCAGAGGAATTGCCATTCATTAGCACCATCTACCGAGGAAACAATGCATTTCCTGACACATGTTCGTAGGTGATTGTTTTCCTCCGTTTCCATGCAGAAAACCATTCCTGCAGTTTGCTGGTTTTATTAATGTTCACCCTCTATAACAGATTTAGGAACCAATCTGAGCAGCCTTCTTAAATTGTCTACACAAAATGCTGTCACATACCGTCTACCGAAGTCATTAGAAAATCAAAATGAGTTGTAAAATGATGTAGGCACGATATCCGTAAGGTGCGGAAGTCGACTCTAAATAATGCAAAGAGTGAGGTCATCCACATGAGTACTAAACGCATCCGTGATATTTTGATTACACAATAAATCCCATAAATCTAACGGCTGTCAGTTCTCTAAATACCTAGGCGTTACAATTAGGAACAAAAATTGGAATGATCGTGTAGATAATGTAGTGGAGAAAGCGAACCAAAGACTGAGTTTTATTGGCAGAACACTAAAGAGACTGTCTACCCTACTCTTCTCGGACCTCTTCTGGAGTACTGCCAAGTGGATGTGATCCCTACTAGACAGGATTAACGGAGAACATCGAGAAATTTTAAACAAGAAAAGCTCGTTTTGTAATATCGCTATATAGAAGAGAGAGTGTCACATATATGATACATAGCTCGGGCGGCTATCATTGAAACAAAGGCGTTTTTGCTGCAGCGAGACCTTCTGACGAAATTTCGAACATCAAATTTCTCCACCGAGTGTGAAAATATTCTGTTGACGCCAGTTTATACAGGGAGAAATTATCATTATGATAAAACAAAAGGAATCAAACCTCGCACGAAAAATATAAGTGTTTCTTCTTCTACTCGCTGTTCGAGAGTGGAAATGTAGAGAAATAGTCTGAAGGTGTTTCGACGAACCCTCTGCCAGTCACTTAAGATTCAAGTGCAGTAGATTCAAGAAGATATACAATATATTTAGACCATTTTTATAGTTAGAGTATCTAGCTGTCAAGTATGCCTAATATTAATTAGTGACAAACTGTTCCGATTGTACTTGCAGTGAAGCACCCACAAAACGTGGTCTAATGTCACAGTAACTTTGGTCACATACACTCCATCGGTGGATATGTTACTAATAAGAGTTTCAGTTCTCTGTGGCAGGTATAACAGCCACCATAGCGCGCTAGTGTCGACCATATTTGGTGATGGCTAGGAATATGAAGGGTATGAACAGCGTCAAATGTTAATGTTCGCTGTGAAGGAGACGGAGCTGCTGCATACTCGTGCAAGGCAGTGTTATCAGCACCTGACAGAGTTTGAAAGGGGACTCATTATGGGTCTACATTTGGTCGGCTGGTTTAATCGTACAGTAACCAAGTATGTGGTAGACTGAGACGTGGCAGTGGCCCGATGTTGAACTGCATGGGAGCGTGAGGGCAGGAATACTAGTGGTCAAGGTTGAAAGCACATTGTTAAGACTTCTAAACACGTGTTTGTATTGCCTGGTTGGTATTTGAGAAATTAGTTAAACTTATCTTGATACTGAAATGCTTCAATCTCAGTGCAGGGCAACAGAACTGTGTTAAAGTTAAATTTTGAGCGGAAGTATGTGGAGCTCGCGCTACACGATGCGAAATCCAGGCTAACCAGAACATCAAACAGTTTGCCTACGACAGAGCAACCCGTTTTCAATAGAATTTGCATTTGCTATCTGACGTGAAAACAGAATGATTCAAATAAAAATCTTGGTCCCAAATGCTATTAATCCTTATCCTTAGTCTGCAAACAATCACTATACCAGAACTGTTATTGTAATTATAGATGAAATGGACATAAAAATTAATGCTTCTGACTGTGTTAAGACTGCTCGAAAGTTCAAAAGGTAAAATGTTTCTGAAATCATTTACCTATTTAAAATCTCTGAAATGATACAATATTTCCACACATACATTTCGTAAATCACTGTACCTTACAGTAAACATTAGTACTCAAAAATGGTTCAAATGGCTCTGAGCACTATGGGACTTAACAGCTATGGTCATCAGTCCCCTAGAACTTAGAACTACTTAAACCTAACTAACCTAAGGACAGCACACAACACCTAGCCATCACGAGGCAGAGAAAATCCCTGACCCCGCCGGGAATCGAACCCGGGAACCCGGGCGTGGGAAGCGAGAACGCTACCGCACGACCACGAGATGCGGGCAAACATGAGTACTGCTGATAATTAAATTTGTTGGCCTACCTATGCAAACGGAGCGCTCCTCTGTTTTTCAGCTGTTACTATTGAGATACTGATGAAACTGTCAAAATCAAATTTCATTTACGGTACTTGCGATGTACAATGCAATACGGTATCTTATCACTTTGCATAAAAATGCTTCTTCAGCAAACAACTCGCGATGTGCAATGCGAGTATACAAAACATATGCCTAAAGGTAATGAATGAAAAACAAGGAACTAAACTTAACGTCCGATAAAAGGGAACAAAGACTCCTAGTATAACTATCCTTCATGAAAACAATAAATATTTTCATGAATTTCTCACGGCTAGGCAAGTTATCAAAAATCTTTCTCAATAATTTTCCTGTGTACAGTTACTTTCCTTGACACTTATTTCAGTTATCCATGTGCTTCACTATAAACAGTAAGTTTTAACCATACACAATGTTCTAACAACAAGTAACTGCACGATTACGAATATAAAAAAAGAATACCTTAGAAAATCACTTCACATGTTTGTCATGATACAGAATGCACGGCACAACAAGATAGTTGCTCTGGTAAAACAGTAATCTAAATCAATCGAATACAACGCATAAATACAAACAATTTTATAATTAGGTACAAAGCAATACAAAGGAATTACAATTAGCGGTACAAGTGGTTAAAAGAAACCTGTAACATCAAGTAAGAATTCCTGTCAATTCAAACAAAGTAAGAAAGATACACACATTTCATGCAAAATTGTACAATACTTTAAAAACCAGTTATAATTGTCTGTCTAAATGTTGAAGAAAGTATTATGAAGACAAGTGAATATTCTTGTCAGTTCAAAGCAAGAAAGATACAAACACTTAAAGTTTGGTAGAAAAATGTGTACAACTATTTGTTCAAAATTATTGAGAAAATCTCTAAGGACAACGCCATGCAATGGGAGAAAACAAATAATACAGGAAAATGTCACACACATCACTGTTCAGTCACACACATGCTAATCACAGTTGCTCCAGAATGGTTGCATGAGCACATTCCTGGAGCACTCAGACAGCATTGAACTTTGCCTTCAGTTTCTCCTTTGGCAACTCACAGTGCTCAAAATAAGTATGTTATCTGGGCAGACTCAGGGAGAATGAAGTGACTTGTCACAGTCTCCACTGACAATCTAGAATCTGAAGAGGTACAGTCGTCACTATAAGATTGACATAACGAACGTGTTTTCATTGGTCTATCTTTCAAGAGCTGGGGCATGGTGTGACACTCAACTTAGTGCCACAGGAAACTGTATGAAGCCATCCAGCATACTCTGTCCATTAAGTGTTGTGTAAGCGTGTTAACCAGGATCATCTCCTACGCATGTCCAGAATACACAAAACAAATTTACAGGGAAATTAGATAACTAGTTACATCCATCTTAATACCATAGTGAATTGTCTCGAAACATTTTGAACACAGTTGATTATCAATATGGTATCAATACTCAATGTTAAGTATTCATTTTAACTGCATTTCTTAAACAAATATTCAGCTGATCATCATTTTGTTATCAACTGTCAAGGTTAAGTATTCATCTCTATATGTTTTAAGTACATCACATACGTGTAAAGACTTGTATGCAGTTTCTTAAGTTACACACATGGAGGCAAGGACAACGCCATGCAATGGGAGGAAACAAATAATACAGGAAAATGTCACACACATCACTGTTTAGTCACACACATGCTTATCAAAGTTGCTCCAGCATGGTTGCATGAGCACATTCCTCGAGCAGACTCAGAGACATGGTCAGGATGTTGACTACCGTATATCTCATGCAACAATAACATCAGAAATAAGTTTCGTGACAACCAAACTAGCGAATTATTACGTACACTCACTTAGAATAGAAAACCTTATTAGAGCACAATTGATGCCAGTCATGAATCAGTCAACATCTTATACTATTGGAGTAAAGTTGCTAGGTGTAACATCATCTTATATTTGTGAAGTTCACTAGTATCGTAACAACTACAAAACTGTTGTCATTCCTGATGATAAAAGAGTAACATGATAATTATATTATCACTGAAAATTAACGAGCTCCTGAAAATGCAGAGAACATCTGTCAACCACAAAGTAGCTCTACTATCTGTTGACTGAATTCCTTAGAAAGACATACATAAGGAGTACAGTTTTCAAAGAAAATTTTTATGTTTAATGTATTGTAGGTCTTGTTTCCACTGCTACACAGTGTACCTGTAAGATTAATATTAAACAACATACAACATCATTACTTGAGATAAAAATCTTTCTTTACCACTCATTGACTGCCTGAAATAATAATCCATAAAAAATGTACATACATCGTCATTACAGAAATAACATCATCTTCAACTGCTCACTGGCTTCCTGAAATAATTATTCTCAAAAACATCTCTTCTCCGTGATACACATTGTAATTGAATAGATATTATTTCTTCATTGCTGCTCAGCGTAAGTAACATTTTCACTATTACAAAACATCATTACTTTATTAAATCATGCAGATATAACTGCATCAAAAACCCGTTAACTCTCGCCTTTTGATCTCAGTACTCCTTTTAACAAATGTCATATTTTACCCTTCTTTTATCATTCTTTACACTGTGTTGAGTTTCTCACAATATACGTATTCAGATGGAATTGTCGATTAATATCTCTGTATTACCGGTATACAAGGGTGCTGTACTTGAGGACAATATTACAGAAATGGAAGAGAATGTAGATGAAGATGAAATGGGAGATACGACACTGCGTGAAGAGTTTGACAGAGCACTGAAAGCCCTGAGCCGAAACAAGGCCCCTGGAGTAGACAACATTCCATTAGAACTACTGACGGTCTTGGGAGAGCCAGTCCTGACAAAACTCTACCATCTGGTGAGCAAGATGTATGAGACAGGCGAAGCACCCTCAGACTTCAAGAAGAATATAATAATTCCAATCCCAAAGAAAGCAGGTGTTGACAGATGTGAAAATTACCGTACTATCAGTTTAATAAGTCACTGCTGCAAAATACTAACGCGAATTCTTTACAGACGAATGGAAAAACTGGTAGAAGCCGACCTCGGCGAAGATCAGTTTGGATTCCGTAGAAATATTGGAATACGTGAGGCAATACTGACCCTACGACTTATCTTAGAAGAAAGATTAAGGAAAAGCAAACCTACGTTTCTAGCATTTGTAGACTTAGAGAAAGCTTTTGACAAAGTTGACTGGAATACTCTCTTTCAGATTCTAAAGGTGGCAGGGGTAAAATACAGGGAGCAAAAGGCTATTTACAATTTGTACAGAAACCAGATGGCAGTTATAAGAGTCGAGGGGCATGAAAGGGAATCAGTAGTTGGGAATGGAGTGAGACAGGGTTGTATCCCCAATGTTATTCAATCTGTATATTGAGCAAGCAGTAAAGGAAACAAAAGAAAAATTCGGAGTATGTATTAAAATCCATGGAGAAGGAATAAAAACTTTGAGGTTCGCCGATGACATTGTAATTCTGTCAGAGACAGCAAAGGACTTGGAAGAGCAGTTGAACGGAATGGACAGTGTCTTGAAAGGAGGATATAAGGTGAACATCAACAAAAGCAAAACGAGGATAATGGAATGTAGTCGAACTAAGTCGGGTGATGCTGAGTGAATTAGATTAGGAAACGAGACACTTAAAGTAGTAAAGGAGTTTTGCTATTTGGGGAGCAAAATAACTGATGATGGTCGAAGTAGAGAAGATATAAAATGTAGACTGGCAATGGCAAGGAAAGCGTTTCTGAAGAAGAGAAATTTGTTAACATCGAGTATAGATTTAAGTGTCAGGAAGTCGTTTCTGAAAGTATTTGTATGGAGTGTAGCCATGTATGGAAGTGAAACATAGACAATAAATAGTTTGGACAGGAAGAGAATAGAAGCTTTTGAAATGTGGTGCTACAGAAGAATCCTGAAGAGTAGATGGGTAGATCACATAACTAATGAGGAGGTACTGAATAGAATTGGGGAGGAGTTTGTGGCACAACTTGACGAGAAGAAGGGACCGGTTGGTAGGACATGTTCTGAGGCATCAAGGGATCACAAATTTAGCATTGGAGGGCAGCGTGGAGGGTAAAAATCGTAGAGGGAGACCAAGAGATGAATACACTAAGCAGATTCAGAAGGATGTAGGTTGCAGGAGGTACTGGGAGATGAAACTTGCACAGGATAGGGTAGCATGGAGAGCTGCATCAAACTAGTCTCAGGACTGAAGACCACAACAACAACAATACCGGTAGTTAATAGATGAGGACGGTTAGCTCCATATAAATATTTTCAAACATCTCATAAATGGCATCAATATCGTAGACATCATTCACAGATTACCAAAGTTACGTTTATCACCAGTTAGAAAAACAGTATCTTGTAGTGGAAGGTCGGCCAATCTGAAAATTTAATTCACTATACTTGTAGTAGGATAGTAGGAAAGAGTTATTTATAGTTATTGCAGAATAGAAGAAGTCGAGTGCACCATAAATTAAATGAAGGAATGGAAACACACAGCTCGAGGAGGCATCAGTCTCCAGCTGACGTATTCATCATAGAGAGATGGATCCTCTACGTACACTTTCTAACACACACTAACAGCTACTCTGACAAAGTAAAAAAAAAGTCTCTGCCCATGATCTGTGGTCTCAGGCTTACAAAGAATATGGTTGTCGATACTGCGGAGGTTGAGTACATTTATCAAATGATACCATGCAAGGTACCGGTCGACAACGTTTGACCATCAAAATGGAGGATCTAAATATTGTGCACCAAGCACATTATAATCCCTTCACATCTGCTCCCGTCATTCGAGATCAAGTAATGGACACTATGCAACGCTCTGTGTGACCCCACGTCATTGGTCGGAGACCTGAAACAGCTAGACTAGGGAATTACCGTCTCATGCCTCTAACAGCACCACACAAACGGTTGCGCAAGGAGTGGTGCCCTGAGGGTGAATTACGGTGACCTAGGGAAAGATCCCATTCTCTTCCAACGCTTTCGTCAGGCGCTGCGTTGTTACTCCTAGCGTCACTGTGTGGGGAAACATCGGGTATGTAGGTGACGGCTGGGAGTGACTATCCAAATACAAACGGCACAACATTACGTCAGTGCCCACACTGCGACCTCATGTATCACCTCTCATTCGGCAGTATCATGGTGGCATTTTTCAGCAGAGCGGGAATAAACCACACACGTAACCTTTCTGTCTAAAGTGTTTTCGTAATATCAGGTACTCCTACGGCCACAAAAATCTGATCTGTCGCCTGTAGAACACTTGTTGGACCATCTTGGACGTCACCCCCGTCCCTGTGTGAGTGCCTAGGATGTCAAGGACCACTTACAACAGTATGAAGATGATATCTCTTCTTTCGGACGATGCCATCTTCATATAGTTAAGGCTAACCGGCCATTGACCTTCTCTTTGTGTGCAGATGCACACTTATTGCCCGAACTCTTACGGTACTCGGTAAGATTGTCTGCCGCGAGTAATGAGTATAATGGTCAGGGGCACTACGAATGTGGTGTGTGAAGTTGGGAATGTGGGTTTCACGGGGAGTGTGCTAGGGATAAGTCCACGCATGACGTCGTCCACGCATGACGTTAAAAGGCTAGCCCTTAAATGGGTGCAATCCTCACTGAACCGCACTGGCCCACCGTGAATTATCAAAAGCGGTGGGTGAGACATGGTCGGCCATGATCCCCCAGTACGTGTGGAGGCCCTCCGGGGAACGTAACTCGGGTTTGAGTGCCGCACCGTCTCGATGATGTCAAACTCCACAACATAAGACCCGGGCCATACCATCATTCATATCACATCATCATTCTCACAACATCTCCGGGCTGTGGAACGGTGAGGGTTGTCGATTGTCAAGGCAGGACATTAAACTCCCGTCAAGGTAGGACGTTAAACGCCCCCAACCCAAAGCGAAAGCAAAGGGTGCGTGGCGCAGGGGGAGCTGCGCAAAAGAGGACACCACACCAACTGTGTCCTCATGCCGGTGGCTGGTTTGCCGTCGTGGGATCCTGCCCCAAGTCGGCAAGTGTGCTCCGCCGCGCCTCTGGTCTTCCGAGGCGTGCTCCGCCAAGCCCAGGAGGTGGTAACACAACCTGGGTGAGGTTAGATGGGTCCAGACCCCCGAACGACTGGGTGACCGGCCCACCACCTGAGTAGGAGTGGGTCCTTGGCCGTCAGGTGGAAGCTTGGGCTAGTAGGGGGCGAAGGGCGGGAGGTGCATCCGCCTCCCCGGAGTGCGAGGCACACTTGTCGATGCGAGATAGGTGAAATCGGAGGTGGCTAGTTGTCGAGGAGGACCAGTGCGTTGGAAACGGCGTGCTGAACCTGGCAGCTCTGAGGAGTCCTTGGTCTAGGGGCGAGGCCGGTGGACGAGCTGCACTTAGTCCCCCCCCATGCCAGAGGAGCCGGTCCGGGGCAAGAGACGTGGCTCCCAATTTTATCGCTTGTCAAACTGGAATGATGGCTACAGAAGAGACAAGCGAATCGAGTGCGCCCACGCGGGCATCTATGCTAGCTGATTTCTCGCCACAAGATGGCTTGAATCAAGCGACGGAGGAAACTACGCTAGAAAGATTCACGAGGCTAAGCCAATTTATAGACCAAAATGTGAAGAACGGTAAAATTAGCCAAGCAGCCGTTCAAACAATCAAAAATGAGCTGGCGGCATGGTCAATTGTTAGTGCCAAACTAGAGGGCAGAATAGAGGAACTGGAGAAGGAAAATGATAGACTTCGAAAGCAGCCTACAAAGCCATGGGCTAGTGTTGCAGCGCAAGCGGCAACAAAGCCACAATCCACCAAAGATACAATTGCGAAAGTGTCGAAACGACCCGACACAGCGGTCTTCTTGCGACCACTCCCAGGACAGGACATTAAAAAAGTACAGGAGGTCTTCGCAACTACAGTAAATCCAGCAAAAGATAAGATAAAGATTAACAGAGTAAAGGCAACCAAAAATGTATTTATTGTGGATGTTGCAACAGAAGAAGATAAAGACAAGATACTGGCAAATCAGAAACTCTGCAAGTCAGTCCGATGCGAGCCCCCACGAAAAAGGAATCCACTGGTCATCTTATACGATGTTCCAGTCTCACTGACCAACGAAGACCTTTGTGATACATTATACCAACAGAATCTAGATGATATGAACGCTGAAACATTCATGAAGGATTTTAAGCTAAGATTTAGGACAGGACCGAGGGATCGAGACGTAGTCCACCATGTGGCAGAGGTCTCAGGGGCTCTCTGGAAAAGGCTGACAACTATGGGCAAGGTATATATTGGCTTTCATGCCATAAATGTCAAGGACTTCCTGGTGGTACCTCGTTGCCACAACTGCGCTGATATTGACCATATACATAAATACTGTACTAGGAAGCCGGCTTGCTCCAGGTGTGGGTCTGAAGACCACTTAAGAAAAAACTGCAACAAAACAAATGTTTGCGTGCCATGCACACATAGGGGAAAAAAGTCCTGCGGGGCATCTGGAAGAAACTGCCCCACCTACAAAATGCTAGAGCAACGTCTAATAGCCAGAACTGATTATGGCTGACGCTGTAAATCAAAACAGGACAACTAGGAAAAGAAAATCCCCTAGCAAACAAAGAAGAGATGCCGAAAGAGCACGAAAATTCAAACAGTTCATAAGTCAAACACAGAACACCAAAGTAATAACCATGAAAAGCATAGGCACACAAACAGAACCAGCAGACGAAGCAGACAAACAAAAAACCCCAACAAAAGATACATTCAGACAGCCTGAACCTTCAAATTCTGATCTCCCATATGTCACTTCCACACTAAATCCTGATGCGGCAAATTTTGTCGCTCGATCAATGGCAGTAACGCAACCCCACACAACAACACTAAGCACCCACACGCCACCTAAGGACACAAGACTTCAAGACACAAACACCACCACTCCCATACAAGACATCACCCCTAAAGAAATTCTACAGGATAGCTCTATTACAAGTACCACACAAATAGAAACAACAACATCAAGACCCACAGGAGTAGACCCTAGGAGAATTTATCCAAATTTAGAATTTGCTATGCAGCTTTCCCGCCTGGAGCAGCCGGCCATCCTCACTACAGCACTTCGGCACGTCGTGCGCGTAGGGCATAAATACGGAAGAAGGTTCACTTTCTCCACAATGGAGGCTGTAGACAGAATACAGCTGAGGTCAATGAATCTTCCCACTGAATTCGGAGCCCTGCGTGACTTACTTAAAAAAGTGTTTGAAAGGAGAGGGGAAAAATTCGAGATGAACGAAATATACGCACAGTCTGTTTTGGCCAATGGGCGGATAGCATCAGACTGGAGCAAACCATGGCCTGAATGTAATTTTCATACATATTTCCCATAATGGCACAAAAAATTGTCATCGGACAAATTAACACCCACAATAGTCGCCTTGTCATGCAGGAGCTGCGAAGGATAGTGGAGGAGCTGAGACTGGACGTAATCTGTCTACAGGAGCCATACTCTCGAGCTGGGCAAATCCCCTTCATGTCAGCCTCGTGGCAAGTCATTTCCACCGGGGAAGAACCCCAAGCAGTAGTAATTATCACGAATAAAGCACTAAGAGCAACAACCATAACACAGCTGTCAAATAGCCACTGTAATGTGGTGGAATTGCAAACGCCTCTTGGCCTGGTCTTCATGGTAAATATGTACTTCCAGTACGGTGGGAATTTTGAGGACCACCTAGATCATCTTGCAGAAACGACCACGGCCCTACGAGCAAAAAAGGTCATTATCACGGCAGACATGAATGCAAAATCCCCCCTATGGTACAGCGGCACTAGAGACGCAAATGGCGAAAAGGCCGAGGAGTTTATCATGGCCCAGCAGCTTGTTGTGGCCAATAAACCAGGAAATCCCCCCACCTACACAGGTGGAGGTGGTTTAGGGACCAACATCGACGTCACCCTGGCCACACCCAACATCAGTAGTAATATACATAGTTGGAGAGTTATGGACCAAGTCACTACGAGTGACCACAATTTAATTGTTTTCCAACTCAGTCAGGAAGAGTGCCGCTGGGACCTGGGGTGGGAAATACAATACAACTATAATAAAACCAACTGGGAGCGTTTGGCTCGAGAGTGTAGTATTCCTCCATTGCCTGAGGGTGACCTGGACGTAGACAGGTACGCCGAGGAACTGGTGGGATCAGTGGTTAGGGCGGTAAAAGCCGCTGTTCCGACTAGGAGAAGGGCCGTAGCGGCCTCCCCATCACCATGGACTGCTGACCTCGAACGTCTGCGTCAGTCTGTCCGACGGACGAGGAGGTATTACCAGCGATGTGCCATCTGGCCCGAAAAACAATATTGGTTGCAGCAATACAGAGAAGCAAAGGAAACATTCCAGAAGGAACTAAAACAGGTTAGACTAAGTAGCTGGGAGGATTATGTACTCAGGCAACTCGAAACTGACCCGTGGGGAACTCCCTACAAGCTGGTCAGGGAGAAGATAAGGTCCCCGGCGGTCCTCTCCACCCTCAGAGAGGCTGGAAGAACTACAGAGTCCTGGCGGGAAACCGCTGAGGTCCTCCTGAGGACCCTACTTCCAGATGATGAGGAAGATGGAGAAACAGAGGTCCAGCAGCGAATTCGCAGGGCAGATCAACAGGAGTACACCAACAACACCCGGGTGTACCCCTTCTCTGAAGAAGAAATTGCTGTACTAATAAAATCGTTGAAAAAGGGAAAAGCACCAGGGCCAGATGGTATAGTAGCGGAGGTGATACAGTTCCTCGCCCCACAGCTGACAGCACCTCTTACAGGGTTAAACAATGAATGTCTCAGGACTGGAAAATTTCCAAAAATCTGGAAAAGGGCAAACATGGTCATTATCAAGAAGGGAAAGGACAAAGATCCTATGGAGCCAAAGTCCTATAGACCAATATGTCTCCTAGACATCATGGGGAAACTGTTGGAGAAGCTGTTGGCTGACAGACTGACTGCACACAGAACTTTGTGCGGGATGAGTGACAGGCAATTCGGCTTTCGGCCGGGGCGATCGGCGTCTGACGCAATCGCTCTGGCGGCCGAGGTCTGTGGCTCTGCCCCGCACAAATACGTGGTTGGCATCATGGTGGACATCAGTGGCGCTTTTGACAACCTGTGGTGGCCCTCGCTCTTTTCCCGCTTGCGGGAGAAGGAGTGCCCAGGGCCCCTCTACGGTTGTCTCAGGAGCTATTGCATGGACAGGGAGGTCTGGTTATCATCGCCTAGCGACAAATTAAGCAAGACCATCACGAAGGGGTGTCCCCAGGGCTCCGTACTGGGGCCACTCTTTTGGGACGTAAACTTAGAACCATTGTTAGAAAACCTACAACAATGCGAGGACGTGCTAGACGTGATAGCCTACGCTGACGACCTCCTCCTGTTGGTCGGCGGCCGTAGCCGTGAAGAACTCGAACCAAAAGTTGAAAGGGCAATCAATATACTTACTGAATGGTGTCAACAAGCCAAAATGAAAGTTGCACCAAATAAATCAACATACCTCCTCTTAAAAGGCAGTCTGATCAGGAATCCCACAGTAAGAATTGATGGAATTCCAGTTCTTCGCGTCGCGAAGCGCGATACCTGGGAGTGATTATCGATGAAAAATGGAACTACACAACTCACATTGAAACCATCACATTACGCGCAATAGAAACATTAAACAACCTCATCAACATTGGTCATAAAAGATTCCACCTGCCACCTGCTCTCATCAAATTATATCATAACAGCATCCTTTCATCAATAGTAGGTTATGCGTGCGGGGTATGGGCCCACAGGCTCACGAGGGTGATGCCGGCCATGGCCGTGAGAAAGGTGCAAAGAAACATGATAATGCGGTCTGTAGGTGCCTACAGAACGACACCCGGGGGGGCCTTATTGGTCTTGATGGGATTATGTCCGTTAGACATAAAAATAAGGGAACAGGCCGCATGGTACTGGGTAACTAAGGGCAAAATAGACAAGACAAGGGACATATTGGGGGTCCAAGTAGGAAACAAACCCGCCATAAAAATAAGAGGGGAAGAGTTATGGCAAACATCCTGGGAGAACGAAGAGACTGGAAGAAGGGTCTTTCAATTGTTGCCAAACATCAGAGAACGACTTGGGATGACCCACTTCGAGCCGAGCAGGGGACTATTGCACTTTCTCACGGGACATGGACCATATCCGACATATCTATGTCGGTTTGGAAAAAGAGCTACACCAGCATGCGACTGTGGTGCTCAAGACGGAACACCGGAACACATCATATATGACTGCCCGTTATATGATGATGTGGCGCATGACCTACGCTCACAATTACCGGATCACAACACTTATGCCCTAATACGACGTGCCGATACCTTCAGTATTATAAACAAATTGGCAAACGAGGTATCACAAAAGGTTTTGCGAGAATTTCTAAGAAATCAAGAAAGATGACATTGAACCGGATTTGACTGAGATGCACTCGCCATACCGCCGGGTGCGGAGCAGGCCAGTCTCCCATGACTGGAATCCGCCGCACTACTGGACCAGGACAGCGAGTGCATCACCTACCAGGCAACGACAACTGCACTCAACTTAGACATAGAACATATTATTACTAGTAGTAGAGTAGATTTAGAACACTAACAACACTAACAATAGGGACTGCAACGACAAAACAGACTTGGCCAGCCCAGTGCCAGGGGCACGCTCACATGGGTTTAGCTCAGTGAGCAGGCCTCACAATAGTAGGTTTATAACATCAACTGGCACACCTGTAATCGTTGCAGAACATAATAGAATAGTAGAATAGTCGAACAGAATAACCTTGTCCATAAGTTAGCCAGTTACTAAAAAAGTAGATCTTGCTGTATTAAAAGTAGTATAATACTTAGACCCACTAATTATTAAGGTAGTGGGTTACTTTCCGTATTTCTTATAGATTTGTATTGTATTGTGTTAATAAAGAATTAAAAAAAAAAAAAAGTCCCTGCAGTCGCACTATCCTCTGTGCCCTCGGTGGCTCAGATGGATAGAGCGTCTGCCATGTAAGTGGGAGATCCCGTGTTCAAGCCCCGGTTGGGCACACTCTTTCAGCTGTCCCCATTGATGTATATCAACCCCTGTCGGCAGCGTAGGGTCTTGATTTAATTATCATTTCACTTAAAACAGTTGTGTGACACCTCGTCTCAGGAGGGGATACAACGACTTTGTGGCACTCTAACCAAATGAATCAGTGCACGCATCCAGGCCAGATGCACGGCCATGTCATAGTGATAGGTAAGCTCACACCGTCATGCAATAACACTATGTACCATATAAACCCGTGAAGTTTCCTTTTGGTTCGTCCACCCCTTCCGGGTGTTCCTTTTTATTTTTTTCAGGCGTTGGATGGTAAAAGAAAAAGAAAATTAATGGTCAAACAGTTACAGAAAAGACTGCTGAGGGAAGCATACAGTCCCGATGTTGCTCATATTTGACACTATTGTAGTACAAAGGTAGATGTGGCAAATGCTGCCATACTTCAATGCGCTTCGCAAGCGTTTCTGAGAAACTGAGCCTGAGTTTTGTAAGCCTGTTGAGTATTATACCATAGTACCAACCGTAGAACAGCGGCGTTAGGGCAAGGGGCTAAGCCGCTATAGTACAGGTTTGTCCCAACAGTCGCGTCATTTTTTTTCCTAATCTCCCAAACAGCGCTTTGATTTGCCAAGTCACACAAGCGGTACTTTTAACATCCAACGCGTTGCTACTTTAGCAAATTAATATTGAGGATGTTCGCGTCTGATGATAAAACTAGTCAAATAAATCAAATAACACGAGACGCGTACGCCGTTTACCTGTACATGAATCCAGTTTTACGTGATGGATTCTTCCAAGACGAAAACGGACGAGTTACATGTACGCTGAAGATCATATCACAGAGATGCACACAGTAGAGGCACTCGTGCGATGTATTCTTTTACCATGCAGTCAAAGTTTTTCAAAACTGACTGCAGAATGCTTCGTTATTGTTGCGGGAACAGAGACAAATATTATCTCGTAAAGATTACATTACTTTTCAACTTCCGGTACCGCATCTACATTAGCACTATAAGCACCGCCGTTCTGGCCGTAAACGGGCAATCACGACCGACCGACCGCCATATCACCCTCTGCCCATGGCGTCATTTGGATGCAGTGTATAGAAGTGGGTCAGCACACCGCAATCCCAGCCGCTGCCGATTTAGCAGCGCCGGTCCTGCTACTACTCGCCGTTGTAACTCGTCAGCTGCCATCCCGAGATTAAGTGAACCTCATCAAATCATCCCACAAAGGAATAATCCGGGAATCGAACTGCGTTCCCGCCATGACGGTCAACTGTTCTTCTCACTCAGCTACGGAGGCGCGCGCAACTACACCCAAAGCCACATAAACACTCCGCAAGCCACTGTAGAGTATGGTGGAGGGTACCTGGTGTCAGTATTGTCTACTTCCTTTACTATCCCACTCGCGTATTGAGCGAATCAAAGACCGTTTCTTTACCTTTGTACACACCCTTAACTTTCTTATCTTTTTCTCACTGTGGCGGAACCGGTTTATAGTATTTCGTGACTTTAATTACTTATAAATAATATTTTACGTAGATCAAAAAATATAAAACCAGTTACCTATTGTCAGTGAAACAATTCGTTTGATCTCAAAAATGATTATCCCAGCTAATATCTGTCACTCTGCTAAAGAAATCTCCACTTGACGTTGTGTATGTCTCTTATTAAAATATTTCATGTAAATCGTCAGAAATAATTAGGCTTCGTACATCAGCAAATAAGAAATTGATATTACGTAACATGCTGTGAGCACTATTTTTAAAAGTCGTGTGAGTGGCACTAAATTGCATATCACTTATCAGGTTTTACACGACTGTTACTTAACATGGAAGCACTTTCCTCTAGTAAAAGGAACATTTAGTCACAAAATACTATCCGCGCACAATACTGACGTATGTCTCCTATTAAAATATTTCATGTAAATCGTCAGAAATAATTAGGCTTCGTACATCAGCAAATAAGAAATTGATATTACGTAACATGCTGTGAGCACTATTTTTAAACATTAAATCTGAGTTTAATTCTGTCTTTTAAAGTAGATTCGGGACCACTGGTGCACATCTATTTCCATTCATTTATATCTAACAACATTTATGTTTGTTAAAATTCTCGCTTCAAAACTGCCGCGGAGATATTTTTGCTAAGATGGCGGCAGACCGACGATAGTCAATTTGTCTATTGTTATTTTCCATTCCTTTTATATCAAGGTAATATATTTAGATAAAACTCTTTAAGTCTCTTATCTCTATTCTTTAGCATTTAAAATCATTTTCAATGATAAATACCGTCATATTTTTTTATACCAGCTACTGGTAAACTCCACTGTAAGTTACTAGCGCTAATGGCTGCATTCCTAACTGCAGAGCTGAAAATTGACTCTTAAAAACATTAATTAGATTGGATTACAATTGAAATAAATACAAATTCACATATAGACTATAGTGACTCTGTTTTTCAAATAATAATTAACAATATATAATTACAGGTTTTCTCTTTACAGACGTCAAACGTCTCACGTCCGAACAGTTCATTGGTTAGCACAGGAAGAACAATTGAACCACAATTAGCACAAATAACAAAATAAATTATAATTGTCGTTGTCCATGAGTGTAGTTCTCTGATAATAATTTTAATTCGTACAGAAATTAAATTATTACAGAAATAATGAAATAATTATCGTCATTTTTACACGATACAGTTCTTTTATACGTAGTATCGATAATATTTGTTGAAGTTTGTTCACTTAGTTCATTTTAAAATCTTGTGGCTAGAACATAGTGTCGTGGATATTACATCACGATCCGTAAGCGAGATAAATGCACCAGTTGACAGCTGCGGTATTCATATCTATGTTGAAAGAAACATGGTTTGCTTTACAAATTATTTTTAAGCAGCAGTTCTTTTGATATGTTATCTGAGGTGTGTTTGTTGCTATCATTATTCAAAGTCAAATGTGCAAGTCAGTACATGGCATCCATAAAAGTGATTAGTGCAAGTTCACGCTATATTTTTCACGCTTTTATAATAGATACCACCCCAAATCCTGTCGGCCTACCCTTGAGGAGGAAAGATTAGAAATGTAATGGCTTCACTACGGAAACTTTTCCATTTACACATGAATGTGACAGTAATTTATTTCTCATTTCATCGCCGGCCGGGGTGGCCGAGCGGTTCTAGGAGCTATAGTCTGGAACCGCGCGACCGCTACGGTCGCAGGTTCGAATCCTGCCTCGGGCATGGATGTGTGTGATGTCCTTAGGTTAGTTAGGTTTAAGTAGTTCTAAGTTGTAGGGGACTGCTGACCTCAGAAGTTAAGTTCCATAGTGCTCAGAGCCATTTGAACCATTTTGAACTCATTTCATCATGTTTCTTGTTATACCACGTTCATTCCACAACAAGAATGCATAACTATGATTAATATTATTATAATTATTATTATTATTATTGCTTTCCCAAGAAACAAGAGTTGGTAGTGATACAAATGCTGGGAGATTAAGAAACTCCTTTTTGTCTAGATAAACGTTTTGGGTTTTGTCACTTCCGAGCTTATTTCACTGTATTACTAGCTCAGAGAACTGTTAAGGATGCATTTAATATCCATCGGAGTAGAATGGCCACTGAAACGTGGATTATCACGTTCCACTGGAGATCTACTCCAATGGATATTTTGTAATATCATGTAATCGCCTCGTAGTGTATTGTTCCTCCATAAAAGTAGATAGTCTAAAACAATGCCGTACTATACCATCGTGGGAGCCGTAACTGTTAATAACATATACATGCAAGCGTAGACACAATAAACAACAGAGTCCAGTTGATCGACATTACCTCCGTGTCGTTGTTGCCTCCAAAGCTGTAGTGTTTAAATAAGGACAAAGATTTACTGCCATGGATACTGATGTGGGAGTCCAGATGTGAGAACGTGCATAAGTATAATTTGTTCTCGATGAATTCTCTAACGTAGATGTTTTAGCGAGTGCGTGCGCTGCCATGGGATGTCATAATTATTTATAATTATTCCTTGAGCACTGATCTTATAAGACAGTTTCTGTCGACGTATTCGGAGCAAATTGGTTATCGGGCTTGTTTCTGGCTTAAGCGAAGAAGCTCGATAATGTCGATTAACAGAACGCAGGTGATGTAACCTCTCTACGCAACAAAATAATAATAATAATAATAATAATAATAATAATAATTCGTGCTGAGAAACTGCTGTAGGTTAGGTAGCTGTTTTACTCAAAGGAAAAGGGCCCAGTTGTGATAGTTGAAACATTAGAGGATATTCTTTCTTGACCTACTCATCAAAAATAAGAAAATACATATAGTCACAAGCTTCGATGTAAAAGTGTTTGTAAATAAATCTATATTCTACATACTGAGACTGACCGTTTCAATCGAACATAAGTGTTCGTTACTGAATGTTTAAATTGTTGGTAACCAAGATATAGAAGAAAAGAAATGTATACATCTCCTGGGATTCTGTATACTTATTTGCCTGATCAACAAATTATAGCTGCTTGAGCTTGTTACCATTTTAAGTCACATCTGGAAAATTAGTGGCGCCAGCAGGGAGAGAACAAACGAAGTAGGCCATCCGCATTGTTATATTGTTACTGTTCTTAGTTTTGAGTACTGTAAGTGAATTAGTGCTGCTGTAAACAGTTTCTTCAAGATTTATTGATCACATCTTAACTATAGCATACACTGTTGAAAAGTGTAAAGATTCAGGTCGCGCACGAAATGGTGAAGCATTGTGTCTGTTCTCCAGTGACCGCTTGGTACAAGCGATCTTGACGTTAGGTTGGCTTAGAGACCTCCACTTCTGTAGTCCAGGTTTCCCTGTCGGGGCTAGATTCCGAGACAGCTGGTTCGAATCTCGTTGGCGGAAGATATTTCATCATAGTTGTAGGACAAGCAAGGCGACGAGAGGTGATGGCGTAAAATCAGGCCAATGCCCAGCTCTTCTAATGGAAAGAGGATATGTGACAAGCTTCAGGTAAGGACTTTTGCGACGGCCGCCTTAGTGCAATTCAAGACGAATATTTAAAAATGAATTCACAATAAGTTTCACACATACTGCCAAAATGCATAAAAGAACGGACACACAGACGTACAGTCAGGAAGCTATAAGGACCGTCTGTTAAGGACCATAGATCATATTTCGAGTTCTATTATTATGTCGCTACCAGACGAAAACAAACTTCTCTCGGAGGAAACTACCGACGCGTAATATTTTATTTTCATACACTATATCTTGTAAATAATAGAAAGCCGAGATGTGTCAAATTACAGAGACCTTTCCATTAAGTCACTCGGATGGCCACACAGTCGTACTGGACAAGGGGTTTTAACCAAGGTGACATGCCGCTTGCTGTACCAGACAGAGGCTCAAAGATGTATACACATTCTGTCACTAATCTAATTCGTTGCAGTCATCTTCACACTTAAAACACATATTTAGGTCCCGTTTATTCTGAAAAATAACACATTTCGTGTTGAGCGAAACGTACCTATTTACAGCCGACGATTTTTTCCCGTTTCCGTAGTGAATAACTTTCTTACGTGATTTAGTCAATAATTACCTGGGCTCGTTGTGGTTCACGTAAAGGTCGCCTTGCCTACTATCGTGAGATTTCGTGCAAATGCATATTTAAGTAAATCAGTCAACAACACGAAAACTGCCTAAAACAGATTGATTTATTAGATAATGTGTCCTATAATGGATAGTGCGTCCTTGCATTTCTGAGATCCGTAAGATAGATCGTATACCCAGCTTGCGCGTGTACATGTGATTGTGTGGGAGAGCCTTCATGGCTGGGTGTGGAATTCTCCCAATTTCTGAGCAAAATCAGTGTTTCATGTATTAAAGTCATGTGTGCTGACTTTTACATATGGTGAAAAGTGTGAAGAAAACCGTTCTAAGGGACTTACTTTGCGTAATGTTGACAGCGAATTTTAATTACGTTAACTCAAAAGAACCTGTTTACTTCCAAAGTTAACGGAAGTTAATATGTCAGAGTTTGGCGTCGTACTCCGAAATAATACGAAATCCAAAATAAAAGTTCCGTCAACAATTTCGTAAATATTAATGGAACAGGCTGAACATATGCTCAGTTATAAATCGAAAGCCAAGCAAATTTTCGCTTGGTCATCAGTATGCGGTAATATGACGTTTTACTGAATGTAAACACAGTTTGCCTAATGGGACAGTTGTCAAATATGAAGTTCCCACCGATAGCGTGTCTTGCACTAACAGTGAATGAGCAGCCTCTCTAAGATTCTTAGGCGCTCGGAGTGTAATGGCGGACGCCCACAACCTACGCTAGTTTCCACAGATCACGACAAAAAACTGCACCTGATAAAAACACTGGCCACATGTGTTACAACATAGCGCTCCGAAAAACACGTAAAAATACATGTCAACAGCTACAGCAAAACGAGAAGTAGCAAATAGTATCGACGACAGTTAACAGTGGAAACAACATCGTCTGCACAGGAACATTCTTTGTAGAACTTCATTCATTTTAATGCAAGAAGGTACAAAAATGTTTCTTACAGTAACAAAAGAAATTACGTTTGGAATTGATTAAGAAGCCTTCAGTCTTTTTAAGCGGCAGAAACGGCGAGTGTCATGGTTGCAGCTTATCTGTTCCTTTCTGTTGGTAGCACGTCGACGGCAGCACGTTTGTGCTGGCGACGTGATTCTCGTTGCTCCATCAGTCTTGAAACTGCCATGGAAATATCCTCTTGCTTAATATGTGATACTCCTGGCGAAAATTTGGTCATCCGTTGCATTTCTTTCTTCATAGACTGGTCGAGCGCAGTTGTCGTCTAGATTCAAGTTCGCATGTGTACGATTACAACTTTCCTTATATACACGATTCCGACGTCAACGTCCCGTACACAGTTTTAAAACAGTATGAATTCACTTTACAGTCCACAAGCTTTTAGCCTGGGTACTACAATCGCCACTTGTAAGGAGTGCGTCAGAACTCTCCGTTATATTGAAAACAATATAGCCAACTTAAGGCTACTCTTTACACTGTTAAGCACTCAGATGTCGATAGCAACAATCTGAGGGCGAAACATGGGAGCGCGATTCTAAGCTTTGTTGTGAGGCGAGGTCTATCTGCAAGAGTGGAAGAGTAGTGTCGGTCGAGAGCTCTGAGACAGAAGACGTGTCACGCTGCCCTCACGTCGGTGATGGCAGATCTTACCACACTCAAGGCCTGAGTTCATTTTTTATAGCCAGGAGAGATTCAGATGGCTTAACTACGCTTGAAGGTGGAATTAGCGCAAAAGCAACTGCAGGGTTAGGTTCGTGATCGTTAGTCCGAGTTTGCAATAATCCCACGTTTTGCTTGTCAATTAAGGAAGCCTCCTTATCTTCCAAATAATAATAATTATTCTACACATCTAATTAATAAATATGCTGTGGTTACTAGATGCTAATGTAACTTTGAAACTGAAATAACTTGTTAATCTGGCACTCAACCATTATTGGTACCTATGTTATTGTAATCGTCATTGTCTATTATCGGTTATGGTTTATGATGGTTCTGAACTTTTTAAATAGACTTAATCCTTGAAATCCCTTCTCACAAGTTATTTAGTAGTTAACAGGACCCAAGCAAACTCATTTTTATTAAATTCATTCTTATAGCGGCCGGCCCGAAAATAGGGCTTCAAGGTCATCCCGGTGTCTTACAGCATTGCCAGTTCTTTTTTATTCTGGTATTTTCAAATGTTCGTAAAAATTTTAGAAAATATTGGGCAACTCAATTTTTAGGCTAGAATATGATGGAGTACTTTCCAAAGGAAAATTCTCATTAGCTGCTAGGAAAAAAAATGAAAACTAACGTTACAAGAAATTTTGGAGGAAAATAACAGTATCACTAATGTAACTGAACTGAAAAAAATATGAACATCCTCAAATTCTGCATATGCTGCGTCTTTTATTTCGGAAACATAAAAGTATTCTGAGATAAGAAATCAAATGTTATAAGAGATGTCAAACTGTGCCAACTGCGTAGCCAAAAATGTAGTCGCTGATGAATTTTCGTTCTGTAAGAGTTCCCGGCGAGAAAGCTGTTAAGAAAACCACAAAATAATTTTGGTAACATTTCAGACATCATTATTGTACCGTATCAAGTACAGAGGCAAATTACTTCCCGAAAATATTTTACTGCTTGCCAATACATATCCTTCGTCATTGCATCCATCACTCAAAACGCCAATATAGGCTACGCAAAAGTAATTGTAGTTAATTTGAGCCGGCCGGGGTGGCCGAGCGGTTCTAGGCGATACAGTCTGGAACAACGCGACCGCTACGGTCGCAGGTTAGAATCCTGTCTCGGGCATGGATGTGTGTGATGTCCTTAGGTTAGTTAGGTTTAAGTAGTTCTAAGTTATAGGGGAGTGATGACCTTAGAAGTTAAGTCCCGTAGTGCTCAGACTCATTTGAACCATTTGAGTTAATTTGAAGCCAATATTTTCACTGAAGTCGAGCAAAATATTTGTTCGAAAGGTTTTGTGAAACCCAAGTTTTATCTAAATTTACTGTAAGCCTATCATTCTCAGCACGCAATACGTGCTTGGTACACATAAACCTCATTCTTACTACTGCAATGTCCCTGTCTTGTGTTACAAATTTCGTCCATAATTACAGTTTCTAAATTAAAAACCAAATGGGCAGAGAAGACAGTGCATTGAAGTGACTCGCCAGAATACTCAATTTCATCATGGACGTTACCCTGTATTTTTCTAGCCATCGTATACTATCCTTTGTCACACTAAAGTAATACAATTCTACATTCTAGCTTTTTGTAAAAGTCTTCAGACATCATAGATTTCTATGCTCTTCTTGGAGAATCGGAATAAGTGCTGGGACTGTTCTGATGTTACTGCGATGTTTATATATACATTCGATACAGAAGCACCACAGCGTTTTGTCATTTTATGAACTGCATTACCCTTACTATGAAACAGTCAGTAAATCCGTATATGAAAAAAGGAGTTAAATTTCGAATATACAAGTGAACAGAATGCAGTAAAATTATATCCGAACGTAAAGACATTGGATACAGGTTTTTAGGAAAAATTGTTAATTAATGTAGAATTGACAATTTTATTTTAATTGACAGTTACTGTCGAGTAAACTAATAGCCACCACTTGTAATAAATTTATCAGACGTCTACTCTAATAGAAAAACATTCGCAGTATGTCCTCTATAACTGAAATGAATAGACAAACATTTAAATCAAGTCAGCTTTTTATATAGACGGCACTTACCTAAACTGAAGGATCTTTTGGCTCCTTGTGTTCAGATTCACTGTCGCTTGTTTCAGTCAGGTGTATCATCCCAGATTCCACTATAGTGTCTCTTAAAGCCTGGTTCAAGAAATCAGTTTCTTGCAATGCTTCTGCGTGTTTTACGCACCTCTTCCGGTCCTGCTGAGTAACACTGTCAAGAGCTTCGTGTGTTAGCTTCTTGATATCAGCAAGTTTGAAAGTAGTATTTCTTTTCGCTACTTCTCCCTTTACTTGGGTCTTTATCAATGCAATAAGATTATACTGGCAGTGATACGGTGGTAGACCTACCACTTGGTGTCCCATTTCGTTTGCCAGTTGATCTAATTCGTAAGCGCCGGCCGTTGTGACCGAGCAGTTCTAGACGCTTCAGTCCGGAACCGCGCTGCTACTACAGTCGCAGGTTCGAATTCTACCTCGGGCATGGATGTGTGTGATGTCCTTAGGTTACTTAGTTTTAAGTTGTTCTAAGTCTAGGGGACTGATGACCTCAGATGTTAAGTCACATAGTGTTCCGAACCATTTTAATTCATAAGTCTTTTTGGCACCTACGATTTCTTCCTTAGACAGGAGTTCAGCCTTCGTTTCATCAACTGAAAATGAAACATTCTTTCTCTTTAATCACTCCATAATATCTGCCTTGCGCCAATTTGAACGTGGCAGCTTTTCTAAGAGAATGGGTTGGTAGCTGGCGTTATCCATCACAATAATTGATCATTCTTCCAGCTCAAACAGTCGAATAAACCAATTCTTAAAAACTCCTCCATTCATTTCTGAATGCTAATCGGATAGGCAAGTACTTTTCCTACCACGAAAAACAAGTTTGGCCTCTGGTATGAACCGGCGTGGGCGATGATTAATCGGCCACCTCTACCAGTAGACACTTTCAAACCGCCGTTTCCTTTGAGTCGTGCCATATATACTTATTAGTGTGGTTCTGTGAAACCCAAGTTTCATCCAAGTACACTACAGGCCTGGCGTATTCAGCACACAAGAAGTGCATTGTACACAAAGATTTCGCTCTTGCTGCTGCAATGTCTCTGCGTTCCATTAAGAATTTCCGTCCGTCATTACACTTTTTGGATCGGAAACCAAGGGAGCGAATGAGATAAAGAACGGAGGTCTCTGAGCCCGAGTAATTAATTTTTTCACTAAGATCAGCCTGTATTTTTCAGGCGTTGGATACTCTCCTCTGTCGTAATATCCAAGTACATTTCTACACACGAGCTCTTTGTTAAAATCATTAGAGTTGGTTGATTTCCGTTCACGTTCGTATCCCTTTCTTGGATAATCGAAACACTCATTCATGTCTGGAGATTCTGCCAATGACACAGATTTGCTAATGAGTCCTACAGTTGACTAGGAGACACCACAAGCTTTGGCAGTAAGTTTATGAATTTGCGCAAAATTTAAGTTATTCCTCGCTTCTTTATAGTCAGCCAGATCAGTAAAAACCTTGAGTACATTCGATTGTTTACGAATGTCTTTCCGCCCCACACCGACCGGAGGTGTACTACAAGTAGGCCGTCGCTCCGGCATTGTTGTTCACCACCGAACACCCGTCAAAGCATCATTCTAGACAGCAAGACACTGAGATCAGAAATGAACATTCGATATTCCACGGTAACACTGAGCTTTCAGCTGCTCTGATCTACCGTAGCGCTAACGGTACCTACATGTAACAAAGCCGAGGCGGGTGAATCACAGCCCACAACCCCTGCTGGCGGCAAACAGCGGCCGTGACGTTGAGGACTCTACTTTCGTGCCGGCCACTCTAGTAAAATAAATGATGATTAATTGAAACACTCAGCTGCCGACAGGTGTTGTTGATATGCCTCGATGGGGACAGCTCAAAATGTGTGCCCCGACCGGGACTCTGCTTCTTACATGGCAGACGCTCTATCCATCTTTTCTTTATATTCATTTTGTTCGATATAGTATGTTGCGTTTTGTTCTGGGCGGACGTCACAAGACACCCATTCAAGTTGATCGTTGATTCCCTGACTCAGTTTTTTTATTACATCTACATACGTAATGTACCTAATAGATATACATTACATGTGTAGATTGTTGACAGTTGGGTATGTGGGTCTCACGGGAAACGTGCAAGGGAAAAGTCGCTACAGTCGCGCTATTGATCAGTGTCCTCGGTGGCTCAGATGGATAGAGCGTCTGCTATGAAAGCAGGAGATCCCGGGTTCGAGTCCCGGTCGGGGCACACGTTCTGAGCTGTCCCCATCGAGGTATATCAACAAAACCTTTCGGCAGCTGAGGGTTTCAATTAATTATCTTTTATTCCAGAGAAGCTGCATGGTCATCAGTGGTATCTGTTCTTTCGAGAGCAGTTACTATATTCATATATACTGTAGTAAAAATCCGCTTGAGTCGCTGCTGCTGGGAATTGCTGTAAACCACATGGAAAAAGGTAGTCATCTAAAGAGATGAGTGCAAAACTTCACAGTCAGTCTTCGGCGGCGCAGCGGTTCGGACGGTGTTTACGTCCGTGCCGCACGTCTGCGCGAGAGGTGTTTACGTTAAGTGTGTAGCGGTGTGTCGCGGTATACATAGAACGAATCATGGCCTTGTCGTTCCGCAAATCGACACTAAAATTTAGTTTTGTTAACGAATATGCTCGACCGAAGGCTTACGAGATCGAACGTTACTTACGGGACGAGGTGAATATCGAACCTGACGTTCTAGTTGGAATACACTTATCTATAGTCAGCAGCGTGGTCTATGTCAAGCTCGTAAATGAAGCAGCATGTGACGAACTACTACTTCGACACCGACAAGGACTTCGTTTCTGTCATTCGGACGGGAATGTTGGAGCGGTAACAGTTGAACACGCCGGCATGGGCCTCCGAACGATCTGCGTCTTTGAGCTTCCATTCGAAGTGCCAGAAGAATTGGTGACAGGCGCCCTGCGTCCTTACGGAACGGTCCTATCCCACGTGGCTGAAAAATGGGCGAGTTTCAAGACGTATCCTGTCCTCAATGGCGTCAGACAAATACGGATCGAACTCCGAAAACACGTCCCGTCATACTTGTACATCGCCGGTTGTAGGGCGATTGTCATTTACGACGGACAACCAAGGACGTGCCCTGGATGTGGGAAGGAGGGACACATACGTTCTGAGTGTGCTCAACGAAGGTTATTACAGCTGCCACGGGATGATCCACCCCTCATGCCGCATCCGACTGTGCTCCCCATGACTTACGTCGCCGCATTACGCGATGACGTGGGCCGCGAGACAGACGCGTACCAGAACACACAGACAGCGGCGGATCGTGGCGAGCCACAGAAAGACGACGTTGCGCTGGACCGCCTGCAGCAGTCACAGGACGCCCTCTCTTCGGTTCCGCTTGCGCCCCCTTCAGATAAGGCACTTGGAGACGTCGATAATGCGACGGCGCACGATTCCGACGCCCCCCACGAACAACTGGAGACCATGCTGACCTCTGATTCCGAGGCCCGGCAACGTAAACAGCGATCACTAAAACGCCGGAAGAAGCGCCGCCTCACGGTGGAGAACGACCAATCTGACCTAGCAGACAATTCTGAGATGTTTACGGGTACAGAACAGACGACCATGGATACAGAAGAACTGCCTAGCGTGGATGCAACGGTGGCCAGCGGGACGGCGGCACGACCTACCGCTGACGATGCTCCAGACACAGCGAAGGAGCTCGATAGGCGGCAACAGGCTACTGAGGAGGCTACGGCGCCTGCACCGCACGACAGCGATGGGACACTAGGGGACTGGTCAGAAGAGCCACCCCGTGGGGAACAGATGATGCCGGAGGAACTGCTCCCACGCACTCTCCCGGTGTAAGACTGGAAGAGTGCACGGAATAACGGCAGACCATATGAGGGGACGGCGGGGAACGTTAGTCGGACAGCAGCCTATGTACGGCAAAATTAGCGACCGTACGGTACCTTATCTACGTTGACCTACATGCAACAAGGTTATCGGATAGGGTCTGTTAACGTCAATAGCATTGGGACGCCGGTACAAATCAAGATGCTCAGTGACATGATAAAGGCTACGGATTTAGACATAGCACTATTATAAGAAGTTCGGGTACTTCCCCCCTCGGACTTTTACGGTTACGACATTTACTGTTCCCCGTGTGGCGAGAGAGGCGTTGGCACAGCTATACTATTAAAAGAAGGGATACGTGCAGACGAAGTAGAGTATTTGCCTTCTGCCTGTGGTACGGCCGTGGACATAGGTGGAATGCGTTTGATCAACATATACGCACCGTCAGCCTCGGATAAGAGAAGTGACAGAGCAGATTTTTACGCCCATGAGGTTACACCGTTGTTCGAGGGACGATACGATGGTTGCATACTCGGCGGGGATTTTAATTCTGTGCTCGACAGAAAGGACCAACAACCTAACTATACTACTAGCCAATAACTTAGGGAGCTGGCCAACGGGATGGAATTAGTCGATACATGGGACCTGAAGTATCACAATCAATCAGGACATACATTTTTTACTAGCCACTCCGCGAGCCGTTTGGACCGGATCTACGTTTCAAGGGCGTTAGCAAAGTCGACGGTGAACGCAGAAATATGGCCGACAGCGTTTACAGACCACGAGGCATACAATTGTACGATTAACCTTGATAGACAGCAGGTATGGAGACGGAGGGGTAATTGGAAGATGAACGTCTCCCACCTGCGAGATGCAGAATGCCGACGCATGGTGGAGGACGCGTGGCATGGCTGCCTGACGCGCACGATGGCTATGAGGATTCAGGCGGCTTTTGGGTACTATGTGTGCCAGGGACAACTCTTTAAGGTACAGTACAACACGCTTACCCTCCCAGCGCGAGAGGGGGGCGTTGGTTTGGTGAACGTGCACGAGAAGGCGCGTGCCATGTATATTAATACTATGCTCAAACGGTGGCGCAACAGGAATCACTCGCTTACGGGGACGATCATCGAAGAACTCGTACCAACATCGCATCTTCCTCCAGTCAGTGTCGGCCATATATCGCCCCCTTTAACGTAAGTGCGCACGTTCATCGTGGAGAGCGTTTACCGACGACCCGACAGTCGACATCGAAGGACGTGTACCATCTGCTTCTTCGACAGATCGCCCGGAATAGGGTGGAACGCAAATATCCAGCTGTTAATTGGCACGTGGTGTGGCGCACGGTCCACCACCCCCATCTACCTACATCAGTCAGATCAACATCGTACATTGTCGTCAACCGAAAATACCCTACAAATGGTGAAAAGTACGCAATACATTTGGCGGATTCGCCCTTGTGCCAGCAATGCGGCGAGCTGGATACGGACGACCATCGGCTGGTCTGCAGCGAGGCATTGGCTGTCTGGACTCTCGCAAGAAAGATAATAGCGTTCATGCGGCGCACTATCTATACAGCAGTCTGTTCTGACAGTATTTTTTCCAGAGGAAACGTATTTTCCGCGTCATAAGACGAACGCAGTGGCGTGGATCACAGGTATGACGGTCCATTACATCTATAGAGACACACGTACGAACTTACTGAACGTCCTGGATTACTGGCAATACTTGCAAGATGGAGACACAAAACTATTACGGCTACAAAAGTACAAGGATTGGTACGCCAATTTCCTAATAACGGTTTTTGCGGACCCGCCATATACCTGGGGTGTGCCGGGTGCGCAAAGAAGAGCGGCGGTGCTTTCGTTGTGAAACCGACCAAGTAAAGTGATCGACTAAGAACACTATGCGAGTATACGACTTACGAAACACTCACGCTTGAACAGTTAGCAAATGGATGTACTTCAAATTTTGTTTTCATATCCACAAATACTTTTCTTTAGGGTGCCGGAGGTGGCCTCACTTTGATTTTGTTGTTATTTCATGCTGCATGGTAGGACGCAGCGAGGTTCCTTCCAGGACAGTTATCATGTGTCAGGACGTACTATGTTTATTTTGTGAATAATAAAGGTTTCTGTTTCTCCTACCTTCCTTCATATAAAATAAATAAATAAACAAAAACCCCTCACTCCAAAAAAAAAAAAAATAAAAAAGTATAAAAATGGTAGAGCACTTGCCCGCGAAAAAAAAGATGGATAGAGCGTCTGCCATGTAAGCAGGAGATCCCGGGTTCGAGTCCCGGTCGGGGCACACATTTTGAGCTGTCCCCATCGAGGTATATCAACAACACCTGTCGGCAGCTGAGGGTTTCAATTAATTATCATTTATTCTAGAGAAGCTGCACGGTCATCAATGGTATCTGTTCTTTCGAGAGCAGTTACTATATTCATATATACTCTAGTAAAAATCCGCTTGAGCCGCTGCTGCTGGGAATTGCTGTAAACCACATGGAAAAAGGTAGTCATCTAAAGAGGTGAGTGCAAAACCTACGGCCAAAACAGAGACACTGTGTAAGTAGACTGTTTATGGTTTCTTATTGGCAACGTTACGTACCACTCTGTATAAAAATGACTGGCTGTGCTGTGTGCAGTCTGTGGCTAGTTTGCATTGTTGTCTGTCATTGTAGTGTTGGGCAGCTGGATGTGAACACCGCGTAGCGTTGCGCAGTTGGAGGTGCCTGCCAGCAGTGGTGGATGTGGGGAGAGAAATGGCGGAGTTTTGTAATTTGTAAGACTGGATGTCACGAACTGCTATGTATATTATGATTTTTCAACACTATTAAGGTAAATACATTGTTTGTTCTCTATTAAAATCTTTCATTTGATAACTATCCCTATCAGTAGTTAGTGCCTTCCGTAGTTTGAATCTTTTATTTAGCTGGCAGTAGTAGCGCTCGCGGTATTGCAGTAGTTCGAGTAATGAAGATTTTTGTGAGGTAAGTGATTTGTGAAAGGCATAGTTTAATGTTAGTCAGGGCCATTCTTTTGTAGGGATTTTTGAAAGTCAGATTGCGTTGCGCTAAAAATATTGTGTGTCAGTTTAAGCACAGTCTTGTATAATTTTTCTAAGGGGAAGTTTCATATGTCGACCCTTAGCCGAGGATACCTCACTGGAATCTTCTGATTTTTTCTTGTAGTTTGTGTAATTAGTGTAGCTTTTGTTTATTGCTTGCGCGTAATTGTAGAAAGAATTTCTTTTGTAGTTGTAGTTTTTCATTGTTGTACAGTAAAACAGTTGTGGAATGCATGTAGATTTGCAGCAAGTATTTCGCAGCTGCGCTTGCAATTAACTAGATATTATTTTCAGTGCTATGTTAATGTGTTTTCTTATTTTTGCTCTTCAAATTGTGTTTTTCTGTGTTGTCGTGTGAAATATTGTGACAATAATGGCGTGTGAAAAACGTAATACTAGCCTCCAAAGTAAACTGAGAAATGACAGTGAAGACGAAAGCAGTGTGTTAGCGCCACCGTGTAATGAATAAATTAATTTTCAAAGTAGTAATTTGGTAATTGTACATAGGGAAATGCACTGCCGAATAGCACTGAGGAATATGTTTCAGACACCAGTTAGACACAATGGAACAAAATCTTCAAAAGTTAGACACAATGGAACAACACCAGAGACAAACACAGCAAAAGCTTCAAAAGTTAGACACCACACTTGAACAAACACGTGAAGATTTAACTACTGAGTTGCATAATATTGAATCGAAATGTCAAAAAGTCTGTAATGACGTAAAAACACAAATTTGTGAGCATTTCCAACCTATATTTTCGCGTCATGAAAATGCATTACATAATCATGAAGCAGCCATAAAAGAACTGCAAACTATTGTTCATGAAAATCACGACACCTTGCAAGCTAAAATTGACTCAGTTGCATCTACCGATTCGGTTACGCAACTTTCAAAAACTCTGGAAAACTTAAAGGACACAGTAGATTCGATTTCAACACAAATGGACACTCTGGTTCAGAGAAACACACTGAGGAAATGTGTTCACTATCGGAGAAAGTAGCCGAACTTTCGGATCAGTTCACTAACTTATCTACAAAGGTAGATGATGATTTGAATGACACAAGACCCGTAACCTTCACTGACACAGAAGAGTATGAACAAATTATAAAATTCAAACAAAATCAAAATCAAATCAATACACAGTACAAAAGAGAAATCCGGGAAGTACAAGATCAGTTGACGCAGGTAATACAAGAATTACATATTTCAGAGGACACTCGCGCTCCAATACGGGAAGAGGGACATAGAATTACGGAAAAGCCGCAAAATAATAACACAGGGAATTTCGGAAATTATGAAAGAAATTGGCAAGGTGCACCGAATTTTGAGATGGAACCGCCAACACGACGTAACAATGACCGACATACGAATCACCGACATGATGATTTTGACTACAAGCTGTTTATTACTACACGTAAGTTCAAAACATTTAAGAATTCCAGCAACGACATTCATCCACAAGCGTGGCTTCATCAATTCTCTCATTGTTTTCCTCCCAACTGGTCATTAGAGCACAGATTAGAATTTATGTGTGGCTATTTAGAGAATGAACCAGCTGTAAGAACGCGATCGGTCATTCACGATTGCCACAGTGAAGGAGATTTTTATCATGCCTTCCTCTCAGCATATTGGTCTCAAGCTACACAAGACCAAGTAAAACATAGCATCTTAATGATGAAACATTTCGAACAATCTGAATTTTCCAGTCTTGTGAAATATTTTGAAGACATGTTGCACAAGAATCAGTATCTGTCAAACCCTTACAGCCCCTCAGAACTCATCCGAATTTACTTAATAAATTACCTGTACATTTACGAAATATTCTTTTGGCAGGACGTTGCAAAGATGACATTGAAGCTTTTCCAGGACTGTTACAAGAATTGGAATTTGACACTGACAATCGCGGAAGGCGAAAACAGGAATACAACAATTACAGGTCACATCCGTCACAATTCCGCGATGAAAGAAATAATAACTGGACACGACTAGGCTATTCTTACAACGTAAATCGTGACCAAAACAGACACCACCCTTATGACAACCGTTGGCAGAGTAGTAACAGTTACAGAGAAAAATCGCATTTCCGTAGTAATGAGTATGACAGAGACAGTCATAGAAACAGACAATATGGCAACCAGAACTATTATTATCACGGGAGACACAATAACTTCAGATGCAACGGTCTACCATGCAGTGATAATTCAGGGAGAAATTCTCCACCACTTAACCAACAAGAAAGAAACTACAGGGACTACCGACATGATGACAGACTATATAATCATAACGACAGACCTGAATTTCATCAGAACTGGCGGGATTCAAACAGAGCAGGGCACTCTCGACAAGGTGAATTTGTAGAAGTTAGATCTCCTAATGGCAATAACGACGCGCGCCAACAAAGAGACAGACAATGACTTGCACCGCAGGCAGCCACAAGTGCCCGCGGGCTCCCAGAAAATAACATAAGACGCTAGACTTGAGAAAAATTTTAGCATTCCTTACCGACATATACAACATGATAATTGCTTTGAAGTTGAAACTCTGCACACTAGAGAATAAAGGTTTACACCACATTTCTCATGTAAAACCGTTTATTGAAAGATAATCTGTTTTTTAACTTAGTCTTTGCCGTAAAACTTTTCACTTCACGCTACTAGTACAATTTGTCACACTGAGAAACTGTTAACATGCAACAACGTTTTGAAGTTAACTATCCAGCCTAGAACCTAGGGAACATTTTTAAACAGTAATTACGAATGCATTGTTATAGTGAACAGATGACACAGTGTTGTTATTTGTACATTCTTGCTTGTTAGTTGCACAATTATGTAACGACTATCTGGCTTACATACTTAGAACATATACTGGTACTGCTAATGAGATTTTAATGCAACATTTTGGTTTACTAGAAAATACATTCTGGATTTAAAGTACTTTCTGCGAGATACCAGATGAAACAGTGGTTAGTTTATGTGACAGCTACACGATTTTATCATGACGCTACTAATGAGTGACAATACACAATGTTGCTTTTGCAGTGTTTCTGTTTTATATCTGCACAGTTTTTCTGTATTAGTCTGGAAAGTAAGACATGTTTTAGTAGTAACTTTTGTGGTATAGCTACAATGAGACTGCCTTTTCCATAGCACAACAATACGTTACAGCAAAGTACTTTCATCATCATGGCAATAAGCGTAATAACTAAGATATCTATACGCAAAGCATTTCACTTTTATTTATCATGAGGTAAGTACATTGGCTTCTGCAGAACTTACCTTTCGGAGGACGATAACTACGACACTTCCACAGAGATTATCTTACAACAAGACGCACAGTTTAGCGCTACAGTACACGTATTTGAGTGATTAATTTTGTACTTAAATCATTTATTTTTAAAGATATTTGAAGTACAACGATACAAAGGTTTTCCGTGATACATTTCATTCCATTTCTGTAATCTGTAACACCAGAGGGTATAATTACATTAATCCTCAGGGGGTAGACGCCTACTTTGTGTACCACGTGTTTGGCAAGCACAAGGAGCCTTAGCTAATATGGTATTTGCTTATACAACTTTACACATCGGTACCATATTTCTCTAACCACAAATTAAACAGCTATCTGGTCATTTAACTGAGAGATAAACATTTTTTTTACTACATCAGTGACACATGTTTACGCAATTACACAGTTGAATAACTTCACACTTATGAAACTGTATTTTGTCTGTACTGTGTGAACTGTTCATATTTTTTTTGGAACCATTGTGATACTACGAGAGCTTTGAATGATGTATTTGGTATGGGATCATGATTTTTAAAGTACGTTTGAGGTAGATGACACTTTTGACATGAGCAGAGAATGTTTTTAGGTTTTGAAATTATTGAAGGAAGCTATGACGATTTTGAGATTTGGCTGAGGTTTTATCATGTTATGATATCGATGTGTATTACGCTGTTGCGGTATGTTTATGATCAATAAGCTGATGCTATATGAGGAATTTGATTATGCTACGTATTTATTATGATGAAATATTGAAGAAGTGTGGACGAATATGTATATGTGTAATAAGGTAAGGAATAATGAGTAGTGGTTAGGGACTCTGACTTGTGAAAAAGGATGTTGGAAACCAAGAATCATACTTTATGAGTTATGAAATGTGTGTAAATGCGTGAATGTACCACAATGCCGACGAAAATTTTTTGGACACTGTTATATTTAGAGGATTTTGTTTCTACAGATTTGTAAAGCAAATTCTGGACCTGTGAAACTTTTTATATGAGACTGTCACTGTAGTGCAAACTCATGTCGTAAATATTTCGGTTGAAATCCAAGTGACCTTGACGTAATGCGTCTTAAGCGGCCAGCTGTGTCAGACGCCTGGAGAAAAAGCCATTAGTGTGTGCTTTTTCAGAGGCACAGGTGGCGAAAAAAAAGAGGCCATTATCCTCGCTATTGACATTTCTTTGTAGAAAGCATCCTAAATACGACATGCTCAAACTTGAAAATATATGATTACACTGTGGAGCTCTTAATTTATGATGTTTACTTAAATGCCTAATGAAATGATGAGAAACATTTTACATATATTGTCTTTCTAGTTGAGAGATTTTTTTTACCTTTGGAGACGCCATTTGCCTAGTGAATGACATTTCATATGTTGCTTTATATATATATTTGCTCATTTCGTTTAACATCTAGTTTCTAGCTGTGCTGCGGCATTGGTTAAAATAAAATTTAATAGATATTTTATGCCTACAGATCCATTAAATAACCATTTTAAAATCAATTAAAAAAACGAGGGAGTACAAAAAGACATTTCCCTTCACAGGAATTGCATACATAATTTTTGTCATGTTTAGATATAAGTTATTGCATTTGCTGCTGCTGTTTGCCAGGCATAGTGTTACTGAATTTGACTTTGTATTACTCTGTTAAGCCAGTTTTACTACTGATTTATTTTTATTGTTTGCTGCACATTGCCTTATATTAGTTGTAATATTGCAATTGCTCTGCTACTTTATTTTAGTGCTGCTTGCTTTGCCAATTTGAATTTTTTTGTCATTGCTGTTCGTGTTAATTGTTTTGTGCTGCTGCATTGCCTCGCCCCTTAGTTTAACATCTGAGCTCAGTAGATTTAAGTTAGCTTAAGATGAGGTAGGCTATATAAGAGAACTAGTTGTGATGAATTGAAAGAAATACATTGATAAGCTATAAGAAAATGGTTTGGCCAAAAAAGTATTTTGAAATAGGATATTAACAAAAAAGTAGGATTTAGGGACAACAGGTTTAGGTAGGATTTTCTTGGAAATAAATGATGAGGTAAGATAATGGAAAATAAATAATGAGGTAAGAAATATGTGAATATATAAATACAGAAATCATGCTTAGATAGGATTTTTTTGGTGGAAACAAATGTTGAAATAAGATGAAAGATCTATGGAATGAAGTTTTGGGTTGGACTGCAGTACCAAATATTACCCTGAAAACGAACCCTGTCTTTCCTTTCGTATTATTCCGCTATGTGTTTATGTATCCTTGTGTATTTGTCTTTTTCCTGTTTTTTGTGTTTAGTTAATAAGATTTATGTTGTAGAATTTTCCAAATAGTATGTTATTTTCTTTGTAAAGATGTTTAGACATTATTTCTTCTATTCTGTTTTAATGCTCATGTGTGAAGTTGATGTTTCGAAAGTTATTCTGATCTTTTATGTATGTACTCATGTCGTAATTCGTGTAACACTGATGTATATGTTATTTCGATTCTTTTGTAAAGCCTGTACTACAAATGTTATCTGTATTGTTATGTTCTTTAATGATGTATTTTGTACCTTAGTAATTGTATTCTTATGTTATGAAATTGTTATTGACACCAGTTCATCATATTATTAACTTGTAAGTTCTATTTCACTGCACACGTTTCTGTTGGTCATAGTATATGGACAATATGTGAGAAGTAGGGACTGTTAGTGTTTGCACGTGTGTTAATAATTCAGCAAGAGACTGGATAATAGCATTGCTGGTTCTAAGGACAATTCCAAAAACTTTGTGAGTGCATAAGTGGTGGTTATGGACTTGTTATATTATCCGCAAGACTCTTCAATGGTGATTGTGCACCTGTGCAGTCACAACAGATGGCTGCTGGCCATCTCTACAAGGACTACAGTGGGTCTGCATCTTTGATGACCCACCAATACCATTATTTCTACAAGGACTACAGTGGGTCTGCATCTTTGATAACCCACCAATACCATTATTTCTACAAGGACTACAGTGGGTCTACACCTTTGCTGACTCACCAGTACCATTATTTCTACAAGGACTGCAGTGGGTCTGCACCTCTGGTGGTCCACCAATACCACAATTTCTACAAGGACTGCAGTGGGTCTGCACCTCTGGTGGCCCACCAATACCGTAATCTCTACCGGGACTACAGTGGGTCTGCTCTGTGATGACCTACCTACCAATCTTCTTCAAAACTTCGACTGATTCTGCTGTGGGTTTGCTCTGTTGTGGCCCATTACCTGTCAGCATGTCAAGAGTCAACACTGTCTTTCCATTGGAAGGACAACACTACTTCTTCAAGACTGCATGGCAATCCACTACTTCCATGTGCATTGTCTTTTACTGCTCAGACTTTGAGAAAAGAAACGGCAGTTTTACTGTGATGAACGATCAGGACTGTCTTTATGGACTGTGAGAAAATTTTAGCTTTTGACCAACATTGTATCAATACGTGTGTGCATTTGATTTCTTTGTTATTGTAATTGTGAAAATTTTTTTTTCAAATATATATTGGCCAGTGCCCAAAACAAATTGTAAAATTTTTTGTGGGGAGCATTGGGGCTATGTAAGTAGACTGTTTATGTTTTCTTATTGGCAACGTTACGTAGCACTCTGTATAAAAATGACTGGCTGTGCTGTGTGCAGTCTGTGGCTAGTTTGCATTGTTGTCTGTCATTGTAGTGTTGGGCAGCTGGATGTGAACAGCGCGTAGCGTTGCGCAGTTGGAAGTGAGCCGCCAGCAGTGGTGGATGTGGGGAGAGAAATGGCGGAGTTTTGAAATTTGTAAGACTGGATGTCACGAACTGCTATGTATATTATGATTTTTCAACACTATTAAGGTAAATACATTGTTTGTTCTCTATTAAAATCTTTCATTTACTAACTATCCCTATCAGTAGTTAGTGCCTTCCGTAGTTTGAATCTTTTATTTAGCTGGCAGTAGTGGCGCTCGCTGTATTGCAGTAGCTTGAGTAACGAAGATTTTTGTGACGTAAGTGATTTGTGAAAGGTATAGGTTAATGTTAGTCAGGGCCATTCTTTTGTAGGGATTTTTGAAAGTCAGATTGCGTTGTGCTAAATATATTGTGTGTCAGTTTAAACACAGTCATGTATAATTGTTCTAAGTGGAAGTTTCATATGTCGACCCTTAGCCAAGGATACCTTACTGGAATCTTCTGATTTTTTCTTGTAGTTTGTGTAATTAGTGTAGATTTTGTTTATTGCTAGCGCGTAATTGTACAGAGAATCTCCTTTGTAGTTGCAGTCTTTCATTGTTGTACAGTAAAACAGGTGTGGCATGCATGTAGATTTGCAGCAAGTATTTCGCAGCTGCGCTTGCAATTAACTAGATATTATTTTCAGTGCTATGTTAATGTGTCCCATTTGTTGCATTAACTGTAATAACAGTGCACTGGTGTCTGAAACATATCTCTCAGTGCTATTCGGCAGTGCATTTGAACCGGCAATATTCGCATTTTGAAAAGCAGAAAATGTGTCTTGATTTATTTGAGAAAACGGTGAGGACGCAAAACCTGAATCTACAGTATTTGCAAGATTGTATCCTGTCGTTTCGGATTCCTGAAGCAAGCTGTTGCCGACCGATCGATCGATAATGCTTCCCTGTTCACTAATTGTTTCACTGCCTACACGTAAAACAAGCAGCAGGAAAAGCATATGTGTGGCTGAGATTCAGTGGAAGAATCTGATAGAAACGTAATTCGTTCATGATAAAAGCAGATTACAAAAAATTCGTTCGAACGATTCTAGAGTATTGTACATGTATGGAACTCTAAGTTGAAGAGAGAAGGGCGGCCGCGGTGGCCGAGTGGTTCTAGGCGCTTCAGTCCGGAACCGCGCGACTGCTCCGGTCGCAGGTTCGAATCCTGCCTCGGGCATGAATGTATGTGATGTCCTTAGGTTAGTTGGGTTTAAGTAGTCTTCTAAGTTCTAGAGGACTGATGATCTCAGATGTTAAGTCCCATAGTGCTGAGGGCCATTTGAACAATTTTTTGAAGACAGAAGATCAAAAAGCGTGGAGCATTTCGTCACGGGGTCGTTTAGTAAGCACGAGAGCGAGATGTTCAAAATACTTGCAACGTTACGCGTATTTAGGCGAGATAATTATCCTCGCAGAATTGCTACGAGATAAGGTGTATTTTATGTGCGGCTGAACGCTACCGGGCCCGGCGGTCTGGGCGGGCCGCAGTGACTGTTCCTGCGAGCCAGTTGCAAAGATAAGCAACGTCACCAGAAAAACCCAAAAGTGGGGACATGGATTGCCGTAGCTCGCATGGCTTTTGTGGTGCGACAAAGCTGAAAGATGGCTTCTTACAAGCTGAAGTCGTTTCTTCAATTTCCTGAGTGTAGCACAGTACAATTTAGAGTTGATCGTGGCCCTATGAGAACATCAAACAGAATGACCTCTTTAGAGTCCCAAAAGACGGTCTCCATGATCACGCCAACTGAGGGCGCAGCTTTGAACTTTTTCTTCGGAAGAAAGCTGGTGTGCCGCCACGGCAAGGATTGCCGTTTTGTTTCCGTTTCGAAGTGATGAGGCCATATTTCATCGCTTTACGAGTCCGGAACCACAGGACTTAGTTCATTTTAAAATCTGGTGGCTAGAACATAGTGTCGTGGATATTACATCACGATCCGTAAGCGAGATAAATGCACCAGTTGACAGCTGCGGTATTCATATCTATGTTGAAAGAAACATGGTTTGCTTTACTAATTATTTTTAAGCAGCAGTCCTTTTTATATGTTATCTGAGGTGTGTTTGTCGCTATCATTATTCAAAGTCAAATGTGCAAGTCAGTACATGGCATCCATAAAAGAGATTAGTGCAAGTTTACCCTATATTTTTTACGCTTTCATAATAGATACCACCCCAAATCCTGTCGGCCTACACTTGACGAGGAAAGATTAGAAAAGCAATGGCTTGACTACGGAAACTTTTCCATTTCCACATGAATGTGACAGTAATTTACTTCTCATTTCATTGCCGGCCGGGGTGGCGGAGCGGTTCTAGGCGCTACAGTCTGGAACCGCGCGATCGCTACGGTCGCAGGTTCGAATCCTGCCTCGGGCATGGATGTGTGTGATGTCCTTCGGTCATTTAGGTTAAGTAGTTCTAGGTTATAGCGGACTGAGGACCTCAGAAGTTAAGTCCCATAGTGCTCAGAGCCATTTGAACCATTTTTTGCTCTTTACGACCTTTTGTTAGGCGGCGAGGAACCCAGCGCCCACACACCTTGGAGTACCCCAAATGGTGAACGAATGTGTCAGCATTACCAACAGAGACGTCCAGCTGTGCAGTTACGTGTTCGATTATGATCTGTCGATCACCTCGAATGAGAGTGTCCGCACGTTCCAACAGTGCAGGCGTCACAGCTGTGTGCGGCGAGCCGGCACGCTGGAGATCGGACAGGTTCGCACGACCGTGTTGTGATGACGACAAACGCCTCGCCTAAAGACTCACCGTGCTTTCGTTCACTGCCAGGTCTCCTGAGACATTCAGCAAGTGCATGTCAATACGCAATGCTCTGTTTTCTCGGGAAAAGAAACTCAATGACAGCTCTCTGCTTAGAACGCACGTCCTTTACAGACGCTATTTTGAAAACTACGTATAGCGCCGCCACCCGTCGGAACTTTACAAAAATGTAGCTGCAGAAGCGCTAATACTCCACAACAAATTCCGCATTTTTAACCTAAATTATCACAGGGTGTATTCGACCCGGGGCAACCGGGAGATCCGGGAAAAACCTGGGAATTTTTTCATCCGGGAGAAATTTTTTTAGAATTCCGTGAATTTTTCATTGTTTTAGTTTTTAGTTACATTTTTGTAACTTTGACTAGTAAGAACCAATACTCTAACAAAGAATATTACTGTATCTCGCGACTGCAGAATAATACTGCAGCAATAAAACACGAACGAGAGAAAAAAATGAAAATTAAACTTAAGTTACAAAGGAAATGCACCATATACAAGAACAAAACACAGTGTTCATACAAGTGTCTGACAACAGCAAAATGTGCCAAACCCTGTAGGAAGACTATGCAGTGTTTCATAACAACAAATCGCCTCCGATGAGCGCGACGTCACAACTGTTTAGTATAGATTCGGGTGAGCGGTTGCGGGCGAGCTTATGCGCATGTGCAGTTGAGTCGCGTATGAGTAGTACCTTCTCCCGCTTCTGGCTACAGAAGTGTGGCAATTAGCTGTACAAGCAATTGCAGCAAGCAGCCAGATGCTATCCGGAAAAATTTTGCTGGTGCGCCTAACTTGGCAGATTCACGTATGTGCAACAGGCCCGGAACTAGGGGGCGGGGGCAAACCGGGGTATCTGCTCCCGGTGGCAGTTTCAAGGGGGGTGGGAGGGGAGGGGACACTAAATTCATATTATTGAGGAAAAGACCTTGTTTCACAGAGCGCCCACATCCGTCGCATCTAGAAATAAACTTTCCTGTAGGCAAAAGGGGACGGGTCTATACGAACTGAGCGAATGAAGCCGAAAGGATGAATGAAAATCGCTGTTAATGTGGTTGACTGGGTTTGCAAATGATTAGCGTTGTTATAATTACTAGCGAATTCCATAAATTCAGACTACCAGAGTGGAAATAAACGACTAACAGGAATAACAGGCAACTAAGATTACGTATTTCTCCGTGTATCCAAGAAAATGAAATTTTGACAAAAGATTTTTCGCCAGATCGCTACACTAAGGGCCAGTTATACAGTCCTCTGCTAGCAGCCGCTGAAGTTCTATTCTGGGAGTAGCGCGGAAAACGCGTTGTACGAACACGTAATAACGCCTAACCGGAGAACAAATGCGGGATAACTAAACCGGTGATTGTGGTAGGGTTAGTGAAGTTAACTAGAGAATAAATTTTGACACTGGCAGGAATAGTTACAGAATTAGTGATGACAAGATTGTTTGTTAGAACGAGGAAGGAGAAGAAACGGAGACTCTCACAAACTACGGAAGAATATGACGATTCCAAATTTATATAAAAATTTCGTGCTACTACTTTTCGACCTCATGCTTCAGAAGCTAGAGAGTATGAATGAAATGTGAAACGATTTCGTAACATAAAACGTTTTGCTTGTAGTAGGCCTAATAGGTATTTGATATCGGTACTTCGTGAATTATATTCTGTCGTGTTACAAAAATGACCATTTGCGCCAAAACAGTCTCGTTTATTTGGTGTGTGTAACAATTGCTGCAATATTAGGCAGGCCTATTTCGTTTTATCTAGCACCAATCTTGTGTACTAATTGTATTAACAGCTTTTCTGGTAGTAGACTACGACATTTCGTTTTTTCATGTAGCAAAACGTTGACGAACTTTGATTAGGTAATAGATTCTTTTCCAGAAAGGAAAGTGCGCCATATAAAGCCGTGGCAAGATTAGAGAGAATAAAAAGTGCTAGGACTTAAGGATTGAGGAAATGTGTACTGTCTTGCTTGTCTCTTGTCTTTACTCGTTTTATGTATCCTATTTTATGATACTCGAAACAGCAAGTTATTAGCTAATATGTAGTAAAGACTACTTTTCTGAAGGATTCTAGTTCTACCGATTACAAATAATCCCATACACTATTAATTGCGAGATTTTTTAAAGAGGTGCAGGATGTCAAACCGGCCGATTGGGCGCAGGAGAGGCACCACAGGACATTTTAATTTCCACTGGCCTGATTATAGCTTGATGGCACCCATTACAAAATATTACACGTTTGAATTCCACAGAGCGAAATACGGAGACGTGCGATGGAAGAATGCTGTGTGAAGAGGCGTGGCACTGCACTTCGGCACACTTAAGACGAAATAACATGTCTTACTTTCCCTCGATCATATATGTTTTATGTATCAGAACCATCACAAAGAGGAGCGCTACAAAAGAAGATATTTTTGAAAAGTCCATTTTTTAAATTTTTGGCGTCCTACCTCAAACGCTCTAGGGAGAGGGAGCGCCACTATCTAATATTGCCCTGGTTAGGAAATATCGTAGACCCGGACCTGATGCGCAGAGCACTCTTGAGTTGTAGTGGGGAGGTGGTAGTCTCCACGTGACCCGTGTTTACATTAAGTGATTTTGCTGTTTCCTCTTCGTTTATTGCTCTGACGTCAAATGAAAGCAAAACGGATTTCTGTAGCCGGGAGCTATCAAGTGAATTAAAATACATTCACATAATTATGGAAGGCTAAAATATGTTGTTAGTTTAAGATTTTATTTTGTTTCCACCTTTCTGAAAGTCAAACGTTAATTCCCTTGCAGAACAATGAAGTTATTTTTGTTGGTTTGTTAAAGAAATTTGACTTTTATTGATCTTTTCTGCTGAGACAATCAATTTATTTGAAACGAAGTGTTTAATTCCACACTATTGGCTAGTTCCAACTTTTCGCTACATTTCAAGTTCACGTTGAAAATCTTCTAGCGCGTATGGCATTACGCCATAAAAAAGAACCAAAGAAGAGATAATGCGGTACTGGTATCCCAAGAAAATTTACATCTGAATATGGACATATGAATGTGCACTTTAAACCGAATTATGCGTTTTAGTATGGTTCACAAAATTCCCATGCTCTTGGAGTATTCTCTAATGTCTTGCTTCTGTTATGACATAATGTAAGATCTTTTAATGTTTTACAAGTACGAACGTACGGGTTTCCTGCGTCATCGTAGCTGCACAAGCGTGGCGACGCCTGTCATCTGGCGCAACTTCTGAAACGAATCTATTTCCAACAGGTCGCGGGAAAATGTTCCGAATGGTTGTTTGAAAAGCGTTACTTTCAAGTAAATTAAATTTTCTTTTACACAACATGGACTCTGTGCGTGAATGTCCGATGAATTTCTTAAATCACAGAGTGTTTGACTCTCAAATTCAAATCTTTGAGGACGACCATTTAGAATATTTTCGAGCCCAGAAGATCAGACATTTATGTCGTTGTTAAAATTTTACTGGCACATTTGTGTGCGCAAAAAAGATCAACATTATGTGTGAAAGCTTAGCTTCTCTTGCAGCTTATTAATCTCAGAGGCCAATATTATACGCGCAAGCTTTTCTTTTCTTGTAGCAACACTATGTACATTACCATTTCCTATTTGCGTGTTCGCACTACTTATCAGTGATGTTGCTGTTGGCTGACTACATCACGTGTCCTATGCTCTGAATATCCGCTGACATCGGCTGGCGAGATCGCTTGACATGAGCTACGACTGGCTTACAAAAGCGCATCGCAATCTCGATTTCAATCCTTCGGAATGTAACATGCGGTGTTTGGTGGAATTCGAATTTATACTTTCGTAATACGAAAATATGCAGTGTACATGTTGCTGCACATCAGACATCTTTCCAAAACATGTTTTTTCCCCTGAGTTTCGTTTTCTAAAGTGCGGAGAAATTCTACACCAGTGTATAAAACCACAAACATTGAAAGTATTGATAAGTTTTACAGTTCTGAGGAAAAGTATACTGCACAGAGAAAGTGTATTTTTAACCGGGAAATCCGGGAAAAGTGCGGGAATTATTTTTCCTCGTCCACGTTTACACCCTGTATCAGAAAAAAATGTGTTGCATTACTTACTGAACGCGTCTGGTAAGTTCCCCACCCTAAACCATTGTAACATGTGCTTTATGAGTCTCTTCTTCCCGAATGGTAGACTGAAGGTATTTTAATAACGTAGTTTTATTCAGGTTTACTTGCACCGGGAACTGCGTCCTCGAAGACCGTATTAATGAGATCAAAGATAGGAAGGGCAGCTTCGGTCGTAAATTTTTATCTGCATATTGCAGTTCGATTTCAGCCTCTGTGTAACTGTCTTCAGTGCATTTATGTCCAACCCAATATGGCTCATCGTAAATTAAATGGCAATGTTCCCACACTGGTGTTACAAATAACAAGCCGGTAAAGGTTTGTTATCCTTAGTGGCAATGTAGTACCATGTGTGATTTTACTTAGGATGGATCATTACGACCTGGGCATAATTGCACTGAAGAAATCCATCTGCAATAAACAGATTAAAACTTTCTTTCCCTTATCTTGAACGTAATTTTATGTTACACTTCAAGGCCTCATGCCTACGTGAAGAGATTATTGAAGAATTTCTGTGTTCTTTGGTTACTGCCCCTAGTAGCATCAAGTGTCCAGATTCGACACTGATTTACTACGCTGTTTTGCCTTATACACTGAACACTTACTGTAATAACGCATAAACATAACCCTGTATGTAAGAGGCTCTACACAAGAAAACATGTGACGGTCTACGCGAGCTGGTGGGAACCGGGCTCTAGCTCGCAACTGCTGACACGCCCAATGTCGTGTGTCGAATGCCAGATCCGTTTCACCCCTTCCCGCTCCATCCGTACGCCACGCCCCACCTTCCCCCCGTGCCCCCTCTCCCGTATATATCCATACATCCCTCCCCCCACCACCAGTCGGCTGGTGATACCGGCATTCGGTGCTAATTGAGGCACCAGCCACGTCAATGAAGCCGCCAATTCCATATGTTAATTGTCCTAATTATTCATCAACAATTACACCGCACTTCATTATTTATCCGATATTCACAGCAGCCAATGGCACTCGATTATTTATTTATTATCTTTTTTTGGGCAAAAAAATCCCATTTCCGATTCCTCTGCCTAAGTGACTGACGTGGAATCAGATGCTTCGTTCACTTCACACAGACTGCTGCGAATTGCCAATACTGCTGATACTTCTCTCATTTATGGGCGCTAAATATCCTACAATCGAATATTCTGTCTGGATTGAGCGTAAAGAGCTACGCAGGATATGCGTGCGTTCTCTTTGACGATAGTCTGTTCCTGTCAACTGGAATACTGAATACTGTATAAACATAAATGCGAAAATTCGCTGCTTTCCGGATTACCCAAAGAAGCGTACCCAAAGGGAACTGTACTGATTATATATGTATGGTGTGATCATATATACGAGATTTCATCAAAAAGTAACGGGAATTTTTGTTTTCCTTGAGGAATATTGAAAGTATTCTTCCCCAAATATAATACACTTGTGCCAGCGCCTTTTCCAGTCTTGGAAGCTCTACTGGAACTCACTATCCGTTATGGTGTTCAGTTCTTGCACCGATTCTGTTTTCATATCATCAATGCTGACGAAACGACGTTCTTTCATGGTGCTCTTCAGCCTCGGGTCAGAAATAAGCCACACGGGGCCACGTCCGCCAGGTAAGGTAGCTGACGCAACATAACGGTTTCTGGTCGTTTACTTCGGACTGCTTCACGCCAACTGCCCGCAACTTACAGGTGGTATTCCTTATTGACCGTAAGCAGGAACTCAAGATGCACCATCCCATTATAATCGAAGAAAATAGTGAGAAGAACCTTCACAAGTTATCGAACTTCTCGAATTGTTTTCGGTGTTGGCCCTTCAGTCAGTTTCCATTAGGATGATTGAGCCGTGTTTTCGACGTCATACCGGTATATCCATGTTTCGACCCCAGTTATAATCCTTAGAAGTTCTGGATCGTTGTCGACTTCATTCACCAGTTTCTGAATGATGTCTGAGTGACGTCCTTTTGGGTTGAAATTCAACAAATTCGGAATAAACTTTGTTGCTGCACGTTCCAAGCCCAAAACATCCGAAAAATTGCTTGGCAAGAGCCAAATGATATGACGAAATCATCAACAACTTTTCTGATGGTAATTTGGCGATTTTACAGAACCATTTTTTTTTTACTTCTTCCACATCGTCGTCAGTAAGATGTGCTAATGCGCCCAGGGCAGTCGTCAACCTCTTCTCCACCCTCTTTGAAACGTTTGTACCACTCCTAAACTCTTGCCTTACTCATAGTGGATTCGCCAAAAGTTTAATGCAAATTCTTTGACCCATCTTTTTCAAAAGTAAGAATTTCCCGTGCACTCGAAAACACGTGTAACATTTTCGACTGTCAACAATAACCTAAATATTCAAAACAGCTGGAAACACAGACATACATTAGGAACACGTGTCCCTACTTAAGGACTGCGAAATTAAAACATGCCCGTTCGTTTTGATTACATCTCGCATACGAGGTCTGCTCAAAAATTTCGCACTTATGGTGAGTTGGAACGAAATGCGGTTGACATCCCTGCACATGCCTGTGTTTAAGGTGTAATTGTCGAAAGTTTCATTGTTGAATGTCAGTTGTTGTTCATTGCTGTATTGAGTAAAACGTTGTGTCTCACAGTTTACGAATGTCGGGAGGAGCAACGCGTCTGTACTAATTTTGCGTGAATTTCAAGAAATCCTTTACGGGGACACACAAAATGAGACACACCAGATAATGCAGGAAAGCTACGCTGTTGAGTGGTTAAGCTGCACTCGGTGCTACGACCGATTCACACAGTTCAAAAATGACCGAACGGAAGTTAAAGATGACTCTGGTTTAGGACGCCCTTCGACATCTACGACGACGCTCATGTTACGAAGGTCAACGAAATTGTGCGTACCAGTCGAAAACTCACTGTCCGATTGATTGCAGAAGAATGTAACATTTCACTTGGATCATGTCATGACATCCTGACACAGCATCTTGGAATGCGTTGTTTCCCTGCCAAATTAGTCCTATGGCTCATGAGCTAGGACCAGAAAGTCCCTCGTCTCGCAATCTGTGAAGAGCATTTGGATCGCGCAAATGAGAACCATATGCTCCTTAAGCGAATCGTGAATGGTGATGAGATGTGGGTCTACGGTTATGATGTGGAGATCAAAGATCAATCTTCGCGATGAGTCGGGAGAGTTCCTCTAAGAACGAAAAAAACTTGTCAGATCAGGTCAAATGTCAAAGCCATGATGACAGATTTCTATGACTTTGAAGGATTAGTTCATGATGAATTCGTACCCCAGAGACAAAATGATAATCGATGGTACTATAGGGCGTGTTGCGACGCCTGTGAGAAAATGTGAGAAGGACACCGCCGGAAAGGTGGCAAGACAATTCATGGCTCTTGCATCATGATAACGCACCAGCACATTCATCCCTATGGTGCGTAAGTATTGCACAAAAAACGAAGTCACTGCTGCGTCACCCTCCGTACTTTTTTCTATTTCCAAAGCTGAATACCCCACTGAATGGTCGAAGATTTGCAACGATAGACAAGATGAAACAAAATGCGCAGACGGTGCTTCGCGCGATCCAGCGAAAGGCCTACCAAGACTGCTTCCGGAAGTGGAAACGGTGTTAGGAGTGGTGTACCAATTGCGGAGGAGAATATTTCGATGGAGATCATGCACAGTAAGTAAATGGTAATCGTAGAGAAATTTTGCGGACAAAGTTCCGGAATTTTTTGAACAGACCTTGTAAATGATGAAATAATTCTGATATCGAGGGCAATTGGGCACTGAAATGAATTAATTGACGATAAGGGAAAAATTTTGCCGGGCTGGGACTCGAAACCAGATTTCACGCTTTACGCGAGCGCTCGCCGCAATATCTTCGGCTTTTCGAGATCGCTTTCTTATTGTCATATGTCGCCTTTGCAATCATTTTATTGTCCAACTTCGGCTGAGATCATAATTTATTTAATTGCATCAAGAACTATTATGTCTGTGCACTGATAACTTTACTCCCAGCATGTGAATGTCGAGCTCAGGTAAGGTTATACACGTCGTAAACAGGTGAACATGGTACCATATGTCTATCAGCCCAGACGGAAATGGACGCAATTCGGATCGACGACAGTCGAAGCATAAAAATTATGACCTGATGTAGAGGAACATGTAATGCAGCATATTGCCACATATCAGTATGAGACAAGTGTTCGCAAGGCGAAGTACTGTCTTAGTAACAGTTAAAGGGCGGTGCCGAGTTACTGTTAGATTTCACTATTTTAGACAGATAGCTCTCAGTTGTAACTGTTATACAACACTTTCGAGTAGCCATCCTGGAATGACGGTATAAAACAAATCGTCGGAAAAGCTCATACCATATTGAGAGTCATTGGGTGAATTTTAAGGAAATGTAAGCAAACACCTGTTCTACTGATTCCTCAGTATTTCAGATCAATCTCGAAATCTGGACAACAGAAGATATAGATCCAGAGAAGAGTGGCACTTTTCCTCACGAAATCGCTTGAGAAACGCTGGGGCGTCCTGGAGATGCTGTGCAATGGTCCGATTCACGAACGATGGCGGTACGTGTAGGTAGAGATACGGTGGGGGACTGCACTGTTGTCGGCGCCAAACGACAACTGCAGTACGCCCATAAACGTACATTGCACCTCATGACAGCGTGTACCCTGCGAATTATGTCCGTCTTACTTGTGTAGAATTTGCCACTTAACTCCACCAACATCAAGTATGTCAACTCGCATCAAAAGAAATAAAAATTTACTTATTAATTCGCTACGACCACCTTTAATGCTCGTATTGAATACGTCACTCACAGCAGCGCTCTCACAACGCTATTGAACGCTCGCTGGTTGTCGAGGAATAAGTGACGCAGGTGCGCAGAACAAAAATAAACTCCAACCATAGTAGTACACGCTACAAGAGAAACGTTGTGCATCGAATTTCGAGAGTAAGTTCCAGGAATATTCGGGATACAAATCACTGCCCACACTTCCTGAGAAATAGTTACTACGAGAATATCAGGAAATATGGAGGTTTACCGACCATCATCCTACCTGCGCACCACTTGTCTGCTGAGCAGTGATAAGGGTGGAAAGGGGGGAGGGGGGAAGAGCAATGATATCAGAAGTACTCTCCGCTACACACCGTAAGTATTCTTGTAGTGTAGATCCAGATGTACCAATATCACTTTAAGAGTGAGCGTCACCTTCTGGTTATGGCCCTGACAGCTAGATAATAGTCCACTGCCTTTCTCTGAAAGTCAAAGCAACATACAGTGAAAATGGTATCACAATTTTTTACAGTTGCAATATCTATGAGCAGACTAGATTGGATGTATCCAAACTACATATTAGTAATATCTCAGGTTGATGTATGATGTGTTAATTGGCGATTATTTTGTCCACCCAGTTCTACCACTTGGCCACTGACGCGCTAATGGGGACCGAACGTCATCGTGGGCCAATGGCGACATTTGGATGGCGTCTGGAGGCCGTTGTCGGCTTTTGAGAGCTTGGATCCGCTACTTCTCATTCAAGTAGCCATTGAATTAGTAGACTGTTCTGTCTGGCGCCACTGGCCCATTGCCAATATCTATGGGGAAGAGTTTGTATCTGTGGGTTGTGTCCTTAGAAGGTCCTATCTTGCCAATATACATACGAGGTTGGATGGCCCGTGAAGGCGGCACGAAATTTGGGGATTGGCGGTAGCGTCGCGAGAAGAGGAGGTGGTCACGAGGTCCGAGCGGCCGAAGCCACGAGCCGCGCAAGGCGGGCCTGCGCAGAGCGAAGATACCGGAGTACTTCACCGGGTCAGCGTCGGCTACAAGCAGCAGGCCGACACCCAGTCACTTGGCTGGCAACATTCTTGTCGGACGACCGCTCGTGGCGTGGCTGCCCTCTTCTACCTGGCTCTCATCGGCACCACTCAGTAACCGCTGCGACGCACCGTGGATCCATGGAAATACTTGTTGATAAAGGAGACTAACATTCTGTAATCCTCGTGGTGATTGGTGTCATTGTCTGCCAGCTCTCATTATTATTTTCTGGTTTGTACCCGACCCTCCGAGTTTTACGCGGTCGGCTCTATGGTCGTAAATATAGGCCTTAGTATTGTACTAAGACGCTAGTTGTCGTTTGAAAATTTGTCCCGTTATTATATTGCCTTTCCTTTCTGTTTGTAGCAGATCATTAATGTTCTACTTAATCAGCTCCATGTCGTAAATACAGCCGGAACAGTTGTACTAAGGCACAGGTTGCCGTTAAACAAAAGAGGGACCTTTTGGTTAGATTTAGGCGTTAATCGGTTCAATTCTTTGATTGTAACTGCATTTCTTAGTCATTAGTTATAATCTGGACAACCTGTTGTACTGAGCTGTTCGTTTCCGTGTTTGAAAGACCGGGTCATTATTGATGTATTTTACCTGGATCTTGTGGTTCGTCCGAGTGAGTTCTTTTGTAATAAGTGTTCACAAGTAATGTTTTAAGACGTTCCTTAAGAGCGGTCTTAATAACTGACAATCAGCTTAACTTTGAAAATATTAACACCCAATTGTTACCAGGGCTTTAGTGAAAGTGAAATTGTCAGAAGGAACGGGTTGGGATGCAGTCGCACATTGGCTGTCGACTGAAGTTAAGATGTTGGTTGCTCTGAAGTAAGCCTTATCATTGTCACATTGTTTCCTAATCTGTTTAACCTTTAAGCACAGGTGCGCGTCTTAACCGCAAACCTTTCGACATACAGCTTTCAAATTAAAAGTTACGCCATGTGTTTTGAGTAAATGAATCACTCTTGTCATAAATAGTGTTTATATAGTTTTTATGTGTTGCTGAAGAGCATTTAATAAGACGGACTGTGTCCATCGCGGTAGTAAACAGCACTGTTTCACCCAATAACGAGCGGGCTGCAGGTCCGGCCGTCTTCTAATCGTTGTCATATTGTTTGCTGTTTTGTAATACAGCACTTCAGATTTCTTTTGCCAAAGCTTCTTCAACTTAAGGATTAAGGTCAAAAGAATTTTACAAATTTGTTCATTTTGTTAAAGAACATTTTATGGTTTTATATTGCTAAATAAACAGGTTGTGTGAAAAGAAAGTTATACACTCCTGGAAATTGAAATAAGAACACCGTGAATTCATTGTCCCAGGAAGGGGAAACTTTATTGACACATTCCTGGGGTCAGATACATCACATGATCACACTGACAGAACCACAGGCACATAGACACAGGCAACAGAGCATGCACAATGTCGGCACTAGTACAGTGTATATCCACCTTTCGCAGCAATGCAGGCTGCTATTCTCCCATGGAGACGATCGTAGAGATGCTGGATGTAGTCCTGTGGAACGGCTTGCCATGCCATTTCCACCTGGCGCCTCAGTCGGACCAGCGTTCGTGCTGGACGTGCAGACCGCGTGAGACGACGCTTCATCCAGTCCAAAACATGCTCAATGGGGGACAGATCCGGAGATCTTGCTGGCCAGGCTAGTTGACTTACACCTTCTAGAGCACGTTGGGTGGCACGGGATACATGCGGACGTGCATTGTCCTGTTGGAACAGCAAGTTCCCTTGCCGGTCTAGGAATGGTAGAACGATGGGTTCGATGACGGTTTGGATGTACCGTGCACTATTCAGTGTCCCCTCGACGATCACCAGTGGTGTACGGGCAGTGTAGGAGATCGCTCCCCACACGATGATGCCGGGTGTTGGCCCTGTGTGCCTCGGTCGTATGCAGTCCTGATTGTGGCGCTCACCTGCACGGCGCCAAACACGCATACGACCATCATTGGCACCAAGGCAGAAGCGACTCTCATCGCTGAAGACGACACGTCTCCATTCGTCCCTCCATTCACGCCTGTCGCGACACCACTGGAGGCGGGCTGCACGATGTTGGGGCGTGAGCGGAAGACGGCCTAACGGTGTGCGGGACCGTAGCCCAGCTTCATGGAGACGGTTGCGAATGGTCCTCGCCGATACCCCAGGAGCAACAGTGTCCATAATTTGCTGGGAAGTGGCGGTGCGGTCCCCTACGGCACTGCGTAGGATCCTACGGTCTTGGCGTGCATCCGTGCGTCGCTGCGGTCCGGTCCCAGGTCGACGGGCACGTGCACCTTCCGCCGACCACTGGCGACAACATCGATGTACTGTGGAGACCTCACGCCCCACGTGTTGAGCAATTCGGCGGTACGTCCACCCGGCCTCCCGCATGCCCACTATACGCCCTCGCTCAAAGTCCGTCAACTGCACATACGGTTCACGTCCACGCTGTCGCGGCATGCTACCAGTGTTAAAGACTGCGATGGAGCTCCGTATGCCACGGCAAACTGGCTGACACTGACGGCGGCGGTGCACAAATGCTGCGCAGCTAGCGCCATTCGACGGCCAACACCGCGGTTCCTGGTGTGTCCGCTGTGCCGTGCGTGTGATCATTGCTTGTACAGCCCTCTCGCAGTGTCCGGAGCAAGTATGGTGGGTCTGACACACCGGTGGCAATGTGTTCTTTTTTCCATTTCCAGGAGTGTATTTGTGGGTCGTCTCTTTCACATTTTCCTTAATTCCAGTAAGTACCACGTATCAATTGTAAGTCACTTCAGCATGTATAACATAACGACACAGATACAACAGTCTATTATAAACGCTTCAGACCCAGATCAAAATAATAGAATAACAACATCACTGCTGTGACAGTTTAAGTTCTGTATTTGAAACGAAACTGGAGCATCCTAACCTATTAATAATGTTTCTGCAAATACATCAGAATGAGAGCTTAAACTAAACACTTCGTTACTGCATTGTTAATAAGACAGAATTTTATTGACAACAGTAAAAGATTTATGATGAGTCAATTTCGAAAATATAAATACTATTTTCATATATTTGACATTCCTGTTTTCGTTTGTTACGCCGGCAGAATGAGTGAAGAAGTGAATGCTCATGTATGTCTAAATCTGTTAATAATGTATGATGAATGACCGTGTGAATCATAGCGCAGAATTGAGCAGCGACTTACATACGTCGTATGAAATGTTTAATATTAAGTAGCCAGTTAAAGCATTCTAGAAGGAAATTATTTACTTCTGTCCTTAAGGCAATAAAGAGGAGACCATTTTCAGTTTATTTGCTCTTCAAAAGGTAGTAAGTTTTGAAAATGATTTTAGTAAATCCGTAATTGGGTACTGGTAGTGGAGGGAAATTACTCAATTTCGCGTAAAGCTATGAGGTAGATTGACTGCAGTGTGTCCCAACTAGTCAGGGAAACGAACGTTTGTGCGTTCTGAATTTTCTTCTTTTTCTTCCTTTGTCCTGCATCTTCACAGGGTCGGAATGTTTGTGAATGGATTTGGCATGGTTAATTTTAGGGGTGGCCGGATGACCTTCCTGTCGTCGCTCCGTTATCTCCGGGACGGAATATGTGTACCCCAGTTGGCAGCGTGTAGTGTTATTCATGTGAAAGTGAGCACAAGTTTTCTAAATTTTTGCAACTCGTGTATCTGAGGTGGGTCTTGGGTACCGGTCCGATATCCAACTAGTGGGATATGATGAACCACCTAAAAACCACAAGTAGACTAGCTGGCTCGCCGAACCTCGTCGATAACCTGCTGGCCGGATTCGACCTAGGGTGGTGCACGTTTCCATCCGAGAAACGGCGCTATGACAGGGACGGCCGTCCGGTGCGTATTCGTGCGTAGCTACTGAATGAAAGTGAGATTTATGCGAGCTCATCTCGAGGAGTCGTAACTCAGCCTCACTTTCGTGAGGATCAATATTTTGGTGTTCACGTAGTTTTGTAAAATGCTGTAATTTATTTTTTTGTGACTTTCTTTCGACGGACTAAAGAACTTCACCTGATATACAGTACTATGTAGTCGAAGTTCGAGATTTTAGACCACTGAATATTGGCGAACTGTGTAGTACTTAGTGAACACACCAAAACTGATAACCATTGTGCGAATTTTCAAACTGTTTAGTCAGTAGTAAAAGTAGCGTTTCTTTGCATAGCATGTCACTGAATCTAAACTTGTGCTAGCCTCTAGCCAGAGAATGTACGTATCAGATTCCGAGTATTGCAGCGCGAACAGTATGCATCGCAGGACGTTTGAATGTTGTAGGTTTGTTCATTAATCTGTGCGCTAGTGGAATATGCTGAATAAGTTCCACTTTCTGCTGCCAATTGAAATTATAGCGCTGTAAGCAGTCAGAATGCGAAATGCTTCCTATTTTACATTAGTACGAGTGTCGCTTTTTTGTGAAGTGACTGTTGCTGTAAACGGTTAAGAAGGTGAACATTTCCGTACGAAACGCAATGGCTGTTGATAAGAAAGACCGTACACTGTTGACAGAACTGTTTTATCAGAACGGCAGCAATAGCAGCGCTGCGCTGCAGGAATATCGCCGACAGAAACAGTTGCGGAGAGACCCCATAAAAAAAATGTTAAGGAATATGATCAAGCAGTCTGAAGAAACAGGTAAATCAGGTGGAGAAGCAGTGAGAGCGAAGCTGCCCTTTTCTAATGTCAGCTGTTGATGGGGTTGGTGTAGCCATAGCCAACCGTGCAGCACGCGCCTCAGTCTGCGGCGATTACTCCAGCTTTCTCTCCCCTGGTCAGAAGTTCCAATGATTTTGCGGTACATTTTACACTGGTATCTCAGTGCACCAAATGAAACCTCTCGTTTTTTGGCACACATGGAAATGGATAACACGTAACGGGGGGCTATTCTTTGGCCAGGCGAGCCTCATTTTACTCTGCACAGTGCTGTGAATGCACAGAACAGTCGCGTATGAGGCTCTACGCTGCCACTTGTTTTGCAGGAACATCCCCTCCACTCACCTTATGCGACTGTGTGCCGTGGTTTTCGCAAACTCCTTCGTTCTCGGCCCGTTTTTCTTCGAGGAGAAGACACCTCGGGGGCTTGTTCGGTAACGACCACATCATCTCTAGGCAACTTCACGATGTGTGGCCTTCCAGGTACTCCGACCTAAATCCATGTAACTCCTGGTTGTGGGGGTATCTGAAAGATTGTGTTTATCAGGGATGTAGCATACAATTAGATATCGCTCTGTTGCTGAGTCCGAAGGCCATATTGAACATATCTTGTAACTTGTGACGACATCTTAATAAACGTCACAGAATTACCGTTATCACGTGTTTGATCGTTCCTCCCCTTTACCTCCACCCACATCACATTCTGACTACTTACAGCGTCATATTTCCACCTGGTGGCAAAAGTAGAACTGTATTTTTTTTCAGCATAGTCCGTGGACGCACTGGTTAATGAACGCATCTATGACGCCATTATTACAAATTTTGAGTGTGCACTCATAATACAGTCTGTTGTGTTAGGCTTTCTGTAAATTTCGAAGCAATGGTTGTGGTTAGTGTTCTTAATAGTTATGTTGACAAAGTTAATTGTTTCGTTAATTTCGTGTTCTATGATAAATTTCATTTTGGGGTGTAATTGATTCAATGCTTCATGTATTTCGTCTATGTCGGTAAGGTTACCTTCTATATGCATTAATGTGTCGTCTGCCTATCTGTAATAGTATATGATTTTTTGATTAGTTGCGTTTTTTGTTTCGAAGAAGTTTTATCCAACCTTTTAAGGAATATGTCAGCTATGGATCCAGCAGTGCTAAATCCCATCGCAGCTACATCTGTTTGTGTATATATTTTATTATCAAACTCGAAGTAATTTTGGTGTAAGACAACTTTTGTTAGTTTTAAAATTTGTGAGGTGCGTTGTCCTGAGATTTTTCTGTGATTGAATAGGTTTTGTTCAGTGACATCTATTGTTTCCTGGATTGGGATGTTCGTGTATAGATGAATAATGTCGAAGCACGCAAATCTTGCATTTGGAGGTGTTTACATGTCTTTGGTGTGGTTAGCTAATGTTCTAGAATTCCTTGTTGTATATTATTGGTTGCATATGTAAAATTTGTTAAGGAGCTTGTTTAATTTCTTGCTGATGTAGCATGTGGGGCTGCTTGACAATATTGTTAACTACAAGACGTATGGGAACAAATTGTTTATGTATCTTAAGGTGCCCACGGAACTTTGGTGTTCTAGGATCCATGGGTGTACATGTCGTTTTTTCGTATTCTGTAAGAATTGTATGACCTGATTTTATGGTTATCTTGGCTTGGGCTACAAATTTGTGTGGTTTCTATAGATTTGTGTAATACCTTTGCTAGCAAAGAAATCGTTAACTTTTTGTGCTTAATCATTTTTGTTTATGATAACTAGGCTATAGTCTTCACCTGATTTAATTGGTAGGGCATTTTATTCGTCAATTTTATTTTATTATCTGAATAGGTACTGTAGTTTTCCTGATTTTGAGAAACTGATAGTTCTAAAAAAGGCAGGATATGGCAGCAACGATATTATATGTAAGGGAAAAACACCCAAAGATGTATTATGACTTTCCTGATCATAGTCACAGACCATTTCATTACTTATGTATTTACAGAGCACCTGATGATGGCAATATGCCAAAAAGGGCTCATCATGAATAATTTATAAAATAAAAACCACAGAAAGAGCAGTGAAGCTGGTTGAAATTCGAAATAATGTCATTAGAAAACATGTTTTGCACTGTGGGCACCAAAGAACAAAAACACCTATGGCGCTTCAGCGTCCTGCAATGTATTCATCTCGCACTGCAGCGCTCTGAACATTGTCGGTTTAATTACAACCACTTATTTGAGTCAACATGGTACTATAGAATGTGAGCAGTAAAAGGTTTTACGTGCGTTAGAACACACGTGGCAGCAGCATATATCAGGGAGTGAGGAACAGACATTTTCGACAATAACTTGTTTTATTTCGTAGCTCCTTTCAGATATTAAAAATAGCATAACAATGTACATTTACTCTCTAGGGGCGACAGATGGAAGAAAGGAAAATTAGGGTTTAATATCCCATCGACAACGACCTTATTAGAGGCGGTAGGAGATAGAGAGTTAGTGAATAGCCAATTCCAGGACAACAAATTTTCAGTTTTGTTTAAAGGAAAATTCATTGAGATTCGTATGGAGACTTTAGTGAGCCGGAGACCGCTGTTTGGTAGGGGTGCCACATAAGAAGGAAACTGTGGCAAATGGAAAGCAGTAGATGAGGAAACGTAACAGCTTTCATTATATGTTCCCGTAGAAGAACGCAGTTTCCATCCACATCGTAAAAAGCTGTCGTGGTAGTGTGAAGTTACAGCCAATTCACCTGCTTGATACACTGGCCGGTTAAAAGTATCTGGACACCCTTATGTAATGCGGAACTGACCACTAGATGGCGCAATAAGCGGACCCGCCAGTATAAAAGGAGGCAGGAGTATTGTGGTGGCAGTAGAGAAGCAGTAATATCACGATGAGTTCGTCAGAAGAGCTCTATGAAGGCTAGCGTGGACTGCCAATTGAATGTAACCTGAGTAACAAATCTGTCAGGGACTTTTCGACACTTCTGAAGCTGGCCAAGTCTACTGTTGCCGATGTCTGCGAAGTGGAAACGCGAATAAAGAAGCGCAGCTAAACAAAGACCTGTCAGCTCTCATGTAACAGGGACTGTTGCGGAGTACGGTTGCAAAAATCATATAAAACCAGCAGAAGGAATCACTCTTGAGTGCCATAATGCTACCAGCAGTGCTATAACTGTACATATAGAGCTAAAAGCATTTGGACAGAATGGGCGAGCAGAACCTTATTTCTGGAGTCAGTGATAAAGCGGCAGGAGCCGTTTTGTAAAGGGCAGCGCCACTGGACAGTGAATGCCTTGAAATGAGTGATTTAGAGTGTTCGATTACGCTGTTCTCTGTGGCATTTCGATGGAGGGGTTTGGGTTTGGCCAATACCTGGAGAACGTTACCTGCTACCATGTTTTGTGCCAACAGAATGAAGTATGGAGGAGGCGGTGTTACGGTATAGGGGTGTTTTTCGGGGTTAGGCATTTAAGAAACGCTGAATGCTCAAAGATATGAAGACAGCATTGATTATCAGCATGACAGTGCAACCTGCCATAAAGAAAAGTATGTTAGGCAGTGGTTTGTGAAGAATAATAGTCTTGATATAGACTGACTTGCCCATAGACCCTTTGGGATGAATTATGACGTCGACTTCGCTGCCTTCCATGGTTTCGTCTCTTGAGGAATAATGGGCCGACATCCCTCCACAGACATTAAGATATCTAATTTATTACGTTCCTAGCATCAAGCAGTTGTAAAGGTGACGGGGGGCTGGACTCACTCCGCCTAATAGGTTCAAATGGTTCTAAGCACTATGGAACTTAACATCTGAGGTCATCAGTCCCCTAGACTCAGAACTACTTAAACCTAACTAACCTAAGGAGATCACACACATCCATGCCCGAGGCAGAATTCGAACCTGCGACCGTAGCAGCAGCGCCTAATAGGTGTCATGAGTGGTCATGATTGTTTACAGGTGCCAGAAATAAGAATTTTCTCTGTTTCGCTTTAATCTTTACCATATTCTTTGTTACAGAGCGATAGGGGAGTCGTACTAAAGCGTTCGTTAAGTGTACCATGTTCCATAATATGTATAAAACAATGTTTCTTAAGCATACAATAAAAATCAGCGCCAAGGACAGTTAAAATACTAATTAGAGTGGAATCCGTATGATTCCGCTATGTGCAGTGATCGTTGAATATAGACAACGGAGAAAATAACAACAACGACCGCGAAATCCGTCGTTTTATTCCAGCAGATGTACATTTGAGCTATTACGTAGTCATCTTTAAAGCTAAAAATCACACAACAAAATAACCAGGACCAAATATAAGATAGTTAACGACATATCGTAAGTGTAAATACAAACATCACACAGAAACATACCATATAACAACAGGTGACATTAGTCCACAGTGTCACGTAGTTAACAATATTTGTTGTTGTACGGCATACAGGAGTATAACATGAAGCCGCTGCTTACATGGTTGAACGGCAAGTATATGTGACGTTAGAGACGTGTGCTGCCGTCTATTGAGGCATCGGTGAATAGTTAAATAATAGTGAAGTTATGAATTAAAAAATGTAAATAGACTACAACAGAATCCGTCCCGTTATTCCGATGCTTAATGTGGCCGCACCCGGTAGCTGAATGGTCAGCGTAACCTCTGGGCCCGGGTTCGATTCCCGGCTGGGTCGGGGAATTTTCCCCGGCCAGGGACTGGGTGCTGTGCTGTCCTCATCGACTGCAGGTTGCCGAAGTGGCGTCACATTGAGAGACCGGCACTCGGTGAACAGTCTGCCCGACAGGGGGCCCTAGCTATGCGAAAAAATAAAAATGCTTAATGTATTAACAGGACTACAGCTATCGCCACAATATGGCTCACATAGGTATTATATATCGTGTCCATGAGTGGTTTGGCCTTTTGAGTATATACATCATACTTTTTAACGATGCTCTTTTAACGTACTACACTATATTCATATTTTTATTTGCATCTTCGACATTGTAATGCGGTTTTATTCCACATGTTTATACTGTAAGCCCGGAGAGAGCACTAATGAAATTTTACGATCTGTATGATTTTCATTTATGTCCAGAGAGGACACGTCATGTTTTATTCCACTTTTCTCGTTCTTTTATTTTACTTAAGTCTTCTTTTTTTATGCACCAGGGGCTATCTTCATACCTTTCGACACTGTAATGCTGCATTATTTCACATGTTTATACTGCAGGTACAGAGATGGCGCTAACCTATTTTTACGATCTGTATAGTTTTAATTTATACCCAGAGAGGGCTTACAATGTTTTATTTAACAATTTTCATTCCTTTACAGTTTAATTATTTTGGTACATTACTTTAACACTGTACTTTTCGCTGTTGTATGGAATTGTAAATAGATCTCTTTCCATTAGCTTCTACTGGACAAATACGGTACATACCATCCAGTACTTGCTGTTATTGAGCGGATAATACTTACGGCTCCAAACATGTGCTTCATTTTCTGTGATTTTACCATTACTTGTGGTCTTATTGTTCAGCACAGTTTTAAAAACATTATTGAAAAATTATATAGCTTCGCTATTATTTAACTAGTCTCCGGTGACTCAACACAGGGCACTGTACGTGTCTGACGTCACATTTTCTTCCTAGTCAACCATGTAAGCAACGGCTTCAGTTCTTGTTGGACACCTGTATATTCCACATCAACAGTAAAGTTTACTACGTGACGCTATGTAGTAATGTCACTTGTTATATAGTATGTAAATGTGTGCTGTTTATATTTTCACTTATGATAAGTTGTTAACTATCTTATATGTGTTCCCGATTATACTGTTTTGTAATTTTTGGCACTGAAGACGACTATGTAATAGTTGAAATCTAGATCTGCTGTAATAAAACTACGGATTTCGTGATCTACTGCTGTTTTTTCTGTATTGCCTATTAAAATATTGATCAAATTACAACATATCTTGAAGATAGTTTTAACTGACCTACACTTTCAACTCAGCGATAATTACTCCAAGAGAAGTGCCTCAAAATTTCGTAGAAAGCAGCGTTGCTAGTTGCTACACTGCAAGTGACGACAACGCTCGGTGTGTGGTGCACATCGTTGTCACGGTGGAGTCCCACAACATTCGCCAACACTTCCAAGCCGACCGGCAGGTGAAACGGCACCTCTCGCCCAGCTTCAGTCGCGGACACCACGTCTCAGCCGGGTTTTGTGACCGAGCGGTTCTAGGCGCTTCAGTCTGGAACCGCACGACCGCTACGGTCGCAGGTTCGAATCCTGCCTCGGGCATGGATGTGTGTGATGTCCTTAGGTTAGTTAGGTTTAAGTAGTTCTAAGCCTAGGGGACTGATGACCTCAGATGTTAGGTCCGGTAGTGCTCAGAGCCATTTGAACCACGTCCCAGTCAGTTGCTGTGCCACCCTATTCGGGCCGTAGATTAGCGTCTGCGGCGAACGTCCGACCACCTCGGACAGTGCAGGGATATCCGCGCCGTCTGTATCGCCCAGCGGTTGTAAAGATTACACTGAACTACGGTACAGATAATTTTTTCCTTTTTCCTGTTCTTTCATTTTTTTCGTTTTCTGCTTTTATTTTCTTGGTACACTGGATGATTTACTTTAGAATAAGTTTTTTAACTTACTTATTATGTGCAACTTTGTTTCTCTTTATGTCAAGGACTTCCTATTAACGGAAATGTTATTTCCATTTCTTCTGATACTGTATGTTCGCAAGTTTATTAACACGCTATTTACATTTATTTTTCATGAACATGATAACGTGAGGGTGTAGAGTTAGAACTCGGTATGCTCGGAATTTTAAACGAGACGTGTGAATGAAAAATATCGATAGCTCGATAAACCAACATCAACAAATAGTCTGGGAACGAGAACAGAAAGTGACTCGCGGCGCAAGAGTGCAAGTGTACTTTGCCAGTGCCCGATGTTGATTAACTGTTTGATCGGTGATACGCTTTCGTGATTTCGGTGTGTACCGTGGACAAGGATCCAACAACCAAACGTGGCACGTTACCTCTTATCCCGAACTGTAATCGGCACATTGATATTAAAACTATGATGTGTAGATCACGGAGCAGCGTGAATATTGGACGTGTACGGCTTCGATTGTAGGCAGCACAGGCTGTTCGCTGTATAGCGCCTACTGTCAAATCAAAATGTAAGCGTGGCAATGAATTTTCTTGTCGTGAACTGATATTTAATACAGTTATGCTAATATATGATCTGCCGACCGCCTCGTGATTTATGCTAGTGTGTGGTGACTGTTTTGCACAGTACAGTTTGACTTGCGCGTACCGCGGTCTGTGCGGGCTGTCGTACTGTGTTCCAAGCCGCGATCAAACGGGAAACTGTAAATTCAGAACTGTGTCTATAGACCGCTGACAAACGTCATGACAGAGTACATTACCTGTGAACTGAATACCCTACCAACGTCGGGAGTTCAAATACACTAACCAAGACGATTTCACCGACATCGGCTACGATCAAGAGGATCAGCCCGACGACGGTAATTACTGGACTACACGCTACTTCATTATGGCTCAGCAACGCGTACTTCATCGAGTCGCCGACAGCACCAGTTAAGTGGATATTCAAAGCGATAAAAGCTCAACCCTGCTGAACTATTTATATAAACAGTGTTGGAAAGAATTTTAGTGAAAGCCATTTTCTCATTGTGACTGATTTTCACGTAACTGCCAAATACCTCACTGAGTAGTATTTTTCAGTAACACTCAGAATTAAAATCTGTCTCATTCATTACACTAATGCTTTCTATAGACGTTATAATTTTGCCGTCCAATTAACATCCGATACCGTCCTCATTATTGCAAATAACTGCGATTAATATGACTGAGAGTAAACTTACCCAGTCTTTATTTTTCATTTGCTTTTAATCGCTTGTGCATGTTTATTTCTGAGTGATTTTTTGCCTCCTTTTAGTGCAAGTTTTCGTGTTAACTCTTGTCGTATGCTGAGAAAATTTGCGAATGGTGCACTGTCCACTATTAAGGCAGTAGACGGCAGCCCACCGCTTGTGCAGTGCTTCTAGTGAAGTACTTTGGTAGGGAGAAGCATGTGATTTTGATTGCTGTGTGATGATTTGCGTGTGCGGGCTTAACATTCAGTTAATCCAGGGAAAAGTTAATTATTCTTAGTTTCAGGGGAGAATATCAGGGTTATTCCGCTTATGTTAGATGGAACGGTCATTTCTAGTTAGATTAATATTCGAGAGGCTCTCGGTTAGTTCAACAATGTCACCGGGAAATTCAAATCCCGTGCAAGCTCCTTTGGAATTTACCTGTGAACTTTACCTTGTCTCAAGAAGCAAGAAAGGTACCTCACATTTATTTACATGTACTTCATTTTGAATGTTGAATGTCCTTCGGGAATTGACCATTAATGTCTGTCTAGTACTGTAGATGGTGTGCTGAAAGTACAAGGCTATTCAGAAAGAAGGAATAGATTTCGAACATTTACTGCTTCCAAACTACAAAAGATACAAACACAATTACAAACTTCCTGGAAAGAGACAAGTTAAAATTTTTATGCATTCAATGTGAGCAACATGTGTTACTCAACAAACATAAAAACGATGGCTTATTTCCTGCCACACAAGAAGGAGATGCTCCCTTGTTATCGAACTGACAGCTTCAATAATGCGATGTAGCAGATTTTCAAGTGTCAAGCATAGAGGGGATAAATTCTCTAAGAACGTCCGACGTGACCTGAATGATATCATTCCAGGACGTTGGATAGGAAGAGGAGGAGCAGAAGACGAACTTTATCGCCGGTGACCTCCCAGGTCTCCAGACGTCACACCAGGCTTTTATCTGTTGGGTTACGTAGAAGACCGCGTTTGTATCCTCTCTATGCCTGACGCTCTTGAAAGCCTGTGACATCGCATTGCTGAAGTTGTCAATTCAATAACGAGAGACCAGCTGCTTCGTGTGTGGCAGGAAATGAGACACCGTTTTGATATTTTTCGTGTAACACATGGAGCTCACATAGAATGCATAAAAATTTGAACTTCTCTCTTTCTGGGAACGTTGGATTTGTGTTTCTATCTTTGGTACTTTGGATGCAGTAAATGTCTGAAATGTGTTCCTTGCTTTTGAATATCCCTGTATATAGGTAGTTAGGCTTTAAATGTACGCTAACTACTTTTATATTTGTGTGGCTAAATTCTCTGTTCTTGCTGTCAGCTCCTAATTTGAACCCAGTGAGGGATCTTAAGCACCAAGAAAACACCTGTCAGTATTATATGAAGACGGCGCTTCTAAGCTGACAGCCTGTAAGCGAAAGTTGTGTACAAGAACCTTCTGCTTGTAGGGTAGCTGAGTATTCCCATGTTGGGCGCTTTTCGAAAATTTCCCTCCTGATGGTGCACCAGCATCCCCTGCAGCTCGCTGTCCCTGCAGTGTGTAGTATAGACACAAGTAGAACGCTTTCGTTGAAGGCGTTCTTCACCCTTGCCATCTTGCTTCCGATTTTCTCCTTGTCTAATGCAGTGTAGTACCGTAATCAGTTAGGTTTAGTTTTACTTTCTACAACTGCTCTAAATCACATTTCACATCGCTCTGCATGTCTTTAATCCATATTCTGGAGGCTGTCAGTTACATTCAAAAGTCCAAGAAAGGCTTTAGATTTCGAAATGCGTTGTTTTACGTCCAAGCAACAGCTTTAGATGGATTTTGAGGGAGAAGGAGAGGGGGAAGAGCATTTACTGTAGCTGATCGTTCAGACCAGCACTTCATACACACAGAAAAACGCAAATCTAAATCAGCATAGGCAAATAGGAATTAGAATACTGCACTTCACGAGTGTGAGTCTAATGTAGTAAAAAAAGATCCAGCGTGAAACTCCCTGGCAGATTAAAACTGTGTGCCGCACCGAGACTCGAACTCGGGACCTTTGCCTTTCGCGGGCAAGTGCTCTGCCATCTGAGCTACCCAAGCAGGACTCACTACCCGTCCTCACAGCTTCAGTTCTGCCAGTACCTCGTCTCCTACCTTCCAAACTTCACAGAAGCTCTTCTGCGAACTTTACAGAACTAACACTCCTGGAAGAAAGGACATGCGGAGACATGGATTAGCCACAGCCTGGGGGATGTTTCCAGAATGAGATTTTTCTCTCTGCAGCGCGAGCGAAGGTCCCGAGTTCGAGTTTCGGTCCGGCACACAGTTTTAATCTGCCAGGAAGTTTCATTTCAGCGCACACTCCGCTGAAGGGTGAGAATCTCATTCTGGAAAGAAGCAGCGTGTTAGATGTTAGTCTCCGTGCAAATTTCGTTTCACACTTTTATTTTTGTTTACGCGATTTGGAGAGGAGGAGGAGGAGATTAGTGTTTAACGTCCCGTCGACAACGAGGTCATTAGAGACGGAGCGCAAGCTCGGGTGAGGGAAGGATGGGGAAGGAAATCGGCCGTGCCCTTTCAAAGGAACCATCCCGGCATTTGCCTGAAGCGATTTTAGGGAAATCACGGAAAACCTAAATCAGGATGGCCGGAGACGGGATTGAACCGTCGTCCTCCCGAATGCGAGTCCAGTGTGCTAACCACTGCGCCACCTCGCTCGGTTTTACGCGATTTGAGAGAAAGAACCAACTATGGGGTGTCCCATTATTACCGTACTCGCAGACCTGCCATGAAACATTTTCTTTGACAAATAAAGAAATAAAAAATATGTTCCTTGCTCACAGTAATCCTCAGTTGTCTAAACCTCTAAGACTGTTTCCTTATGACAGGAACATTGGCTGGCATATACACTCCTGGAAATGGAAAAAAGAACACATTGACACCGGTGTGTCAGACCCACCATACTTGCTCTGGACACTGCGAGAGGGCTGTACAAGCAATGATCACACGCACGGCACAGCGGACACACCACGAACCGCGGTGTTGGCCGTCGAATGGCGCTAGCTGCGCAGCATTTGTGCACCGCCGCCGTCAGTGTCAGCCAGTTTGCCGTGGCATACGGAGCTCCATCGCAGTCTTTAACACTGGTAGCATGCCGCGACAGCGTGGACGTGAACCGTATGTGCAGTTGACGGACTTTGAGCGAGGGCGTATAGTGGGCATGCGGGAGGCCGGGTGGACGTACCGCCGAATTGCTCAACACGTGGGGCGTGAGGTCTCCACAGTACATCGATGTTGTCGCCAGTGGTCGGCGGAAGGTGCACGTGCCCGTCGACCTGGGACCGGACCGCAGCGACGCACGGATGCACGCCAAGACCGTAGGATCCTACGCAGTGCCGTAGGGGACCGCACCGCCACTTCCCAGCAAATTAGGGACACTGTTGCTCCTGGGGTATCGGCGAGGACCATTCGCAACCGTCTCCATGAAGCTGGGCTACGGTCCCGCACACCGTTAGGCCGTCTTCCGCTCACGCCCCAACATCGTGCAGCCCGCCTCCAGTGGTGTCGCGACAGGCGTGAATGGAGGGACGAATGGAGACGTGTCGTCTTCAGCGATGAGAGTCGCTTCTGCCTTGGTGCCAATGATGGTCGTATGCGTGTTTGGCGCCGTGCAGGTGAGCGCCACAATCAGGACTGCATACGACCGAGGCACACAGGGCCAACACCCGGCATCATGGTGTGGGGAGCGATCTCCTACACTGGCCGTACACCACTGGTGATCGTCGAGGGGACACTGAATAGTGCACGGTACATCCAAACCGTCATCGAACCCATCGTTCTACCGTTCCTAGACCGGCAAGGGAACTTGCTGTTCCAACAGGACAATGCACGTCCGCATGTATCCCATGCCACCCAACGTGCTCTAGAAGGTGTAAGTCAACTACCCTGGCCAGCAAGATCTTCGGATCTGTCCCCCATTGAGCATGTTTGGGACTGGATGAAGCGTCGTCTCACGCGGTCTGCACGTCCAGCACGAACGCTGGTCCAACTGCGGCGCCAGGTGGAAATGGCATGGCAAGCCGTTCCACAGGAGTACATCCAGCATCTCTACGATCGTCTCCATGGGAGAATAGCAGCCTGCATTGCTGCGAAAGGTGGATATACACTGTACTAGTGCCGACATTGTGCATGCTCTGTTGCCTGTGTCTATGTGCCTGTGGTTCTGTCAGTGTGATCATGTGATGTATCTGACCCCAGGAATGTGTCAATAAAGTTTCCCCTTCCTGGGACAATGAATTCACGGTGTTCTTATTTCAATTTCCAGGAGTGTAATTTCTCACATAGACGACAGTACAGTGGGGAACCATCTAATCGCTTTTTATCTACGTATGAGATTTCTGCATCATTGGGGAGGATTATCGTGTACCACAAAGGCGATCGTTCTGTATTACTTTTTGTACGATATTTCATAATACGTTTTGTGATAACAACAATGCTAACCAGTTTTTGGTGGTGAACCCCTATTTTATTGATGAAAGACTGGCATCAGTTGTGTGGTAGCGGGTGCTCTGAACCTGTACCCTTTACGTTGGTTAAGATTGCACGCAATTTCCCATCTATCGTTTGATACTACATTCCCAATCTGCTTTTTCTGTGGACTCTTGCACCCTTGAAAAATGACTTTAACCTCCATATTTTATACTAATTGATGGAAATGGGAAGAATTACACCATTAACAATTGGACGGAAAGCTTCAGGCTGATGCTGCGTGACTGTGGGATATGTTGATTATGTGAGCTTATTTTCAAGTATTTTCAGAACAGAAAATAGCCATTTCAGGAAATGAAGGAGTTTCTGGAAATTTTCAAGTGTATTTTGTAAAACAACGTATCCATAGATGGCGAATCCACAAATTATCGTCAGTTTTCGGACTTTTGATCGTGGGCAGGAGGGACGCAGGAGATCGATAGATCGCAGATACAATTACGCTGTTATGTAACGGCCGCCGAACTAGTGTTCATCAGACTGCTCAGTAAAATAGTGCGGCAAAAAGCGCAGGCATGGATCATTCCAAATGCTCTACACCAGGAGAATAGCATAGAAATGTTCGACTGGTTCAAAAATGTTACACAGCAGCTGATATCCGAAAAGAGGTTAGAGATAGTGTCACCACAGACCGTCAGGAACAGTTGATTAGAAGCTGTGTTTAGGCCTCGAACTGTCGTCCATCGCTGACATCATACCACAAACACAGACATGCATGGTGTAGAGTCAGAGTCAAGTAGGACATGGCGTGGTATTCTGTGGTGTTCGGAGATAAATCTCGCTTCAGTTTGTGGTGGTCAGACCAACGTCAAAGTGTCCATTAACGACCTGGTGAAAGGTCACAGCCGGCCGCTGTGGCCGAGCCGTTCTAGGCGCTTCAGTCCAGAACCGCGCTGCTGCTACGGTCGCAGGTTCGAATCCTGCCTCGGGCATAGATGTGTGTGATGTCCTTAGGTTAGTTAGGTTTAATTAGCTCTAAGTCTAGGGGACTGATGACCTCAGATTTAAGTCCCTTAGTGCTCAGAGCCATTTGAACCATTTGAAATGTCACAGGAAGCAATCTTTTCGAGACCCATGCCTTGAGCTATTATCACGACAACGCTGATCTTATAGTTGTTGAAGGGAGACTGGGTGCTCACCAGTATGCTACAAGAACGGTAAACCTTGTTGTCATACCCATCATGACTAAAATACTAAATTGTACGTTCCAGCAGGATAATGCAAGACTTCACACTGCGTTCCATTTTAAAAGCCTTGAAGAATGTGTGGATCCTTGACAGCCTAATTTTTTGACCACAGTGCTTGTCTGGGATGCTACGTGAAGACGTATAATTTCATATCAGGCTCCATCCAGTAGTCTTCATAGCTGACACAAAATACATTTCAGGCGTAGTAGGAAAGACCCCAGGTTGACATTCGGAGGCTGTTTATTTTGACACCACATGCAGCTCTACTGTATGATTAAATGATGATGGCGTCCTCTTGGGTAAAATATTCCGGAGGTAAAATAGTCCCCCATTCGGATCTCCGGGCGGGGACTACTCAGGAGGACGTCGTTATCAGGAGAAAGAAAACGGGCGTTCTACGGATCGGAGCGTGGAATGTCAGATCCCTTAATCGGGCAGGTAGGTTAGAAAATTTAAAAAGGGAAATGGATAGGTTAAAGTTAGATATAGTGGGAATTAGTGAAGTTCGGTGGCAGGAGGAACAAGACTTTTGGTCAGGTGATTACAGGGTTATAAATACAAAATCAAATAGGGGTAATGCAGGAGTAGGTTTAATAATGAATAAAAAAATAGGAGTGCGGGTTAGCTACTACAAACAGCATAGTGAACGCATTATTGTGGCCAAGATAGACACAAAGCCCATGCCTACTACAGTAGTACAAGTTTATATGCCAACTACCTCTGCAGATGATGAAGAAATAGATGAAATGTATGACGAGATAAAAGAAATTATTCAGGTAATGAAGGGAGACGAAAATTTAATAGTCATGGGTGACTGGAATTCGTCAGTAGGAAAAGGGAGAGAAGGAAACATAGTAGGTGAATATGGATTGGGGGGAAGGAATGAAAGAGGAAGCCGCCTTGTAGAATTTTGCACAGAGCATAACTTAATCATAGCCAACACTTGGTTCAAGAATCATAAAAGAAGGTTGTATACCTGGAAGAATCCTGGAGATACTAAAAGGTATCAGATAGATTATATAATGGTAAGACAGAGATTTAGGAACCAGGTTTTAAATTGTAAGACATTTCCTGGGGCAGATGTGGATTCTGACCACAATCTATTGGTTATGAACTGCAGATTGAAACTGAAGAAACTGCAAAAAGGTGGGAATTTAAGGAGATGGGACCTGGATAAACTGAAAGAACCAGAGGTTGTAGAGAGTTTCAGGGAGAGCATAAGGGAACAATTGACAGGAATGGGGGAAAGAAATACAGTAGAAGAAGAATGGGTAGCTCTGAGGGATGAAGTAGTGAAGGCAGCAGAGGATCAAGTAGGTAAAAAGACGAGGGCTAATAGAAATCCTTGGGTAACAGAAGAAATATTGAATTTAATTGATGAAAGGAGAAAATATAAAAATGCAGTAAATGAAGCAGGCAAAAAGGAATACAAACGTCTCAAAAATGAAATCGACAGGAAGTGCAAAATGGCTAAGCAGGGATGGCTAGAGGACAAATGTAAGGATGTAGAGGCTTGTCTCACTAGAGGTAAGATAGATACTGCCTACAGGAAAATTAAAGAGACCTTTGCAGAAAAGAGAGCCACTTGTATGAATATCAAGAGTTCAGATGGAAACCCAGTTCGAAGCAAAGAAGGGAAGGCAGAAAGGTGGAAGGAGTATATAGAGGGTTTATACAAGGGCGATGTACTTGAGGACAATATTATGGAAATGGAAGAGCATGTAGATGAAGACGAAATGGGAGATAAGATACTGCGTGAAGAGTTTGACAGAGCACTGAAAGACCTGAGGCGAAACAAGGCCCCGGGAGTAGACAACATTCCATTTGAACTACTGATGGCCTCGGGAGAGCCAGTCATGACAAAACTCTACCATCTGGTGAGCACGATGTATGAGACAGGCGAAATACCCTCAGACTTCAAGAAGAATATAATAATTCCAATCCCAAAGAAAGCAGGTGTTGACAGATGTGAAAATTACCGAACTATCAGTTTAATAAGTCACAGCTGCAAAATACTAACGCGAATTCTTTACAGACGAATGGAAAAACTGGTAGAAGCCGACCTCGGGGAAGATCAGTTTGGATTCCGTAGAAATGTTGGAACACGTGAGGCAATACTGACCTTACGACTTATCTTAGAAGAAAGATTAAGAAAAGGCAAACCTACGTTTCTAGCATTTGTAGACTTAGAGAAAGCTTTTGACAATGTTAACTGGAATACTCTCTTTCAAATTCTAAAGGTGGCAGGGGTAAAATACCGGGAGCGAAAGGCTATTTACAATTTGTACAGAAACCAGATGGCAGTTATAAGAGTCGAGGGACATGAAAGGGAAGCAGTGGTTAAGAAGGGAGTAAGACAGGGTTGTAGCCTCTCCCCGATGTTATTCAATCTCTATATTGAGCAAGCAGTAAAGGAAACAAAAGAAAAATTCGGAGTAGGTATTAAAATTCATGGAGAAGAAGTAAAAACTTTGAGGTTCGCCGATGACATTGTAATTCTGTCAGAGACAGCAAAGGACTTGGAAGAGCAGTTGAACGGAATGGACAGTGTCTTGCAAGGAGGATATAAGATGAACATCAGCAAAAGTAAAACGAGGATAATGGAATGTAGTCAAATTAAGTCGGGTGATGCTGAGGGAATTAGATTAGGAAATGAGACACTTAAAGTAGTAAAGGAGTTTTGCTATTTAGGGAGTAAAATAACCGATGATGGTCGAAGTAGAGAGGATATAAATGTAGACTGGCAATGGCAAGGAAAGCGTTTCTCAAGAAGAGGAATTTGTTAACGTCGAGTATAGATTTAAGTGTCAGGAAGTCGTTTCTGAAAGTATTTGTATGGAGTGTAGCCATGTATGGAAGTGAAACATGGACGATAACTAGTTTGGACAAGAAGAGAATAGAAGCTTTCGAAATGTGGTGCTACAGAAGAATGCTGAAGATAAGGTGGGTAGATCACGTAACTAATGAGGAGGTATTGAATAGGATTGGGGAGAAGAGAAGTTTGTGGCACAACTTGACTAGAAGAAGGGATCGGTTCGTAGGACATGTTTTGAGGCATCAAGGGATCACAAATTTAGCATTGGAGGGCAGTGTGGAGGGTAAAAATCGTAGAGGGAGACCAAGAGATGAATACACTAAGCAGATTCAGAAGGATGTAGGTTGCAGTAGATACTGGGAGATGAAGAAGCTTGCACAGGATAGAGTAGCATGGAGAGCTGCATCAAACCAGTCTCAGGACTGAAGACCACAACAACAACAACAATAAATATTTGCGCACATTGGGGGTCATATCTCACAGAGATATCGATGATGGACGTCAGTTCTGAATGGAGGCAAAGTTTAAAGATTTAACCTCATTATTTAATGAACATTTCCACAAAATTTGAAACATGTTGGGCAAGTGCTTCATCGAGTAATATTTCCTGTTTCCGTCAGTGTATGTTTCCCTGTTTGAGCGAAAGAACGTTTTATATATTTTCCCGCCTGAGCAGCGTATTCTTCGACTGGATCAATCGCTGATAGCGACTTGGCCTCGAGTCGCGGAAGCCACTGGATGACGTGGTCCGTGAACTCCCAGCAGGTTTTTGCCGAGATAAGTTATAAGAACTCTTCGCTTTCTGGCAAAGCTCCCCGGAATTCAAGGCGGAGAGGGCGTGACGTCAAGCGTGCAGGATGCTGGCCGTGGAGAGCGGCGTGTGCAGATTAATGAGGGGCCAGCAGCCGGCTAACGAGGCCAGGAAGCGCGGGCGGCGCCGCAGCCGCCGCGGGCCCACGAAACCCAGGGACGCTTTCGTGCACCGGCGACGCATCCTACTCCTCTCTAGCAGCACGCTTTATGAGGGAGCGACCAGACACAGAATTATTAGTAAAACGAGAAGAGGACGATTCGCAGGGTGTCAGTTGAATCAGAAATATTGGTAAAGTTGTGGGAGTAATATTGTAGTGAGTGACACAAAATTGTACAGCCCAAGGAAAGCAAGTTCTCATTGTCACTGCACCGTCGTATTAAATATGAATTCCAGACGAGTTAGGTTGCATATGTCAAAATGCACACAATGTGAAGTGGATAGTTCAATAATTAAATTAGCCAAAACAATGGACGATAACCGAAGTAGGGAAAATGTGTGTTGTAGACTAGCGATAGAAAGCAAATCATTTACGAAAAAGAGAAATATGTTAACTTTGAATATATGCACTAAGCCAAACAAAAGACATGCACCAGGAAGAAGTTATCCGAATGGGGCGAAAATCGGTAGACGTGATTTACACACACACAACAAATATATGACTACAATTTCAGAAAAATTGCATGATTTATTCAACAGAAAGAGCTTCACAAATTGAGAAAGACAGTAACGTGCTGGTCTGTTTCTGACCCTTATGCAGGCAGTAATTCAGCTCAGCATTGATTGACAAAGTCGTTGAGGTATATCATACAAAATTCTATAATGCTCTAAACATTCTTAATTGGGGAGAGATTCTGCGACCTCGCTGGCGAAGTTAAAGTTTAGCAAGCACGAAGTGAAGCAGTAGAAAGTCTTGCTGTCTGCGGGCAGGCATTGTCTTGCTGAAATGATAGTCCTGGGTGGTTTACCATGAAGGACAATAAAACAGGGCGTAGAATAGCGTCGACGTACCGCTGTGCTTGAAGGGTGCGGCGGACGAAAACCAAACGGGTCGAGCTATGAAAAGAAATGACACCCCATACCATCACTCCTGGTTGGCAGGCCATACGGCGGGGAAAGTCAGGTTGATATCCCACTGCTGACTTGGGTATATCTAAATAAAAAAGTTGTGTACTAGATGAGTAAAATGAAGAGTTGATGACGAGATACCGAATCGAATTGGGGAGGAGAGAGATTTGTAGTACAACTTGACTAACAGAAGGTATCATTTGATAGGACATTGTCTGAGACCTCAAGTCATTGTCCATCTGATTCTTGACGGAGGTGTGGGAAGTAAAACTGTAGAGGGAGACCAAGGCTAGCCTAAGTAGACTTGGAAAGTGATACACATAAAACTTTGGATTGAAGACTTCTACAACAATGTTTCGTACTCCTTAAGATCGAAATATATCTTTCTCTTTGTGTTTAAAGATACATTTTAGTGTCTAGATACACGTGTTAGGTATGATGATTACAGACTTCACCTTGTCACTCTTTCAGCTGTACAGGCGGTCGTCGAAGTTATGTGCGTGATTACAACTCGACTTGTCCCATTAGGTGCAATAGATGAGGATATTGGTCACCACTTTTTGAATTTTTTTCTGTTGTGTTCTAAGCTATCGCTCTGTGGGCATGGGGTCTCGATTTCCTTCTTGACTTCTTGGACAAAGATATATCTGGTCTGTTTCGTAGTACGGGTCGAGTGCAGCGTGCTCAAAGGCTGATTAGTTTCGTCCGTTGTACGCCTTTCCAAGGTACCGGGTGGTTATAATTAAAGTGTGAATAAGAGGTCCAATGCGGGCTATGATTATCGTCTGTCAGCGAAACTTGGTAGATATTCTAACCCGTTAATATAGAAACGTATTACTAGAAAAAATTTGTTCCAATTTTGGTCACCAGATGAAAATTTGGCGCTGCGAATGTTAGCAAGACGTAAAAAAAACAAAAAACAATTTCCATACTTAATGGGTTGTGAACGGGATGTGAGCAGAAAAGGTCAAACAAGTGAAAAGACATAATGTCGACGACGTTATTATCTACCACTTATTCAATTTGTTCAGTATGAGCACTGGAGACGTCGACGAGATACTGCATCCGTAAAACGACCTGATCAACGACTGCTCGCAGCGGTTCCTGTGGAATGTGAACAACGGTTACCTGTGTGCGGACTTTCAGATCAGGTAGAGACCGAACGTGTTGTCCGTGGTAAACGTATTCTTTTATATATCACCAGAGCCAAAAGACACATACATTAAGATCAAATGATTTTGCAGGCCATGCCTCTAGAGATAAATCGTTCGTGGATGGTTACGTTAAGCAGATCTTTCACTGGGCAGGCGATACGAGATGTTGCCCCATCTTCCATGAAGAAAGTAGTATCCACACAGTTGCGTTCTTTCAGAGCAGGGATCACATGCTGTACGAGGTGACCTCGCGGTACACCTGACGGACGCTCTGGGTGTATTTTCTTCAAAGGAAACGGACCGATAATTAATGTGCTTGTGAATCGCCACCACACTGTCACAGGCAGCTACTGCAGTGGCTCTTCGTGCACGGTACGCAATTTAACACTACCCAAAATACGGCAGTGCTGTGTAATCGCTCCACCATGTAGTGTGAAATGTGCCTCGTCATTCCATAGAATATTGCCCGTCCATACGTCATCAACTTCGATCCGTGCCAGAAATCGAAGAACAAATTCAAACGTTGTTGCGGATCGTGAGGTTTCAGATGCTACACCGTCTGGATCTTGTACGGGTACCAGTGTAAAATACACTCCTGGAAATTGAAATAAGAACACCGTGAATTCATTGTCCCAGGAAGAGGAAACTTTATTGACACATTCCTGGGGTCAGATACATCATATGATCACACTGACAGAACCACAGGCACATAGACACAGGCAACAGAGCATGCACAATGTCAGCACTAGTACAGTGTATATCCACCTTTCGCAGCAATGCAGGCTGCTATTCTCCCATGGAGACGATCGTAGAGATGCTGGATATAGTCCTGTGGAACGGCTTGCCATGCCATTTCCACCTGGCGCCTCAGTTGGACCAGCGTTCGTGCTGGACGTGCAGACCGCGTGAGACGACGCTTCATCCAGTCCCAAACATGCTCAATGGGGGACAGATCCGGAGATCTTGCTGGCCAGGGTAGTTGACTTACACCTTCTACAGCACGTTGGGTGGCACGGGATACATGCGGACGTGCATTGTCCTGTTGGAACAGCAAGTTCCCTTGCCGGTCTAGGAATGGTAGAACGATGGGTTCGATGACGGTTTGGATGTACCGTGCACTATTCAGTGTCCCCTCGACGATCACCAGTGGTGTACGGCCAGTGTAGGAGATCGCTCCCCACACCATGATGCCGGGTGTTGGCCCTGTGTGCCTCGGTCGTATGCAGTCCTGATTGTGGCGCTCACCTGCACGGCGCCAAACACGCATACGACCATCATTGGCACCAAGGCAGAAGCGACTCTCATCGCTGAAGACGACACGTCTCCATTCGTCCCTCCATTCACGCCTGTCGCGACACCACTGGAGGCGGGCTGCACGATGTTGGGGCGTGAGCGGAAGACGGCCTAACGGTGTGCGGGACCGTAGCCCAGCTTCATGGAGACGGTTGCGAATGGTCCTCGCCGATACCCCAGGAGCAACAGTGTCCCTAATTTGCTGGGAAGTGGCGGTGCGGTCCCCTACGGCACTGCGTAGGATCCTACGGTCTTGGCGTGCATCCGTGCGTCGCTGCGGTCCGGTCCCAGGTCGACGGGCACGTGCACCTTCCGCCGACCACTGGCGACAACATCGATGTACTGTGGAGACCTCACGCCCCACGTGTTGAGCAATTCGGCGGTACGTCCACCCGGCCTCCCGCATGCCCACTATACGCCCTCGCTCAAAGTCCGTCAACTGCACATACGGTTCACGTCCACGCTGTCGCGGCATGCTACCAGTGTTAAAGACTGCGATGGAGCTCCGTATGCCACGGCAAACTGGCTGACACTGACGGCGGCGGTGCACAAATGCTGCGCAGCTAGCGCCATTCGACGGCCAACACCGCGGTTCCTGGTGTGTCCGCTGTGCCGTGCGTGTGATCATTGCTTGTACAGCCCTCTCGCAGTGTCCGGAGCAAGTATGGTGGGTCTGACACACCGGTGTCAATGTGTTCCTTTTTCCATTTCCAGGAGTGTAGATCGCAAAACTTTCCATACTGTTTACCATGGGATGGACTATTCTCTGACACTGTAAAACCACTATCAGAGGCACATACTGCATAGTCAGTTACACCAACAACAATCTCGACAACAACTTTTACTGGGATAGGGCGCCTTCCTCTTCCACACCAAGCTCACCCGTGTTTTCGAATTTCATTATCATCTTCTTTAAACCATTTAATCATCGGGCCTCTTCCAAGACCTTTCAGTCGACATTTTCTTTCATTGCAGGACTGTAATTGCTGCCGTTTACATAAAACACTTTTACCAGCAGTGCACTGTCTCTCTTCTCGATGGCCATACGTTCACTTACGTTATGGCTTGTCAAATGACAGCGCGGATGCCATACCTTCACACAACTAGCGTACGGCCCATATTTACATCTGGTGGCCACAACTGGAACTAATTTGTTTTCCAGTGTAAATCGGTTCCACATTAACGCGTTAGCATATCTACTAAGTTTTGTTGCCTTACGTTAATTACAGCCTACATTGGACCCCCGTTTGTAGCTGCATATTAATTATAACCACACGGTAGTTTCAGTAAACTTCGTGGCCGTCGTTATTCTCTCTCACATAAGCTTTCTATGGTTGAATTTCTCATACAGGCCAGTGACGCAGCGGTGTATTTACACGAGCGGGCCGCGCGGGGTAGCCGTGCGCTCCGAGGCGTCTTGTGACAGTCCGTACGGCTCCCCCCGTCGGAGGATCGAGTCCTGTCGAGATAATTCTCTGCTTAATAAGGCATTAACACTTACTTCAGTTACTTGTATACTTCCCGATGTCGCAGATTCCACGTTCGTGAGTGTAATTTAGAGAAGCTGCACATACAGTGAGTGTTTGGAACTATGAACTTAAATAGCTTTTAAAATTCTTGAAATCTCGTGACGCTCAACATACATTCATAGTCATTCACACAAACAAAATTCTACTCTTTGACGGATTCAATGGGCAATATTGTCCTAGCAATAAATTAAAAATAGTTCGAACCCCCATCCGACCAATGTTTTTAGGAGGCTTCTATTGGTCGTTCTGGCGAATGCCGTATCCAGAAATCCCCTCCAACCAATTCAGTTGGGATTCACTCTCTCTCACTCCCCGCATGTTGGGATTATACTTTGAATTTAGAACCATATGTCGGTAAGCAACCAGAGGGACCATATAATGCCAGTAATTCAGCTCAAGATATTGTACTTCGAATTGTCGAAGCAGTACAATGTACAAGCAAAAATATTACTGGTGACAACTAGTTTACCAGTTTGACTTTAGTCAAGAAACTTCAGGCGAAGAAACTGGAGTACGGCGGAACAGTAAGAAAAAACAAGAGAGAAGTGCCGAAAAAACTTCTACCAAAAAGAGCAAGGGAGCCAAAATCATCTATCTTTAGATTTCAGCAGGATTGTACATTGATCTCATATTGTCCAAAGAACAATAGAACAGTGTTGGTGTTGTCAAGCATGAAATGTAACCTTATTAAATTATTGCACAAACTGTTTCAAACGTTACAGTATATTATACTGTGTACGAATATTAAATGTTATATGTAGATTTAATAAAAAATCATAGAATTGGTCATAAAGACCGTTCAAAGCATAGAAACAGACCACTTGCTTTGTGGATGATACCTGTAATCCGCGCGAGTGACCATGTCACGAATTTTCGCGCGAGTAACGGAGGGTTAAGGCCATCTACTCAGTAGGCAATAAAGCTTGATTCATCTGGAAAGGCCAACTGTTGTCACCCAGTGAACATTCAGTTGCAGTGCTGCGTGGAAACTCCAGTCTTCGTCACCGATAAACAGCAGTTGGTAAGGGTGCAAGAACCACGCGCCTGCTGCCTAGGCCCACATGCAGCAACGTCCGCCGAACGGTCGTTGAGTAGACACTCTTGGCAGCCCCTCGGTTCATCTGACCAGTCAGTTACTCAGTTCCTCAATAGCTGCGCGTCATTCGCCCGTACATACCGCCACAGCTGTAGTTCATCCCTGTCATTTATTGCTCATCATCTACCACAACTGCTTTGGCACCGGTTTTGGACAGTACCATTTTGCCATACCTGGTATACTGCAACCACGGCGGCACGAGAACAGTTTGGAAACTTAACTCTTTCGTAAATATTTCAACCCTTGGCCCGAATCCCAATAATCATGCACGTTTGGACGACAGATAAATCGCTCTCTTTCTGCATTACGACAAAAACTACACTATTTTCTCATGCCATCGGCGCGTTTTATACATCCTCCACTGCTAGTGTTGCCACCTACAGTCTGTGAGTTGTTATTGAAAGTCGACGTCGATCGTAGACGGTGGCCACATTAATATGACTGGACCGTATACCACTACTCCCAAATATGTCTCGCGAATTGACAACGGCGAGAAAATGATAAAGTACAGGTCATGTGGAGGTTTATTGGCAATCGTATTTGCCACAAGTGATTCACGAATGGACCGGAGAAGGGAAGAAGCAATAGAGGTACACGAAGTACTTTCTATCAGACATCGTAAGGTTGCTTGCGAATTAAAGATATGGGTAACATTGTCAGCCCAGTTACGGGGCTATGAATGCCGTAGATGGTTATTAGTAGCATAATCTATCTACAGGGGGTGGACAAAAACAGTGAAACAGTGAAAAACACATTACCATGCTTCATAGGTATAGGAAACCGTTACCATTTACAACATCTTCCTTTCGTCTAGGAATGGAAAAATACAAGTCCTGCACGTTTCTAGGGGTATCTTATACCATTCTTCCTGCAAAATATGGCAAGTTCGGGTAAGAGATTCTGGTCGTATGTAAAGTGTGCTAGCGGCAAGACACAGAGAATGCGTTCTCTGCGCTATAGCAATGGAAATACTATCGACAAGAGTGCTGCCAAAGCAGAGTTACTAAACACAGCCTTTCGAAATTCCACCACTAAATAAGACGAAGTAAATGTTCCAGAATTCCGATAAAGAACAGCTGCCAACATGAATAACTTAGAAGTAGACATCCTCAGGGTAGTGGAACAACTGCTGCGCGGTCTGGGATCCTTACCAGATATGATTAACGGAATGCATCGAGAAAGTTTAACGAAAAGCAGCACGTTTTGTATTACCGGGAAATAGGGGAGACAGTGTCACGGACACGATACAGGATTTGGGATGGACACCAATAAACCAAAGGCGTTTTTCGTTGCGGCGGAATCTTCTCACGAAATTTCAGTCACCAACTTTTTTTTCCGAATGCGAAAATATTTTGTTAACACCGACCTACATGGAGAGAAGCGATCGTCAAAATAAAATAAGGGAAATCAGGGCTCGCACGGAAAGACAGGTGATCGTTTCTTCCGCGCGCTTCACGAGGTTGAAGTAATAGATAATTATTGTGAAGGTGGTTGGATGAATCAGCGATCATAAAGCGGTTACTGCATCGATGATTTCAGCCGTAAATAGAAATATTAAAAAAGGTAGGAAGATTTTTCTGTTTAGCAAAAGTGACAAAAAGCAGATTTCAGAGTACCTGACGGTTCAACACGTAAGTTTTGTCTCAAGTACAGATAGTGTTGAGGATCAGTGGACAAAGTTCAAAACAATCGTACAATATGCGTTAGATGAGTATGTGCCAAGCAAGATCGTAAGAGATGGAAAAGAGCCACTCTGGTACAACAACCGAGTTAGAAAACTGCTGCGGAAGCAAAGGGAACTTCAGAGCAAACATAAACATAGCCAAAGCCTTGCAGACAAACAAAAATTACGCGAAGCGAAATGTAGTGTGAGGAGGGCTATGCGAGAGGCGTCCAATGAATTCGAAAGTAAAGTTCTATGTACTGACTTGGCAGAAGATTCTAAGAAATTTTGGTCTTATGTCAACGCGGTAGGTGGATCAAAACAAAATGTCCAGACACTCTGTGACCAAAATGGTACTGAAACAGAGGATGACAGACTAAAGGCCGAAATACTAAATGTGTTTTTCCAAAGCTGTTTCACAGAGGAAGACTGCACTGTAGTTCCTTCTCTAGATTGTCGTACAGATGACAAAATGGTAGATATCGAAATAGACGACAGAGGGATAGAGAAACAATTAAAATCGCTCAAAAGAGGAAAGGCTGCTGGACCTGATGGGATACCAGTTCGATTTTACACAGAGTACGCGAAGGAACTTGCCCCCCTTCTTGCAGCGGCGTACCGTAGGTCTCTAGAAGAGCGTAGCGTTCCAAAGGATAGGAAAAGGGCACAGGTCATCCCCGTTTTCAAGAAGAGGCGTCGGACAGATGTGCAGAACTATAGACCTATATCTCTAACGTCGATCAGTTGTAGAATTTTGGAACACTTATTATGTTCGAGTATAATGACTTTTCTGGAGACTAGAAATCTACTCTGTAGGAATCAGCATGGGTTTCGAAAAAGACGGTCGTGTGAAACCCAGCTCGCACTATTCGTCCACGAGACTCAGAGGGCCATAGACACGGGTTCCCAGGTAGATGCCGGGTTTCTTGACTTCCACAAGGCGTTGTGGATGACATCGGAAGTTCACTGAGGCTTTTTGCGGATGATGCTGTGGTGTATCGAGAGGTTGTAACAATGGAAAATTGTACTGAAATGCAAGAGGATCTGCAACGAATTGACGCATGGTGCAGGGAATGGCAATTGAATCTCAATGTAGAAAATTGTAATGTGCTGCGAATACATAGAAAGATAGATCCCTTGTCATTTAGCTACAAAATAGCAGGTCAGCAACTGGAAGCAGTTAATTTCGTAAATTTTCTGGGAGTACGCATTAGGAGTGATTTAAAATGGAATGATCATATAAAGTAGATCGTTGTAAAGCAAGTGCCAGACAGAGATTCATTGGAAGGATCTTAAGGAAATGCAATCCGAAAACAAAGTAAGTAGGTTACAGTACGCTTGTTCGCCCACTGCAGTGTGGGATCCGTACCAGATAGGGTTGATAGAAGAGATAGAGAAGATCCCACGGAGAGCAGCGCGCTTCGTTACGGGATCATTTAGTAAACGCGAAAGCGTTACGGAGATGATAGATAAACTCCAGTGGAAGACTCTGCAGGAGAGACGCTCAGTAGCTCGGTATGGGCTTTTGTTGAAGTTTCGAGAACATACCTTCACCGGAGAGTCAAGCAGTATATTGCTCCCTCCTACGTATATATCGCGAAGAGACCATGAGGATAAAATCACAGAGATTAGAACCCATGCAGAAGCATACCGCCAATCCTTCTTTCCACGAACAATACGAGACTGGAATAGAAGGGAGAACCGATAGAGGTACTCAAGGTACCCTCCGCCACACACCGTCAGGTGGCTTGCGGAGTATGGATGTACATGTAGATGTAGAAACCTCTGCCAGTCACTTAAGCGTGATTTGCAGATGTAGATGTAGAACGATGATGGATGTGAATAGCGATCACACACCCTTCTCTCCAAAGTAGACCATAAAGGCTCAATAATATTGACATCTGATACTGTGGTCGCCAGGGAAGATGCGACAGTTCATCCTCGTGTTGACAAAACAAGTTGTGGAAGATGCGAGTTGTATGAGCAGGTGTCTTGCCGTCTTGGAACACAGCTTCACCATTGAGGAACAAATGCTTTACCGTGGGTGGACCTGATGAGCCAAAATGGTCACATAATCATGGCAGTGATGATACCTTGCAGAGTAACCATGGGGACCATGGAGTATGGCTGTTCAGATCGTCACCGAACCCCAGCCATGTTTCATTCTTGGGACGTAAACTCTGCCAGCAGTTAGAAACAGTGTGAAATAAGATAAGCCCGAACAAACGAATTTCTTCCATTGCTCCGCAGTGAAGGTTCTATGGTTCCGGCATCACGTTGTCCTGTTACGAGCATCTGGATCACTGATGAGTGGTTTTGGCATTCCAGACCACCCTACAATTCTCTTGCTTCTGGAGCTCCCTTTCATGTTGTTTTGATGCCGACAAGATTCGTTAATCCGACAGTTGTGCAGCGAAATTTTCAGACATCCTCCTCTTATTTTCCGTCAAAATCCAATTTACAGTCTGTCACTATCACGACTCTCACACTTTCGTCTCCGTTGTGAGTTAGCGGATGATCTTCATTTCAGTGCCTCTTGAAACACCAAACACTTCGGCTATTTTGTTACGGCGGCACCTACCAAACTAGCACCAACAATTTACCCACGTTAGAATTCACTTAGCTCCGACATAATGCACGGACAACTGCATAGAGCACTGTTCTGACACGACTAACACTTCTAATGTATTGAGGACATTGCATAGGTGTCGTTCGTAGTCAAATACAACAGCGAAACCCGTAGGATTGGCTAGGAACTGCATTTATGTTGAAGCTTTCATTTCTCGTTGTGTTTCCATATTTTCCTCCAATGCCTGTGTGTTAAATGCAGATGATGCAATATTAGAAATAAGAGTAGCACCAATAGCTACCGATTACTCCGTTTGTTCAGGGTGGACCTTTACCGGTTTCGACCCGAAACATTCATTCTCGGTCAGTTTAATTTTTTTTTCCTGCTACGTTTCATTGACGACAAGAAGTTAGCAGATTCCTGTTGCAGATGAAGTTTCTGAGAGTGGTGGCGTATAGTAGCATTGGTGGATGTTAGAAAAAATGCGTTCCTTACCAAAGTTTTATCATGAAAGAAATGAACACTGCTGTGTACTGACTGTACGCCACCACTAGTCCAAGAAACTTTAACCACCTTCTTCATATCGTCAACTAAATGTTAGATGGAAAGTGAAAAGGGGCCTCTCGTCGGAGAAGTAAACTTTTCATTACAAGCAAAAACGTTTGATAATGTCTGCAATATCTGTTTTCGTCTTCTTAAACGTTGTAGCGATTTATTTCATTCTGCACCCGCTCGTATTAATTTTACGTGCTCGTATTAAGTTCAAAGCCATTTCAATCCAACAAAAGTTAATGATGCCATTAAAAGCCTTCTGAAACCCGATCTCTTGTCATTACGCGAAAATAACATTGGCCCGACAAGAGGCCCCTTTTCTGAATCTCCCAATGCTTCACAAAATAATGCCTCCTAAGTTTTGTAGCCATTCATGTGGCTCAGAGTAGCATTCAGCAAAAGGAGAACGTTTTATGAATACGAAAATTCCAAACAAGACAAGTTGTCGCTCTTTATATGATACTTATTAACGCCTTCAGATGTTACCAATTTGCAGGTGGTAGCCTTAAAACGTCAGCTGACAGGTGACGTTATTGTAGCTACAGAAACCTACACCTACAGCACATATTAATTCAGCTGTTGCAGCTACATATAAAAAAGGTCAACTTGCTGTGAACACATACTACTGACTAAATGTCTTGAACACTAATGCTATCAAAATACCTCACATAACTAAATATACCCACTTTCAGTTCGTAATTAGCCACAAAACTAGTATACATTGCGTAATGGAGAATGATGAAAATTATTGGTTCACCGCAAGTTTCCCAAAGAAAATACACCCAGTAATTCCAGCAGGAATGACAACGATGATAATATCTTGTTAAAAACAACAGGACCTACTGCAAAGAGGAATAAAAAGACGTTATAAGTCCTGAAGTAGAACCAGAACCTGAACCAGAACCTCAGGTCACTGACAGTGAGAATCCTGAGGAAGAACCTGACTAGCCAGATAATCCTGAACCAAGGTAGAAGAAGCGAAAACGCTGTTTGTGAGCGGACGTGAACCCCTTCAGAAACAAGTATTTTAAAAACAGAAAATCAAATCCTTCGGCCATTATGAAATATGGGGTCTCAATAATCTATTTTTGAGGATTTTTTGAATTGTAAACTTTAGATGGTTTTAGGGGAATTAAGAGCTTCAAAATCAAAATTTCGTCTAAAATAGGCCATGACATAGAATAAAAATATAATTTTTTACCAAAACAAGGTGAGCAGGTTGCTCTAGTTTTTCTCAGTTTATTTGGTTTTAAATTTTTTTACACTGTAATGTGCTATAGGTCTGGACGAGTTAACCACTTAATGTGTAATGTTAACTTAAAAAAGTCTGAAAATTTGACAAAGGACATTTAAAGGGTAAATATATGCAAAATTTGTGTTTTAAATACACTCATGTTGAAAAAAAAAACGGAACACCTTGAACGACTAGACATAGGATGTTCATATTCAGAGGAGATTTACATTAGTACGTTCTACAGAAATGCGTTGTTTGCACCCTGTCGGCCCGTGGGTTCAAGGTCAACATTGATATCGCACCACAACACATACCGGTAAAATGTGTCTGAGGCTCTCGTTTTCGCTATAGACCGAAAGTAATCGATCAGTGTGACTTGAGGAGACGTGCAGGATGCCTCGAAGACGTGGGCGCGAACCGAGCGTTCAACCAGTGAGTTTGAAAGAGGGCACATTATTTGCGTTAGAGAATGTGATGTATCCACCCGGGAAGTTGCTGCTCGTGTGAGACGAAATGTTTCGGCAGTGTGACGGGTGTGTGCAGAATGGTTCACGGAAGGCTGTAGAACACGGCGAGATGGGCCAGGACGTACCACCAAGACCACCCCCGCGAGAAGATCAACACCTCATCCGCCTAGTATTGCAGGATAGATCTGCGTCGTCCTCGGCTCTGGCGAAACAGTGGAACATGTAGTACATTGTTAGGGGTGACAGGCGTCGCCGTTTATTACGGCGTGGGTTACGTGAGCATCGCCCACTTCTCCACCTACCCTTGACGAAGTGCAGAAACATGTTAGACTGGAATGATGTATGGAACGACGTCATTGGGGATAGGAATGGCATCAGATAGTTTTTTCCGACGAATCCAGGTTCTGTTTGTTTGAAAATGATTGCCGCATTTTTGTTCACTGCAGACAGGAGCGGTATTGCAGTGACTGCATTCTACATCTACACCTACATTTACTCCGAAAGCCACCCAACGGTGTGTGGCGGAGGGCACTTTACGTGCCACTGTCATTACCTCCCTTTTCTGTTCCAGTCGCGTATGGTTCGCGGGAAGAACGACTGTCTGAAAGCCTCCGTGCGCGCTCGAGTCTCTCTAATTTTACATTCGTGATCTCCTCGGGAGGTATAAGTAGGGGGAAGCAATATATTCGACACTTCATCCAGAACCGCATCCTCTCGAAACCTGGCGAGCAAGCTACACCTCGATGCAGAGCGCCTCACTTGCAGAGTCTGCCACTTGAATTTGCTAAACATCTCCGTAACACTATCACGGTTACCAAATAACCCTGTGACGAAACGCGCCGCTCTTCTTTGGATCTTCTCTATCTCCTCCGTCAACCCGATCTGGTACGGATCTCACACTGATGAGAAATACTCAAGTATAGGTCGAACGAGTGTTTTGTAAGCCACCTCCTTTGTTGATGGACGACATTTTCTAAGGACTCTCCCAATGAATCTCAGCCTGGTACCCGGCTTACCAACAATTAATTTTATATGATCATTCCACTTCAAATCGTTCCGCACGCATACTCCCAGATATTTTACAGAAGTAACTGCTACCAGTTTTTGTTCCGCTATCATATAATCATTCTATGTATTCGCAATACATTACATTTGTCTATGTTAAGGGTCAGTTGCCACTCCCTGCATCAAGTGCCTATCCGCTGCAGATCTTCCAGCATTTCGCTGCTATTTTCTAATGTTGCAGCTTCTCTGTATACTACAGCATCATCCGCGAAAAGCCGCATGGAACTTCCGACACTATCTACTAGGTCATTTATATATATTGTGAAAAGCAATGGTCCCATAACACTCCCCTGTGGCACGCCAGAGGTTACTTTAACGTCTGTAGACGTCTCTCCATTGATAACAACGTGCTGTGTTCTGTTTGCTAAAAACTCTTCAATCCAGCCACACAGCTGATCTGATATTCCGTAGGCGACAGTGCGGAACTGTATCGAACGCCTTCCGGAAGTCAAGAAAAATAGCATCTACCTGGGAGCCTGTATCTAATATTTTCTGGGTCTCATGAACAAATAAAGCGAGTTGGGTCTCACACAATCGCTGTTTCCGGAATCCATGTTGATTCCTACAGAGTAGATTCTGGATTTCTAAAAACGACATGATACGCGAGCAAAAAACGTGTTCTAAAATTCTACAACAGATCGACGTCAGAGATATAGGTCTATAGTTTTGCGCATCTGCTCGACGACCCTTCTTGAAGACTGGGACTACCTGTCCTCTTTTCCAATCATTTGGAACCTTCCGTTCCTCTAGAGACTTGCGGTACACGGCTGTTAGAAGGGGGGCAAGTACTTTCGCGTACTCTGTGTAGAATCGAATTGGTATCCCGTCAGGTCACTTATTTCGACGTCAGCCATTTTTTCGTTTGTGCGAGGATTTAGAGAAGGAATTGCAGTGCGGTCTTCCTCTTTGGAAAAAGGTGTTTAGTATTTCAGCTTTACGCATGTCATCCTCTGTTTCAATGCCATCATCATCCCGGAGTGTCTGGATATGCTGTTTCGAGCCACTTACTGATTTAACGTAAGACCAGAACTTCCTAGGATTTTCTGTCAAGTCGGTACATAGAATTTTACTTTCGAATTCACTGAACGCTTCACGCATAGCCCTCCTTACGCTAACTTTGACATCGTTTAGCTTCTGTTTGAGAGGTTTTGGCTGCGTTTAAACTTGGAGTGAAGCTCTCTTTGCTTTCGCAGTAGTTTCCTAATTTTGTTGTTGAACCACGGTGGGTTTTCCCCGTCCCTCACAGTTTTACTCGGCACGTACCTGTCTAAAACGCATTTTACGATTGCCTTTAACTTTTTCCATAAACGCTCAACATTGTCAGTGTCGGAACAGAAATTTCCGTTTCGATCTGTTAGGTAGTCTGAAATCTGCCTTCTATTACTCTTGCTAAACAGATAAACCTTCCTCCCTTTTTTTATATTCCTATTAACTACCGTATTCAGGGATACTGCAACGGCCTTATGATCACTGATTCCCTGTTCTGCACTTACAGAGTCGAAAAGTTCGGGTCTGTTTGTTATCAGTAGGTCCAAGATGTTATCTCCACGAGTCGGTTCTCTGTTTAATTGCTCGAGGTAATTTTTGGATAGTGCACTCAGTATAATGTCACTCGATGCTCTGTCTCTACCACCCGTCCTAAACATCTGAGTGTCCCAGTCTGTATCTGGTAAATTGAAATCTCAACCTAAGACTATAACATGCTGAGAAAATTTATGTGAAATGTATTCCAAATTTTCTCTCAGTTGTTCTGCCAGTAATTCTGCTGAGTCGGGAGATCGGTAAAAACAGCCAATTATTATCCTAGCTCGGTTGTTGAGTGTAACCTCCACCCAATAACGATTTCAGCTTCGGTGCTTTCTATCAGTGCTTGAAGTTCCGGTACTTTACGAATGCAGCTTCGACAGTTTACAATTACAATACCGATTGCTGCTTGGTCCCCGCATGTCCTGACTTTGCCCCGCACCATTTGAGGCTGTTGCCCTTTCTGTACTTGCCCGAGGCCATCTAACCTAAAAACCGCCCAGTCCACGCCACACAACCCCTGCTACCCGTGTAGCCGCTTGCTGCGTGTAGTGGACTCCTGACCTATCCAGCGGAACCCGAAACCCCATCTTGTCGGGAAACAGCTGTTCAGAACCGTGTCCGTGAGAGTAATTTGGCCCAAGTCGAGGAATCTGCAGCCCACACTGTCGCAGAACCGTCTCAGCCTCTGATTCAGACCCTCCACTCGGCTCTGTACCAAAGGTCCGCAGTCAGTCCTGTCGACGATGCTGCAGATGGTGAGCTCTGCTTTCATCCCGCTAGCGAGACTGGCAGTCTTCACCAAATCAGATAGCCGCCGGAAGCCAGAGAGGATTTCTTCCGATCCATAGCGACACACATCATTGGTGCCGACATGAGTGACCACCTGCAGATGGGTGCACCCTGTACCTTTCATGGCATCCGGAAGGACCCTTTCCACATCTGGAATGACTCTCCCCGGTATGCACACGGAGTGCACATTGGTTTTCTTCCCCTCTATTGCTGCCATATCCCTAAGGGGCCCCATTACGCGCCTGACGTTGGAGCTCCCAACTACCATAAGCCCACCCTCTGCGACCACCCGGATCTTGCAGACTGAGGGTCAACTTCTGGAACAGGACAAGCAGCCATGTCCGGCCGAAGATCAGTATCAGCCTGAGACAGAGCCTGAAACCGGTTCGTCAGACAAACTGGAGAGGCCTTCCGTTCAGCCCTCCGGAATGTCTTTCGCCCCCTGCCACACCTCGAGACGACCTCCCACTCTACCACAGGTGAGGGATCAATGTGGGCAGTATCCCGGGCAGCCACTGTCGTAGTCCGATCGGGGGATGCGTGGGACGAGCTGGCCGTCCCCGAAAAACCCCCATCCGGACCCCCACAGTGATGCCCATTGGCAACAGCTTCAAGCTGTGTGACCGAAGCCAACACTGCCTGAAGCTGGGAGCGAAGGGATGCCAACTCAGCCTGCATCCGAACACAGCAGTTGCAGTCCCTATCCTTGCTAAAAACTGTTGTGCAAAGAACGTCTGAACTAATCTACAGAGAGCACAAACAAATCGGCACAAAATTTAAACGGTTATTAAAATATAACATTGTCTAGTAAATGCAGTAATGCTGCTACTTGCGCACTGCTGACACACTGCTCGGCGGCGGAAGGAGACTACGCTATTTTACACTATTCAGTTACTAAAATGCGATGCTACAACTCTCAAATACTATAATACGCCCGAAATTTATGAATTAAACAATGCAAGTACCAAAAACACGCAAAGAAATTAAGAATTAAACTGTGTAGCAAATAAGTGAGCTAGGAGTATACGACTTGTTGCAGGCAGCTGCTTATCCAACGGCGGCAGGGAGCACAAGACATACAGCGCCAGCTCAAGCCTTTATGGTGTGGGGTGATAATGGGTACAGCCTCAAATCACTGTTGGTGCGTGTCCAGGGCACTGTGACCATTGTGACCTGCGTGAATTACATCCTGCGATCCGCAGTCGTACCCTTTCTGCACAATACCACAGACGCCATTTTTCAGATAATGCACACGTGCCTTCTTGGTGTCACAGAATGCCAGCCTTTTGCCCTCGTCCACCAGATAACCTGACTTGACGCCAATCGAAAATACACTCCTGGAAATGGAAAAAAGAACACATTGACACCGGTGTGTCAGACCCACCATACTTGCTCCGGACACTGCGAGAGGGCTTGCTCCGGACACTGCGAGAGGGTTGTACAAGCAATGATCACACGCACGGCACAGCGGACACACCAGGAACCGCGGTGTTGGCCGTCGAATGGCGCTAGCTGCGCAGCATTTGTGCACCGCCGCCGTCAGTGTCAGCCAGTTTGCCGTGGCATACGGAGCTCCATCGCAGTCTTTAACATTAGTAGCATGCCGCGACAGCGTGGACGTGAACCGTATGTGCAGTTGACGGACTTTGAGCGAGGGCGTATAGCGGGCATGCGGGAGGCCGGGTTGACGTACCGCCGAATTGCTCAACACGTGGGGCGTGAGGTCTCCACAGTACATCGATGTTGTCGCCAGTGGTCGGCGGAAGGTGCACGTGCCCGTCGACCTGGGACCGGACCGCAGCGACGCACGGATGCACGCCAAGACCGTAGGATCCTACGCAGTGCCGTAGGGGACCGCACCGCTACTTCCCAGCAAATTAGGGACACTGTTGCTCCTGGGGTATCGGCGAGGACCATTCGCAACCGTCTCCATGAAGCTGGCCTACGGTCCCGCACACCGTTAGGCCGTCTTCCGCTCACGCCCCAACATCGTGCAGCCCGCCTCCAGTGGTGTCGCGACAGGCGTGAATGGAGGGACGAATGGAGACGTGTCGTCTTCAGCGATGAGAGTCGCTTCTGCCTTGGTGCCAATGATGGTCGTATGTGTGTTTGGCGCCGTGCAGGTGAGCGCCACAATCAGGACTGCATACGACCGAGGCACACAGGGCCAACACCCGGCATCATGGTGTGGGGAGCGATCTCCTACACTGGTCGTACACCACTGGTGTTCGTCGAGGGGACACTGAATAGTGCACGGTACATCCAAACCGTCATCGAACCCATCATTCTACCATTCCTAGACCGGCAAGGGAACTTGCTGTTCCAACAGGACAATGCACGTCCGCATGTATCCCGTGCCACCCAACGTGCTCTAGAAGGTGTAAGTCAACTACCCTGGCCAGCAAGATCTCCGGATCTGTCCCCCATTGAGCATGTTTGGGACTGGATGAAGCGTCGTCTCACGCGGTCTGCACGTCCAGCACGAACGCTGGTCCAACTGAGGCGCCAGGTGGAAATGGTATGGCAAACCGTTCCACAGGACTACATCCAGCATCTCTACGATCGTCTCCATGGGAGAATAGCAGCCTGCATTGCTGCGAAAGGTGGATATACACTGTACTAGTGCCGACATTGTGCATGCTCTGTTGCCTGTGTCTATGTGCCTGTGGTTCTGTCAGTGTGATCATGTGATGTATCTGACCCCAGGAATGTGTCAATAAAGTTTCCCCTTCCTGGGACAATGAATTCACGGTGTTCTTATTTCAATTTCCAGGAGTGTATTTGGGTATGGTGAAACGACGGGTGCAGCGCTGTGACCCAGTTCCAACCACCACAGATGAAATTTGGAACCAGGTGAATGCAACATAGATGGCTATACCTCAAGACACCATTTGCGCCTTATACGCATCGATGCCATCACGTATGGAACTAGTTATAAGGTCCCATGGCGGACCCTGTGCCTAATAGGCAGTAGGATATATGCTGAATCTAGGTGATTGAAATGCCAATCATTTCTGCAGATCATACTAACGTACGCGTCCGGCGAATATGAAAGTCCTATCCCTAGTCTTTCAAGGTGGACTTTTTTTCTGAACATGAGTATATGTCAAATTAATAAATGGAAATAAAGTAAAATTTTAAAACTCATTACCTCAAAGCACCTTTTTTCAATCGCCAGTATTCAGCCTGTCAATACTTTTTCAAGTTTAGAAACAGAAATCTATATTTATTTATTTTTTTTTACAAATTGTCCGCCTGAAAAACCCAAATCAAATTTCCGACAAGAGATCCCTTTTTGCTTTCCATCTCACAAGTGCAAAAGATAAAATTTAACGCAGAGAAGCGTCTGAAGAAGAACCTGTCCGTTTGAGATCGGGGATGGCTTCGTTCTCCATGAATAATTAACAGTGGCTTGTTGCTGCTGTTCTTACTGTCAGTAAGAAGTCGCTCACATTTCCACACAGCCACGTTCTCGTTACGTCGGTTTGGAGTAAATGCCGTGCATTTGATGCGTCTGCGAGATCCTAGCGTTTGCTCGTGCTGCGCCGCTTGCAACAAGGTGCGTTCAGCATGTATCGTGGTTAAAACGCCAGAAGCCGAGCAACTAACTAGTCCCTGAGAGCGGATCCGCAGAACATGGCGGGTTGCCTGTCATGCAGGCGCCGCTCTGCTAATGGCTGCTAGAAGCTTCTCTTCTCTGCGCTTCGTCAAGCAAATTGCTTCAGTATTCATCCGCGGCGAGCAACTTGCACCATTTACGTTTAACTGAAGGTAACTCCTCTCCCCTCGTCGCCCCGGCACGGGTGAACGGCAGAACTTGCTAAGTGGGCGGTAGACCGCTCGTCTTGTTAGTTCCTGCTCCGAACGTCACTAAACTTCGGGTTCAGCTTTCACTTGTTGCTCATCAGTATTGTGATATCCACGAAGACATGTTGCTAATATCCCTCCTTAATCAGATCAGCAGCTGCATGATATCTTTTCAGGTTTACCGATGTCACGAAACGATTCTCTGCAGTCATAACACAGCTGCTTAATTATTGCGCGTTAGATATTCTCCCCCTCCCCCTCCCCTCCCCCTTCTCTCTCTCACTGAACCTTCCTCATTTATCTGTGCAATATTTTCCTATCTTTCTTCATGTTGCTTCATGTGTAGATCCACAGATTCGATGTAATTTCTGAAACCACCAGCGGTAAAATGATCCTATCCGAGCACAGAAAATATGAATATGTTCCTCTTTATTTAAAATAAGACTAACTGAGAAGTGTGGTACCAGATGCTTCATTCTACCTTCCTCAGCACCGTTCAAGATTTTCCCGAAGATTTTGGTTCAAAAAGTGGTTCAAATGGCTCTGAGCACTATGGGACTTAACTTCTGAGGTCATCAGTCCCTTAGAACTTCTCTTAAACCTAACTAACCTAAGGACAGCACACACATCCATGCCCGAGGCAGGATTGGAACCTGCGACCATACCGGTCGCACGGTTCCAGACTATAGCGCCTAGAACCACTCGGCAATCCCGGCCGGCGAAGATTTTGGCATGCGAACGTATTCGCGCTTCTTTTTTGAACTTGCAACTCACCTCAAACTCCCGCTGGTTCCCATAACTGTATCTCACTCACACCTATTAGTCGATCGCTGTAAGTCGGTCACATCCAACGACTCTCAGGTGCCTTTTGTCATTCACTCATTCAGCACAGTTCATTGTCATTACCTCTTTGTGTCTCTCTGTCATTGTCTCCTGTCCTGCTACTGCACTCACTGTCAGTCTCTCCCTATTGCTCTTTGTTACTGCTAATATCTGACTCCTTTCTACTACTGCTGTTTCTTTTTACTGCCACTATCTCTCTCTTACTCGTCATTGTCATATACTCAGTCTCTCATTATCACTGGTTCTCACCCACTTCCAGTTTCCCTTTCTCCCTCCCCCCCCCTCCCCACCTCCCCCCCCCCCTCTGCCATTGTTTCTTCACTGTTTTGTTAGAACTGTTCTGTCACTGTCTGCCCTCTCTTTCTCTCATACTGCCATTATATCTTTCGCTCTTCCTATAACACAATCACTGTCCACCATCTTCCAGTATTTATTATTTTTCCGTTTCTTTCCCACTGCCATTGTCTACTGCCCTCTCAGCACAAAAAAGCGTGATTACGTTCGCGTGGGAAAAGAGTGCCGAGGAGAGTAAAATGAGATAGCTGGTACCCCACTTTTCAGTTAGTCTTTTATTTTAAATAAACAAGAACAAATCCGTCTTTTTAGTTCTTCGATAGGAGCCTTTTTGCAATGGTTCATTTCTTCTCCCTGCTGCAACAGGGCATGTAACTCATATGAGAAGAAATATATTTGTCGCTAAAACTTAGATAATTTACTTACGCGAAACTGAAACAATTCAAAACTTCTTTTGTACTTCAGACCCGATTTCTCAAGCAAAACATTTTGCCTGTGTTTGAGTACTACAACATGAGGTTCCTAGGTGATGACGGAGACAGTTTACATCATATTACTCCGATCTCAGAGTTTTATAAACCAGATTTCCGCCTCAAACCAGATTTTACTTGCTTATTTTACATGTATAAGTACACTCCTGGAAATTGACATAAGAACACCGTGAATTCATTGTCCCAGGAAGGGGAAACTTTATTGACACATTCCTGGGGTCAGATACATCACATGATCACACTGACAGAACCACAGGCACATAGACACAGGCAACAGAGCATGCACAATGTCGGCACTAGTACAGTGTATATCCACCTTTCGCAGCAATGCAGGCTGCTATTCTCCCATGGAGACGATCGTAGAGATGCTGGATGTAGTCCTGTGGAACGGCTTGCCATGCCATTTCAACCTGGCGCCTCAGTTGGACCTGCGTTCGTGCTGGACGTGCAGACCGCGTGAGACGACGCTTCATCCAGTCCCAAACATGCTCAATGGGGGACAGATCCGGAGATCTTGCTGGCCAGGGTAGTTGACTTACACCTTCTAGAGCACATTGGGTGGCACGGGATACATGCGGACGTGCATTGTCCTGTTGGAACAGCAAGTTCCCTTGCCGGTCTAGGAATGGTAGAACGATGGGTTCGATCACGGTTTGGATGTACCGTGCACTATTCAGTGTCCCCTCGACGATCACCAGTGGTGTACGGCCAGTGTAGGAGATCGCTCCCCACACCATGATGCCGGGTGTTGGCCCTGTGTGCCTCGGTCGTATGCAGTCCTGATTGTGGCGCTCACCTGCACGGCGCCAAACATGCATACGACCATCATTGGCACCAAGGCAGAAGCGACTCTCATCGCTGAAGACGACACGTCTCCATTCGTCCCTCCATTCACGCCTGTCGCGACACCACTGGAGGCGGGCTGCACGATGTTGGGGCGTGAGCGGAAGACGGCCTAACGGTGTGCGGGACCGTAGGCCAGCTTCATGGAGACGGTTGCGAATGGTCCTCGCCGATACCCCAGGAGCAACAGTGTCCCTAATTTGCTGGGAAGTGGCGGTGCGGTCCCCTACGGCACTGCGTAGGATCCTACGGTCTTGGCGTGCATCCGTGCGTCGCTGCGGTCCGGTCCCAGGTCGACGGGCACGTGCACCTTCCGCCGACCACTGGCGACAACATCGATGTACTGTGGAGACCTCACGCCCCACGTGTTGAGCAATTCGGCGGCCTCCCACATGCTCACTATACGCCCTCGCTCAATGTCCGTCAACTGCACATACGGTTCACGTCCACGCTGTCGCGGCATGCTACCAGTGTTAAAGACTGCGATGGAGCTCCGTATGCCACGGCAAACTGGCTGACACTGACGGCGGCGGTGCACAAATGCTGCGCAGCTAGCGCCATTCGACGGCCAACACCGCGGTTCCTGGTGTGTCCGCTGTGCCGTGCGTGTAATCATTGCTTGTACAGCCCTCTCGCAGTGTCCGGAGCAAGTATGGTGGGTCTGACACACCGGTGTCAATGTGTTCTTTTTTCCATTTCCAGGAGTGTATGATGTTTTTGGACCTCTGTGTCTCGATAACGGATAAAGGTATGAAGAAAATTTTCAAGATTGTTCAAGATCAGGATCTCTGGATCTTATCAATATGACTACATCGTAAAAATTACAGTCATTGCTGTGCATATGCGTCTTGGAATTGGCGACTGTGTTTTGGTACCCAAAAATAAGTTCTTGGGTAATTAACGTTTTATACCTGGGATTCACAGTCATGTAGAACTTTATAAAAGACGTCATATTTACACCAGTGACTGTAACACTTTCTTTATTTCATGATTGCAATTTAGGCCTTAGGCCATTAGCAAGTGCAGATCTGTGTGGCTCTAAGCAATGTCAACTTAAAATGAGCTGACACATTTATATGTCCTTGTCATTACTATTAAGTATATTCGTGACGCTGTTACATATTGCGAGTAAACGTATCCATACTTCATAAGAGAACATAGTCTGTAGACACTCATGTTCGTTAGCCCATCACTAGTCACTTATGCACTAAACTGCAGCGGCAGATTACTGTTTACATGCTACTAGTACACAAAAATCTGCCTAAGACCGAAATTGCAATCGTGAAATAAAGAAAGTGTTACAGTCACTGGCGTAAATACTATGTCTTTCATAAAGTTGTACATGACTATGAATCCCAGTATGAATCCCTGAATCCTACAAAAAATATAATTGTGTCAGCTCATTTTAAGTTGACATGGCTTAAAGCCACAAAAATCTGCACTTGATAATGGCCTAAGGACGAAATTGCAATCGTGAAATAAAGAGTTACAAAAGACATCATATTTACGCCATTGTAAATATGATGTCTTTTATAAAGTTCTTGGGTATTTCTCAAATTTTTGGGTCTTCAGTCTTCTGACAGGTTTGATGCGTCCCGCCACGAATTCCTCTCCTGTGCTAACCTCTTCATCTGAGAGTGGCACTTGCAACGTAGGTCCTCAGTTATTTGCTGGATGTATTCCAATCTCTGACTTCCTCTACAGTTTTTGCACTCTACAGCTCCCTGTAGTACCATGGAAGTCATTCCCTGATGTCTTGACAGGTTTTCTATCATCCTGTTTCTTCTCCTTGTCAGTGTTTTCTACATAACTGGAGTAGGATTTGTTATGAATAGTAAAGTAGGGCAGAGAGTGTGTTACTGTGAACAGTTCAATGATAGGGGTGTTCTTATCAGAATCGACAGAAAACCAATACCGACAACGATAATCCTGGTATATATGCCGACGTCGCAAGCTGAAGATGAAGAGGTACGGAAAGTATACGACGGTACTGAGAGGGTAATACAGTACGTAAAGGGAGATGAAAATCTAATAGTCATGAGAGACTGGAATGCAGTTGTAGGGGAAGGAGAAGAAGAAAAGGTTACAGAAGAATATGGGCTTGGTACAAGAAATGAGAGAGAGAAAAAAGACTAATTGAGTTGAAAAAGACTAATTGAGTTCTGTAACAAACTTCAGCTATTAATAGCGAATACTCTTTCCAAGAATCACAAAAGGAGGAAGTGTACTTGGAAAAGGCTGGGTGATACGGGAAGATTTCAGTTAGATTACATATGGTTAGGCAGAGATTCCGAAATCAGTTACTGTTTAGTGCAACTTCAAAACAGACTTGCCGCCCAACCTTCCCACGTCTCCCCGCCCCAACCCCCCCCCCCCCCCCCCCGGCCTCAAACACACACACACACACACACACACACAAATGGAAAATCAACATATATCGTCCTGAGCATCACAACATACTGCATCCAGGAACGCATTGTGTTGCATATCGTATTACTGGATTACTGTTGACAAACGGATTCCAATATCTTGCTTAAGGTATTTAACAAGAGACCGTGTCCTTTCTCTTCCTTATGACTATTTTCAGCGCTGTCAGCGCCTCCCATTCTTACAATTTGTTCAAGTAATTGAATACCTGAAGCATGTTACTAGTTCATGTCTATATTACAATACGCATGTGGTTGCCATTTTAAGCGAATTCAAGTTCGAAACTGTAAGATGCCTGTGCATGTTGAAATCTACTGCGTAGCTTGAAAAGTCCGCACAGAATCTTGATCTGATGAAAATGCCCCATTTTCTCCAATTATGTTGAACTACTACTTCAGGAACAATATTATTACAGACAAACTTACATAACAAAATGGGCATTAAAAATTATTTGCAACTTAACAGTGCACAAATTCCCTATCAATGAAGCCAACACGCGATCCTCTAAAAGTTTCTTACTCTATACGCTGTTACTACATCGAAGTTCAGAACACCAGGTGCCTACAAAAATTACCTGGGAATGGCACCAGCACTGCTGCTCTGAAGTTCTGACGCAAACTTACCTGCTGGAGTCTGTAATAAATATACTACAATTTAGCAAACAGGTTTTCGCTTGTGAGAAATATGTGTAGTTTGAGAAACTTTCTGATGGCAATAACGGTCGTGCTGATAGTACAAGAACATAATTATATTATCGTTATTGTATGGTATAAGTGAACCGAATGCCGGCCGGTGTGGCCGTGCGATTCTAGGCGCGTCAGTCTGGAACCGCGTGACCGCTACGGTCGCAGGTTCGAATCCTGCCTCGGGCATGGATGTGTGTGATGTCCTTAGGTTAGTCAGGTTTAAGCAGTTCTAAGTTCTAGGGGACTGATGACCTCAGAAGTTAGGTCCCATAGTGCTCAGAGCCATTTGAACCATTTTTTTGCACCGAATGTCACGTCCTAGAAGACAAACGTTATAAAAATGCATTTTCGTATTTAATTTGCTGAGGGATCGAAGTGCTAATATTTTTAAGCGATTTTGTAACAACGTATGATTATTGAAAATCCATGTCCTTCAAAGATAAACTTTAGAATAAATGTATTTTCATATTTAATTCGTTGAAGGAACGACATATAAATAAATGGAAGTGATTTTGTAATAACGAACGACTACTGAAAAGCCGAAATACTTTTACACGTAAGCTTGTAGTTAAAAGCCACGTGGTATCATCAGGTATGATCAGACAAAGACTTCACCCACAGACCAGTGAAGTGCTTTTACTGGTGCCCTCTACACTTCCTGATGAGACCTTTTCGTGTCCATTCTGAGTGGCGATGTATCTGAAATATTTTCCTCAGCCACCCATAAGACAAACGCGTGATTTGGCCGCTGGGCGTCGCGATTTTGACCCCCATCGCAGAGATTTCAAGACAAGGAGTGAGGTGTAGGTGAAGGAGGCGGCGGGGAGAGGTGTGACGAAATTTACTTCGTGTGTGACACGTCCCCCGTTTCTTTGGAGAGAACTGTGGTGAAATTTGGTGCGACTGTAACATCATTAACCCACTTTTTACGTCGCTTGCACTGTCTGGGCTCTGGCATTTTATCCGCATGTGACGCCACCTTGCTGTTTGGAGCGTCACCGAGCACGAAGGTGACGTCGCAGGATGTCATGCTTTTGCATCATTACAGAGGGATGCTGTAGGTACCTTGGGCCATATTTCGAACTTCTGCGTTCCAGTGTGAGAAATAACGGAGTTTTAAAAATGTGACCCTTTAATTGTGTTGCCTAGTTCGTGTCCGTATGGTACATTTCAGGACGCGGGTTCCTTATCAGAACTTTATTCATTAAATCCCCTCTACAACCGGTAGAATCCTGTAACAGGAATTGGTAAACACTCTATACATGATTTACATTTTTGTTCGCACTCTGTCCCATATTCATGTAAAAGTAATTGACGGATGAACAAAACTACGAATACTGCATTAAGATACTCTCTCATCAGTACTGTTGTGCGAAGAACAACATGCTGATTCTCACAACAGATCCCAAAGATGTCATCTTAGAGTCTACATGGGGAATACTTGCAGCGGCCACTGTCAGAGAGTAATAGTAGTTGCTGCGGCCCCTGTCTCTGCCTGAGCCGCACTATGGATTTGTAGCTCACTTTGCAGCACGGCCGTCTTTCCGTTTTAGATTGACAAGTCGCTTAATTAGTTCGCTACTCTCTGGGCTCGCTCGATACAAAACTTCATGATGGACGATCAGTGCTTCATTCCGTAAATAACTACAGTGGTAGTGTTTAGCTAAACTAGCTTCCCAGGACAGAGGCCGCCTTGTTATTCGACGGCACATTACCATAACACTTGACAGCTTTTTTTTTTTTCGCAGGATGACACTGTGGAGGGAGTAGTGACGATTACTACAGTCCCCTCCTCTAATTACCTTTCAGTCTACCTCGGCAGCCGAGACTTATACAGCATTCTTAACCGCCGGCGTTTGAACTGGTGGTAGACGGTTCGAATCTTGACGTTAGATGAAACTTTTTCATGGCTGGTATTTAAAAAGCACTTAGAGGATAGGTGTGTTGTATAGATTCTGTTGACCAGTTGGCCACAATTAAATTAATAATCTTAACTAAATATCCAACGATTAAGATGGTATAGTACTCCAGTCAATATAGAGCAAAGGAGGTCGAATATCGGGAGTAGTTTCTGCAGTCAGAAATTATTTACAGTGGTAGTACAGCGTACCACAAACTACATATTAGAAATCCTTGCTGGTGACGGACGAGCGTAGGGGTGGTGGAACGCTTGAAAGACGCTTTTGTATATTTTCTTGAATAATTCCAAAAACTGTGACAGTTCAGTTATAGGGCGTTCTGATCAGAATCGACAGCAAACCAAGAGAGGATATTGAAAAGCTAATAGAGTTCGTAAAAGGAGATGAAAATATAACAGTCATGGGGGACAGGAATGTAGCTGCGGGGGAAGGAGTAGAAGAATAGGTTACAGGAGAATAGGTGTTCGGAGCAAGGAAAGAGACTGGATTAATTAAGTTGTGTAACAGATTTTCTCTAGTAATAGCCAATACTCTGTTCAAGAATCACAAGAAGAGGAGGTATGCTTGGAAGAGACCGGGTGATACGGGAAGATTTCAATTAGATTACGTCATGGTTAAAGATTCGAAATCAGATACCGGATTGTAAGGCATACCCAGGAGCAGATATTGATTCAGATGACAATGTAGTAGTGATGAAGAGTAGGCTGAAGTTTAAAAGATTGGTCAGGAACAATCAATTCGCAAAGAAATGGGATACGGAAGTACTAAGGAATGACGAGATACGCTTGAAGTTCTCTAAGGCTGTAGATACAGTAATGAGAAATAGCTCAGTAGGCAGTGAAGTTGAAGAGGAATGGAAGCACTAAAAAGGGCTGTCACAGAAGTTGGAAAGAAAAACGTAGGTACAAAGAAGGTAACTCCGAAGAAACCATGGGTAACAGAAGTATCTCAGTTGATCGATGAAAAAAGGAAGTACGAAAACGTTCAGGTAAATTAAGGAATACAGAAATACAAGTCTCTGAAGAATGAAATAAATAGTAAGTGCAGGGAACCTAAGTCTAGCGTCATACCATCTGACTTTCGGAAAAATATCATCCACACAATTCCGAAGCCTGCAAGAGCTGCCAAGTGCCAGAATTATAGCATAACCACCTTAACAGCTAATGCATCCAAGTTGTTGACATGAATAATATACAGATGAATGGAAAAGAAAATTGACGAAGTGGTAGAGGACGATCGGTTTGGTTTCAGAAAAGGTAAAGGCTCCAGAGAGGCAACTCTGACATTACGGTTGACAATGGAAGCAAGACTAAAGAAAAATCAAGCCACGTTCTTAGGATTTGTCCACCTAGATAAAGCGTTAGACAATGTAAAACGGTGCAAGATGTTCGACATCCTGAGAAAAATACGGGTTAGTTATAGGGAGAGACGGGTAATATACAATAAGTACAAGAGCCGAGAGGAAATAATATGAGTGGACGACCAAGAACTAAGAGCTGGGATTAAAAAGGGTAAGACAGGGATGTAATCTATCGCCCCTACTGTTCAATCTGTACATCGAAGAAGTAATGATGGAAATAAAACAAAGGTTCATGAGTGGAACTAAAATTCTAGGTGAAAGGATATCAATGATACGATTCACTGATTACATTGCTATCCTGAGTGAAAGTGAAGAAGAATCACATAATCTGCTGAATGGAATGAACGCTCTAATGGACACAAAACATGGAGTGAGCGTAAATCGAAGAAAGACGAAAGTAATGAGAAGTAGCAGAAATGAGAAAAGCGAGAAACTTAACATTGGTCAGGAAGTAGATGAAGTTAAGGAATTCTGCTACCTGGCCAGCAAAATAACCAATCACGGGAGGAGGAAGGAGAAAATCAAAATCAGACTAGCACTGGTAAAAACGGCATTCCTCTCCACGAGAAGTCTATTAAAATAGGCCTTAGTTTGAAGAAGAAAATCCTGAGAATGTACAGTACGTTTGGAGCACAGCATTGTATGGTAGTTAAACATGGACTGTGGGACAACCGGAACAGAAGAGAAACGAAGCATTTGAGATGTGGTGCTACAGACGAATATTGAAAATTGGGTGGACTGATAAGGTAAGCAATGAGGAGGCTCTGCGTAGTCGGACAGGAAAGGAAGACGTGGAAAACACTGATAAGGAGAAGGGACAGGATGATAGGACATCTGTTATGACATCAGGGAATGACTTCCGTGGGACTAGAGGTAGCTGTAGAGGACAAAAACTGTAGAGGAAGACAGAGGTTGGAATACATCCAACAAATAAATGGAGTACGTGAGTTGCAAGTACTACTGTAAGATGAAGAGGTTGGCACGAGAAAGGAAATCGTGGCGGTCCGTATCAAACCAGTCAGAAGACTTATGATTAAAAAAAAAAAACACGGTCTAAAATCATAGACTCCAGCGAAAACCGTCCCAGTACAAAATTAACTACTTTACTTGAGTCCTGTGCATTTTTTCTGTAGGGCTAATAGTTTGCACGGGGTTTGGAAGGCCAGATTTAGACTGCTGGTCGCATTAAAAGACAGGGACAGTTGAAGAACGCTGTATATCTCCCAAATGAGTATAATTTATTTATCAACGCAAGAGATTACTCAGATGCTTTTAATAATAATAACGGAAATTAAATTTGTAATAGTACACTCTTGTAATGGTCAAATGAGCCGACTGCATTCGTGTGCACTGATATCAAAGATGAGATTAACTGTAAATTAATATCGAAATATCTCCAATTAAAAAATATGCTGTCTTATTAATCTGCTTGATTTATTATATAAGTCTTATTAAAGAGCGGCATAAATTACGGATAAAAACAATTGTAATCAATGTAGGCACTGCATTTGAATAAGGGGTATAACAACTAACTCAGTGTCTGGAATAGTACAAGTAGTGCATTTGGTACTTGGCATGACTGAAGTCCACTACTTACTGATCGCTAGGAATGCTCCTAGTGATCAGTAAGTAGTTGACTTCAGTCGTGTAAAGTACCAGACGCGTATTCCTTGCTACTTTCAGTAGAATGTGACAAAGCTTTCGTCATCAGACTATTAGTTTTTAAGTACGAATTAATTTTAAAAGCTATCACCGCGCGGAGTGGCAGCGCGGTTTGAAGCCATGTCACGGATTGAGCGGCCCCTCCCGCCGGAGGTTAGAGTCCTCCCTCGGACATGGGTGTGAGTGTTGTTCTTAGCGTAAGTTAGTTAAGTTAGTTTAAGTAGGGTGTAAGTCTAGGGACCGATGGCCTGAGCAGTTTGGTCCCTTAGGAATTCACACACGTTTGAACATTTTATAATTATCATACTTTCGCTGATATACCTATGTAGCGTAAGGAGAGTAGTAAAATTCGTGAAGGCTCCTTGCTTCGAAAACTTCTTGGCTGATTAATAGTGTGTAAGGGATAGAAAACTGAAACTTGACCTCTTCCAGAAAAAGTTCTTATGAAATAAGCGATTCCAACCCGCCTCACTAACCGACTCAAAGTTTTGAGTTGCTCAAACTTCTTTCTCTGTTTTTACCGTCTCCACTAAAGTTTTCAAGTTTACCTTATCGGAGTATAACTCGCAGCAGGGAAAATGTGCAAGTTTCTGGAATTAATCAGTCTGTGGGGAGTGTATGGTGCAGTGAAACTAATTCAACTGTGAAATTCCTGTTGTCTGAAGCTCCACTACCATGTGCAAAGAGGAACACAAAAAGAACAGACGTATAAAATTAAACGCCTGGTGCCCTAAAGTATCTGTGATGATGCAACGATCACCTTTGTTCATTAAGTAGTAATTTTATAGTTTTGAACTAGAAGAAACTTTTCAGTAAAAAGACAAAAATAATTGAAAAACAGTAGCAACTCACATAGAAAAACAGAGGATGTTGTTGAATGATAAGCATCTAAAGGGAAATGATCAGAAGAAATTGTTGAATGATAAACATCTAAAGCAAAATGATATCAAGCCTGGGCAAGAATTATCTTCAAACTACGGTTTCTGCAATCTGCGAAGCAATGAAATAATCATGAAATGTGAATGATTTTTTTTGTCATGTGACATACAGCGACACAGAGCAACATTTTATTGTACATATTATTAAGCAACATCACAACTGAAAAATCAATATTTGCTAGAGATTTTTATTGTGAGAGTACAATTAAAACAACAAATGATTATACACACTCATAAAAAAGCGTTGCATCACCTCGACATGTTTGCTATTTTTGTGACTGATCCTGTACTAATCAGAATATCAGCCCTGACATTGTTTCCTAATGTACGCACATTACCATGAGCCCTACCTACGAATGGAAAGCCACACTCGAATGGGTCGCAGCATTTTAGTTCAAGATAACCATTAAGGACGCATTAGAGACATCTGTGAATGGTAAAATGTACACCTATCCTGCCACGCAGAACAATTGCGACCAATGCTGACTCCGGATCATCACCTTTTGCGCAAAAGGCTTATCAACCAGGGAAGTTGCTCGACATGTACACCAAAGCCAAAGTGATATGCGGACATGGAATTGTCTCCAGCAGACAGGTAATATTAAATACTAACCTTCACAGGCTGTCCACGTTCGCCAGCTGCACAGGATGATCGACATGTACGACTCTTGAGACAAAGGAGCCATAGGCTGAGTCCAGAACTGAATTTGGCTTTCAAGAAGGCTATTATGCGTCAGGTATCGCATCAGAATCTTAAGAGACGATTTCATGATGCGAATTTCCATTCCCAATGACCATGGCGAACATCACGTCGTACACCGTAACATATAACTTGAACCACATGCTGGGTAAACCCCAGGCTGATGATTAAATTTTTTTTTAAGTCGACTTAAGTGGTGTTCTGGATGGGGGTGCATTGGGCTGAGAGCTGGTGGTGGGAGCTGTGCTGTAAAGATCGATTGAACAAAATTAGTATTGACAACGGCACTTGGCGTGTTTTATTCTAATAGCCGAAAAGAGGTGCCGGCAGCTCGCCTGTTCTCAAGACAGTGTATCTGCTACAGGCAAGAATTAAAGATTTACAAAAGCGGACCTTCTTAAATACGTTTACAATCTGTAACGATTAGAAAATAGTAGAGAAAATTCAAGTACACAAAAAGAAACACCTCATGGTGATGCAACTAATAAAACGGCAATAAAAACATAGAAGTTAGAAATTACAGCCAACTAACAATCTTTCTACAAACATTTCAAATATTACATATTAAATGATATCGTAAATTCAATCAACCAGATCTCTGATAACAGCATAGCACTGTAGTTATTGTCGCAACAAGCAAAATTGCAATAAATTCTTCACTACCTGCAAATTGATTAGTTTTAAGTACTTTATTATTAAAGTGTAGAACCAGAAGAATCCTCCACAACTAAACGAATCAATATGGAATTTTTTCTTTTGATTATTTCATTCATTGTGACGTAATTGTTGTTGTTTTATTATTGTGTGCACTAGGTTCAAAAGTATTTATTTAATTCGAAGCTTTAATTTGAAGAATATTGTGTGCTCGTAAGATTTATTTAAAATATATGTTAGATTTGTAGGATTTTAGCATTAAAATGGTGGTCCATTTTGTGCACTTTGTGATATTGTGAGAAAATAGTGCTTTTGGTGGGGTTATCTCAAGTCCTCATAGGCAGGAGCGGTAGGTCGCTGGAGAATGATGATGGTGGCAGGGGTCTTCGGCGCAAGGCAGAAGAGAGAAGAAGGCTTCTGTACAGGCCATCTGAGGAGACGCTAGCAAAATATTTACTTTCATGTCGTGCCATAGGACGACATTATTTTTGACTCATCAGTCTTCTAAATGGTGTGATGCGTCTCGCCACGAGTTCCTCTGCTGTGCCAACCACTTCGACTCAGAGTATCACTTGCAATCTGAGTCCTCAATTATTTTCTGAATGTATTCCAATCTGTCTTCCTCCACAGTTTTTACCGTGTACAGCTCCCTTTCAAACCATGCAAGTTATTCCCTGATGTCTTAATAGATGTACAATCATCCTGTCACTTCTTCTTGTCAATGTTTTCCGTATTTTCCTTTCCTCTCCGATTTTGCACAAAACCTTCTCATTCCTTAATAGTCTACCTAATTTTTAATAAACGTATGTAACACCACAACTTCAATCTTTATATTCTCTTCTGTTCCGGTTTTCCCACAGTGCATGTCACACTACCATACAATGCTGTGCTCCAAACGTACAGTCTCAGAAATTTCTTCCTGAAATTAAGGCCTATTTTCCATACTAGTAGACTTACCTTGACCAGGAATGACCTTTTGCCAACGCTAGTCTGCTTTGATGTCCTTGCGCCGTCAGTCATGTTTTTGCAGCCTAGGTAGCATAATTCCTTAACTTCATCTACTTCGTCACCATCAATCCTGATGTTAAATTTCACGCTGGTCTCATTTCTGCTTCTTATCATTACTTTCGCTTGTCTTCGGTTTACTCTCAACCCATATTCTGTTCTCATTAGACCATTCCATTCAGCAGATCTTGTAATTCTTCACTTTCACTGAGGATAGCAATGTTATCAGCGAATCTTATCACTGATATTCTTTCACCTTGAATTTTAATTCCACTCTTGAACCTTTCTTTTATTTCCATCGTCGCTCATTCGATGTTTAGATTGAACAGTAGGGCCAAGAGTACATCCGTCTCTTACAGCCTTCTTAATCCGAGCCTTCGTTCTTGGTCTTCCACTCTTTTTATTCCCTCTTTGTTCCTATGCGTCTCTCCCTACAGCTTAGCCCACTTTCTTCAGAATATCGAACATCTTGAACCATTTGACTTTGTCGAACCCTGTTTCCAGGTCGACAAATCTAGTGAACGTGTCTTGGTTTTTCCTTAGTCTTGCTTGCATTATCCGCCGCAACGTCAGAATTGCCTCTCTGGTGCGTTTACCTTTTCTAAAGCCAAACTGATCGTCATCTAATACCTCCTCAGTTTTCTTTCCCATTCTTCTCTATACTATTCTCCTCAGCAGCTTGGAGGCATGAGGTGTTGAACTGATTGTGCGATAATCCTTCCACTTGAAACTCTTGCAGTCTTCGACATTGTGTGGATGATATTTTTCCGGAAGTCAGGTGGTATATCGCGGGACTAATACATTCTACACACCAATGTGAATAACCGTTTTGTTGAGACTTCCTCCACCTATTTTAGAAATTCTGATGGACTGTAATCTATCCCTTCTGCGATTTTAAGTCTTTTAACGCTCCTTTACATTGGGGTTCCAGTACCGGGTACCCTATCTCTTTTACATAGATTCTTGTTTCATTCTGTATCACTTTAGATAAGTCTTCTCCCTCATACAGGTAGAATGTACGCTTTCCACCTATCCCCTCTCTCCTTTGAGTTTAATAGCGAAATTCCCATTGCACTCTTAATGCTACCACCCTTGCTTTTAATATCACCTACTGTTGTTTTGACTTTTCTACGTATATGCTGAGTCAATTCTTCCTACAATCATTTCTTTTTTGATTTCTTCACATTTTTCATGCAGCCATTTCGCCTTAACTTCCCTGCACTTCCTATTTATTTCATTCCCAAGCAACCTGTATTTCTACATTTCTGAATTTCCCTGAACATTGTTGTACTTCCACCTTTCATGGATCAACTGAAGTATTTCTTCTATTAGCGATGGTTTCTTCCCAGTTAACTTCTTTGTATCTATGTTTCTCTTTCCAACTTCTGTGATTGCCATTTTCAGAGATGTCCATTCCTCTTCAACTGAAATGCCTACTTGCCTTATTGCAGTATCTATAGCCTCAGAGAACTTCAGGAGTATCTCTCCATTCATTGGTACTTCCGTATTCCATTTCCTTGTTCATTGGTTCTTCCTGACTGGTGTCTTAAACTTCAGCAAAACCCCATTCGTCACTACTAAATTGTAATCTTAGTTTATATCTGCTCCTGGATACGCCTTACAATCCAATATCTGATTTAAGAATCTCCGCCTGTTCATGACATAATCAAGCTGTAATCTTCGGTATTTGGCTGGATAATGCACTTCATGTGACAGGAAAGTTTTCTCAGACGTCTTTTCTGGGGCACTGAGATGCAGTCTTACAATTATTAAAATTCAACTGGGAGTGGGACTTGTAACTTTGGAATTAACAATTAATAGTTAAACTACTGTGGACTTCACTATCATTAGTGCTATGTTCTGCTCGATATGAATTGCTGTTTAATTTTTAGTATTCTAACTTTGTGTAAGTATATTTTATAGGATCATCATTTCTAAAGAACGTCATTTCTGAATAAATTGTCTGAAATGTGCAACTTTAAACTCATGACACCGGCTACATTTAATTTGCAAATATTACACAGTTTTATGATTTATGATCATAGCTTTAGCAGTTTATTATTATTAATTAATTCGTGTAACTTCTCTGTGCTTCCTTTATTAGACCGTAAGCTCAAAATTTAAGACAGATTATTTAAATATCTTAGGTAATGGCCTAAAGTAGACGTAAACGTCATCAGTAAGCCACATTGTCAATTAGAGTCTTACATAGCCCAATACAGATTGTTATCGCTAACTCACACTACTGAGTGTTTAGGAAGAATAAGAAACTAGGTGAGTCGCTAATGGGGTTTTGCTCCTCGGGGATGTAGATTTAAGTTCAATCCCTTTTTGCATCCGCAAGTGAATGTTTGTAATCTAGGTCTGTAAAGCATTGTAGGCAGTTTTGCGTGGGGGTTTCGAGCTTAGATCTTGCCGCACTTGCGTACGGACGGATGCGTAGTAGAAGTTAGGCCTCGGGAAAAAACAAACGTGGAGAGATCGCAAGAAGGAAGAAGAAGGCAACGCAATGCGTGTTGTGTTCGAGGATTCGGCAACTAGCAGAGCGGGCGCAGTCAGAGGAGCAGACTACGGCAGCGGCTGCAGCTGCACTGGGCCACGCCACAAACTCCGAGAACTTCACCTTCGCCACCGGCATCGGCTTCAAGGGCAGCAGAACCTCACCTTCGGCGTTAACAGCACAGCAGAGGGAGGGATAGCAATGAGGTTAAAGAAACACCTAGAGTATGCTGTTAGTCGACTACATAGGCCGAAATCTGAAAGGTGAGGTAATTTTTCAGGTCAGATGGAAATATTGTTGAGAACCATTACATGTGTTAAACCAGAAGCCGAAAAAGTTAAAAATGATATTATGGAGGGCATACTTGAGGATAAGCTGGATGATATCAATGCAGAAGTGGACCAGATTTCGAATGATGTTGGGCGTGTGAACGGTGGGATAGATCGGTTGAGAAATCCTTGGAGTAAAAAATAGAAACCATGGCGATGTGGGTGGCTGAATGCACAGTCACTGTACCCCTAAGAAAGAGATGAGTCAAGCGGTTAATTGGCTGTCGGGAAAATTATCAGAATATATCTGAGAGATTGGAGGCACTAAATTGCTATTAGAAGGGATAATTCACGACGATGCTATCCAACGTGAGCAGCATATTAAAGAAGTACACTACGTGATCAAAAGTATCCGGACCTGGCGTTCGTGGCGTCCTCCATCGGCAATGCTTTAAATCGATATGGTGTTGGCTCACCCTCAGCCTTTATGACAGCTTCCACTCTCGCAGGCAATCGTTCAATCAGTTGCTGGAAGGTTTCTTAGGAATGGTAGCCCATTCTTCACGGAGTGTTGCACTGAGGAGAGGTATCGATGTCGGTGGTGAGGCCAGGCACGAAGTCGGCCTTCCAAAATATCCAAAAGGTGTTCTATAGGATTCGGGTCAGGACTCTGTGCAGACCAGTCCCTTACAGGGATGTTATTGTCGTATAACCACTCCGCCATAGGCCGTGCATTATGAACAGGTGCTCGATCGTGTTGAAAGATGCAATCGCCATCCCCGAATTGCTCTTCAACAGTGGGAAGCAAGAACGTGCTTAAAACATCAGTTTAGGCTTGTGCTGTGATACTGCTACGGAACGCAAGAAGTGGTGTAAGCCCCCCTCCATGAAAAATACGACCACACCATAACAAAATGGCTCTGAGCACTATGGGACTCAACTGCTGTGGTCATCAGTCCCCTAGAACTTAGAACTAATTAAACCCAACTAACCTAAGGACATCACACACATCCATGCCCGAGGCAGGATTCGAACCTGCGACCGTAGCAGCAGTGCGGCTCCGGACTGGAGCGCCTAGAACCACACGACCACCGCGGCCGGCACCATAACACCATCGCCTACGAATTGTACTGTTGGCACTACACACGCTGGCCTTACCCACATCCTGCCATCGGACCGCCACATTGTGTACCGTGATTTGTCACTCCACATAACGTTTTTCCCAATAAAATAATTAAAAAAAGTCTTGATCGTAAATTTCTTTTAATCGGAGTGACCGGTTTCAATCCTTAAGTCAGTTCAGCGTCGTGGGTCGGCGCAGCCCGCTCCATGGCAGTCCACCTGCCGTTCTGAAGTCTGAAAATCATCCTTAAGGACTGAAACCGGTCAATCCGATTAAATGAAATTTGCAATCAAGACTGTTTTTAATTATTATATGCATACAAGATCGCTGATAATGTTTCCAAAAATTTTACAATCGTCCAGTGTTTACATTCCTTACACCAAGCGAGGCGTCGTTTGGCATTTACCGGCGGGATGTGTGGCTTATGAGCAGCCGCTCTACCGTGAAGTCCAAGTTTTCTCACTTCCCGCCTAACTGTCATGATACTTGCAGTGGATCCTGATGCAGTTTGGAATTCCTGTGTAATGGTCTGGATAAATGTCTGCCTATTACACAGTATAACCCTCATGAACTGTCGACGATCTCTGTCAGTCAACAGACGAGGTTGGCCTGTGCGCTTTTGTGCTGTACCTGTCCCTTTACGTTTTCACTTCACTATCACATCGGAAACAGTGGACGTAGGGATGTTTAAGAGAGTGGAAATCTCGCGTACAGACGTATGACACAAGTGACACCCAATCACCTGACCACATTCGAAGTCCGTGAGTTCCGCGGAGCGCCCCATTCTACTCTCCCACGATGTCTAATGACTACTGAGGTCGCTGATATGAAGTACCTGCCAGTAAGTGGCAGCACACTGCACCATATGAAAAACTTTCGTGCAGGGAATGTCAAACGTGACAAAACTTAAGATTGGTAAAAGACAGAAGGTGATGCTCAGTCTTGGTCAAATTTGATGAGCGATTCGTTCGCGAGCTATGAAATGTTTTAAAAGTGCTTGTCGAATAAATTCTGCAGTGAGGCGAAACAGAAGCGACTCCAGAACGGTATGAATTTCAGAAACGGCGATGTTTCCGCGCGGGAATTTTGTATACGTGAGGTGGCAAAATCAGTGAACATAAACTGATCGCTTGGAATTCTAACAGAAATTACAAATCACAAAATATGGTTGCCATAATTTTTACAGTGGGACCTGGAACACAGTGGAACTAATTCTACGGACGAATTTTTTGATGTTATTGAAAAACTAGAGCAAGCATTAAAATTTAAGCCACAGAATTCTAATACCGACAGCGAAGTGGAAATCAAGATGTGCTTCAAAGTGATTAACATGAGCGGAGCGGAAATTATAATCTTATTGGAAATAATCAGGGTAACAGTCATCAGAGGGGAAATAATCCACATGGGAATTTTCAGAAATGAGATGGGGATGGACGATGTGGGAGACTGGAACCGGAAAAACTTGGACGAGGCGTATTTCAGCTCCGGAGGTGGCAAAACAAACCGGCTGAGAAAAGGGCACGATATATTCTAAACCAAAGAATATTAGGAAAATCGGTAGACTGTGGGTATGTAATGAAATGGAGGTTGTCGAAAGTGAAAATAAAGTATGGGAATCAATGTGACGAAAATACTAAAGATGACGATGAGATGGTGCTAGGAAATTTATTTTAATCAGGGGAAAACTTTTTAATGATGACAAAAATTTGGGAAGACAATTGGAATCGGATTCAGTACCAAAAGTAAATTCAAAGTTGGCGGAGATAGGGTCTAAAGTGAACTCAATTGTTGTGCGATTCAGCAGCAGCATACTTGTGATGTTACTTTAAATGATGAATGATATTGTTACAATATATCGACAAATGTTGATGAAGATGTTTATAAAAAATCACATTATGTATTTTTGGAAAGAGATGATTTTTTGGAGAAGTTGATTGTGTATCGGCGAAAGTGAGTAATTCTTCATTAAAGCCATGTGGCTATGATGTTGTGGGTGATAAAGGTAAGTGCTGCTCGATTAGAAACTTCGGACGATGGGATCAATGCCTTCATTTCTGTAGCAGAAGGGGAGTTGATAGTTTTCGATTAAGAGAAAAAATTCGATGCTTGTGTTAGAAACAGGTCAACGAAATATAGTGAGAGACTGTGGGGGAATTACCGACTTTGGTTCAGATCTCAATAATTAATGGTGCATGAAAGAGGAACTTGACTATGGTACTAATTATTGGAGATGGTGTAGGAAGATATTAATAGCTTTATTACCTCGGTTATCGGCAAAAGAGAAATTTATAGCGACAAAGGAACTTGAAGGGAGAAAAGAAGAAATGGGTGCAACGAAAGCATGTGATTGAAATAAATGGTTGTAGCTCCGTCATACGTTGCATTGAGAAGTATCTTTTTTTTAATTTCTTGGTGGTGACTGTCGGACACCTGTGTCCACTGTCCAATGACAATACAAGCGATATCCTGTGTAGAAAAACAACCCCTACAGTGATGATCAAAGCGGTAGTATGGCCGACTCAACAACAGAAAATAGACCATGTGGGACGTAAATAACAGAAATAGTTTGAAAATGGACACAGGTATCCGAAATTACACAATTAAGAAATTTAAAAAAAAGATATTTCTCAATGCAACTTATAACGGAGCTACAACCATTTATTTCAGTTATAAAACAAGATATGGACCTACTTTTCAAATGCAGCTTGCTGCAAGTTGGGAAACATATGATGATTTATTTGACAGAAATAACGAGATTGAGAGTATCTGTAGTTAATATAGATGATGTAAATGTGAAAGAAAAGAATGATGATATTGAGGTGATTCATGCGGAAAGTCGTACGTTAGAAAAAAGAGGCAGAGTTAAGTTAGAAATTGATGAAAATTGAGGATACAGGGAATTCCGAGGGAGTACTTTGCAGTAGTGGCAACGGTGCTGGTGTGGGTAAAGAAATGTTACTAAGTGACGTCTGTTAAGGCGATAGAGCTGTAGTCTCTACAGCTGGACATAATAATGGGGTTATACCGATGGAAGTAAGTGACTGTTCGTCGAGAGAGATAGGTTTAATTTAAATCGTGAAATCATATATCTGGCTGTCGAAGCAGTGAAAGAAGCGCCCGGCTGTGCCGGACCCTTCTCGTATATCCCCGCGGCGAAACGTTGCCCCAGCAGTCCCGAAGGGTGAACACCTTTTGTTTCCTCCTGCATATGTTCCACCCCGCTCCTACACGCCACAGGTTGGAGGGGAGAATTCGCGAGTTTTTCCGCGGTGACAACCGAGAACTGCTCCGCTACTTCTAAAATACAGGGGAAACCTATAGAATTTTCTCTAATATAGGGAAAACCTGCAGAATTTTCTCCAAAAGCACTTGCTGTATTTCTGTAAAGTGACTAAAAGTTGCCACTGAACGGCCTCTCATACAGACTGTTTCTCACGGTGTGTACGGTAAACGGCGGTGGCTCGTTATCTGCATTATGAAAGTCCCCACCTAAGCACCATTCGTAGTTCGCACAGCTCTGAAAAGGCGCTTTGCGTTAACGCATCCAATGAGTACCGTTACCAGGGGCGGCGTTACCATGCGGCTCTCATGCAGCTGACCTTCCTCACCAAGTTCCAGCAACAGGGAATTTAACATGTGACAGACAGGTACGTCACCAAGTATGTCGGTCCTCAGGGCTTTACGTAGTTTGTTTTGCTCTGGATTCGTGGGCAAATGGAGGAGAGCTGTGAGGTTCTTCAGTGGGTCTAAGACTTTACACATCACCAAACGGAGCAATGGAATCATCTCTTGTTAGGTGACTGTCGTTATCAACTGTTGCCAGAGTCACTTAATTCGACTACGTTTTCATTTCATTCTCCCGACTATTAAAGAAACGAATTCTGCCCCAAAACACGGCTCATTTCTTCGTGGCTGTGACCCATTTGTGGCAGTCTTTTCTAGCTTACTATATCTCCTGAAACAGTCTCGGGTGTTTCTCCATCGCCCTTTGCACTGTACATCATAAATCACAATCGTTCAAAATCAGTTGGGTCTAAACACGTTTTATTTATAACTTTAGCACTGTTATTCATTATGAGGAATATCGTTATTTTTAATTTTGTGTCAGTTTCAAACACATGTGTTTACTTTTCATTCAAAGTAACTTATTCCTTTAGTTTCTTAGGTGATTTGCAACTAGAGAGTCTTTTCATTCGCTACAAGTCTCACATCGCAATTTGAGTGTTTGCGGTAAGAATGTTTGCGCCGTGCAGAGGCAACAGTCTGGATGACTGAGTGAACTGTCCTTGTAACATCGACCAAAACAGCACTGCTGTGGGAACGGCTGAAAGCAAGGGAAAACTACATCCGTAATTTATCCAGAGGTTGTGCAGCTTTACTGTATGATTAAATTATGAAGGCCTCCTCTTGGGTAAAATATTCCAGAGGTGAAATAGTCCCCCACTCGGGTCTCCGGGTGCGAACCACTCAGGAGGACATTTTTATCAGAAGACACAAAACTGGCGTTCTTGGGATCGGGCACGTATGTTAGAAAATTTAAAAAGCGATATTCCATTTAACTGGTGAAAGGAGAAAATATAAAAATGCAGCAAATGAAGCAGACGAAAAGGAATACAAACGCCTCAAAAATGAGATCGACAGGAAGTGCTATGCAGGGTTGGCTAGAGAACAAATGTAAGTATGTAGAGGCATATATCAATAGGAGTAAGATAGATACTGCCTACAAGAAAATTAAAGGGACCTTTGGAGAAAAGAGAACCACCTGTATGAATATGAATATCTCAGGTGGGAAACCAGTCGTGAGCAAAGAAGGGAAACGAGAAATGTGGAAGGAGATATAGAAGGTCTATACGAGGGCCAAGTACTCGAGGCCAATACAACTTAAATGGAAGATTAGATGGGAGATATGATACTGCGTGAAGAATTTGACGGGGCATTCAAAGACCTAAGTCGAAACAAGGACCCGGGAGTAGACAACATTCCGTTAGAATTACTGATAGCCTCGGGAGAACCACCCACGCCAAAACTCTTCCATCTGGTGAGGAAGATGTATGAGACAGGTGAATACGCTCCAATCTCAAGAAGAATATAATAACTCCAACCCGGTGGAGGTTCGAGTCCTCCCTCGGGCATGGGTGTGTGTGTTTGTCCTTAGGATAATTTAGGTTAAGTAGTGTGTAAGCTTAGGGACAGATGACCTTAGCAGTTAAGTTCCATACGATTTCACACACATTGGTAATAACTCCAATCTCAAAGAACGCAGATGCTGACATGTGTGAGAATGACCGAAATATCAGTTTACTAAGTCACAGCTGCAATATACTAATATAAATTTATACAGACGAATGGAAGTCGACCTCAGCGAAGGTCAGTTTGGATTGCGTAGAAATGTAGGAACAAGCAAGGAAGTATTCACCCTCTTACCTTACAGAAGAGAACAAGGAAAGGCAAATCTACGTTTATAGCATTTGTAGACTTAGAGAAAGCTTTTGATAATGTTAACGGTATACTCTCTTTCAAATTCTGAAGGTGGCAGGTTTAAATAAAGGGAGCGAAAGGCTATTTACAATTTGACCAGACAGCAGTTGTAATAGTCGAGGGGCACTAAAGGAAACCAGTGGTTGAGAAGGGAGCGAGATAGGGTTGCAGCTTATTCCCGATGTAATTCAATCTACGTACTGGATAAACAGTAAAGGAAACGAAAGCAAAATTTAGAGTGGGAATTAAAATCCAGCGAGAAGATGACTTTGTAAGCAAAGGACTTGGAAGAGCAATTGAACGGAATGGACAGTGTCTTGAAAGGAAGATGTAAGATGAAGGTCAACAAAAGCGAAACGAGGATAAAGGAATATAATCGAAGTAAATCAGGTGATGATGAGGGAATCAGATTAGTAAATCAGACACTTAAAGTAGTAGATGAGTTTTGCTGTTTGGGCAGCAAAATAACTGATGATGGTCGAAACAGGGAGGATAAATGTAGACTGGCGATGACAAGGAAAAAGTTTCTGAAGAAGAGAAATTTGTTAATATCGAGTACAGATTTAAGTATGAAGAAGTCCTTTCTGAAAGTATTTGTATGGAGTGCATCCATTTATGGAAGTGAAACATAAACAGTTTAGACAAGAAGAGAATGGAAGCTTTCGAAATGTGGTGTTACAGAAAAATGCTGAAGATTAGATGGATAGATCTCGTAACTAATGATGAGGTACCGAACAGAACTGGGGAGAAGAGGAATTTGTGGCACATCTTGACTACAAGATGGGATCTGTTGGTAGGATACGTTCTGGAGCATCATGTCATTACCAATTTAGTATTGGAGGGAAGCGTGGAGGGTAAAAATCATAGAGGGAGGCCAAGAGGTGAATACACCAAGCAGATTCAGAAGGATGTAGGCTGCGGTAGCTACTCGGAGACGATGAGGCTTGCACAGGACAGAGTAGCATGGAGAGCTGTATCAAACCAGTCTTTGGACGAAACACCAAAACAACAACATGGCAAAGACGGAGATGCAAAAACGTAAAATAAATTAAATGGCTCAATTTTCCTACTTCCACAGAGATTGCCAGAAAGAAGCCTACCGTTGCCTCATGTCCTACTTTGTGACGAGATCTTCAGATTAGATGAACATATGACAAAGCCTTACGTCAAACAGTAAACGCTAGGAGATGGACGTTAAAGAAATTACAGTTACCAGCTAGAAAAAGCACACAGAATTTCTTTGAACGCTTTTGGTATCATGCGTTCCGTATTCAGATTTTTCTTTATGCCTACAAATATCAGAGCTGTATCTCTAGACAAAATTACTGCAGTTGGCTGCTTCTTGCATAACTATCTTAGAGAGAGAGGCCAGTTCTCACCACCATGTGACACCGACGTATCAGAAATTGAATGAACTACCTAAGGAAAATATGATACCTTTGGTAGCAGTTGGCGGTTACGACAAAGGATGAGAGAGTATGATTCTGCTGTGTGCAGACATAAACTCTGAGATATTATTTTACGCGAGTAGTAGCGAGCTAGGAGTTGTCGAAGGGAGTTGAAAGTGATCGGACGCAGGGTGCGGTGGAGAAAAGCCGCACGACATAAGAGGTCGCAGTCGGCCGTGATCGTGATAGAAGCGCCGCAGCAGACTGGTATTAACTGCGGATTTTTTTTGGTAATCTGCGTTTTCAGTAAACGTAGTTGTTGGTTGCTTGCGCACTGGAGAGAATTTGGTAGATTCGTGTATGGATACACTCAGAATAATGTTCGTATTTTTTGTTGCCCCCAGAAACGTGTTTATTGAGTTTGTACATTGTGGAATAATTAAAAGTCTGTGTAAAGTTTGTCAGCATTTAAAACATAAATTTTCTGAATATAGTAAATTAAAAGTTTTCATTGGTTTCTTTCATTTTTCTTTACATCGTTTAAGGTTAATTGACGAAACCCCTCCTGATTATTCAGTTTCTGTGAATAAAGTATGGCAGTAATTGTTGCAGTTAGTCCATACGTTGCACTCTATATGGATCGCAGTATTGCTTTTTGAAATATTTTAGCATATTGCTTATGAAGCAGTTGCAGCGGGAAGACGAGGTAAGTTGTCTGTTGCGTATAAGAGCATTGCAGAACAGTTTTGAGACGTTAGAGAATATTTTAAAACTCGTAGTCAGATGGCTGAGAATTGATTTCTTTATAATTCGTGGGTGTAGTAATTAATTTTCTTTTCTTTTTTTTCTCAGTCAGAATTTCATTATTGTTAGAGACGGAACGTCTCACACATATTTCCGTACGTCTTTTAAAATAATTACGAACATGTTTCAAGGTCACCGTGAGGAGCAGATTCACTGACTACTACAACAGGCCGAAGTTTAATCGTCGTTCACAGTGCCGACCACAAGAACAATAACATCCTCTATAACTATGGTTAAAGAGTCAGTACAAAGATATTTACAAACGTATTACATTTAACATAAAAGACACTTCTGATTACGTATTTTATTCATTTTTCTTCCTTTTACTGTCGAATTTAAGTACTTTTTCACATGTTTTATCTGCTAAACGACAGCCATGTTCCACAAAAAGTTACATTCCGATACAAATCGATATGTTGCTCATGCTCTGAGGCAGAGAAGCGGTCACCCGACAATTCTGCTGAATGTTTCAATAATTATATCGGAAGAATTAGCTTCCCTGACACTTCCCGTGCGCGAGAAACTGCTGTCGCCTAGCAGTTTGCTGCTGCTCGGTTCTACTTCATCCACTCCTCTGACCACACGAATTGCTGCGACGTGCAGGGCAGTCACAGCCAGAACCAAGCAAGCGTTTCCCGCAGGTAGAGCCCGCAGCGGCGCTGTGTTGTCTGCATCCTAGGAAAACGTCTGGTATATTTGCACTGTGGGAGTGGGGTTCAAATGGCTCTGAGCACTATGGGACTTAACTGCGGAGGTCATCAGTCCCCCAGAACTTAGAACTACTTAAACCTAACTAACCTAAGCACATCACACACATCCATGCCCGAGGCAGGATTCGAACCTGCGACCGTAGCAGTCGCGCGGTTCCGGACTGAGCGCCTAGAACCGCTCGGCTACCGCGGGGAGTGGGGTGCGCAGTGTCACAAGCGCTTTACGCAGCACATTGCGAGAAATTCCCACAGCTAGGAAACGTAGCTTAAGGTGCCCCTCCCATTTACAACGGGAGCTTCATAAGTAAACAAACTTTTAAACGACGTATCATTTGGGGACTGTGCCGTAACTTCGAATCTACACACTACATCGAACTATTCTGAAGGCATAGTAAGCTGGAAGTATGCCCGTGTACATCGAAGAACTGTGAAATACATGAGTAGAAATTTGGATGATGAAAGTCAAGAATATTGTGAGAAGAGCAAACACTGAGCTTTTAAAGACTGCAGCCTTTATTCTTGTCTCTACGTTCAAAAGTTACATAAGTCCTCATTACCAAACGGCAGGCCGTTTATACCAAATGCTATGTGCTGCTTAAAATTGTAACGATTCCAGCACATCGCCGTTGTATAGAGAACTTAGGCGAGAAGTGAGAAACTCATGTGAACCATCTGCACTGGGAAATGTACTGTTTGCAGCAGACAGTGTCCAGTTCGTCCTAAAGAGAGGGAAATTATCAACTAAAGCTTACACGCAAGGTATCTCACACCCTGAAGCGAAGAAAACAGTTAAGACTACTCAACACCCTACTTGCGTAGCCGTATGTGTCAACAATAAAGACGAGAAGTGACAACAAGTCACGCAAATAAGATTACTACATCTTTCTAACAGTCACATAAGAAGAAGCAAAACACAGCATCTGGTAATATACACACCTGGAAATGAAAAAAAAACCACATTGACACCGGTATGTCAGACCCACCATACTTGCTCCGGACACTGCGAGAGGGCTGTACAAGCAATGATCACACGCACGGCACAGCGGACACACCAGGAACCGCGGTGTTGGCCGTCGAATGGCGCTAGCTGCGCAGCATTTGTGCACCGCCGCCGTCAGTGTCAGCCAGTTTGCCGTGGCATACGAAGCTCCATCGCAGTCTTTAACCCTGGGCATGCCGCGACAGCGTGGACGTGAACCTTATGTGCAGTTGACGGACTTTGAGCGAGGGCGTATAGTGGGCATGCGGGAGGCCGGGTGGACGTACCGCCGAATTGCTCAACACGTGGGGCGTGAGGTCTCCACAGTACATCGATGTTGTCGCCAGTGGTCGGCGGAAGGTGCACGTGCCCGTCGACCTGGGACCGGACCGCAGCGACGCACGGATGCACGCCAAGACCGTAGGATCCTACGCAGTGCCGTAGGGGACCGCACCGCCACTTCCCAGCAAATTAGGGACACTGTTGCTCCTGGGGTATCGGCGAGGACCATTCGCAACCGTCTCCATGAAGCTGGGCTACGGTCCGCACACCGTTAGGCCGTCTTCCGCTCACGCCCCAACATCGTGCAGCCCGCCTCCAGTGGTGTCGCGACAGGCGTGAATGGAGGGACGAATGGAGACGTGTCGTCTTCAGCGATGAGAGTCGCTTCTGCCTTGGTGCCAATGATGGTCGTATGCGTGTTTGGCGCCGTGCAGGTGAGCGCCACAATCAGGACTGCATACGACCGAGGCACACAGGGCCAACACCCGGCATCATGGTGTGGGGAGCGATCTCCTACACTGGCCGTACACCACTGGTGATCGTCGAGGGGACACTGAATAGTGCACGGTACATCCAAACCGTCATTGAACCCATCGTTCTACCATTCCTAGACCGGCAAGGGAACTTGCTGTTCCAACAGGACAATGCACGTCCGCATGTATCCCGTGCCACCCAACGTGCTCTAGAAGGTGTAAGTCAACTACGCTGGCCAGCAAGATCTCCGGATCTGTCCCCCATTGAACATGTTTGGGACTGGATGAAGCGTCGTCTCACGCGGTCTGCACGTCCAGCACGAACGCTGGTTCAACTGAGGCGCCAGGTGGAAATGGCATGGCAAGCCGTTCCACAGGACTACATCCAGCATCTCTACGATCGTCTCCATGGGAGAATAGCAGCCTGCATTGCTGCGAAAGGTGGATATACACTGTACTAGTGCCGACATTGTGCATGCTCTGTTGCCTGTGTCTATGTGCCTGTGGTTCTGTCAGTGTGATCATGTGATACATCTGACCCCAGGAATGTGTCAATAAAGTTTCCCCTTCCTGGGACAATGAATTCACGGTGTTCTTATTTCAATTTCCAGGAGTGTATTTCTATAGCCAACAATAAAAGCAAAGCCTGCGTTTCAGCACGATAATTACTTTGAAGATGGAACCAGAGCGTCCTCCTCCACGTATTTGGAGGTGTGTATGTAAGTAACGGGGGGAAATATATTAAAGCAGTGGTCGTCAAACATTTTCGGTTAATAGTCAATATTGACATTGTAGGGTGATATCACTGGCCGCATAGGAACAGGAAGGACACGGGCGGGGGGGGGGGGGGGGGGGGGAGGTACCGTGGTCACCCGAAGACCGAATATAAATTCATAGACCATAGACGTATTCCACTTACACATTTTGAATTTGAATATTGTGACTTATGAGGTATCACACCACACATTTGTAAGTGAAATATGCCTTTTTTTGAAGTTTTACGGGGTGACTAGTTTTACATACATAGCGGATACTGTGGATAGCGCCATCGCAACAGGGTCTCGTGTTTGTTTTTCTGATTTCCGGGCAAGTTTTCTACGAATCTCGACGCACAAGTATCTGAAATAAGCCACGTGGTTGCAGCGCACTGTGTTCAGTCATACTTTTGTGCTGGGCCAAATGGAACAGAACTGAGGCGGTTTTAAACAAAATTCAAAATCGTCGCAAGGGAATAAAAAGGCGGATAACAGCTTCGTATATAAAAGGGCATAGAAGTCACTTTTACCTGTTGTACTATGCTTGTTTCTTGGAAGTAATTAACTCCTAGTGGGTTGAATACCTTGGCCACTTTTCCTGATGCGTACTGTGACCACTTTCCCCGATAGGGCGGAAGTCGGCACCTAAGTGATCGACAGAAGAGACTATCAAACTGAAATAAATAACGAAGAACTAAATTTGTAGACCAAAAGACGTTGCTTAAAGAACCGTATTGTAAAAAATTATTACTCTTCATACTAGTGAGGCAACAAGAATAAGCCGCGCGAGGTAGCCGTGCGGTCTCAGGCGTCTTGCAAGGTTCGCGCGGCTGCTGCCGTTGGAGGTACGAGACCTCCCTCGGGCATGGATGTGTGTGTGTGTTGTCCTTAGCGTAAGCTAGTTTAAGTTACATTTAGTAGTGCGTAAGCCTAGCGACCGATGATCTCGGCAGATCACGTATCATATTACTCCCGTTTGACATTTATATCATATCAGCTGATCGTGATAGTTGCACACATTTGTGATTTGTTAGCAGTGGACGACAAGCAATAAAACATTCCTGCTCTCAGTTCTAATAATCTCCCAGCGGCTGCTACATAACATAATGCCACTGAAGTAAGCGGCAAAATTCACGTAGCTCACGGCCATATTAGTCAACGGCAATTAAAAAAATCATGCTAATCTTAAAATAGTACTGTCTCTAAGTATTTTTGTTTGTTACTGAGCAAGAAAATACACTCTTAATAAGCTCTTTAAGTTATTTGACATTTCTGGACTCGGGTGATTGTTTCTTGATGCATGTTTTATATGTAAAACATGACTGAGACCTGCGGGCCGCAAGAACACATGATTCGCGTGGCATGCGACACGCATGCCGCAGTTTGACAACCACTGTGTTAAAGTATTTGTCGGTGCGTGATAAGGAATTATAATCCCCAGAAAAGGTAGACCCGAGTGCGATGCAAACTACAAAAGGAGTGAGTCTCTTTGTAAACTAAGCATACCGCTCCTCAAGCAACCACAATATCAATGCCTGTAAATAATGTAGCCAATTTGCTGTTTTTGAACACCTTGGGAGTACCCAGGAATAGTGGACAATATTTGCAATACGATTAAGGACGGTTCCGGAGCATCAATTCCACGCTGTTCACGCACAAAATATGATAATGGACTGACTTTCAGGTGTTGTAATAAAACTCGACTGCGTATAATATTTTGTATTGCGTGAAAATGTATATATTCCAACAAGAACTGCGAGATTTCACTGAAAGTACACCAGTAAGTTAAACCACTTGTTTTTACACAGAGTGCTATTATCTTATATGTTTCATTCTCCATCTTTACCATTTAAATCGTTTTGTGCTGTAGGGTATCACAGCAATCATAAACATGCAACAGATGAACAGTAATTTTGCTCATATTACAGCAGTCTGAAGATACTGGTTTGTTCGAAACCGATAATCACAATGAACAGTAAGTGACTTAAATAAATTATCCGTTAGGTGACTGGTAACATTGTATGATATTCCCTTTTTCAGTTTTTTCATGAATCTTCTGACTCATCCTCAATGCGTCATCTACTGAGAAGGTTTAAAGTGGTTTCTGGCGCAAATATTGTTCCAGATGTGTTCACTAAATTTTTAAAAGAATTCTTATTTATTGTTCCGTCTCAGTAGCACACTTTTCTTAATTCGATTACTTGTTTCGATTGTTCTGGATCATCTTCAGACCTCAGTAATTGCATCAGCACCGTATGCTTAGAACAACACATCAGAGTACTGTTATTCTGAGCAGACAAGACGGGTTGCTGATGCAACTACTTAGATATAAAGCTGCTCCAGAGTATTCTAAACATGTAATCGAATTAAAAAAGTATGCAACTGAGACGGAACAATAAATGGGAATTATTCTCTCAAGAAGATTATGTCGACTACAGGGGTTCACTAAAGTTTCAGGCTGATGTACAGGGGTTTGAGAAACATACGAAAACACAGCGGGAGCCGGCCGGTGTGGCCGAGCGGTTCTAGGCGCTTCAGTCTGGAATTGCGCGACCGCTACGGTCGCAGGTTAGAATCCTGCCTCGGGCATGGATGTGTGTGATGTTCTCAGGTTAGTTAGGTTTAAGTAGTTCTAAGTTCTAGGGGACTGATGACCTCAGATGTTCAGTGCCATAGTGCTCAGAGCCATTTTTTGAACACCGCTGGAAATGCATGCTTGAACATAAATGTAAATTGCTAGCCACGTCTGCAGATTGCGCTGTAGTATTCGATCAGCAACGGCATTGGTGTAATGTCTTTACTACGTTTCGAGTATCAGGCGTCGTCAGAAACTTGGGCAAATTGTTGGGATTCGCGTGGTAACCAAGGGAGCTGAAGTGTTTGGAGTTTCAAGAAGCACCGTATTGAAAATTTAAACCATATAAGGGGAAAGTGGAAAAACAGCGTCTTCTGAGTCATAATGCTGACGAAAGCGTGTGGCGAGTGATCATGACGAACGGTCGTTGAAGAGGATTGAGGCAAAAACTAGGACGACAACAGCTGCAAAAGTTGCTGCAGTATTAAATGTCTTTCTCGCGAATCTTGTCGACAACAAAATAACACGAAGGGGGATCCAGGAGCAGGAAACTGCAGGGTGACCTGGAATTCCGAAACCACTCATAAGTTCAAAAATGGCTCTCAGCACTATGGGACTTAACATCTGAGGTCATCAGTCCCCTAGAACTTAGAACTACTTAAACCTAACTAACCTAAGGACATCACACACATCCATGTCCGAGGCAGGATTCGAACCTGCGATAGTAGCAGTCGCGCCCACTCATAAGTGATGCAAACGACAGTGACAGGAAAACGTGGTGCCGGCGTCATAAAAGCTGATCTACGGAGCATTGGGAGACAGTCATTTGGTCGGATGAGTCTTGTTTCACACTGTTTCCAACTTTCGGCCGAGTTTACGCCGCAAGAGTGGTGGGGGTTCGGTGCGTTTGGGCAGCCATACGCTGGGATTCCATGGGCCCAATGGTTACTCTGCAAGGTCTCATTAGTGCCAGGATTATGTGACAATTTTGGCTGATCGGTCCATCCCGTGTTACAATGTTTGTTCCCCAATGGTGAATCTGTGTACCAGGACGACACGATCCATGATCACACAACTCCCATGGACACGGACTGATTGTGTGGGACTGAGGATGAATTTTCAAATCTCCACTGGTCGACATAGTAATCAGATATCAAGTGAATTTTATCTGTAGTGGATGTTGTTGAACTCCGTGACTGTTCCTTTACAGGGTGTAGAAAAATTTCCGCTACCAGTCACAATAAAAGATTATTTGTTGGTCACACAATCGGTTTCGTGCTTGTGGTCATCCTCAGGTATTTATACATTCATTTACATGTTTATATTGCTGGAAATCACTGCATAAATGTTTAGTCCCCAGCAAACAGATTTTTTTTGTATTTATACAGAGATTTCGAGCAATATAAACATGTACATGAATATACACTTTTTAGCCATTAAAATTGCTACACCACGAAGATGACGTGCTACAGACGCGAAATTTAACCGACAGGTAGAAGATGCTGTGATATGCAAATGATTAGCTTTTCAGAGCAGAACAAGGTTGGCGCCAGTGGCGACACCTACAACGTGCTGACATGAGGAAAGTTTCCAACCGATTTCTCATACACAAACAGCAGTTGGCCGGCGTTGCCTGGTGAAACGTTGTGGTGATGCCTCGTGTAAGGAGGAGAAATGCGTACCATCACGTTCCCGACTTTGATAAAGGTCTGATTGTAGCCTATCGCGATTGTGGTTTATCGTATCGCGACATTACTGCTCGCTTTGGTCGAGATTTAATGACTGTTAGCAGAATATGGAATCGGTGGGTCCAGGAGCGTAATACGGAACGACGTGCTGGATCCCAACGGCCTCGTATCACTAGCAGTCGAGATGACAGGCATCTTATCCGCGTCGCTGTAACGGATCGAGCAGCCACGTCTCGATCCCTGAGTCAGCAGATGGGGACGTTTGCAAGACAACAACCATCTGCACGAACAGCTCGACGACGTTTGCAGCATCATGGAATATCAGCTCTGAGACCATGGTTGCGGTTACCCTTGACGCTGCATCACAGACAGGAGCGCCTGCGATGGTGTACTCAACGACGAATCTGGTTGCACGAATGGCAAAACGTCATTTTTTCGGATGAATCTATGTTCTGTTTACAGCATAATGATGGTCACATCCTTGTTTGGCGACATCGCGGTGAACGTACATTGGAAGCGTGCCTTCGTCTTCGCCATATTGGTGTATCACCCGGCGTGATGGTATGGAGTGCCATTGGTTACACGTCTCGGTCACCTCTTGTTCGCATTGACGGCACTTTGAACAGTGGACGTTAAACTTCAGATGTTTTACGACCCGTAGCTCTACCCTTCATTCGATCCCTGCGTAACCCTACATTTCAGGAGGATAATACGCTACCGCATGTTGCAGGTCCTGTACGGGCCTTTCTGGATACAGAAAATGTTCGACTGTTGCCCTGGCCAGCACATTCTCCAGATCTCTCACCAATTGAAACGTCTGGTCAATGGTGGCCGAGCAACCGGCTCGTCACTATAGACTAGTCACTACTCTTGATGGACTGTGGTATCGTGTTGAAGCTGCATGGGCAGCTGTACCTGTACACGCCATTCAAGCTCTGTTTGACTCAATGCCCAGGCGTATCAAGGCCGTTATTACGGTCAGAGGTGATTTTTCTGGGTACTAATTTTTCAGGTTATATGCACCCAAATTGCTTGAAAATGTAATCACATGTCAGTTGTAGTATAATGTATTTTCCAATGAATACCCGTTTATCATCTGCATTTCTTCTTGGTGTACCAATTTTAATGGCCAGTAGCGTATAAATACCTGAGGATGAGCACAAGCCCGAAACCGGTCGTGTGACGAATAAATAATCTTCTATTGTGACTGGTAGCGGAAATTTTTCTACACCCTAATCAGATATCAATATTATTGAGCCCTTATGGTCTACTTTGATGATAAGTGTGCTTGATCACTATCCACCTCCATTGCCTTTACCTGCACTAGCCACAGTTTCAAAGGAAGGCTGTACAGGGCTTGTATTTATCCATTCTGAGACCACTGGATGGTGTTTTGAATGCCAACGGTATTCCTATACCGCATTAGTCGTGGTAATGTGTTGTGTTTCTAGTGTTTCCGTATTTTGTCGACGCCCTGCATCAGTTAATAAACTGAAGTTCAAGCAAGTGCAACTTGATTTCCTCTTTCCTGCACTACTATTGCGCGACTGAGACACTGGCTCGTACGGTTTACGACGTAATCTACCGTACCGCAGCGTTGCCGCATAATTTGAAATGCAGATGGGTTATGCTCCAGCAGACCGGCGTATCAGCGTGCAAGTACACGGTTTGTGTTTGTTTCCTTCTCAGAAAGTAATGGCGCAACTGCGAAAAATGTGGACAGCAGTGCACGAGAAGAGACAATCGTAACGACAAAAATAACTCTCAGTTCCACCTCATAGAAGTAACGAAGGATGATGACCATGCTTTTAAACTCTCCACATACAAATTCATCGTCGTCGATCTAGGAAGAAAGAATATAGTTAGTCACCCTGCACACAAGTGCTACAAAGACAATCGGGACGTCGGTTTTTATTGTTGTTTTTAGTATTAACATGACTCCACGAACTGCTCGATAGGATTTTATTCAAGAACCCATTATTTATGATAAAGCTGTGCAGTTTTTGACAGAGGCAACCTTATCCACAGCATTATGAGAATAAAAGCCAGCAAAAGCGAAATATTTCTTCACAATTGGAAGTATCTGAACAACACAATTACCAGCACTGAAAAACTTTGCAAACGGTCATAACCTACACCAACACCAAAATGAAAGTCAGTTGCAGAAACAATAACTTCCGCAAAATTACAGGCTCATACTGACAAAATTGCTGGCTCGTACTGAGATGCTAAGCAGCAAGTGGGAGAGTCAGCAGCACCAGCAATTTGACATTCCGCATGCGGACGTGTCTTTCCAGTCAGGTAAAACGCTGCATAGCTAAGCAAGTTGATGTCGCATTCAACGTAACATTCACATTCAAGCTCATCATCGGTTCTCCGAAACCTGCTTCCTCAAATAAGAAGGGCGGGAGGGGGGGGGGGGGGTGCCGCCCATTACACGGCATTCGACCAACAACCTAATGTCTAAAGAATCAAATCACAGGGTCCAACCACCAAAAAACTAGCCCGTCTCGAAATTTGGGAACTCTAGTAGTCCCCGAACGTAGTAATAGGAACAACAAGGTAGAACTTCAGATTAGCATAGCCAACTCCAGAAAGATTTATGAACGAGATCCAAAGCAAGATATCTAATACAGTCTGGCCTGTGAAATTGTGGTTACGTCCTGACAGCCAAAAAACACGCGTTCCTGCCGTGAATGCCCAATCCAGCGTAGTTTCTAGGACCTGGGGTACAGTTCTCCAACAAACATGTCACTTTTTTAGCAATGTTTCATTTTTTAACAACAAAAGGAAACATGCGAACGTCGACACTTGTGGGAAGACGTAGCACTATAAATATTGAAGAAAGATGTCCTAAATCTAGGACGGTCTGCTCGTCCCAGCCGTATCATTTGTCTTCGCATATAAGGGTGTATCTTTATTAAGAGTACCAGAGAAATCACTTAACAAGCTGAATAATAACATTTTGAAAGAAACGTGTTCGGTGATTTTAAATAATCACTTTCGAGAAAATAAAACATAATTGCGTGTATCTGCAGTGGATTTCGCTTTTGTCTGCCCAATACCGTTACAGAAATTAATAATAACCATCTAAAGGGAGGAAAATAACATTTAGATCGCAAAGAGGGCAAAGTCACGTGAAGAATTTTCTCATTTCCTTTAAAAATCGAATTTCCCATGATGGGCGAGGCCGTTCAGTTCTACCTGTAATTACATAACGGACGTTTTTTGGGAACTGAGTCCCAGCCAAATACCACTGACAACGGCAAACTTAATTGGTATTAAAATCATCTGTCATAATTTTTACGAAGTTATTTAAATGGTTAATCAAAAATTAATTTTTAATCCGTAGAATTTAAACGGCTAACATTTTATAGAAATAAATAAGTATTTAAATTCCATGGTTAACTGATTGAACGTGCGCTTAACGAAAACGACCACGCACCGACAACAGGGACGTTAGTTCATTTGGACAGATTTAAAACAAAAGAAATTTTTGGGAAAGAAATATTATTCACTGTTCTCGATGTCCTGTCTTCCTCCTCCTCCTTCTTCTTCTTATACATTTCAGAAGTAGACTCATAAACGCCATATTTCACAAAAGCTATATTTTTCTTGGCCTTCCTGTGTCTCTATTTCATTTAGGTCTGTAGTCCATTACAAGTCTAGCTATTCTTTCTGCCCCTTTTTTTTCAATATGCTTCTAACTCTTTGTTATCCCATATTCTATTCATTCATTCACGCAAAATATGTTTAATTCTTTCCTGCTTTCAGAATTCTTTACCTCAACTCCCAGAGTATATCCTTTTATTTTCCTTAAAAATTTCATTTCAGTTGATTGTATTCTTCATTGGTCTTATTTAGATACTGCCCAGGTCTCACTTCCGTATGTGAGCGTAGGTGTTGCCCTTACTGTGTCGCGTTTTGTCTTTGTGTCTTTTCTGGTTTTATTGACAAGTGTTCCATGTATAGTGTCACATATTATTTGAATCTTGTTTAACTTATTGAAGATGTCAGTATCGTATTCATAAGTTATATCATAACCTAATTACTGAAAGTGAATATCTATCCAACTGAATTTTCGTTGAGCATTCTTTTAGAATTTAGTGTGTATTTTCTTTAAAAACCATAGCTTTGGTTTTATTTTATGGTTTGCCTATTAAGTCGAAGCGATTTAGAGCAGAAAAATGCACAACACTGAAGTATCTGTTCTAGGGATTAATTTTATTCCTGGGTTAACTTCTTGTTTCCACTGTCTGACAATGTCGTCAATGTACTTATTAAAGAATAAAAATCTGCATACAAATAATAAAACTGAAGTAAAGCAACAATAAGAAAGACATACATTTAAAAACATTTGTTACAAATTCACCAACAATCCAAATTAATGAACGAAAACAGTATGCTCTTTCGTTACACAAATGTATAGTACCACTTACTGCTGTATGCCTCCATGACAATGTTACTGAATGAAGTGGCGGACTCATCGGAACACTTGACCTTCTGCGTTCTGGAGCAGCGAACTTCAGACCTGCGCCCAGCCATCCATATTTAGGCTTTTCGTGATTTCCCTAAATCCTTATACAAGAAGCTGGTTGCTCCCTTTGCACAGACCACTTCTGATTTCCTTTCCACATCCTCCGAATTATCCTTTGTAACGATTTTTTGAATTATAGGACATTCATTTCTAATGTGCTTTAAGGTGATAATGTGTCCAAACAAAGTTATTTTTACAAAGGAACATAAAGAACTCAGATCTATCTATCTCAAGGAACGGGAAATGTTAAAATTAACGTTTCGAAACATTTCGCAAGATTTTTTTTCTTTGTCATATTTGTTTGTTATTGGAAAACGCGTGAATATAATCCAATAGTTTTTTCATATAGAAGCATATAAGCAGCAAGTTGAGAACTACAAAAACCAGTTACAGAATCCAGACTTCATTATACTTTTTTCTCAGATTTTTCGTTCTTGAAAGATCTGTCTTTTGCAATTGGAGTTCATTGTTCGATTTATGTGTATTTTTGAAACAGTTTTTAATAATTTATTATTTATATTTTTTAAATTAAAAATTTTATTTGCTTACGCTCAAGCCAGATTGCTAAGCTATAAACGTAGTTATAACGACAGCAGGTCTATTTCACTCCGTCGCTGAACTATGATACATGAAATACATTGTGCGGCGGGACATTTCGTCTTCAACTTTTTAAGCGTCATGAACATCCTTTATGATCAGAGAATATTTTTTACGGAAATTTGGAAATTTTGTTACACAAAATTTCGCAACTTCTTGGCTGACAATCAGTTATCCTTCATAATATGAATTGCGCTTCTCCTCAATTTTGTTGCATACCAGGCTTGGAATTCCACAGCCCATTGAAGTAGCATAATTTCTACACAACCTAAAAGGGTCAGCCCTGTTTCTTATAACCCATGAAAACATGATAATTAAATGAGACCAACTAATGCAATTCACTGTTAATACAACACAGAAGTTGTATTCAGTACTTGAATGAATGTTGTAACACAGTCTTCAGACTTGAATGTTAATTCAATAAACGGTAACTAAAAGGAAAAGACATTAAAATTCATACATCTGCACTGCAACAGTAAACTCCAGGCCTACACCAAGGCAATAAATTAGACGCAAGTACGTACAATGTTATTTACAAAGTCCATTAGCCACGTCACCACTAGGAGGTACACATTCACGTTAAATTTTCTTTTTACGAACAATACTAGGGAGCGTAAGGCAAATTTCGAGCTTTGGTGTCATGAGACCATGTTATTGTGCTCGCATATAGATATAATACGGTCTAGGTGGCCAAAGGCTACCCATGTGTAAAAACCAAAGCAAACAGTAATGTTTCACTCATTGGCCACAAGGCTGCTACATGTAAATCACGTTAAGTACTTAAATAAGCTACTGTGCTCCTAAACAACTATTAAAATGATAATGTCAATTAAATCCTTATTTTTTTAAAAAGAAATCGAGAAACTTGGTGCTCAGTTTACTCAAGGGCTTTAATGACGTGCACACGAGGACCTTACAATAAAAGAGCCGATGAGTAAATTACTTCTCCAAAATCACTAAAGCCAGGTGTTAATCCGGCGGCACCCCCATCGCAGCACGTTACCAAAAGGATGGCAATAAACTACTCAGCTAGAATTTTTAACATTGTGCAGAACTGTCAGCAACTGTGATGATTGAACGTGTAACACGTCAGCCTGAGTTGCAAATAGAAACCAAACTTTACTCAGGTTTCAGCCAAAATAATTTGGCCTTCTTCAGAAGCGAGTGACACTAAACTACTGCACGCCAAAGTTTGGCCATGTCAATTATAAAACTGTAGCACCGTAGTGCACCGGTGGAGCTCTCGCCACCTACCGACCTCGTCCGCGCAGTGGGGCCTGCTGTTTCTCTTGACCCCAAGTAATGTAAATTTATGACTGGTTACTACGGTGCTACAGTTTTATACTTGACATGGCCAAACTTTGGCATGCAGTAGTTTAGTGTCACTCGCTTCTGAAGAAGGCCAAATTATTTTGGCTAAAACCTGAGTAAAGTTTGGTTTCTATTTGCAATTCACGCTGACGTGTTACACGTTACTCAGCCAGAGGCTGGAGCGGGAGATCCGCAGAGGCCCCCGTGTGACCCGCCAACATCTAGGCCTCGTGCGATGACGGGAAAGCCGCCGATGCAGAAGGAAAACGCGTCCCTGCCCAGGACGAGTAGAACAGCAACGCGTCAACCGCTGCAGGCTGTCAACATATACTAAACAACAAAAAGCAAACAGGTTTGACAGAAATTAACATACACAGCAATACTTAAAGGGGCAATTAAAGGTTATTTTCAAGGAAACCAACTACTAAAACTTCTGTATAGGAGCGGTCCGCCCATATACATTGCAAGTTAACATTCCTAGCAAAAACAATAAACAATGTACAAGTTCATTTAAAAGAATAATTACATAGTAATTCTAACAGGATTAAATAAGTAAATGTATACCTTTATTGAGGCTTCTCAGGGACTAATATATACTGAATTTGGATACGCACCAAATGGCAGATGGCCGGTTAAGAGGTACAGCTATAACCCGATGGGCTCATCAACACAGAGCTAGTCAGCAAATACAAACATACACACACACATGACCTACATAAGCGTACCTTTAGGCTGAGCGCACACGACTTTAATTACAGGAAGAAACCAGGAGCTCGCCCCAGGAAGGGCCATAAGGTCTACAACGAACAGAAATTACGATCAGTAGTAACAAATAGTGATAGCAAACAATGATTTCAAGTGCCAGATTAACATTGCGAAATACAAGCTTCGCGCTTACATCAGCCTCCAGATTGGCACACACAGCCCCAAAAGGGGTCACTCAAAGGCAAAAAGGAACCGGATTCCTCACCAGCTCACACCGGGTCAGAATTAAGAAAACCTTAGAACAGTACTTACTGTACTAAGGTACAGTCTTCATACACAATTTCAGATAAATGACAAAGAGGCCAGTAGCTTCAGGACTGCATGTAGGCACCGGATGATACTGCCCCCCCCCCCCCCCCTGCTGGTAGCTGCTAACAAGTTGCTTAGTACATCTTGGCGTCTTTAGGATACCACAATTAACTGACGCACTTCTTAGCCAGGTTCCATGCCACGAGAGCCGCTCCGAGCCCGCTGAACTGGCCGCTAGGAAAACGCAGGGCCCGTGGGCTAATGCTCAAAAATTTGAATTTGGCACCATGACCAGGAAGCTGAGTATTCCGGCACACCCTGCCACACAGCCCCAGAGGGAACACAAATCCCAGCACAGATCATACCAGAATCGATATAATGCGCACACAAGTTGATGCGCGCTCCCTCACAGTCCTGTGATCTCTTTAATAATAATCCAGTACACAGATGTGACTAGTAAATAAAATCAAATGTAATGATGCTACATGGACGCTGCAAGCAATAATAGCAAATGCTAGCGATTGTAGATGTAATTATTTTTATTTCTTTATGGCATTTCTTTATGGTATGATGACGGCTTCTTGTAATGTGCAGCAGCCTCGAACCTTTAGCTGGCTGGCGAAAGTGATGGTCACATAGAGAAAAACACTGTTCATGAATATATTTCTTCTGAAAGACAAGTTCTTGGTCAGATATACACTGGAAAGGGCATTCTCCTGGCAAGTCGCAGTAAAGATGACAAGTGAGATTGGCCTAGCCCCATAATATTGTTTCATTGTGCACATACACTACTGGCCATTAACATTGCTGTACCAGGAAGATGGCGTGCTACGGACGCGAAATTTAACCGACAGGAAGAAAATGCTGTGTTATGAAAATGATTAGCTTTTCAGAGCATTCACACAAGGTTGGCTCCGGTGGCGACACCTACAACGTGCTTAGACGAGGAAAGTTTCCAACCGTTGTTTCTTACACAAACAGCAGTTGACCGGCGTTGCCTGGTGAAACGTTGTTGTGATGCCTCGTGTAAGGAGGAGAAATGCGTACCATCACGTTTCCGACTTTGATAAAAGTCGGATTGTAGCCTATTGCGATTGCGGTTTATCGTATCGCGACATTGCTGCTTGCGTTGGTCGAGAGCCAATGACTGTCAGCAGAACATGGAATCAGTGGGTTCAGGAGGGTAATACGGAATGCCGTGCTGGATCCCAACGGCTTCGTATCACTAGCAGTCGAGATGATAGGGATCTTATCCGCATGGCTGTAACTGATCGTGCAGCCACGTCTCGATCCCTGAGTCAACAGATGGGGACGTTTGCAAGACAACAACCATCTACACAAACAGTTCGACGACGTTTGCAGCAGCATGGACTATCAGCTCGGAGACCACGGCTGCGGTTACCCTACCCTTGACACTGCATCACACACAGGAGCGCCTGCGATGGTGTACTCAACGACGAACCTGGTTGCGAAACGTCATTTTTTCGGACGAATCCAGGTTCTGTTTACAGCATCATGATTGTCGCATGCGTGTTTGCCGACATCGCGGTGAACGCACATTGGAAGCGAGTATTCGTCATCGTCATACTAGCGTATCACCCGGCGTGATGGTAAGGGGTGCCATTGGTTACACGTCTCGGTCACTTCTTGTTCGCAATGACGTCACTTTGAACAGTGGACGTTACATTTCAGATATTTTACGGCCCGTGGCTCTACCCTTCATCGATGCCTGTGAAACCCTACATTTCAGCAGGATAATGCACGACCGCATGTATCAGGTCCTGTAATGGCCTTTCTGGATACAGAAAATGTTTGACTGCTGCCCTGGCCAGCACATTCTCCAGATCTCTCACCAATTGAAAGCGTCTGGTCACTGGTGGCCGAGCAACTGACTCGTCACAATACGTCAGTCACTACTCGTGATGAACTGTGGTATCGTGATGAAGCCGCATGGGCAGATGTACCTGTACACTCCATCCAAGCTCTGTTTGACTCAATGCCCAGGCTTTTCAAGGCCGTTATTACGGCCAGAGGTGGTTGTTCTGGGTACTGATTTCTCAGGATTTATGCACCCAAACTGCGTGAAAATGTAACACATGTCAGTTCTAGTATATTATATTTGTCCAAAGAATACCCGTTGATCATCTGCATTTCTTCTTGGCGTATCAATTTTAATGGCCAGTAGTGTAGTTCAAAGATAATGTCTGAAGGACAATACATAACGCGACACTGGTGGCTTGTGGCCTCTTTGCTAGGCCGAAAGGAGCCCAACAGGGATTTTTTTCAAAATTTCGTAAGGCGATCCCTCACTGTGTCATATCAGTTATTTTGGTAGCAGCCGGCCGTTGTAACCGAGCGGTTCTAGACGTTTCAGTCCGGAACCGTGCTACTGCTACGGTCGCAGGATCGAATCCTGCCTCGGGCATGGATGTGTGTGATGTCCTTAGGCTAGTTAGGGTTAAGTAGTTCTAAGTCCTAGAGGACTGATGACCTCAGATGTTAAGTCCCAAAGTGCTCAGAGGCATTTTAGTAGCTGGGGGGCACTCACATACATGTGTATGTGGAGTCTTCTCTTTCGCCATAATTAGAAATCTGTTACTCAGTATCTGAGTACTTCTCTAATATGTAGACATCTCACTTTGCAGTCTAAGAAGAAGCGTACTGTATCAAACCCGGAAGAGAAGTCACCACTGTCATACTCCTGGGCCAGCCGGTGTGGCCGCGCGGTTCTAGGCGCTTCAGTCTGGAACCGCGTGACCGCTACGGTCGCAGGTTCGAATCCTGCCTCGGGCATGGATGTGTGTGATGTCCTTAGGTTAGTTAGGTTTAAGTAGTTCTAAGTTCTAGGGGACTGATGACCACAGATGTTAAGTCCCATAGTGCTCAGAGCCATTTGAACCATTTTTTTCATACTCCTGGAACAAGTGCTCACTTTGATGACTCTGATGTAAGTGCTCTCTTTATGCCCTAAGGGAAAGTGCGTTCTTACTCTTCTTTGCAAAACTTCGATGGTTCGGCAGCACTAAACTCTCGCCGACGAATTGCAACAACCTTGCAAGTTCCAACCAACGATAACAAACATGCCAGCAAATTCCCTATCTTTATGGATCCTGTCTGAGTCGTGGTGGCTGGGGCTAGGGTGTTCGACCTGCATCGGTGATATTGATATTCGCTGTCCTGCTATCTTTGACTGCTCCCCGGCGGGTTTTCCGGTTGAACGTGTGACGAGTGAGTCTCCGGTCGGCGTTCAACGAGCAAACTTGTGTTGAAAACAAGCATCCGTCCCTAACCGTGGTGCATGGACTTCGCCGTGCTCGCCGCCCTTGTTTTTTGGCCTGCGCCGGATGTACGGTGACGATCACTGGGCGCCTTGATTTGCAAAGTCAAGATGGTTGTTGTCTTGCAAACGTCCCCATCTACTGACTCAGGAATCGAGACGTGCCTGCACGATCGGTTACAGCCATGTCGATAACATGCCTGTCATCTCGACTGCTAGTGATACGAGGCCGTTGGGATCCGGTATGGCGTTCCGTATTACCCTCCTGTACCCACCGATTCCATATTCTGCTAACAGTCATTGATCTCGACCAACGCGAGCAGCAATGTCGCGATACGATAAACCGCAATCGCAATAGGCTACAATCCGACCTTTATCAAAGTCGGAAAAGTTATGGTACGCATTTCTCCTCCTTACACGAGACATCATAACAACGTTTCACCAGGCAACGCCAGTCAACTGCTGTTTGTGTATGAGAAATCGCTTGGAAACTTTCCTTTCCTCATGTCAGCATGTTGCAGGTGTCACCACGGGCTCCAACCTTGTGTGAATGCTCTGAAAAGCTAATCATTTGCATATCACAGCATCTTCTTCCTGTCGGTTAAGTTTCGCGTCTGTTCAATATGGTTCAAATGCCTCTGAGCACTATGGGGCTTAACATCTGAGGTCATCAGTCCCCTAGAACTTAGAACTACTTAAACCTAACTAACCTAACGACATCACACACATCCATGCCCGAGGCAGGACTTGAACCTGCGACCGTAGCGGTCGCGCGGTTCCAGACTGAAGCGCCTAGAACCGCTCGGCCACTTCGCATCTGTAGCACGTCATCTGCGTTGTGTAGCAATTTTAACGGCCAGTAGTGTACACTCAGTCATGACTGAGCGAAAGCGGTCTAGTAACAGAGTATTATCTATATACGAACGATGGTAGTGATAAATAAAGCTCAGATGGATCTGTCGTGGATCGACATTGTCCAACAAGTAATAGTTACTACATCTGAAGCAACAGTTTCCGGAGTACAAACAGCCTACTTAATTCTTCATTGTTGTTATTATGGATCATGTGGCTGCCATTTATCTTGCTGTTTAGTACAATACACATCTTTTTTTCTTTCATGTTAACCCAGGTGATCCTTAAGTATAAAGCAAAAAAGGTGGTTGAGTTAAGGGTCAACGCGTCAACCACCTCACCACTCACTCTTTATCTTACTCAAACATATCTCGACAGTCTCTTTGAGAGCCCGAATAAGGCCTGTTGACATCCTCGGAATACTCGATTCGGCACGGTTAACAGCAGATCGCTTCCCCGTTTGCTGCTGCTAGCTCGCTTGGCAGTGAGTGCATAATTATTCACGCTATAAACCAGTAGGGTAAAGCAATAACTTGGAACAGAATGGAAAAATACTTTTTTATTCACAGTTGTCTTTATCGTAACTGAATTGATTTCAGGTGGCGTACATAGAGGCTAGATGAGTGTTTGGCATGTTACTTTCGTAACAAGGTCCTCTCATGTTGACTCGTAAGAGTCGAAACAGGTACACAGTTGTAAGTTCACCAAATTCGATCACGACAATTCTAAATTAAGAAAGTACTTTAGTGTCAAATTCGTCTGGGAAGGTCAGAAGAGATTGCATCAAAATCTGTTAGTTAATTGTATTAAATTACTTACATTTTTGTTCTGAAATGTCTCATCTATGTTGTAGACATTGTCTCTCCACTAGAACTTTATCAGTCACATAACCTAAAAAGTAGACGAAAACAGTTCATATGCCGAAAATGCACAGTATCCTCCCGCTGGCGAACCGCGGGCGTTTCAGAGTCAGAATTACCTGCTGTCGGCAGACCACAGAGTCAGCCAATTAGGAAATGTATAGAAGCAAACGTCCAGTGTTAAATGCGCGCAGAAAATGGACCGGACACCGGGGAAAGCGAAGTGTGCTGCTGTGCCGGCGTATTCTACCGTAAACTGCGCGCCATAGACTCGACGGTGCAAGCACACTCGGCAGCGGAAAAGCGGTACTTCCAGCTGCGAGTACATTCTTCTCAACAGTCGCTGTGAGTGAAATTCGCTAATTTCCCACGCTGAAAGGCTCCGGTAATTGCCCAGCTCGGATCCGACGAGAGGCACGTTTTTCGCCGCGACCATTTCAGTTCCAGGAAAAACAGATTTTCAAGTATACATTTGTGCCTCGCACATAAATAAGCGATGACGGCGTGTTTTGTGCCGACTCGCGCCGCCGCTCAAATATTGACGAGCAGATCTATTATGCAGACGGCCGCTGCGCCGATTCGTCGGGCGCGCCGCTTGCCGACGCTAGGCGAGGAGCCGGCCGGACCCTCTGGTGTGGCTGGTCTGGCGCTCGCGTGTGCGTGCGAGTGCGTGACGCAGAGAAAGGCACATGTCTCCGGCTCTGGTAATGGGCTTAGGAACAGCAGCCATTTTTGCTACTTACCTACAGTATCGAAAGACTTAGGTACCGTCGATTACTAATCAACATAAAGTTATACGGAGTATGTTCGCAAACACGTGACTGGCTCGAAAAATATTTGACTAAATGTAAGTAAGTTAAAACTCGAATAGTTCTAATGCATAAGAAAGATAGTACTAAAAGGTACAAAGACATCAGACTTCCGTCCATACATTATCATCATGATCGTCATTTAAGACTGATTGTGCCTTTCTGCGTTCAGTCTGGAGCATAGTCCCCCTTATAAAATTCTTCCATGATCCCCTATTCAGTGCTAACATTGGTGCCTCTTCTGATGCCTCTTACCCTAATCCAGGTATCTTCGCCTTGGTCTACCCCGACTCCTCCTACCCTCTACTGCTGAACCCATGAGTCTCCTGGGTAACTTTGCTTCTCCCATGCGTGTAACATGACCCCACCATCTAAGCCTGTTCGCCCTGACTGCTACATCTATAGAGTTCATTCCCAGTTTTTCTTTGATTTCCTCATTGTGGACACCCTCCTGCCATTGTTCCCATCTACTAGTACCTGCAATCATCCTAGCTACTTTCATATCCGTAACCTCAACCTTGTTGATAAGGTAACCTGAATCAACCCAGCTTTCGCTCCCATACAATAAAGTTGGTCGAAAGATTGAACGGTGCACAGATAACTTAGTCTTGGTACTGACTTCCTTCTTGCAGAAGAGAGTAGATCGTAGCTGAGCACTCACTGCATTAGCTTTGCTACACCTCGCTTCCAGTTCTATCACTATGTTGCCATCCTGTGAGAATATGCATCCTAAGTACTTGAAACCGTCCACATGTTCTAACTTTGTTCCTCCTATTTGCCACTCAATCCGTTTATATCTCTTTCCCACTGACATTACTCTCGTTTTGGAGATGCTAATCTTCATACCATAGTCTTTACATTTCTGATCTAGCCCTGAAGTGTTACTTTGCAAACTTTCAATCGAATCTGCCATCACAACTAAGTCATCCACATATGCGAGACTGCTTATTTTGTGTTCACATATGTTAATCTCACCCAGCCAGTCTATTGTTTTCAACATATGATCCATAAATAATATGAACAACACTAGAGACAGGTTACAACCTTGTCTTACCCCTAAAACTACTTTGAACCATGAACTCAGTTTACCGTCAACTCTTACTGCTGCCTGACTATCTATGTAAAGACCTTTAATTGCTTGCAAAAGTTTGCCTCCTATTCCATAATCTCCTAGAACAGACAATAACTTCCTCCTAGGAACCCAGTCATTTGCCTTTTCTAGATCTATAAAGCATAGATACAATTCCTTGTTCCACTCGTAACACTTCTCCATTATTTGCCGTAAGCTAAAGATCTGGTCCTGACAACCTCTAAGAGGCCTAAACCCACACTGATTTTCATCCAATTTGTCCTCAACTAATACTCGCACTTTCCTTTCAACAATACCTGAGAAGATTTTACTCACAACGCCGATTAAAGAGATGCCTTTGTAGTTGTTACAATCTTTTCTGTTTCCATGTTTTAGCATTGGTGTGATTACTGCTTTCGTCCAGTCTGGTGGAACATGTCCTGACTCCCATGCCATTTCAATTATCCTGTGTAGCGATTTAAGCCGACCGGTGTGGCCGTGCGGTTCTAGGCGCTTCAGTCTGGAACCGCGTGACCGCTACGGTCGCAGGTTCGAATCCTGCCTCGGGCATGGATGTGTGTGATGTCCTTAGGTTTGTTAGGTTTAAGTAGTTCTAAGTTCTAGGGGACTGATGACCACAGATGTTAAGCCCCATAGTGCTCAGAGCCATTTGAACCATTTTTTAGCCATTTAAGACCTGAAATTCCACTGTATTTGATGAGTTCCGACTTAATTTCATCCACCTCAGCCGCTTTATTGCAGTGCAATCTTTGACCATTTTCTCCACTTCCTCAAATGTGATCCTATTTCCATCATCATTCCTATCCCATTGTACATCGAAATCTGAAACATTACTGATCGTATTTTCACCTACATTGAGCAACTCTTCAGAATATTCCCTCCATCTGCCCAAGGCATCAACAGGATTCACCAGCAGTTTTCCTTACCTGTCCAAAATACTTGTCATTTCCTTCTTACCTCCCTTTCGAAGACTGATAATTACACTCCAGAATGGTTTTCCAGCAGCTTGACCCAAAGTCTCCAATCTGTTTCCAAAATCTTCCCAAGATTTCTTCTTGGATGCTGCAGATTATCTGTTTGGCTTTGTTTCTTTCTTCAACATAACTTTCTCTGTCTACCTGAGTTCTAGTTTGTAGCCATTTTTGATACGCCTTCTTTTTCCTTTTACAGGCTGTCTTGACTGTGTCAGTCCACCAAGCTGCTTCATCCTACCTTTACACGCTATTGTTCCAAGACATTCTTTAGCCACTTCTAGTACTGTGTCCCTGTACCTTGTCCATTCCTTTTCCAGTGACTGTAATTGACTACATTCAACTAACTGGTACCTCAGAAGTTAAGTCGCATAGTGCTCAGAGCCATTTGAACTAACTGGGATCTTTCTCAGATCACTGTTATGTACTTGTGCCTGATTTCCTTATCCTGAAGTTTCTCCACTCTTATCCTCCTACATATGGACCTGACCTCCTGCACTTTCGGCCTCACAATACCAATTTCACTGCAGATTAAATAGTGATCAGTGTCATCAAAAACTCCCCTGAATACACGTGTGTCCCTCACAGCCTTCCTGAGTTCCTTATCTGTTATTATATAGTCAATGACAGATCTGGTTCCCTGCCTTCCTAAGTATACCGGTGAATGTTCTTATGTTTAAAAAAGGAGTTTGTGATTACTACGCCCATACTGGCACAGAAATCCAAGAGTTGTTTCCCGTTCCTGTTGGCCTCCATATCCTCTCCAAATTTACCCATAACCTTTTCATACCCTTCTGTTTGATTTCCAATCCTGGCATTAAAATCACCCATGAGCAGAACACTGTCCTTGACCTTTACTCTAACAACTACATCACTGAATGCGTCATAAAAACTATCCATCTTATCTAAATCTGTCCCTTTACAATGCGAATATACTGACACAAACCTAATTTTCTTGCTAGACACTGTCAAATCTATCCACATCAGTCGTTCGTTTACATACCTTATTGCAACTACGCTGGGTTCCATTGCTTTCCTGATGTAAAGCCCTACACCCCATTGCGCTATTCCTGCTTTGACTCCTGACAGGTGGAACTTGTATTCTCCCACTTCCTCTTCTTTCTCACCCCTTACCCGAATGTCACTAACAGCTAAAACGTCCAACCCAGAGTAGCCCCCATTGATATTAATAGCTCCCCATCTCGTTACCATTCGTCTGCCGAGTCGTATCTTAGGAGTCCCTGGTTTGTGAATTAGAGGTGGGACGCCGTCACCTCCAAGGGTCCGTGGCATTTTGCTCTGATTGTTGCCAGCATCATATTTAAAGTACCAGGAAAGCAGGTTGCTAGCCTTACTTGCCCCGGGTCCCATTCAGTTTTACCCCTAGTCTTTGCCGTCTGAGCACAAAGGTGACCACGACTCAGAATATGTCCGAGATGCCCAGCCTTATTCCATAGTAACTAGTATCCCGACTGTCAGGACCACTCACTGGCCACTCATACGTTGCCCGTGGTTCATGAACTAGGAAATGACAACAGGAACCCACACCATGAACCACTTCTGTCCATACAGTAAAAAAAGTTTTTTTTTTTTTTTACTACAAATTTGTCTACGTGAATGAGCATTACATTTCGACTTTCGACCACGCTTAACCCACTGAGGAAGCTGGGTTTCGCACAAACTTTACTAAATATAACGATATCCTCGTTCTACGAGAAACAATTAGTAGAACGAGTAAGAGGCATCTAACTATTTGCCTTGTCTTTACAGACTTTGAAAAGGCATTTGACTCCATATATCACCCAATTATGTATGAAGCTCTAACAGAATAAGGAGTGAAACAGGGCTGTACTAAAACTATACATAACATGTACAAAACCTTCACAGTGTTTGTGAGTGTTGTTGACGAAACCAACAAATTTTCAAATCAAAGGCGGTGAAAACTATTTTCAGTAAAGCTAGAAAAAGCAGTGGCTAAATTGAATTCAAGTTTTCAAGTTCTTGGAAAGAGAGCAAACCACCTGAAATCTGGTGATGATACTTCAGTGTTTGCTGTCCAGTTTTTAGCGAAAATTATAAGGAAATTGCTGCTTAATACAGAAGTAGCAACCATGGTCGGTAAGTGCAGTATTATGACATGTGGGTCAATGTAACACACACACACACACACACACACACACACACACACACACACAAAGGACTCCCAGCCCAGGAGATGGGCCAGCTGTGTCTGTCAAAATCTGCATCACGTAGCAGCAATAGCTGGAGCAGGGAGGACAACATCAGCACACTAGGGCAAGACCCATGTTGTGAGCCACGTGACTGGGTGATAGTGCAACAAATGTGTCTCAGAGTTATATAAACAAGTGTGACTTTTGAGGTCCAGCAGCACCATCACAAATGCCATGTCCGTACTAGACGATGCGACAACTGGGCACCACCAGCTAGAGCCGTGGGTTTGACACTGGGTCAGGCCAGCCACATCTTGTGCTTTAAGTCTCCTTGTGGGACTTGATGCCACTGCGCTGCTGACGTGATGTTCGCGCGTACTATCGCCAGACTCCTGCCAGGGGGATGCATGTCATATCCTGTGCCCAGCAGGCTTCACCTGCCTTCACAGTGGATGCGAGAGTGTTCCGAGTCACTGGGTGCGGCCATTCCAACGCTGACACAGCAGAAGCAGTAGAACGCCGCTGACGTCTGGGCCATGTACTACTGTCAGACCGCTGGTCATTGCTCTGCCTGACATCAGCATTGCATGGTACACATACAAGCATCTCCTCACCAGGGCGGAAGCAGCTGTCTTTGAACCAACGTCGTCAGGGTTGCTGGAGAGGGGTGTGTCTGTCTCATATTACTAACGACGTGATGTGTATTTGAAGTTGAATAAATCGTTTCTCTCGACCAGCAATGTATCACTGGGACCACTGGTCCATCATTCCACCACTTACCCTACCGAGTGCTGTCTGCGCACCACAAAGTGGTGTCAGCAGGAGACATTTGACCCCATCACAATACTGTTTGGTGACAGCACAAAACACATACAATTGCCATCAGTGCATGAAAAAGATGACTTGACTACTGTAGGGGTGCTGTTTTGTCCACACATGGTGGGGTGAGTGCAGTCTTTTCGTTTCGTTTTTGTTCAACTGTGAGGTCATGGCAGGCCAGTGACTTTTGTCAGGGACTGAGTTCAGTGTATGACTGAGGCATAAATACCTGTGTTAGTTTTCACCTGGTTGATATGGACAATACGGGTGACACAACAAAAAGGCGTGATAATGTTTATGGTACAGCAAAGAATATGGCATGGTATTTAAGCATGTAAAGTTGTGATAACGGTGGGGTAGCGGGATATTTAATTCTATTTTCGTTAGTGTAATTTATGAGAGATAATCAAGTCATGGTCGTATCACAGGCAGTAGGGTTTTGACTACTGCAAGGGGTTACCACAGAGAAGGCACTGAGTATTTTAAGGGACAAAGTGAATACGGGACGACCAGCTAATGTAAATCGCCGTAAGAGATTTGAAGCACTTGATGGTGAGGTGAAGGAAACAGCTTGCCACAAAACTGGAGTATAGAGAGAAGTTGTAGTGAGAGCACAATGACTGGCTGATCGAAGACTGGCCTTGAGATGGGAGGACTGTGTGGATTATGTGGCCCGTCACTCCACCACTTATCTTACGACGTGCCGCCTGCAGTCTACAATATTGTTCTGTTTGCAAGTAGTATAGAAAAACTTTCAGTATTAGTGAACTTGCATTAATCTGCTCTGAAGTTGGTCTAAAAAATAAAGCATCACAAAACCAAGATTGTGATGAATGAATGAATACCAGAGGGAAATATATATCTTGGAAGTACACAATTGCAGAGACTACAGAATATGTGTATCTCGGTCAACTTTTAAGTATGGAATGAGACTTAAAACGAGAAATATTTTGATGTGTTAAACGAACTGACAAACTCATGGAAGAAACTCTTCAGTTTTCAAGTCTAAAATGTCGGCTGAGCTGTTGTTGTTGTTGTTGTTGTTGTGGTCTTCAGTCCTGAGACTGGTTTGATGCAGCTCTCCATGCTACTCTATCCTGTGCAAGCTTCTTCATCTCCCAGTACCTACTGCAACCTACATCCTTCTGAATCTGCTTAGTGTATTCATCTCTTGGTCTCCCTCTACGATTTTTACCCTCCACACTGCCCTCCAATGCTAAATTTGTGATCCCTTGATGCCTCAAAACATGTCCTACCAACCGATCCCTTCTTCTAGTCAAGTTGTGCCACAAACTTCTCTTCTCCCCAATCCTATTCAATACCTCCTCATTAGTTACGTGATCTACCCACCTTATCTTCAGCATTCTTCTGTAGCACCACATTTCGAAAGCTTCTATTCTCTTCTTGTCCAAACTAGTTATCGTCCATGTTTCACTTCCATACAAGGCTACACTCCATACAAATACTTTCAGAAACGACTTCCTGACACTTAAATCTATACTCGATGTTAACAAATTCCTCTTCTTGAGAAATGCTTTCCTTGCCATTGCCAGTCTACATTTTATATCCTCTCTACTTCGACCATCATCGGTTATTTTACTCCCTAAATAGCAAAACACCTTTACTACTTTAAGTGTCTCATTTCCTAATCTAATTCCCTCAGCATCACCCGACTTAATTTGACTACATTCCATTATCCTCGTTTTGCTTTTGTTGATGTCGGCTGAGCTAAAAAAAAAAAAAACAATTTTTAATCAGTTTGTACTATCTATAATGACATGTGGCTGTCAGTCATGGACGTGAATATGTTGTTAGAAAAATCATAGTGGCTTAAAAAGGACTGGAAATATAAATGTTCTGCTGTACAAAGAAAGACAAAAAGCAGGAGATACAAAACGTACAACAGTGACATAATGGAAAGAGTAAATATCTTAAAATGGTGGTGGGCTTGTCATGCCGCTCGAAGGAAGAATAGCAAATTGTCAAAACAAATACTTGACTGGAGCCCAGGTTACCAAAACAGACTACCCGGAAAGCCATCAGACTGTTGGGACAGTGGCTTAAGAAAGACAACTGAATTCAGTTGGCAACTGGAGAAGTTCAAGATGGGCATAAACGGAAGAACCTGCAAAAATTTTATGTTACATACTTACACCAAGGTGCCACAGACTGAATTTGCGGATGATGATGATGATTATGATGATGATGATGCGCCTACTGGGACGAAAGCAACATTGCATGTGACCCAAGAAAGCACAGTAAAGCCTCTAAAGCGTTCGGCATATAGTTCCCCTCACGCGACCTATCTGCAGGATTTGTGGTGTTTCGTCTCATCAGAGCACCTATTTCGTCATTTCTTGTCAGAAAATGACGCAGTTCATAGTAAGCGACAAGAAGCTGTGTAGTGAAACCGAAGTTCTATCAGGGATTCCCCAAGGCAGTATTACAGGCCTGGTTAGATCCTGTAGAGGTGCCATCTGCGATGATGCTGGCTGCTACGTTTCGCCCACTGTTACAAGTAGTCCCAGACACTTTCTTTAGGATTAAGATTGGTGATTCAGCAACCCAGTCGAGGTACGGTATAGTTCCTGAGAGCTGACACAGCATACTCAAAATGAATGTGTAGAAGAAAAAGCAAAGCAACACTTCATAACTGAGAATGCTGTATGAAATATTGTGGTTCCTGATCATCGTAACCTGAATGAGTGGGTTCAAGTCATGGTATGAAAAATACCTCCAAAACACGATATAACCACCAACAACCTATACACACTCTTCTCCTCACACTGTTGGTTAAAGGTCTCCTCGGTGTACTCAGCACCTTGCATCAATTGGAAAGAGGCAAAATCGTATCTCGCCGATCCACACTACATGCCTGAAGTCAGTCACTCTCCAGTTTCTGTGTTTGGCCAACTGAAATCCTGCAAATACTGGCCGTTCCCAAGGTACTAAAATCTACACATCCATCTCACTGTATCTCTCGTAGCTGGGATTCACAGCTATATAAGATTTTGGAAGTGAGCATGATCGTCTTTGTCTATAATTTTTTATTCTTAAACACCCTACTGCAATTTCCTCATTTGGCGACTATCAAGTGTATTACTCTGAACTGCAAAACAGAAAGCATTTTTACACTCAGGTGACAAAAGTCATGGAAGACCTCCTAATGCTGTGTCGGACCTCCTTTGGCTCGGCGTAGTGCAGCAACTCGACCTACCATTGGCTCAAAAAGTCGTTGGAAGTATCCCGGCAGCCATGCTCTCTTTGCCGGCCGGAGTGGCTGTACGGGTCTTAGGCGCTACAGTCTGGAGCCGAGCGACCGTTACGGTCGCAGGTTCGAATCCTGCCTCGGGCATGGATGTGTGTGATGTCCTTAGGTTAGTTAGGTTTAATTAGTTCTAAGTTCTAGGCGACTGATGACCTAAGAAGTTAAGTCGCATAGTGCTCAGAGCCATTTGAACCATTTGAACCATGCTATCTTTACAGCCATCCATAACTGCAGAAGTTATCGATTTTGTGGACGAACTAACCTCAAAATTATGTGCCACAAATGTTCGATGGGTTCATGTCGAGGGATCTGGATGACCAAATCATCCGCTCGAATTTACCAGGATGTTCTTCAAACCAATCTTGAACATCTGTGACTCAGTGACATGGCGCATTGTGACGCGTAAAAATTCCATCTTTGTTTGGGAAGAGGAAGTCCATAAATGGCTGCAAATGGTCTCCAAGTAGCCGAATGTAACCATTTCCAGTCAACGACCCCTTCAATTTGACCACAGGACCCAGTCCATTTGGTGTAAACACAGCCCACACCATTATGGAGCCGCCACCAGCTTGCTCCGTATCTTGTTCACAACTTGGGTTCATGGCTTCTTGGGATCTGCGCCGCACTCGAATCGTACCACCAGCTCTTACCATCTGAAATCGGGACTCACCTGACCTGCCCATTGTTTTCCAGTTGTCCAGGGTCCAATCGATATGGTCACGAGGCCAAGAGAGGCGCTGCAGCGATGTTGTGCTGGTAGCAAAGGCACTCGCGTCGGTCTTCTGCTGCCGCAGCCCATTTACGCCAAATTTCACTGTACTATTATAACGGATACGTTCGTCGTAAGCCGCACATTTTTTCCTGCGGTTACTTCACGCAGCATGGCTGGGATGTTAGCAGTGACAACTCTAGCCAAACGCCGCTGCTCTAGGTTGTTAAGTGAAGGAGGAGGAGGAGAATTGTGTTTAACGTCCCGTCGACAACGAGGTCATTAGAGACGGAGCGCAAGCTCGGGTGAGGGAAGGATGGGGAAAGAAATCGGCCGTGCCCTTTCAAAGGAACCATCCCGGCATTTGCCTGAAGCGAGTTAGGGAAATCACGGAAAACCTAAATCAGGATGGCCGGAGACGGGATTGAACCGTCGTCCTCCCGAATGCGAGTCCAGTGTGCTAACCACTGCGCCACCTCGCTCGGTGTTAAGTGAAGGCCATCGGCCATTGCGTCGTCTCAGGTGAGAGGTAATACCTGAAATTTGGTATTCTCGCCACACTCTTGATACTGTGCATCTCGGAATATTGAATTTTCTAACGATTTCCTAAATGGAATGTCTCATGCTTCTAGCTCCAACCACCATTCCACGTCCAAGGTCTGTTAATACCTGTCGTGTGGTCACAATCACGTCGGAAACCTTTTCGGATAGATTACCTGAGTACACACCACTCCGCCATCCTAATACACTCCTGGAAATGGAAAAAAGAACACATTGACACCGGTGTGTCAGACCCACCATACTTGCTCCGGACACTGCGAGAGGGCTGTACAAGCAATGATCACACGCACGGCACAGCGGACACACCAGGAACCGCGGTGTTGGCCGTCGAATGGCGCTAGCTGCGCAGCATTTGTGCACCGCCGCCGTCAGTGTCAGCCAGTTTGCCGTGGCATACGGAGCTCCATCGCAGTCTTTAACACTGGTAGCATGCCGCGACAGCGTGGCCGTGAACCGTATGTGCAGTTGACGGACTTTGAGCGAGGGCGTATAGTGGGCATGCGGGAGACCGGGTGGACGTACCGCCGAATTGCTCAACACGTGGGGCGTGAGGTCTCCACAGTACATCGATGTTGTCGCCAGTGGTCGGCGGAAGGTGCACGTGCCCGTCGACCTGGGACCGGACCGCAGCGACGCACGGATGCACGCCAAGACCGTAGAATCCTACGCGGTGCCGTAGGGAACCGCACCGCCACTTCCCAGCAAATTAGGGACACTGTTGCTCCTGGGGTATCGGCGAGGACCATTCGCAACCGTCTCCATGAAGCTGGGCTACGGTCCCGCACACCGTTAGGCCGTCTTCCGCTCACGCCCCAACATCGTGCAGCCCGCCTCCAGTGGTGTCGCGACAGGCGTGAATGGAGGGACGAATGGAGACGTGTCGTCTTCAGCGATGAGAGTCGCTTCTGCCTTGGTGCCAATGATGGTCGTATGCGTGTTTGGCGCCGTGCAGGTGAGCGCCACAATCAGGACTGCATACGACCGAGGCACACAGGGCCAACACCCGGCATCATGGTGTGGGGAGCGATCTCCTACACTGGCCGTACACCACTGGTGATCGTCGAGGGGACACTGAATAGTGCACGGTACATCCAAACCGTCATCGAACCCATCGTTCTACCATTCCTAGAGCGGCAAGGGAACTTGCTGTTCCAACAGGACAATGCACGTCCGCATGTATCCCGTGCCACCCAACGTGCTCTAGAAGGTGTAAGTCAACTACCCTGGCCAGCAAGATCTCCGGATCTGTCCCCCATTGAGCATGTTTGGGACTGGATGAAGCGTCGTCTCACGCGGTCTGCACGTCCAGCACGAACGCTGGTCCAACTGAGGCGCCAGGTGCAAATGGCATGGCAAGCCGTTCCACAGGACTACATCCAGCATCTCTACGATCGTCTCCATGGGAGAATAGCAGCCTGCATTGCTGCGAAAGGTGGATATACACTGTACTAGTGCCGACATTGTGCATGCTCTGTTGCCTGTGTCTATGTGCCTGTGGTTCTGTCAGTGTGATCATGTGATGTATCTGACCCCAGGAATGTGTCAATAAAGTTTCCGTAGCGTTCTCGCTTCCCGAGCACGGGGTCCCGGGTTCGATTCCCGGCGGGGTCAGAGATTTTCACCTGCCTCGAGATGACTGGGTGTTTGTGTTGTCCTCATCATTTCATCATCATCCAGGAAAGTGGCGAAATTGGACTGAGCAAAGATTGGGTAATTGTACGGGCGCTGATAACCACGCAGTTGAGCGCCCCACAAACCAAACATCATCATCACATCATCACACAATAAAGTTTCCCCTTCCTGGGACAATGAATTCACGGTGTTCTTATTTCAATTTCCAGGAGTGTATGTGCATGTTTCTATCCCATAACTTCTGCCACCTCAGTGTGTATAGAATGGCACTTTCATCATGCAAAGCAGTTGGCAGTTGTAGAGAAAAATAAAAACATGTTACTTCACCATACATAAAAAAAACTAGAAAAATATCTGGTATATATGTCGTCGTCACGTCCATGTGTTGGGTATTTAACTTTAAGCCTGCGTCTACATTAAGTGTGAATGAGGCTATGTATATTGTAAAATGGTGTCAGTCATGTACACTGATATCACTGTTACCATAACTTACATGAATCACATCAAATAACTACTGATGTACATTGTATGCATGACAACTAAGATAACTGGTGGAGAAACAGATTTACAGGTCTTAACTTTTTTATGCGTTCTCATCAGAGGTTATAAGTCTCACAGTAAACATTTTCTTTGAAAATAACTTAATATCAATTCCTAATAAGTTGACAAAAATGAGGGGTCCTGAATTACAATACATTCATGTGAGTTAGAAGACGTAAGTTATCAGTCCCTAAAAACGTAGAGGAGCTTGGATGTCCGTAACTTTTAGCAAACGTTGCAGTAATAACCATATACAGGTTGTTTCACAATTCAATATTACACACTTCTATAGGTTGTAGACGGAATTTAGATCAAGTTTTTTATGTCCAGAAATGGTTCGATGCACACAGTGCACCTACACAGTAAGTTCACATAATTTCTGTCCAACAAGCGTTGTCTACCCCGCAGACGCGTGCAACCAAATCTTCCTCCGGCTGTCTAGGGGTCTCTTCATATGGCCGCACAAGGAAATTTGGGGATCTTTTCGGTGGCCAAACATGTGGTTCACCTGGAAGATCCCTGTAGACTACGTTCAGATGGCTTCTGACACGAATTGCAAAATTTACAGCTGCGCCATCATGCTGTAACGCAATTCCTGCCGAATGTCCAATGGCACATCTTTCAAAATCTCCGACAGCACTGGTTGAAGGAGTACGAAGTGCCTGGCCCCCATTACTTGGGAAGTTCAATCACCAGCAGAGACACTGATGCCAAAGGTGTACTGAAATCTTCGTCTACACATTGTTTTGGGATTTTATTGATGCCAAATGTGACTTCTTCGAGCATTCGAAACACTTTCTCTATTGAAATGCGCTTCGTCGGTGAACAAAATTCGCATTTGAAGCTGAGGAAAGTCTACACAACGGTGAAAAAACCAAGTACAAAAACTGACCCGTGGCACAAAATTCGCTAGGGGCACAAATCTTTCTAAGGTTGATATGAACGTAGTTGCTGTTCATGCAGAACATGCCAGACAAACACATGTAAATCACGTGCAATGGCTCGATACTTGTCGATAGGTTCTCTTCTACTTGATGAAGGACATCCTTCTTCCGACAGTGCACCACCTTCTAGGAGCTTGTGAATTTCCACTTTCCTGCAGCCGTTGTTCTACTCTGGCAAACATGGGAAGAGACGTAGCTACACGATTTGGAAATTACTCGTGGTGCAGACGATGAGCTTCTCTTTATGGCGAGCTTCACTGTAAATAACAACATATCGGTGTAGGGTGCGAATGTGTACTCAGGTATCCTGTTACTTCAGTGCTAGTCATCGTAGTAAAGTCAACTGACGCATCGCCAGGAAGCCTGAAAGTAAGGCAGATGGAAACAGAGGACATCACGTGACATCACTTCATTGTACCATTCATGACAGGCGGACTGCATAAGAAACATCTAATGCGCGATTGCGTAACTCCCTTTTTCCAATGTAACATGGAAACGAACCACTTACAGCCAGGACTTCCTATGAAAAATTTGATTACTAAGGCCCCTCTACGACCTCTAAAGGTGTGTAACATGAATTATGAAACGCACTGTATATCACATTGCTCGTGTGTGAATTGTGTGCAGTGATGAACACGCACGGTTCCATAGATGCTCGCAAGCCATTTGAACTTTCTGACGGTTACATTGAGCGACACCACGAAGACATCTAGAGGGCGCGGTTGTTGCCGCTCGAACGAGAAAGCAGCAGGAGACACATGGCAGCAGATTCTCTTCAGCTGGGGTGGAGACGAAACGACTTGGAACAGGCAGCCGGGCCAAGCAGCCGGGCGAGAGAAAGTTATTTGCCTGCCACCAAATTGGAAATATTGCTTGAAAGCCGAACCTGTGCTCTCTGAATCTACTTTCACCTTCTACGCCCATCTCTCGTAAACAGGTCTCGTTCACATGACCCGTGTTCGCCACGCTGTACGCAAATCGGATGAATTACAAATCACTCGACAAAATTGGTCCAATAAAATAATTCATTGCAGATCTATACCAGACGAATCACCTAAAACTTACACTACAGATGTTGCGGAAATGGAAAGTGCTATTGGAGAGCGGTTTTCACAGAATGAATTGAGAGTCAGGGGCTCGAATTGTTTGCCAGTAAGCAGATTGCAATAATACCTAGAAAGTGCATTTTTTTGCAAACATACATTTTTTAAATGGAACAATGCCTATGACATAAATAAAATTAAAGTAAGGTAAATTAGAATGTCTGTGGTATTTGTTGCAGGATTACAAAATGGTTCAAATGGCTCTGAGCACTATGGGACTCAACTGCTGTGGTCATAAGTCCCCTAGAACTTAGAACTACTTAAATCTAACTAACCTAAGGACAGCACACAACACCCAGCCATCACGAGGCAGAGAAAATCCCTGACCCCGCCGGGAATAGAACCCGGGAACCCGGGCGTGGGAAGCGAGAACGCTACCGCACGACCATGAGATGCGAGCTGCAGGATTACAGTGCGAATCGTTTACGAGATATCGTATCTCTTCAACGATACTTTTTTCTATATTCATCGATATGATCGTCAACTGTGGTAATGAAAAGGACCAAGATGATGTTTCTGGTGGGAGAGGATCAGCCGCCTAAGAAACCTGACGCCCAGGGCACGTCCGATAGCAAGTCTTATCTTGGTCGGAAATCATTGCACTCTTCGTGGAGGCTCCTTTCATGCTTCTCCAGTCTGGTGCAGGTCATCTCATGCCAGACAAGTAGACATTGCTCTCAACGAAACCTGCAGGTTGATCAGAGGTTGCTTAAGACCTATCCCAACTGATAAGCTCTACTGCCTGACTGGAATAGCGCCACCATGGGTACGCAGAACAGTGGATGCCAACAAGGAGAGACTGAAAGTGGAACAGGACAGTGCCCATCCACTGCACGGACATAATCCACCACAGCAACGGCTGGGATCGCGAAAGAGCATCCTGAGAACATCCGAGAAGTTCACCATTTCATCAGAGAAGGCAAGGCTGGAGTTATGGAAGAAGTCGACGCCTCAACTGCAGACGCCAGATGCTGAAGAACTACCACCTGGACACAACGAGAGATGGCTGATGTGGAAATCTTTAAACAGATTACGATCAGGAGTTGGACGATCCAGAGGCAACCTGAAGAGATGGGGCTTCATAACAGGAGATACGTCCTGTGATTGTGGACAAGGACAAACCCCAAGCCACATGCTCCAGTGCCGCTTGTGCCCCTACACCCTGCACGATGATTGAGCTCCTGCAAGCCACTCCAAGCGCCTTGGAGGTTGCGAAGTACTGGGCACATGTAATATAAATACAATTTATATTTATTGATGTGTATTGCTGCTGTAAATTTGTATGTTTCTGACTCGAGAATAAATAAACCGATACTTGAAACTTCCTGGCAGATTAAAACTGTGTGCCCGACCGAGACTCGAACTCGGGACCTTTGCCTTTCGCGGGCAAGTGCTCTACCATCTGAGCTACCGAAGCACGACTCACGCCCGGTACTCACAGCTTTACTTCTGCCAGTACCTCGTCTCCTACCTTCCAAACTTTACAGAAGCTCTCCTGCGAACCTTGCAGAACTAGCACTCCTGAAAAAAGGATATTGCGGAGACATGGCTTAGCCACAGCCTGGGGGATGTTTCCAGAATGAGATTTTCACTCTGCAGCGGAGTGTGCGCTGATATGAAACGTCATGGCAGATTAAAACTGTGTGCCCGACCGAGACTCGAACTTGGGACCTTTGCCTTTCGCGGGCAAGTGCTCTACCATCTGAGCTACCGAAGCACGACTCACGCCCGGTACTCACAGCTAGTTCTGCAAGGTTCGCAGGAGAGCTTCTGTAAAGTTTGGAAGGTAGGAGACGAGGTACTGGCAGAAGTAAAGCTGTGAGTACCGGGCGTGAGTCGTGCTTCGGTAGCTCAGATGGTAGAGCACTTGCCCGCGAAAGGCAAAGGTCCCGAGTTCGAGTCTCGGTCGGGCACACAGTTTTAATCTGCCAGGAAGTTTCATATCAGCGCACACTCCGCTGCAGAGTGAAAATCTCATTCTGAAACCGATACTTGTTTGTGACATTCAACTTGCGTAGGTGCTAGATGCGAAGTTGTTATGTTTGCTTACAGCGTGCTTGTGTGTGTTTTTTTTAAATGCACTGGGACTTGCTGGCCACTTAGTGTGTGACAGTCCAAGCAGACGGTCGCGAGTGGACGACGGGGTTTACCAGTGAAGGAAAAGCCGACATGATCGTGGTGTACAGAAAGTCTACCAAGAATGCAGTTCGTTCTTGTACGCTGTATGCGGCAAGACGCCCAATAGACTAACTATTTTGACAGTTATTTATCAACCTCTTCGGCCAGTTACGTGGAAATGGTAGTGTAACACCTAGACAACATAACAGAAAAAAACATGTGATGACATAAGACGTGGAAATTAATGTTCTTACTGTTGTTGCAGCTGACCCACCCATTAGCTTCTACACAATCGCATCAGGGAGTGGCATGAGTCAGAACAGTGTCCTAGCGCTCTACATCGACATAGGTTCCAAGCCTTTCACATCTTGCTTCGTGAAGAGCTGCGTGGAAACGATTATGAGAATCGTGTTACTTTCTATACATGGATGTTAAGACAGGATGTTGTTGTGGTGGTCTTCAGTCCTGAGACTGGTTTGATGCAGCTCTCCATGCTACTCTATCCTGTGCAAGCTTCTGCATCTACCAGTACTTACTGCAACCTACATCCTTCTGAATCTGCTTAGCGTATTCATCTCTTGGTCTCCCTCTACGATTTTTACCCTCCACGCTGCGCTCTAATGTTAATTTGTGATGCCTTGATGCCTCAGAACATGTCGTACCAACCGGTCCCTTCTTCTTGTCAAGTTGTGCCACAAACTCCTCTTCTCCCCAATTCTGTTCAATACTTCATCATTAGTTATGTGATCTACCCATCTAATCTTCAGCATTCTTCTGTGGCACCGCATTTCGAAAGCTTCTATTCTCTTCTTGTCCAAACTACTTATGGTCCATGTTTCACTTCCATATATGGCTACACTCCATACAAATATTTTCAGAAATGACTTCCTGACACTTAAATCTATACTCGATGTTAGCAAATTTCTCTTCTTCAGAAACGCTTTCCTTGCCATTGCCAGTACATTTTATATCCTCTCTACATCGACCATCATCAGTTATTTTGCTCCCGAAATAGCAAAACTCCTTTACCACTTTAAGTGTCTCATTTCCTAATCTAATTCCCTCAGCATCACCCGACTTAATTCGACTACATTCCATTATCCTCGCTTTGCTTTTGTTGATGTTCACCTCCTTTCAAGACACTGTCCATTCCGTTCAACTGCTCTTCCAAGGCAGGATACTCCACATGTATCGTGTATCTTGTTTAGTGATGGAGGCACATTTACCAATCGCGGCCAGGTAAACGGCCGAAACTGGCACTATCAATCTGTTGACAATCCCCATTGGCTTCGTTAGCTGGAACGTCAGAATCCACGGAGTGTAAACGTGTGGTGAGGGGTTGTGAACCATCAGCTCCTAGGCTTGTGTTTCATAGGTGGAACACCGATCGTGCACAAATATCGCAGCCTCCTAACATACCATCTTCCACATGCTAGGAGATGTTCCTCTGCAGATAAGACGAACATGTGGTACCAAAATGATGCCTGTCCATCCTATAGTGCATGAAGTACTACAGTGTGTCTTCAGGAACTGTTTCCAAATCGTTGGATTGGATGCAAAGGATCTGTACCTTAGCCGGCCCATTACCTGGATTTGATGCCTGTAGGCTTTTTTTTCTGTGCAGAAAGCTGAAACACACTCTCATGCCAACTACACTCTGTGATATGCAACGACATATTACTGCAGCCTCCTAGGGCGTCTCCACTAATTTGATAGCACTTGTCCAGCAGTCCTTCAATACCAGACTGGAAGCATGTATTGCCGCTTCCGGCGGTCATTTTGAACTCAACCTGTGGTGGGCAGTTGTCTCATTACTGGTTACAATCCACATATTTAGAAGATGCGCTTGCGTTCCTCGTTAGTGTGTGCTGCCACAGCTATTGCACAAGCGTCTGCGTGGGAACTATACAGAATACGATATCTCGTAAACGACTCGCATTAGAATCCTGCAACAAATTTCACTGACATTCTAATGTACCCTAGTTTTAGTCTGTTAATGCGAGTCAGTATTGCTCCATTTAAGAAAGTGTAGATTTACACAAAAATACAATTTCTAAGTATTATTACAGTCTCTTAATTGACCAAGATAAGAGTCCCTGACTACTCAACCATTCTGTAAAACCGGATATCAATAGCACTTTCCATTTCCGCAGTGTGGTGCAGGTTTTAGGTGGTTCACCCTGGATGTAATGTGCAATGGATAACAACAATAAGAATTTACTGATTCTCAATGGGCGTACAGTAGATAAGGGAAAATAACGTTCTGAACGGTACCATAACATTCGTAGTTTCCTCAGTTTTACTTGCACAAGGAGAAAACTCCTTTTAATGCCAAGTACACTCAAATCTCATATTCAACTTATATTAACAGAAAGGCTTCATATTGACTGGATAGGGATGCGGTTATGAAAATCTGTGTTGTGATTACCTATGTCCAAACCTACTGATCACAAAACTAATTTATTCATTAAAACAAAAAATGGGAAACCTTTTACAGGATACAGTTCCATACAAAAGTTCGTAAAAGCAATGTAACACATCGTGCTATAAATGATCACTTATACATATACAAAAGATAAAAAAACTGAATCCTCTCTATGGGGATTAGAGGATTAAAATAGATACCAGAGGATAAATATTCACGTGCTAATGCATGCTGGATCTCAACCATTCTAATGTAGTTGGCTAATTACTTAACTGGCTAAATGCGCACCGTAACCCAGGGTGCCCTGGAGAGTGACGGGGAGTACATCTAGGTGCACTAATGGAGTCGATCACCAACACACATTCAAGGGTACAAATATTTAAAAATCATTGACCTCCAGAAATTTTCCACAAATATACATAACCATATCATTTACTGAGGAATGGGCTCAAGGGACTAATCATATTGCATTATAGCAATATTTGTAATCAGAACACACGGTTGGCTGGTGGTTATTACTCAGTCTATCTTCTGTAAATTAAAAAAAATACCCGTGTGTGTGGGTATCGTTAAACTCAAGAGAATGAGACATACTTCTTAAATATAGAAACGAGCAGAGAATCTCGAACAGAAAACCACATATTTGGAGTATTCCGTAAGCCAGCTATTGTACAATCAGCAATGGCTCATGGCCACCTAGTCTACAGACAAGTGAGCCCACTTTAATCCAGTGTTACACATGCTTAACAAACTTCCACTAAATGACTACAAAATATAAAAAGAATTAGCTGCTTTGGATTAGGTGACTCACAATAACAGTTTTAGAGCTGAAGTGGTCTTAGAATTGTAAGGGCGAATATTAAATGGAGTGATGTTGTCACTAATGAGATTACATTAAAGAGAGAACATGCGCAGTACATGAAAAATAAATTAACCACCCTTCCGTAACACTCTTTTCTTACATTGATAGCCAGAAATCCGAACAGACGGGCACAAATCCCACTCTTCTCCTAAGTACTGTATATAACTAAAAAAGATGTATACACACACACACACACACACACACACACACACACACACACTACTTACGTCAACCCACATACAGCTGAAAGCAAAAACTGAGAAAGTTGGCCACACTAGAAAAAAAATTATGCTTTAGACACAGAAAGTGCTTCGTTTAGAAAACAGAGTGACCACAAGAAAAACTGTAAAATTTCAGCTACTTTGTCTCACGAGAGAAAGCTGCTTGATTTACAGATGATGAGTTAGAGATGTGTAATTAACGTTCCTTTTTATTATAAAAATTTTCCCAGAAAGTTTTGGATCAATAACCAGCAAGTGAAAACGGAAAAATTGTCTAATATTTTAGGACATCTACTATGAATGCTTTGAAAACAGACGAAATGCGTCTGGCTGCATAAGTAAAATACAAAAATAATAAAAAAATGGCAGCTTGTAAAAAGCGTTTTTCTTCTAAACTACTGCAGTTTATACATAGATGCTGTGAAAATCGTTACGGGAAAAAGTTTGCTTTTGATATCTTCAATTGTTTACGAAAAATAGGGGTATTAAGTTGCACTATACAGAATGAACTTTAGCACTTTTAGAATATATTGCTTGTTTTTTACTTGCGTACAGTGAAACTGAAGCACTAAATATAAAAACAGCGGTGTCAAGTAAGCCGGTATTTGTTTCATTGCAAAGGGCGTAATGTGTACACCCGCTATAGGTAAGGTGAACAATGAACGATTGTGATTTTTTAAACAAAAAAGAGAAAAAGGGTTCATACGGGCCGTGTAGAAGCGGACCTTTGTGAAACTATTACCCCTGTACAACAACGCTAACAGCGCACTTCAAATAATGAAGCTCGTCAGAGAGAAACAGCGGACAGGGGAAAGAGGGTCCTTTGTCGGGGGCGGCGGCTGCGGCGTCTGGTATCGAGTATCGACTATCGATTCGCGATCGCAGCGGCAGCGGCGCGCCCTTTGCCGCCGCGGAGGCTCGCGCGCTCGTAGCGGGTCCTTTGAGGCGGGCCGCACTCGCTAAATTTTAACAGATTCTCTTTCAGAATAAGCGCGAGTCGGCGGCCAACAAAAACCGGAAAGCGCAGAGAGCGCCAACAACTTGATTAGCCCGCGACCACTGCACACCACGTGGCGTGGCGTGGAGCAGCCGGCCGCCTGCCTCCGCGTCTTTTTGTGTACCGCTCCGCTCCTAGCCGGACCCCATTGTCAGATATTTACCGCAAAGCGGCCAGCGGCGCTGTTGGCGACACACACACACACACACACACAGCGCGGTGTGGTCGATGCCACCGTGGAGCCGTCGACGCGCCTGGATAAAAAAAAAAGAAAGTGTGTGTGTGTGTGTGTGTGTGTGTGTGTGTGTGTGTGTGTGTGGGTGAGTGGGAGGCCACAGAGAAAGGGACTTATTGGATTCCGCAGACGCACCGGATTCGTCCAGCGTATTTGTCCCGCAGAAATCGTAGCCCTTTTTTTGGGTAGGAAATTACCTTTTCACGCACTGGCAGAGGCTGCAGATCGTCCGCGCTATGAGCCGCCAGCCGGAACGTTCGCGCTGCAGCTTGAGTGGCGCCGTAGTGTTGTTCCGGCAGAGTAACTCGCCGAAACCATCGCTCTCGTGTGTCACATAGAGTCCGCATTTGTCAGTGCCAGAAACCGTCATTCATTTTAATGGGAGATTCCTACTCCAGCCATGGTCAGACTTTCTGAATGAGCCTTCGCAGAAAATTCCAAATGATTTCAGTGTCCGACCTTATATATACGGTCTTGTGCAGGCCCAGCTTGAGTTCCAAGGGACACTAGCAGTCACTCGCGGTTCCAAGCTGAGAGGGGTGCTCCAGTCGCCGAAGTTCAAATTTATATGGAGGGTGTGGCATACTGGTGGTGTGTGTTAGGGGGCAGTGTTGTAACACTGTCAATAACTTTATACTTCATATGTGCCTTTCTTATACAGGGTGGATCACCTATAACTTGCACCTCACAAGGGAACATCCCCATCGCACCCCCCTCAGATTTAGTTATAAGTTGGCACAATGGATAGGCCTTGAAAAACTGAACACAGATCAATCGAGAAAACAGGAAGAAGTTGTGTGGAACTATGAAAAAATAAGCAAAATATACAAACTGGGTCGTCCATGTGTAACATAGGCAATATTAAGAGCAACGTCACGTGAGGAGCGCGGTGGTCCCGTGGTTAGCGTGAACAGCTGTGGAGGGAGAGGTCCTTGGTTCAAATCTGCCCTCCACTGAAAATTTTGCTATCTTTATTTTCGCAAAGTTATGATCTGTCCGTTCGTTCATTGACGTCTCTGTTCACTGTAATAAGTTTAGTGTCTGTGTTTTGCGACCGCACCGCAAAACCGTGTGATTAGTTGACGAAAGGATGTGCCTCTCCAATGGGAACCGAAAACATTTGATCGCAAGGTCATAGGTCAACCGATTCCTCCATAGGAAAACACGTCTGATATTTTGTATACGACATTGGTGACGGCATGTGCTTCACATGACAGGAATATGTTGTCGACCCACCTATCTAGTACACTTGGCGAATGGGTGAAAAGTTTCTTCTACCTTGCCCGATTTAGGTTTTCTTGTGGATGTAATAATCACTCCAAAAAAAGTGATGAAAACATAAGAGTTTTTCACATAAACTGAAAATAAAAAGTTAAAATTTTCGGTCGAGGGAAGATTTGAACCAAGGACCTCTCGTTCCGCAGCTGTTCACGCTAACCACGGGACCACAGAGCGCCTCACCTCATAGTTCCCTTAATATTGCCTATCTTACACATGGACGACCCAGTTTGTATATTTTGCTTATTTTTTCATAGTTCCACACAACTTCTTCCTGTTTTCTCGATCGATCTGTGTTCAGTTTTTCAAGGCCTATCCACTGTGCCAACTTATAACTAAATCTGAGGGGGGTGTGATGGGGATGTTCCCTTGTCAGTATTGTGGAAGTGGACAGTGCTCTTCATGTGTGGCCTTCATAGAATGAGCTGGTAGTTAGGGGATAGTATTCTTAGCCAGTCAACAGAGTGTAACAATATGTATACAGTGTATATTTTGTGGAAACATATACTTTTTAAATGGAACAATACCTATCGATATTAAAAAACTAAAAATAGGGTAAATTAGGATGTTGGTGTTGTTTGTTGCAGGATTCCAGGGCGAGTCGTTTATGAGGTGGCACATTTTGAAAAGTTGCTACACTGACACTTGTACAATATCTGTGGCAACACATGCTAAAAAATAACACATGTGCATCTACTGGTAATTTAGGTTCTGACGAGTAACGAGAGAATTAACCATCACAGGTTGTGGTCAAAATTGCCACCGGCAGCGGCAATACACGCTTCCAGTCTGGTATGGAACGAGTGCTAGCATTTTAACGGAGATGTCTGAGCAGGCTGTAGTAATATGTCGCTACATATCATTAGATGTAGCTGGTATGTCCTTGCAGAGAGCGTTTTTAACCTATCCACACAGAAAAAAGTCTACAGGCATCAAAGCCACAGATCTGCTAAGGTACAACTCCTCTGCAACCAATCCAATTATTTAAAAACTATTTGCAAAGACATGCTGTAGTACTTTGTGCACAATGGGCTGGACAGCCATCATGTAGGCACTACAGGTTCCCACTAACCGGCAGAGGAATGTCTTCGAGCATTTGTGGAAGATGGTCTGCTAGGAGACTACGATACTTAGTGCATTCAGTGTTCTGGCTATGAAAACCAGGCCTATGAGTCGATGTTTCACTATCCCACACCATATGGTTACACTACATGGTCGTTTATGTTCTACCTGACGAAGTCAATGAGGCTTGTCAAAAGGCCTACAGAGCATGTTTCGGTGGTTTACCTTACCATGACTCGTAAATGAGACTTCATAACTCAACAAGGTACGAGATGCATCTTGAGTATACTGTCTCAAAGACCATCTACAGAAGTTAACTCGATTCTCATAATCGTTTCCAAGGAGTATACACTGTATTAGAATGAACTAGTAGTATATTTATGGGGATTCTGTTGCAAAGAGTATATATTTGTTTCAGAATTTTCAGATTTAAAACCAAGATTTATAATTATGTTGTTTCCACCATTCAAAATTTTAACCATATCTGTGAACTAAATTTTCATTTGACTGAAAAAAATAAATTTATTCAATTAAAATCTAGATTTCAAAAAACTAAATTTAAAAATACAAAAACTCTAAAATTTATTCAAACACAATACCATCACATTCTGAAAATATTTCAGTATAATGATCTGGAAGAGTAATTTTATATTTACCATCTAAAAGTAATAAGACTTTCTCACCATATTTAGTTAACAAAATTTCAGCTTTTGAAATATTGTAAGATTTACTTTTTTCAGCTGTGATAATTTCATGAACACTTCATCAAAACTATTACTATAACTGCTAAGATCACTTACTAGATTTTCAACACTATGATGCATATTCATTTTGTTTTGCTTTTATTTATGTAGAAAAATTCATATTGGAAAACAACTGTTAAAATCTGAAATCGATAAGTTTAAAAATTAAGAAATACTAAATTTCTCTAATCGAAATTTCAAATATTTTAATAGTTTTTTAATTTTTGAAAATTGATATTTTTTCAGTATTTATCTTCTCTGTCTTCCTGAAAATATTGCAAAAGAAAACTTAAAAATGAAGGTAAGATGAGAATTAGATTACTTATTGTAATTTTGTATTCATCTGTGTAATTAAAAATGTTGGTTAAAATTCTATGTTGTGAATCATAAGATAAATTATTTTACCATACATAACTGTATATCAATTGTATCATTAGGTATATTTTCATTGAAGAAGCACATAACTTCATTGTTGTTGTTTGAGACATATATATTACAGAGATTGGATAATTTTGAATAAAATTGAATGGATTAACATTTATAGCATTATTTAATTGTGTTATTTTTTAAAACCTGTAAAAGTATCATAAGCTTTCAAAAATTATTCAGTTCAACAACATTCCATAATTCTTCCATTTTTTGATAGATATCTGGAAATTTAACATGTTTGTATATAGAAGAATGATTTAACTGATTATTTTTTCGATTAGTTTGGATAACAACGAAAATAAAGTAAGGAATATCAGTTTCTACAGAATTATAATAATTAATAATATCGAGTTCAAAATGTTTTTCCACTTAAATCAGCAAATTCAATGGTCTGTTGTTCAAAGAAAGAAGGAACTCTTTGGTCTCTCTTGTTCTAGATCAGGCGAATATTCTGGTTCATATTTAACAAGACGAAAACAAATTCCCATTATTTTACAACAATTTTATCTTCTTTAGGGAGTGTGAAATTATCATTATCAATAGTCCATTGAAGAATAGAATCTTCTTTATCTTTTCTTGAACTACAAGTGCAAATTAGTGTTGAAACTCCTTCCCAAATTATTTCTATAAAATCCTTAAAAAAATCCACCAAGTAATTGTAATGGATAAAAACTTCATTTTTTTTGTTCTTAATTTTATCATTGTTAAGAATATGTCTTTCCATAGTTAATTCATTTGACAGAGATGAAGTTAATGGAATAAGAATTGATGAAGAAATAAATGTATGTTCTATTCTAGATATAAAATTGATTCCTTTCTTATTGCAATAACATGAAACAATTTTAAAACATAATTAACAATTAGTTTAATATTAGATTTACCATCATATGTTGCAAAATTTTTCCATCTGTGTGAATATCATAAAATATCTTATAAAGTTGTGAACAATTAGGATGAATCCATTCACCACCAATATTAATATTAATTTCTGTTTCTTTGTTTGGAAGATTTAAGTTATTTTTTGTGTTCTCATTAACAATAAATGACTACTATTGATAACTCTTGATATGGTTCATCATTGCTTAAGGAAAAGCTATTAATTCCTTTTGAAAATTACTGTTACACAAGCACCTTTGAAATCAATGAACTTACCATTTTCATCAGTGCTAGTAATTACTAACTTCTGAATAGTGCCAAAAATTGAGATATTTAGGGGATAATTTGGTTTGTAAATTATTGGGCTCCAAATGCATCATATGATGTAAATGAAGAAATAATATTAGTCTCTCTATGAAAATCAAAACAATCAATTAGCTAAACTAAAATTTATATTTATAAATAAAATGGAATAATTTTAGGAACATTATTAGCAATTGGTTTTTCATTAGCTTCAATAATTTCATTATAAAATACTGAAATTTGTCCAATACGATCTTCTTTGTCCATAAATAATGTGATATCACTCCCAACACTTCTATTCAAAATTTAGCTTCTTTAATGGGAATATTATAGTTTTTAGATTGAATAATATTTTAAAATTTTTTATACTATAGTAACCAAAAGTAATTTATATTCTTTCTTCGTTAGTGTATAATTTATTATTTTTTAATGTAATATTTGGAGTTAAAAAGTTGAATAAAAACCCAACTAGTGAAACATATTTATAAATTTCTTTTATTGGAACAGTTAATCGTTTTTGAAGAATAGATGAATTATCACTCAATCAAAAGAATCTACTCATATATATTAATAAAAATTTTGTAAATGAATGACAAGTTGGGAACCAAAAATAAGAATTCCTGAAAAGAAATTTAAAAACTAAACAAGCTAAATTTTTGCCAAATTATATTTGATGTTCAATAATAGGACCACATGGTTCTGCAAAAACGACATGAATGATTGATAATTATATTCTGAAACCTGGATGGTTAAATTGGAAAAATCATTTGTAGTTTTACTCTAAAAATTTAATAATAGATTTATTGCAGTCAGACTGGCCATTGAGTGCATGAAGTACAGGACTTATTTCTATTCACTATTATTATTCTTAATGACTACAGAATGTCACCAGCAATCTTGTTCTTATCCTAGAGATTAACACATAACATCTCTTACTCTGGTCACCACACCTCGTACATATTCAGCTCGTGCTGGTCTTGTGAAAACACTATGTGTTGCACAGTTTGTGGTGTAATTCATGCAATTAGAGTATTCTCACTATGTGGCGGAGTTTGTATTCTCCCTATGTCCACTCACGGTTTGTCATGGCTTCTGTAACACAGAAATCGTTCCATATCTTGCACTTCTTCTCATGCAGTTCCATCAATAAGTCCTGGTAGGCTGTCATCACTGGTAGTAACTGCTTCAGTCGCAGCTCTTCTATGTACAAGGTCTGTCTAGCCAATTCATACACTGGCCATGATTGTGTGTAGCACCCTTTAAGCCTTCAGCTTCTCTATTTTTTTCTCTATTTTTTCGAGATGTGTCTCTTTCAGATGAATCTATTTGTTTTCCAATCTGTAAATGGTAAAAGGTTCAACTACGAGTTCAAACAGTTGTAAAACTGTTTCCAGGGAGAGTTTGCCTTTTACTTGATATCATTTATGTCTCTCGTTGCGGCGCTGGCTCTGTAGTTTATGTGGCATGTGACTAGTGAAGGGTAACTCCTAGGCTGTAAAACTGGTGACTGACTTTAGTAATGCCTCTCCAACATGGAAAGTGCTGGGTCTTCCTCCTCTTTTGAAGGTCATGGTGACTGTCGTCTCTTCATTGAAGGATAGGTCGTTTTTTCGTGCCCAGTACACTAACGGTCTGAAGGTTTCTTGCAGACTATCTGTAGACACTGAGGTTAATGCAATGTCGTCTGCATACATGAGTATTTTTACATTGTTGGGTTTTATTGTCTCAATGATGTCTGCTGTAGCTAAGATGAAGAGTAAGAGGCGCAGTGGGTCACCTTGCAGCACTCCAATAATTTGCTGTATCAGGTTGGTGTTAACTATACCATCATGTATTTCCACCCAGTTGTTAGTGAGAAGATCTGTAATGATTGGCAATAGGTAATGTCAGGGACCTTAGGCGGTTTCAAGTTTCTTCATTATAATGCGTCTATTGATTATGTCGAGCACCTTGGTGTAGTCTATGAAACTTGCATGAAGCTTTTCCTTCCATTATGTAATGCCATTTCTATATTAGTTTGGAGACAGAGTACAGCTTGTGTCATTGATCTCACAAATCTGAAACCAAACTGTGAATTGGAGAGTTTCTCATTGATGATATCTCTAAGGTGCTTGCACAGTATTATAGTAAAGATCTTGAATAGGGTGTTCTTTAATGCAGTGCCCCTGTACGAATTTGGGTCAGCTGTGTTACCTTTTCTTTTATACAGCATTATCACCTTTGAATGTTTCCACTGATCCAGTACAATATAAGTAGTATGGTCTTTGGCTCAACGCATGTTAGTACTTTCATCTCAGTTCTGAGAAAACAAGATGGCTGGAGCACACTTGAGATCTGAGCAGTGATAATGTACTGTGAAGTGGTTTTTCAAGTTTTATAATGCTGTTGAAGTGCAACATCAGTGGAGGTGGGAGTCTGAAACAGAACCGCCAACCCAACTAACAATTAAACTCATCATTGACAATTTTGATGGCCGAGCAAATTCTAGGTGCATCTGGAATCGTGCGACCACTATGGTCGCAGGATCGAATCCTGCCTCGGGCATGGATGTGTGTGATGTCCTTAGGTTAGTTAGGTTTAAGTAGTTCTAAGTTCCAGGGGACTGATGGCCTCAGAAGTTAAGTCCCATAGTGCTCAGAGCCATTGGAATTGGACAATTTTGAATTGCATAGAACAGTTTGTGTTTTCACAAAGGAAGATCACAAAGACAGTTTACAGATACAAGTCCTGTTTTGTCTCCTCTCGTGTTGGAAATATTTGTTAATTCTACACACAAGTCTGTTATGCAAAGCCCATGTGAAGTGCAGGTTAGCAGTACAAATGTACAAAGAAAGCTGCAAAGTGGAAGTTTTACATTCCACGATTACTGCACATGATTAATGATTATGCTCTTCATCACCAAATGCAATTTTGTGAATGGTATCAGCAAATGGTAACTGATGAAGATCCAATTGTGATGAAGGTAGTGTGGATTGATGAGGCACAATTTAAACTTAAAAGGAACCGTGAGTTGGCATAACTGTGTGTACTAGGTACCAGAAAATCCGCATGTTTATGTAGATAAAGCATTCAATCTATTGTGGTGTGGACTATCATCTAGGGGCTTAGGAGGACCCTTTTTCTGTGCTGCTACTGTAACTGGGGAGGTGTACCTGGAAATGTTGCACACATCAATTTTGACACAGGTATACATACGCCTTATGTAGCTCATAAAGAGGTCTTATACCAACAAGATGGTGTGCCACCACACTACCACCTAGACATACGAGGTTCCCTGGATGACAGTTTTCCAGGGTACTGGATTGGATGAAGAGGGCACCTTGAGTTCCCTCCATGGTCGCCAGATCTAACAACTATGGACTTTTACGTGTGGGGAACTGTGAAAGATAATGTCTATCACCATAAGCCACACATGCTGGAGGAACTTCACCAGGAGATTACGGTGAGATGTGTAGTGATCTCCATTGTAACTCTGACTGACATAGTTGTGGCGACTATTCGTCGTTCTGTTATGTGTATAGTTGCCAATGGTGAACATTTTGAACATTTAAAATAACCATGTGCTAAACTGATGACTGTACAACTTTTGTGATCAATTAGTAAATGTAAAATAAACATGTAAGTAATACTTTTCGTTCCTTAAAGTCTGTATACATTTTTCTGGCGGACTATGTATATTCATAGCTATAACTATAATAAAAAAATAAAGAAAGGTTCAAAAATGGTTCAAATGGCTCTGAGCACTATGGGACTAACTTCTGAGATCATCAGTCCCCTAGAACTTAGAACTACGTAAACCTAACTAACCTAAGGACATCACACACATCCATGCCTGAGGCAGGATTCGAACCTGCGACCGTAGCGGTTGCACGGTTCCAGACTGTAGCGCCTAGAACCGCTCGGCCACCCCAACTCACAAAGAAAGGTATTATCAAAAAGTTGAATGTATTTGTAAACTATATCTGAAAACATTTCAAAAATCACCATATCAAGAGAAAATATTAAACACTGATTAGTTTTTTATTTCATTATTTGTTTCAGTTAATCTTCTGAGTGACTTCACTGTTAAATTCCAGTAAGAAATCATTGTTATCGTCTATTATATTATTCGAGTTTAACTTATAATAACCATTTGGTATTGTATTAGTTCCATCCTGTAATATAATATATTTGTCATCATCAGAAGCATTTTATTACATCCAACTGTATACAATTCATATTTAAATGATGTAATTAAATTATTTTTTATATTGTTTTATCTTGTTATCCAAATAATTTTATAATCATCAAAAGTAATTTTTAACCCCTTTAGATTTTTGCTCTTGTGCATCACCACTGTTATAAATATACATATTCGATCATAACTAATTTACTCTAACATAATTTTTCCACAATTATCCATTTTTCCTAAAAAGTTCTTCTTTACTTGTGAATTCCATAAGTATTATCTTTTGAATAATCACTTGTGTCAAATTTGTTCATCATCAACTTCATATCGTTCTAAAAATCCTCAGTTCTTCTGTCATAAATGAACAAACCTTTAGCCAAATAACATAAATCAATATTTCACTTTATTTTGGTTTCATACATTTTTTTTATTTTCAAAAGGTTTAGAATACTCATTCCAATATAAATTAATGCTTGAATTTTATTATTTTCTTTTATATGAACTGCAAGACAATCTTCTGAAAATAAGTAGTATGTTCATAATTAGGTTTGAAATATATTACATATATTGGTCTGGATCTGTTGTTTTTTTAGTATTTTGTCTATTTCTAATATTTTCCATCATTTTTCCAAATACTGAATTATTCATTGACTTGTAGAAACCTATTTTAAATTTGTTAGCTGCATTTTTCTCATTTCTCTATTAAAATGAATATTATTTTTTAAGATTTCTATAATCTAAACATATTTTTTTATTATTTAATGTTGTTAATAATCTATTTCCTTAATGGTGTATCTTTATGGTAATTGTGTAATTTTTTGGATATCCAAAACAGACTTCTAAATTATAATCATATTTATTATTTTCTGTTATTTGAAGCATTTTTCCCGAATTAAAACATTTTTGTTGTAACCACTCAGAATTTTTAAATGCTAAAAGTTGAGGCACTGAACTGTTTGTTTTCTGGTTCAAAACTTTTCATATATGTGTTGTATGATTTAGGATATCTTTTAATACAATAAGAAATACACCTTTTCCAAGAAATAAAATTATATTCTATATATCTAATAAATCTCATTCAACTTTTGTCATTTTGAATGTAGAATCCCAATATAAACCAGCAGCTGTAAAATACCCAGATTGGTCGAGTTTATAAGATTGAATTCATGTTGTCTAAAATTTTCGGAAATATCTGATAAAATTAAAATGTTAGATTTATTATATGATCTTGTACATTTATCTAAATTTTTAGTATGAAATTTTTCCCACTAATTTTGCAAATTGGAAGAACTGATTTAACTTGTTTTAACAAACATAAAACAGCGCTCTCAGGAAAAATAGAAAATAAAGTGGGGAATGTGCTGTTTGGTGGAGAATTGTGAAGAGATGGAAAGATTACAGTGAGGAGTTGTATGTTGGAACACCTCTTACAGAGGAAGTGATAGGAAACGAAGAGCGAGTAGATTAAGGCAACAAGGGAGATTACATTCTGCCAGAAAAATTTGACAGAGCTCTAAAAGAACTGCAGGATAACAAAGCAACAGGTATTGATGACATCTCTGCAGAACTAATAACGAATACTGGTGACAGTACAAAAATGATGCTGCTTAAACTTATCAGGTCCATCTACAACACAGGAGAGATACCAACAGACTTCCAGAAGTGCATATTTGTTCCTGTACCAAAGAAGGCAGCAAGTACAAAATGTGAACAGCACTGAAGTTTAAACCTAATATCACATTCTCATAAAAATAATTTTGAATAGAATTGAAGAGAAGATGGAGGATATGCTGAGTGAAGATGAGTTTGGTTTCAGAAGGGACAAGAGAAGTGATTCTGGCACTGAGACTCCTTATCGAATAGCAATTACAGAAGAATAAACCAACTTGTATTGCCTTTGTAGATCTGGAAAAGGCATTTGATAACGTTATCTGGCTAGAGATGTTCAGAGTGCTGAGGAAAAGTTAAATGACGTACAAACACATCCCTGTGATACTCAGTTTCTATAAGAATGGGGTGGCAGTGATTAGGTACTGTGACCATTAACAAGAAGCAAATATTAGAAAAGGGGTGACATGAATGTGCTCTCTCCCCTCTTGTATTCAATGCCTCCCTGCGAGCTTTCGGGCTCGTTTATTTATATGTGTTTTTCCTACGCCTGTGACGTAGTTCCTCTGGAGGGGGCAAGTGGAAGACTCTTTAATAATTACAACACTTTCCTAAGCCCGCTTTGGCCCCTACACACAGGTCACTAAGCACTGTTTTAACTGCAACGTATGGGTCCTTCACAGCACATCAGTGCCCTGTGCTGCCCTGATTCCTTCACAAGTGTACACGGTGCTCTCCAGGCCGTGCCTTCCCATCTATGAGTGGTGTCGTAAACCTGCCTCGCAGAATCGTTTCCTAAATATCAATGTCAGCCGCGCTTACCATCCGAAGTCCTAATCGGTCCCTTAATAACTACCCTCCATCCACAACAGCACGAAATTTACAAGAATTCCCCAAATCCACGTATTCGTGCCGCAGCAGTACGCAGTGCACTCTCGACTTTCATATCGAACCAGGGGCTATCTGCTGCACAAGCAACTTGTGCGCAACAAGCAGTTCAACCTCCTTTGGCCCCATATACATGTCTACATTCTTTAAATACGCCTTTGGCTTGGATGCTGCGCATTTAACACGCAAACCCACTCTCATGATTTGCGGCACAAGAACACTTCCTTATCGCTTTGGAGACACCTCCTGTCCGACTGCAGACTCTTGTTTTTGAGTTACTTGCTTGTCGACTACTTTCCAGCTGTGAATGCATTTACAAATCATTTTCACTGCCTATGCGTGTAGCGATCTCCGCAATTTTATGGAATTACTCGTTTTCTCCATGTTGTTAGCTCTCTCATCACTGGGCGACCTCTGTCCTTATCGTTGAAGTTTTTGCTCCGAAGTCACGTCCAACGTCTGTCACCTAACCATCAGTCTTTTGAGTGCACAGTTTTTGCTCGGCTTCTAACTTCGCAAATTCCATCTGCTTTTCCTGCCTCATCTGAGGGAGTTGTTCCACGGTCGCTGGATGCTCGTGTTTTGTCTCAGTCAACTGCGCCGCGGTGAGATCGTTGCCTTGTTTACATGCAGTTAACTGACCTGCCGTGGCAGCTATTTGATCTAGGGTGGTAGCACTGCATTATTTTAGTTGGACTAACCGTGCTGCCAGAGCAGTCAACTGAATTCTGGTGGTAACACTGACTTTTATTAGTTCAGCTAACGTAGCTGCTTTGATAACTAACTGAGCTGCGCTGTTAGGATTGCATTATTTTATCTTGGCTAACTGCTGAATGGTGTTTGTTTACATTGTGAATGGTGTTTGTTTACATTGCGAACGTGCGATCCACTGGACTGCGATGTAGTACATTCTCCACAGAAGTGCCTTAAGCTCTTCCACCCACCCTCGGATTTTCCTTTATTGACTTGTCGGCGTCCATGTCTATCAACTTTCCTGACTTCAGTTGCAACGGAACTACGAATATGAAAGAGAAGTTCCTACAGAATAAAGTGACTGAACCAAAACACAGTTGTTAGCAGCAGACATAACGATGAGGACATAAAACAGGACTGTAATACAGCCACAAACTACAGATTCTAACTTAACTAAAATCTACAGTGTGGCAACAGACACTACATACACTAACTGCATCTGCATGTATTGCATACTGTTCATTCACAACACACAGAGTCCATCCACGCACCTGATTCGCATACAAAAGATTAGCATATTCCAGAATGAGATTTTCACTCTGCAGCGGAGTGTGCGCAGATATGAAACTTCCTGGCAGATTAAAACTTTCCCGCGAAAGGCAAAGGTCCCGAGTTCGAGTCCCGGTCCGGCACACAGTTTTAATGTGCCAGGAAGTTTCGATTAGCATATTGCAGGTAGTGAGACTCCCGTTAAACCCGCAGGGCTGAAGAGGTGATTAGGATTGTGGAAAGGGCCAAATAAGGTGTCGGTTAGTTTCACTACAAAATTGTAATTTATTGCAATTTAATAATACATTTAAACCAAAACGGCACATAGCCGAACCTTTACAACTACGAGTTTCAAAACCCAATTCTTTCACGGCTGAAGGCCTACAAACAAGAAATCTTAAAAATGAACAACATAAATTTCAAGTGACTGAAGACAGGCAGTTAAAATTGCAAATAAAACAATTAAATGTATATGTATATATCACAGCTAGGCTGGATACTACAAACATTACCATAATCTTTTAAGGCAGAAGGCAGCAATGTTTTCGCTTAAGAGGAAATTTTAAGCGGCTGAAGGCCCAAAGTTGATTTTCCACAAATACAAAAAAAAGCTTAAACCATTAAGTTTTAAGTGGCTGAAAGCGCACTAGCTAAAAAGGCAATGCAACGACAATAACTAAATTTAAGCGGCTGAAGGCCCACAATTGATTTTCCAAAAATTCAAAATACTTTAAACCTTTAAGTTTTAAGTGGCTGACAGCCCACTAAATGAAAAGATAGCACAACAGTAGCTTTCAGCAAAATATTCACTTGCCAGAATTCAAACTTACCTATATGGTCTGATGGCCAATGATTTACATAAAACACAATAAAATATTTTCTTTTAAGGCATTCACTATAATAGATTACCAACAGACGATTAAACACCCATGAAAAGGACAGAATAGGCAATGGCACTCAGACGCCTCCAAGGGAGGGGGAGGGGGAGGAGGGGGGGTGGACCTGCCCTCGAAGCATTAACGTTCACTTAGATGAGACAGGTGGTGGGCCCAACTACACTTCATCCGTCAGTAACCCAACAAAGACACAGTCACGGACTGACCAACAAAACGACTTGCTAACCACCAATCAGCACACGACCTCAAGGACCAAAATGTTATAGACGTAAGCTGTCAAAACTACACACCATGTTGGACAGCGACAACAGGTGAGGAAAAGACACCGCCTGAAATTACGTTAGTGGCCAGGGCAGGTAACCGGAACACTAACGGCCACATGACAGAAAATTCTGCTGGTTCACTTGAATTTGAAATAACGTAATATAGTTAACTTCACTGAAAAGAACACTGCCTGAATTTACGTCAGTGACCAGGGCAGATAACCAGAACAGTAACGGCCACAAGACAGAAAATTCCGCTGGTGCACTTGAATTGTTGGTGCACTTGAATTGTAGTGAACTAATATAGTTAATTCCACTGCACAGCTGCTCGATTTCACCACTACAAACACTCTTTGTCGCGCACAGGAAAAGCTCCCCAACAGCGAATCACCGAAACGAACGACACAACATGAACGGACGTGGCTTGGGTACTTAAGACACCACTCAACTCTGACCTCCTGGGTCGGTGAGCCACGAATCTCGTAGCGATCGGACAGCTCCGCACACGCTCCGACACTGCGCAGGGACCTCCAGTGAACCCAGCCGACCGCGCTGCATGGAGATATCCTCTCTGGTCCGCACCAACCGACCGAGTGCCCTCAGAATCCCAACAACATCTAAAATAGTTGTCAGTGGAAATAACGCCAACTACGCACACAACCTGACAAACACTTGCACGAAGACCTGAACGATGCCAAACAGTAACCAAGCACGCACAAAGACAAATCGGGAGTCGATGCACAAACACACAGCCGACGCAAGAACGATTGGCGAGCCAAAACGCGTCGTCTGGTAGGACGGTAGGACAACCGACCGACGATCCACTAAGACCGTGGCCCGGTTCAAGAGATGCGTGGTAGCAATGGTCGGGCGAGCCATGTTGACGCAGACCTCACAGCTCCAACCCGAGTGCATTAGTGCATGAGCCACGCACGGCTCAGGTAGCTATGAGAAGTTAATATGTATATATACACTCCTGGAAATTGAAATAAGAACACCGTGAATTCATTGTCCCAGGAAGGGGAAACTTTATTGACACATTCCTGGGGTCAGATACATCACATGATCACACTGACAGAACCACAGGCACATAGACACAGGCAACAGAGCATGCACAATGTCGGCACTAGTACAGTGTATATCAACCTTTCGCAGCAATGCACGCTGCTATTCTCCCATGGAGACGATCGTAGAGATGCTGGATGTAGTCCTGTGGAACGGCTTGCCATGCCATTTACACCTGGCGCCTCAGTTGGACCATCGTTCGTGCTGGACGTGCAGACCGCGTGAGACGACGCTTCATCCAGTCCCAAACATGCTCAATGGGGGACAGATCCGGAGATCTTGCTGGCCAGGGTAGTTGACTTACACCTTCTAGAGCACGTTGGGTGGCACGGGATACATGCGGACGTGCATTGTCCTGTTGGAACAGCAAGTTCCCTTGCCGGTCTAGGAATGGTAGAACGATGGGTTCGATGACGGTTTGGATGTACCGTGCACTATTCAGTGTCCCCTCGACGATCACCAGTGGTGTACGGCCAGTGTAGGAGATCGCTCCCCACACCATGATGCCGGGTGTTGGCCCTGTGTGCCTCGGTCGTATGCAGTCCTGATTGTGGCGCTCACCTGCACGGCGCCAAACACGCATACGACCATCATTGGCACCAAGGCAGAAGCGACTCTCATCGCTGAAGACGACACGTCTCCATTCGTCCCTCCATTCACGCCTGTCGCGACACCACTGGAGGCGGGCTGCACGATGTTGGGGCGTGAGCGGAAGACGGCCTAACGGTGTGCGGGACCGTAGCCCAGCTTCATGGAGACGGTTGCGAATGGTCCTCGCCGATACCCCAGGAGCAACAGTGTCCCTAATTTGCTGGGAAGTGGCGGTGCGGTCCCCTACGGCACTGCGTAGGATCCTACGGTCATGGCGTACATCCATGCGTCGCTGCGGTCAGGTCCCAGGTCGACGGGCACGTGCACCTTCCGCCGACCACTGGCGACAACATCGATGTACTGTGGAGACCTCACGCCCCACGTGTTGAGCAATTCGGCGGTACGTCCACCCGGCCTCCCGCATGCCCACTATACGCCCTCGCTCAAAGTCCGTCAACTGCACATACGGTTCACGTCCACGCTGTCGCGGCATGCTACCAGTGTTAAAGACTGCGATGGAGCTCCGTGTGCCACGGCAAACTGGCTGACACTGACGGCGGCGGTGCACAAATGCTGCGCAGCTAGCGCCATTCGACGGCCAACACCGCGGTTCCTGGTATGTCCGCTGTGCCGTGCGTGTGATCATTGCTTGTACAGCCCTCTCGCAGTGTCCGGAGCAAGTATGGTGGGTCTGACACACCGGTGTCAATGTGTTCTTTTTTCCATTTCCAGGAGTATATATATATATAATATCTAATAATTTCGAAACCTTCAAATTAGTAATGAATCGAGCCCCACTCTGGATATCAAAATGAAGTAAAAATTTAAAATGGTAAAGCTGGGAAATATTTACGTTCCCCATCTTCCAGCAATCATCAATACAAAGTTAAAATTACAGCCTGTTTGATTGGCTATACATCTGCTTCAATTTACCAGGCAAGTAAAGGGGAGAGAGGAGGGCTATAAGCCGCCTTGTCTCACCAAATCACAGAATCGGCGTTGCGTTTAAGTGTGAGCGGCTGGAATGATGTGTCGATCACACGGGATCTGTTGTGATGTCATGCAGCAGTTGACTGTCAGCCAGCAGCTTTGATCTTTGTGTTCAGCGGTTTTTGAAGCGACGCTCAGGGCAGCTCAACTCCTTATTGTTTTCGCAATTCCTGCCTAATTCCTCCTCAGGTAGAACGCGCTCCGTCTGGCGACGCGCTGGTATTGTCCTTGTAGAAATGGGTTGTCGCTTTCCGGCTACAAGTAAGCTCACGGCATTTCCGTAGTAATTAGCAGAGATAGTATCAGTATTTGGAAGCTAAGGCGATTCTTAATGATACAGGCATCGGACTCCAAGTAAGACCACCCGGCACAGGTGGAATGCTCTGGGCGGTTTGCAATCGCCGGATGCTTGTCACGAACTCCTTTCCGTTTGTGCTTCTGCCGCCTGCCTCTGGTGTGGATATCGCTCTCGCCTGACATTGTGACATCATGAAATTTTCCCGGCGTACGGAATGTTCGATGAGGTTTCTGGATTGCAGCCGGATCATGTTGACCTTTAGCTGATGCGCATGCGCTTGCGTGCCAATTTTTGCTATAATGCCGACACCAGGAACTTGCAGTCTCCAGTGGCGGACACTCACCTGAAGATGACTGAATTATTGCCAGCCGAAATATTGTGGCAAGAAGTCAACATGATACGGCTGCAATCCCGAGACCTCATCGAACATTGTGACATCAACTGGCTGAGTGCTAAGACCGAGGCTTTCTTAAGTGAAAAGCCACTGTCCCTACTTATCATTCGACGAATATGTCTGAAGGAATGGTATTGGGATACGACTGGCTGACAGTCTGATTAATATGGACAGTGCCTTGAGACTCAATGAAGTGTGAGACCCAGCGCTTAGCCATCTGAAGTCACAGCGTCGACAGGGAACGACTTCCACATCTGACTGGACGACGCAAGTGCCGATGGACCGGAATTTGCGTCCAGCATCGGGCGGTTGGAGCGGCATTCCAACATTCAACCAGCCGCGGCATGAGGCTGATAAGGATATAAAGGAGTTGCTCATTAGACTGTTCATTCCATTAAGCAGTTCGTGTAGTTCCTCCTCAATTTATAGCAGCGCCATCAAGGAGTCTTATCATTGATATCTTTGCGCCCTCAATTTTAAATTCACTTCTGAACATTAATTTTATTCTTTTTACTGCTTCTTTGATACACAGATCGACTAGAAAGGCTGCATTTGCTGCACCCTTTTTAATATGAGCATTGCGTTCTTTGATTTCCATTCTTGTTTTGCCCTATTAGTTCTTGTACATATTGTATATTACCCGTCTTCCCAAACAGCTTATATGTATTTTATTGAGAATTTCGAACATCTTGCACCGTGCAAAGACGGTTATTCTGCGGGTATCACCTGTTGACTGCAAGGTACGCTGTAGAAATACCATGTTTCGTCAATATACCATGTTTCGTCAATTCCCTGTGAGTCCGACTTCATACTCTTTTTTTAACAATTCGTCGAACAATTTTTTCTGTGACAGATTTTTACACTGCGCAGGTAAAGTATCACTTATTCGAAGGTCCTTAATTGTCTACAATTACGAAACGTGTCTTACATTTGGCTCGAAGTTCCTGCAACCTTCCTCTGTTACGGTGCAAAAGCGCGGCGCCCGGCGACGTCAGCCCCGCGATCGGCGACCGTTCAAACACTAAGATGTCGACACTCGCGACAAAAGGCTTGCAGCTCAGAAGTTCAAGTGAGGTGCAACGTGGGTAACAATGTCTCATTGGCACCACATTTCACCATAATTCTGCAATCACCATCATCATACCCCCTCTTACCCACGTTTCACCCCTTCTTTTGTCGCCTCTGCCGTGGAAGGCAGCGTTGGGATAACGGTTTTTTCTTACGGGAAGCCGAAGAAACAATTCAGACATCCATCGCACAGAATCGACACAAAAACTGTCTGGTGGTGGCATAAAAAGGACCAATGAAATCACTTTTTTCCTAGGGGCGTTGATTCTTGACAACGTTCCACGCTGCCGTCACCCACGGACGATTCAGTCGTACTCTAAGGACATCGTGGGGCTGCAGTCGTTGGGCTGTAACAGGAATCAGCGTGATCTGACCCCTTTAGAGTGTAGGGCGACGGCAATTTTTGCTCTGGTATACAGGGTGGAACCACTACGGACCGTTCAAATCTATTCGACGATATTTGAAAGTGATCCAATGCAGAAAAGCTCGTTTATGCTTTTTCAGCCATCCATTCCTTCCGTTTTGCGACATCCTGAGCAACATTGATATGTGCGTGATTAAACCGGCAAACGGTCTCTGTAAGTATCCGTGTTCGTCAACACCCTCGGTACTACCCACGCACATCAAAAATTTAGTTGTCAGTGAAACATCCCCTTGAAAAATTATGAATGACTGTGCTGGTAAACTTCTACGTTATTTGGTTTTCAAACAGCTGAGCAAAAATCAACGTACTCAAACAGTTTCCTCTTTACTTATTCGATCATCACTAAAATGACACACAGTATTTTTAGTGTAACGCAGTCTGACTTTCAATAATCCCTACAAAAGAATGGCCCTGACTAACAATAACCTACACCTTTCATGAATCACTTACCTCACAAAAATCTTCGTTACTCGAACTACTGCAATACAGCGAGCGCCAATACTGCCAGCTAAATAAAAGATTCTAACTACTGAAGGCACTAACTACTGATAGGCATAGTTAGCAAATGAAAGATTTTGATAGAGAACAAACAATGTATTTACCTTAATAATGTTCAAAAGTTATCATATATCATATATATCTATCAATTCATGACAACCATCTTTACATATTTCCTTTTTCTGGCGGACACACGTCCAGATCGTGCGCTTATAGTAACCTCTCAAAACTCTGGCACCTCTCTCTCCACATCCACCGCTGCTGGCGGCTCACCTCCAACTGCACAACGCTACGCGCTGTTCACATCCAACAGCCCAACACTACACAAGCAAACATTCCAACAGTGAGTCCAACCAGCCACAGACTGCCCACAGCGCAGTCAGCGATTTTCATATAGAGCGCTACGTGGCGTTACCAACATAAAAACCTAAACAGCCTACTTACATCAAAGAATTCGACCCCCATTCAGCTGAGTGGTGCCTAGCGGCTGCCCTATCACTTGATGGCAGGAAACCAAGGATGACTTTAAATTCCTGTCGATATGGTCCGCGAAAGATGCGCGGCGAAAATTGGGTATAATAGTAGCATGAGTGATGGCATGGCCGAAGAAAAACTTCCTAAATGAACTAGGAAAAAGGGCGACTGCATATCTAGTATGTGACGGTACCTAATGGTTACTTCTGAGTAGTTGCTTTCCTAACAGCATCCCATACGAAAAACCCAGTTACGAATTTGCTCGTACCTTATATACTTGGGCTACGCACAGTTCTAATTAAAGAGAATAGCTTGATGTAGTCACAGGATGGAGCCGCGCATATTTGCTTTATCACCCCGCAGCTAATTCTCTGCAAATAATAACCCCTAGCTGTTATCCTGTAGTCAAACAGTTTATGCACTGGCAAGAATTACGAACAAATAAAATACACAGAGATACAAAATAGAAGGCAAATGAGTAATTTAATAAAAAGGGCCCTATTGTAACATCTGTAATTGATGTAGACGACAGAGAACTATGTTGAATAATGTTTTTTCAAGAAAGAATATCTCAAATAAACGGGAAGTGGTCCTACGATATTCAATTAAATACAGAGAGGAGTTGCCCTTACCAAGTTACATAGAGAACGTTACAACAATTGTAACAAAAATCCCCAAACTATACAATCATTAAAAACAAACGAAAACTAAATCCATTTCGCAATCACAATACACGAAATATTAATAAGTTCAAAACAGTTCACTGTTCGACATAATTATTCACAAATTAACAATGGTACGAAGGACAGTAGCTTATACCCTGTTTTAAGTTCTGTAAACGTCAGAGTTCCACTCTAGACACATTCAAACCTCCAAAACATAAGTCCCTTCAGAATGGTAGCGGCGGTTCACTAACCATAATCAATAAACCCCACAATCGAACACCACTCGTTGTCACAGGCAGGTCGGTCTTCTTCCAGAACTCGCATAAAAAAGGGTCCACAATCGCTTCCTTGAACATCTGAGTCGAGGAGTCCCATTCTCCACTTCACTCCCGTAGTGTTCCACTATCCTCTGCTTTTCCATTGGCTGAAGGCCATCCCCCCTCCCCCCCCCCAAAAAAAATACATCGTTCATATGCTCTATAGACGTGGTTTGATTGAAGTTGACCACTTCCTGGACTAAACTAATATATTACAACAATATTTAAATAAATAAATATCCTAAACATTTGGTTACACCCAGATAATTACATTAAATGTAAGTAATAGTTGGTTCTTAAATAAATATAATGCGCGTAACAGCCGTCCAAGTTCCCAGCTAAGAGATTTTCCTCATTTTCAGCCATATGCTCCTTGTTTCTGCATCTGGATTCGCTTGTATTGGTTACCTGGCCAGAAGCTGGAACTGCCGCAGCGCACCCTTACACATGGGCTGGCTAGCCTTCAGCAGTACATGAAATAAGCCTTACCTCATAGCAGTTCTGGGCGGCCGACAAGCTTGCCCAAATAAGGGTAACTTTACGCACCTCCACATTAGCTCGCCAACTTGGCACATTAAGTCGCACCAGTTTTGACATGCTTACATAATATAGTATTCACATAACGTAATAAATGGAATATCCTATTTGCATGTCGAACAATAGAGTAATTATCTCTGTGTGTGGTGCATAAAACAGTATGTACCTCCTAGAATCTGTCATATTATCAGCTTAAATTTATTAAATGTAACACAAATTATAAAATTGCAGTGCGATAATCAAATGACAAAATAAACAGATAAATTAAAATAAACTCGAGAGTCAGCTTTATCTTTTCAAAATTTTTTAGCTCTTTTTCGCTCATCTGATAGCACTTTTTGCTTCAACCACATGGTAACACTTCACTAACACAAACACAGCACATGGTCGGTGTTCTGGCGTCGAAATTTAAATGGTTCACAGCCCAGCTACCACTGACGAAATTCATTACACTCTTTGGCACGTACTGCGCCGAAACTTGTCCCAGTCCATAGTCACCCTCAGTCCTGAAGGACGATAGCTGCCAAAATAGGACTGCTTTAATTACCAGTACGCATATGACTTCCCGAAACCCCACACATCAGGCACTAAACGCATTCCTCAATGGAATCGTTTCATTCACGAACAGGATAGCAAAGAAAGACTGATTTAGAACATAGGTAAAACATTTAATTCAGCTCGACATTTTAAACGCTCTGTCCATGTTCCCACTAGGAAACACGTGTTTAGTGCTATGAAATTTATCCGACACCATAAATCAACTAACATTTTAGCATTTCTCTAAACTCTTACCACGTCTGATTAGAAACTTGAGAACTAATACTGCCCTTGCAGAAATCGCCCATTTAACATTCCTTTCAACTCAGCAGATAAGTGCATCACATAGCTATCAAATATTGACTTCTATTTGCACTAGAATACCATTTATCCCCAGACATTATTCTCATAAACATATGACGAACTTATCCCTATAACTTTACATACACAAATCATTTCAAAAACTATTCCAAAATAACGTATATTATAGTGTTACTCAATGAAATACACTCCCAAAAACTTAGCTCATACTTTGCAGATAACTACATTTTTACTCCCACAAGCAAAATTTTGATGAGGTCACGCACCACATTTCGTGCGAACGGTAAGTACAAATAAATTATACATATTATATGACAACCCCAGCCAAAATACTAGAAATATTACATTTAGATAACCTCTTGAAATTTTCCCCAATCTTACTTATAGTGCAATTCATTTCTATCTTCCGCATATAATGAAATTAATTGTGTTCTGCCGATCTCGGCGCACCAAGAGTCGTGCGAACAATGTGGACACACTCCTTGCACTAAGCTGTGCCTCCATACATCTTTTATACATCTTAAATTCATCAAGTCACCGCTTGCACAAAAGAGAAATAATCTCCCAAATATTTTACAAACTACATATCAAATTACACTTATATACACACTTGTATTAATAGACACAATGTTTTTCATTTACACGGTGCCACTCTGTTACCTTGAGTCTTGTAACATTTATCTTGCCAGCGTCAGTATCTTCTGGATCTAACTTTACTAGGTTTTTTTTAACTGCTGAAACTTTAGAGCTCTTTTCTCGTTCACCAAGAGTCTTACGATTAGAGTCAAAATTTGTGAGCCACTGGGACATGATTTTTATTTTCGAGATCTGCACTCTTTGTTCCGTGATTAACATCGATCAATTCACTTATAGACTCCATATTTTTAATTTCACCGTTCTCTAAACACTGTTCTCTCAAAAGATAGTTTTCAACATCCATCCCCTTTTCTTCCACATTTATGGTACACTTATTCATTATACTTTCCTAGATTCTCCTGATCTACCTCCAACTCATCTGTAAGATTTAAATCACCCTCAAAACCCGTCGTTTCATCATCCTCTTAAGCATAAAATCTACTCTTCCCCTATTCTGAAATGCGACATCAGCAGCTGCAACATTCTTCCAGTTAATCACCCAATCTAAAACTTTGTCTCTGTTAAACAAATCGTCCCTTAATTTCGCCGAATCACTACAGACACAATTAATTCCATTAACATCCACCAGTAACTAATAAGATTCATTACTTTTACTTTACACGGCCATTACATCCGTCGATACATTATAGAAACCAACACTAATAACTCCGTCAATCTTCCCCTATACACCAGAATCCCTTCATCTTTCACATTTCCTCCCGTATCAGACGCTTTCTCCCCCTTATACTTTAAACCACCGTCGAACAAACTTTCACATTCACCTTTCACACATCCACTCAGAATTCATGTTTTCATCTAGGGCCATCGATTCACTTTCATCAGCAGAAATAAATGCTCAAACTCCTTCCTCCGGGACTTCTAAATCCGTAGCTTCAACCGTCGCAATATCAGCGCCTAAAACATCACCTTCACTTTCCTTTAACCATAAATCGCCCACATCATCCGATACATAATACAATTCATTACCAGTTGACGAGACTAACACTGCGTTTCCTTCACAACTACCTTCACATACTTTCGTCGACAGAACATGCACATTACTTTCACCCACATTTACTATAATTGTCGCTACTGACTAATGCCTCATCAGAATTCGTCATACATTCCACCTCCAACTAATTCAGGTGAACCTCTGCCTCTCTTTTGATCACAGAATCTTTCAGCAAACATACATTCATTCCATCATTCATTTTCCGTTCATCGAAATAACTCTCCAGCTCCATATCATCAATATCGAATCTCTCAAAACGTTTTACATTTCTTGCGCCCTCTTTATGGTTGCGCTGTTCAAAATTAATCTCAATTTTATTCTTAATAATTATAACCTGCATCTCTTACGTTTGTGGCTGATTTGCTTAATTTTCGACAACCACGGAATTTTTAAAATAATTTGTCCTTTTCATTGCCAGTTTATTTCGCCATCTCTGGGCCTGATATGCTGCGATCTCTAGTTTCCCGATCTCTGATTGTGGTGTTGAGTTTCATAAGGTTCCTGTCTCTCAAACCTTCGTTCCCGGTTTTGATTTCCATTACGTAAGTTTCAGTTTCAACTTCCCCTTTGAAAATTATTATTACGCTGATAATTATGTCTGTTGTGATCATTAAGTTTATTGTGGACAGTACCACTGTTCCCGTACAGGAACCCATTTCTCGATATACTGCTCCCATTATGTGGCTTGACTTTCAACGCCTGGTCAAGTTCCTCAATGAAACCTAAAAATTCATTGATGGAATTTGTCGAACTGCGGACAAGATCATATTGTAAATGTTCCGGTAAGCGTCTTTTGAGCGTCGTAATCTCTGTCAACGATCCCAGCTTAGGCAGTTCACGCTCACAAAAATTCCGTATCGACCCACTTCCGTATCTGAAACTTAGTCCATTTAGGAACTCATTCTGAAGTCGCTTTCGTTTCACTTGACTCCAGAATTTGTTCAGGAAACAACTTTCAAACACTTCATAGGTAGTAAATGAAGTTGCAGTAAATGAAACACTTACTAAATTTGCCTATGATTGTGTACTTCCCTCACGACGTCTTAATTTTTGTCTCTCACAAAACTATCTATACACGCTGCAAGAAAATCAACTGGATGGTATATTCCATCATTTGCAAAATACTTTGTCGCTCCCGAGTTAGCACCTGGAGCACCTATCGTAGTAGTTGCTTGATTCGCTGCTAAAGCATTTCATTTTGCCCATACCTCTGTAATCTGCTGTTCCCCTGCAAAACTTGTTATTAATGTCTACTACCAATTGATGTCTATTTTTCACTACCACTTTTTTACATTCTATTGCTCTCCTAGATAAATTGTTAATAGATCTAGTGATCACTTCCTCAAATGCATTTTGCCTCACGACACAATTCCTTACATCGTCACCCAACTGTAATATATCTTTCCCAACTAGTTCCCCAAATCTTTTCCCACTGTGTCGACACTAGTGTTAAGCAGGCCGACATCTTCAGAAATTTTCCGTACATCTGTCCTTATAGCTTCTAATTTAAATCTATCATCCCTTCTGTATCAGAGTTAATTTTATTCACCTCAACTTTTATATTTTCTGCTACACTTCTCTCTCCTGATACTATCACTGTTTTTATTGAACATATCTCTGTACCCAATAACCCCCAATTCAAAGTTCAAATCTGAAAGAATTTCCCTTAACCACTCCATCGAATCATCCGGAATTACGACATCTGCCTTCGCTAGTCTCGGACAGTCTGCCCCGTTATATCGTCGCTCTTAACAGTATCACGTTCACATTTTGATTCTGGACCAACTGACCCGCTCACTTTAGCTGAACCACACACCCTGGGTAATTGCTTAATCGTAGGAAGCTCCATCAGTGACGATAACGCTGCAGCTTTACACATTTTCACACTATCAGCAGTACTTAAATTGGCGGTCATGCTGGCTCCTTCCACTGTACTGCTACTGCTGAAAGCGTAGATGCCGTCGAACGCGATGCCGTTGCCGACGCTGATGTCACCACCAGTGGTCCGAATTGTCGTGGCCGCCACTGCCGCTATGCCGCCGTTGACAACTCCGCTGCAGAATCGTACTCCTTAGCCTTCTTCTTCTCCTCCTTCCTTCTGGATGTTCCGTGGTGAATTTTGCAAATCTCAAGCATGCAACTGCTCCAAAATTATGTGCTCGGAGCCCCACAGAAACTATGTATCATGCAATAGATTTGGTATCAGAATCACAGAATACGTAATCACATATTGTAAAATATTAGCATTACAATAGCAGTTCTAAAGCGGTTAGACTCGTATCGCTGATGAGAAAACACCAACTGCGACACAGAAGGCTGCTACACAGGTAAAGGGGGCTTTGTGGAACGGACTGGGCGGTTTTTTAGGTTACAGGGTCTCAGGAAACCACAGAAAGGGCGTCCGCCTAAAAGGGGGCAGGTGAAACACGGTAAGGTAGTTGTAGAAACCATCGGCATTGTAGTTGTAAATTGTCGTAGCTGTATTGGGAAAGAACCAGAGCTGCAAGCCCTAATAGAAAGCACTGAAGCTTAAATAGATATAGGTACGGAAAGCTGGCTAAAGACGGAAATAAGTTCAGCCGAAATTTTTTAAAACGACTTAACAGTGTTTACAAAGAATAGATTAAATACAGTTGGTGCAGGAGTATTATTGCTGTCAGAAGTAGTTTACCTTTTAGCGAAATTGAAGTAGACAGTTCCTGCTAAATAGTATGGGTAGAGGTTATACTTGACAAACGCACTAAACTATTAATTGGATTGTTTCACCAACCCCCCCCCCCCCCCCCGACGCAGAACATACAGTTGCTGAACAGTTCAAAGAAAACTTGACTCTCATTTCAAATAGGCGCGCCCGCAGCTCGTGGTCGTGCGGTACGTTCTCGCTTTCCGCGCCCGGGTTCCCGGGTTCGATTCCCGGCGGGGTCAGGGATTTTCTCTGCCTCGTGATGGCTGGGTGTTGTGTGATGTCCTTAGGTTAGTTAGGTTTAAGTAGTTCTAAGTTCTAGGGGACTAATGACCATAGATGTTTCGTCCCATGGTGCTCAGAGCCATTTGAACCAAATAGGTGCCCCAATCATAGAATTACAGTCGGTGGTGAATTCAGTCTGCCCTCGATATGCTGGAAAAATTATACGGTTAAACCAGCGGCAGGCATAAAACGTCATCCAAAATTGTACTGAATACTTCCTTAGATAGTTATTTTGAACAATCAGTACATGAGCCCACTCGAAGCGTTAATGGTTGAAAAAGCATACTTGACCTCATAGCTACGAATAATCCAGGACAAATAGGGAGTATCATGACGGTTACAGGGATTAGCGACCACAAGCCAGTTGCTGCTAGGCTGAATACCGTAACACCTGCAACCATCAAATAGAAACGCAAAGTATATCTATTTAAAAACCCTGATGAAAATGCTCTTAACGCCTTTTAAAAAGACAGTCACCACTCCTTCCGATCTGATCACGTAAGCGTAGAAAAGATGTGGAATTATTTCAAAGAGATAGTATCGACGGCAATTGATAGATATATACCACATAAATTAATAACTGATGGTACTGATCACCCCATGGTACACTAAACGGGTCAGATCGCTGTTGCAGAAGCAACGAAAAAAGCATGCCAAATTTAAAAGAATGTGAACTCGAGATTGGCAAAGTTTTGCAGAAGTTCAAAAGATAGCGCGTACTTCAATGTGAGTTGCTTATAATAATTTCCATAACGAAACTCTGTCTCGGAATCTGGCAGAAAACCCAAAGAGATTCTGGTGATACATAAAGCACACCAGTGGCAAGGCGCAAACAATACCTTCACTGCGTAATAACAACGGTGAAGTCACTGAGACAGTGGCACAAAAGCAGGGTTTTTAAACAAATTTTTCCGATAATCCTTCACCAAAGAAGACGAAGTAAATATTCCTGAATTCCAATCAAGAACAACAGCCAAGATGAGAAACATAGAAGTAGATGTCTTCGGTAGTTGTGGGAAGGCAGGCTCTATCCCAAAGTACCGTTATCCATGATGGCGGGGTTGACGTCACCCAACCCCAAGGCGGGTTCTATCCCAAAGTTTCGTTATCCAAGATGGCGGCGATGACATATGGCACCCGTGACGGCAGTTGATGACGTCATCCAAGATGGCGACCGTGACGTCAGCTGATGACGCAAGTACCGTTATCCAAGATGTTGGGATAGTGCCACGCCCCCCTGCCACACCCCTGCCATGCATCCCCCCTAGTGGAAAATTTAAATTCCATCAGGACAATGCAACCTCTACTAACCTAAGAAAATGGCGAGAAAGGTAGGTCACTTAGGTTACCTCCACTAATCTAAGTCACCCAACCGCCACCTCCTCCTAGGAACTGGTGCCAAGTTTGAATTTTGGTGGGAAGATAGGTCAATTGGGTTCAAAAATGGTTCAAATGGCTCTGAGCACTATGGGACTCAACTGCTGTGGTCATAAGTCCCCTAGAACTTAGAACTACTTAAACCTAACTAACCTAAGGACATCACACACATCCATGCCCGAGGCAGGATTCGAACCTGCGACCGTAGCGGTCGTGCGGTTCCAGACTGTAGCGCCGAGAACCGCTCGGCCACTCCGGCCGGCGGTCAATTGGGCTACCTCTACTAATCTAAGAAAATGGTGGGAAAGAAAGGGCACTTGGACTACCTCCACAAACCTAAGTCAACCGACTGCCACCTCTTTCTTCAGATTGGTGGGAAATTTGAATTTTGGCGGTAAAGGAAGGTCACTAGGGCTATCTCTACTAACCTAAGAAAATGGCGGGAAAGAAAGGGCACTTGGGCTACCTCCACTAAGCTAAGTCATCCAACCACCACCTCATCCTACGAAATCGTGACAAAAGAACTCGACCTGTGCTGGATATAACTCTTTATTTTGCATGTGCCAGTCTTTATTTAAACAATTAGAGGCAGTACCATCATCCAGTGTGTTCACCACAAGGTCTGGAATCCAAATGACCTTGTACACAGTACTGCCACCAGAGGTTGCTGTCCTCCATTCCATGACGTAATCCAAGATGGCGGTCATGAAGTCAGCTGATGACACAAGTATCATTATCCAAGATGGATGGAAACAGTGTGTTCGCCATGAGGTTTGACCCCTAGTACACAGTACTGCCACCAGAGAGTGCTATCGTCCATTCCGTGATGTATTCCAAGACTGTGGGGGAAATGGCAGGCAACAGTGTTGTTGCCATGAAGTATAGACCTAGTATATACTACTGTCACCTATGGCTGCAGTCATCCATTCTGTGAGATAACCCAAGATGACTGTCTGGAGGGGAAAATGACTCAGCCTGCACAGGGCTGCTGGAGTGAGGATGAAGTGTACTTTATTTATTTTCGAACAATTTATTTAGGGATAGATTTGAGGTAGTATATTTATCACACTGATACAAAACACATGCCCTGACATGCCTGGGGTCACGCCATGCAGCCCATAGACCTGTGAACTACTCCTAAATAAGGCTCTCCAGACACGCAAACAACTCCTAAATTATCGAAATAATTTCAGCAGAGACATGTAAACTGCTCCTAAATAATGCAGTACACTTATGTGAAGGCATGAAATCAACTTGTAAACTGTCCAAATAACGCATAGCACAGCTTACAGACCTGCTTGCAAAATAATGCAACAGACACGTGCAGACGCCGCCAGCCACCCCCTGTCCACTAGACCGCACAGGGGGCTAGTGGCAGAGCCTTCGAAGTGACATGGCCGTCAACCACCAAGCCATGCACAGGCGCCCATTCAGGTCCCTCAAACATGAGACTCTGGCATCCCTTTCGTACTCGACACCTGAGAAATTCCTCTCGAATATGTGATCACCTAGGTACCGTTGCTGATGCGACATCATGCTAGCGAAGACCCTATTGCAGAGCGCAGATGGTCGAATGGCGCACGCTCATCGACTGCATCTAAAAGACTCCTAGAACACGCTTACTAATCGTCACTTTCGAAATAATGCACTGCACACCTCTTCACAAAATAATACAACAAACAGCAAAAAAACTACTAAATCCTCAAACCATATTGCATGGCTAATGCTCACAGCACTTAAACAGCAGCGAAAAAATCCAGTGCACAAAGACTCAGTGCACATAAAAAACGCTTCCAAAGTATCATCAACCGCTGCTATCAGGGCCAGCCAGCGCGAGCCAGTGCAGAAGCGTGTGTTATACTGACATCATATGTCTGTCTATCTAAATATGCACCAAGTCATCCTCGTGGCCACACACATGTGCAAATCCTCTCCTACCTCCAGTCCAGCGAAGATCTAATTGCCTGGCGACTCACCCTCACAAAACTGCAGAAATCGTTACCAGAAAATCACAGGGTCCTTTGTTCCACACGTTCCCAACGGAACATGTGAGCAGTGTCTAGTTGTGCCTGCATACCCAGCGTGGCTTACTCTTCGCAGGGGAATGTTTGTCCTGCTGTCAATATACTACTCAGAAACGTTAAAAGTTCACACAGCTAAAAGCCTGTACACGCTTGCGTAAACACCTTCAATCATAAAAGCAGTCTCCTTGTTTGGAAACTGAACACTGTCTAAGCACAGATGGGGGCGATTACGAACAATTATGCGAACAGAATTCGAAGCCCTGTCATACAGAACAGAAAAAAATGTCATGAATTTTCTGTATCCTACAGCTACAGGTCTGGAGATGTCCTAATGCCACAGTGGCGGATGAGTGATGGAATCCTCACCAGAGATGGATGGTATGCTTCAACTTGTTTTTGAACACTTGCTTTCTTAGAATTTTCCGTACATACCTTGCCTCCATCTTGTTTGAATCAGTTTGTAGATGCGCCTATGGTTCAAATGGCTCTGAGCACTATGGGACTTAACTTCTGAGGTCATCCGTGCCCTAGAACTTAAAACTACTTAAACCTAACTAACCTAAGTACATCACAGACATCCATGCCCGAGGCAGGATTCGAACCTGCGACTGTAGCGGTCGCGCGGTTCCAGACTGTAGCGCCTAGAACCGTTCGGCCACACCGGCTGGCAGATGCGCCTATGTCCTGGCGCAAAGGATGTCTTGTGAATGAATCTAGCAACATGATTGGCTCTTATCGAACATACCTGCCAAACTACTAACACAAATGGTGTGGAAGCACCGTCGGCCATTTTTCTTCTTTCTGCAGACGAGACATTCTATGGCAAGAAACTAGTTTCCACAGATAGCCATATTGCACCTACAATGAAACCATGCGAAGTGCCCCTACATATCATCAAATATGGAAAGACTCTTACTCAATTACACTGCTCTCTCGCTGATGACAGGAGCTTGAATATTAGAAAGTGAAACTGTTCTCTGACCCATCAATATATCAGCGCATACTGTATCGATCTGTAAACATGCAATTAGGATACTGCACCATACAAAGTCAGCCCTTTTATATCACTCATACATATACCATGAAGACAGACAGCACAGTATGTATACTCGCGGCATGAGGTATTTACCATGAGGTCGGGTAGTCATCCACCCCCAACGTATGACCAGAGCGCCCACAGTGAATCGAAGTCACTCTCAGAACGGTTCTACCAATTCAGCCTCGTTTCTCCCCTTGACACAAATGCATTACTGTTTCTGGTCCAGACCTGCTTGCTTGCTTGCTTTTCTACACCCATCTCCAAACTCTGGGATTACAAGAACAGATCTAATTTCACATGGCTTGGTGGAATATCATACCATTTTCGCGGTACTTCTCGATATCAATAACATATCAATATCGCTTGCATAGCAGTACCACTCACGCAATATGATCCCGAAGATATGGATTGGAAATTATTTCTCTAGAAACCTGAAACTTTAGCTAGGTGGAGCATGTTGTAAACCAGTGACTAAATAGAATCTTGTCACGTTTGCGAAGACATTTACTCGGAAACTCGAAAAAAAATAGAGAAAATTGATATTTCCACTCACGAATACTGATGTTGATGATGTAGCAGATCCCAAGTCACCCCTATAATTTACGAAGTCGACTAAGGTTTTCTCATGTCTAGAGAACTGGCAAATGTGTCTTCTGCATGCAAGATGGACACACCACAATCGATCTTCTCTCAACTAAATAAAGAAGCGAAATGTGCAGAAGCAGTTAACCAAACACTTTACATGGGAGGGAATAACGATTTCTATATTCCCAAATTTCCACGGGGTCATGAAAATTATCGAACACATACTAAGTATTAGTTCACTATTCGGTCGTCTAGAGGACAGCACAGTTAATTCATCTACATTCTTACACTCCAACAGGCCTCTGCAGTCTGACAGCTCCTACCGTTAACGAGAAACGTGAATCACCGCCGCACAGATCACCGGCGCTGCGGGCTGAGCAAGCAAAGGTAGACTCATCATCCAAAGAAATCAGACCCATCTATATTTTATCCCTGTACTTACAACTAAATGTTACGATCGCGGCCTCAGTTAAACGACATTCGACAATGAGCGAAGTATCGGAAATACACCCTCTTGATGGCTATGGCTCTGGAAATAGAAATATCAGTACCATTCTTGACATAATCTTCCCTTTGGTATCACGGTAGTCTACGTCAAATCCATACCTTCCTTTGCACATGTCTGAACACAATCACATACTTTATAAGCCTGATGCTCAAGGCGAACGTATCATGCATCTCCCATTTACTAAGTACAATACTTCGTCAATAACTGATCGCTGGTGATACGAAATAACACTGACCGAAAATCAACGATGGCCGGACATGTCTCATACGTTTTTCCTGCGAGTGCTATCACCGTGTCTTGGAATGGGAGGTTTAATCTTCTTACAAACTGCCAGATTTTAAAGAACCTGATCCCAACTACTACTATATAATATGTTACTGTCACAAGCGGTAATGGTTCTACATGTGTGCACAAGCATCCATGTTAAAAGCTATACTTGCTTTAAAAATCGAGGTATGGCATTATCTCCGAATGAATTGGCTTTTGGAGTGTATAGTATCAGACCAACACGTCGCCGACGGTGCCAACTCGTAATGAAATTGTCGCATTTTGAAAGCGATTCACAAAGGAGCGTGGTATGAAACCAGTATTTGCAACTCCCTCACGCCGCCATCGCTAGATATTTCTCCAGCATTTTTAACGCATTCCTGTCTCGATGCAATGTCAGAGGGTCGGTGATACATCCACTGGGCTATAGGCAATGGTTGATTGAGAAGGATCACAAACAGTAGTAGATGGTGTGCTGATTGAGGTCGTAAGCAATGTACACAAGCTTTTTATATCTCTAATGCCACGCTATCCGCTAGAAATGCTGTCTGGGTTTTGGAATCAAGACTTTCCATTCAAGCAAATACATGCGTTGGATTCTAAGGAGAAGTCCATTGAACTGACCTTCTATGCACGATACAACCGCAATCTGTATCAGTTCTTATCTCGTGTATTTTGTCATCTCCGTTTATTACTTAAAAGAAATTACCAAATGTGCAGTTTTTAGACATACAGGGTGAAAAGTATTTAAACCGACAAACTCTGAGAGGTTGTAGGGGACATCAAAACAAATATTTTTCCCTAATGTCTTTTTTCCTATGAGGAGTATTTAAATCGGTAGAGGAAGATTTCTCTGGTGGCAAATTAATTTAAACCAACAAACACTCTTCCATTTTTTATGACCAAGAGACAACACATTAACACAACCCAATTTCAATTACAGTAGATTTTCAAAAATGCCGAACCATCGGTCAAGGAATCGACGCACACGACGACTGAAACGTGCCGGCGCCCCGTCATGTTGGAACCACATGCGTTGTGTCGTAGGGAGCGGGACGCCTTCCAGCAATTCTGGCAATGCTCTAGCGAGGAAATTGTAATACTGCCTGCCTTTTAATGGCCTAGGTAGCAGATACGGCCCAATTAAACAGTCTCCAACAACACCGACCCACACATTAATGAAGAACAGCATTTGATGAGCGCTAGTAACTGTGGCGTGTGGGTTATCCTCACTCCAAACATGCGAATTGTGCATGTTGAAGACTCCATCACGCCCGAACGTTGCTTCATCGGTAAGCAACACAGAGGATGGAAAGGTAGGTTGCATTTCACACTGTTCCAGGTACCACTGCGAAAACTGTGCTGTGGGTGGATAATCAACTGGTTCCAGGTTGTGGATACGCTGTAAGTGAACTGGACGTAACAAATGCTCTCGAAGGACTGTTCGTACATTCGTCCGATTCGTCCCCATGTTACGTGCAATTGCACAAGTGCCGATTGAAGATTCCCGCTCCACATGCTGCAAGACAGCTTCCTCAAATTGCAGCGTTCTTACCGTGCGATGGCGTCCCTGTTCAGGTAACCTGCTAAATGACCCGGTCTCACGCAGACGTTGGTGCACAGCAGCAAAGGTCGTATGATGCGGGATACGGTGATTAGGATATTGTTGTTGATAAACCCGCTGTTCAGCTCGTCCGTTGCGGTGCGCTACGTAGTATGCACCAACCATATCAGTGTACTCACTCCAGGTGTATCGCTCCATTAGTAAACAGATACAATGCACTACTACACTGGTGGACAGCAGTTGCCTACAACTGAAGATCGCAATACGCCCTCTAACAACTGAAGAGCGTAATACGGCCTCCACCGGTTTAAATACTCCTCATAGGAACAAATGACATTAGGGAAAAATATTTGCTTTTATGTCCCCTACAACCTCCCAGAGTTTGTTGATTTAAATACTTTTCACCCTGTATATGAGAAAGTTCGAGCAACTTAGAGGAAGAAGGAAAATATATCAAACCGGTCGAAAGATTAAACAAGTAACAAAAGAAATGAAGCACCATGTTCCGTGGCCCATGTATGGGCGCAGCACAAATTGAAGTTTTGGTGGACGCGTGGTTGGCGTCCCTCTAGGTTGAGGGGCCACAGTGATCGGCGCCGACACTGAGGGCGGCCACAAAGGACGGAAGGGACGACTGGCGATGGGTGTTAATTTTTGCAAGGCTGGACGCGGCTCGCTGCTGGCGGCATAATTAGAGCCGGCGTGGCCGCAGGCCAGCCCGGCGGCAGCCAATTTCCCCCCACTCCCTGTCCACCCTCCGCGTCCCACCCCACCCTCACCGTCACACCACCACCCGCCTCAAACCTTGCCACAGTCGCAGGCCTCAATGCTTCATTACAGGCTCTCGATCTAATGAATGCGCAAAGCAGAGTTGTCAAAGTTGAGCGGAGCGTATTTCGGGCTTTGTGTGTCGCCGGAAGCCCCGGCGCCTAAGTTCATTTAGTTGCGTGGGACGGGGGGAGGGGGCACTCGCAGAATTTCTTTGCAGGGTTGTTGGCTCTCCCTCTATCCTTGCCCTCTTTCTTTGGGCTCTTTATCGACCGTACACTAGTGAAAGGCGTACATTTACGTCTTTCATTATGGTACGTTTTATCAACTAGGTACCGTATTTTATCATTTTGTGTATCATCTTTGTCACATCCTACTTGGACCAATGCTTATGGGAACTGATCTATGAGGTACGTATTTTATTTTACCATAAGTTTTCTTTTATGATCATCATCCTGTATTTCATGAACACTGTCCGTCCAGCATGAAATCCATTCTGTTAGTTTGGCCGTGTGTGAAGACAAATTTTCTGCTATCTCAGAGCAACATCAAGTATAGAAATGGTGGCAAAGCCCTTTCCGTCTTGGCGTATTTGACTTGGAGCGCGTACTTGTAGCGATCTTTCCCGCCGAATTTGTGGACGAGTGTTTCCAGTGGTTGCTGTATGTTCGCTGTAGATGCTTCATCTTTGTAGAAAATCTGTCAATTAAAGCTAGCGAACAAGGGATCCGTAGGGCGCGCTTGTGACGCTGGCTGATTGGACAATTGTGTTGTTGCCTGATGCTAGGCCTGTGATAGGCCAGAATGTGCACTAAAAGATTGCGTTCTCTCGGGGGTATTTGAAGAGTGAATGGGTAAGTTGAAGACGGGACGTGCTACAGTCTGGATGGGTTGGCCGATGGTGCACGTTGTCTGGCTATACCACGAGGCAATGGCGTTGAGACGCAATGTAACTGCTTGCTGGTGCACTGTAAGTTAGGTCGCGAACAGAGCGTGTTAGTAGTCACAGTTCTATGTGTCAAACTATTTCCGAATTACTGAAATCTTTGCCACGTGTGTCATAATATAAGCTCCCTACACCACCCTGTTTTAGGTTGACCACTGTGTCCGTTAGCTTGCTTCAGGAACTGTAACTAATATCATTTTCTCTCTCGCTCTGCTTCTGTCCGTTGCAAATCGGTTAACGAGATTATAAGTTTATCAGTACCGCAAATTTCTGTGAATGACTAATAAATACCAACTTTATCTCTTGTTCTTTACCCTTAGCAACTCTCATCTCTGTTGCAGCATGATAGATCACGCACAGTCTTATAAAACCATTTCCATTGTTCCCCAAGAAGCATCCCCCTCCGCACGCTTTCTCTGCTAAGTTACTTTCGTGTCTTCATTTCGTAAGGGACAGTAGCAGTTAAGAACGTTGTTTCATACGCAGTTCAGATATCCTTAATGTAAAAGTACAACTTTATAAATCCACAGCTTTCAATTAAATCACTTATTTCAAGCATCCCAGGTAAGTTTCAGATGCATCAGGCAATAGATTAAGACATATGAAGTACAGCTAAACGCTGTGTTTCTCTCCATAAGGTCATACTGTGACACTTGTATCCACTGCGTTAAGTTAAAGAAACCGTTTTACATGTTTTCAGGGTAGAATTCTTACCACAGTGTGGCCATTGCCTTTATGATGTACAACACCTTTGTCAGTGGATGTGTTAAAAGAATAATAGGAATTTGTCATACAATATAATTCTGTATTTTTGCCTGTTTTCATTCAGAAATACGGATTGAGATCACTAGTTTACCATAAGATCACTCCATGTTATCAGGCTTAAAATCACGGCTGCCAGCTTATGCTAGTATTCCAACTACTTCGGCATTGAAGTCAATGATTCTGCAAGTGGAAACTGAAGTGGAGATTTAGTGCTGCGTGGCGTCTTATTAATTCTTATTAATCTGCATATTACTGCTATTGTTATCGATCGTCGAACTGTAGCGGTTATAGAGGGCAGTTTATGGCACCGCACAGCGAGTCTACCGCAGTATCTCATCAAATTGTTTTACGTTGGCGTCTTCAGTAGATGCGTTATTTTCTAAACTTTTGTGAAACCTTGTAAAATAGAAGGGTATTTTACTTCGAAGGCATACATATCTGACAGGTATAGTGTTCCGGGTCTAGCTCCAAGCAAGGCCGCTGCCCCTTTTACCATAGTGCTGAGCAAGTAATAGGCGGGTGTGTGGTACGTTACGCGAAGAGAAGTGCATCCCTAGTGTGCTGTTTCTGTTCCACGCGCACGTTCCAGTTTCTGACTTCCTCGGTAACTGGCAATGCTGTGGTGAGCGTCGCATTCAGTCTCTGTTCCTGACTCTCTGTAGAGCAATTTACGTGCTCAGAGTAATATCGCTGTAGCTTATTAGCAAATTATTGTCACGCCTCTCTTACGATACACATGATGAACGTTACAATAACTAAGGGCCCTCACCATACTTAAACTAACATGGAAATCAATGCTACACGTTCTATACGCACACCGATGAGCACACTACATTGAGACGCAGAAGTATGACGCTATTGGTAAATAAATAAATGTCGTGTGATTAGGGCCACCCGTCGGGTAGACCGTTCACCGGGTGCAAGGCTTCCGTTTTGACGCCACGTCGGCGACTTCCATGTCGATGCGGATGAAATGATGATGATTAGGACAACACAACACCCAGTCCCTGAATGGAGAAAATCTCCGACCCAGCCGGGAATCGAACCCGGGCCTTTAGGATTGACAAACTGTCACGCTGACCACTCAGCCAACGGGGACGGACACGGTAATGGTTGAATCATGTAAGTGATTCTCGCAACTGCACGTTGCCCCCACCACCTGTCTTCCTACATGGGTACCACCATAAAATCAGCCGTCCCATCATTACTGCAAGTAATGACCGAGCGAGGTGGCGCAGTGGTTAGCACACTGGACTCGCATTCAGGAGGACGACGGTTCAATCCCGCGTCCGGCCATCCTCATTTAGGTTTTCCGTGATTTCCCTAGATGCCTGGATGGTTCCTTTGAAAGGGCACGGCCGATTTCCTTCCGCATCCTTCCCTAATCCGAGCTTGTGCTCCGTCTCGAATGACCTCGTTGTCGACGGGACGCTAAACACTAATCTCCTCCTCCTCCTCCTGTAAGTAATGTAAAAGATTTTTTTGCGATGGACGATGGCGATGATGTTTGGTTTGTGGAGCACTCAACTGCGCAATGTTTTTGGGGGTGTCCGGATACTTTTGGTCACATAGTGTATGTTACGCACGTTTTCTAGGCAATGTTCAGCCACAGTCGACTTCTCTTTGTGCAATATGTCCTGAATTCTCTGCACAGCGCTTAAAAATAGTGCAAATAGTCTGATCTATTAAATGCTGCCACATTCACAGAGGATACCATACATGATAGAAACTTGAAGACGTATGTTGTCTTTAATGGGCGTAAAACACCTCTCATCATGGAGACGGGCCGGAACATTGGTCTCAATCCATTCTTCAGCATGCGTCCTATACTGCTAGTAGTTGTTCTACAGTACGGAAGGAATGTAGCTGGCTTGGCCTTTTGCACCGATTGAAGAGGCGTCTTTCGTCTGTGGCACCTGGTGATTTTGCAGTTTCTCCCTTGCTGTAAGTATTTTCCCTGAATACGCGCTTCCATTGATGAAATTCAGACTCAGGATGGTCTTCGTCACAAATAATTTTGGTCCTGGGTACGAACGTGTTCAAGGTAGCGGTCACGTAAGGGTCAGTGTGCGTAGGTTTCCTGTACACCGGTTCACTAAACCAGCCTCCTGTCTTCCGCTGAAGTAAAACATTCGAGGACGAACGCTTGCCATCCCTCTCCTATTCGACAGCAAATTTGATGTTGGGAAAGACACCGTTCATGTGGTCAAAGCATTTTCAGCATGCCATGTCAACAAGGTGTGGTCAACGTACCGTAGCCAGTTTCAGAGTTGGCGCCGTCTCCTTACGCCATTTGATGTCGCATGGTCCCGTGCCGGAACGGAGCTGCTAGAGGTACCCAGCTTGCATTCCTCGCATACGTCACTCCGGTCCTCTGTGGAAGTTTTCAGCCGCTGCCATTGCGTCTATATAAGCAGAACACCGTGCCAGTCCCGGCAGTCAGTGATTTTAACTCCTGGAGACGATGGCGGAAACAGCTAACGAAAGCTCGAGCGTTTTTTTCGAAGTGACGAGCCTTGTAAACAAAGAAGATTTTGAACTCGTGACCTTTGCCTTTCGTGGGCAACCTCCAGGCTGTGGCAAAGCAATGTCTTCGCAATATCCTTTCTTCCAGGAGTGCTAGTTCAGCAAGTTTCGCAGGAGAGCTTCTGTGAAGTTTGGAAGGTAGGAGACGAGGTACTGGCGGAAGTAAGGCTGTGTGAAGGGACCGTAAGTCGTGCTTGGGTAGCTCAGATGGTAGAGCACTTGCCCGCGAAAGGCGAAGGACCCGAGTTCGAATCTCCGTCCGGCACACAGTTTCAATCTGCCAGGAAGTTTCATATCAGCGGACATTCCGGTGCAGAGTGAAAATTTCATTCTGTAGAGAAGATTTTGTTGAAGGATGCCACCGCAAAAGACTCCGAGGACACATATCATTCCTGTGTGGTGAGGACAATGCGTGCATTGCGCGACTGTTAGGAAAAAACAGGGAAGAAGAAATCACATCTGTTGAGCTCTTTAGTATTTTTACAAAGCTACCGGAACAAGGAGGTACAGTAATTCCCAGCTTTGCTGTAGTCAAGCACCGCATTTGAACTTTTGCAGTCGACAGAATTTTAAAGAAATCTGGCCACGCCATAATGAGACAGCGAATACGAAAGGCAAGGTATGAGCTTGATGTTACTGTTGGAAACCTATTTGTATGTCATCTACTTCTCGCATCAATTTTGTCGCCATTGTATTGGGAGTGGTTAGACGTGGCCAAGGCAGAGCAGCAGCATGCGAGTTTGTCCAAGACTACATATAAGCGAAGTTCCAAGTCTGACCGCTTAACTCGCAGAATTGCCGACATGGAGTCCAGTAAGACCCGCAGAACAGTTGTTAACCTTTCCAATTTGAAATGGTTGACAGCTGTGTTGCAGCGCTGAGTAAAGGCCTTACTTTTTCTCCACCACCGTACCACAATATTCGATACTGTTAGTGGAACTGAGCAGTGCATTAGGTGTCTTTCGTGCGACGCAGCTGAGTATTTTAGACTAACTACTAGGCGTTTCCTAGCGAAAGGTAGGCCACCTAAATCCGATACAAGGCGGTGTTAACGACATAGCTTACGATCATTATCTGCGAATGAAGGATTCGTTGCCTTGCCAGCCGGTAAAAGACATTCCACTGTGGTCCGAAACACCGAAGACTACAACGTGAAGGCACTGCATTTAGTAGAAAATGACACACGTCGGAAGTTTAGTCGCGATCCAACACAGACCTTTGCCAGAAACACACGGACGTTAATAAAGGACTCTGGTCTGTCAGAAGAAGTGACGCAGATATGAATGTCGCGTTCCGGCAAACCTCCCAAATTTTATAGGTTGCCGAAAATACAAAAGGAAAATTTTCGTTGAGGTCTATGGTTAGTACAGTCAGTTCTTCCACCTATAGATTGGCGAAAGTCTGTCAGAGTAATCAGCATCCAACCTGGGACACTGCTCACATCACGTTGTGAACTCGCTGTCATTTTTTGTGAAAATAAAGATAGGCCAAAACAACATAATGGTTAGGCTGTACGTTGTATCTCCTTTTACGAGGTTGCCGATATAAGAAACTCTAGATCTTTCGCACAACACTCACTACCTGAGAAGCTCTTCGTCCTTGGCATAAAGGCAGCGTACTTCCTGTTCAGAAATGAATATTTTGAGATGACGGATTGCACATCCATGAGATCCCCATTGTCTCTGGCTGTCACGAACTTTTCCATGAAGCACTCTGAGGAGCAAGCTCTGACCTCTGCGTGGTTACGACCATCACGCTTCCTACGGTACGTTAACCATACATTTTTGATAATTCCGTATGGTGAAAATGCATTGCATCTGTTTGTCGACCACATGAAAGGTGTCCATCTCAACATTAAATGTAGTGTCGAGTTGGAGAGCGACGGCAAGGGTCCACCCTCGGATGTCTTAGTTGAGCGAAAGGCACGAGACCGAGTTGGTCATTCAGTGTTCAGGAGAACTACGCACTCTGACCGGTACGTCAGCGCCAACAGTTTTCAGGAAAGCAGTCCTGTACACGTTGGTTCACAGGGTCTAGATCATTTCTCACGACGACCATCTAAAATCTAAATTTTAGCATCTGAAGCGTGTGTTCAGAGAAAATAGTTACAGCAAGGAAGAAACTGTAAAATCTTTCACGTTGCCACTACCAACGAAAGACGTTGGTACATCGGCACGAAAGATCAAGCCAGCCGCATTCCTTCTATACTACTAGCAAGACAGGACACATGCAACTACCAGCAAGACACAATGCATACTGAAGAGACATGGACAGAGATCAGTGTTATGGCCAGCCTTCAAGATAGGAGATATCTTATGCACCGTTAAAGACAACATAGGTCTACGTGTTTCTGGCATGCACGCTGCCCTTGTGAATGAGGTAGCATTTACATAAGTCAAACTATTCGCACGTTTATGATCTTGCTGAGCAACAGTCGTACAATACTTTTCGAGGGAATGCAACGCAAGCCTCAGATCACAATGAAGAGTTGGCTGGAATTTGAGAAATTAGACAGAAAGAATCAACATGCAAAGAAGTGGGATACGGAAGTGCTAAGGAATTACGAGTTACGCCAGAAGCCCTCAAATGGTTCAAATGGCTCTGAGCACTATGGGACTTAACATCTGAGGTCATCAGTCCCCTAGAACTTAGAACTACTTAAACCTAACTAACCTAAGGACATCACACACATCCATGCCCGAGGCAGGATTCGAACCTGCGACCGTAGCAGTCGCGCGGTTCCGGACTGCAGCGCCTAAACCGCGTGGCCACCGCGGTCGGCGCCAGAAGCCCTCCAACGCTATAAATACAGAAGTAAACAATACCTCAGTAGGCAGTAGAGTTGAATACGAAGGGACATCCCTATAAAGGGAAATTACGAAAGTTGTAAAGAAAACCGTAGGTACTGTGCCATGTGTCGAAAGCTTCCCAAAAGTTTTGGTACTGTTCGACTTTGTACCTCTCTTGTAGAATCGCTGCTTGTGTAGAATCTTTTTACCAGAGACACTTGTGGTGCAAATGTGGTCCGCGAGGCGGCGTGGCTCGGGCAGCGAACCAGTCTTGACTCTACAGCGGCTCGAGGAAGGTGGCGAGAGGGGGCCTGTGCTGGGAGCAGCACGTGTATATGCCGGAAGACGACCTGGCCGCGACTCGAATGATAGGTCGTCCTAGCTGTAGTTTAGAGCCTTTGTTTGGAAATTTTTAATTTGGAAAGTAGCTCCTCATTTGCATTCAAGAGCGCATCGGTTGCACAATACTAGTGTTGTTCGAAGGAGATCGCCACTTATAATAAACCCTGCAGATCTGCACAGCCGCCACTATCTTGTCGTATACCACTGGTTGTATTTATAGCCGGGTACTGGATAACTACATGTGAGGCTGATTAAATGTATTATTGAGTACTTGCCCAGCTCTGTGTTTTAGTTGTTCGTCTGGCAAAATTTTAATTGAGTCTGTCCTTGCGGGGCGTCATTAGTTCCACTATTTCGTTACTGGTCATTTGTTTATTTTAACTATTCATGTTACAAGTTTGTCATTGAGTTTGCTCTGGTGGGGGCTATTATTTTGTAGGCATATGTGGGACCAGTGGTGACTGATTGTAGTTCTAATCACTTTAATTTAATGATGTGTGTAATGTAATTCAGATAGTGAAGGGAGACGAAAATTTAATAGTCATGGGTGACTGGAATTCGAGTGTAGGAAAAGGGAGAGAAGGACACGTAGTAGGTGAATATGGATTGGGGCTAAGAAATGAAAGAGGAAGCCGCCTGGTAGAATTTTGCACAGAGCACAACTTAATCATAGCTAACACTTGGTTTAAGAATCATGATAGAAGGTTGTATACATGGAAGAACCCTGGAGATACTAAAAGGTATCAGATAGATTATATAATGGTAAGACAGAGATTTAGGAACCAGGTTTTAAATTGTAAGACATTTCCAGGGGCAGATGTGGACTCTGACCACAATTTATTGGTAATGACCTGTAGATTAAAACTGAAGAAACTGCAAAAAGGTGGGAATTTAAGGAGATGGGACCTGGATAAACTGAAAGAACCAGAGGTTGTACAGAGTTTCAGGGAGAGCATAAGGGAACAATTGACAGGAATGGGGGAAAGAAATACAGCAGAAGAAGAATGGGTAGCTTTGAGGGATGAAGTAGTGAAGGCAGCAGAGGATCAAGTAGGTAAAAAGAAGAGGGCTAGTAGAAATCCTTGGGTAACAAAAGAAATATTGAATTTAATTGATGAAAGGAGAAAATATAAAAATGCAGTAAGTGAAGCAGGCAAAAAGGAATACAAACGTCTCAAAAATGAGATCGACAGGAAGTGCAAAATGGCTAAGCAGGAATGGCTAGAGGACAAATGTAAGGATGTGGAGGCTTATCTCACTAGGGGTAAGATAGATACTGCCTACAGGAAAATTAAAGAGACCTTTGGAGATAAGAGAACCACTTGTATGAACATCAAGAGCTCAGATGGAAACCCAGTTCTAAGCAAAGAAGGGAAAGCAGAAAGGTGGAAGGAGTATATAGAGGGTCTATACAAGGGCGATGCACTTGAGGACAATATTATGGAAATGGAAGAGGATGTAGATGAAGATGAAATGGGAGATACGATACTGCGTGTAGAGTTTGACAGAGCACTGAAAGACCTGAGTCGAAACAAGGCCCCCGGAGTAGACAACATTCCATTGGAACTACTAACGGCCTTGGGAGAGCCAGTCCTCACAAAACTCTACCATCTGGTGAGCAAGATGTATGAAACAGGCGAAATACCCTCAGACTTCAAGAAGAATATAATAATTCCAATCCCAAAGAAAGCAGGTGTGGACAGAAGTGAAAATTACCGAACAATCAGTTTAATAAGCCACAGCTGCAAAATACTAACACGAATTCTTTACAGACGAATGGAAAAACTAGTAGAAGCCGACCTCGGGGAAGATCAGTTTGGATTCCGTAGAAATACTGGAACACGTGAGGCAATACTGACCTTACGCCTTATCTTAGAAGAAAGATTAAGGAAAGGCAAACCTACGTTCCTAGCATTTGTAGACTTAGAGAAAGCTTTTGACAATGTTGACTGGAATACTCTCTTTCAAATTCTAAAGGTGGCAGGGGTAAAATACAGGGAGCGAAAGGCTATCTACAATTTGTATAGAAACCAGATGGCAGTTATAAGAGTCGAGGGACATGAAAGGGAAGCAGTGGTTGGGAAGGGAGTAAGACAGGGTTGTAGCCTATCCCCGATGTTATTCAATCTGTATATTGAGCAAGCAGTAAAGGAAATAAAAGAAAAATTCGGAGTAGGTATTAAAATCCATGGAGAAGAAATAAAAACGTTGAGGTTCACCGATGACATTGTAATTCTGTCAGAGACAGCAAAGGACTTGGAAGAGCAGTTGAACGGAATGGATAGTGTCTTGAAGGGAGGATATAAGATGAACATGAACAAAAGCAAAACGAGGATAATGGAATGTAGTCGAATTAAGTCGGGTGATGTTGAGGGTATTAGATTAGGAAATGAGACACTTAAAGTAGTAAAGGAGTTTTGCTATTTGGGGAGCAAAATAACTGATGATGGTCGAAGTAGAGAGGATATAAAATGTAGACTGGCAATGGCAAGGAAAGCGCTTCTGAAGAAGAGAAATTTGTTAACATCGAGTATAGATTTAAGTGTCAGGAAGTCATTTCTGAAAGTATTTGTATAGAGTGTAGCCATGTATGGAACCGAAACATGGACGGTAAATAGTTTGGACAAGATGAGAATAGAAGCCTTCGAAATGTGGTGCTACAGAAGAATGCTGAAGATTAGATGGGTAGACCACATAACTAATGAGGAAGTATTGAATAGGATTGGGGAGAAGAGAAGTTTGTGGCACAACTTGACCAGAAGAAGGGATCGGTTGGTAGGACATGTACTGAGGCATCAAGGGATCACCAATTTAGTATTGGAGGGCAGCGTGGAGGGTAAAAATCGTAGGGGGAGACCAAGAGATGAATACACTAAGCAGATTCAGAAAGATGTAGGTTGCAGTAGGTACTGGGAGATTAAGAAGCTTGCACAGGACAGAGTAGCATGGAGAGCTGCATCAAACCAGTCTCAGGACTGAAGACCACAACAACAACACGTAATGTATTTCCAGGCAGTGTGCGCAAGAGTGACGTGTGAAATAAAATAAAATTGGAGCATTACGGCTCTATAAACTCACTGAGGTAGTAGCGGATGAATTATAATGCTGCAGATTTGTTATTGAGTTACATAATTGAACAGTTCACGTCTCTTAATTTGCTGCTCATCTGAAGGATTTGAGCACCTAAACTTTGTAAGTAGCCTCTTTGTATGCTGGCAGTGCTATAAACTGCGTTAATATCGCTGACAGCGCTCTGCGCCCTTGGCAAGAGATTCTGTGGTTGGACGGACTAGCAGTTAGCGAGTTGATGGAGAAGTGAATGGACATGTTTATCTTAGTGGAGAATCTGTGTTGGTAGGACATGCATTGTAAAGTGAGACGCAAAGAAATGTATGTTTGATTGGTAATGTTTGTGCAGTGGAATTATTGACAACTATATATTTTTGGAACTAATGGTCGTATGAATAAGGTAAAATTTTCTAAATCCATTGTTTGTTCTTCACCAAGATCTTTCTTTTGCTAACAATATGCCTCCTAGTAGTTAGAGTCTACAGTAGTTAGAATCTTTTTATTTAGCTGGCTGTAGTTGCTGCTTGCTGTAATTGCTGTAGTTCGTGTTAAGTGCGAGAATTATCTCACAGTCAGCTTAACAGCTCAGGCATCCAAGCTGCTTATAAGAATAATATACAGAAGAATGGAAAAAAATTGGGGATGTGTTATATGACTATCAGTTTGACTGTATGAAAGGCAATTCTGATGTTGCGGTTGATGATGGAAGCAAGACTAAAGAAAAATAAAGACATGATCATAGGATTTGTCGACCTGGAAAAAGCGTTATACAATGTAAAATGGTGCAAGATGTTCGAAATTCTGAGAAAAATAGGGGTGAGCTATAGAGAGAGATGGGTAATATACAATATAAACAAGAGCCAATAGGGAATAATATGAGTGGATGACAAAGAACTAAGTACTCGGATTAAAAAAGGTGTAAGACAGGGATGTAGTCTTTTCCCCCCCAACTGTTCAATCTGAATATCGAAGAACAAATGATGGAAATGAAAGAAAGTTTCAGGAGTGCAATTAAAATTCAATGTGAAAGGATATCAATGATAAGATTCACTGATGACATTGCTTTCCTGAGTGAAACTGAAGAAGAATTACATTGTCTGCCAAATAGAATGAACAGTCTAATGAATACAGAATATGAATTGAGACTAAATCGAAGAAAGGTGAGGGTAATGAGAAGTAGCAGAAATGAGAATAGCGAGAACTTAACATCGGGATTGATGGGCATGAAGTAGAAGTTGAGGAATTCTACTACTTAGGCAGCAAAATAAGGAAGGACGGACGGAGCAAGGACATTAAAACAGACTAGAATGGCAAAAAGGGCATTCCTGACCAAGAGAAGTCTACTAGTATCTATAATAGGCCTTAATTTTAGGAAGAAGTTTCTGAGAATGTACGTCTGGAGCACAGCATTGTGTGGTAGGGAAACACTGACTGTGGGAAAACTGGAACAGAAGATAATTGAAGCATTTGAGATGTTGTGCTACAGGCGATTGTCGAAAATTGGGTGGACTGATAAGGTAAGGAATGAGGAGGTTCTGCACAGAATTGGGGAGAAAAGGAATATTGGACAACACTGACAAGGAGAAGGGACAGGATGATAGGACATCTGCTAAGACATCAGAGAATGGCTTCTATTGTACTAAAGGACAAAACATTTAGAGGAAGGCAGAGATTGGAATACACCCAGAAAAAAATTTAGGACGTAGGTTGCAAGTGCTACTCGAAGATGAAGAGGTTGGCAGAGGAAAGAAATTCGTGACTGGCTGCATCAAACTAGTCACAAGACTGGTGACTCAAAAGAATAACAATAATAACGCTGGCAGGGTGGAGAAAAGGGGCTGATAGACTGAGAGAGAGATCTGAAGACACTGGGGGGGGGGGGGGGGGGCTGTATTGGGAGGGGATAGGTTCTGTGAAGGGATGGGAGAGACCAACATGGGTAGAAAACATGAGACTGCAGTCACAGTGCAATATTTATGAAATGAACTAAACAATAGGTAAATATAGAGTTATTATAATATGCTTGTGGAAATGTAAAAATGCATTATACTTGTATAAAACACAGTAATTGCCCCTTAGTAATAATACAAGCCTTTTTGGTGTTCAATAGCATAAATAGATTTGTGTTTCTGTGTACAATCTATCTTAATGACAAGAGATACAGATCTTATTTATTACAAGGCTGTTAACTAAGCACAGGGAGATGTCAGAATTTCCAGCATATGCAGTTAACCTTGACTTGACTTAGAGGTTATTATATAAAACTTCTTGCATGTTTGGCTGGTGAACGTAAGAATAATAGTGAGTTGGAGGGGTAGGAAATGTACTATTAAAAGTAGGTATTAGAGGAGGGGGTGAATAGGGTACTAAAAACTGAGAACAAGGGACTGTAACTGCATCATAACAGTGCAGTATCCAAGCAAGCACATGTAACACAACACATGAATAAAAGGAATATAACATAAGTGATATGTCTTCAGAAATGTAACAATGCATTATGAATTTCACAGCGCTAAAGTAACTTCTCTTTAATAGACAAAAAACACTTGAAATAATTCTGATTTAACTAAGCAATACACTTATACATCATGTCTTATTAGCAATGAACATAAAAGCATTAAACATTATAGGTATGGTGTGACTTAAAAAAGATTTAATATTCGTGTTGCCCATGTGAGAAGCACCAAAAATAGATGCTTTTTATACACTAGCCAATATCCATAATGTTTATATAACTCATTTATATATATTTTTAAACAGTTTACATTAGTTCATAATAACTTCGTCACAAGTACAGATTTGGGAAAAACATGGGCAACATATAAGTAGAATCTCTCATACTGTTTCTTACTGTAACAATTATCATAACAGTTAAATATTGTGGGTATGATGCTAGTCAACAGGCATAGTAAATTAGAAACATATTATATTACAACATTTCAAAAAAATGTGTGTGAAATCTTATGGGATGTAACTGCTAAGGTCATCATTCCCTAAGCCTATGCACTACTTAACCTAAATTCTCCTAAGGACAAACACACACACCCATGCCAGAGGGAGGACTTGAACCATTGCCGGGACCAGCCGCACAGTCCACGACTGCAGCGGCTTAGACCGCTCGGCTAATCCCGCGCGGCTCCAACATTTCCTGTGAGTAAAAGAATTATTTGTATTTTGGGCTTTTGAGACGAACAATGTTAGCAAATTATTTTTTATCTATCGTTCTACATGTATTCACATGACTATGTTACAATGTACTCACCATGTGAGAACCTGAGATACATTGGGGGAATAGGGTATGTATGACAACAGTAATATTCACATAAATGAATTGTAACTACAGAACATGGGGTAATGATTAACCTCTATTGAAAGAACTAAACTTTAACACAACTATACAGGGTGTTACAAAAAGGTACGGCCAAACTTTCAGGAAACATTTCTCACACAAATAAAAAAAAAGATGTTATGTGGACATGTGTCCGGAAACGCTTAATTTCCATGTTAGAACTCATTTTAGTTTCTTCCACCTACGCTGAATGGAGCATGTTATCATGATTTCATATGGGATACTCTACCTGTGCTGCTAGAACATGTGCCTTTACAATTACGACACAACATGTGGTTCATGCACGATGGAGCTCCTGCACATTTCAGTCGAAGTGTTCGTACGCTTCTCAACAACAGATTCGGAGACCGATGGATTGGTAGAGGCGGACCAATTCCATGGCCTCCACGCTCTCATGACCTCAACCCTCTTGACTTTCATTTATGAGGGCATTTGAAAGCTCTTGTCTACGCATCCCCGGTACCAAATGTAGAGACTCTTTGTGCTCGTATTGTGGACGGCTGTGATACAATACGCCATTCTCCAGGGCTGCATCAGCGCATCAGGGATTCCATGCGACGAAGGGTGGATGCATGTATCCTTGCTAACGGAGGACATTTTGAACATTTCCTGTAAAAAAGTGTTTAGAGTCACGCTGGTACGTTCTTTTGCTGTGTGTTTCCATTCCATGATTAATGTGATTTGAAGAGAAGTAATAAAATGAGCTCTAACATGGAAAGTAAGCGTTTCCGGACACATGTCCACATAACATATTTTCTTTCTTTGTGTGTGAGGAATGTTTCCTGAAAGTTTGGCCGCACCTTTTTGTAAGACCCTATATACATAAATGAATAATGTTCATCGTATCTTATTAACAACAGAGGTATGCAAGGGTAATACAAAGAAGTTTGCTAGATGATGGGAAATGCCAGAACCTCTACTGGATACAATCAACATTAACAGTCATTATATGATTCACTTACATACAGTTCCATTACCAAAAAGGGGGAAAATGGGAAGCCAGCAGTAATTTAACTACTAGCAGTAATAGTCGAACTTACATTAGCAACTGAAATACATTGTACAGAGAATTACAGAGAACAGAGAATTACAGAAAACATTCTACTTTACAGAAGCATTCACCAAATACATTAGTGTGAAAAACCTTACATACACATACTTGTGTTAAGAATCTATGCACATCCAACATGAAGTACTAATAACAATAGGATGATGTATCGAAGTCTAACATTGCTTTTTTGTGAGGGCCCACAGTCATGGTACAAATCAGTCATGTAACTATTCCGAGTTAAGAATGGCAGAGATGGAATGCTACTGTTAACAATTATGTAGTGAGAAGCAAGGAAAGGGAGGAAAATTGTAAGGAAAGTGGCACAAACAATTATCTGTACATCTGGAAGACCTTGTAAAATCTATCTGTTGGTAGGCTATACATTAGAATCCTAATAGCTATAAAAACCAACGAACAACCCTAATTTAGATAAAACATATCAATACATAAACTACTAAATACCCTACAACAAGTTTGTGAAATTTTCCAAGAACTTACTATTTCTAAAGTCTTGTTGGTCATTGAGAACTGTGACAGGGTTCTTAGACAAAACACTACATATTTCAATTTCTTCTAAATCGTTCATCTTTTACTTCTAGGTGACATGTAATATGTCTATAGATTTTTCAGTATTAGAAATGTCATGGTACAGTCCCTCAGACATATGCTGAATGCTCTTTATATCTCTCTGAAAAACATCTGCCAGTCTGGCCTGTATAACATTTATCACATGACCCACAACTGATCTTGTATACTACAGATTTTATGTAGGGATCTATTTTATTTTTGTATCGTCTCAGTTGTTTGCTTGAATTGTCGTTGGTTTTAAATTAAATTTACACCTCTATATTTTTAAGTAATGAGGCAATTTTAGTGGAAACTGCACCCATATAGGGTACGGGCCCAAAGTATCATTTAGTGTTACTACTGTCGTCTGCAGTTAACTTGGTTAGTTGTACTTTTTGCTGTGGTCTTCTTGCTGTGGTCTATTTGTCTTTTTCTGTTTTCAGGAGATTGGTTACTATTGAGGGATAGTAACCATTATTTACAGCAACCTTTTAAGATTCATATCTCTTTAACGATTTCAGTTAGTCTTAATGATAATGTTGTCAGTCTGCTAATCATTAAATTAAAGGGAGCTTTCTTATGAGAATTTGGATGGCATGATGTTGAATTTATGATGCAATCTGTAGCAGTAGGTCTGCAGTGAATCTCCAGTGTCATCTCTATATCCCATCTTTGAATGGGTAGATCTAAGTAGTTACTACAGTTGTTTGCCACAACCTCTTTAGTAAATTTTATACCCTGGTGTAAATTATTAAGGACAATGTGCAAATCATCAATTTCTTGCATAGAACCTTCAAACAGAAAAATGCAGTCATCTACATATCTTTCGTATAGTTAAATTTTACTGGTACTTCGTTCAGACTCATTGAAAAATTTTCTTTCTAGACTATTGACTAGTGTGCCTGCCTGGCAGCTTGCTATAGCCACATAGTCTTTTTAGAAATATATTTGATCTTTGAACTGAAAGTAATTATTTGAGGTTACAAGTTCCACAAGGGCGATAATCTCAGAGATACCTGGAGGTGAAACTTCCGTAAATGTAACAAAATTACTCCTCATTAGTTAAATTGTCTTTGATATTGGTATGATAGTGAACATATTAGAAATATCAAATTAAACTAATTTACAGTTATGAGTAACGGTCATGTTTTCTGACTGTGAGGTAATTTCCATCGAGTTTTCGATTGTGTAATTTTCTTCCCAGGTTAAAAATTCCTTAATACTATTGTCTAATTTTTTACTTAAAATATGCTGGGCTATTTATACAGTAAACAATTAGGCGAATAGGTTTGTTTTCTTATGTATTGTGGGTGTGCCCTTAATTTAGTACTGGGATTCATTACTATGCATTCCATTACCTCAAACTCTGAACAAAATATCACATTGCTTTAATTTATGTTTAATCTGTTCATTGAACCTAGCGGTGGGGTCTTACTATATCATTACAATATTTTTTCGTCAAAAAATTTGAAAAATTTGTTTTCGTATTCCACCTGTTTTATTATTAATAGAGTATTCCCTTTATCTGCTTTTAAGTATATTGCCTTATTGTCATCTAGTTTCTGACCGACGTCTTTTGTGACCATCTTGTTACAAGCACTAGAACTGTTATTTACATGGTTTGATCTGTCTCCCTTATTCTTAATTATTCCAGCCACCTTACTTGTCATTTGACTGACTTCAGTCATGTGAACGGCTACCTTGGTGCAGGTGATAATATTTTTAACTACACAATCATTAAATTTTTTACTTACGTTATATTGTAAATCCTTATAGAGAACATTCATTTCCATATAATTAAAAGATATGTCTGTAAGGATTCCTACCCTCTTAAAAAAATTAAAATTTAGGTTGTCCGCTGTATTCAGGTCATTGCTTCAACCGTATATTCGCACTACTGCTGAACATTGTGCAGAGTAATCACGACTTACTAAACGAAGAGAACTTGAGAACTCGGCTGTGGCTAAACATTGCCTAGAAAACGGGGCATAAAATACAACCTGGAAAGGACCAGACTTTTGACTGAAACACCATTATATTGGAACTCTGTTACAAAAGGAGCTATCGATATTACAGTAAACAGCAACAATTTGAACAGGGACCAAGGATACACACATAGTAGGGCATCGGTGCGGACTCTGGACATAGAGGGAAAGTAAAGATGGAATTCTGACGTTTCTAGGGGCATAGGAGTGGCGGTTTCAAACGTGACGCCGGTCCTTCGCGCCATCTGACGTCACTTGGTCCCGCGGCGGGACGGAGCTGCTAGGAGCTGCCCAACTCGTCTTCTGCGCATGCGTCATACCGGCGCTCTCCGCAAGTTTCCAGACTCTGCCATTGCTTCAATATAAGCAGAACAGTGCCAGCTCCGGGAATCTGTAGTTTTAAGTCGTGAGGACGAAAGCCGGGACAACTATCGAAAGGTCAAGTGTTTTATTCGAAGTGACGTGGTTTGTAAAGAGAACATTTTGTTTAAGCATAGCACCGCGAAAGACACCAAGGACTGACAGATATTTAAATCTGAATATCTGGGCTAAAAGAGGACTACTTTAAAATGAGCTCTAAGAGTAAAAATGTTTTGATACTTAAAAAGGAACTACGTGAGTTGAGGGCATATCTCTTAACGATTTTAATAACTATTAAATTTTTGGGCCTTGAAGCTTGACAAGCAAACCGAATTAGCAGTACATCGTACATCAGCTTTGTCCACAAAGACACATAGCTATGAGACACCACCACAACGTAACACGCAAGTGACTGCACAGATAAACAGAGATTCAATTATGCCAGCCGCTCAAAGGACACCCAGTGCCTAACTATTAGATTTACGAGTCTGGTCCGCTTGTATACTTAGCCACATCGTAAAAATACTACCTAGAATGGATAAAGCGCCCTATGAATAATTTGGTGCTAGGCAGCTCTAGATTTTTGGCACTGGCTGTAGTTTAATAACAACTTAAACAAGTAGTAACCTCCCTAATCTGATTGGGAAAAACCGCAATATAAAATCCCTTAATTAGCTGTCAGATGCTAGCCCTACTCACGATTCAAATCTTATAGTAATAAATAATCTTAGCCTAGAACTACAGAGCTCACTCAATGCCCTGGCCATGCTGATTGTAGCTTACACTAAGGAAACAAAGAGCTGGCGCTTTATTGCGTCCAATCCAATCAACAAAAGTAAGCAGCGTTACTAACGCCGTCCCCAAAAGCCATCACAAAGGATAAAAAGCAACGTTTCGCACATCCTCAGATTAGCCTCTCTACAATAGCGACTAATAGAATGTTTTAATAAATTTCAATCATCAAACATGAACACATAGGTTAAATCACTCATCGATCGCCAAACGGAGTAGCGCAAGGAAGGCGCATCAACAGTCCACTGGGGCGGACTGATCTAAGGCCACTGTCTTCAAATATCTTAAAGAAGTGCAGCGAGGTGAAGTCGTCGACAACCTCCTGTATTTCGACGGGAACGCACTCCATCATTTTCAAGGCATAACTGCAGCAAGTAAGTGATGTGCAAGAGAATTTAAAGCCTCGGTTTTCAGAGAAACTCCGGAAAGATAAAACTCACACACACTAAACACTGGCGCCATCACAAACCACAGATGACCAACGTCAGAAGTTATCTATGGTGAAATTAATAATCAACGCGTAGGGTAGCATCAACTATGTCCTTCTGTTTTTTAACGAGGGAGAGAGTAGGATTAAGCAAAAACCAGTATCTCTATCTATAAGGTTACTTGCTAATTTAATTTCAACAGCTTCCTTAACAAGTCTTTCCCGGTAGCTGGAAGTGCATGCCAAAAATCTCCGTGTTGTTATATTCCATGGGATGACCGGTGCCAAGACAATGTTCTGCCATTGCGGGTTTGCTCGGCTGTTGTACGTGTGCCGCTTATGCTCAATACAGCGGTCCTCCACAGACCTGATTGACAAACACACGACATGCCACAACTGCAAGGAATACGGCAGACACGTGTCTTACGCAAACCAAGGTCAAACTTTACAGAACCTAAAGGGATCTGGTCTTATATGGTGGTCGAAAAATGGACTTCACATCATATTTCAGCAAAAAAACGACCAATCCTGATCTAAACGCTCCCTGCGTAAGGTAAAAAGCCGTAGACTTTGGTGCCACCTCGGTATTGTCATCAGTCACCCTGTGCACAGTTGGCCGATAGCGCAAAGCAGGTCTGATCTGTCTCCCACTACAACCATTATGACGAAAATTGACTTAGAGATGGGCTAACTCAGCTGACAAACTGTCAGGGTCCGAGATGATTTGGGCTCTATGAAGCTTTTGCGAAGTACCCCATCAAGTTGAGCCAGATGGTGACAACTACTCAGCGTGCAGGTACAAGTCAATTTGAGTAGGCTTCCAATATTCCTCCTGACCAACATGGGACTGAAGGGAAGAGAGCCATAATTTTCCACCTCCATCGTGAAATAAATATTCGGGAGTTATGAATTCAAATTTTCACTGCCGTGAAGTCAAACAACAAAAGTATCGTTTACATATCGCAAAAAAGCACGCAGACGGCTTTGAGAAACCAGGTCCCGATTCCTACAAGAATGTAGTGCATTTGATGGTTTAGGGAAACCACGTGCTTCCAATTTGACAGGCTGTTACGATGGTACTTGGCACTACACATAGAAGTTTGAATAGTTTAGGTCGAACCCCCACGTGCTATGGCGCGAAGATACATATACACTCCTGGAAATGGAAAAAAGAACACATTGACACCGGTGTGTCAGACCCACCATACTTGCTCCGGACACTGCGAGAGGGCTGTACAAGCAATGATCACACGCACGGCACAGCGGACACACCAGGAACCGCGGTGTTGGCCGTCGAATGGCGCTAGCTGCGCAGCATTTGTGCACCGCCGCCGTCAGTGTCAGCCAGTTTGCCGTGGCATACGGAGCTCCATCGCAGTCTTTAACACTGGTAGCATGCCGCGACAGCGTAGACGTGAACCGTATGTGCAGTTGACGGACTTTGAGCGAGGGCGTATAGTGGGCATGCGGGAGGCCGGGTGGACGTACCGCCGAATTGCTCAACACGTGGGGTGTGAGGTCTCCACAGTACATCGATGTTGTCGCCTGTGGTCGGCGGAAGGTGCACGTGCCCGTCGACCTGGGACCGGACCGCAGCGACGCACGGATGCACGCCAAGGCCGTAGGATCCTACGCAGTGCCGTAGGGGACCGCACCGCCACTTCCCAGCAAATTAGGGACACTGTTGCTCCTGGGGTATCGGCGAGGACCATTCGCAACCGTCTCCATGAAGCTGGGCTACGGTCCCGCACACCGTTAGGCCGTCTTCCGCTCACGCCCCAACATCGTGCAGCCCGCCTCCAGTGGTGTCGCGACAGGCGTGAATGGAGGGACGAATGGAGACGTGTCGTCTTCAGCGATGAGAGTCGCTTCTGCCTTGGTGCCAATGATGGTCGTATGCGTGTTTGGCGCCGTGCAGGTGAGCGCCACAATCAGGACTGCATACGACCGAGGCACACAGGGCCAACACCCGGCATCATGGTGTGGGGAGCGATCTCCTACACTGGCCGTACACCACTGGTGATCGTCGAGGGGACACTGAATAGTGCACGGTACATCCAAACCGTCATCGAACCCATCGTTCTACCATTTCTAGACCGGCAAGGGAACTTGCTGTTCCAACAGGACAATGCACGTCCGCATGTATCCCGTGCCACCCAACGTGCTCTAGAAGGTGTAAGTCAACTACCCTGGCCAGCAAGATCTCCGGATCTGTCCCCCATTGAGCATGTTTGGGATTGGATGAAGCGTCGTCTCACGCGGTCTGCACGTCCAGCACGAACGCTGGTCCAACTGAGGCGCCAGGTGGAAATGGCATGGCAAGCCGTTCCACAGGACTACATCCAGCATCTCTACGATCGTCTCCATGGGAGAATAGCAGCCTGCATTGCTGCGAAAGGTGGATATGCACTGTACTAGTGCCGACATTGTGCATGCTCTGTTGCCTGTGTCTATGTGCCTGTGGTTCTGTCAGTGTGATCATGTGATGTATCTGACCCCAGGAATGTGTCAATAAAGTTTCCCCTTCCTGGGACAATGTATTCACGGTGTTCTTATTTCAATTTCCAGGAGTGTATTTGTTACATTCAGCTTAATTGAGTGGCACGGAGATGTGGGTGGTCTCCATGTTTGGCTACGTTTTTCGTCGTACGGTGCCAGCACACAGTTGCCGTAAATTCAATTTTTAATCTGAAATAAAACATAACAAAACAATGCAGGCAGGTATTGCGGTGAAATTAAAAATATTGACTCACTCACTTTGATTTATAATTGAACCAAGTGGTTTATTATTATTATTATTTTGAATATATTCACTAAACACTTAAAATGCAGTCTGAAGGGCTCTTACGTAAGGGCGGCCGTTAATAACTGATGCTACAATACTTCACCATAAAATTTATATTTCGCGATCACGGCATTCGACAGTCTGTTCACAATTCACAAATACACTCTTGTCTGCTGTCCTAAACCACTATATTCCGCTCCACTTGATCGCTTTCGAACGTGGCTACCAACCCACTACTACCCCCAGATGCGCGGCACGTCCAGCTCTTAGCGTCGCTCAGAACCAACTCCCCTGTTATCAAAGATGGCCGCCCTATGCGCCCTCGAAACGACTGCGTAACTCAAAACAATGTTTGACAAAAAGAATTACGAATATTCTAAAACTAGACACAAAAACAGATATGATACATTGAAAAACATGGAAATTTTCTGGATAATAACAGTTTAAAGTCCAGTTTTTTGTACCTGCCACCGTTTTTCACAAATAAATTTCTTGTGGCGTGATATTGGTTTTCCCGGATTTTGATACTAAACATAAATAAAAAAATAAAAATACGTATTTAATTACTCATCTACCTCTTTAAACGTTGGAATGCTGCCGCTAGTTTCGTCTCTTTAAATTTATTTAGTACCAAAAACACAGTTTCTCTTAGTCGAATCCCATATTCCGACCTCTCATTCAAAAATGGTACATGTTTTGCTAATTCGGCTACGATTGCTCGATGCAGCTCCACTAGCCGCATCCGTAGACACTTTCGTTATATTAATCGGCCAAAGCATTGCCGAGATATTAGCTTTCGAACTTTGATAAATTTACAATTTTTAAGACGACAATAACTTTCAAACTATTACATATTTTTGTGGCGCGTCTAGATAATTTAGCTTCACATATTTTTCTGTCCACGAGTGCCAACTCGCACTTCCTTGTCACTCTTAGTTCTGTTTCTATCAATTTTTCTCTGGAATATTAATTCCTCCAAGCTCGAAATCACGGTCATACGTGCCCTTGCCAAGCGCTCGGGTTTTTCCAAGGCCGTGTAAACGCTAGCCGCTCGCCACGGCCACGTAGCAAGCTCCAGCGACGTGCTCTGTGGCGGGAAACTGCCGCTCTAAGCTGCCGCCACAGCTTGTACGCTCACACTGTATACTGCCTGACAAACCAAGTGAAGCACCCAGACGAAATGGTCTCACGTTGATGGAACTTCGTACATCTACTCATCATCGGTGGGTATATAAACGATTAGGGTTACATTTCTTTGTGACAGGCAGAACGCCACCAGAGTGCATTAGTGTTGTTCATATTTAGTACTGTTACCATACCTGGTAAGCTACACAGGGTGTAGAAAAATTGGGTCTCGAAATTTTGACCGTGGATAGCTGATGCCAGTAGGAACCAAAATTACTACTGTTGTGTAGGTCGACATAGCACAATTTTTACGCTACGGAAACTTGTCTCCACGCACTCCGATTGGCCGCGGGATTGCGCTGTCGCCGGATGTTCTGGAGAGCTCATGACCGCGAATGCTTTGCCTGCCGGAGGTCGCGATGTATCCAAGCCGGCCCGCACGCTCGGTGGTAGAGCACCAGCCTTCCAATCTGGGGGCCTGGGGGCGAATCCGCTGGGGTCCCGATACACCCGTTGTAGCTTCATGATAAGAAGTACCGGGAACAAACCCACCAACAGCTGTTAGTTCGCGTACAGAAAGTCTTTTACAAATTCTGTCGTTCCTGAAAAGGGCCTTTTTTGTAGCTAGGACATTGTTTACTTAAAGTAGGTGCTAGAACTGGCGACTCCCTGAAGCGACACAAACTTGGAAACGTCGAACGGTGTTCTGCCGTTCAAAGATTCCTGGTATTGCCCTGGTGTGATTGGCGGCATGTTGAATGCGATCCATTAATTCCTCTTCGTGAACCGACAGCCATAGCGCAACCTGTCAACCGACGAATGGCAACAGGGCAAACCCACGGCCAATCGGAGGGCTTGGAGCCAAATTTGTGTAGTTTAAAATGATGCGTTGTCGACCTACACAACGTTAGTAATTTTGGTTCCGACTGGCATCAGGTATCCATGGTTAAAATTCCGTGACACAATTTTTCTTCACTCAGTATAAAGGCGTGAACAGTTCAAATGGCTCTGAGCACTATGGGACTTAACTTCTAAGGTCATCAGTCCCTAGAACTTAGAACTACTTAAACCTAACTAACCTAAGGACATCACACACAGCCATGCCCGAGGCAGGATTCGAACCTGCGACCGTAGCGGTCACGCGGTTCCAGATTGTAGTGCCTAGAACCGCTCGGCCACGCCAGGCAGCGCGTGAATAGTGTCAGATGTTTAGTGAGCATTGTGAAGGACAAAGAAATGCCGTGTCGTCGTGTGAGACAGCGTTACGAGCAGCTCATAGAGTTTGAAGGGGACCTTCTTGTGGGGGTCCATTTCGCTGGCTAGCGAAAGATGCAACATCCAGATTTGTCGGACTTTCGAATTTGACAGTAGCCCATTGTTGAACTGCTTAGGAACGTGGGGGGCGGACCACCACAAAGAAGAATATAAAAGAGTTTTAAGTTTGCACCTGTTACTGCCCTTAAAAGTAGTCACCAGCGTTGTCTAGAACCCATTGCCAGCGATGTGGAAGGCGTAGTATACCGTTAGCAGAGCCTGTTCTGTTGATGGTGCGAATGGAGCGGTCTACTGCCTGTCGAATGTCTGGAAAAGTTCTGAAGCGAATGCCACGAAGTGGTTCCTTCATCTTCGGAATCAAATCAAAGTCACAAGGACTTAAGTCGGGGAGGCATGGTGGATGGTCAGTACTTCTCACTCCCATCGACCGAACAGAACAGCCACAGATTGCGCTGTATGCGCCCGCGCATTGTCGTGCAAAATGGTGGGTGGGTTGCGCAGAAAGTATCACCGCTTGTTACGCAAAGCTGATCGCAAGTGATGCTCCAAAAACGAACAGTAATACTGTGCACTGACGGTCTGCCGTGGAGGAACGTAATGCGTTTGGATAACACCACCACAGTAGTACACGAGAAGCACCATAAATTTAGACCGCTCCATTCGTACCATCAACAGAACAGGCTCTGCTAACTGTATACTATGCCTTCCACACAACGCTGGTGACTACTTGGAAGGACAGTAACAAAAAAATGGCTCTGAGCACTATGGGATTTAACTTCTGAGGTCATGAACCCCCTAGAACTTAGAACCACTTAAACCTAACTAACCTAAGGACATCACACACATCCATGCCCAAGGCAGGATTCGAATTTGCGACAGTAGCGGTCACGCGGTTCCAGACTGCAGCGCCTAGAACCGCTCGGCCAAACCGGCCGGCAAGGACAGTAACAGGTGCCAATATGTAATTTTTTTGTATCGGTTGTGAATAAATTGTTGCCACTATTTAAGTTCCAACCCGCGTATATTCGACAGAGTTGGCGAAATTAATTTCCAATGACTTAGTTATTCATCGAATTAAGCGTAGCATAGCCTTAAAGATGCAAAATGAAGGAACACTTGTGATCGTAGTAACAAACTCATCACAAATATACATAGACTTCCATGGAGTATTTCCGTACAAATATGGTGCATTGAGCATTTCCGAAATAAAAATGCTTCTCTTGAGCCAGTAGGAAGTCGCATCGAGTAACTACAATAATTTGTGTCTGGCTACAGTAGACAATTAGTTTGTAAAATCGGAGAGACACGCAACACATAAATAATCATTTCAATTCGGGGCGGGAAACGGGCTGTTATTCCCTCACAAAAGTTTAACGTTGATGAAAAAAAGGCGAAACCCAATGTTCTCATTTAAGGAAATAAACAAGCTTTTTCTCAGAGGGTACAATCGCCAGCATAGCTCATAATTCATTGTACTGTAATCACAATTGTTTAACACACACACACACACACACACACACACTTACACACATATATAAATAAGAGAGGTTAGCCAAGTACAGAAGTAAAGAGGTAGTAAGTTTTTCCTCTCTCAATACGTGGATGGAATAGCAGAGAAGAAACCTGATGACACTGGTAGTCATTACCTTCCACTATACAAGGCAGTGTATAGTGTAAGGCAATGAGTACCAGCATCAGCAGGTTTCATCTCTGCTATTCCATCCACGTATCGAGAGAGGAAAAACTTACTTACATAGCTAACCTCTCTTACTTATTTTCATGATCCTTATTCTAAATAAACGACTCTGGAGGCAGAGGCTCCGTATCGAAGATTTATACCGTGTACAGGGAAAGCGCAAAATATCATTACTGTCATACACGGAGGGAAGGATGAGTTGAGTGATCGTGAAGACAGTCATTTGAAGAGGACTGTGACGAAAAATGACAGGACGACAGCTGCGAAAGTCACTGCAGAACTGAATGTCACTCTCACGAATCCTGTCAGCACCCAAGATACGAAGTGAGCCCCATAATCAGCAAATTCTACGGCTAACTGGAAATAAAATGAAGAGTCGAAGAAACTGGTACACCTGCCTAATATCGCGTAGGGCCCCCGAGAGCATGCAGAAGCGCAGCAGTACGGCGTGGCATGGACTCGACTAATGTCTCAAGTAATGGTGGAGGGAACTGAAAGCATGAATCCTGCAGGGCTGTATATAAATCCGTAAGAGTACGATGGGTGGAGACCTATTCTGAACAGCACGTTGCAAGGAATCCCAGATATGCTCAATTACGTTCAAGTCTAGGGAGTTTAGTGGCTATCGGAAGTGTTTAAACTCAGATGGTGATCCTGGAGCCACTCTGTGCTGGGTGTCACATAGTCCTGCTGGAATTGTCCAAATCCGTTGGAATTCACAGTGGACAAGTACGGATGCAGGTGATCAGACAGGATACTTACGTACGTTTCACATGTCAGAGTCGTGTCTAGACGTATCAGGCGTCCCATACCACTCCAACTGCACAATCCCCGCACCATTACAGAGCCTCCATACCCGTATCCGTCCATCCGCTCTATACAATTGGAAACGGGACACATTCGACCAGGTAACAAGTTTCCAGTCGTTAATAGCGTAATATCGGTGTTGACGGGCCCAGACGAGGCGTAAAGTTTTGTGCCGTGCAGTCATCACGGGTACAGGAGTGGGCCTTTGGCTCCGAATGCCCATATCGATGATGTTTCATTGAATGAGTCGCACGCTGACACTTCCTGATGGCCTAGCACTAAAATCTGCTCCAATTTGCGGGAGGGTTGCATTTCTGTCATGTTGAACCATTTTCTTCAGTCGTCGTTGGCCCCATTCTTGCAGGATCTTTTTCCGGCCGCAGCGATGTCGGCGATTTGATGTTTTACCTGATTCCTCATATACACGGTACACTAGTGAAATGGTCGTACGGGCAAACCCCCACTTCTTCGCTACCTCGGAGATGCTGTCTCCCATCGCTCGTGCACCGACTGTAACACCACGTTCAAACCCACTTAAATCTTGATAACCTGCCACTGTAGCAGCAGTAACCGATCTAACAACTGCACCAGACCCTTGTTGTCTTATGTGGGCGTTGCCGAACGCAGCGCTGTGTTCTGCCTGTTTACATATCTCTGTATTTGAATACGCATGCCAATACCAGTTTCTTTGGCGCTTCATTGTAGAAAACCCCTCATTAGTGACGCAAAGCAGGAAAACCATAAAACCTCGACTATGGAGCAATAGATGAATGTTATTTGATAGGTTGAGTCTTGTTTAACTGCTTCCAGACTTTCGGCGAGTTTATGTCACATGAGCGGAACATAGCAGGGTTTCGGCCACCGTTTGGGCAACCATATCGTGACATTCCATGGGCCCCGCGGTTTACTTTGTAAGGTCGCAATACTGCGAAGGATTATGTGGGCATTTTGGCTGTTCAGGTGCATCCCGTTGTCAATGTCCGTTCTCCAATGGTGATGCTGTGTTCTACAACGAATGGATCCCTGTTCATGGAGTTCGCTTCATCCAGAACTGGTTTTGAGATTACGAGGACGAATTGTTGCATCTCTCTCGTATCTTCAGGGGGTCGATAGGTTATTGGATTTGGCATTTCCCTTTGTCACCCCAGTCACTAGATTTCGACATTATTGGGCCGTTGCGGTATACTTTGCCTCATCGTTATGTGAATTTGCTGCCATTTTTCGGGAAAAATTGTTTAAGATTTCTTTTAAAACCATACAGGATCTGTATTTATCCATTGCAACAAATGGGAGCTGCTTTGAATGCCAACGCATTCAAAAAAAAGAAAAAAAAAATTCAGATATGTATGAAATCTTATGGGACTTAACAGCTAAGGTCATCAGTCCCTAAGCTTACACACTACTTAACCTAAATTATCCTAAGGACAAACACACACACCCATGCCCGAGGGAGGACTCGAACCTCGGCCGGGTCCAGCCGCACAGTCCATCACTGCAGCGCCTTAGACGTATTTCCTACGCCTTATTAGACAAGGTAATGTGTTATGTTTTTGGAGCTTCCACGTTTTTGTCTGCCCCTATATGCTTAAATATATTTCTAAATACAGAACTTGATATTTTTGCTGTCTTTTTTTCTGCACAGTGCTGGTCTGTGAGAGAGACTACATGGAAGGTTTTTCATGCTTCATTGATTTCGTGTCCGCCCCCGGTAGCTGAGTGGTCAGCGCGACTGAATGTCAATCCTAAGGGCCCGGGTTCGATTCCCGGCTGGATCGGAGATTTCCTCCACTCAGGGACTGGGTGTTGTGTTGTCCTAAATAATCACCATCATTTCATCCCCATCGACGCGCAAGTCGCCGAACTGGCGTCAAATCGGAAGACTTGCACCCGGCGTACGGTCTACCCGACGGGCCCTAGTCACACGACATTTACATTGATTTCCTGAGTGTTAGATAGATTTTACGCCCTTATTACACCCGTCCACATCTTTATTTATATAGCGCTGTAATGTAATACCACTGGTATAGCCAAATATGTTTTCGTTGCTCACAAGAGTCACTACTCCTTAGTTACGTTTGTAGACGGAACTACTGGACGTTTATCCACTTTGAATGTATCATATCGTAAATTAATTGTCTACTAACTTGTCCGCCGAGACAGTTTACTCACTAAAGACGAATATTGAAGGTGACGTGGTGCAGAAACTGTGGTCATGTGGTCGCAAAAGGGTGGCAACGTGCGCCGGCGTGCGGGCTACTACAGCTGACTTAACGCTGAACGCTTCTGAAATTTTACGGTACACTGATAATTTTTACTTTTGATTCTTGTAACTACAACTGAATGAAACACAATTTTCGTGCCACGCGTCTTTCGTCTTTATTCTCTGCAAGACATCTTCAGTGGCAGGTTCCGTGAATGATTTTCAACGTGTTGTGTTTGTTCCACAGCGCAGTCGAGGTCATTAGACATGGAGAACAAGATCGTATTATGAAAGGATGGGAAAGAAAATCGACCGTACTTTTTCAAAGCAACCGTCCCGGCATTTTCCTAGAGGGAATTGGAGAAATCACGGAAAATCTAAATCTCGATGGCCGGTCAAGCACTTGAACCGTCGTCCTTCCAAATGCGAGTCCATTCTGCTAACCACTGCGCCTTTTCACTACGTGTTTTGATGGAAAGAACAGAGATTTCTTGAAGTCGAAATAAATCATGCTATTTCTTATATCCTGTGTTTTTCTTTTTTCCACGCCTATATCTACAACCACACGATTACTCTGCAATTCACAATTAAACGCCCGGCATATGGTTCAGCGAACCACCATCAAGCTATTTCTCTACCATTCCAGTCCCGAAGAGCGCACGGGAAAAACGAACAGTTAAATCTTTCTGTGCGAGCTCGTATTTGTCTTATTTTATTATGGTGATCATGCCTTCCTATGTAGACGAGCGCCAACAAAATATTTTCAAAGTCTGAGGACGAAGTTGGTGACTGAAATTTCATGAGAAGAGTCTGCAGCAACGAAAGTCGCCTTTGAATTAATAATTTTCATCCCATTTCGCGTATCATATCCGTGGCACTCTCTCCCCTATTTCACGGTAATACAAAAACGAACTGCCCTTCTTTGAACTTTTTCGATGTCGTCCATCAAGGTTATCTGATGTGGGTCCCAAACTGCACGGCATTACTCCAGAAGAGGGTGGTCAAGCGCTGTGTAAGCATCTCTTTAGTAGACCTGTTGCATTTTCTAAATGTTCTGCCAATAAATCGCAGTCTTTGGTTTACTTACACCACGACATTATCTATGTGATCGTTCCAATATAAGTTATTCGTAATAGTAATCCCTAAGTACTGTATTTTACGGACTATAAGATCCTACTGATTATAAAACACATTTTAATTTTAAGCAGTTTTTTAAATAACATTTTTACTAATTTTATTATTAGACTTTAAAGCCTGACTAAAAAAAATGCTTAGTTTATAAAATCGAACTGAGCTTTAAAATGTTTGAAAATCGTCATCTGAACTTTCTTCTTCTTCTTCTTTTTCTTATTTTTCCTCTTGGTCTTCATCGTTGTCATCTTCATACATAAGAAGGTCTTCACTGCCATTGAGAGCGTTACTTATGCAGCACTTCTTGAAAGATTTAACAATAATGTCTTCTCTCACTGCAGACAACTACTGTTGTATCCACTGACACACTTGTTTGATTGTAGGTCGTTTTAAAGATCCCTTCGGAGTCAATTCATGTTGGGTTTCCTCATCATCCATTTGCTCCATTCCTCCTCTCATATACATGTTAAATTATTTATTTATCGAGACATCAGAGGCTACAATTGTGCAATAATCTCCCCCCCCCCCCCCCCCGGAATGTCAGCAAGCTTTCCTTGCCTCAGTTTCTCTTCCACAGAATTTTTCAGATGACTACTAAACTGATTTAGCACAAGAAGAGAACCTTTCTTCAATAAAGCACCTTTTTTCTCTCCCGTATTCCGTGAATCCATAATTTTATACCAGCCTCGCCCATCCAATCCTTGTCATGTACGTGTAAAACAACACCTGGCGGTATTTCAGAAGGATCTGGCATTGTTTTGCTCTTGAAAATGATCTTTGGATTACGTATAGTACCGTCAGAAAAACATGAAAGCGCCACAATGTAATCCATTTTTCCATGCTCACGTGTTTTTATAATTAGAGTTTTAGCACCTTTCAAGGCAACAGTTCTGTTACTCGGGGTACCAAATGTCAGAGGAGTTTCGTCCATACTCGCTATTTGGTTTATGGCCACATTGAGTTTCTTTCAATGTTGGATAATAAAGCAATGGAAAGATAACATTTTCTCTTCATACTCTTGTGGCATTTTCTGAGATATTGGTCTTGGTTAGCACGTTAAATCCATGACGCTTCATAAACCCGTAGCATCAACCAAACTCCACCCTTAGTCAGTCAAATTGCGCTGCAGCGCTAGACTACGAGTGTGTATTTGAATCATTTTTCTGTAAATTCCCGTGCCATTTTGACCGTGTCTTTGAATCTATTTTAATATTTCAGTCTAGTTTTTGGTCATTTTGCATTCAGTCCTCTATTTGCACATTTAATCTTACTAACTTTTTTTAGTTTTTCTTTAGTAGCCCGCCAATCGCGAATGGTGTTTTCTGTTGATGGAGGGCCAAATTCTGCTCAGCTGCTCTGTTTCCACGTTCTTCTGCATTTACTGTTACTTTCAGTTTATAACCCGCGTCACAGGAGTATCTTTAAATTTTTTTCCATTACGTAACTAACTACTGACAACAACATTGCACTGTTGCTGATAACATAAATCATTTCCAGTTCACGTTCACTGGCATTTCGACTGAAATGACCATCCTATGCTAGACAGTGTTCTGGGTTTGTGATGGCGCGCACGAGGGAGACAGTGTTAACAAGCTTGTGAATCCCCGCAACTCATGTTCGTCGCTTCGGTGCACTGTTGCTCCCAGCTGAATCTAATGTTGACACATAGAGAAACGTTTCGCGAGGCATCGACTACATGTCCATTTTTAAGACTGACGGGAATTCTAAATCAAACACTGGACTTTTTAAAATTAATTTCGAGTATAAGACGCCCCTGAATTTTGGAGGCAATTTTCCGAAGAAAAAATGTGCATACTATAGTCCGTAAAACACTGTAGTTGGCTTTATTTCAGATTTGTTTTTTTTTTATCACGTAACCGAAACTAAGCGGATTCCTTTTAGTACTAGTAGATGTCGTGTCACTAGGGCCACTCGTCGGGTAGACCGTTCGCCGGGTGCAAGTCTTTCGAGTTGACGCCACTTCGGCGACCTGCGCGTCGATGGTGATGAAATGATGATGTTTAGGACAACACAACACCCAGTCCCTGAGCGGAAAAAATCTCTGACCCGGCGGGGAATCGAACCTGGGCCCTTAGGATTGACATTCGGTCGCGCTGACCACTTTTTTTTTTTTTTTTTTTTTTTTTGTTCGTTATTGATCGTTGAGTTTGGTCGTAGCGGACGTCGCAAGACACCCTGTTCAAGTTCGGTGGTTGATCCTTCTACTCAGTTTTTTTATTACAGAGACCAACCGGCTCTCTGATGTGATGGTGGGCAGGAGGGAGACAGTGTTACCGGGGGCGGACTCCTTTTGGTACTCATGTGGATGACTTCACACTTCCATTATTTACAGTCAGTTGCCACTATCCGCACCATACAGATTTCTTGTCTAAACCGTTTTGCAATTTGTTTTGATCGTCTGATGATTTTATAAGACGTAAATGACAGCATCATCTGCAAAAAACTTAAGAGGGCTGTTCAGATTGTCTCCTAAATCTTTTATGCAGATTAGGATTTATGCAAATTAGGAACAGCAGAGGGCCTGTAACATTCCCTCGGGTAATGTCATTTATTATGTCCGGTTTACTCGTTGATTTTCCGTCAGTTACTACGAACTGTGACCTTTCTGAAAAGAAATCACGAATCCAGTCACACAACTGAGACAATACTCCACAGGCACACAATTTGTTTTTTGTGGTAAGTTCCTATAGGACCAAACTGCGAAGGTCATCGGTCCCTAGGCTTACGCACTACTTAATCTAACGTAAACTAACCTACGCTAAAGACAACACAAACACACATGCCGCAGGCAGGACTCGAACCTCCGACGGGGGGAGCCGCGCGATCCGTGGCAAGGCGTCCAAGACCGCACGGCTACCCTGCGCTTCCCAATTTGTTTCGAAGTCGTTTGTGAGGAACTGTGTCAAAAGCCTTGTGGAAATCTAAATACATGGAATCAATTTCACATCCCCTGTCGATAATACTCATTACTTCCAGAGAATAAAAAGCTAAATTGAGTTTCAGAAGAACGATGTTTTCTGAAATCGATGTTGGCTGCTTGTCTATATATATCGTTCTCTTCGAGGTAATTCATGGTGTTCGAACACAGCATATGCTCCAAAATCCTTCTGCAAATCGACTTTAGCGATATGGGTCTGTAATTCAGCGGATCACTCCCGTTCCCCTTCTTCGGTATTGGTGTATTTGTGCGACTTTCCTGTCTTTAGGTACGGTTCTTTCGATGAGCGAGCAGTTGTAAATGTATGCTAAGTGTGGAGCTATTGCGTCAGTATAATCTGTAAGGAACCTGACTGGAAGCCTTGCCCTTCTTAAGTGATTTAAGTAACTTCGGTACATCGAGGATATCTGCTTCCTAGTTATATTGGCAGTTATTCTTGATTCCATTTCAGGAATATTTACTTCATCTTCTTTGAGCAGGAATCTCAGAAAACTGTTTCCAGTAACTCCACTGTAGTGACGCTGTCAGTCGTAACCATTATTGTAGCACAGTGCTACTGTCAGAGTATGTTGGCATTGCACTCATATAGTTCTCTTCTAACATCGATATGAAACATTAATATGAGACTAGGGGTGAAAATTACCGAAATATCAGTTTCATAAGTCATGGCTGCAAAATACTACACGAATTCTTTACAGACGAATGGAAAAACTGGTAGAAGCCGACCTTGCGGAAGATCAGTTCGGATTCCGAAGAAATGTTGGAACACGTGAGGCAATACTGAACCTACGACTTATCTTAGAAGATAGGTTAAGGAAAGGCAAAACTACGTTTCTAGAATTTTTTGAATTAGAGAAAGCTTTTGACAAGGTTGACTGGAGTACTCTCTTTCAAATTCTGAAGGTGGCAGGGGTCAAATACAGGGAGCGAAAGGCTATTTACAATTTGTACAAGAACCAGATGGCAGTTATAAGAATCGAGGGGCATGAAAGGGAAGCAGCTGTTGGGAAGGGAGTGAGACAGCCTATCCCCGATGTTATGCAATACGTATATTGAGTAAGTAGTGAAGGAAACAAAAGAAAAATTTAGCGTAGGAATTAAAATCCATGGAGAAGAACTAAAAACTTTGAGGTTTGCTGAAGACACTGTAAATCTGTGAGAGACAACATAGGACCTGGAAGAGCAGTTGAACGGAATGGACAGTGTCTTGAAAGGAGGATATAAGATGAACATCAAAAAAAGCAAAACGAGGATAATGAAATGTAGTCTAATTAAATCAGGTGATTCTAAGGGAATTAGATTAGGAAATGATGAGTTCTGCTATTTGGGGAGCAAAATAACTGATGATTGTCGAAGTAGGGAGGATATAAAATGTAGACCAGCAATGGAAAGGAAAGCGTTTCTGGAAAAGATAAATTTGTTAACATCGAGTATAGATTTAAGTGTCAAGAAGTCTATTGTAAAAGTATTTGTATGGAGTGCAGCCATGTACGGATGTGAAACATGGACAAAAAATCGTTTAGACAAGAAGAGAATAGAAGCTTTCGATATGTGGTGCTACAGAAGAATGCTGAAGTTTAGATGGGTAGATCACGTAACTAATGAGGATGTACTGAATAGAATCGAGGAGAAGAGGAATTTGTGGCACAACCTGACTAGAAGAAGGGATCGGTTAGTAGACTCGTTCTACGGCATCAAGGGATCACCAATTTAGTGATCGAGGGAAGCGCGGAGGGTAAAAATCGTAGAGGGAGTCCAAGAGATGAATACACTAAGCAGATTCACAAGGATATTGGGTGCAGTAGTTACTCGGAGATGAAGAAGTTTGCACAGGATAGAGTAGCATGGAGAGCTACATCAAATTAGTTTCTAGACTGAAGACCACAACAACAACAGGGGTGAACTAATCTGTCGAATCTGGAATAGTTCTGAGTTGAGTCAGACAGCTACAAGAAGTAGCAATGTTGACAAAGAAATTTTGTCCTAAGGATAAAAAAAAGCTAACAACACCTATTTAAAAATTTTTATAAATGTGTGAAGAGAGGAAGTTTGTTGGGATCAGCGAATTAACTGTTTTCATTACCAGTTGTGATCGAACATCATCACGTCGTGGATCATGTGTGTCGGGCATCTCGTGCGACGTCAGTTTTTGAGAAGAAGGAGAGAAGAAACGTTAGAAGGGTTCAATTAACTGTTTTATATTCTCCCCTAATGTAGTTGTTTTATTTTTTCATAATTTATGTAAAGCCACATCGTTCCGATCAATATTTTTTTGCACACGTGTAGTTAATTTTGCAAATAGTACCACAGTAAGCTATGCTGAAAATGGGAACTACAAACCACAGCAGCATGTCACAGCGGCAGAGCGACCGTGCTGGCAGGTGGGGCTACAGAAATCAATTAGCAGCGGGAGTGAATAGCGTGTGGTCGGGCGCTGGCTCAGCACTGCCGGGGATAATGCTCAGCTGCGGTTGAATGTGGCCCAGTAAATCTCGCCGCCCGCTTACCCGGATCGCGGGTGCGCCTCCGGTCTCGAGCTGTGCCCACAGGCATGTGAACCACGGCAACCTGCGTCATCGCTTGTGGGCCACTAAATTATAGCTGTATTTATTTGCTGGTAATTTAACACCAATTAGCTACAGACATCTAAAGCTTAATAATGGCTGGAACTTTGACACTTCATGGACAGATTAAAAGATATCAAGTCCTGTTCTCTGTCATTAATCACATAAAATGACAAACAGCAGATATCTTCTATGATGGGAGGGCATCGATAAACGTCAGGCCGGCCGGTGTGGCCGTGCGGTTCTAAGCGCTTCAGTTTGGAACCGCGTGACCGCTACGGTCGCAGGTTCGAATCCTGCCACGGGCATGGATGTGTGTGATGTCCATAGGTTAGTTAGGTTTAAGTAGTTCTAAGTTCTAGGGGACTGATGAGCTCTGAAGTTAAGTCCCATAATGCTCAGAGCCATTTGAACCATTTGATAAACGTCACACACAATTTACGTAATTAAATTTGCGGGTTACTCCATTATAACTGAAGTCGTCGCAACCTGTATTTCTTGAAAAAAAAAAAAAAAAGAAAGAGAATGAAATAAGTGGAACATGTTTCTGACTGCACGGGAAGTACGCTGAACAGAAAATTAGTCGCATCTAGCAGACGTCACGCTAATACGATTCTAAACACATTAACGGTCTCATCTCGGCCGAGGAAAAGAGTCCTTCAAGCCCAGTTCTTTGGCCGGAAAAGAGGTTGTGTAGACTGAGAATGTAGGCCTTTTAACGAATTTCACTCTTGAAATTTTCCAGGTATCAGCTGATTGCACTAATACAGTTACCTCCTTTACTTAAATATTCATTTATACACCAGAGTAAAAAGTTTTCATCGGTGAACTTACTATTCTTCCTCTAGTTTACGCAATGACTCGTAATTCAGCAAGGGTGGTAAAATATATCAGCAGACTTATCATGCTATTCCTGTTTCGTTGTCTGGGGCGTCTTTTTGTTCCTGTCTAAGCTTTCCTAAACTATGCGTCCAAACTGTTTCAGTGACAAGTCGCTGGAATATTGTTGCTTTTTATCGTAATCTGTTTTTATTTATAAGTTCCTGAAACACTTTTTATAACCATTCATGCTCTTAACGAACATTGTGCAATATTTTTACACAAGACAAAGAACGTAATCACTCAGATTGTTACATGGACCAACCTCGATAGCCACTGAAACAATACTGTTTTAATGCCTAAGCAATTCTGACGTTATCTGACGCATTTGGCACCAGAATAGCATTATATATTACGAACATAGCTTCCAGTACCTTCTGCAACAGGATTACGTCGATTTGGTATTAATACGACTGTGTTAACTCAAATCGTTTTTCAGATTTAAGTTACATAAAGGTATGTGGCAATAATTATTTACTTCAAGATTTATGCGCCTAATAATTAATACACTACTGGCAATTAAAATGCCTACACCACGAAGGTGACGTGCTACAGACGCGAAATTCAACCGACAGGAAGCAGATGCTGTGATATGCAAATGATTAGCTTTTCAGAGCATTCACACAAGGTTGGGGCCGGTGGCGGCACCTACAACGTGCTGACATGAGGAAAGTTTCCAACCGATTTCTCATACACAAACAGCAGTTGACCGGCGTTGCCTGGTGAAACGTTGTTGTGATGCCTCGTGCAAGGGAGAGAAATGCGTACCATCACGTTTCCGACTTTGATAAAGGTCAGCAATGCTCAAGTTGGTCGAGATCTAATGACTGTTAGCAGAATATGGAATCGGTGGGTTCAGGAGGGTAATACGGAACGCCGTGCTGGATCCCCTCGTATCACTAGCAGTCGAGATGACAGGCATCTTATCCGCATGGCTGTAACGGATCGTGCAACCACGTCTCGATCCCTGAGTCAACAGATGGGGACGCTTGCAAGACAACAACCATCTGCACGAACAGTTCGACGACGTTTGCAGCAGCATGGTCTATAAGTTCGGAGACCATGGCTGCGGTTACCCTTGACGGTGCATCACAGACAGGAGCGCCTGCGATGGTGTACTCAACGACAAACCTGGGTGCACGAATGGCAAAACGTCATTTTTTCGGATGAATCCAGGATCTGTTTACAGCATAATGATGGTCGCATCCGTGTTTGGCGACATCGCGGTGAACGCACATTGGAACCGTGTATACGTCATCGCCATACTGGCGTATGACCCTGCGTGATGGTATGGGGTACCACTGGTTACACGTCTCGGTCACCTCTTTTTCGCACTGACGGCACTTTGAACAGTGGACGTTACGTTTCAGATGTGTTACGTCCTGTGGCTCTACCCTTCATTCGATCCCTGTGAAACCCTTCATCTCAGCAGGATAATGCACGACCGCATGTTGCAGGTCCTGTACGGGCCTTTCTGGATACAAAAAGTGTTCGACTGCTGCCCTGTTCAGCACATTCTCCAGATCACTCACCAATTGAAAACGTCTGGTCAATGGTGGCCGAGCAACTGGCTCCTCACAATACGCCAAGATTCATTACGCACTGTAGTCTTGAATGGACGTTACGACTTCAGGCATAGTGTCTTACAGCACAGTTAGAGTGTGTTATACTTTATTCCTACGTAGGTATCCTGTATGAAAATACTGGCTTCCTCGACGAAATACACTGATGGAATTGTCTCTGGTTGTGAGCCGAGTAGGGCCATCGTTTCGAAGCATAGATTCAGTTTCCTATTCGTCTTCTTCAGGCGCTCATCGCTTAAAGGAGGCAAGTAGGAAATTTGTTACGCCAGCACAGCGGTATTGTTCTGCTGATAATCCCACAGAGTTTCATCACACTGTTCGCATCTTACAAAGAAATTTATTGAAATTACAGTCCACTTAGGAAGTTTTAGTTACACGTTAGATGTTCCATTTTAATTATGTCGGACATCATAAACTATCCCAATAACGAAAGTGCTTCCTATATTCTTTGCAATGGTATTTCGACAGAGGTCAACAATCTTCTATCACTTGATGCATGAAGTAATACTACTGAACGATGGATAAGTCTGAAGTTAACATACAAAATTAAATTCGAGACTGTTGCACCTGACTGAAAACTGCAATTTAGATTATTTTAAACGAAATAATTTGTGATTTACGATTTCTGAAATTACACCAAAAACATTATGTCCATACTTGTTAGTGTAGAGCTTGCATGGCCACGAAACACCTCGCGGACATTATATATAAAAAATTTTAAACAATTGATTTTACACTAAATAGAAAGCGAAATTTTATCTTTGTCCATTCATTTACGGTATCTCAACTGAAGAGTCAATGGGAAGATCGCCGATTGCCTCATTCCGAACTTGGACACGTCAGCCTCTGGTGTTCACAACGCCTAAGACAGTTAGGACTGGCCCCAGTCCAAGAGTGTGTCACTCTGACGTAGACTATGAACTGTTCTTTGTCGAAGAATGAAATGCGTTCTGCTAAGAGCGATAACTGTAATGCATCGCAGTTGCATCGGCTCACCACAGACATCTGGACGCACCGTAGACAGCTACATTTAGACTCGCCTGGAAACGTGTAGTTACTTAATACCGGAATGATAACATAACAATATGTTTCACTTTAAGTATGTTGTGAGTTCGGTGTCAGTCTACAATGAGTCCAAAAACTACAACAGTGTGTGCCGGTTTCGGTCCGCCGAGATAATTTGAACTCCCGCCGCGTCGGCCCTTAGGCTGCGGTCACAGTGGTACCGATATCGGCGGATTCCGCCGACGATCGACACCGACCGAAGATGGACTATCTTTTCAAATCAGTACGCCACTATGAGCGCGGTCACACTGTAGCAGATTTCATTACCCGAAGGTGCCGACTTAGGACGGCGATCTGTGAAATTCAAATCAATTTGCTTTTTCGGTCAAATCGACCGACGTTCCCAAATATGGGCTGTGAGAATCTGGTAAGTTTAATCCAAGTAAATGTGTGTTTGTGACATCCTGAGGATAAAAATATCATAATCGGGATGTGGTTTGAGATCTATGGACGGAAATCGCATGTTTATTGGAAACAACAAGTCGGAAAAATCCCTATCAGATATTATAGGTGTAAATTATAACCTCAAAAAATTAATTCGTTCGAGTGAGAAGAATGCAGTTATATTATGCTTGAAGCTACCGTATTGGGTCTTTTTTGGGTTGTTGTAGGTGGACATTAGGCGCCTATAAATTATTATTACTGCTTACTGTCATTTTTATGCCAATAGGGCGATGGGTCTGTTACGTGAAGTGATTTGCAAATATGATGGGTGTGTCCACTTCTCAGCGATTTGCGTGTTCAGAGCATCTTATTCTAATCTTTGTTTATCATTCACACGTATGCTAAATTACAGTCATTGAAGGTTAATTAACGTATGTCTGCACAATTTGAAATAAACTGAGCAAATCATAGTGCGTAAAACCGAAGATTCATACGTGATACACTTTCGAATAACGAAAGCTAATTTCGAGTATTTGTAGAGATGTGATTCGAGGTCTATTAAAAAAAAAACGATACTCACATTAAAGATGCAGTTCTGGCTCAAGTAAAACTAAACGTTTCAAGTCCGAATTTGATATCTGAATCTTACATCTTTCCAGCATTCAGGCCTATACCCTGCTATACGGTGTTTTGAAAAGTACAATGTAAAGGTTTTTGTGTGATACGTTGGATGCTATATACGCCGCCCTAAAGTCTAATTAAAAAGCTCTTGCACCACAAATACTAAGAAATGTTAAATTTATTCCTTAGCGAGTTCTTAAGCTATGCTTTGTGTAAGTGCACTTAAAACATACTGTGATATAGATGATTTCCTATATTAATGACTGCACTCACTTTGAAATAATACTGCCACCAGTAAGTGTTTAAATAGCACTGAAGTTTCCAGTAGTTGATTCTGAATATTTGAGTATTCTGCCAGTATTGCATTAATTTTCCCCATTTTTATAATAAAGCAGGTTGCTGCGAAACCACAAATCTGTCTTTCATTAATTAAATAATTGTTACCTACTCACAGATAAATTTCATCCTTGCATCATATAATGGAAACAGTATCTAATTTACCACGTAACTTAACAATTACATGCTCATAAAGACATTGGCATAACACCGAGGTAGGCATGCTACCACTGTAGCATAATGAACCGTACTCGGAACAACGTCTTTGGTAGAGATCCTTGAAGAGGGGTATAACTGAAACTACATATGTTCATAATATACACGTTCAAATACGAAGAACATCAAGAATGGCATGTTAAATTCTAAGGTAGCGGCTCATTCTGACACTAATCGTTGGTGGGAGAAGTAAAGTGGTGTCACGTAATGAAAGCATTTCTAACTTTTATGACATGGTGTTTTTCCCTTCATCTCATATATTCGTAAAACTTGTCTGGTAATTCCAACAACTGATGACAGAGTGTACAGTACTCGCCACGTTCTTTGCGAGACAGATATAGCTTATTTACTTGTATTCGACGTCTGTTTAACAGCAAACGACCCACTGCAGCATTTATCTACAAGCACAGAGGTGTCGAGGTATCCACCACGCCCTTAGAGTTTAAAAACTCAAAATAGTTCAAATGGCTCTGAGCACTATGGGACTTTACATCTTAGGTCATCAGTCCCCTAGAACTTAGAACTACTTAAACCCAACTAACCTATGTGTTGTGGGTTGGCAGGAGAGCCAACACCGGGTACTAGAGGAATCCGAAAGGCACGCGTTTTAGCTCACGCAGGCTGGTGTGAGGTTTGGAACAGGACAAGGAAATTAGACTTTAGAAAAACGGACGTAGCTGGTGGAATACTTAACTTTAATCCATTAATGATGAGCGTCGCTCTTGACTGTACATGACTCAGTATCAATAGTAACTGGTAATGGCACCTTGCTAGGTCGTAGCAAATGACGTAGCTGAAGGCTGTGCTAACTATCGTCTCGGCGAATGAGAGCGTATTTTGTCAGTGAACCATCGCTAGCAAAGTCGGTTGTACAACTGGGGCGAGTGCTAGGAAGTCTCTCTAGACCTGCCGTGTGGCGGCGCTCGGTCTGCAATCACTGATAGTGGCGACACGCGGGTCCGGCGTATAGTAACGGACCGCGGCCGATTTAAAGGCTACCACCTAGTAAGTGTGGTGTCTGGCGGTGACACCACACTAAGGACATCACACAAATCCATGATCGAGGCAGGATTCGAACCTGCGACCGCAGCGGTCGCACGATTCCAGACTGAAGCGTCTAGAACCGCTCGTTTAAAATCTAACACCCTTCATACATCAATAGATTACACCCTAACGTCCTTGACCCTGCCACAAACTGACGAAGGAAATCGGACGCAACCGAGCTGTCGGCCGATGTTATCGGGCGACTTCTGGTGACGCAGTCCGACGACCGTTGTCGGTGCCACTGTGAACGCAGCCTTAGCGAGCAATGCTGTGGCCACCAATGTGCATCGGCGATGGCGAGCAATGGCCCACGTGCCGAGGAGGGAACGCAGTACTTGGGCGTCTTGCAGACAGGGCAATTGTGGCTGGTCGACGGGCTCAGGGCCTTTGCTGAGATACGGTGTAGTGCGTGCGTGATGGGCTATGATTTCAGAGTCAAACGGAGATCTGTCACTGACAGTTCGCCAGCGCTGGATAGTTTGATAGCACGTTGCTGTGCTCTGCCAGTATTCCGTTATTATAAGCGTCTTCGCTAAAGTTGTAGTTGCTGGTAGTTCGTTATTATGAGTTGCGATCAGCCAACGTGGTTTTGATATTCTGTAGTTTATGGCATTAAACAGGCGGGGCTTACTGGAAGCACTGATCGCTGGAATTCGGGAGTTGCTTGATATTGTCCGGTACACGTAAGACGTGAGGTTATTTGATGCACAGAGGTCGTTGGAGCAGCCTTTCGATCGCACCATGAGTTATAACAGATTGATGTGGTATACATCAGAATACCTTTCTCGACTGGTGGATATGCTTAGTTTGTCGGTTCAAGTGTTTGTTGGTGATCTTTGTGATATCCACATTCCATGGTTCAAATGGCTCTGAGCACTATGGGACTTAACATCTAAGGTCATCAGCCCCTAGACTTGGAACTACTTAAACCTAACTAACCTAAGGACATCACACAACACCCAGTCATCACTATCCACATTTCATAAAAACCTCTAGTTACACTTCTGTCTTATGAAAAAAATCATCAGTAACATTTCTGTCTTACGACAAAATTCATCAATAACACTTCCATTCCAATAATTAATTCCCGTTTTCCTTAGCCATTCAATACTAACCTAATTAATATCACCTAGTACACCCACAGGTACAGGCAGAATTTTTCCAACTTGTAGAATACAATCGTTCTTTGAATTTTCACCAACAGAACTTTATATCGAACAAACGCTCCCTTTGAGCAGGCACATTTAATACGCAATAATACTTGGAAAAAAACCACATTATCTACTGCTACTTGATCACCACATATGTAAAAACTTACCAACAGACTCTCTCTTTGAGCAGGTTCATACATAACAACTCATTAATAACTTCTTTGCCAGTAACTACAATGCCCCTTAAATCCATATCAACATCTGTTTCCACTTTCAGCAATATCACTATCTCTAATGGAGAGATCAAATTAATCACAGTAGATGCCAACATATTGAAGTCATTAACCTTCATTTCATCCTTCTTAGATCCATCGCTCATCTTAACATAATGATTGCAACGTGTAATACATTTGTTATTACTACTGCACTGAAGCGCCAAAGAAACTAGTTCATGATGCATATTCAAGTGTTGTTGTTGTGGTCTTCAGTCCTGAGACTCGTTTGATGCAGCTCTCCATGCTACTCTATCCTGTGCAAGCTTCTTCATCTCTCAATACGTGAAGAATTTGATAGAGCACTGAAAGACCTAAGTCGAAACAAGGCCCTGGGAGTAGAAAACATTCCATTAGAATTACTGACAGCCTTGGGAGAGCCAGTCCTGACAAAACTCTACCATCCGGTGAGCAAAATATATGAGACAGGCGAAATACCCACAGACTTCAAGAAGAATATAATAATTCCAATCCCAAAGAAAGCAGGCGTTGACAGATGTGAAAATTACCGAACTATCAGTTTAATAAGTCACGGCTGCAATATACTAACGCGAATTCTGTACAGACGAATGGAAAAACTGGTAGAAGCCGACCTCGGGGAAGATCAGTTTGGATTCCGTAGAAATATGGGAACACGTGAGGCAATACTGACCTTACGACTTATCTTAGAAGCTAGATTAAGAAAAGGCAAACCTACGTTTCTAGCATTTGTAGACTTGGAGAAAGCTTTTGACAATGTTGACTGGAATAATCTCTTTCAAATTCTGAAGGCGGCAGGGGTAAAATACAGGAAGCGAAAGGCTATTTACAATTTGTACAGAAACCAGATGGTAGTTATAAGAGTCGAGGGACATGAAAGGGAAGCAGTGGTTGGGAAGGGAGTGAAACAGGGTTGTAGCCTCTCCCCGATGTTATTCAATCTGTATATTGAGCAAGCAGTAAAGGAAACAAAAGAAAAATTCGGAGTAGGTATTATAATCCATGGAGAAGAAATAAAAAACTTTGAGGTTCGGCGATGACATTGTAATTCTGTCAGAGACAGCAAAGGACCTGGAAGAGCAGTTGAACGGAATGGACAGTGTCTTGAAGGGAGGATATAAGGTGAACATCAACAAAAGCATATTCAAGTAGAGAGATGTAAACATTCAGAATACGGCACTGTGGTCGGCAACGCCTATATAAGACAACAAGTGTCTGGCGCAGTTGTTAGATTGGTTACTGCTGCTACAATGGAAGGTTATCAAGGTTTAAGTGAGTTTGAACGTGGTGCGATAGTCGGCGCACGAGCGGTGGACACAGCATCTCCGAGGTAGCGATGAAGTGAGGATTTTCCCGTACGACCATTTCATGAGTGTACCGCGAATATCGGGAATCGGGTAAAACATCTAATCTCTGACATCGCTGCGGCCGGGAAAATATCCTGCAAGAGCGGGACGAACAACGACTGAAGTGAATCGTTCAGCGTGCAACGCTTCTGAAAATTGCTGCAGATTTCAATTATGGGCCACCGATAAGTGTCAGCGTGCGAGTTATTCAAAGACACATAATCGATATGGGCTTTCGGAGCCGAAGGCCCACTCGTGTTTCCTTGATGCCTGCACGCCACAAAGCCTTATGCCTCGCCTGGGGCCTTCTACTCCGACATTTGACTCTCGACGACGGAAAACGTTGTCTTGTCGGACGAGTCTCGTTTCAAATTGCATCGAGCGGATGGACGTGTACGGGTATGGAGACATCTCATGAATCCATGGATCCTGCGTCTCAGCAGTGGCTTGTTCAAGCTGGTGGAGACTCTGTAACGGTGTGGGGCGTGTGTAATTAGAGTGATATGGCACGCCTGATAAGTCTAGATATGACTCTGACATGTGACACATACGTAAGCATCCTGTCTGATCACCTGCATCCATTCATTTCCATTGTGCGTTCCGAGGACATGGCCAATTCCAGCAGGACAATGCGACGCTTGACACGTCCAGAATTGCTACAGAGTGGCTCCAGAAACCCTCTTCTGAGTTTAAACACTTCCACGCGCCACCAAACTTCCCAGACACGAAAATTATTGAGCATATCTGGGTTGCCTTGCAACGTGCTGTTCAGAAGAGATCTGCATTTTCTCGTATTCTTATGGATTTATGGACAGCCCTGCAAGATTCATTGTTCAGTTCCCTCCAGCACTAGATCAGACATTAGTCGAGTCAATTCCACGTCGTTTTGCTGTACTTCTGCGTGTTTGCAAGGGCCCTACACGATATGAAACAGATGTGAGAGTTTCTTTGGCTCTTCAGTGTATATACACTGCAATTAATTTTCCTATTCGTCAGACACGTTGCTCTCAGTGTAACTATGACGTTCTGCTTCCTCTGCAACGGACTCCGTCTAGCACATACCATCCTCTGTCTTTTCTCCTTCAGTTTTTGCCCTATTATTCATGTTACAAATAAAATGTTCCATTGAAAACATACACCACTATCAGACGTCTCATGCCCCATGATAGACATCATTGATAAAATTCGTTGCCCAGTTACAATAATGAACACAGTACTTTTTAAATTAAACATTTTCTCTTCAACGATGCTCACTTCTTTTCCTAAACTACAACTATCATTACACTTAATTACACTCATTCATGTTGAAATACTTTAATTTAACCTGTATTTGCATTTTACCGTTCTCGCTGTTCTTCTTTTGCAACTCAATGTGCGCAATATCACTTAATACAGTTTCCATATTTGCTACCAATCTCTTTTCAGTATTTCCCGTTCAAAACTGCTCTCCCCTGAGACTTTATCACGTCTTTCAATATTTTCAATTTCTTTAAGTTAACGCTCAATGTGTTTGACTCTGAGCACATCTGTTTATTTATTAACTTCTGATTTGGTTTCCATTGTCTTACAATTCGTTGTTAGCCTCACCAATCTTTTCAGAGTTTGATAGTCTCAATCTTTCAAATCATGTATCTATTGCCTCCCTATTTTCAGATTTCATTCTATCAGACCCTGCATTCATTAGGTTTTATAGCAGTGAGCACTCTCACCTGCGAACCATCGTCTACCATTCAACTTTTTCTGTTTGCAATTTATGATTTCCTGGATCATTTCCTACCCACAATCACTAAAATTTTTCAATTTCGCCAGCCATTGCTGACGATGAAAATCCCAGATCTACAATGCAGACACTGATTTTACTTAACTTAGGTATGCACTGAAACCGTCCCTGCTGCTTTGCATCCCTTGTGCTGCCGACAACGATACCGCTGCCGATTCCAATGACATGGATTCCTCTTGCCCGAGACTGCTCCGGGGAGATGCTTCTTCGTGGAGATGCTCTGCGTGAAGAGAGCGCTACGAGTAGATGCTGCTGCTGCTTGAAGACTCTGTGCCCATATACACTTATGCTCATAAATTAAGGATAATTGCAGAATGTGGTGCCACACAACGTGGTACTACACCAAACTGGCGCTAATAGCATAGGCACATAGCGAACACACACGACAGAGATCTGTTAAGTCCACGATGTTGGTGATAAGTTGAGAAGACCGTCCCGAAACACATGTGCTACAAAACTCCACTGTTCCCTGCGCATGTACCCCGATATCAATGTGGGATGTGATCACTAGGCACACGTACACAGGCCGAAAAACTGTTTGGCATACTCTGGATCAGATGGTCGAGCAGCTGCTGGGGTATAGCCTGCCATTCTTGCAACAGTGCCTGTCGGAGGTCCTGAAGTGTTTGAAGACGTGCAGCGATACGTTAGCCGAGAGCATCCCAGACGTGCACGATAGGTTTTAGGCCTGGAGAGCAGGCAGGCCCCTCCGTTCGCCTGATATCTTCTGTTACAAGGTACTACTCCACGATAGCAGCTCGGTGGGGCTGTGCGTTTCATCCATCAGGAGGAAGGTGGGACCCACTGCGCCCCTGAAAAGGCGGACATACTGGTGCAAAATGACGTCCCCATACACTTGACCTGTTACAGTTCCTCTGTCAAAGACATGCAGGGGTTTACGTGCACCAATCATAATCCCACCCCACACCATCAAACCACGATTTCCATACAGGTCCCCTTCCTGGTTCACTCCAGATGAAAACCCGGCGAGAATCACTATTCAGACTATACCTGGACTCGTCCGTGAATATAACGAAGGACCACTGTTCCAATGACCATGTACTGTGTTCTTGATACCAGGATTTACGGGCTCTCCTGTGACCAGGGGTCAGTGGAAAGCATCTTGCAGGTCTCCGGGCGAATAGACCATGTCTGTTCAGTCGTCTGTAGACGGTGTGTCTGGAGACAACTGGTCCAGTGGCTGCGGTAAGGTTCCGAGCAAGGCTACCTGCAGTACTCCGTAGCCGTCTGCCGGCACTGATGACGAGATATCGGTCTTCTTGTGGTGTTGTACACTGTAGCCCCTGGATGCGTTTCCTGTCTACTGGAATCGTTGCCATAATTTTGAGATCACACTTTGTGGCACACGGAGGGCCCGTGCTACGATCTGCTGTGTTTGGCCAGCGTCCAGCCGCCCTAGTATTCTACCCCTCATAACGTCATCAATATGTGTTCTTTGGGCCATTTTCTACACAGAGTCACCATTAGCACGTCTGAAAACGTCTGCACACTTACTTCCTGTACCGTACCCTGACATGCACCAACCCACCTCTGCGTATGTGGACTGCTGCCAGCGCCACGGTGCGGCGACCGCAGGTCAAACGCACCGCGTGGTCATACTCCGAGGTGATTTAAACCCGTAAACCGTCCACCAGAGATGTGTTTCACCATGTATCAGCATTATCCTTAATTTATGAGCATGAGTTTAGCTTACTGTTCCGTGGAAATGCAAACCACGTAAATAGATACTGCTGCATAGAGACGCTTCTATGTGGGACCACTGCTGCATGGAGGCACTGCCCCTGTTTGGAGATGCTACTGCTACGTGAAGATGCTGCCGCTGACATTGTGTGAAGACACTGTCACTGCGTGAAGATACTGCATTCGATGATGCTGCTCTGAGGAGACAATGCCACGTTTAGACGCTGCTGTGAGGGCACGCTGCTACGTGAAGGCTGCTGCAGGGAGATGCAGCTACGGATAGGGGCTGCGGCATTAAATCTCTGTTGCGGGTGGCCGCCGGCGGCCGCCGTTGCAGGGGGACGCAGCCGCTGCCGCTTCAGCTGCAGTGCTCACGACAGCTTGGAGGCACTGCTCACATGACCTAGGCCGCTAGCTTCTGGGTGCTTCCTGGAAGTGCGGCCTGCCGCTCAGACACGCTACCCCTGTCGACTGCTGCGCCTGAAATGCCTCAAGCGTCGGCCGTTTGTCGCCACTGCTACTAACGCGTGTTCCTCACATAACGACCACATTGTACGCACTGCTACTACTACTGGACCTCTTAAAACTCAAAAGTCCCCACATTTGGGAGGAAATTTATTGGGGTACCACATCTCGAAATAAATCACACAGTGGCAAATGCAATCCGATTCAGGATGAGGCAACCCAGTTGCAATAGGATTAGTTGAATGTCTGTAGCTGTACTAGCAGAACATGCGTCTCTACGGCTAGAAGTACAACTTGCTGTTTCAGTTTTCGTTCGCTCTGGTCTGTGTAGGTTGATTGCACATAATTACTTCTGAGTCCAAATCTGGGAATATAATAAACCTAAAAACGTTTATAAGTATAGGAAATAGTTAAACAAAAACCCATGAGAAATGAACAATTAGTAAATTATTAGTGGTAAAGGTAGATGTACGAAAAGTATCCCATAGCATACTGATGTTGTCTACACATTTATGATTTGAATTTTAACCAACTGTTTATTAAAAAAGTACACAGCTGAGTCTTAATAGTGCCCTCACTTAAAATTGATGAATTAATTAGGCAATATTCAAACCAGTAAGGCAAATATGGTTCCATAGTAGCAGCAGAACATTTCCGCATTAGGAAGTCAGACTAACAAGAACCAGCAGCGAAATCCCAAAAGTTCGACAATGCGAAGTTTTACTAGATATCAAAATTATCATGACTTATAGTACAAATTCAGCAAAAAACTGAAATCAAAATATCTTACATCAAAATCACTGAAGTTCACAGTTCGTCATAAACACTTAAATAGCATAAAGTTCACATGAACGCAGAAATCTGAGTCAGTCAAAGAGATTTGAAATTTACAAGTCCCATACGAATTCGAAGTTCCGAAATATTTCTAGAGATTCAGCTCGCGATCACTTATATATTCTGTCCCACTAACACAGTATCAGCTGCGCTGGCCACCAAAACGTCACAAAAGACTTTACCAAACAGACGAACACGGACCAAAAGACATCGAACACCGTTCTGCAAGCAGTTTTAAAGACTCAATCACGTGACTACTAAACTATCCAACACTCTTACTTTCAACATGTCCACCAGTCAAGAAAGCTAAATATGAATCGCAGATATTTGAACATACACTCAGTACTCTGAGACAATTTACTGCCGCAGTGGAATATCTTAATAGTAATGAATAACTTTATGAAATCATTGTTGCGTCTGGTGCTGCATCTGACTCTAGTAAAATCATCAATTTTCAATGCAGCGTAAATATTATTGTTAACTGAACACAGGAAGGAACTGGATAAGGACCTGAGATACCCATACGGGTCTGATAGCTTTTATTCATGTGGAGAAACCATTGTTTAGACATATATTGCCATATATTTAAATAAATTGTTTGCAGATATTTACTAACCCGTTTAACTGTAAAAGTAACTCATTGTCATGATTGCTAGTATCATCGGCTTTTAAGTGACATGTTATATGTGTACTCTGCATTTTTGTTTCAATTATGAATATTTTCCCTATAATAATTGTAAATGTTAGTAATTTTTATAAATAATGTGTTTACAAGCATGGTTTAATTTGCAGTGAGCTCCTTTCACCATCGCGATTCATAAGCTGTATTTAGTTTTCTCAAACATATCTGTAAGGCTTTTGCATGTTTTCAGTCAGTATTACAATTTTACTCCATTTTCTAAGTCGCTGAAGGCATTTTCTTCACTCGGTTATCCAGAATGTCGGTTGAATAACTTCGCTTCTCTCGCTCCCAGGTAAATATCCCACTAATGCTGCTTCTCACCTTCCAGCCCCTCGCATCGAGGGCCAAATCGAGCTCACAATGCCAGGCCACGAGATGGCCGCTTGCCAGCCACAAACCGACCAGTCAAATGTTCAGCCCTCACACAAACACTTTTGTTAACTATTCGCTTGTAATGTCACAACGAGTGACGTATCGTTACACAATACAAGACTTACAATTTTAACATATGCGCCGAATCACGTAAATAATTTCTTTATGAAGCATACCAAAAAGTAAGTTAAACTGATGTTGCATAGTGTATTAATATTCAATTATTTCTGATGTACTATTAAATAAATAATATCAAATTCGCTAAATTAGTATTTCCACAACCAGTCAATTACACCACAATAAAGTTATAAATCTGACTTGCTACGAGGTGCAATACGTGGTACAACAGATTTTTTTTATTTCATCTGTGCCAGTTCCATAACTTAGAACTATGACTAGACATTTACACACTACTTTTGCACAGGCCTCTGTTTTATGAAACGGGTGTAGGATAAAGCTAATGACTAATGAGGTTCCTAGTTTTGCGTACTGTCATGTGTTTTCACATGTCTGAGCGAAATTTCCATCTCACTGTTGCTAACTCGAAATCTCAAGATTAACTGTGTTATGTAAGGCATAAATATGAGGTTGTGTGGGTTTTTCTCCGCACGTTAACCACGACAACATACCTGTGCCGCTGACCACTAGTCCTTTTAGTGAAGCTGCACGCGAAAGTAAAAATAACGTCAACTGCATTCTACATATAAGGAAAAAATACGCAGCGGATTTCTCATTAAAAACTAACGTTTGAATGTTGTTTGGAGAAGCTCACGTTATGTCTCGTGTGAAAAGACTAATCGTCTACAAGCATCATTAGCAAACAGCAGCAGACTGCTGCTAACCCTGCCCGCATTTATGTATATACAGAACAACACTTCCTTGGGGCACTTCTGAAGATACCCTTGTCTCTGACGAACACTCGCCGTCGAAGACGACGTACTGGTTTCTATTATTAAATAAGTCTTCGAGCGACTCACATATCTGGGAACCTATTCCGTACGCTCGTACATTCGTTAATAGCCTGCAGTAGGATGCTTTACAGAAATCTAGGAATATGGAATCTGTCTGTTGCCCGTTTCCAGTAATTCTCAGGACATCATGTGACAATAAGACAAGCTGAGTTTCGGACGAGCGATTCGTGGACAGACGCTTTTCCGTCTCAAGAAAATTTATTGTATTCGAACTGAGAATATGTTCAGGAATTCTGCAGCAAAACGATGTTGAGGACGTTAGACTGCAATTTTGCAGATCCGTTGCCTTACTCTGCTTGTATACAGCTGTCACCTGGGCTTTCTTCTAGTCGCGTGGGCTCTGCACTAGGCGATAGATTGGCGATAAATGCAATCTACGTAAGGGAACAGTGCCGTAGAGTACTCATTGTGAAATCGAGCTAGGATTCCAACAGGACTTGTCGACATATTTGCTTCCGACTGTTTCGATTGTTTCGCTACGCCAGGGATGATTACTTGTATGTCCACAGTACGGGAGTCTGTGCGATGGTCTAACGATGGTATGTTTGTACGATTTCCTGTGTGAACGATTTCTTAAATACGAAATTTAAACTTCAGACTCGAGTTACGAAATGGGCTTTTTTTTTTCTTCACCAAGACAGGCACCCATACGGACAGCGCAACGCCGTCTTCTGCACAGTGTACTGTCAGCAAGACAACCAGTGCTGCGGCTTCTGTTGACTTTGCAGCAGCCGCAGGCGCCCAGTAAGACATGAGTAGCACCACTCTCTCGTTTCATGTGAATCTCACTTCCGTATCTTCGGTTTAGTCTCACTTCTGTAAAGGATGTATACAGTGACAGGGGTGTACTTGTTTAAAAAAGCATAGACTGCTCCCAGAATTAATCAAGACCTGGCGCTTCCAAGATAGGCAAAATGTGTAGTTCTAACGCCGCAGAGAAACAATTAGACTGTAACTCGTAAACTGAATGGAAAATAATGGCACAAAACGTACACTTTTATATTTTAACGCAACGAAAAGAAAGGGGCCTGCGAATCTGATACTAGCCTACTGCACAATAACTGTATTTGTTGGTAAAGGCGACAGAACACATTGAACAAGTTTTAACGCTCTGCTTATAGTGTCCAGCTGCGCACTGAGGCTGCATCCTCGTTTGTGTAAACGTAGATTTGATACACAGAAACAACAGTTTATGCTCAAGGTGAAGTTTTAGATTATAATTTGATACCTTAAACCTTTAAGTTTTAAGTGGGTGAAAGCACACTAAATGAACAAGCAACGTAACGTCAATAACTAAATTTAAGAATAAGGTTATAAGCGGCTGAAGGCCCACAATTGATTTTCGAAAAATTCAAAATACCTTAAATCAACACTACATACCGTGTTGGACAGCAACAACAGGTGAGGAAAGGACACTGCCTGAAATTACTTAGTGTCCAGGGCAGGTAACAGGAACACTTACCGCAACAACTCCGCTGGTACACTTGAATTTGGAATAAGGTAACATAGTTAACTCCACCATAAAAGAACACTGCCTGAATTTACGTCAGTGGCCAGGGCAGGTAGCCAGAACACTAACGGCCACAAGGCAGCACATTCCGCTGGTGCACTTGAATTTTAGTGAACCAATATAGTAAATTCCACCTCACGGCGGCTCGATTTCACCGCTACAAACACTCAGTGCTGCTCACAGGAAAAGATCCCCAACAGCGAACCATCGAAACAAACGACACAACATGAACGGACGTGGCTTGGGTACTTAAGTCACCACTCAACCTTGACGTCCTGGGTCGGTGAGCCACGAAGCTCGTAGCGATAGGACAGCTCCACACACGCTGCGACACTACGCAGGGACCTCCAGCGGACACAGCCGACTGCGTCGTACGGAGATATCCTCCCTAGTCCGGACCAACCGACTGAATGCCGGCACACCCCCTACCCAGAACTATATGCACAAGACCAAAGATGGTACATGGTCCAAATATCGATACAAATAGCTGCTGGCACGCGTAGAAGGAGGAAGAACCATGGCATAACCGCAACAACAGCGGGAAACCAAACGCAGATAGAGAGCCAAGTTCAAGGCAACGCAGAGTTCAGAGTGAGCACGGCTCATAATTGTTCTTTCTACATAACATCCCAACAGTGAGTGAAAGAATGCAGTACCTTATCTTACAAAAAAGCAGTCTAAGATTATATATGCTAACTGAAGCAGCGAATGAACATTTGTATCAAGGTCGGCAATCGGACCCAAGTCTCCTGCTCACTAGGCAGATGTAATAAACAATAGCCACCCTGGCATAGTGGCTTTCCACAACTGCACGGACTTGCCTAGCTCCCTAGTTTCCCTCCTCAATCCAAGTTCCCATCTGCGCGTCAACTCATTTGGATCCCCCCTAAACTCAAATATAATTTCAGAGGCTCTCCAGCTGTATTTAATAGAATATCAGCTTTCTAGTTTAGCGAGAATAGCAAGTAGGCTGAGGCGTGAATGGGAATTTGGATTGAGTAGGGAGGCTTTCCAAGGTAGTTCGCGCAGTTGTGCAAAGCCACTGTGCGAGGGTGGTGTACTGATGCGTTGTGAGCTGAGGACCCAGTTCGAATCCCAGCGTTGGCAGAAATTTTCATTCATCGCTTCTGTCTGTGTAAATACATCACATATATTTGAGAGTTGAAATGTTTCTGGAACCATGTAGTCTCATTTGAAACAGCAGTCTGCTCAGAAGCACACGTCGACCTACCCATATCAGCACCTGAAAACAAATAGCGTCCAGAGAACAATTTCTTACCTCTAATATTAAGCAGCGTCAGCTCGACATGTGATTGGCTAATCATCAGATTATATCTGAGAAGTGTAATTAGCTAACGTAAATGACAAGCAGCGTGGCACACTGAGGTGGCTGAATATGCTAAAATTAATCCGAGAGAAGTGAATTAACAAGTAGAATATTATCACTGAATACAGGAAAATAATAGTGCAGATGCAAAAGGAAATTTCAGCAGACAGCTGAAAGATTTAGACTTACAAGCAGAAGCAACATTGTCTTAATTACATTCAATTCTTAATGGGTGAAAAACTGTCTTTATATTTCAGGACAGGGTAACGCCTTGGAATTTACAATATCATGAAGTCAAATAAAATAATAAATAGTGGTGTAACCAGCTTCCAGTCAGCTACGTACAAGCAAACTACGAGCTCCTGTTTCACTGTACACCACCTAATGCGTACTCTAAGCAGTGCCAAACCAACCTTACTACAAATAGTAATTTTCATTACAACAAATCAATTTTAATAGTCTCACCTGATTCTTTATGCATTGTAGTATCTCAACAATCGGGAGGCCTTCTGTCAGACAAAAGCAGACTTCCTCTAAAAATCAGTACACAGCATAGTCTGGAGTCTTATAGCAGCATCTTAACAGCGAATATAAAATAATGTCGAATACTCTACAAGCAAATAGAACCACAAGCTGCTGAGCCAGTATCGATTAATCGAAACTGATCCTACCAGACTCGTACAGTGTACAATAAAGATAAATATTGCTATCTACTAGAAAGAAACAAGAGATAATGGGAGAAAATAAAAATGCCGAACAAACAGGCACCTCCGAGCGTGCGTTGAGACAGAGGAGGACGATAGCTGCCAGATTGTCATAATCATCTTTATACAGATTAGCGCCTTACGTGATCGTACGAGTGCCATTGGATGCACAACAAGAACAGAAGCAGTTGTAGTTTACATAGGAGATAATTTGAACAACACTCGCTACATTTCTGACGTTTTAAGACCTTTGGCGGTCTCTGGGACGATATGTTTCAACAAAATAATGCTACATTACATCCACGTTGTACTGACCTGTAGCAGACCGAGCTGAGTGGGCCACTGCGGTGTGGAAGCGGTGGAGTGGTGGCGTGTTGAAGCAGCAGTGCTGGCCAGTCGTGGCCAGGAAAAGTCGGCTGCAAAGCAAAACGGCTTTATTCAGACTGCAATTATCGAAGTGCTGCGACGCCAGGAACACGCCCCCCTGCTGGCGCACGGTCTGCTACTGCGCCGTTAGTTGTGGTAGGCCGTGGTGGTCTGCTGGAACAGCTTTGCTTCACTCAGGAGCGAGCATCCAACTAGCGCTGTGCGACCTTGAGTATCGCAAATGCCTTCCCGGTTTCTCGTAGAGGTACTCCGCTACTTGAAGAGAAGCTCGCCCTGCGGCAGGTGGATTGTGGTGGTGATATCCTGGCCGCAAACCGCAGCCTTCCAAGGCAAAAGTTTGGCTGCTGTAATAGTGCCCGGAGAGGGGTAATGCTATGCACTGCTCGAAGTTCAGTCCACAGGTGCGAACTTAACTCCGTGAGTTGGTCTGGTAGAGGCCGATACGGTGACTCCAGGCACCTAGGGAGCAACACCCTCACGGCCCATTGGAGTGGAAGCACCTCTGTGCCTGCCTGCTCGCCTTACACACAGCTGCAATGGTGCTGCTTTTCTCCCAGTAACGTCACAATTAGCGATGGTGATACAGAGCTATCTCGAAGCAGAGAGTGTACTACTGTTTACTTGCTTAGCACATCCTACCTCCAACCTACTGGATCCGTGCGGTCATGGGTTTCAGAGACACTGACACACCACTACTCGCCAGCAATCACGGTTGTGTAACGTTACGCTTATATGAGTTAATTGGCTGCATAGAATTGGTACGAGGTGAGGTGGATTTACTTGTACAGCTAAAAGCTGGCTCGAGACCTTAGGGCCGAGAGCGCATTGCCGCCAGTCCAGCTAAGCGTACAGCCAGCGAGATACAAAGTGGCCGTAAAGGGAGAAAATCCCAGAACATAGGAGCTGGACAGTGGTCACTCTCTTAGCGGAGTGTGGAATGCACCAGCAATGGCGGAAATTTGAGACAAGCTGAAAGATGGCTTCTTACAACGCTTAGAAATTCGACAATAAATCACATTTACGTAATGAAGCAAATATGAATACATCAGCGATCTCAGTATAATGAGGTGCGTACAAATCCACAACAAAGTTTTCATTATTGTTTTCAACATTTTAAACAATAGAAGCTAACATTTTATAGTGACTAAACATTTTCACATGAAGCTCTGCATTAACAAAAACAAAAAAAGAAAACAAAAAACAAAAAAGGAGCGCCTAGAACCGCACGGCCACTCCGGCCGGGCTGCATTAACAACGTTTAAACGCTTTATGCTTTTATGCGTCCACCTCTATAGCTGAGTGGTCATCGCTGAAGAATGCCACGCAAAGGGCGTGGTTTTGATTCCCGGCCGGGTCAATGATTTTCTCCACTCGGGGACTGCGTGCTGTGTTGTTTTCATCATCATATCACTCTCATCGACACGCAAATCGTCGAAATTTCGTCTAAAAAGACTCGCACCAGCCGACTGGTCTGCCCGATGGCAGGCCCTAGTCATACGGCATCTCATTTTAATTTCAACGAATGTTACCTCGGATGACAGCATTGCACTGTAGCTATCACCCCTGAAATCTACATGTCTGTATCTATTTTATTTCTCGATTTATTACGTTGTTTATATCTTTTCTTTATGTAAATGTTTGTCAGAACATCATACTCTCCACATAACACAGCAAATGAATGTACCTCATACTTTGCCATACTTGTGTTTATTTAATGAATATGTTACTACTTTTGCCAGATACTTGTTTAACTATTGACTACAACTGCTAATACAAAATCATGGTAATTTAAGAAGTGGTCAATCGTACGTTTTAGCTGATACCACTATTGAAAAGAGAACAAAGAGACGCTAATTTCAAGGAGATGTAAATAACTGTTTAAAGAATATTTAACGACAATTTGTTGTCAATTGACGTGAGTACACTTGCACAAGAATGCTAGCTTATTTATTTATGAACAAACATTTATATGTAATTACTCTGAAAGGTCTGAGTGTGACTGAATGTTTATAACATTTCATTGTTCAAATATTGTTGTAACATGTTAATTTGGTGTATTAAGTGGCCACGTTGAGTCAGATCACGTCTTTATAATTTAAGAGCAACGTATTTTTGATGCTGCAGGCATTGGAGAAACCAAGTGGAGATGGACTTTTTCCCGATGGTGTGCTCAAGGGAGCGAATTTGGACGCTTTATCTCGCGTAAGGTATTTAATTGTGTAGGTGATAGATTCTGGGCGGTGAACGGCCGCTACAAGACTTTAATTTCCAAGACAGTTTTAAGTTAGATCTCGAAGAAGGAGGATAATCTCACATTTGTGCTAGAAAAAAGAATACCTACCTGAGATGGCCTTGAGTTATTCGAATGTGCAGGTGGTTGATTCTGGGCGGTGAAAGGCAGCTGTTGTGCTCCAACGTTTTCCACTAGCATTACGCAACTGGAAACAGACAGAGTATGAGTTTTACTCGTTATCTTACGTGTGTTACATTGTAAATCATCATCTTGAACTGTTTTGAATTGGTGAATATTTCATGCATTATGATTACGGAATGGACATAGTTTTCGTCTTTCTTGGATGACTATTTAGCTTGAGGGTTCGGCTACCATCCTTGTAACGCTCTCAACGCAGCTTTACTGCATTTGGTATGATTGTTTCTGTGTTATTATACTTAGTTATAGTAGGGCCCTTTACGTTTATTTCAGGTTTGCTTTCTTGATGAAACATTATTCAATGTACACTACTGGCCATTACAATTGCTGCACCACGAAGATGACGTGCTACAGACTCGAAATTTAACCGACGGGAAAAAGATGCTGTGATATGCAAATGATTAACTTTTCAGAGCATTCACACACGGTTGGCGCCGGTGGCGACACCTACAACGTGCTGACATGAGAAAACTTTCCAACCGATTTCTCATACACAAACAGCAGTTGACCGGCGTTGCCTGGTGAAACGTTGTTGTGATGCCTCGTGTAAGGGAGAGAAATGCGTACCATCACGTTTCCGACTTTGATAAATGTTGGATTGTAGCCTATAGCGATTGCGGTTTATCGTATCGCGACATTGCTGCTCGCGTTGGTCGAGATCTAATGACTGTTAGCAGAATATGGCATCGGTGGGTTCAGGAGGGTAATACGGAACGCTGTGCTGAATCCCAACGGCCTCGTATCACTAGCAGTCGGGATGACAGGCATCTTACCCGCATGGCTGTAACGGATCATGCAGCCACGTCTCGATCCCTGAGACAACAGATGGGGACGTTTGCAAGACAACAACCATCTGCACGAACAGTGCGACGACGTTTGCAGCAGCACGGACTATCAGCTAGGAGACCATGGCTGCGGTTACACTTGACGCAGCATCACAGACAGGAGCGACTGCGATGGTGTACTCAACGACGAACCTGGGTGCACGAATGGCAAAACTTCATTTTTTCGGATGAATCCAGTTTCTGTTTACGGCATCATGGGGGTCGCATCCGTGTTTGGCGACATCGCGGTGAACGCACATTGGAAGCGTGTATTCGTCATCGCCACACTAGCGTATCACCCGGCGTGATGGTATGGGGTGCCATTGGTTACACGTCTCGGTCTGGATACAGAAAATGTTCGACTGCTGCCCTGGTCAGCACGTTTGTAAGTGGGCTGTTTATGTTTTCTTATTGGCAACGTTACGTAGCGCTCTGTATGAAAATCACTGGCTGTGCTGTGTGCAGTCTGTGGCTAGTTTGCATTGTTGTCTGCCATTGTAGTGTTGGGCAGTTGGAGGTGAGCCGCCAGCAGTGGTGGATGTGGGGGGAGAAATGGCGGAGTTCTGAAATTTGTAAGACTGGATGTAATGAACTGCTATATATATTATGACTTTTGAACACTATTAAGGTAAATACATTGTTTGTTCTCTATCAAAATATTTCATTTGCTAACTATGCCTATTAGTAGTTAGTGCCTTCAGTAGTTTGAATCTTTTATTTAGCTGGCAGTAGTGGCGCTCGCTGTATTGCAGTAGCGTGAGTAACGAAGATTTTTGTGAGGTAAGTGATTTGTGAAAGGTATAGGTTAATGTTAGTCAGGGCCATTCTTTTGTATGGATTTTTGGAAGTCAGATTGCGTTGCGCTAAAAATATTGTGTGTCAGTTTAAACACAGTCATGTATAATTGTTCTAAGAGGAAGTTTCATATGTCGACCCTTAGTCGAGGATACCTCACTGGAATCTTCTGATTTTTTCTTGTAGTTTGTGTAATTAGTGTAGATTTTGTTTATTGCTAGCGCGTAATTGTAGAGAGAATCTCCTTTGTAGTTGCAGTCTTTCATTGTTGTACAGTAAAACAGGTGTGGCATGCATGTAGATTTGCACCAAGTATTTCGCAGCTGCGCTTGCAATTAACTAGATATTATTTTCAGTGCTATGTAAATATGTTATCTTATTTTTGCTCTTCAAATTGTGTTTTTCTGTGTTGTCGTGTGAAATATTGTGACAATAATGGCGTGTGAAAAACGTAATACTAGGCTCCAAAGTAAACTGAGAAATGACAGTGAAGACGAAAGCAGTGTGTTAGCGCCACGGTGTAATGAATTAACTAATGTTCAAACCAGTGATTTGGTAACTGTGCATTGGGAAATGGAGCGGGCGGCAAATAATGGCGTAGACAGTGAAACAATTAGTGAACAGGGAAGCATTATCGATCGATCGGTCGGCAATAGCTCGCCTCAGGAATCCGAAATGACAGGACACAATCTCGCAAATGCTGTAGATTCACGTTTTGGGTCCTCACCGTTTTCTCAAATAAGTCAAGACACATTTTCTGTTTGTCAAAATGTGAATGTTGCCGGTGCAAATTCACTGCCGAAAAGCACTGAGGAACATGTTTCAGACACCAGTGCACTGTTATTACAGCTAATGCAACAAATGGGACAAAGGCTACAAAAGTTAGACACAACGCTTGAACAAAATCAGAAACAAATGGGACAAAATCATCAAAAGTTAGACACAATGGAACAAAATCTTCAAACGTTAGACACAATGGAACAACACCAGAGACAAACACAGCAACAGTTAGACACAATGGAACAAAATCAGAGACAAACACAGCAAAAGTTTCAAAAGTTAGACACCACACTTGAACAAACATGTGAAGATTTAACTACTGAGTTACATAACATTGAATCGAAAAGTCAAAAAGTCTGTAATGACGTAAAAACACACATTTGTGAGCATTTTCAACCTATTTTTTCGCGGCATGAAAATGCATTACAGAATCACGAAGTAGCCATAAAAGAACTGCAAACCATTGTTCATGAAAATCATGAGACCTTGTGGGCTAAAATTGACAAAGTTACATCTACCGATTCAGTTACGCTACTTGTAAAAACTCAGGAAAACTTAAAGGACACAGTAGATATGATTTCAACACAAATGGACACTCTGAAACTTGGTTCAGAAAAACACACTGAGGAAATAAGTACACTATCGGAGAAAGTAGCCGAACTTTCGGATCAGTTCACTAACTTATCTGCAAAGGTAGATGATGATTTGAATGACACAAGACCTGTAGCCATCACTGACACAGAAGAGTATGAACAAATTAAGAAATTCAAACAAAATCAGAATCAAATTAATACGCAACACAAAAGAGAAATCCGGGAAGTACAAGATCAGTTGGCACAAGTAATACAAAAATTACATATTTCAGAGGACACTCGCGCTCCAACACGGGAAGAGGAACTTAGAAATACGGAACAGCCACAAAATAATAACACAGGGCACTTCGGAAATTATGAAAGAAATTGGCAAGGTACATCGAACTTTGAGATTGAACCGCCGAAACGACGTAACAATGACCGATATGCGACTCGCCGACACGATGATTTTGACTATAAGCTGTTCATTACTACACGTAAATTCAAAACATTTAAGAATTCTGGCAACGACATTCATCTACAAGCGTGGCTCCATCAATTCTCTCATTGTTTTCCTCCCAACTGGTCATTAGACCACAGATTAGAATTTATGTGTGGCTACTTAAAAATGAACCAGCTGAAAGAATGCGATCGGTCATTCACGATTGTCACAGTGAAGGAGATTTTTATCATGCCTGCTCTCAGTGTATTGGTCTCAAGCTACACAAGACCGAGTAAAACATAGCATCATAATGATGAAACGTTTCGAACAATCTGAATTTTCCAGTCTTATGAAACATTTTGAAGACATGTTGCATTAGAATCAGTATCTTCCAAACCCATACAGCCCCTCAGAACTCATCCGCATTTGCTTAATCAAACTGCCTGAACATTTACGACATATTATTTTGGCAGGACGTAGCAAAGACGACATTGAAGCTTTTCAGGGACTGTTACAACAACTGGAAATTGACACTGACAATCGCGGAACGCCAAAACAGGAGCACAACAATTACAGGTCACATCTGTCACAATTCCATGATGAAAGAAATAATAACTGGACACTGGACAAGGCTATTCTCACAACACAAATCGTGACCAAAACAGACACCACCCGTATGACAACCACTGGTAGAGTAATAGTTACAGAGAAAGATCGCACTTTCGTAATTATGAATATGACAGAGATAACCATAGAAACAGACAATATGGAAACCAAAACAATTATTATCAAGGGAGACAGAATAACTTCAGACGCAACAATTCACCGCGCAGTTACGATTCCGGGAGAAATTCTCCACCACATGACCGACAAACAAGAAACTATGTAAACTACCGACAAAACGACAGACCTGAATTCCATCAGAACTGGCGGGATTCAGACAGAGCAGGGCACTCTCGGCAAGGAGAATTTGTAGAAGTTAGGTCTCCTAATCCCAATAACGACGCACGCCAACAAAGAGACAGACAATGACTCGCACCGCAGGCAGCCACGTACGCCGGCTGGCTCAGAGAAAAATAACATAGAAGCTAAACTTGAAAAAAATTCCAGTATTCTTTACCGACATTTACCGCATGATAATTGCATTGAAGTTGAAACTCTGCGTACTAGGAAGAGTAAAAGTTTACACCACATTTCACATGTAAAACCGTTTATTGAAAGATAATCTGCTTTTTAACTTTGTCTTTGCCATAAAACTTTTCGCTTCACATTAATAGTATGCTTTGTCACACTTAGAATCTGTTAACAGGCAACAATGTTTGAAGTTAAATATCCAGTCAAGAACCAAGAGAACTTATTTAAACAGAAATTACGAATGAATTGTTATTGTGAACAGACGACACAGTGTTATTGTGTGCATACATTCTTGCTTGTTAGTTGCACGATTACGTAACGACCATAAGGCTCACATACTTAGAACATTTACCAGTACTGCTAATGAGATTTTAATGCAACATTTTGGTTTACCTGAAAATACATTCTGGATTTAAAGTACTTTCTGTGAGATACCAGATGACACAGTGGTTAGTTTATGTGACACGACGCTACTAATGAGTGACAATACACAATGTTGCTTTTGCGGTGTTTATGTTTTATATCTGTACAGTTTTTCTGAATTATTCTGGAAAGTAAAACATGTTTTAGTAGTAACTTTTGTGGTATAGCTACAACGAGACAGCCTTTTCCGTAGCACAACATTACGTTACAGCACAGTACTTTCTTCATCACAGCAATAAGTGTAATAACTAAGATATCTATACACAAAGCATTTAACTGTTGTTTATCATGAGGTAAGTACATTGACTTCTGCAGAACTTAGCTTTCGGAGGACTATAACTACGACGCTTCCACAAGATTATCTTACAACAAGACGCACAGTTTAGCGCTACAGTACACGTATTTGAGTGATTAATTTTGTACTTAAAACATTTATTTTTAAAGATATTTGAAGCACAATGATACAAAGGTTTTCCGTGATACATTTCATTCCATTGCTGTAATCTGTAACACCTGAGGGTATAATTACATTTATCCTCAGGGGGGTACAGGCTTACTTTGTGTACCATGTGCCTGGAAAACACAAGGAGCCCTAGCTAATATGGTATTTGCTTATACAACTTTACACATCGGTACCATATTTCTCTAACACATAAATTACACAGCTATCTGATCATTTAACTGAGAGATAAACATTTTTTTACTACAACAGTGACACATGTTTACGCAATTACACAGTTGGGTAACTTCACACTTATGAAATTGTATTTTGTCTGTACTTTGTGAACTGTTCATATTTTTTCAGAACCATTGTGATACTATGAGAGCTTTGAATGATGTATTTGGTAAGGGAGCATGATTTTAAAGTATGTTTGAGATAGATGACGCTATTGAAATGAGCAGCGAATTTTTTTTAGGTTTTGAAATTATTGCAGAATGCTATGACGTTTCTGAGATTTGACTGAGGTGTTCTGATGTTATTTTTACGACGACGATGTGTATTATGCTGCTGAGGTATGTTTATGATCAATAAGCTGATGTTTTATGAAGAATCTGATTATGCTATGTAGTTATTATGATGAAATATTGAAGATGTGTTGATGAATATGAATATGTACATGTGTAATAAGGTAAAGAATAATGAGTAGTGGTTAGGCACTCTGACTTGTGGAAAAGGATGTTGGAAACCGAGAATTGTACTTTAAGAGTTATGAAATGTGTGTAAATGCGTGATTGTATCACAATGCAGGCGAAAATTTTTGCACACTGTTATATTCATAGGATTTTGTTTCTACACATTTGAAACGCAAATTCTCGACCTGTGAAATTTTTTATATGGGACTGTCACTGTAATGCAAACTGATGTCGTAAATATTTCCGTAAGAAAGTTAAGTGACCACCTTCACATAATGCGTCGTGGGCACCCAGCTGTGCGACAGTCGCCTGGAAAAAAGCCATTAGTGTGTGCTTCTCAGAAGCACAGGTGGAGAAAAAAGGAGGCCATTATCCTCACTATTGACATTTCTTTGTAGAAAGCATCGCAAATACGACATGCTCAAACTTGAAAACATATGATTACACTGTGGAGCTCTTAATTTATGATATTTACTGAAATGCCTAATGGCATGATGAGAAACATTTTACATTTATTGTCTTTCTAGTTGAGAGATCCTTTTGCCTTTGGAGACGCCATTTGCCTAGTGAATGACGTTTCATGCATTGCTCTATATAGGCTATATATATTTGCTCATTTCGTTTAATATCTAGTTTCTAGCTGCACTGCAGCATTGGTTATTATAAAATTTAATAGATGTACTAATATCACTATTTTCTGTCTACAGACCCAGGAAAGAATACATTTATGATGTACTTTCTTAGAAAAGAGAGCACAAATAGACATTTCCCTTCACAGGAACTGCATAAATAATTTTTTAAACGATTTGGTAACTTGTCTGCTACAGTAACTTATCATGATGCATCACTCTAGTATTAAGATGTGACATAGGTATTAAACATGGCCATTTTTACTGTAATATTTTTTTTTGCTTGAGCTTTGTCATGTTTAGATATAAGTTATTACATTTGCTGCTGCTGTTTGCCAGGCATAGTGCTACTAAATTTCACTTTGTATTACTCTGTTAAGCTAGTTTTACTACCGATTTATTTTTCTTGTTGCTGCACATTGGCTCATATTAGTTGTAATTTTGCACTTTATCTGTTAATTTAGATTTACTGCTACTTGCTTTGCAAACTGGCATTTTTTGTCATTGCTGTTTGTATTAATTGTTTTATGCTGCTGCATTGCCTCGTCCCTTAGTTTAGCATCTGAACTCAGTATATTTAAGTTAGCTTAAGATGGGGTAGGCCATATAAGAGAACAAGTTATGATGCATTGGAAGAAATGCATTGAGAAGCTATAAGAAAATGGTTTGGCCAAAAAAGTATTTTGAAATATATATACCAAAATATACGCGATCGGCGCGCGCCTTGCGGCGTCACACGGAAACGTTCCCTACGCCCTCGTAATATAGATAGAAGTCCTGTGTAGTCGCTCAAAGGTAACGCGCCCTTATCCACTGTGCATGAAAATTCAGTTTAATAAGAATTATTGGAAAAGTGGAGTGGATAGCTAATACTGCAGTACAATGTTGGAGGTATAGTTTTATTAACTGGTGCTCTGAAATTCAGTCTATGACGAGAGGCAGCCTGCGTCGAAGAGCTGAACTTTGAATGCGAGGCAGGGTCGATACGGGGCGGCGATGCGCCCCCCTTGGCTGCACCCGCTGCCGCTGCCACTGCCGCCTCCGCCCGCCGGCCTCCGCCCGCTCTTCGGCAGAGAACTTGAGAGGTCGTCGTCTTCCGTTTCCAAAGGCCGCGCCGCTTGCATCCCGCGCTACCTCTCTCAAATGCCTGAAAGCACTGCCTACCTCAGAACGTAAGCAACGGATTCCTCTTTTTTGCCTACCCGTAACCTTCGCTCTAGCCTCTGCAATAAATCAAAGGAGGAATTCTTCGCCTCGCATGCTTTGCTTCACACATTTACACAACCATACTGAGACTGATTGACACACGTGTACGAATGTATCCAGCACCCATTTCTCGTAAAGTCTTCGTAGCTTCCACTATAGCAGACATATTCGTCTCGTGAGAATAAGCAACTGCATTGATATTTAAGATGATTCTCATTTATTGTTCCACGTCAGATGCTCATTTTTAATTAGATTACATGTTTAGATCACTCAGGACCAAGTGAATCTAAGTAGGTGAGTCAGCAACCCGTCTTGTCCATTCAGAATCTGTGTGCTGTTCTGAAGATGATATTGAGTTATCGAAACGTATAATCCAGTCAAAAATGTGCAACTGAAATGGAAAAATAAATGAGAATTATCTTGAACAATCGTAAAGTGTTTACGGTCAGATGCTCAAATCGAACGTTTGGACATGAAGAGTGGAAGAAAATGAGTATGATGAGGTCCCATACTCCGAGGAGCGTAGGGAACGATGCGGGAGACCCGCACCGCTGTACTAGGCAAGGTCTTAGTGGAGGTGGTTTGCCATTGCTTTCCTCCGACCGTAATGGGGATGATGATGATGATGAAGACGACACAACACCCAGTCATCTTGAGGCAGGGAAAATCCCTGACCCCGCCAGGAATCGAACCCGGAACGCCCTGCGAGGGAAGCGAGAACGCTACCTCGAGACCACGAGCTGCGGACAGTGGAACAAGGGACTGCAATTAATTGAAAAGTAATTAATGTATTAAATTCTTTCGAAAAGGAATTGTTCTAAGTCGAGACACAAAGCACTCACCACCATAGGAGCATGACAAAGAAACATATGCCGTAAGAAGTTTAATTTTGATTGAATTCACGCTTGCTGTTGGCCAAAGTAAAACCTTCTCGCAACTTGATGTCGTAGCGTTCACAGTCACAACAGGTAAGCTTGTTGAGAGCAGACGGTGGTAATATGTTGCATTATGCGAGAAAATGTTTTTCATTAAAAAAAAAAAAAGACCTTGATCGGACTTCGTGACAAATTTAGACTGCAAGCTTCGACTACAAATCTGCATAAAATGGCTCGAGAATGGCCCGCAAATCGACGCGTCACCAAAGCAATCTCTTCCCATCGTCATTAAAAGTAAAACAGAGTTAAATTCTGAATCTCTGTTGACCAACTATAAAATAAACAAATTCATCGAAATTCCGCTATTATTATTTGTAACTGTGTAAGTAACAAGAAAATGTGTCCTTAGATGAAGGCGGTCAGGGCAAGAAAGACGATATTCCGTGCCGCACGTCCTAACCTACGTCCGTCTCCTCCTCTCCTTCTCTCTGTCTGTCTTACCTCTCCCTCACTCATTCTCCATCTCCTCTTACCCTCTCCATCTGCCTGTCCATCTCCTCCACTCCCTTTTTATGTCTGTCTTCTCCTTCTCCCCTCTCCATCTTCTCTTTGCCCCACACACTGTCCATCCCTTACCTTCCGCTTTTTATGTCCATTTCCTCCCGCTCCTCTGTCCATCTCCTCTTCCACTCACTCTCCGTGACTATGAGCCGTCTAAGGCGCTGCAGTCATGGACTGTGCAGCTGGTCCCGGCGGACGTTCGAGTCCTCCCTCGGGCATGGGTGTGTGTCTTTGTTCGTAGGATAGTTTAGGTTAAGTAGTGTGTAAGCTTAGGGACTGATTACCTTAGCAGTTACGTTCCATAAGATTTCACACACATTTGATTTTTTGACTATAAGCCTTGTTTACTCCCATAGATAATTCAGATTCTGTAGTACTATTCTAATGAAGAGTCCACAGTGCACAAATACAACTTCCTTGTTTGCTAACGACGTGTCACTATTACACGTTATATATGCCCTATCTGCGTCCAAACTTTTGTTACAATAACGTGGAAAAATTTAAGGTAAGTCGGCTGAGTACTTTTTGAGATTTTTGATAATAATGTTTCTCCGCTGCAATAAAAAATTTTAATTTTTTTTATTTTAAAGCTTTTTAAAGAAATGTTAACTTTATGCACTGTATGTGCAAATGCTTTTCTTTTGACTTCATACCCCTTATTGTATATGAATTACACAG